>NW_024467095.1:22462461-23767422 GCF_017591425.1 Ochotona curzoniae | reverse complement strand
TAAATACTATTTTTTTAACTGTGCCTTCATAAGGCTGAAAAAAAAAGTAAAGCTACAAAAAGCAGTGATCTTAAACTTGAAATTAAAATCTGTGTAACCTGTGTGTCTTAAGAACTCACAGAATGAACACATACAAAAGTAATGATACTCGCGAGAACGTAGGCCGCGACTTTATTTTAGCCATTTTTTTTTAAGGAGTTATTTATTTATTTAGATTTGAGAAGCAGAGTTAGAGGGAGAAGGAGAAGCAGAGAGATCTTCCATCTGCTGGCACATTCTCCAAACAGCTGTAACGGCTGGAGCTGGACAGGCCCCAAGACAAGAGCCAGGATCCTCACCCAGGACCCTTAAGTGTGCAGGGACCCCAGCACCCAAGCGCCACGTCATCCTCCATCACACTCCCTGGCACACTGACAAAGGACACTCACGGCCAGGCCACAGAGCCAGCCCCTATTTGGGGCTATTTAAGGTAAACCAACCTGATTTTCAAAAATTGTTTCAAAGGTGTGGACTCTGAATACAAAGCTTCATAATAAAAACCATTATAAGAATTTAGATGCAAGGCAAAACTGCCCAAGATTATAAGAACAATTTAAAAAACAGTATCCAGAATATATGAAGAATTCCTATGGAATTTTTCAAAAGGAAATAAACCCAACAGAAAAATGGATAAGACAAATGCTTCCAAAAATGTGCAAAAACAGAGGGAAGACCAATGGACACGTGTGGTACGAGGAAAACATCACAAAAGGTACGGAAATTAAAATTATAGAGATCCTTCTATACACCCAACAGCATGGTCAAAACTTAGTAACAATGTTATGGGCTAGCTAAGAACATTCCAGATGATAAGAGTTAGTACTAGAAAGCCTTTAAGGCCAAGACAAAGACTTTGAGGAAAGTGGGGATTGTGTCAATAGGGTTAAAGCACCACTAGAGATGCCAGCGTCCTAAGTCACAGACCCCGAGACCAAGTCCCAACTCCACTTCCAGACCAGCTCCCCACCAACATGCCTGCATACAGCCCATGCCCCGAGCCCCTAAACCAGCTCCCCACCAACATGCCTGCATACAGCCCATGCCCCAAGCCCCCTAAACCAGCTCCCCAGCAGCATGTCTGCACACAGCCCATGCCCCAAGCCCCTAAACCAGCTCCCCAGCAGCATGCCTGCACACAGCCCATGCCCCAAGCCCCTAAACCAGCTCCCCACCAGCATGCCTGCACACAGCCCATGCCCCGAGCCCCTAAACCAGCTCCCCAGCAGCATGCCTGCACACAGCCCATGCCCCAAGCCCCCTAAACCAGCTCCCCAGCAGCATGCCTGCACACAGCCCATGCCCCAAGCCCCTAAACCAGCTCCCCAGCAGCATGCCTGCACACAGCCCATGCCCCGAGCCCCTAAACCAGCTCCCCAGCAGCATGCCTGCACACAGCCCATGCCCCGAGCCCCTAAACCAGCTCCCCAGCAGCAGCATGCCCGAGCCCCTAATCCGGCTTCCTGCCAATGTGCCTGGGACACAGCCAATGAGCCCTTGAGTTCCTGCCACCCAAGTGGGAGACGCCGGTGGACTCCTGCTTCCCTGCTTTGGCCTGCTCCAGTCCTGTGTATTAAGCAATGTGCCGAATGACTCAGCAGATGGAAACTGGATCCCCCACCCCACACTTACTCCTGCCTTCCTTCCTTCTTTGTCACTCGGCATTCCAAAACGAAATATAAACTTCATCCTCAGGTCATTTCATATGCAAACATCAGAGTGTATTTACACAAACCCAACAGCCTAGCGTGGTGCAGCCCTAGCCCGTGTGGTCCAGCCCACTTCCGCCGTGCTGCTCTTCGCTGTATTCAGTGGGCACTCAATTCTAAGACAACAGCCAGCACGCGCGCACCTAGATGTAGCTAAGTGCAGAAAACGTACAGAGGAAAGACAAGGCAACAAGAACTTTCCAGGTACTTTATGATGTTTAGGGACCATGTCGTCAGACATGGAGCCCAATTACAACCAAAAGGTCATTAGATGGTGCACAGCCATCAGGATATTTCAAAAATGTTGTGAGGAAAAAATGAAATTAAAATGTTTATTTCAGTGCAAGAAATTTGAAGTGTGCTGTTTTTTCTTCTTCTTTTTTTCATCACAATAACTATTTTCCACAAACTTTGTGAAATGTATTTGGTTAGCAAATATTGAGAGGTACACATTTTGAGTTATGAGTTGTATAGAATTCTGCTTTGGGGCACGCGTCTAGAACAGCTGCAAAGACAACGCCTCAGCCTCCGACAGCCTGTCTGGGAGTGCCTGGCCTCACACTTGGCTCTGACCCCATTCCAGCTGACCACTAACACACTCCCTGTCACCTGCATGCGAGACCCTGGCTGAGCTCTGGGCTTCTGACTTAGGCCTTGCCCAGTCCTAGCAGGTGCAGGGTTTGGGGGAGTAAACCAGCAGGTCTTTGTTCAGCAACCTGCATTTCTAATAAAACAATATTTTTAAAGCTTGCCTTATGGGGCCCAGCACAGTAGCCTAGCGGCTAAAGTCCTCACTTTGCACACCCGGGATCCCATATGGGTACTGTTTCTGATCCCGGCAGCCCTGCTTCCCAGCCAGCTCCCTGCATGTGGCCTGGGAAAGCAGTCGAGGACGGCCCAAAGTCTTGGGACCCTGCACCCACGTGTGAGACCCAGAAGAGGCTCTGGACTCCTGACTCCAGATCAGCTCAGCTCTGGCCACAGTGGTCACTTGGACAGTGAATCAACGAATGAAAGATCTTCCTCTCTGCCTCTCCTCCTCTCTGTATACCTGACTTTCCAACAAAAACAAAAAATAAATCTTAAAAAAATAAATAAAGTTTGCCTATGGACTATTTCATAGAGTAATGAGAACAAACCTTTTTTTTTTTCCTCGAGAACTTTACCTCTCCTACCCTGCAATAAATTTCTCTTTCCTCCACAGCCTGATTCTACCACACCTCCCCAGCTTCTCCCAGCTTCTCCACCAGCCCTCTCAAGCACCATCAGATTGTCTCTACATTCCCCATGATATTACCTGCGTGTCCTGTATCTAGATGCAGCCCTGAGCCCTTTCTCAGTCCACCTTCACCTGCTATACTCTTCTGACTCGCCTATGCTTTGCTTAACTTCAATCCAGTCTTCCCAGGCCTGGTGCCATAGCCTAGTTGCTAAATCCTCACCTCGCACACGCCAGGATTCTATATGGGTTCAGGTCCTGTCCTGGCTACTCCGCTTTCTATCCAGCTCCCTGCTTGTGGCCTGGGAAAGCAGTGGAGGACGGCCCAAAGCCTTGGGACCCTGCACTCATGTGGGAGACCTGGAGCAAGCTTTGGCATCGGTCAGGTCGTTGCAACCACCTGGGGAGTGAACCAGTGGATGGAAGAGCTTTGCCTCTCCTCTCTGTACATCTGAACTGCCTTTCCAATAAACTTGAATGAGTCTTTTTACAAAGAATGTCAAATATCTTAGTTTTAAAATGTATCTAGACTTTTATTTGATTAGACTACTTAAAACAGTATATGCATGTTTAAAATAGTATATGCATATTTAGAATATCATCTCTGATAAGTAGCACAAACTGTTTGCCTTATACATGCTACTATAGTGTTTGGAAAAAAGAGGACAGAAAAAGATACAACATCTGGGTTGAAAAACAATAGTCATATTTGAACTCACTACGCTTAAACAGTACTTACAAAATGAAATAGAAAGCTCTCTTGTTTAAGACAAGATTAACACTGACTACGGAAGCAGGAGTTCAGGAAACATGCACTTTCTGGATTGTTTTTCTTTAATGATATCTATATTAGTGAATGACAACAACAACAGAAAGATACACCAATTCATGGCTAACACTGCCCTTCTCTGAGCTAATGCTAAGTATTTAGAGTATTTCAGACTGAAGTGTTTTCTAGTAACTTCTTAATCAGCAGAGAATCAGCTTTAACGTTAGGTTGTTGATCCCACTGTATCTGAGGAAATACTATCGATAAATGACACCAAGAAATTAAATTCATAGACTTCATAATGAAAACGTTACTTCCTCACAAAGGGTTTAGCTTCAAGTTAAGTAAGTGAATTCCTATAAGGCACCTGGCATTGTTCAGCTGCCTTTGTACCAACCAATGTTTTTAGAGAATCATCTCTATATAAACATTTCAATATCAACATGCCCCTTGCCCTTGTGTCGGGCCTAAACGTGGACCTGACAGAGGAACGCATGCCATGTCCCGCCTGTGCCAGCATCAGGAACAGAGAACCGGCCAAGGGAGGGCGGGCTCCATTCTGTCTCCACTAAGGGGTCTAAGCATCCTCCTACAGGTCTCACTGCAGCATGAGTCCACAGCGTGGGACTGTCGCGGTCAAGGCCTCCTCCACGCAGCCGCTGAACCAGAAGCAGCACACTTTTTCCTGTTTTACTGCAATCCTCGCCCGTGTGGGCACTGAGGCTCAGAGCCAGCTGCCCTTTGGCGCCCTCCTATCGCTCGCTCCTGCTGAACAGAACACTTCCTGGCTATTACAACATGCTTCCCGTGGGCCAGCTCCTAGATTCCCTCTAACCCTGGCACGTAGGTCAGCTTCAGATAAGAACGAGAATCCTGAACTAGGAGGTCAGCCAACCAGAACATGGCAGTGCTGGGTTTAAACCCAGGCATTCTAGTTTCTCAGTACAAAGCCTGACTACGCAGCACTGTCTCGACCATACTTGTTTTCAACTAGAAAACCTTCCAAGTTTTCAGACAGTCGAGTCTGGAGGCAAGTCCACAGGCCACCTGAATCCAATCCTGATTCTTGGAAGTGCTTCAGGTGCTGCTCCTGCTGAACGAGAGCCAGGTGTCCAGGCACCACGGAAAACCGCTACGCTTCTGTCTGCGCACAACTGAGGTGCAGATGCGGACAGCCACAAGAGCTACAAAAGACACCCATGAACAACCTGCTTCCGACTTCATGAACATAGCGCACGAAGTTCCACACGATGGAGAAACGGTTAAAAAGCAATGGTTCCCATGTTACTTCATGGTCCGCAATCACCAACTTGTACTGCAGCTGAGAACAAACACCACTTAACAGTGTCAAAAGCCGCAGTTCACTCAGTCACTTGAAAGTTAAAACACAAAATGAAACGCCCTGAGTGCAAATTCTTACACCGTGGGAGAGCTTGCCCGGCTCACGGAATGCACAAACTAAGAGATGCGTCTACACCTGCCACAATCCTAGGATGGGAAGGACTGAGTCCTCAGCACTCGGGTCTACCTTCAGCTCTGAAATGTGAGCCTGAGCCCTAACAACCCCGGGTGCAGGAGTGTGGCACGCGGGAAGCATCCGGCGCTCCCGGGTCAGGTGCCTGCGGGTGACACGCTGCAGGGCGGGAAGAAATACAGTACCAGTGGGCAGCAGGGGCTCCAACGGTGTGAGGGTGTGCTCCATGCTGGATGACTGGCTTCTACATGAAAACAAACAAGAGTGCGACGTTAGGACTTCTCCAGTCTCAACACACCGCACGCAGAGCCACTACCACACGGCCCAGCGCCACCGGCAGCCCTGGGCGTCCCCTGACCCCGCAGGGCCGCCGCCGCCCGACTCCTGCACCCCGGTGCCAGTCTCCATCCGGGGTCTCGGGAGCGAGGCGGGCGGCCGTGCCCTGCCCGAGCCCTCCCACTCGCTGCCGGCGACCGCACTTACGCCATGGCGGCCGATCTGCGGCTCGGCGCTCGGCGGAAGTGCGGCCGATCTGCGGCTCGGCGCTCGGCGGAGGCGCCTGGGGCCGCCGTCGGAAGCGGGAGCGCCCCGAGCGGCCACGCCCGTTTCCGGCCGGGGGCCCGCGCTGGGCTGTGCTGCAGCTGGAAGGTCACGGCTTCTCGCCCCTCGTGGACGCTTTTCGGGGCTGCTTCTCCCACAGGGACGTTCCCTTGTGGCTACCCTGCCCTCGGCCGGCCCCTTCGGCCCGGAGACCGCCGTGGGCGCTCGACCAGCCCGCGTCCCCACCTCCCCCGTCGGCTTGCATCATTTACCCCTCAGTCCTTGCCCTTACTCTCGGGGACTCTCGCCAGCCGCAGGTGGGCTCCCTAAACGCCTGCTCATCTCTGTTTATTTTTGGTTTTTTTCCTCTAAGATAGGATTTTGTGGATATAGGCATTGCCCTCTCCGTCCGCCCTTCCTCCCTCCCCGTTCTCAGGCACGCCACCGTTTCCCCCACCGTTCCTGTTATTACAGTAGTGTTCAGAAGGAAGCAGGGATCTAACCTGCTAGTAACTGCACCATGGCACTGTGGGCACAGCAACGGTGGAACATGGAGTGGCACATCAAGGTGTCTTTCGCAGTTTTATTGGGCGTCATCCTTTTATCTGGGAGTCGAGATGCTTCCCAGTGTGTTAACTGTCCATTAGAAGTTCCTGAGGATATGTGTACATGCGTGTTTGCCTGTATCTGTTTTCCCCTGTTGTTTAGCTCCTCTAGAATAACGTTTGTCTACGGATTTCTGTCACAGTCTGTGTTTGTCACACTTGCTTATAATTGATCACCTCAACCACAGCACCAGCGTTTAGAGATTGAGACCCATGTCTTTTTTACTCATTGCTGTTTCTCCAGCCATGTGGTGCTCTTCATCCAGGTTAAAGGTTAAATTGAACATTTGTGAAATGGATTAACATAAGGTGAAAGAAGATAGAAAACTATGGCATATCCTATCAAAGTGTTGAAAAAATTAAACTATGTCAGTATAACCCCATGTGCAAAATGGGAGTAGAATAGATTTTATAAGTGAAAATGGCAAAACAACCTCATAGTATTCAAACATGCTTGGCTGTGCTTTCATGATGTGTTGTGGTAGCAGAGCAAGTTAAGCCACTGCTTGGGATGCCATCTCAGGGTAATGAGATCTACTCTCAGCACCTCCCATTCCCCCCCAGGCTTCCCACCAAATACCCGGGAGGCCCCAGGTGATGCTGGAGACCCCGCCACTCCTTCAGAGGCCTGCCTGGAGTTCTGCCTCCTGACCTGAGTAGGTCTAATGAGCTAGGAACAGGAACATCGCTGTCTCTCAGGCACTCATCCTCACTTTTTTTCCTCTCTGACATTCTGCCTCTTGATAAGTTAATAACAATCTTTTACAATTTATTTTTGTTTGAAAGGAAGATTCATAGAGAGAAAGAGAGACATCCTGTTCACCGGTTTACTTCCCAAATGGCCATGACAACCGAAACTGAGCCTGTCTGAAGCCGGGAGCAGGGGACGTGTTCCGGGTCTTCCACATGGGTTCAAGGTGAGGTAGTTAAGAGACAGTCGGTTCAAGGAGATACCAGTTTTGTTTATATCTTTTATGTTTTGTAAATAAGGATTTTTAGAATAAGCTTGTAAGTGAATTTAACTTACTTGTAAAACTGTATTAAAATGAATGAATCAGTGTTGCTAACCCTGAAAGCATTTTGGGCTTCCAAGATGAGCGATATAATAAATATGTGACACAGTCTTCGGGGAAGACGTATCGTAGCTTAAACAACATTCTTGTAGACCTTATGGCTTTTAAAAACTAATACTACTGGCAAGTTGATCCACATTAAGAATCGACCAGTTAGAAAGTCTCAAGCTTTAGGTAACAGGAACTCGCTAAAGAAAGCAATAATTATTTGGAAGTAACTAGAAAACTTAGAGAATATGAAAACTATGGGAAAATTGTGAAGGATTGAGACAAGGGACAACTGAAAAGCAAAATGAAAAGTTATTTAGAAATAATAATTCATGGTTACAAGGATCAACAGGAGTTGGGTTAGTCCAGCAGTTGTTGGGCAGGTACACCACAGGCTTTGGTAAGGCTGCGGAGGACTTCCTGCAAGGCTGCGGAGGACTTCCTGCAAGGCTGTAGCTTGTAGAAACTTTTCTGATTGTTCTTATTGGGTATACATGCATGAAATCCTTTTCCCAATCCTCCAACTTTGTTTTAATTGCTTTTATTACAGCCTAACACACGTGGCTCCATTTTCATTATGATAATTGTCACAGTTCTCTAGGACCACCTTTCTCTGAAAGCATTGCTAAGTGACTATTCGTTAAGTTTCTATTTTAAAAGATGATATATTTAGTTCTAAGAGTGGCAGAGAGAGGTAGACATGGAATGTGAGGTGTCTTCGGCCTGTTGGTTCACTCCCTGGGTGGCCACAGTGGCCAGCATTGGGCCAGGCTGACGCCAGGAGCTGGGAACCTGCTCATCAGGGTCTCTCACTGGTGGCGGCGCCCAAGCACTGGGCCGCCATCCTCCAGTTGCTCCCCAGGCCTTTAGCAGGGAGCTGGGTTGGAAGTGAAGCACTGATCAGCTCGCATACGGAATGCGAGTATCCCCGGTGGTGGCTTTACTCGCTATCCCACTCCTGTTAGGTTTCAGTCATCCCCTGGTGCTGAGATGGGCGTGCCCCAATTTGTTGGGCTGATTTCCAATCCAGAAGGAACTGATTGGAACACTGAATCAGCAACAAACCTTTTCAGTGGGTTGGGCCTTCTGTTGCAATGGGTTGTGTTGCAACCTGATAAGAAAGAACAGGAAAGATTGTTCCTGGTATCTGGAGTTCACAGTTCTCCGGGCATCAGAGACCAAGGCAGAAACATATGAGTAAGGATCAGCAGTTGGGCGAAAGTCGTTGGGCTTATGTCTTTCATTGCTTCCATCTTTGCATATCACCTTCCTCTCCAGCCCTACTTATGCAGTGCACATCAAGGTAGGTTAAGCTATTGCTTGGGATGCCAACATTTTATGTGCTGGCTGGTAACATGCCTGGAAAGCAGCCAATGATGGCCAAGGGTCTGTGCTCCTGCCATCTACACTGGAGACCCTGGCACCATCCTGCCCAAGCCCTCGTTGTTGCAATGAACACAAAGATGTAAGAGCTCTCTGTTTGCCTTTCAGTAAAAATACATCTTTACAAAAAAAAAAAAAAAAAAAGCCATAGTCAAGTAACAAAACCGTTCAGAACCAGTAGTTATCAAACTAAGTTTACCTTGAATCATTATGGATTGTTTTTAGATTTATTTATTAATTATGAAATAATAACAGAGTAAAGGAGAGAGGCAGAGAGAAAGAAATCTCCCACGTGCTCACATCCCAGGTAACCGCAGTGGCCCACGCTGGGACAGGCTGAAACCAGGACCCAGGAGCTTCATCTCTGGCTCCCATGTGGGTGGTCAGGGCCCAGATACTTGAGCCAATTTCTTCTGCTTGTCTAAAGCCATCAACAGAGAGTTGGATCAAAAGTGTGGCTGTCTGGACACAGGCCAGTGTTACAGGTAGTGGCTTGTGCTATGCTACAATGCTAACCCCAATTTTGTCAGTTTTGTGGGCAAAAAAAGTGCTGATCCAGCAGGTTAGGATCTTTACAGAATTTTGACAGCAATAGGTACAAAGTTTAAATCGGAAATAATACGAAACAAAGCAAAGAAAAAAGTACATTTTATTTTTTTTCTGATTTTTTTGTTTGATTATTATTTTTTTTACCTATCTTTTTTAAAGATTTATTTATTTTATTTTTATTGGAAAGGCAGATATACAGAGAGGAGAAGAGACAGAGAGGAAGATCTTCCGTCCGATGATTCACTCCCCAAGTGATCACAATGGCCGATGCTATGCTGATCTGAAGCCAGGAGCCTCTTCCGGGTCTCACACGTGGGTGCAGGGTCCCAAAGCTTTGGGCCATCCTCAACTGCTTTCCTGGGCCACAGGCAGGGAGCTGGATGGGAAATGGGGTCACTGGGATTAGAACCGGTGCCCATATGGGATCCCAGGTGTGCAAGGCTAGGACCTTAACCACTTAACCACTGCGTCATCACGCCGGGTCCAAAAAGTACATTTTATATGATGGTTTTGGACCATGAGTGACAACATGAGGCTGCTAGGTAACTTGGTGTAAACATGGAGCCTGCTGTTGCTCAGTTCATCTCGATTTGCCCAGAGGAATTGATCCCTACCGCGTGTAGCATCAGAGATGGCATAGACATTTTCTTATTTAGCCTGTAGTTAATCTAAAGCAAGGTTATCATTTGATAGCATAAGACTGGGTTGAAATAGGAGCCTTACTGAGAAGAAATCACGAGTACAATTTGAGATAGACATTGTCCTGAGGTGTTGTAGTTACCTGCCAGCAGAATCAAAAGGTTTCTTAGCTCAGGTTCTGTGCAGTTCTCCGCAGTTCCTATGGACTGTGAAAGCTTAACTGCACCATTATCCTCACTCGTGAAAATGATGGTGTGTTGGTCAGCTTTTGTCTTATTGTACCAACATTCTTGAGGTTGGTTAATGTGGTTCATAGTTGTAGAGTCCAAGATCAAGGAGCCATAGGTGGTGATGGCCTTCTAGCTAGCAGCATCCCTAGGAGGCACAAAGCATCAAGAGTGGGCGTCTGTGTCCCTCTTACAAAGCCATCATGATTATAAAAAAATAAAACAAACAAAAAACCCATCATGATTCAATCATGCCTGCTCCACCCTAATGGCCCCTTAAAAAGGCCCAGCATGGTAGCCTAGTGGCTAATGTTTTAGCTTTGTATCTGCAGGATTCCCATATGGGTGCAAGTTCGTGTCCAGCGCCCTGCTTCCAATCCAGCTCCCTGCTTGTGATCTGGGAAAGTAGTCAAGGATGACCCAGAGCCTTGGGGCCCTACGCCTGTGTAGGAGAGCTGGAAGAGGTTCCTGGCTGCTGGCTTCAAATTGGCTCAGCTCCAGCCGTTGCGGCACTTGGGGAGTGAACCAGAGGACAGGTCCATCTCTGCCCCTCATCCTCTCTGTATATCTAACTTTCCAATAAAAATAAATAAATCATTGATGAAAAAAAAAAGCCAGTAACTCCACTAAACATCATAGAAGGATCAGGATTCTGTCCCCTTACATCCATCAATGTAGGACTTTGAGGATTAAATACCCGTATCCGTTCAGGGGGACAAGCTATGTTTAAATCATAGAAGCACAAGGCAGTGTCTCGTCCTCCCAGGGAGCCTAATTCTTTTTTTTTTTTTATTAAGATTTTATTTATTTATCGGAAAGTCAGATATGCAGAGAGGAGGAGAGACAGAGAGGAAGATCTTCATCCCATGATTCACTCCCCAAGTGAGCACAACGGCCGATGCTATGCCGATCCGAAGTCAGGATCCAGGAACCTCTTCCGGGTCTCCCACGCGGGTGCAGGGTCCCAAAGCTTTGGGCCATCCTCGACTGCTTTCCCAGGCCACAAGCAGGGAGCTGGATGGGAAGTGGAGCTGCTGTGATAGAACCGGCGCCCATATGGAATCCCGGGGCGCATTCAAGGTGAGGACTTTAGACGCTAGGCCACCACGCCGGGCCCGGAGCCTAATTCTGATGTCAGTTAATCATCTAGATTTACAATTCAAGTAGGCATGGATTTAACATTCTGTGATTTAGCTTCTCTGTGAGTCACACATCATGAATTAGGTCTAAGCCCTGAAACGGATAGCAAGTTATTCAGTTTCAGCAAATAGAGTTTTAGGAACAAAGTAGTTTTTTTTTCTTTTTACTCTTAAAGTAATAGTCAGATATTAGAGAAAAGAAGAAGAATTCTGAAGTTAGGAGAGTCCATGGGTAGAAGCAAGAATTTCAATCAATGAACAGAGCGACAATCTAATCATGGGTTATTACAGTTTCTTTCGAAACGTAATTTACTTTTCCATAGCCATCCCGTTTTTTCTTTTACCACAGATAATCAAGGAAAGACCGATTTGCTTGTAAAATAAGTTAGTTTTATCAAATTAGATGATTTAGGTAAGTGCAGCAAGGAAAGGGATGAGAGGCATGATACTCTCAGATTGAGAAACCTCCAAAGGTTAGAAAGCCGCAGCTGGCTGCGCTTCAGACCGCGTCTGCTACACCCGCAAACCATCCAAGGACGACAACCCAGTCAAAACCGCAGTACTCGAATCAATATTTTGAATTCTATCCTCAGGTAAGCAGAAACAGATTTTTATCGAACTTATGCAAAAGTCCATTGCAGTCCAATAAAGAGTAGGAATACCCACGAATAATTTCTTAATTTTGGAGAGATCAAGTAGGGGGGTAAAAATTGGTCCGCTTTGTTCACAAAGGAATGCTGTAACAAACTGCTCTAAGAAATAGAACTTATCAGGAGACCTGGTGCAGTAGCCTAGTGGCTAAAGCCCTCACCTTGCACACACCGGAATCCCATATGGGGACTGGTTCTAATTCTGGCCATCCAACTTCCCATCCTGCTCCCTGCTTGTGGCCTGGGAAAGCAGTCGAGGACAGCCCAAAGCCTTGGGACCCTGCACCCGCATGGGAGACCCAAAAGAGACTCCTGGCTCTTGGCTTCGGATCAATGCAGCTCTGGGTGTTGCGGTCACTTGGGGAATGATCGATGAATGGAAGATTTTCCTCTCTGTCTCTCCTCCTCTGATATACCTGACTTTCTATATAAAAATAAAATAAATCTTTTTTTATTTTTCCTAAGGAATAGAGCCTACCAAAAAAAAGCAAGCTCACCTTGACTCTAGCAAGTTTCACAGTTTGTAATTGTAATTGGTTATATTGTTTTCTTTAGGTTAAAGACTTTCCTTTTTCTATCACTCTGCCCCAGTTATCTCTAAGTACAGAGTTCAAAATATAAGATAAATTGTTCCAAATGATTCTATAGTATGAGTGTTCAGCAGTGAAATAAGTCTTGACAACACTGCACACAGTCACCAGTCTCCTTTGGGATTTATAGTGACTTGAGTAATCCTTATGGGAGTGTGTGCTTTGGCCTGGTGTTGGATGCCCAAAGGTGTGCACATCCCATTTAGGAGTGCCTGCACTCACTGCTTCAGTTTCCTCCATTGCCCACCTCATGTCTCTGGGGTCCAGCTTTCTGCCAAGCCAGGTGGTGGGCAGCAGAGGACGATGGCTCGAGCACTTGGGTCCCTAGCACCGATAGAAAAGCTCTGGCCTTTCTTGGTGACCAGCTGTGGCCTGGGCCCATGCCCTGCTACTGTGGGCATTTGGGGAAGGAAGCAGTGTCTCCGTGTGTCTCAAGTCAATAAAATAAAAATGGGGGTAAGTACCACAAGCAAAGAAATTGTTGATCTCCAAAGGCAAATGTCATTGGAAGATACAACAATGTTTTCTTTGAAAACTTATTAAATGCTGCTGTTTTATGAACAATAAATGTTATCGCAAACTACTGGGAAAGAGTGAAAGGCCGCTGTATTCCCAGGCAATAGTTCTTTCTTGAGCAAAAGCTGTTCCGCTGTGCATACTCAAGTTTCGGAGTCTTTAACTATCAGTTCATCTATTTCAGCTTTAATTTTATTTGGCTTTTGTTGAGAAGAATCATTCACTTCAGCAGCAACCTCTTTCATCTATTTCCACTTGAGTATTGCACTCATGTCTCTGACACAAAGGATGACCACGGAAGTTACTAATTTATTCCTCCTCTACGTGTTTCTTTTTTCTCCTTAGCATCATTATTTACTTCTGCTGTCTTGACAAGATCACTTCAATGTGCAGTCCCTCCACCCCATTTTTTAAAAATCCCATAAACTCAGGCAGCTACCCATGTCTTGTTCTATTGATCACTTATTCCACCCTGTCAAGGAAAATTTGGATAAGCATTCTATCATCTGGGTCATTTCCCTCATCCACTCATCAAAATTTCCATTATTTTAAGGCCTAGTTAAAACACCATTATCTCTGAGAGTCCGAAGGCCTTCTCAGTTAATCTCTCCCCGCCTGTGATTTATTGCTCCAATTATGCTTCTGCATTGCCCTTACGCCATTCTGGCACAGTATGGTTCTTGTTAGATGAATTCCATTTTATGGTCCAAGAAGGCTGCTAGAGCTCCAGCTTTCAAGACGTATTTCAAGCCTTCCGAAGGAGGAAGGGGCAAAGAAAGGTATACCACTTGCCTTAGGAAACCATGTGAATGACCAATGCGTAGGATAATCAAAGAAATGATTTTATTCAGGTGATAAGCACATCCTGAGTCCTAAGGTCAGAATGTGATAGCACTGTGGTTTGACCTTAGAGTTTTAGCAGAAGTACCCCAAGTCTCAGCTGAAGTGATTTGTAGTTATAATTGCTTTATAGTCAGAGAAAGTCACTGTCAGCTGAAGAATCTGAACTATTTATGTCTAGCTACACTCTGGTAATATCAGCCAATCACTCATGAGACAAAGAAAGTAGAGTTGGATGGATTTTATCTGGCTGTATCAACATGTTTGGTCAAAAACAAGGGGATGCGGAGCCACTGCCAAGACGTAGTAGACTAAGCTTTTGCCAGTGGTGCTGGCCTCCCATATGGGAGCTGCTTCGTGTCCCAACTGCTTCACTTCCCATCTAGCTCCCTGTTTGTGGCTGAGGAGACCGTAGAGGATGGCCCAAAGCCTTGGGATCCTACACCCACGTAGGAGACCCAGGAGAAGCTCCTGGCTTCAGATTGGCTCAGTTCCTAGTCTGGTGGCCATCTGGGGAGTGAACCAGCCGATATAAGATCCCTCTACCTGTTTCTCTGTAAATCTACCTTTCAAAGAAAAATAAAATATTAAAACCAACCAAACAACCCTCCAAAGGGCTCACTGGAAAGTCTTAGGGGAGCCCTGAGAAATACTACACAGGAAATTTTATCTAAGAACACAAATGGGGAGGGCTGGGGGTTAGAGAACTAGCAGACAGGAGAGTGAAGGAAGGTCCCAGCCATCTGTGTCTTCCAGGAGAATCAGGCCCAGGCAAAGGTCAGCGCTGTCAGACGTTAATGCGATGTAGCTCGCTGTGATTTATTAAGCACATGTGTCCATCTGGACAATGGGGAGGCTGGAACATGGAGTGTGAAGTGATACAGCCAGGCAAAAATGAAACCCATTACTAACTAGAAAAAGAAAAGCATGGATACTCAGAGTGAACGCGTCAGCTCACCACGTGCCGTGCCGGGTGGCCACGAGACGTGCGCAGTGCCGTCCTTCTCAGCATTACTCCCTTTAATCTATTCCCCACACAGCAGCCAAAGCTCTCTTCATAAATTGTAAAACAAATCATGTCCCTGCTTGCTCAAAACTCTACTCATTTTAGAGCAAAACTTCTACCCTGAATAATTTGGCCTTGTCCGTCCCAATTTTATTCTGTGTCATACCTTTGCTTTTATTATGTAGCTGGGGAGACATTAGCCTACGTGTGTAAGAGGTTTGGAAGAAAATGGGAATTTTCAAAGAAAATGAATTTTTGTGTGATGGAAAGAGGGAATAAGCCCTGGAACAGATAAGCAATTACTTCTAAAGTAATTGCTCTTGTTCAATAAGCATGCTAGAGGATTTCAGTTCTCTCCCTGTGGGCCAGTTAGGAAACTCTCGGTGCCCTGCAGCAATGGGGCCACTGGATCTGACAACACTTCCCTGATAAGGTCCTGGGAGGATTTGGGAGGTGGGGGAGGGGTCCTCCAAACCACTCCACCTAGTGATTTCCCTACAGACAGAAGAAAGGAGAGCTGGGAGACCTCTACTCTTGTTGATAAAAGCTCCAACCTGAATACAGGCTGGATAGAATTGGTTAAGGAGATGCCCGCCCAGTCTGGCGGCGCATACTCCTCACACCCACTCTAAACTAGGCTGGGCTTCGTATCTTTCCCGAGATGTACACTTGGTTTGTGAAATGTGTCTCTTTCTTCAGCCAGCTCCGGCTACCTGATTTACCAGTGCTGCCTCTAAAGTTCGCATTCTCCCCTCTGGGCAAACACTGTGTGAGGAGTCAGATGGGCTTAAAAGGCAGGTGGGTCTCTGCTCGTCAAGTTTTAACATACAAGACCTAGCTCCTCCCCGTTTCTTACCGTTCCAAGAGCATGCTCTCCCCCCCCCCCCCGCCCCCGTGGGAGAACCCAAAGACAGGATCCACGTATCAGTTCAGAGAGATGCAGTGATAGTAACCCCATCTCTGGGTTACTGTCAAAGAGATGGCGCCTGAGTTTTCAGCTTCTCATCAGAACGGGAGGCAGTCCCGCTCTTCCGATGTTCTTTGCTTCTGGACAAGGCGCTACATTGCTGCCCATTGTGAATGACTTTTTTCCCCTCTCTATGCTCTGTCCCCATCCCCGAGATGGCGCAAGAAAGACACCACCTGCACATTTCTTCCAGTCTCCCCTTCTTCGTGACCTCCTCCTCTCACCATGGCGGGAGACCTCTCTCTCACTTTCTTAAACGTATCTTGCGCTTTGCAAACTGAAATTGCGTGTGAAGATTCTTCCTGCATGTAAGACAGGAAACAAGGTTGCTGTCATTGCATCAGGTCCCCTGCAACAATGCCCGGCTTCTGAAGAACAGCAGTCTCTGCTAACACTTCGATACAAAGTTGCAGCCGAGTGTACTTCTTCCGTGTTTTTGAACAATGCCCTGTTTTACATTTTGCTTTCTCCTAAGATGCTCATTTCCTGTCCCCAGCTCTTCTCTAAATTAGCTCATGTAAGCTCAAAATCTCCTCCTCCAGGAAGTCTCCTTTTATTTCCCTTTATTCTGCCTTGCTTACTGTTTCTCAGCACATTGCCTTTCTTCTCTGCAATAACTTTTCCTAATCTCTTCATTGTTTTATTTTCCATGTGACACATTACAAGTATACACACACATTCTCTCTCTACACACACACACACACACACACACACACACACACACACACACACACTTACGTTCTCTAACGCTCAAGTTACACTTTCCAAAGTGGCCATGGTGTCAAAGCTACATTCATTTAGTAGAACCACACTTTCTTGCAAAACCTGATTTCTCCCCTGGCCTGCCCCATGCGCTGTGATTCTGATGACTCCAGGCAGAGGCCGTGAGCCACAGCTTCCATCAGCCACCAGATCAGAGGAGCGTGCAACGCATGGCGTTGCGTGTTTGCTAAGTTGGGTGTACTTAGCGAAATTTTAGTCATAGCATCAATGAAAATTTTTTTAGATTTATTTCTATTTATTCTTTAAAAGACTATTTTATTAGAAAGGCAGATATACAGAAAGGAGGAGAGACAGAGATGACGATCTGTCCTCTGATGATTCACTCCCAACGTGGCTGCAATGGCCAGAGAACGCGATCTGAAGCCAGGAGCCAGGAGCTTCTTCTGGATCTCCCACGTGGGTGCAGGGTCCCAAGGAGCCAGGAGCTTCTTCTGGGTCTCTTCTTCTGAGTGCAGAGTCCCAAGGCTTTGGGCCGTCCTCAACTGCTTTCCCAGGCCATGGGCAGGGGGCTATATGGGAAGTGGGGCCACTGGAATTAAAGCCAGCACACTTTTGGGACCCTGGCACATGAAAAGTGAGCACTTTAGCCAATAGGCTACCATACTGGGCCCTTAAATTATTTTTTATTTAAAAAAACAATTTTAAATAAAAAATATGTGTGTGTGAAAGACTTATTAACACAAAGGTACATATAGATCCTTAAATGACATGTTATACCATAGAATAAGTATGACCTAAACAGCCAGTATTATTTCTTCAATAGGTGAAAAATATTTATTGTATTACAGCCTTTTGGGATGATCACCTCACAATCAATCCGTAAATTCATAGGCAGTGACACTGTAGGCTAGAAGTCATTATTAATTGTTTTAGGAACCAGTAATCTAGCTTTCACTGCTGGAAGGCAACAAACTCCTGCGTTGTTTAAATCTCTCATATTTGTCAGCCCAGCATGGTAGTCTTAATGATTTTTTTTATAGGTTTTCAACAATACATTAAAAAGGTTTGTGGATCCTTTTAAAAAAACAATAAAACTATGTTAAAAACTGATGCTGGGCTAAAGTCGTTACCTTACATGTGCCGGGATCCCATGTGGGCACCGGTTCATGTCCCGGCGACCCCACTTCCCTTCCAGCTCCCTGCTAGTGGCTTGGAAAAGCAGTGAAAGACAGCCCAAAGCCTTGGGACTCTGCACCTGTGTGGGAGACGCAGAAGAGGCTCTGGGCTCCTGGCTTGGGTCTGTCCCTGTTTTTCTCCTTCTGTGATTCTTTCAAATAAATAAATAAATGCAAACGCACACGCGCACACCGGGGAGCGCGGGCATAGAAATGCTTAGATAGATTGACAAAATATAGTTGAGTTAATGACTAGTATACATGGAAACCTAACTAGTTAAAATAGACAGAATAGTCAGCATTTGAGACAAATATATAATATATTTAATAACTGACATTTGAGAGAACATATATATTATGCTTAATAAATAATGAATCTCTATAACATACTTTAAAACTCAAAATGGAAAAATCCGATTCGTGTTAACAAGTGATTTATCTATATGTGTTTGAAAGGCAGAGTCTCAGAGAGAGAAGGAGAGAGACGGAGGAGCTTCCACCTGCTGCCTCACTCCCCAGATGGGGGCTCACAGGGCTGAGTCGTGCCAAGGCCTGGGGCAGCAAATTCTTTTCTGATAGAAGGCTTTGACAGTAT
Organism: Ochotona curzoniae; assembly: GCF_017591425.1. NCBI lineage: Eukaryota > Metazoa > Chordata > Mammalia > Lagomorpha > Ochotonidae > Ochotona > Ochotona curzoniae. The sequence goes on along the minus strand of NW_024467095.1, from coordinate 23,749,010 downwards.
CTCATTGTTTTATTTAATGTTTAATTTGATTTTTGATGGTCTTTACCTAGTTGAGAGGGATGCACACCTATGTGGGCCTCCGAGTAGGGTGGCGAGGTTGAGATAGGAGGAAGGTGGTTGCTGAAGTATAGGCGGGACCATTATCAGTCTTAATACATTCAGGTTTACCCCACTCGGCCCATGCCTCCAAGCAGTGTTGGATTACCTGCGGGGCAGATGGCTTCACAGCAGGAGGAGCCATTAGTGTAATGGCTCCAGAGCCCTGAGGCCATGGGCCAAGCGTGGCCGGCGCAGTAGCACCGCCATTCTCTTTCTTCTCCTTTTCTGATCCTCCTCTGTTTCCTGCGGGTTGTTTGCATCCTAAGCGCCTATCCCGCTTGTACCCTTCCTCCATGGTGGACGTCTCCGAACTTGATGAGGAAGATACTGCTTTCAATTTCACCTCTATTTTTTGCTTCAAACCGGTTCTCCTCTCCCGCTCTGTTTCTGAGAGACTATCCTGGGCAGACTGAAGGGCTTTGTCACTCTCTCTGACCGCTCCCTTACGGAGGGCATAAACCCTCTGCAAAAATTTCACCAGAGAGAACCGTGCGCCCATGTCTATAACCAGAAGCGGTGGTTCCTATACCTCCGATTTATGCTCCTAGTCACCCGAAAGTTCTCCCTCTCAGAGCTCCTTACCTGTCTTTTGGCCGCAGTTCTGACTTCCACCCGTTCGAAACGGGAGGCCCCCTCCAGGTCCCGGGTTCCCGGCACCAGTTGTCGCGCCCACGTGTCTTACCGCCCAGCAGTAAGAGGCAGACGCGATTGAAGCCTTCTGCGGTAAAGTTTATTGCGCGCACAAAGATGAGGAAGAGGAAGGGGGCGGACCCCGGCAGTCTTTCTGCTCTTATGTGCTGACTGGCCCCGCCTCCGCCGATGATAGGTCGGCGTCATGATCACGCAGGGTCCTGGGCGACTGGATTCGTCAGTCCCCAGTGTTCACGTGCCGGCCACGCCGCAGCTCACTGCGCATGCGCTAGGCTACGTGACACGCACGAAGGTGTGGCTTCTCCGGCCGGCGCCATTTTAGGCACAGCATGTGGCCAGTGCATACAGATGCGGCTTGCAACAGGTTGGGACACATGTTCTAGTTCTGTTCTTTTTCCTCCTGTGTCCTCTGGGCAGGGAGAGGCGGAAGGCGGGGAAGAATGTCAAACTACTTCAGGGGAGGAAGGATGGTCATCTGATGACTCCTTAGGAACCATGATAATTTGATGACACCTCAGAGACCCTGATATGGGGAAGCGAGTTCCCCTCGCAGGCCCACTCTCGGCCCCAGATCTCATGTGTAGTGTCAGTGTCGCAGCCCTGCTTGGCATGGTCTCTCTCCTTAGTCTTGGCTTTGCATGTGCCAGCACGTGCTACAGCCTGGTCCAGCTCAGCCTCCTCCCAGCTCCTGTGAGTATTGCTGAGTTCTATGATCCAGTCTGGCTCAACAGGTCACCACCTGCAGCCGTAGGGCCAACCAGCAGGATCTCCAGTTCCACAGAGGCAACCCAAGAAGTCCCCTACAGAATGGGCCCCTAGATCTGGTTCTCTTAGGTTTCTGTGGGTACTGCAGCCCAGCTTGCTATGGCCTACCCCTTGCTCTGACACTCACCGGTGGGTACTGCAGTCTAGCCTAGCCCGACATGCCCTGGCTTTCACACACACCAGCAGGTGGCAGCTGATGCTTCTTAGCCCAGGTCAGGTCTTCTACATGGATGGGTTCCTTGAAACACCCAAACATGCCCTCTGGTTCTCCCCCTCTAACTCCTTGCCTGCTTCTGAGTGCAGTGGTCCAGCCATGAAAGACCGCCCCCACCCCCCCAAATCACTCCTCACTTGTCAAATACGCCCCTCAGCCACTCCCACTCCAGCACCACCCAGACCCCCTTCCCCTGGCAATCTGCTGCCCCTCACCATGGTGTGCCTGGGGGGTTGGGTGGCATGTTCCGACCTGGCATCCTGCATCTCTGCCATGTGGCACTACAAGGTGTCGCTCAGAATTCCCTGTGTATCTTTAAATAAAATATAGACAACTATGTTGGCACACTGGTACAGTTAACACAAACTTGGCATTAACCAGGCCCAGAATCCCTGGCAGCTATTGGCTGTGTTCCTCTCAGAAGTATAATACTTGCTTACAGTTGGAGTATCTTATTATTTTAAATGCATATCCCTTGTGCTCTGGATATTCCACTTCTAAGAAAGAATACACCCTTTGCTAAGAGAATAACTAAAATCCCCCTCATCAGAAATTGCATTTTTGTCTATTTCTCCTTTCAGTTTCATTGGCTTCTGCATTCATTATGTGTTTTGAAACTAAGACATTAAGCACATTTACGTATACCCTATGATAAGTTTTGATAAATTGACCATTTTGCCATTATTATATGTCCTTTGAAAAAAACATTTGTTTATGTTCATTTGAAAGTCAGATATACAGAGAGGAAAGAGAAAGAAGATCTTCCATCCATTTATTCACTCCCCAAACAGCTGCAATGGCTAGAGCTGCACCAATCCGAAGTCAGGAGCTTGGAGCCTTTTCTGGGTGTCCCATGTGGGTTGCAAAGTCCTAAGGCCAGGCCACAAGCAGGGAGCTGGATGGGAAGTGGGGCTGTCAAGATTAGAACTGGTCCCCATATGGGATCCCGGTGAATGCAAGGTGAAGACCTTAGCCGCTAGGCTACCATACTTGGCCGTGCCCTTTTAAAAAACATTTGTTTTTATTTATTTACCTGAAAGGCATGTTTGCAGAGAGACAGAGGCACATATGGGGCTAGATCTTTCATCTGCGGGTTCACTTTCTGTACGGCTTCAGAGGCTAGTCTGGCCAAAGCCCCGAGGCTCAACCGAAGTCCAGAGCCTGGAGCTCCGCCTGGACCTCACGCATGGGTATCAGGTTCAAGCACTTGGGCCATCTTCCACTGCTTCCCCAGGCACATTAGCAGGAAGCTAGACTAGAAGTGGATCAGCCAGCACTTTCATCTGGTGTCCAAATGGGATGCCAGCATTAGCAAGAGATGGGCTTTACCCTCTGTGTTACAATGTCAGCCCCTTCAATATTAATAAGATGATCCAGCTGTCTTAGAATTATTTGCATGTAATATAATTTCCTATCCTTTAGCATGTCTTTGCCTTTGTTTCTTAATTTCATTTGCTGTAGATTATATATGTTTAAGTATTATTTTCATGAAAATCTGAAAAATTTCACTTTCAATATCTATAACAGTTCCATATCAGTATTGTTGTGTTTCCATTGTCTTGTTATTTTTGATTTGTCTTACTTATTCTCATTTTTTCTTATTTTCATTTGAATTTAGTATTTTCTAAAATATTTAATTCTTTGTCAGAAAGAGCTACAGAATGAGAGTGAGAGATAGTACTTAATATCCTCCATGGGTTTATTCTTCAAATAACGCCTTTGGACAGGGTTGAGCCCGGGTAAAACCAGAGGCCAGGACCACCATGTGAGTGCTCATGGGGTGTCAGGGGCTCAAACGCATGGGCCATCTTATACTCCTTTCTCCGTGTCATTAGGTGGGAGTTGGATTGGAAGTGGAGCTTTGGTGACATGAACTGGCACCCAAATGGGACGCCGTGGTCAAAGGTGATCGCCTTGCCCAGCACAGCAACACCAGCCATGGATGGAGTAAGCTTTTTAAAAAGTGGATTTGCTTTATTTATTGGAAAGGCAAAGAAGTAGACATACAGAGAGATCTCTCCCAGCTACTGTTTCATTTCTGGGCCATCATTTATTGTCTTCCATCCATTACCTGCTACGACCAGGAGGAAGCTGTATCTGAAGTGGTAAAGGGTTTGAACTCAGGCAGGGTGTGAGGGACCCAGGTTCCGCCACCTGTGCTTTCCCAGCCTGTGCAGTAAAAGGAAGCCAGTCCAGATATCAGGAGCCAAGACCCTGGCATGGAATGCCAGCATCCCAAGCAGCCTCTTGAGCCACAGTACCAAGTTCCCACTCCCAACTGCCGAGTTATCAGAAAGCAAAGGCATTGCCATCTCAGTCAATCAATTTGATCATCTGTGGTCGGTTGGCATCCCCCCATTCCGGACTCTGCATTATATGTGTTACAGATAAGCAATTGTTCCCTTACATTTCTTCATGCCTTACTGCTCGACCATAAAAAGAAATTGATACACAGTGAAAAATTAAGGTTCTCAGGGTAACTAGGGAACACAGAACCCCTATGTCAACTGCTGAACAACAGCAAGAACAAGTGACGGTAGGCTTGCAGTCCCCAGCTATGGCATTGCATCTGGAGTAAAAGGTTATTATGTATTATAATTTTGGATGAGAATAGACGTCAGAAGCAGTTGAAGGACTAGGAAGTACGCCATCTAGCGACGGGAAGTCATTCTACTCAACTGTTCAGAAAAAAAAAAAAAAAAAAACATTCCCTCCAGAGGCTGACACTGTGGCACTGTAAGTTGAACCATGGCCTGGAATGCTGGTAGTCTATAAAAGACTGCTGGTTCAAGTCCTGGCTGCTCTACTCCCAATTTGGGTTTCTGCTTCCTGGAGAGGCAGCAGAAGATGGCCCAAGTATTTGGGCTCCTGCCACTCACACAGGAAGCTAGGATAGAATTCCTGGCTCTTCTGCATCTTACACACCTGCTTTAGCAGCACTGGGTAAGTAAGCCAGCAGTTGGAAGATCTTTTTCTCTGTCCCTTCCCCTCTGTAACTCTGCCTTTCAAATAAACAAATACAACTTTAAACAGATTTTTTTTTCCTTAGAGTTGTCTGCCTCATTAACAATAGTTTTTGTCTTAAACAAAAACTCTCTTTGATATTATCAAACGCTATGCTTTAATGTTATGAATGCTTTGTCCCAGTAAGCTCACCACATGGTTTCACTTTATTGTCTAAATGCTATAATGTGGTCTTTGCTGTCACATCCTTAGCATCATCTTTATTTAGAACCAGTTTGTCATCACTTCTTGGCCTTGTGACTGAGATCAAGTGTAGAACCAGTCTGTCTGTTCCATGGTCAGTATGTTAATGAGCAGCCCCAGAATTGATGTTGAACTACTGTTCGATGGGCTCTTCTTCCAGCTTGCAGACTGACAGCTGTGGAAGCCATGTTGTTTGCATTTGTGGAGGTCAGGCACCACTTTTTATTTTCTCAGCTGACAAGCAGGATCCTTCAAATCACCATCTTTTTCTTCATCATCACTGAGTGTGGTTCCAGGTCAGAGGTTGTGCCAGGTAGACACAGCTCTGTCTTTGATATTGTATTCCAACTGTTAGCGAAAGTGTATGCGGCATCCTTTATGTTAAATTCCTTTTTAATATCTTCCACATGCACATTTCTGTTGACTGTAACTGGCTTGCCGTTCAAGAAAGCTTGCTCTTTTTCTTCTTTATGAAGCTAAGGATATCTGGTCACATTGCTGAGCTCGTGGAGTTAAGTGAACAGCTGGGGAAATCGCGTGGCTTTTTGAGTTTCAGCTGGAGGAAGAGCTGAATAGTTATGAAGGAATCACAGAATCTTGTATTCCTGTTCATACCTGTCTTGTCTTCAACAAGTTCAGGTCACCAGAATTCTCTCGTGGAGTTGATGTTTGGCGCAGTGGTTAAGATGATGCTTAGGGGACCTGTGTGCCGATTCGGAGGGATGCTGCTCAGGAGAAGTGCATGCCGTTTCGGAGGGATGCTGCTTAGCCGACCGGCCTGGGCTCAAGTGGCAGCTCTGTATCCAGTTCCAGCTTTCTGCTAATTAGGCCGCTTGGGAGGTTGCAGATGATGGCTTAAGTACGTGGGTCCTTGGGTCCTTTCCACATAGAAACCTGGGTGGAATTTAGGCTCCCGGCTTTGGCAACTTTTGTGGTATTTGGGAAAGAAACCAGTGGATGGAATATTGCTGTCTGTTACTGTATGTCTTTGCTATTCAAATAAATAAACATTAGTTCAAAAATTAGTTAATAAGAAAAGGGAGAGTTTTATATTTCGGACTTGAGAAAACGTTACACATCTATGACCCACACACATTTCTATCATCTTTTTTTCAATTACATTTTCTACATTCTCTGTATTTTAGACCGCCATGATATTTCACGCAGTTGAAGACTCAGCAGGTTCTGCTCTAAGTACATTTGACAGTCTTGCATACCAGATTTCTTTAGCACACTGATCTTCGAGTGTACAAAATACTCTAACCTTCCAAGCTCTTTCACATGCATTACTTGGTCCCTATGTAAGTATTCCAGGAATCTATAATCAAATAGTACCCCTGAAAATTTTTCCAACTATCTATAACTACACATAATTAAGTTCCATTAAGACAGAGGCCAATCATCACTTAGGCCTTGAGGAGGAATTGGTACATAGAACATGCTTAGTTACCATTTGTTGGAGGTAAAAATAGCAAGAAGGAAACAAAATATAAAACACTGCATAAAAGTTGTCATCAAGCTAAATTGCATTGCTATAATCTAGGGTAAGGAATTGATCATCAGTTTTATTTTAGATTTGGTAAGAGAGGACATTGAACTTCTTTTATCTCTTCCATAGAGAGGGGATTTAGAAAGAGGAGATTGGGAACAAAATTGAACAAAATTGAAACCTCATGAATTTTACAGCTCTTCTTGCTTCACATAATTGACTTGACATAGAATGAACAAGAAAGTTTCAACTTGAGGACTGATGTCTTGCTGCCATTACAAATACAACAAACATGGTTTAACATGCTTTATCATGGCTTTGGGACTAATATTTGGAACTTAAAGCCGCAACTTTGGAAGTCATTCATAATAATGAAAAACCAGTATCTCTTCTCTTTAGTTTATCTTGGGCTTTTTCTTTTCAAAGAAGAGTTTTCACTCAGTACTCTGCTTTTAAGTGGATAAAAACGCTGTATTCCTTCTGGTAGCCTTGGAAAAATTTACTCCTTACATTCAGTAGAGGGCAGCAGAGGAGCATAACAAAATGAAAATTCTGGCGCATCTCCAAGGTCTTTGTGTTAGGGCTCGCCATGGGACCATGTGGGCCGCCATTCTCAGGAGGCTTAAGCAATTCGAGAAGAAATAGTGACTCTATATCACTAATTGTTTCAACATTTTGAAAACTCAATTAGTATTTTTTTATAAGTTTTAATTTTCTTTTGAATATTGTTTACATAGTGGAGAGGAATGCATGTCTATTAGGGCCTCTGGCTAGGGTGGGGAACGTCAGGTATGAGGAACGTGGGTGGAACAAAAGTTTCGGTTTTTTTTTCCTCCTGTGTCTGCAGAGGAGGAGGGGCTGGGAGCTGCTCCTTGCTGTCCAACTACATCAGAACCCCGAATTGGGGACAGACATTTGATGAAGACTTAGAGATCTGATGTGGGGAGTAGCGTTCTGAAGGTGTTACTTGAATGTTGTTGATAGCTCTGAGAAGTTGCTGTTTCATTGCTCCAGGGCTGAGAAAGTCTTTCCAAGGTGTGATGGTTGACAAAGTCCACCTCAGTGCCTCACAGACCCAGGAACATGTGGCTTAGGCAGCAGAATTGTTCAACCTATTCTACTCGCCAACCTCTAATGATGCGCTCAATGTCCCCTGCTGTCCTAGTTGGGCTGGCTGTCATGTCCCCCATGTGCATCTGGAACATGCTGTCCACTACATAGGTATCAGCAACTGAGGAGACCCAGTCCATTAGGACATGTACTCCAAGATCAGACAACATATCCTGTGATTTTTCCCTGAGGCCAAGGTCTGAGTCCAGTGGTCTAGTTGGGGGAGTTCCCCAAGAAACCTCACCTTGGGTGACCTCAAACTTGACTTTTGTGAGTACCAGCCAGTGCAGAGTCAGCTCTGGTCTGTCACCTGCACCAGCCAACTCACATACTGGTGGATGCAGCTGCTTCGTCAGTTCTACACCCAGCCCCATTGCTCATATGAACTGATGGGTGCTGTGGCTCAGCTCAGTCAGCCCGCTACAGACCAATTTCTCATGCATACAAGTGGATGTCATGGCCTAGTCAGGGTGACCCCCAACAACCCCTACCAGGTCCACTACAGGCCCAGGTTTAGCATGTGCCAGCCTTTATCCAGCCCAGTCCATGTCCCTTCTGGATCTTGTGCATGCTCATGGGTGCTGGGGCTTAGCTCAGCCCATCCCATCCTTGAGTTGACCTTCATGTTTGCCAACAGGTGCTGCTGTCTTGTCCAGCCTGGCTTGCCCCCAGCCCTGGTTCTCACGTTCATCAGTGGTAGACACAGTCTAGCAAGGAAATGCCCACAGTTCCCCTCCAGATATGCTCCCAGCCCTGGATCTTGTGCTTATCAAGGGGTACTATAATCAAGCCTTGCATGACTTGCACTCACTTCTGGCACTTCCCAGATGGTGCTGTGGCCTCACTCAGCTGGCCCACACTCATTCTGGCTCTCATGCATGCCTAAGTATGGTAGCCTAGCCCAGCCTAGCCTGCCCTCAGTCCCAGCTCTTGGACTCATAGCAGGAACTGCAGCCTAGCAGGGGGAGTTCCCCAAGTTCTGCTACTAGGCTGGCCCCTAGTCCTGGCATTTGCCAGTGGGTACAGTGGCCTGGCCTGCTGGTCTGTACCCTTCTGGCTCTCACCAATGGGTGCTTCAGCCTTGGCTCTCATGTTACCTAGTAGGTGCTACGGCACAGCTTGGCCTGTCCAAGCTCTCATAAACAACAGCAGGTGCTGGAACCTAGTCATTTTATTTTAAGATTTTCTTTTAAATATTTGATTCAGAAAACCCAAGCAAGTGCAAACATGTTGACTTTCAGAGTTAAGTTTTATGTCTTATTCTCATGGACAAAAATATAAAAATATTGACTAATAGAGTCTGGCTTTTATTGATCTCTGTCTTTAAAGATCATCCTTATTTTGATGGAAAACATGAGAAATGGTGAACTCAAGTAGTTTGGATTTGTATTCGTTACCTATTTGAGCAAAATTTAAGTATGGATTATCAACATTTTGATCTTTTCAAAGATCATAGCTAGGAATTTGAGTTCTTATTAGACAGCCTAATGTTTTTCACTTGCTCTTAGCCAAAAGGCTGAGAAGCAATTGTGTAATGGTTGTATTTTCTTAAGTAAATCGGGAAGGCTATCGAGCGTAGGGCAATAAATTCTGCAGCATTGTATGCCTTGTATTATAAGCCATAAGATGTGAATCACGGAGGAGAAGCATGTTCCACTGTCTCCAAAGATACTTCTGTTGACGGAGAAGCGGTTCAATGCAATATTCAGCTAGGATGAGGCCATCAAGTTAGAATATGTAGGTTGTCTGGAATTTATATAAAGCCCTAAAGTCTGCTAAGCTTGACAGATGGAGCTATCATTATTTTTTAAGGTCCCTTGTCACAGAAAGAGATAGTACCTGGAAGAAAGAGAAGTAGGCTTGACTGGCTTATACACCCGGTCGCATTTACGGGTCAGTGACATAGAGTCACCGTTAAATGGCAACCTTGCCTCTTTTGGAGGAAAGGCTATTCATCAGTGACTCTTCTCGTAGTATCCAAATGCTTTGATAGCTTCAAGTCCAAAAATAAAGGAGGAAATAACCAGAGATCAGATTATTACTGGAATTTTCTTAGAGAAGGCTTTATGAAGCCTTTTAGTGAAAAGGGGAGATGCGACTATCGTTTTAAAGAAGATTTATTTATTTGAAAGGCACAGTGACAAGGATAAATGACAGAAACAAGGAGAGATATTTCCATCTTTTGGCTCACTCCCCAAATTGTTGCAGTGCATGGGGGTTGGCCCAGCCATTGAACTAGAATTCTGTTCTAGTCTCCCATATTGGTGGCAGGGGTCCAATACATCGGGCAGCTTCTGCTGTTTTCCCAGCAGAATTAGCAAGCAGCTGAATCAGAAGTGGAGCAGCCAAGATTCAATTCATGCTGCTATAGGAAGCTAGTGTCACAAGTACCAGCTATTCTTTCATTACAAGTTTGTAATTGTGTAAGAAGGGCATACCATCATAACTATGTACTTTTAAAGATCAGGGCCTGACACTATGGCTCAATTGACAAATCCTCCACTTGCAAAGCACTGGGATGCCACATGGGCACCGGTTCCCATCCAGCTCTCTGCTTGGGAAAGCAGTGGACGATGGCCCAAAGCCTTGGGACCCTGCACCCGTGTGGATGACCTAGCTCCTGGCTTCACATCGGCTTAGCTCTGGCTGCTGCAGTATTTTGGGAGTGAGCCAGCAGATGAAAGATTATTCTTTCTCTCTCTTTCCTTTTACATAAATCTGCCTTTCCAATAAATACAAATAAATAACACAAAAAGAAAGCCTAGAATTTTATTTTACGCCTATTTAGAACAAAGCAGTAGATAGTCCTTATTAAAAAAACAAGTACGTATAAAAAGATAGTACATATCAAAAAGAAATAAGTAGAATGTTATATTACAAACATATACTCTTGTATCAATAATCTCTTTTTTTCTACGTAAAGTAGAGGCTCAAAATGTGGGACGAAACACGGAAGTCAATATACTTTGAAGGCCACTCGGTTCAATCAGTGGTCACCGTGCATGCATTTTTACGATCACCTGATGTTTTTCATGTCCAGATGTGGACTGGTTTTGGATCTAGTTCAAATTCACATTTACTACTTCCTCTGATGGAGGAAGGCCAGTTGTGGCCTTCATTTGTCACATGTCTGCAACGGAGGCGCTTCCAGTGCTACGGGTCTGCATCATTACGGAAGCTGAGAGTTTTATCTGATTCTGTGCAGTGCAAATAAAGATGGAATTCCATTACAAGAGCGGCATTGGAAGGAGAAAGGCATTTTACGCTGTGACCTTGCGAATAACTTTGCAGGAGAGTTAGAAGCCGGCTCGTGTTGGGTTCTGGTGCTGCAGGCATTCTTTCCTGAGGTGCCATGCTACTTGCAAAGAGAGTGTGGCTAAGTGTTACTGAGCTCTGCAGACAGCTCTGTGTATGCTATTCCCTGGTGGATTCTCTGGAAGAAATGGAGAGGGGAACAACTTCTCAGAGGTAAAAATCACTCGAGTTGTCTGTCCCCAAATATTCACTTGCCTTTACCAACATCTCTTCAGACTAAGCAATGTCATTTGCTTTAATCAGAACGGAAGCCAGCTGAAATCCTCTCTGGTGAAATTGGTTTTAATTTAAGGGGGAAAATAGGTCACAGAAGATGCTGGAAAATATCCATAAATATAAATAAATATACCCCGTCTGCCACAGACCAGCACTGTATTTATTTTACTGTTGAGGTTTCCCTTGCTCACTAATATTTCTGGTGCATACTCAGTATAAAGTTTCTATGCATTAGGCAAAGCTTTTAATGAACAATTCAAGGAAACCAAATTTGAAGAATATTGGTGAATCAGTTATTATTTTATTTTCTCTTGCACTTACTTTTAAACTGATCTGTTTCTCTAAGAGGCAAAACGAATGGAACTTAGAAGAATGCATCTTCAAAATCAACACAGGAAGAAGTTTTTTAAAAAGATTTATTCATTTTTATTGGCAAGTCAGATGTGCAAAGAGGAGGAGAGACAGAGAGGAAGGTCTTCCATCCGATGATTCACTCCCCCAAGTGCCTGGAATGACCAGAACTAAATCAATCCATGAGCCAGGAGCCAGGAGCAGGAGCTTCTTCTGGGTCTCCCACGCAGGTGCAGAGGCTCAAAGCTTTGGGCCATCCTCCCTGCTTTCCCAGGCCACAAGCAGGGAGCTGGAAGGGGAAATGGAGCAGCTGGGATTAGAGCCAGCGCCCATATGGGATTCTGGCACATAGAAGGTGTGGACTTTAGCTGTTAGGCTACTGCACTGGACCCTGGGAGGGAATTTTAAAATCTTTGATTCTTTAATAGCAGATCATTCAGTTTTTTTAATAGTATTTTATTATTATTATTATTATTATTATTATTATTGGAAAGGCAGATATACAGAGAGGAGAGACAGAGAGGAAGATCTTCCATCGATGATTCACTCCCCAAGTGAGCACAACGGCCAATGCTATGCCGATCCGAAGCCAGAAGCCTCTTCCAGGTCTCCCATGCAGGTGCAGGGTCCCAAAGCCTTGGGCCGTCCTCGACTGCTTTCCCAGGCCACAGGCAGGGAGCTGGATGGGAGGTGGGGCCGCCGGGATAGAATCGGCGCCCATATGGGATCCCGGGCGTGCAAGGCGAGGACCTTAACCACTTGCGCCACCGCGCCAGGCCCCTAGATCATTCCGTTTTTACAGTACAGTGCATAATTCTCTAACTCACTGGTTGAGTAGCTTTGAGGCAGATGGAGTGTAAGATAAACGTTTACAAGACTGAATATCAAAAATGAGTCTAAAGTTCAGAACGTTAGCATTTCCACGTTATTTAATAAAACAAAAAAGATGAGCCTTTGAATAATTTTATTTCATAGTAAACTTCATTTAAAATGTCATTACATTTTAAATAAATTTACATTCCATTCCACGTGTATAACTACCAGGCTTTGAGTCGGTTGGTCATGCAAAATTTCACTTCATTGAAACATTTCAAAATTTTGGTTGTCTAAGGTTGTCTTAGCTCAGCTTGAAACATAAAATGTAAGTTAATTTTTATGTGTATACTTCCTTGGTCTAATACATTCCTTTAAGAATAAATTTCTGGGCTGGAGATAATCCCATAGAAGACAGCCTTGGGGACAGGAGATGTGCTTTGTCATTCTAAAGAGTTAAAGTAACTCTGGAGCTTGGAGGGCTTAGAGACGCGTGGCTTCCTTCTCTCATTGTTCTCCATCACGCTCTAGCTCTCCGTAGCTTCTAGTTTCCTTTCTGCAAAAGGGGGCCTCCTAACTCATCAGGCAAGATCAAGCGTGTGGCACTTTCGGTTTATTAGTCTCCTTATTTAAGTTCAATTGCAGGCTGACTGACCACAGAGTTCCCACCTAAATCTTCAAAGTAGAGTGTGTCAAATGCAAGCTTCTTACAGTTAATAGAATGAGCTTGCGGTGCACCTGACTGCAGGAAAGCATCAACATCTTGGGTAAACGTCTCACCTGGTGTCTTGTCCCGGCTGGGTCTCCGGGTGAATCTGCACCAAGGGGTCATAGCATCCCATGGATGTACAAGAATATTAAGGAGCTGAAATAAAAGATGTCATTCTGTCCTTCACAGCATTTTTGCTACGCGCGCTTTGCAGACCTGCCAATTTAACACATCGAATATGTTTCGTTAAACCTATGATATAACTAGATAAAGCTGTAGAAGTTTTGTTTAAGTTCAGATACAAGCTTATCTAAACAGCATACAGAATGTTTTAGTTCATTTAGGGAGCTAATTGTAGGGGGACATTTTGTTCCTTTTGAAATGCAAATAGACCTACAAGTTTTCATTTGGTCCGTTCTATTTATGCTATCAGTCAGAGTCATGTCAGGGCATATGGCTGGAAAGAAGTCTGTAAATGTAGAATTAATCACCTCCCTCCAGATGGAAGAATGGGATACTTAGTCACATCATTATTTTAAAAGCCTAAACAAACAAAAACATTTAGGACCCCATTTCTACCACAGGGGAAATTTGAATACACCACTCATTTCACTGTGACTTTCCTGTAAAGTGACCATTTATTTATTTACTTACTTACATTTAGTTTTATAATTCAAATTTTAACGTATGCAGACTGGTCATCCACCCAGCTCTCTAATTAATGAGTTTCCATGGTTTTATTGCAAGAATTTTTTTACAAGTAACATGAATACTTTTGTGCCATTAGCAGTGTCCTGTAAAAACAAAGACTGGAGTGTCTTAGGAAACCAAATTCAATCTCAAAATATCATGATTGCATAGTAAAGGAAAATCCTATGATATTTTTGGGTGGGCTGGCGATTACGCCTATAGAAGTCAGCCTTGGAGAGGAAAGGTGTGCTTGTCATTCCAAACAGGCAAGCGAAAGCTCAGAGGGCTTAGACACCTGCTGTTTGCTTTACTTATCCTTCTCTGTGATGCCATAAATAGCTCCAAAGCCACTCTTGCTTTGTCTCTAATTAGTGATACAAAGTGAAAGCAGAGTAGGAAACTAAGTTGTTTATCAATGCTACATAGTATCCAGGAAGCCAAAAAGAAGTTAATATTGTGGTGATGGCCTAAAGACTATTTTGCCGGAAGAGAGTGAAAAAGAAGAAATTGTTCTAAAAGTTTGTTGGAGAGAAATATTACTTTTAAAGAAAACATTTCCTTTTTGATTTAAGAGAGAGGGAGGGAAAGAGAGAAAGGGAGTAAGAGATACAGGGAGAGAGAGAAAGAGAGAGAGAAAGAGAGAGAGAGAGAGAGAGAGAGAGAGAGAGAGAGAGAGAGAGAGAGAGAGAGAGGCCTTCATCTCCTGGTTCCTTCCCCAAAGAGCCTCAGTGCCTGGGGCTGAGTCAGGGTAAATTTAAGAGTGTGGATCTCCCTTTGGGTCTCCCATATTAGTGTCAGGAACTTAAGTACTTGGCTTTCTTCTGCTCCTTTTGTCGGGCGCTGGCAGGGAGCTAGATCATAAGTGGAGTAGCCAGGATTTGAACCAGCACTCTTATGTGATGCTGGTTTGTGTCACAGTTGGTGGCTTAATCCATTGTGCCACGACACTCATTTTCACTTTATTTTTCTTAATGCCAATATTTTCTTATTCTCTTAATTTTCAAATATTTACAGAAACATGAATAATATAATTGTTTCACTGTTATCTTTAACATTAGGTTTTGAGGTACAAGAAGAAAATTTTTATGTTACTATAACTGAATTTATGCTCTATTAGACTATGCCATTGGCCTCAAGCCAAAAAAAATGATTGCTTTAGGGGTATAATGGTAACACTTTATGATCATGATTATTTGCCCATGAATTTCCACCTGGGTGGTATGGTTCACTCTCAACATTACGTCTAAAAGTGATGCCAAGTTTGGTTATTCTCAGCGATGTAACTATTTTTAGCACTGTACATTTGAGGACATTGAGGCAAGTGTATTCCTCATATACATGAATTTCATTTTGTCTCTTTTTTCTACTTAAGTTTATTTATTTTTATTTACTTGAGAGAGAGAGAGAGAGAGAGAGAGAGAGAGAGAGAGATGTACCATTCTCGGGTCACTCACTATCCAAATGTGGCAATAGCTGAGCCTGGGCTAGACTAAAGCCAGGGGACAGGAATTTCATGTGGGTCTCCCTTATGTGTGGCAGGGACAAAAGTGCCTCCTTTCTAGGTGAGCAGTTAACAGGCAACTGAATGGGAAGTGAAGGCAGGATTGAACTCAGGCACTCTGCCTTGGGATTCAGTGTTTCAGGCTGTGTCACACCCTCTCCCTGTTCCCTGGATCTTACCTGTGGTGGGATGCAATGTTGCAGGCTGTGTCACACCCTCTCCCCTTCCCTTTTTCCCTGGCTCTCAGTCCCTGGTGGCAGCAGAGCATTGCGACTCTTGCTGCCTGGTTTCTTCTCATCTTGTTAATCAGCCACTATTAAATGGGGTATCTACCATGTTGCTATTGTTCATGAAGTTTTAACAGTATAGCATAAGCTTGTACTTCCCATGAGGCACAATGTTAATGCGCGTGAAAAGGTGGTGCTGATTAGAGTGGTAGAGTTGGCGTGGAGGGATCCTTGTGCAGCAGAGTCCTCGCGAGCACCCTTGGGAGGACACAGGAGAGACAGCAGCCTCTTGCCTGTAGGGAGGAAACCCACAGTGTGCAGGGAAATGGAGGCTCAACCCTTCCCACTGCATACCCTTTGGCATGAGTTAATTATTGACTGGTACTCTTGCAGCTTTTGCAATTAAAAAATATTAAGGCTGTTTAAAGCTGGATTGTGAAGCACCTGGAATTTCAAGCTTGAGAATTATTTTTCTTCATAAAGCTGGAGACACAAAGGGTTTTTTTTTTTTTTTGACACGTTTATTGCTATGAACTATAATTGTGTTGCAAGTCTGGAAACACCAGGCATCCTGCATCAGACATTTTAGAGTAGAGACATATTCGCTTTTCGGATTACTGATTTAGTGAATTTAGGATTTTAAAAAATCACTTTCCTGAGATATGGTTCACATACCATTTGCTTTATAAAATCTGAATGGTTCCTGATCTATTCTCTTATATGTGCAACCATCCCACTGCAGAACATCGCATTGTTTCAAAAAGAGCTCTCACAGCCTGTCGGTGTCACCTCCCTTTCTCTTCTCAGCCACAGCCCCAAGAAACACCGAGCTTGCAGTAGCTTGCCTCCGCCATGTAGATTTCCTATTGTAGAATTTATATGAATGATGTAACATGTGAACTTTCATGGCTGGCTTAATTCACTTAGCATACTATTTTCAAGTGTCATCCTAGTGGATGGACATTAACTTGTCCCAGTTTTGGCTTTGAGACTTCCTTCTGAACTTTGTATATAGGTGCACTTTGCGTTTCTCTTGGCTATGTTCCTCTGAGTTGAAATGCTAGGTCATATAAATATAATGTCTTACTTAATGTTTTGATAGTGTTTTGCAGTTTTCAGAGCATAAGCTTCATTGTTGGATTACTCCATAGCAACACTGTTAGGTTTGTGTATTGAAATTGCATCCCACCATCTTGTTCAAATAATCTATTTATGATACACTATTATTTTTGTTTTTCCAGGACCTGAGCAGGATTTTGGTGGGGTGACGCGGTACCCGAGGGCGGCTGAGGCGTCCTGAATTCGGACAGGTCCAGGTTGAAGTCCAGGAAAGTGCGGGCGTGTAGTCGCGCTGCTGCAGGTTCTGGTAGGTGCTGGTGCGGGACTGCTCTGCGGGCTCCGGGGCTGGCTTTTTGGATAGACCCTGCTTCTGGGGGTTTGGTGGCAGCCCCTTGTCACTCTTCCCTGATTCAGCGGACAGGGATGCCGGAAAGGAGCCCGCGGAGGGCTTGGGCTTCCAGGAGCAGCGTTTTCAGCGACCCAGTGCGTCCTGATCGCAGCAGATGCGGGGTCGCCCTGGCGGTGACACAGCGGTGCCCATGGAAAGTGGAAGGATGCGGACACAGCTCCCCGTACGCTCGCGACCGCTGTCAGCTTATGATGCATTATTAATATGAAGGGAAAAAAAACCCCAGCAAATATCTGTCTGCTGGAAGGTGCAGGCACGGGTGTGAAGAAGGTCATAACAAGGAAAAAGTCTCGCTCCTTCCGACTTGTGAAATTGAGCATTGGCTTGAGCACGGTCAAAGCCAGTGCCCTGTATACGGATGGGCCCAGGGCTCCTGCCTCCGGGCCCATACCTGCCAAGTGAGTGTTAGGATCCTCCATTGCTACATGCCTAATGGGATGTCACTACCACCTTTTTCCTCCAGTCCCCAGCACTGGACTGGCAGGCAGGGAAGGGGACTTCTAGTTTGCTTTGGAGTTCAGAGATGGGTTGGCGCTCTGACTCAGAACCACAGAAAACTCAAAATCTCTAACTCCCTCCCTGCTCCCAGCCAGTGCCAGCAGACGGAGCCATCTGTGCTGGGTTGGAAGGATTTCTTCAGCCTGCCCGTGTCACACGGCTCCGGCATGCACCCACGGGACAGCATAGATAGGGTCTGGTGCCTGTGAGATCCTCGTGAAACCCAGCTGGGTGGAATCCAGACAGCCAATGGGCTGCTGTTAACACTCTTTTCCCAGCATTCAGCAGACAGTGATACATGATAGGGCTGTGCCGTGGGACTCAGTGTTGAACTAGTGAGCTCCAACACTGGGCAGGTGATAAGAACCCAGGTGGAATCTTGCTAAGTGAAGGTCTGGGCTCTAGGCGATCAGATTTACATTCTGGTCAGCATATTGAGTGTTGCTTGGGGGCTTCCTTGGGCTGCGAATCTAATGCAGCAGCCAGACAGCCATATTAGTGTGGGCTTTGGTCTTAACCGTGTGCTGTACCAATTCGCAAAAGCTTTGGGCTCCAGATTTGACCTAAGAGCGCGGTTGTGGTAACTCCAAGGAATCTGGACCTGGCTTAGATTTTGCATAAGTCTATAAAAAGAGTACTCGTTTTGTGATGCTCCTCTGCACCATGTTGAGCAGCATGATAATTGTGAATTTGGGACAACTCTGGGAAAATTCGGGAAATCCCTGACTGTTCTTGCACCGGCCACGGGCTCGTGGCAAGCCTCAACGTAGATCGCCACCTAGCGCTGAGCGGGTGGTACAACCAACAGGCTGGGACAAAATCCGCAGGCTGCTCAGAAGCACTGGAAGCCAGACTAGCAAGACTAAAAAATTCCACGTGAAAAATATGCCGACAGGTCTCAGGAGCTTAGGGGGAACCGCGACGTTACCTAAAACACAAAGCAAGCTACACCAAACCAAACACCTAGGGTGTACGTCAAACGTTTGGATAAAGAATTTAAAATGTCTCTTTCAAGGAAATTCAAGGAACTTCAGGAAACACGTAAAAACAATTTAATATCATGACAAAGACCCTGGATGTAAGAAAGAATTAAAATAAACCAAATACTTCTATTAAAGAAACACACTAAGCGACATTTAAAATGTAATAGAACAAATCAATGGCAGATTAGATCAAACAGAAGAATCAGTAAGCTCAAAAACAAGAAATTTGAAAGGGGGGGCGGGCGGGCAGAGCTGTGGTGTCAGCATCCCATAAGGATGCTGGTGTGTGTGCTGGCCCTTTCGCTTCTGATCCGGCTCCCTGCTTATGGCCTGGAAAAGCAGGAGAGAATGGCCCGGGTGCTTGGGCCCCTTCATCTACACAGGGCACCTGGAAGAAGCTTCTGGCTTCAGATCAGCTTCTTCCTAGCCATCTGGGGAGTGATCCAGCAGACAGAAAATGTCTTTCTTTCTCTCTGTGACAGCTTTCCAAACAACAACAACAAAAAATAATAAACATGAATAAAAAGGTACATAGAGAAGAAAAAGTAAAAAGAATTAAGAATAATAGAGGCATCTTATACTAGCCTTGCAATAGCAAGAAATGAGCAAGTATTCAAGTCACTGCGATGAAAGAGGGACTTGAAAATGATAAAGAAGAAAGTAATTGGAGAAGAAAGTAATTTCCAAACGTACAGAAGATGTAACTTTCCTGTACAGAAAGGTCAGAGGTCATCCATGAGATAAAACTCAACAAACCCACCCCCAGGATTTATAATCAAGCTCTCTAAAGAGAAGATTCTCAAACCTTCAAGAAAAAGGCCCAGAGAGATGGCTCACTGGCTACATCCTCACCTTGCACACGCCGGGATCCTATATGGGCGCCAGTTCTAATCCTGGCTGTTCTACTTCCCACCCAGCTCCCTGCTTGTGGCCTGGGAAAGCAGTCGAGGACGGCCCAAAGCCTTGGTCCCCTGCACCTGTGTGGGAGACCCAGAAGAATTTCCTGGCGTTGGATCAGCTTAGCTGCAGCTGTTACGGCCACTTGAGGGAAAGAACCTACAAATGGAAGATTGCCGGAGTCCAGCTCCAGCCGAGTTCGGAGCTCGGGAAGGGTGCGTGGAGTCGGCGATAAAGAAAGACACAGACACAGACAGTTGGTGCGTTCTCACAACAGCTCAGGAAAAAACTGTCCTTTTTATTTACTCAAAACCCTTCTCAAGCTTCTGCACAAGCAACTATTCTATTTTTTTTCTTTTCAAAATTAAGGGGGCATGTACAGACATTTGGTCACTCCGTCTGCACTTCAAGGCTAAGCAGGTGCTCCTAAAGATAATTTTGCAAAATACTGTATTCATATTCTTCAAAGCAAGCTATTGTTTATTCTTCAACAGTAGCCATAGAGCAACAGCCAGGACTCCAAGGCCAAGGCACATGCGATTATCTGCTAATCAGTAGTACTTTCCCACCACATTTTTACTTCTACAATTTACCCATCATTTAATGGGAAAATAGGTTATAAGGGAAAAAACCTAAAATCTAAAATAGAAACTTCAAATGTTAAATCTCCCTACAACTATAGACCCTACAACCCCATAAACAATAAGACAATAATCAAAAGCATTTTTCTTTAATAAAAGCATCCTTAATTCCTCTAGCTAAAAATTATAAAAGCAGCTAAAACAATTACATTTTCTATGTTCAAAAAAAATTGCAAAGACAGGCTAGCCTTTGAAATAACAATAACTATATTTATTGCCATAGCAGTTTCAGCTCTCACTCCCATCACTTGTATTAATATTTAGGACATATATCAAGCCCCTTCCCAGAGGGTGTGTTGTATGTCTGGGCCAGATTCTGAAGCAATAATTAGCACACAATAAGGTGTCCAAAATTGGCATGGGCTTAATTGTGCTCCTGTGTGTAAGTTGTCAAAGGCCCACTCACCAAGACATTATCAGTGACGTTAACTCTCAAGCTCACATCAGTTGCAAAAACTGTCCAACAGGGGCAAACAACAATGCCTCCAAAGAATACAGAATTCTAAGTGGGGTGCTTGAGTGTCCATGCAGCCAGGGGATGAAACAGCGTCAGGGTGGTCAGAGAGAAATGCGCCGGGCCCTGCCAAACAGCTGGAAGCTCCCCCGGGCCCTGCCAAACAGGGGAGCTGTTCTCTTCACACCTTCGTGCCATCCACACCTACCACACGGACCCCAGCATCTCCCCCTTTTTATTATTAAGTTGAAGGATGCACAGTGCTCTGTGAGTGGCTTAAATCATGGAGCTCAAATGTTAGAAGATGACTGGGCCAAGAAACAACACAGAAAGGAGAACAATTAGCGTGATTCCCAAATTAATAAAGAAAGAAGAAAAGTTCTTCTTAGAAATAAAAGATGAAAGAGATTGTAAAAATTGATTAGCAACACCTCCCGTGGAAATGGCCTGAAGGTGAGAGTGAGAGGTAGTAGAATTTTGGGCATATAATTCCTGGATGCTAAAAATATTAGATGTACTATTCCATACACTATGGAGATGAGCTTTAACATCAATCTAGGAGTCATTTGAGTAAGTGTAAGGTTGCGCAGTAATACAGATCCATTTATAGTTACTATGACAAGTGGCACCTAATCTAATTTTTAAATATAGAATTTCATTGCTAATATAAATTACTGCCTCTTCTAATGCATTAACCTTAGCCTCTAAATTTTTATCAATACCTTCCTAGGTAAACAAAGCAAGACTAACATTACGAGAAAGGGTATTAACATGATGGGCTGTATGAACTTGCTCTGTCAGGGCAGTCACTGAAGCTGCAAAAGATTCAATAAGGGTAATAAAGGAAGTGAGACTTAAAAATAAGGAAATCACAAAACGTTTAGGATCTGATAAAGCTGTAGAAACTGATTCCAAAGCATAAAGAGTAGCATCATCATACCATAGCTCAGTCAAATTTACAGGTAGCAATACATATGAGGGTCTTTTTAAGATGACAAAAATATCAAGCATCAGGGAAAAATTAAGACAATTAGTAACAATACACAATACAAATTGCAATATTCACAGAGTCATTTTGGGAAAAGGAGAGGGAATCTCAGGGTCCCTGTAGAAGGGAAAGATAAGTTATTTATCAGAAGTCCTTTTGGAAGGTAGCTGGAGTCCTGTGCAGGAATGTCTTCAGTGGTAGAGGGTAGATCAGTAGATGTATTTGTGATGTGTCCTCATGGCAGGTGTTGATCCTCTGCACAGACTTGGCTCTTAAAACATCTCCAGGTGGAAGTGTCTGTTTGGCCTCAGCAAGGGTAGCACTGAGGCTAGCAAAACCCTCTTCTGTTGTTTGTAGTAACATAAGTTTACCATGGTCTTTCAGATGGTTCACATATATAGATGGAGAATACAAGGTGGATTATGATAAAGATTTTGTCAAGATGACTAGGGAATATTTCAGTCACATACATCTGTTCTTTCAAATAATATTTCTGTAACAAAAAACTCCAAAAATCAATTAAAGGTATAGCATTTCCTAATCAGTAAAAACAGACAGTATGATAACAATTAAAATAAAAATTTCTATAATAACTCTAATTGGAAAAAACTGGTATAAAACTAAGATCTATTATGTGTCTGTTTCTCATTTGAACTCAAGGAACATTGAAACCAAGCAGTAAAACACACACACACCTCTTTTTTTTTCTTAGAATACACTTTAGATGACTGTAAAAGTAAAATTTCAAATAATTGTAACAAAAAGACATACATCAACACAGACATAGGTGGCCACCACACTCACTCAATTTTAAAAGCTAATGGGCCATATGATGTTTTGTATGGACCCTGACTCAAGAGATTGTGTTGCACCCAGCCTCTTGAGTCCCAGACGAGTACTCAAAACAAGCAAATTTGAATGATGAGGTACCTGTATATAGGCAGAGGTCAGTGCAAATCCTGCGAGCCAGGAAGCCAGGACTGGCAGCTGGGGCCGTGTTAAGCATCACGGTGGCCTCCCCAGACTACTGAGTCAGGCTCTAGAACCCAGGATGGCTACTACCCTCTGACTGAGGCCTCCAAAATGTTACAACGTGCACGAAAGATCATATTAGATGAATTTAAGATTTATTAAGGAATCATTATAAACCAAGCTTGGTGATAAGCAGTACCTATTAAAATTTAGTAAATGAAAAGTAAACAATGATAATTCAATCCAAATAAAGACCCTGTAAGAAAAAAATTGGTCATACTGAAGACCCTGATTCAATTATAGTAGCAATATAAATTAGCTAAAGAGATACACAGTTAACAGCCTGGACATATTTATAGAACTATAAACATTTATATTTTTCTGGCTTTTTGGCCTGCATTACATTATTGTCAAGCATTATTGTCCTAGACTTTTGGAAATACAGAAATATGAATTAAAATTCTGTAAAAACAATTTTTTCCTGTAGTAGTATTTTTATATGACTAGTTTTGCTCTACTTGGCATCTGACAGCATCCTTAACCCAAAAGTCCATTCAGTTATATCTATGAAATGAAATTTCTGAATTATTTAGATACCTATCAAGGATGCCAAGACTTATAATATTTCATTGAAATATAATATTTTTATATAACACAATATAGATTAGATTTAATTATTGGCATTAAGTGATTACTTAAATACCTATAAAATAAATACATAACTTTTATCAAACTTAAGCAATGTGAACATACTGTAAGGCAGAAAACACAAATATCACCTTGATACCTCGATATAGAATCTTATCATATTCTGAGACACTTCAGTAAATTCAGGTCTGGAGTTCGTTGGCGCTAACTAGAAAAATTTAATCATTAGATAGATAAAGACATTTAAGTGCAGATGTTATAATAACATGTGATTTTAAAACTTTGTTGCTATAATAGACAGATTTTAATTCCATGTATCAAGGATGAATATTTTAGAAAATATGGCAAATAGTGTGTAAAGAATATGATTAATTATATTGCAGATAAATAATAAAGGATGTGTTCCTTTCACATCTTCCATAACTTTCCCATACCTTCTTCAACAAACTTTATCCTGTAAATATTTTGTCCTCTTCAGCGCTACAGTCTAACATAGCCATTCTCCTATAGGAAGGAATATTTTACAAGCATGCCTTTTTTCTTTTATCCAAGAACTTTGTTCTATAACCTTTTTCACCAAGAACACATTTGTATACTTGCATTTATTCTTTATCTAAATATAAAGACTAGCAGATAAAAGTACATGGGTGTGTTTCATACCTGGAAAAAATTTAACAGTGAATTAGATGTTATCTTTATACCAGTTCATATTTGGGGTAAATGTTACTCTTTTAAAGCAGTGCCTCAAATAATACCTTAAGAGTTATGTTCATAAAGTTCAAATATTCAACATAAAAATTTAATAGAGTGAAAAAAAGATGTTAATTTTGTACAAATATTGTTTATGAAGTACAAGAGGTTAAGTATTTTTCTGTGGGCCCAGTTTAGTTTCATCTCCTATACCCACAAGGATAAATAGTGCTATTTGTCTTATCTCATCCTTAGATATTAAATAAGTAAGCTGTTTAGAGCTATAAGAAATAATTATTTTATTTACATCTTTATCAAAAGGCTTCTTATGCCTATGATATCTCTTGATAATTAAGGTGGAGACCAAAGCACAATAAGGAGTAATAGCTTTTTTATTCATGGAAGGAGGATGTAGCCACTCTATGAGCCCTTGGTGCCATAAGCATCCAATTGAGGCATGAACAGTAGGTAGTATAATTAATTACCAAGGAAGATACCAACTTTCAATTATCAGTATCAGGTTTTAAGTCTGTTACTCTTCTATAGGCACAGCTTGGATTGGATATTGGTGCTTTGTAAACCTCTGATTGTTCAGAGCCCAGAACCTGCCCCGCCTGGAGTTTCCTGACCACAGGTGCTGGCCATCACAATCAATTTTAAATTTATATTTACATTTACATGCTTTTGCCCAGTGTAAACTTCTATGACATTTAGGACACATTTTAAGGCAGTGATCCTTAGCAGTATTACTGCCATATTTTTTAGCTAAAAGAGGTGCTTGGCATTGCTTCTGAAGGTATTTGAGTTTATCACAATTAAAACATTTAGCATTCATTTGTTTTTGGACAGCAAGGGTTTTAAGTCCTGCTAGGTGGGCAGGATGTTTCAAAGTCCTTATGTTGTGGCAGGCCTTTAGATAACCCATAGCTTGTTTACCAAAATTTTGGGTATTTTCTTTCCTACAGTCTTTCCACATATGTCCCAATTTGCCACAATTATAACATTTATGTCTATTTTGCTTTAACTCAGTGCTTAAAGTAGCAGCCATCAATTTAGTTTTGTACACTTTAGCACCGATATTCATACATGTCTTCATAGTTTTGTGGACCTGGGACTGTGGCTGCCTCCCATTTCCCTGAATCTGACCCTGTACAGGCTGATTACTCAATTTAGGATGACTTAGAGGCAATAGAAGTGTTCCATTCTTGTGGAATTTAGACTTACAAGCTTTTTGCCAATGAAATCCCTTCTCACACCGTGGACAGACAGTGTGAGGAATATTTAAATTGGGTTTAGGAGTGTCCACATAAGTTTTTTCCTGTTTGAAATTTTGGGATGAGTTTCTGGCAGGACAGCTGTGGCTGAAATGCCCTACTCCACCACAAGAATAGCAATTCTTTCCTTTTTTATTTTTTTGATTGCCTCTAATGTTCTTTAAAATCTGAGTAGCAGTTTGACCTTGAAGAGCTGCAGCAATAGTTAACCCTTGCATATAAGATGGAGTTACTTCAGCACAAGCTCGAACATAGTCTGATAAGTTTCCTGTCCTTCTCACTGGCTGAATTAAGGTCTGGCAAGTTGGAGTAGCATTCTCAAAAGCTAGCTGTTTAACTATGAGATCTGTAGCTGTATTGTTAATTACTGTCCGACTCACTGTCTCTGTGAGTCGAGCTACAAAATCTTCAAAAGGCTCCTCAGGCTTCTGCTTAATGTTTACAAAACCCGAGGACTTCTGACCTGGAGATGGCAGGCGTTTCCATGCTCCTATTGCCAGGGAGGAGATAAGCTGTAATGTCTCCTTAGGCAGAGTAAGTTGTTCTGAAACACCAAGATGAGTACCCTGTCCTAAAAGCATGTCTAAGGTAAGAGACTTGCCACGCCTCACAGATCCATGAGACTTTACTTCTGCTTTAGCTAGTTCCTCATATTCCATCTTCCACAGAAGGAAGTTTCCTCCTGTGAGGCAAGCCTTAGCAACCTGAAACCAATCATATGGAGTCATCCACTTAGCTGCTAGTCCCTCCACCAATGTCATAGTGTATGGGGAGTTTGGCCCGTAGTCAGAGACAGCATGCTTTAGTTCTTTAATAAGCTTATAAGACAACGGCTCCCATTCAGGTTCATCCCATTCATAAACAACAGGAAAACAGAAAAAATCACCTTCCTTATGTGCCTGCTGCATTGCTCCTCTAAAGCCAATCTTTACTGGATCTGGTCTAGCTGGAAAGGGCTCACAAAGCTTAGCCGAATATCTTGGAGGCTTATCATCAACAGCAAGCGACCATCTATCACATAACTCAACTGTCCGCTCTTCTTCACAATCCTTAACTTCTGATCTAAGTCTTTCTGATTTTGAAAGATCTTCTTCACCTGCTAAGCCTTCCTGCTCATTTTTAGAATAGTTTACCTTATCTTCAGGACAGAAACTATTTATAGAGCCATAAGTAGAGCCTGAGCCTCCCTTTTTACGATTAATCAAGGGAGTATGTTCTCCAGGTGGAGCAGTCAGGGAAGATGGAGCATAAGCATCTGTCCCCGTATCCAGTGTTTGTCTCAATACTGTCCAAATAGCATAGGCTGAGGAAGGCATGTCAGCCCCCCGTGGCTGTGATACCACCTCTTTATATCATTCCCTACCTGATCCCATGTCTGTAAATCTAAAGTTCCTTCCTCTGGGAACCAAGGACTAATTGTCCGTATAAACTGCAAAAATTCTGAAAGCTCTTTTTTACTAACCTTAATGCCTCTCTTTTGTAAAGTATGCTTAATAATATCAGCGTACAAGCTTCTGTCACTTGATGCACTCTGTCCCATTTTTACTCTATAGAAACAGAGGGTACAAAACTTCTCAAGAAATGTTCTGACTATTCACCCCTCCTAACCTGACCTTCTGTCAGGGGGCCTGCAGCACCCTGGGTGAAGTCCTATCCACGCCGCAAAAAAAGAGAAAAGACTTACCTTCCTCGAGCCCTCACGTTGGGCGCCACTTGCCGGAGTCCAGCTCCAGCCGAGTTCGGAGCTCGGGAAGGGTGCGTGGAGTCGGCGATAAAGAAAGACACAGACACAGACAGTTGGTGCGTTCTCACAACAGCTCAGGAAAAAAGCTGTCCTTTTTATTTACTCAAAACCCTTCTCAAGCTTCTGCACAAGCAACTATTCTATTTTTTTTCTTTTCAAAATTAAGGGGGCATGTACAGACATTTGGTCACTCCGTCTGCACTTCAAGGCTAAGCAGGTGCTCCTAAAGATAATTTTGCAAAATACTGTATTCATATTCTTCAAAGCAAGCTATTGTTTATTCTTCAACAGTAGCCATGGAGCAACAGCCAGGACTCCAAGGCCAAGGCACATGCGATTATCTGCTAATCAGTAGTACTTTCCCACCACATTTTTACTTCTACAATTTACCCATCATTTAATGGGAAAATAGGTTATAAGGGAAAAAACCTAAAATCTAAAATAGAAACTTCAAATGTTAAATCTCCCTACAACTATAGACCCTACAACCCCATAAACAATAAGACAATAATCAAAAGCATTTTTCTTTAATAAAAGCATCCTTAATTCCTCTAGCTAAAAATTATAAAAGCAGCTAAAACAATTACATTTTCTATGTTCCAAAAAAATTGCAAAGACAGGCTAGCCTTTGAGATAACAATAACTATATTTATTGCCATAGCAGTTTCAGCTCTCACTCCCATCACTTGTATTAATATTTAGGACATATATCAAGCCCCTTCCCAGAGGGTGTGCTGTATGTCTGGGCCAGATTCTGAAGCAATAATTAGCACACAATAAGGTGTCCAGAAATGGCATGGGTTTAATTGTGCTCCTGTGTGTAAATTGTCAAAGGCCCACTGACCAAGACATTATCAGTGACGTTAACTCTCAAGCTCACATCAGTTGCAAAAACTGTCCAACAGGGGCAAACAACAATGCCTCCAAAGAATACAGAATTCTAAGTGGGGTGCTTGAGTGTCCATGCAGCCAGGGGATGAAACAGCGTCAGGGTGGTCAGAGAGAAATGCGCCGGGCCCTGCCAAACAGCTGGAAGCTCCCCCGGGCCCTGCCAAACAGGGGAGCTGTTCTCTTCACACCTTCGTGCCATCCACACCTACCGCATGGACCCCAGCAGAAGATCTTTCTATCTCTCCTTCTCTGTAAATCTGCCTTTCCAATAAGATTAAAATTTTAAAAAAGACTTATTTTTAATTTTTATTGGAAAGGCAGATATACAGAGAGGAATGTCTTCCATCCAATGACTCACTCCCCAAGTGGCTGAAATGGCTAGAGCTCAGTCCATCCGAAGCCAGGAGCCTAGAGTCTCCTCTAGATCTCCCATTGCAGATGCAGGGTCCCAAGGCTCTGGGCCATCCTCCACTGCTTTCCCAGGCCACAAGCAGGGAGCTGGATGGGAAACGGGGCTGCCTGGATTAGAAGCAGTGCCCATATGGGATCCTGGCTCATGCAAGGTGAGGACTCCAGCTGCTAGACTACCGCGCCAGGCCTAAAAATGAAATCTTAAAAACAAACAAAAAAATCTTTAGGAAAAACATAGAACAAATAAAGCTTCTCAACTCACTTGACTGGAGACTCCTCTGCACATTTCACTCAGGTCAGAAGTGAGTAGGATGAAGGTTTCACAGTATTCATACCAAGCATCAAAAACCGCTAGCTGAGATTACCGTACTTAGCAAAGCTGCCACTCAGCTAGGAGAGAGAGCTGAAGCTGTTCTCCGAGACACAAAGTCTGAGGCACGGCTACGACACATCTGCCTCACCCGAGAACTGGCAGAGCCAAGCCTCAAATGAGTGGAGAGAAGAAATGCTAAAACACAGAAGAAACAGAATAGACTTAAGAAGTTACAGAAAAATGAATGCAGGGAGTTGTTTCCTGAAAAGATGAGTTTATTGGCAAATGCTTGGCTTGATTTGCCAAGAACGGATGTTTAAGTAAATGAAATCGGAGTTGAGCAGAGAGCTTCTGCATCGGACACCACAGATGTACAAAAGTTTGCTTAGTTTGAACAATGATACGGCAGAAAATTCGAAAACCTTGAAGAAATATGCGATTTCCTGTACACATTCACGTTACAAAAAAATAAATAATGAAGAAGTAAAATATGACTAATGAGCAGTGATATTAAATAAATAATAATAACAATAATAAGTGTCCCACATAAGGAAAGCACAGGACCAGATGGCTTCGCTGCTGAATACTACTCAACATTTGAGGAATAATTAAGACGTTATTCTTAAATAGAATCCCCCAAGTAATAGGAGAGGAGGGAATTCTTTGAAACGCATGAGGTCAGCATTGTTTTGATACCAAGACTAACAAGGACTCAATAAGAAACTTATAGTCCACTAGCCCCAAGAAGCAGAAATGGAAAAAAAACCTCAGCAAAACGCTACCAAGCAAAATCCAACAGCAATTTAAAAAGATCATTCAACATTATCAAGTAGCGGTTAGTCCAGTGGCAAAAAGGATGATTTAAAACACACAAATCAAGGAGACATGATAGTCCATAAGAGCAGAATGATAGATAAAAATCATATAATCCTTTTAATGAATTATGTCATTTGTCAGCATGCAACGATCCTGTAAAGTGAAAGGCTGAGAGATGCGTACCGAAAGGTTTAAATAGAGATAGAAATAATTATGAATGAATGACATAAAGAAACAGCAGGGACCAGGGTTATCTCTCGGCCGTGAGCCAGAACAAGAGCCCAGAGCAACGCCCTGAGTCTGTTTTTATTCTCTGCGTACAAATCAAACATTACCAGAACCGGAGGGTCTGAGATTCCTTGCAGGCGACAACAACAATTATTATGAAATGCATTCATTGACTAATTGCTTTGGTTACTGTTCTCCTAAGTACCAGTGCTAACCGAAAGGCTCCTCTGCTAACGCAGATTTTTTTTTTAAAGGTTTATTTTATTTTTATTGGAAAGGCGGGAGGAGAGACAGAGAGGAAGATTTTCCGTCCGATGATTCACTCCCCAGGCGGGCACAAGGGCTGGAGATGAGCCAATCCGAAGCCAGGAGCCTCTTCCTGGTCTCCCACGAGGGTGCAGGGTCCCAAAGATTTGGGCCGTCCTCGACTGCTTTCCCAGGCCACAAGCAGGGAGCTGGATGGGAAGTGGAGCTGCTGGGACTAGAACTGGTGCCCATATGGGATCCCGGGCGTGTGCAAGGCGAGGACCTTAACCACTGCACCATTGCGCTGGCCCATCTATGATTACACATCTCCATGGTCTTTGATGATAACCGGGTCTAGATGCCAGCATTCTAAAAAGCTATCTCTTACCTGAGGGAGGTACCTGCATCCTGATCTAGTTCCCATAAGAAATCCTAAGAAAGTTAAAAACTGGGTTAAGGTGAGGTCACGTAGCAGACAGGTTATGACCTATTCTAAAATCATGTCCTATGGAAGCCTGAACCAAGCAAGAGTTAAAACTAAGCATCCCTACAAATTTAGATAAAACAAGTGATAAAATATAACATCCTCTCATGAAAACAATTGGACAAATTAGGGATAATAAGAATGTGCCTTAGTATAGTAATGGCCAAATCTAGCAAGTTAAGAGGTAACATACTGACAAGAAAGTCTGAGTTTTTCCCTATCACCTGGAACAAGATAAGGATGCTTACTTTGACCTTTTTAATTTAACATAGAATTGCAATTCTATACAAGAGAAATTAGACATGAGTTTCAAAGGGCATGGAAATCGGAATAAAGGTGGCCTGGCATGGTAGCCTAGCAGCTGAAGTCCTTACCTTGCATATTCTGGGATCCCATATGGATTCTGCTTCTCATCCTGGCTGCCCTGCTTCCCATCAAGCTCCCTGTTTGTGGCCTGGGAGAGCAGTGGAGGATGGCCCAGAGCCTTGGGACTCTGCACTCACGGGGGTGACCCAGAAGAGGCTCGGGGTTCCTGGCTTTGGATTGGCTCAGCTCCAGCTGTTGCAGCCACTTGGGGAGTGAATCCATAAAAGGATCTTGCTCTCTGTTTCTCCTGCGCTCTGTATATCTGCCTTTCCAGTAAAAATAGATAAGTCTTTAAAAAAGAAACCAAATTGGAATGAAGGAAGTCAAATTTTTACCTTGATAGATAATATGATTTCACATATCAAAAACTTCGAAGATGTTGATGATTTATTGGAAGCCGCAAAATCGCAGAACCCCTTCCCCCACATACAAAAATTAGTAGTGGTGCTCTGCTCTGTGTTAATAGTGAATTATCCAAAAAACAAATTAAAAAAAAAATCAATCCTATTTGCAACAGCAACAACAAAAATTCCTTATGAGGATATCTTAGCAAAATTGATAAAAGAACTCTCCGCTAAAACTCATAAAATATTGTGGGAGAGACTGCAAAGGACAGAAAAAGATCTTACGTACATTCATTAGAATAAGCAATATCATTAACATATCTTGTATTATTCAGACATTGACAGACACAGTATAATCTCTATCAAAATATTCACGACATTTTCCACAGACTCCGGAAAAACGCTCCTGAAGTTTGTGTGTACTGGGATTGGCATTGTTGCATGGTGGAAAAAGCTAACACCTGTGTCATTGGCATCCCATCTGGGCAGGAGTTTCAGTTTCATCTAGTTCCTTGCTGATGCCCTCGAGGAAAGCAGCAGCAGGTGGAGTAAGTGGGCCCTTGCTACCTGCGTGGGAGACCTTAATAACGGCTGGCTCCTGGGCGAGTCTTGGTTGTTGGGGCTATTTGAAAAGTGAATTTGTGGTTTAAAGATTTCTCTTCTCTGTCTCTCTCTCTCACTCTCTGTTACCACGTGTTTCAAATAAATAAACCTCTAAAGCAAAAGCTATATACCACAAAATACCTTTGACAGTCAAAGTCATGTTGAACAAAAAGACAAAACCAAAAAGATGACTCTATTTGGCTTTACAATAAATTAGCAGCCTTTAAGAGGAAGACAGGATGTGGAGGGAAGGGCCCTTTGCCCACTGTTAGTGCAATGTATAGCTGATATAGAAAATATATTTCTTTTTTAAAAAGATTAAAATTTTTTTGTTGGAAATACAGATTTTTAGAGAGAAGGAGAGATACAGAGAAAAATCTATCTGCTGGTTCACTCCTCATGTGGCCACAATAGTCGGAGATGAGCTGATCTGAAACCAGGAGCCAAGAGCTTCTTCCGGGTCTCCCTCGTGGGTACAGAGTCCCAAGGCTTTGGGCCGTCCTCGACTGCTTTCCCAGGCCACAGGCAGTGAGCTGGAAGGGAAGTGGAACAGCCAGGGTATGAGCCGGTGCCCATACAGGATCCTGGTGTGTGCAAGGTGAGGACTTTAGCCGCTAGGTTAGCATGCTGGATCTGAAAATATACTATTTCCTCAGATGAGTAAAACTAGAGCTTCTGTGGTCCAGCAGTTCCATGATTGGGTGCATATCCAAGGAAAACGAAGTCTATGAGACTCTGTACTCCCACGCTTACTGCATCGGTGTTCACAATGGCCAAGAAATGGAAGCAACCTACCTGCGCATCAACTGATGGATAGATAAATGTGGCGCACAGAGACAAGGAAATAACATGCAGCCATAACATTGGCAACCACATGAATAGGCTTGGGGGTCATTATGCTAAATGAGATAAACCAAGCACAGACAATCCAGTGCCACAGGACTAACACATAGGAGGAATACAATAAAATTGAAGCTAAAAATACAGTGGTGGTTCCTGGAGTCTGAGGATAGCAGAAGACAAGAAGGATGAATAGAAGTTGACGAATGGGTGCTGTAATTGTTAGATAGGCGTAGGAAGCTCTGTTCCTTTGCATCACGGTAGGAATGCAGAGGATCCTAAAGTGCCAGCACTTCCTCTTTTCTCAAATACTAGAGAAATAAAAATGAGAGGATAGCGGATGGTTGCCACAGACAAGTTTCTATCCGTTTTATTGTTGGATTTTTATGGAAATCAGAAAAAAAATTCCCACCTTAAGTTCCACATAAACAAAAACAATAGGTGAGAAGTTATTTAGGTGTATTTAGTTGCTGTGAAAACGGAACAAGAAAACAACCAAAGCAATGTGAATATCCAGGAACATAGAGTATTATCAAAGTAGGAGGACATCTGTGACTTCTGTCCCTCTTACGCAGCTGGGTACTCAAAGCTTTCTGCGTATTTAAGAGGAGTGAAATGGTGAGATGGTCCAGCTTCCCCTTCCGTTCT
Source organism: Ochotona curzoniae (assembly GCF_017591425.1). Taxonomy (NCBI): domain Eukaryota; kingdom Metazoa; phylum Chordata; class Mammalia; order Lagomorpha; family Ochotonidae; genus Ochotona; species Ochotona curzoniae. The sequence goes on along the minus strand of NW_024467095.1, from coordinate 23,716,206 downwards.
CTCCCTGTTGCTCTATTCAGCAGAGCCTGACAGTCCCTCCTCTTCCAGGCTGCACTGTCAGCTCACTCAGCAGTAGTCCAAATAGCTTGTGGAGATGGGGTGGGAGTTGTAAGCACATGGCAACCTCTTTCATACATCAGCTAATTCCATGCTCTAGCGGCAGCCTGGGGAATGTGAGAAATCCCAAACAGATGCTTTTTTCCAAAGGTAAGAGAGAAAGCAAAACTGATCCTGCTAAACAAGAAGATAAAACAAAAATACATCTGTGAATTGTTTCAATCTAGCATTAGAAGGTTAAAGCCGGAGATTTCATTAGAACATTTTAATACTTCTCGGCAGGCTCTTAATAGCTTTACTTTTTTTCAGCTCTTTTATGAAAGTTTGTCCTCCAGTGGTTTTTCAGCCCTTTTTCCCCTCTTGTCCAAAATAAAGCATTGTGTTGTCTAACTTCCACTCAAGCAACTGACCGTAGACTACCTTCTGTGTGTCAGAAGGGTGAAACTTTGGAAGGAAGCTGTGTTCTAACTGAAGTGTCCACACATCACAGCTGGGCTTCGTCAGATTGCAGCACCGCTTTCCAGGTGCCATCCAGCCAGGCTAAGAAAGAAGTTTCAGAAACAGATAAAAGGTGTGTCATAAATATTTGTTCCTTAAACACCGCAGAGGATATTGATGTGGGGGAGTCATTTTGGCCCCGAGTGAGAGAAAAGGCTGAATATGCCCAGGATGTGGCAAACTCCATCAAGAATAAAATACCAGAATGCATAGTTCCTAAATCCTTCTTCCTAGAGTTCAACTCTAGGGAGAGACAAGACTGCTTGGCTACCATGACAGAATATCACAGATTGCATTGCTTAAATAACAGAAATTTCTTTCTTATTGGTGTGGAGGCTGGAAGATCATGGTTCTGGCAGGGCGAATTTCTTGCGAAGCTTCTGTTTTTGGTTTGTGTTTGGCTGTTTTCTTGTTTTCTTTCTGATATAGACTTTCTCCATGCAGGCTCCCAGTGTCAAATCTTTGTCTAATGACACCAGGCTCCTGTCCTTGGATAATGTCCTTGGATAATGTCCTTGGATAATGTCCTTGGATAATGAACTTGGATAATGTCCTTGGATAATGTCCTTGGATAATGAACTTTAACTGCCTTATTGAGGACCTTCTTTCCAAAAGAAGCATCACAGGATTTGAGGTTTTAGGATACAGACTGAAGCAGGAAGGCGTGGGCTACACGCTCTATGAGAAAGCCATTGACTATTTTATATGGTGCATGATGAAAGCTCTGGTTCATAAGCTTCCCTTCATCTCATTGTGCAAATTTGTTGGGATACAATAATAATAATGATAATGATAGAGTAGCGCTTACTGCATGCCAACAACTGTATGTTTTTTCATTCTCATAGCAACCTTGTGGAAGGGCAAGGTTACAAGCCCATCATACGGGGTAGGAGAGAAGCTGTGTAAGGTGCTGACTTACCTAAGGTCTCCCAGCTAGTCAATTCCACACGTGAGCAAGAAGTTGAGAGGCTTGCTTTACACCTCACTTTTATAAGCTTCTGCCTCTGTCTGCTACTGTATTGCTCCAAAAGGACTAAGAAAATGAGTAAGACACTGCTTCTGGGGGGAAGCTCAAGCTACAATTAAGGTAGAAAGCAGAACGCCTGTATGGTCCTGGAATAATTTATTATGGAGGTAGCTTTGGGGCATTGATGGAAAACGAGGAAAAGTTTGCCTGGGAAGGCAAAGGTGTTGTGTAATGAGTCATAGAATACGTTTAGGTTGCAGTATTGATGGTTACTTCTGGCTTTGTTTTGTTACATTTTAGAAGAGAAACACAGAGAAACATTGGGGCCAGCACTGCAGTGCAGTGGGTGAAAGTTAGTGCCTGCGCCGCCACCAGCATCTTGTTTGGGCACCAGTTCAAGACACTTGGGGAAGTAGCAGAAGGTGACCCAAGTGCCTGGGCTTCCCTTATGGGCTGAGTGCATCCAAGGAGAAGACCTTGAACAAACACTGTGTCTTAGCTCTAGCTGCTCTCTGTTGTCACTCCTTCAGCCAGTCCCAGCATTTTCTGCCCGGTGGATAGCTCTCTTGGTTGGGCCCGGCGCGGTGGCGCAAGTGGTTAAAGGTCCTCGCCTTGCACGCCCAGAATCCCATATGGGCGCCGGTTCTAATCCCGGCAGCCCCGCTTCCCTTCCAGCTCCCTGCCTGTGGCCTGGGAAAGCAGTCGAGGACGGCCCAAAGCTTTGGGAACCTGCACCCGCGTGGGAGACCCGGAAGAGGCTCCTGGCTTCGAATTAGCATAGCATCGGCCGTTGTGCTCACTTGGGGAGTGAATCATCGGACGGAAGATCTTCCTCTCTGTCTCTCCTCTCTGTATATCCGCCTTTACAATGAAAAAATAATAAAAATAAATCTTTAAAAAAAAAAAAGTACGGTATCAGAGAATCGGCAACTCCTGTCTGGAAATCTCATGATTATACATAGTGGACATACAGAATACCTTTACTTAAATATGAAGATGTTATATATTCAAATCCTATTGATTTAAAGACACCATAAAACGACACAATTATCAATGATGTGATTTTTAACTCAGACTGAATGGTTTTCCCAATGTCTGCCAGTCTTTGGCTTAAAAAAAAAAAAGGAAAATATTCACCTAATGAGCATGAAAACTCTCTTTTCTGGTTCGTTATCGTACTAACATTTTTATCACGTGAGGTTTATCAGGATCTAGCTTGTTTTGCAAATCAGAATGCTTATTTCAAACATCTGATTCAGAATCATTTTTAGAACAGCAGATAATCCAATGTCTGTGGCCCCAGAGTTCTTATTTTCATAGATGATATTGAGATAATCTCTCTCTGTCTTTCCATTTATTTTTCTTATTTCTCTCTCTATTCTTTTTTTAAGATTTATTTTATTTTTATTGGAAAGTCAGATATACAGAGAGGAGGAGAGACAGGGAGGAAGATATTCCGTCAGATGATTCACTCCCCAAGTGAGTGCAATGGCCGGTGCTGTGCTGACCTGAAGCCAGGAACCAGGAACCTCCTCCGGGTTTCCCATGCAGGTGCAGGGTCCCGAAGCTTTAGGCCGTCCTCGACTGCTTTTCCAGGCCACAAGCAGGGAGCTGGATGGGAAGTGGAGCTGCCAGAATTAGAACTGGCATCCATATAGGATCCCGGTGCATTCAAGACAAGGACTTTAGCTGCTAGGCCGTGCTGCCGGGCCCTCTCTCTCTACTCTTAAAAGTATAAGGCATCAGTCTTTTGACAATGGTATCTTTTTGACCTGAGGTCTGTTCTCTTTCCCCACTCCTCTTCTAATACAATCTTCCCTCCATTATCTTCCGTTTGTTCCCTTCTTGCGGAGCAAGCCGCAGCATCACAGATGAGGCAGAGAGCAGCAGAGAATTAGATAACATGGTAACTTCTAACCTTTTCCATTGCTCTCCTAATCCTCAAGGAAGCATGTTTCAATGGCCGTGTTTGTGGATGAACCCTTCTGCATGGGTCCAGCCAGCAGGCAGCCTGGAGACAGGTGGGAAGAGAAAAGCAAGGGAAGTTGGGAGGGTGGGCAAAGGTGAAGGATTGGGTGAGGTGAACAGTGGAAAGCTAGAACTCAGGGTATTTTCTTGGGAATTAATAACATAGACAGAATGAAAAACTCGTACTGGAAAATCCATTTGAAACGTGAATTCTGCAGGCTAAGGAAACAGCTGCAGAGAAGTAAGTTGGTGTTACATTTCAGTGGTCTAAATTGGAAATTTAAATGTTAGCATTTGGACAAATGTCTGTAAGGTGAAGAATAATGGCATCTGAGTGCAGAACCCTCCTTATGAGGAAGAAAAGCAGGTGAGGAGCGCTCACAGCGTCCGGGTGATGGCTGAGCCAAGCGTTTCAAGCAATGCTTGCTGCTCTTGGCTGATCATTAAAGTCACCTGAGGAGCACTTGAAAGTATGCAAAAGTATGCAGTGTGTCCCTTCCCTGGACCTGTTTAATCAGATTGCTAGATGTGAGGCCTGGGGACATAACTCTGTGTGTGTGTGTGTGTGTGTGTGTGTGTGTGTGGTGGCAATTATTTGTCACCTCAATCACATGGGTGATTCAGATGACCAGTGATTTTGGGAATCACATTCTCACTGACTTTCACACAAGTCCATGAGTTAGGCTAAGGAGAGTGTGTTTCCTGCTGGAGAAGCCACAGGGACCTCTGTAGATGCTGCAATGCAGAGGTGTTGAAGCCCAAGCCAACGTCCTGCACGCTGGGCTGGGCTTGAGGAAATGACACGGAGAAGCAGAGAACCGCAGGCTGCATCTGCTTGGTGGAACTTAACCCGCTGCTCTGCTCATCTGGTTCTAACTCGGCCTTGCAAGTAGTTTCAGCTGGCCAATTTTTAACAGAATGTTCCATTAGATTAGCCATCCTTTACAGGTAACTCCCGGGACAAAGAAAGCATAAGAGAAGCCATATGGCTTATTATCTGTTGAGATGCATTTTCATCTGGTAGACATGTGTACTGTAGTGGTTGAGTTAGAGTGTAAATGCCTGGCTTTCCTCCCTGACCACTGTGGCATCTTACACACATGACTTAAATTTGATGTGGTTCAGAATCCTCTTGGAAAGGGGATTATAATACTGTCTGCTCAATAAGGGAGATGAGAGAAATAAATTAGAGGATATTTGTAAAGAGTTGAGAATATTGCCCAAGGATGTGATACATAAATTCAGCAAGGAAATTCATGATGAAGAATTTTCCTTGTTATTTAAAAAAAAAGCTTTATTTATGTTTATCGGAAAGGCAGATCTACACAAAGGAGAGGCAAAAAGAAAAAGAGCTCTTCCATCCACTGCTTCATTCCCCAAATGGCCACAATGGCTGCAGCTCAGCTGATCTCAAACCAGAAGCTAAGAGCCAGTAACTTCCTCAGGATCTCCCAGGCTTGTGCAGGGTACTCTCTACCTATGCTAAAAGCAAAAAGTTGAAACACTTGTAGACTATGAGATGAAAAAATATTGGCAGAAAACGTAAAGCTTCAGCTTCAAAGTCCAGCAGCACAAATCATGACACAAGAATGGGGAAATAACGAAAATATCCTGCTTTGCTCTGCAATAAAAAAAAAAAAAGCACATATTAATAGTAACATAACTATGGTTTATTGATTTAACCTAAAGGAAGTTGTTACTGTGAGGTGGGAGGGAAGGAGTGGAGTACTGAATTACAGCCTCATTTATTAGAGCACAAAATCAATAATATACATAAAATGAAAAGTGGCAAAAATGTTAATATAAGACACGATGTAAAGCAAGGATATAACAAAAACAAAAAAGAGATCAAGTCTTCTAGATGACTTGAGCTGAAACTGGAACTCCATAAATTTATTTCTCAGAAGTCTTTAAGTATTAAAATCTAAATCCAATCCCATGGAGCAATGAAAAAACATCCGATTAGCAGTTGTGATTTCCAAAATTCCAGATATCTTTGATATTTCAGGCAAAATCTGTTGTTTCTGGAACTGAGTAAAATGATGGGAATTAGAGTATAGAGCTTCTAAAAAATCTTTTAAAGGAAACATTTAGTAATTTTATTGGCTATCTGAAATCTTGAATTTGTCAATCCTCTAAAGGAGTTATTCAAATATTATGTATACTAATATGTATATGTTAAAGATCATTGATATGATATGTTAATGATCATTGATGATTAACAAGTGTTAAAGGAATTAACATTTGACCTCTATACTTCTAAATTTTTATTTTATATCAATATAATGAGTATAACGACAAGCTTGAAATGTAGTTTAAAAATGTGAATTGCTAGGAAGAAAAATTTGAGGGAACAGTGGTACCTTCTCCATTTAAGGTCTAGTTTCATTATTTCTCTCACAAGAAGTGAGTACAGATGTTCTCTACTTTTAATGGTTTGATAAATTTTACGTTTTCTGTCATCACAAAGGCAAAATCATTCGGTAGAAACTACACTTTGTGTTTTCATCTTTTTCTGGACTCCAGATATGTTCATAGACCTAATCTTGCAATCGTGGACTGGAGCAGCAGCCAGCAGTTCCCAGTGAGTTATGTATTCGCAGGGAGCACCAGCAGGTGCTTTAGAGTATTCCGAGGCTAAGGTGCTATTTTGTTTGTTAGATGTATTTAATACATTTAATTTATGATATTTTGAATTTTTATGTGTTTATCAAGATAGAAACCTACTGTGAGGCATGGAAGTATTTTTACTTAAAAAAAATTCATCATCAAACAGCGTAACTCCCCAACCCCAACCAATGAACCAATTAGTCAACCAATAGCAACAAAGGTCATTTATTCTACTCTGATGTATCTGAGTTGGCCTAATTTTATTCCTTTGGGCAGGTTATTTGTGGAATCAGAAACGTGCTGTCCTGAAATTCCCTTTGTTGAAATCCTGTTTATCTTTGAAGTCAGATTCAGATAGCACCAAATCCTTGAGCAGTTCTCTGATCATCAAACACAGAAATGGCCTATTTTCTCCAGAAACCAGGAGTATTTCTGTTTGTACTGTGTTTATGGAATTCACATGATATATATTGATTTTCAGTGTGTTTTTGTAGTTTCCTTGAAGTTCTTTATGAAAATGGTAACTTAAAACCATTTTATAGAGGTTAGTGGAAATTATGGAGATACTAGCTTTTAAAATCAAGACTTAATAGAACATATTAGAACTTTTCTTTTTAAAAACATTTCAAAGAATTGTTTTTTTGCATGCATTTATTAAGATATTCCCTCAGCACAGTTTCCAGAACTGTCTTTTATTATTAAATTGTTGGCAATCAATACATATTTTCTCCTTCTAGATGCTAATTCTTTTTATAATGCTAATTTCATATTTCCATCAGTTCAATACAATTAATTTGAAAGCACCAAGATAAAGATTAATAACAATGACAAAATAATTTATTCTAATACTTATCTCTATGCTCTTCACTTGAAAGTATCTATCACTACCTCATTTTATATTCTGTGTTAGTTTGTTATATATTTCATGCTATTTTGAAAATCAAAACCAACTTTGGCAGCTTTCAGCTAACCTTTGAAATATTCATAATATGAGTGACCCATCATTCAAAATAAGTCCTTTGAAACAATCAGGACGTGGTAATCTGTCTATTTGTGTTATACCTTATCAGGAGATTTTAAATATCTCAACTTATCTTTGCGGCTTCTGCTTTGAGTCTGTTTTGTCTAATATCATTCTTCATGGGAAATAAAGACTTGTGAAGCAGAAAAATCACCTGTTTGAGTTGATATCATAGCAATGGGGGAGACAGTTTAGGAAAGAGAGTTCGTTTGTCGTGGAGTGCATGTGTCAAAACTGGGTCTCCACGGTTGCTGAGGCCGTGCAGTGGGTGTCATCCCAGATGCTCAAAGTGGACAGAGCAGCCAGTTCATTGAGGCCTGCAGAGGATGTCTAGTACCATGGAGGGCAGAACAAATTGAACAACTCTCTTGGTCAAGCTTTAACAGTGAGTATCTGGGTGGATTGAAATTAAGGTGGATGGTGTCAGTAAATCGATCTTGGAAGAATTTCCTCAACCTTGCAGAAACAAAATCAACAACATTTCAGAACTATCAAAACCACTTAAGCTGTATCCTCAGAACATGGTCTACATTGGGGACGTTGGGATGACATCAGGGGGTCTCTCCTTATTCCTGGGTACTCATGTGGTTGGGTTGCTGGGAGCCACCCTCTCCTTTTCCCTCCACACTTTCCCCAGATACAGGAAGAAAAAATGCAATTGAAGGCAGTTGTCTCATCCACTTTCCCCCATTCCTTGACCCTCGCCACCCTAATGGAGGTCCACATGGGTCTGCGTCCCTCTCAACTATGTAAACTCTCAACTATGTAAACAGCATCAAAAATAAAACAAATGTATTGGTGCTTTAAAAAAAGAACTTAAATTAGTGAAAAACTGCATTGTAGAAAAAAATTATAAATAGACAAAGCTTTTAAGGATGTCAGCAACTATTTGTTAATTTTCAAGTGGAAGCATTAAAGGCAATTTTAATTAAAAATTGCATGAGAATAATCTAATCTAAATGTTATTCAAAATTTAAGTTTATTCTTAGTAGGCAATCTATTTTGTTTAAAACACAAATATGTCATACAAATGGCATCTCTGATAAAAAATGTTAACATGGTAAATTCTTTTAGATTCTGAGTTCTGTAGTTGATTTAACAAAGTACTTTCTATATCTATAAAATATATTTTAGAGATGATACATAGTAAATGATTTGAATCAACAGAATAAACACATCATTTAATCTGCTTGCTTGCATTATGATTATGGAGATCATTTTAAAACCCAATTCAGTGACAACAATAGAGAAGCTCAGTTCTATCCATCAAGCTTCACTGCATTCATCTTAGTGGTTTCATAGTTATTTTAAAATGGAAGGGTTTGAATAATCGTGCCATCTATGGGCAGGTTAATTCCACTTGTTCCCAAAAGGGAAACTCAGAGGTTCTCAAGTTTTACTGTTCATAGGATTACCAACAGAAATATTTAAAAGAAATTGATATCAACTGTTACCTAAGCTTTAGGGCTGGTGTGGTGGCACACCAAGCTAACCCTCCACCCTGTAGCACTAGAAATCTATATGGGTGCCAGTTGGTGTCCTGGCTGCTGCACTTCCAATCCAGCTCCCTCCTTTTGACCAGAGGAAGCAGGATGGCCTCAGTACTTGGAACCTGTACTTCAGTGGAAGACTTCGAAGAAGCTCCTGGCTCCCGGCTCCTGGCTCCTCACTGCTGGCTCCTGGCTCCTGGCTTCCGATCAGCTCAGTCTGGCCTGTATGGCTTTCTTATCACTAGTCTGCCTAGCAGTTTTTATGAATGGTTTCAGATAGTCTTCTAAAAGCTACGTTCAGTCTCATTGCTGTAGTCTCAGAATTACTTCCACAAACATACCAAATGCTTGATTTATGTCTTTTTTTACATATAATTTGAAATGTCCTTGTCTGATGAATCAAGATAAACTTTGAGAAACAGTTTAAATCTTACTTTCTCTGGGAGCTCTTCTTGTATCTGTTGTTTGACAATAAATTGTGTGTGCTTCTAGGATGCTACTTATAGATTTTATTATACATTTCTTTTCTGTATATATAATTCAATGAAAGGATGAATAGCATCTCATGGATGATAAGCACTTAAAATGCATACTGATAAATTATAGAGTTAAGTTAAATATTTGTAAAAAAAAAACATTACCTTTTCGGTAGCATACACAATCTTTTGTGGTTTGCTTGTTTTAATTCACCTCATAAAGAACTTGAAAAACGTAGTGCCATGCACATAAATACATCTAAGATTTTTAAAATACATGATTTACAAAGGCTGCCAAACATTTGTAAAAGTGAAATGGAGAGATAATGAATGTATTTTTTACAAAGCACATACTTTACAAAGTCAAGCCTCAATACAGAAAGATAGCTGCGGGGATACCGGAAGCTGATGGAATGTCATTCCTTGCAGGAGTACCTGAAGATGACAGCATGCTACTCCTCCCCGTTTCCAGGCCTGCTGCACGCAAGGATGGTGGTTTCTGTTGATCATTAATAGCACCTCTTCACAGTCTCAAAGGTGTCTTAGTTTGAATTCCACTTACATAGTGACTCTACTCAACCCAACTTATTTTTAAGGAATTTAAGAATCTGTTGTGACTCATTTTGCAAGTTCATGGAATTTTTTTTATAACAGTTACATAGCACCTTTGTGTTCAGAGCACATAGCCTTCCGAGTGGTATAGGTTGAATAGCCCTAATTTGAAAATTCAGAATGCTTTAAAATCTATTTTTCTTTGAAGGACAGCAGAAGTTACAGGTGGAAATTTTGAAACCTGACCACAGGTGAAAGATCACGGTCAACACTCAGGTGAAGGGGCCAATATGGTTTGGGCCTTATGGTTAAGAAAGCTGAATCCCAGGACCAGCATAATGGGTCAAGCTGCTAGCTGCAATGCCCGCATCCCATCTGGATGGATGTCCTGGCTGCCTGACACCCAATGCGGCTCCCTGATAATGCATCTGGGAAGGCATCAGAGGATGTATCAAGTGCTTGTATACCTGCATCCAGGTGGGGAGCTTGGATGAAGCTCTTGGGTCCTGGCTTAGACCTGGCTGAGCCATGGTGACTGGGGTCATTCAGGATTCAGGGAATGAACCAGTGGATGGAAGATTCTCTTCCTCCCTCTGTCTGGAATTCTACCTTTCAAATAAATAAAGAAATAAAAACCCTGAAGGCAATAAGAAATCTGAGTCCCATCCAAGGATACTGAACGGTGTCTCAGTTCTGCTTTCATAAGATCTTCCCTGCTAAGGCAGAAAATGATGGTTCGAGTGCTTGGTCCCTGCCTTCCATCAAGAAGAGCTTCTGGCTCCCGGCCATGGCCATGTCCAGCCCTGGTTGTTGTGCTGCTTGGATTGTGAATCAACAGACAGATCTCCCTAGCTTCCTTTCAAATAAGTAAGTAAGTAAATACATGTTTTCTAAATGCAGATGTACTAAAAATATTGTAGGTAATTGCCTTCAGGCTATGTGAAGATGAATATAAAATAGATAAATTTTGTGTTTAGACATGAATCTCAGTCCTAAAATACACAAGTTCTCTGAAATATGAAAAACATGAAATCTGAGACGCTTGAGATTCCAAGCACCTTTAAAAATTTATTTTATTTTTTTATTTGAAAGGCAGAGTTGCAGAGACATGGAGAAAGATTTTCCATCCATTGGTTCACCCCCTCATTGGCCCCAATCACCGTGGCAGGGCCAGGCCTATTTCAGGACCCACAAGGTTCTTCTGGGTTTCCCACATGGGAGCAGGGGATTCAAAGCCTTGAGCCATCCTCTGCTGCCTTCCCAGGCCACCAGCAGGGAGCTGGATCAGAAGTGAAGCTGCTGGGACACAAAATGGCACCCATGAGGGTTGCCAGCACCACAGTAAGAGGCTTAGCCTACTATGCCGTAGCTCTAGCTCCTGCAAGCATAAAAAGATACTTATTTATTTTCATCTATTTGAAATCAAAGTGGAAGAGAGATCCAGTATTTGCCTATTTACTTTCCAAACTCCTACAATAGCCAGGGATTGGCCAGGCTGACACCAGCAGCCAGGAACTCCATCCTGGTCTCCCACGTGCACAGCAGGGCCCCGGGTGTGGGAACCATTAGCGGCTGCCTCCAGAGGTGCATGATGATAAATTTGATCCAAAGTGGGTGAGCTGGGACTCCAACCGAGCACTCTGATTCTGCTTGGCACTTTGATCCCTGACATACCACCAGGCTCCACAAAGTGTTTTGAGTAAGGAATACTCAACTTGGATATGCTTTTTGTGTAAGTTCTGCCAGGCTCAGCCCTCTGTGCATGTGATTCAGCAAAAAAGCGTGTGTTTTGCAAACATTCTTGATGTTTCTTGGGTTTCCAAAGTAGGTGAAGCTTATTAAGTGAAACTGTTCAAGTCTGATACAATCTTTGCAAGGAAACCACACTTTCAAGTGGGTGGGGGATCCGCCTAGTCATTTCCTAATTGGTTCAGAGACCACCACTGGGGAACGTCTGGGCAGGTTCCAGTCGGGATGCTGAAAAGCCCAGGACACTTCCTCAAACCCCAGTGCTTCTCCCAGTCTCCCTCAAGTGGCACCCTCTCTCCCAGTTCTCTCTCCTGGAAGTGCTTACCCCTTCTGTTTTATTATTTTTTCTTTTCAGGTTCTCCTGTTGACTTTGTAAATAAAACCTCTCTGTCTGCAACCAATCCCGGGCTTTTTATTTCCGTACTAAGCCGGCATGCGATGTAATAAGTTGTCTCTTCAGCTGGCCCCACACCTGAGTCTGAGCTCTGGTCTGTGTCCTGACTCATTCCTGTTTCCAGTGCGGCTCTCCGTGAGCTCCCGCGCTGTGAGCCAGCAGGTGATGGGCCACGTGCCTGAGTTCCTGCTGTGTGAGTGGGAAATCCACACAGCTTTGCTGGCTCCTGGCTTTGTTCTTGTCTCATCTCATTGCTACAAATATCAGGGTAGTAGCTTAGTGAATGAATGATGTGTCTTTCCCTGTTTCTCTCTCTCTTCCTATTAGAACAAATCTCCCTTCCTCTGAAAAAAAAAAAAAAAGATCATGATAAGTAGGGCAAAGTAGGGCAAAGGCATCTTAGGCGGTGGGAGGGAGGCTGGGAGGTTGGAACCCGGCAGCAGTCATGTCTTTATTCAAGACACTGCATAACAGCTCAGCTTCATTGCTGTGCATGATCCCTCCGAGGAGACTGGGACCCAAGGTGTGACGGCCACGCCGAGAAAGATCGGGACACAGAGGATGCAAGGCGAGTGAAGAAATGTACACTTTATTGAACTCAACAGGATACACACACACACACACACACACACACACACGGCAGGTCACCTACGCAACCACAGAAAACCTCGCTAAAGATAGCAAACAAGGACATGAAGTAGCAAGCACCATAGCGGCATGGGAGTAAACATGTTTTTCAGGAACAGATTGTAACCATCAAACCGATTCAGTGAGGAAGGGGTTACACTTGGCTACAAGCAACTAATGAGGCAGGAGGCGCAGGGAGGTGCCGCTCCTCCACAGCCATGCTTGGCCAGTGAGGCATCCACAGTCCAGTGCAGGGAGTCTCCTTCCCGCTAGCACTCTGTCTGCTGGGAGTGTGTGGTTCTGGGTGCTCGGGCATCTGATGAGCAGGTTCAGGGGCACAGTTCCACACATTGCTATTATTTTGAATATGCAAGAAGACTTCAAAGGTCATGGGACACAGAATTAAAGGATGTGCTTAGTGGTGTGCGTGTGACCTGTTAGGTGATTGGGTTGGAACACGGATACCCTCTATTAGAGTACTTGCGTTTCCTGCTGACACATTCTCTAGAAGCAATAGGGACAGCTTCTTTAACCAGGTTTCTGCCACACAGACGGAAGACTTGGATGCAGGTTCTGACTCTTGGCTTCACTGCAACCTGTTGCAGGCCATAGTGAAAATTTAGGGAATGAATCAATAGACTGAAGTTCTCTCCCACTGCGTTTCCGATTCCCTGACTCTCAAAAAAAAAAGTTCTGTTTCAAAGCAAAAAAAAAAAAAAATCCGAGAGTCTTCAACAAGTTCATGCAAAATGTGTATTATGCAAAATTATGCATGAATTTTACCATGTTTTGAACCCAAACAATTGATGTAATTCAAATTTTCCAGTGGTTTTTGGTATGTCATTATATTTACATATTTTTGTAATAAAATTATCATTTCCCTTAATTATGAGATTACATGGTTTTCAAAACAGTTTATTAAATTCAAAAGCAAGACTGCATAATAAGCCTTCCAGATTCCCAGAATTTTATGCCTTGTTTGTTTATTTGAGAATTATTTCATTATTTATTTGATAGGAAGAGAGAGAGAGAGAGAGAGAAAAAAGACCTTCCATGAACTGGTTCATGTTTCAAAAGCCTGCGATAGTTGAAGTGCTAAGGTAAGAATAGGCCAAATTGAAAAGCCTAAAGTTCTCTTTGGTCTCCCGTGTGAGTTCCAGGATTCATTTCTCTATACCCAGATCAGCTGCCTCCCAGGGTATACATAAGCAAAAAGCTGGATCGGAAACAGCTGGGGATTGAACTCTGTTATAGAGAGTGGGCGCATAGTTGCTAAAGTAACTGTTACACCAATTGCTTGTTTTTCAATCTATCTTATTTTAATATTTATTTTATTATTCTTTTTAAAAAATTCTTTTATTTTGATAATCTTCACATAGTTGATTAAGGCAGAAAGGGTCAAGAGCTACAGGAAAGTGGGTAAGACCATTGCTCCCACAGTAATATTATTTTTTTCCCCCTGTATCTGGGGTAAGAGGAAAGACAAAGGGAAAAAGCCCCTCCCAACTTTCCACCCATCCTGGGTCCCTGACATGGGACATGCTCTGAGGGTCTCACTCATGCAGTTTTGATAGTTCATCAGTTCTGAATTGCCGCCAATCTCACTGTTCCAAGCATGATGAAATCTCTTCAGAACCCACTGGCTGACATGGTCTTTTCATGGTTGGGATTCTGAGATCCGCAGTTCAATTGGAGGGATCCCTAAAGAAACTTTGTTTAAGATGATCCCGGACCTGATTCTTGTGGATGAATGCCAGTACAGGGTCTGACACAATCAGTCACCCCAATCAGCTTATGCACATGCTAGTGGTTGCATTTGCTGGTCATTTCTGTTCCCAGACTTGTCTTCCACATGAACCAACGGTTGTTGCAGTCAAACCTGATCCTGCCCAGCACATACTTGGCCCTCTCAGAAACCAGTGAGAGCTGCAGCCTAATTGGAGTGACTCTCAATAACCCCCACCAGGCCTGCCCCCTACCCTGGTTCCCCTGTTTGCCAGTATGTACAGCAGACTTGTCCAGTCTGTCCCACATCCCATTCAGTTCTCATACATGTCAATGGGCATTGAAGCCTAGTTCAACCCAACCAACCCCACTATCCAGCCCACACTTGTGCTGGTGGGTGCTAGTCTCTGTCTAGCCATGCCTGCCCCAGTCCTGGTTTTCATGCTCTCCTGTGGGAGTGCTAGCCTAAGAGGGAGGTGCCCACTATTTCCCTACTGGACCCACTTCTGTTCCCAGAACATGCTCTCCGCAGGTGGTTCTGCAGTTTAACTTAACAGAATTAGCCTCCAGTGCCAACCCCTGCCAGCTGATGGTGTGGCAAAGCCCAACCAACCCTCACCCACTCTGATTTATGCTTGTACCAGTAGGAACAGTCAGCCCAGCCTGGCTTTCCCCTGATCCTGCTCACATGAGGCCCATAGGTGTTGTAGCCCTGCCTGGTCCGGTCTGCCCCCATCCCATCTCACACTCTCCAGTGGGAGTGGTGTTCCAGTGCGGGTGGGGGCTTCCACATTCCTCCTACTGGCTTCCTCCCTTCCCTGTTGGTTCTCACGTGTGCTGGTTGGGTGCTGCAGCCCAGTCTGGCTTGGCCCCCTTGCTTCAGCATTTGCCAATGGGTACTGTAGCTTGGCCTGGCCCACCCCCAATTCTAGTTCCCATGGGTGGGAGTTACAGCCTAGCGCAGCCCAGCCAACACCTCGTCCTAGCCGTAATGTGTACTGGTATGTGTTGTGTCCGAACCTGGCATGACCCACACTCTGTTCTGGTGCTTGGATTTGCCAGCAGGTGATGTGAATAGGTTCAGTCTGGTCCGTATTCTAGTTCCCATGGGTGGGAGTTACAGCCTAGCGCAGCCCAGCCAACACCTCGTCCTAGCCGTAATGTGTACTGGTATGTGTTGTGTCCGAACCTGGCATGACCCACACTCTGTTCTGGTGCTTGGATTTGCCAGCAGGTGATGTGAATAGGTTCAGTCTGGTCCGTCCCTGACCTTTGCTAAATGCATGATGGTGAGCAGCTTTCCTTTGCCTGATCTGGGCTGTTCCCTATCGTGGTTCTTGCAGTCACCCGCAGGAATTGTGTCCTGCCAGAGGAATTAATTTTATTATTATTTTGTTATTCTTAATATTTTATATTTGCAGTCAGGTTCAGAGACAGAGGAGAGAGAGGGCTTTCATCTAGTTGTTCATTCCTCAAATGGCCACAATGGTTGGAGCTGGGTTGGTTCAAAGCCAGGAGCCAGGAGCTTCTTCTTGGTCTCCCATGTGAGTGAAGGAGCCTAAGCAGTTGGCCCATCTTCTGCTACTTTCCTAGGTACGTTAGCAGGGAGCTGGACCAGCAGTGGAGCAGCCGGGACATGAGGTGATGTTCATAAGGGATACTGGTGGCCAACAGGTGGGAGCCTAGCTTACCATGGCATCTGCTCCTTGTCTATGTTTACATCATGGTGAAAATGCACGTGTTTAGATAGAAAAAAAAAATCCTTGATTGAATCACTTTCAGCTAATTGTTGACAAAGGAGAGTTTTCTAAATATAGTGTTTTTCAATATTATAGCTGAGAAAAAAGTTTAAAATGGGGCCCGGGGCAGTAGCTTAGCGTCTAAAGTCCTTGCCTTGCACACACCGGGATCTGATATGGACGCCGGTTCTAATCCCGGCAGCCCCGCTTCCCATCAGCTCCCTGCTTGTGGCCTTGAGGATAATCCAAAGCCTTGGGGCCATGCGCCCTCGTAGCAGACCCAAAAGAGTTTCCTGGCTTAGGATTGGTGCAGCTCTGGCTATTGTGGCCACTTGGGGAGTGATCATTGGACAGAAGATCTTCCTCTCTGTCTCTCCCCCTCTCTGTTTATGTGCCTTTCCAATAAAAACAAATCTTTTAAAAATTTAAATGTTCATTTGTGAAATTCTGTAGCAATGTATGCTTGAGTTACATGCTTGCAGTAAGGCACATTTCGACAGGGAGGTGTGCTCTTCTTATACCCCCAGGCTCCCCTCTTGCACTCTCACTTCCGGGAGAGTGCAAATTTCCTGAACACACAATACTATATTACTTTCCTGGGATTTTCCTTTTTGCACATTCTATCTGGAATGCCCTCCCCTTCCATTACTAACTGTGAAATATTGTTTCCTCTTTTTCTGTTGAAATTGGAGCCCTCTATTTTCTGCTCTAATATAACCTGTTTATGCCCTAGATCTGCAATACGGATTATCGCAGGCCTTCTTTTAACTAAGTTACTGAGTTGGAATTTGTTATTGGTAGGATTTGTCTTTTCTTTCTTTGCTTCTTCCTCATTTTCCTGGAGTGCACCTTTAGGCGTTGTCATAAAAATGGACATGTCAGAAGTAAGTTTTGAGGTCTTTGCATATTTAAATTTACCTTCATTCAGCCAC
This sequence comes from Ochotona curzoniae, assembly GCF_017591425.1. Lineage (NCBI taxonomy): Eukaryota > Metazoa > Chordata > Mammalia > Lagomorpha > Ochotonidae > Ochotona > Ochotona curzoniae. The sequence goes on along the minus strand of NW_024467095.1, from coordinate 23,699,401 downwards.
CATACTGATGGATACTTTAGTCAAATACACAGTGAATTCTTATTTGATGATAATTTTCTCCTCAAGATTTAATATATTTACTGTGATACATTCATTTTTGCATGCTTATAACACATATGCCTTGCCTTAGAATGTTGCAAAAAAAAAAAAGTGTCTGTATTTCTTTCAATGGCTCAAAGCAGCGGGCCTCTCTGAGGTAGTGCAGCCCCAACAGAGCTACAGGTGTGGCCATTTTGTGGACTTCAAATAACTGCTATAGTCATTCACTTAGTTTACGTCAGCTGGAGAGCTTGTCCTTTCTTTGAGCTTGGCTTAGAGAAACCTTTATTATTACTTTTAGATTAAATGTCTTAAGTGATGTTTATTTGTGTTTGGCATTGGGGTAGAAAACACAAGTGTCAGTGAATTATTTTTGAAAGATATTTATATATATGTATATACATATATATATAATTTAATGGAAAGGGCAGTCACACACACACACACACACACACACACACACAGAGAAGAAGAAAGAGTGAGAGAGAAATCTCTCATTTGTTCACTCCATAAATGGACAACCACAAAGCCTGGAGCCAGGCACTCCATCCTGGCCTCACAGTGGGTGGCAAGGGCCCAAGCGCTTGGTTCATCTTCTGCTAGATGCATTAACAGGAAGTTGAATCAAAAGTGTTGTAGTCAGGAGTGACAACAGCACTCCAATTTGGGATGTTGACGTCACAAGCAATGGCTTCATCTGCTCCATGATGAGATTTTGTAATGTTGATAAGAATCTTCTTTCTTTTTCCAAACCCCCCCAAAAAACTAGAATTCTACTCATCAAGAGTAGGGATAAATTGTGGCAGACTCTCTTTGGCATTCTTGTATGTCCTGGCCCCTCTGGAAGGTTTCCGTGGATCATCTGGGGTTTCTGTATCTGAGAGCCTTCTTTGGCGTAACAATAAGCTTGTGGGGTTACTTAGTTGCCTGTGGATGTCAGTGCTCAGGAGTGACCTGGAGACAAGAAGTGACCACAGACTAAGAAACTGTTGATGGTGTTTCCAAAGTTCCCGCAGCTCCTATACAACTCCCAGACGGCACTGAGGATCCCAAAATAAATGACTTTGTAGGAGTTGTGTCTTTGGATACATCTCAAATCAGAATTTCAGGGAATGCTTATCTTAGGAGTGACTCTAAGAAGCCAGGAAAGAAAGCAGGAAGTGATATGGGGAATTATAAACCATGACAAGGGTATGAGGACCAAATTATTGCTGGGTGCAAGTAGGATCAATCTTACTTGGGACCCTTTGAAATATTGCAAAGAACTCTACCGAGTCTTTCAATAGGATCACCACTGATCCATGCTGATTGTCTGTGCATGACTTCCTCTGAAACAAGTCTTGTTTGTCCGGCTCCTTGCTTGGGGAGCACAATCACCTTGTCTTTGGTGGAAGAGGCTATTCTGGGAGAATCACTTCTTTAACATCTGGCTCATCTGTGGGAACTTCTGCTTGGGTTACCAAGGGTTCTACACTCAGAGCCCATTGATGATTTCCAGCCGGCAGATCACTGCTTACAAAGTGGCCCCAGGGACACATGTGAGTCCAGTGCTTGTCGTCGTAAAAGGGTCCGAATAATCTTTTATGCCAGTGAGATTTATCCTGTGGCATGCAATGCAATTTGTAATGTTGAATAGGGGAGAGGCAGGTAGAGAAAGGAAAAGAAGGGTTTTAAATCAGAAGAGAGAAAAATGAATGAGGTGCAAGGTTAACAAATGGATGACTGCTGGTTTTCACTTCTTGGATGTCTGCATTCCTATCTACCTGCTCTTGTATTCATAATGGCAAGCATATTGTACTAGTAGAAGAAGTATTTATTGTATGCAAACTTGGATGTGCACACACCTTTTCCTAAAGGGACATGTCACACAGTCTCTTCCAGTCCCATGTCCTGGATTTTTGGCTGATGCATTTGTTTTTTTTATTATGTGAAGATGTATGATGTAATGACACAGCAACTTACACTCAAAAATAAGTAGGTGGTCACTTTCCTCAAATTCAGCTGTGTTTCGAGACAGGCAGTGGCTTCTTGGGGAGTCAGCCTCTCTTCTCCAGCTTCGCTCTGGGATCTCCCACGGTACCCTGTCCTACAGCCACTTCTAAGAGGAGCTTTAGGGAGCAGTATTCCTGGAAATATTCCTAAGAGTAATACTTAGTGTTTACTTAAATGTTTGTTGAGTGAACGCCTAAGTCAAGAAATATCAATGTACGGTAGGGCTGGTAAGATTTATCTGCCCACTGAGCTTGCTAAATTATCACTACGACTTCTGAGCCGCAGGAGTACCCCCAAGGAAAGATTCAACATTGCATTTTAGGGAATTTTGACTTAATAGATCCTTTTCAAACCAAAGTGAGTTAAAACTACTGTGCTTGTTCTATTGATCGTCAAACATTCGTCTTTCTTTTTCTTTCTCTCTTTCTATTTTTTTTTTTTTTGCAACGTATTGAGTGAATTCATGACATATTCAGCCAACTGCTGGGGATTGCCAATTAAGGCCCACATTGAAATGTTATAAAAAAGAACAGTTTATTGTAATCACAGATACTGTACATAACATAGCAATTTGCTTCTTGAGAGCTAATTACGAAAGTTGTTTGAAATAATCAAGGCCTTATTCAGCAGCTCAGGGACAGGAACAGCTGTATAAATACTCAACACCACGGCAACAGCAAGAGAGTAGGGGGGAAGACAGGTTAGTTAAAAGTTCAACAAAGAGAGAAAAACAAAATGAAATGCATTCCCTTAGCTTGTGACTGTAATGAACATTCAAGGACATCATGTTCCTGATTTTCAACAAAATATTGAAAGACACCTTTGACATGAACACAGCTTCTATTAGAATTACAAAGCTCTGAGTCTGTATTTAACTGATTGTGCCTAAACTTTCTGGAACTCTTTCATAATTACAATAAACTCTTGCAACGTGCTGAATTATGTTAATATTCTCTAGGGAAAGGGTGTAAAATATGTACTAACAAACAGATGACACTTAAATTCAACACTCCCACTCAGTGGAATAAACTGGCATCTATAATATAATGTTAGTAAATCTATTCTACTTTTCTGCACGGCCATTTGAAGTGTAAGGTGGGCTAGTCCACCGGTAAGTGATACTTTGTTACGGGGATCTGGTTGTGCATACAGAGAAAAATCTGTTTTTTGACTGAGTGAGCGTCTGTCCGGGTAGATCTTATTTTAGTCACTTCATTTTATCCTGAGATAAGTAAAACTCAGTAGCATTGTCCTCCTAAAGAACAGTAAAAATTTCACAAGTTAGTGGAGCCCTGACAGACCAGAACCTGTGCCATTAAGGATGAAATGCAGCAACAGCATGGCCATTTCAACGGGACAAGCTTTTCAGGTCATTGGATCACTGGTCATAGGTTTCAAATATATGGTAAGAATCACCTCATTGATAGCCTTTTTTGGCCAGCCCTAAAGTCAGCTTCTACACTTAAAAATAAGCGTTCCTATTGTTCAAGAAGATTTATTTTTTTTTCCAAAAGAGAAAGTTATTTGGACAACAGAAAAAATAAAATTATTTGTGCTGTTAAAAGAATGCAGTGGAGTTATAAATACACACGCACATTGCATAGATACCCTGTAGTGAGCATCACTTCCTAAAACTTTACGCTAGTTTCTCTACTCACAATACATGCTAACCCAACCTAATTAAATTGGGGTTCAAAATCAGCAGTATTTTATTTTTTACCAAACTGGCAACAGCAGTTCATTTTTTATGACAGTAGGTGAAATATATGTATAAATAGCATAAAATAATGCAATATTACCTTGTATCGATAAAATATTTTTCATTAAGTTAATAGTTTCTTTTCATCCTGAACTTAGACTTTTTTCCTGTGTTTAGTGTGATATTGAGCAAACGTGGTCTCAATCAATATTTACCGATGGATGAAAAATATTTTGAATCATCTGAATATATAAAATATACAATATCTATATAATTCCACAACCTATGCTTTTTTAACCTGAGAGTTTATGTTTAGATCAAGCATAAGAATTAAGTATACAACTTTCTAAAGAAGGCAAGACATAAATGAACACATCAAATAATCAAAAGATAATACAAATCTTTCGTGACACTAATTCAATGCTAAGCATATGTGCCTATGTGTCTGCCTGCTTTGACAGCTCTGTATAATTTGATAGCACTGTTTCATATAATTCTCTATTTATCTAAAAATGATAATATTTGCTTAGAAAATGTGTTGAAATGGCTCTCTGTACAGTAAGAGGAACACAATTGCCAGTGTTCAGTCGCTTTTTACTTCCCATTTCTGCAGAAATAAATGTGCAGCAGAAACTCATTCAGTATATGATTAAATTATCAAGCAGTGAATTAACATGTGTGGATCAATTTCCCATTTTATGACATGTTTCTCTGTTTTGGTTCTTCGACAATGAATTTCCTATCTATAAATATAATAATTTAGTTGTCCTGACTATTACATCAAATATACTATATAAGACTGACATCATAGCTTGAGGATCTTCATCTTCAGGGGAATCAAAGTATTAGCCAGCAGTAGACAATGTGCTAGGTACCACAAAGGTGGAATTATGTACAGTGAAAGGAAAGTTACAGGAGATCAGAAATGGACTCTGGGAAAGTAAAATGTCTTCCCCATGGGAGTAAGGTACTAGCTGCGTTGTGCAGAAAGTTGAGCAGGTGGAGCAAGGGAATCAGACAGACACAGGAAGAGATCTGTTAGAGGGATGACAACGCTTCAAGGACTTAACTATCTACTTTTTTCCCCCAATGGTTCTTGTTTATTCTGTTTTATCCTCTTAGTCATTGGGTTGCTCGTTAGATTTTGGTTCTTGGTTTTATGCTTCTTTGGAAAATTAACTGAATTTCAACATTTATGCAGTTTTGTGTTGTTACCTGTGTGTGGATTGGCAGCTATCCAATCGCAAGTGCAGTTTTGATGCATTGTGCTTGAAACTGTGGAAGTTGTAAAAGAGACCTCAATATGCCTTGTGGAATTTCTAACAATCTTGCTAGGGCAGGACATCTCACACAATGGCACATCCTTCAGACCTAAAAAGGAAGGATTCCCCTGCCTCTGTGATAACACAGGTTAACCTGGAGGTCATCATGCTAAACAAGTAAGTGCCACACAGAAGGACAAATCATAAATGGCTTCTTTGTTTAGTAGAAAAAAAAGTTGAAGCCTTGGAAAAGGAGAGTGGAAGACTAGATATCAGGTACTTGAGAGCGGGAGGAAATGAGGCGATTTCGGATCAGACAGGGCAAACGTTTTGTACCATATACTGACTATAATAGTAATACTGTGATATACGCTTCAAATTTACTAGTATCTTCACTGTCCTCAACACCATCATCAATTACAAAAATTGGGAGGCAATGTACGGTTAGTTTAGTTTCACGACCTGTTCACAATGTACAGCCAAATATCACAGTGTACATCTTAAATATATAACATTCCTATTTGCCAGTTATAGACACAAATACTCTGAAAAGTTAAAGATTGATACACAGGCAAGAAATTGTCATTGATGACAGGTAAGGGTAATGTTTAATGCTTTGCACAATTTCGGAAGTCATGTGCTGATTTCTGCTGTGTCTAACAGATGGTTACTTTCAGTAATGATTTTAAATATATACCTAGGTATTTTTTTTTAGATTTATTTTATTTTTATTGGAAAGGCAGATATACAGAGAGCAGAGACAGAGAGGAAGATCTTCTGTCCGATGATTCACTCCCCAAGTGGCCGCAACGGCTGGAGCTGAGCCAATCCGAAGCCAGGAGCCTCTTCGGGGTCTCCCACGCGGGTGCAGGGTCCCACAGCTTTGGGCCGTCCTTGACTGCTTTCCCAGGCCACAAGCAGGAAGCTGGATGGGAAGTGGAGCTGCCGGGATTAGAACCGGCGCCCATATGGGATCTCGGGCGTGCAAGGCAAGGACCTTAACCACTATCATTGCGCCGGGCCCTGGTATTCAATTTTTATATTTATTTTTATTTGAAAGAATTACAGAGAGAGGGAGAAACACACAGAGAGATCTTCCATCTGCTGGTTCAGTCCTCATATAGCTGCTATGAGTGCAGCCGAGCAGGTCTGAAGCCAGGAGCCAGGAGCTTCTTCACGTCTCCCACATTGGTACAGAGGGCCAGAAGCTTGAGCCATTCTCTACTGCTTTCCCAGTCCATAAGCAAGGAGCTGAATTGAAAGTGGAGCAGCCAGGATGTGAACTGGTGCCTATGTGGGATGCTGGCACTCACAGGCAGGGAATTAGCATGTTGACCCACTGCGCCTGCCCCTGGACATTAATTTCTTTCTCTGTTTCCATCTGTCTATACCTCTGCTTTTCAAGTAAACAAACAAATAAACCTTTAAAAAAACTTCTAAATCGGAGTCATGAATAATGTAAAATGTACAGTATAAATAGGAAAAAAACTAAACTATGAATAGAAAATACAAAGTATGAAATCACAAAAAATCAAAAGGGGAAATTATGTGTGTAAGTGATCTTTGCACACGTACGTGTGATGTATGCGGTAGGGAAAGTGTTAACCATAATGGAAGGAGTTAGTTTTATATTTACAACATAAAATGTCTATCTGGCTGTTCTCTGGGATTTGTGAATTCTCAAGTGAAAGCTCTGTAAGCTGGGAGGAGCTGCATAGATTTGCAAGCTGAGATGAAGGAAATGAAGAACAGAGCTGCCACTCCCCACATCAGAAGTTTTTAGTTTTTAGAATTTATTCAAAAGCTACAAAACAGGCATCGAGACTATTAATTATATTAGCTTGAAGAATTCTAGTAGGCTGCTAGAACAAAGATATTCCTAAATGAGCCCCGAAGAACAGAAAACAGACATGCTTTTTTGGAATGAAGAAGTCCATTTGACCCAAGGGATACGGCAGTCGTACACTAATTACATTTTTTTCTTTCTTTATATTTGTTTAAACCAAGTCGTTTCTAAGTGGTTGATAAGAGTTTTAAGCAGCTATGCTTATGTTAAGGATACTCAATGTTAAGAATGACGGGGCCTTTGGGTCCCCTTGGCAGCTCTGGCAGAAAGATGCTAAGCCCACTTTACAGCAGCACTAGTGCCCACTCCCAGCCTCCTTAGCTGTTGATCACCAGGCGTTGCCATGGTGTTACTGTTGACATGACTGATGCCTTCTTAGGTGCCCGTCAGCCTGCGTGATGCACACCTGGGGTACAGCACTGGGAAGAATTTTCCACACAACGAACTTTCTGTAGGGATGAAGAGCAGCTTCCCCACTGGAAAAAGAGTTCTAAATTCAGGCAAGGAATACAGTGTTACGAACTATAGACAGATTAGATTATTTTATTAACAATAGGCACACTAGAGCTCCCGAACACATTCCTTCTGCAAAACTGAAACTTCCGACCCTTGGACCACAAGCTCCACATTTTCTTCATGTCCCCATCACTGACAAGCAACAACAATAGATGAAGTCTTTTGTTTGTGTCCTTGCCGGTAATTTGTTCTTTATTGTTATTTTTGGGATAATAGACATTCTAACAAGGATTGTTGTTTTAATTTGCATAACCCTAACAACTAGTAGATAATAGTTAATATTTATTAACTATTTATAGATCTTTTTTTTTGACAAAAATCTATTCAGATCATTTGTCCACTTCAAAATAGAATCATAGGGGTTTTTTTTTTGAGTTATTTAAATTCTTTATTCTGGTTATTAATTTCTTGTGGTATAAATAATTCAAAAATTCTCTTATATTTTCAGATTGTCTCTTTATCAAATAACCTTTTGCTAATGCTTCACATTTATTGATTTGTCTATATTAAACATTGAGCTATCCTTGTATCTCTGGGACAAACCCCATCTGAATATGCATGTTTCTTTTACTGCACTATACAATTCAGTTTTCTAGAGTTCTGTTAGGAAAAAAAAAGGTTGGAAATTTAAACAGAAAGATTTAAGAAGACACTTGAGAAATAAGAAACAATAAGCAAAGAGTATCGGGCTTTGGGCCATCTTCCACTGCTTTCCCAGGCCACAAGCAGGGAGCTGGATGGGAAGTAGAGCAGGTGGGATATGAACTGGCTCCCACATGGGCTCCCAGCTCATGCAGGGCAAGGATTTAGCCATTATGCCACCACACTGGCCCTGTTGCAATGCTTTAAATCACTAAAAAATTCCTGAGTGCTTTAATGACATATTTGAACAGTTCCTCTTTATCTGCATAACCTACTGGCGTATGAAAAAAAATCATGTAACCGTTGCAATTTACTCCTTCAAAACCCTTATTATGGACAGAGAAACCAGAGGTAAATTTCATTCAAGCCCATTTTCCCAGATGTAACTCTTGCTTTGTTTCTGTAACTGAGCCTGGACTAGCATAATTACTTTATGACTGCTTGGTTTACACTCATAGCATCATTGTTCACAATTAGGGCTAGCATGCATTCTGGTGTGTAAAGAAGGCTGACTTCTGAATTATTTGAGGCATCTGTTCAGCATCCGTCATGTGATAGGTATACACAAATCTTGGTGAGCCAGATAAGTGGAGCGTGAGCCATTTGGAAAGGGTGGCAGTTAAAGATCGTGTTGTAGATGGGACAAGACCCACACTCATGTGCTCCAGAGATGACTGCTCCAACAACCCAGCTGGGTCAGCTTGTGCAATTGCTCATCTTGCCTGGGTCGGTCTGCAGAGCATGACAGCCCTTCTGTCAGGACTGAGGAAAAAAACATTAAGCAAGCAATGAGATAAATAGATGCATCACTGCCGTGATTATTCCATAAAAGAGTGTGATGCAAAACTCACTTTCCTTACATTATGCTACCTCTTGACGTCGGATAAGTTCTAATCTGGCTTCCAAAAGAAACGCAGTGATAGTGGTCATTTATCAGTGTCAGAAACGTCATTTAAGTTGTGTTTGAATCATCGTGACATTTTGAAAAGTAAAAATTTCAACATTTTGCAGATGATAAAGCAGAGACGCATGGAATTTAATGAATTGCCGCTCAACGCCAAGGTAGGAATCTGAGCACGGGGGCTGTGACACCTAACACTGTGGGCTTCCCATTGCCAAACTGCTTCAGTGGCCAAGACACCTGAAGGGATAGAAAGGTGCGGAATTCAGCTCCTTAAAAACTAAATACAAGGTGTCCTTTCTCCTTGAATTTTAATACAACATTATTGTTTACATCAATAAATGTGTGGGGGCTAATCAACCCTGTTTTGTGTTACACAAATGCTTCCTTCTGCTAGCCCTTAATGCCTTCAAATCCTGCTGGACTGAGTACAGGGCGAGGGGGAGTCATTGTGGACGAGATCGGCAATTTCTTTTGCTCATTTGCTACTAATAAAGCATTTTCTCATGCTTCATCAAAAGCTAGGATTTCATGCATTGTACTTGTAAAATAATGATTCTCCATGGAACTCAACTGTGTTTCTCTTTTCCAATCACACCCACCTCCTGTAACAGGAGCCATTGTTTCTACATGTCACTGTTTGTTCAGCAGTTCTAATTGCAAGTGAAAGTTAACGCACTAATTGTTGCATTAAACCACCTGATGCTCAACCATACAGAAAATAAGGCATAATGTTATCATTAACAGAATAATAATGCTTCTTAAATAATGATCATGAAGTAATCCAGAAAAGCTATCCTCCCCAAAGGAAACAAATCTAAAGCTTAATACATGATTCATAGCAGCACATTTTCTGTTTTCATTTTAATAAAATAAAGGTGACATAAAATGGACTCTTTCCGTCATTTTAACTGGATAGTAGTCACCTTAAGTGTATTCATAGTGTTCAGCAACCATCACTGTCATCCATCTTTCAAAATGCTTTTGTCACCCAAATTGCCACTTTCTACTTGTTAAAAAGTAACTGCCCTTCCCCCTCTCCTATGACCTTGGAACTACTCAACGTTCTGTCCTAATGAATTTGGCTACTGTAGGTCTGTGAAAACATCCAGCATTTGTTCTTTTGTTGTCTGACACATTTCAGGTAGCATAATGTGCACGAGGTCCATTCATGTCACAACATATATCAAAATTTCGTTTAGGCATAAATAACATTTCATTGTGTGCATACACACGCACTCATGCTTTCCGTCTATTCTATCGAAAGTCATTTAGGTAGTAGTCAGTTCTGAATTATCTCAAACATTGCATGAATGATTCTTCATGCAGGGATGTTAGAAAAAGATAAATAATTGGGCTTAAAATAAAAAGATTGGGGATGAATCATATTGTTGAAATATACTATTCAATACAGTAGTCCCAGGTGGCTACTAAAAAACTTGAAATATAGCTAACTTTAGATAAGGTGGAAAGGTAAAATACACACTGAAATTTAAGGATATAGTGTATAAACACAAAATTTAATGTTACTTGTTGAAATTATATATTGGCCAAGATGGGTTATGTAAAATATTATAATTGGTTAAAATATAGCTTCATATATTCGTCTCATTTTGCATTTTGATAAGAAAAAATAGAAATACACTTCTTAGCAGAGTCAGTCGTGAGGATAATAGATGTCAAGTTTTCTTTATTACTCAGATGTAATCAGGATCTGAATTTCTACTCTAACAAATGTCTATATTAAGTTGATTGGAGACAAAAAGATTGGGCAAAGGAATTGGTGTCCAGTTGTGAAATATCAGGAAAGACAGGATAAACAAAATATTTTAAGCATCGTTGCTCTTATTAGGGACTTTCTAAGATTGTGAATTTGCATTCTGGTGCCTGATGGTCAGTCTGTCACAGGTAGACTGTTGGCATAGTGTTGGAGTCTCTGTTTAGGATCTGTGTAACCCATTATCAGAGGGCCTGGGTTTGGGTTCCTGCCTTGCTTTGCTTTCAGCCTTCAGTTAAATGCACAGGCTGGCAGGCAGCCTTCAGTTAAATGCACAGGCTGGCAGGCAGCAGGTGAAGGCTCAGATACCTGTGCTTGCCATCCATGTGGGTGACATGGATTAAGTCCTGGATCCCAGCCTGACCCAGCAATAGCTGTGGCATGTGAGAAGTGACCCAGTGGATGGAAGACTTCTGTCTCTTGCTCTGTCTCTCTCTCTCTCTCTGCCTTCCAAAGAACATGAAAATAAATAAGATTTCTAGAAAAAGCGTTTTGTATGAAAAACCTTAATTATAATGGATGCATGCATTTTCTCTGTTATATCTACTTTCTCTACTTCTGTCTCTTCCTTTGGAACTCTGTTCACAGGGACTCACTTGATTTATTAGTAAGTGTTAAGTGCCATTGGGCACTGATTCACAGTATCTCAGGGTGAAAAGCAAAGAGTACTGGTGCTAACAGACTACTACTGGTTTAGTTGATTAGCCTCTCAGAAAAATAATGCCAATCCTTAAAAGAGTAAAAGAGAACACACGGTCCATCTCTTCAAATCAACACCATTGTAGGAAGGCAGGAATCCTGCAGGCTCTGCTCAGCCCACACAAGCCTTTTGTGCTTTCAGAGCAGAAGTTGCAAGGATAATCAAGGTCAGGCCTTGAAGGTACAGCAGTAAAAGGAACTGTTCAGTCATAATTACTTGAGTAGGCGGAATATTACATACACTTTTCTCTACTTCAGCTGTTTTAATACAGAGGCTTATTACACTGAGATGTTATGGTTTGGCTTCAGAAGGCATTTTACCCAAATACAGATTCTTTTTAGTTTGCAAAGACCCTTTCTGCTGCCAATTACTATGTCTGTTTTCTTCTTCTTTTTAATTCAGATTAACTAACATTTTTTATGGATGTTTTGGTAACTTTTAAATATAAAGCTTTTCCCCCCTCAGTTATATACAGATTCCAGAGGCACTGTCCAGAATATAGTACAGTTAAGTTTTACGTTTGAAATTTCCCACTTATTATGATCTGAGCAGTGAAAGTTCCCTGGTGAATGAATGGATGGATTATAGATATAGGTCATTGATTCTATTATATTGAGACAGCCAACGTGAGGTGGGGAAGTGGAGTGGGGTTAGTGGCAAGGGCGAGAAAGGAGAAAGCAGAGTTGAAAGGCAGGTCGGAGGTGGGGGAACAGGATGGAGGGGAGGAGAGAGATGAAGCTGGGAAAGTAAAAGAAGAGAGATAAGAGAAAGGGGAGAAGGGGGAGACAACTGAAATGTGGAGAAAAGGAACTGAAAACGCAGAGGAGCAACCTAACAAGCAGTGGGAATACACAAAATCGGTTTCCTTTGGGTTTTGTTGGCTCTTTCGATCATAGGATTTTACTTGAAAAAACAAAACAAAACAAAAAAGCACGTACAAAAACAAAATACTGGTGGTATCATTATCAGGTATTCATTATTTCAATATTGTTGCTAAAATGGTATACAGGATTTTCCAATTATAAAATGGCTAGATTTGGTCTTTTTTTTTTTCAAGAATATAAATGTAGTAGCTATGAACTGCTCCACACATTTTGCTTCCCACAATTTGTTTTCTTTTGATTTAATTAGAAGAACTCAGATGCTCCCCCGCTGCCTTCCTCTAGGGGGAAAAAATACTAGGGTACAGCACGCCATATCACTTGCTGCAGTGACCTCTTTTTTCTTATTAGGAGTTTTTCAATCCTTAGAGAGCTCCGTCAGTTTCCTGTCACATGAAGGAGCTTCATCCAGTGATGTCACCACCGTGTGGTACCTTCTGTCCTGCTCAGAAGAGGTGGCAAGGTTGCCCACTGTTATTCTGAAACTGCTAAGTCTTGTGGCCAGGATGGTGAGGATGTTCTGAGGGGAGCAGATCAGTGGCTGCTGCCTGCTATGCTTAGGCCTGGTACCTGTGGCCATGCTCATTGTGAGGCAGCCCCACCGTTATTTGGAAACTCTTGTTTCTCTGCATCTGAGTGGGCTCAATGCTCTGCCCCCAACGTTTCTGAAAACTCCCTCCTTCCAACTTCAGAGATCCGTACAATTCCAACTGCCGCATTGTCTTTAGTCATCCCTTCTCCAACAAAACAAAAACAAATCCCAGAAATTCACCACGTGCATTTCTTTTCCCAAAGAACTTGTTGGTATTCAGCAGGCATTTGATATTTTTATCAAGTCACAATCTGACCCTAGGAACACAAGAGTCTGGTTACCTTTCTAGCTGGTGAAGAAGGCTTTGTACTTAGAACAAAATGCCTTGCAATTTTCCTGACAGGGGAAAAAAGTCAGCTTTTTCCCCATTCCAAATCTCTGGAAATACAAGGCAAAGCAATCACTTAATAGGTCAACCTTCTGTAACAGTTTTTTTTTTTTTCTAGATCCTGAACAAATGTTTTACAACTTTGAATATTTAATTCTAAATATACTGGAAGGATATGTACTATTAATTCCATTTAAACATATTTCCTGGCCGGTGGTTAACTTCCCAAATGTCCAACATCAAGGGTTGGCTAGGCTGAAACTAGGGGGCTGGAACTCCATCCATGCCTTCCACGTGGGTGCCACTGCTACCTCCAAGGGCCTGCATTAGCAGGAAGCTGGAGTTAAGAGAGACAATTTGTACCCAAACCCCAAGCACTATTTTATAGGACGCAAGACTTTCAAGCTGCATCTTAACTTCTTTTTAAAGTTAAAAAAATAATTATTATTTTTCAGGGTACTGTTTTGACTCTGTCAGAATTTCTATTGGAGGTGCCTTCCAGTTCTGAGATTCTTCTGCCACACTCATTCTATGATTGAGACTTTCCATAATTTGCTGCGGGGTACTCTTTATTTCTTATAATTCATTTTTGTTTTGTTTCGGTGCTGTTGTTTCCTTTGTATTGCATTCCTTAAATTCCTTGGACTTTATCTGTTTCTCATTGTTTTTATGAAGCATGAGAATAATTTTAAAATTCTTTGTCCAACAGTTCTTCAATTTCTTCCTCAGTTAATCCTGAGGTTGAAATAGATACTCTTTGGCTCCTTTGCAGGGGATGTGTCAGTAACTTCATTCATTGTCCCTGTGACTCTTTTGTCCTTGACCATTGCAACTCGGATTCTTCTCCTTGGGGTTGGTTTTTAAAGTTGTTTTGTATACCTGTCTACAGGTTGGCATACTTTGGATTAGGGAGTCACCAGCCGTGATCACAGAGTTGTCAGTGGTGCCATAACACGGATTTTCCCCCCTCTCTTTTAGCCAGAGCTGCAAGTCTGGGGAAACCAAGTCTGGGCCTATTTGGGGTGGAACCCGTGGGACCAAGTTGATATTAATTTCTGGGTCTGACCAGTGCAATGCATTGAGCGAGAACTGATTGAAGGCAAATGCAACTTGTTGTCCCCCCCTGCAGGGACTTTGTTGCAGATGTCAAAATGGCTCATGATGTGGCACTGATGGGATTCTGGGCCATGAAATCCATCTTGTTCCAACTCCTGCTCCACCATTTTGCTTCTTTTGATTGGATTAAGAAAGTCAGGGGGACCCACGATTCAGTGGCTAAGATGAGTTCCCTTGTTGCTGGTGATCTGCTCCTCCTGCTTGACGTCTGCTGGAGCTCCAATCTGCTGGCTGCAACCTTCCGCCATCTCTGTTGTTTCCTTGCATCCATGGTCTCCATGTGTTCCTGCATCTTAATTTCTGTGCCAAGACACATTCATGTTTTCTAAAATGGAGGTTAACGGCTAAACTAACTTGTTGAAGATTACATCAAGCACATAAAAAAATCCAGATTGAAGCTCAGGTCTGAGTTAAGAGTTTATATCGAAGCTCAAATGTGACCTGAGAGTTTTTGCTAGTTGCATAGCAGCACACGCTAACATATACTTAAATCTGATAAATACATTCTGCTTATTTGGAAGTCTATCTTTCAAAGCACAATGTTAAAGTAAAAGGTAATCTTAGGCATAGAAATTGGATACCTAATTAAATTTTGAGATAAACGTAAAAGGTAAGATTATTTCTTCCTTGGCCAATTAAAAATCTTCTGGAAATTATCTTATGTAAAAAAAAATTACATTTGAAGTTGTTAGTGTTGAAAATCATATATAAAATTTAAATGTTTGGGAAAAAAGGGGCAATAATTAACTGATAAAAGTACCTGACATAATGAAGTACACAACATAAGGGCTTAAAAATGTTTCAAAGAAACTAAGAAAAAATAGACATAAAGGAAATAAGTTTCATTGATTAAGGCCAGTGAAAAAAACATCGTATGCATCAATGTTTGGGGATTTTTTTTTTCATGGAGGTTCTAATAAATTTACTAACAGGGAAAAAGATATTCTTGTCTTTTCTGGTTCCTGAGGAGCTTCATTTGGAAATATTTATGAGTATGATTTGTCAAAAAGCACAAATAGAATGCTATGGCTCACAGGGTGCTATAAATTCACAGGATAATGTCACAAATATGACAGCAAAGAAAGCTTTTCTCCCTGCCAACTCATTTTTTTCTTTACTTCCTCTTTGGCCATCATTTTCATAAATCTCTGAATTAAGCCTTGTCCTGTGCATAACTTAGCACAGGTTAGATTTATATTTATTTTGATTATTGGATAAATTCTCCGTCACTCAGTGGTGTACTCCAAGATAACCTTATTTGGTTTTGTTGGCAACTGTGGCTTCAGCTCCTCTCTTGCTTGGTGTCTACCAGATGGGAGGTGCTCCATAACTGTGCATTGAATAAACAGCCTCATAATCCTAGCAGCATGAGACTTAGAGGATTAACTTTCACTTAGCATATACCACTTTGAAGGAAACAGTGGGACAAGAAGGCAACAGTGCAGGCACGGATTATATTCCATAAGTAATATTCTGCAATGGAAACTTGGTTGTGTGAGGCAAAAGTTTATAGTTAAGTGTAAGGATGTAGATATATGGGTTAAATATGTATATTCCTTAACTTTAAGCATGTATATCTGATAAAAATAAAAATCAATTTTCAACTGTATTACTTTTTTTGTTTGCTTTGCGACTCTGTGTGTGATTACAAAGTTTATTATTATTATTATTATTATTATTAATATTATTTGCAGAGAAGGATGTTGAGAGTCTTCAGGACTATATGAATAGAGTTCTGGAACCTGTCAGTAGTCCCAACACGTGGTAACATATCCTCTAACAATGTATAACAAGTATTGTGAAGAGGTGGAGAAATCAAACCCCTCTGATTGCTGATAGGAAACAGTTTGGTAGGCTCTTAAATAACCAACACAGTTATCAAACTGCCCAGCAACCCCACTTCTAGGTACATAGGAGAAACAAAAACACATGTATGCACACAAACTTGTACACAAATGATCACAACAGTACTCATATTAGTAAAATGGGGAAATAACCCAGATGTTCATTAATGAATAAATACAACATGAGGTATCCATATGTGTCAGAGCTTACTAGAGAAAGAGAGCCAGTAGAAGATAGATAGAAAGACAAAAAGACAGACAGACAGATGGAGATGAGGAGGCTGATTACAGAAAATGCTTACGTAACCATGTAGGCCAGGAGGGCTCCAAGCCTGCAGTACTGGGAAGATGATGATATGCTTCAGTATGAGTCTGTAGGATCAAGAACACACGGTGCCTAGGTGACCCAGCTTAAGTAGAATGCACATTCACCATTCCTCATTTCTTCTTTCTAATTATGCCCTCAGTGTATTGGGTAAAGGTGATAGTTATCTTTATATAGCTAATTCAAATGCTATTATCTACTGGAATTTCCCAGAAATGCCAGCAAATGAGGTTTTTCTGGCTATCTGGGTATTCCTTAGTCCACTCAAACTGACACACTGAAATTGAAAACCATATATTTAATGGATTATTATTTGTTCATAAAAAGAATGAATTGCTAATGCTTGCTAAAACTTGTGTGATTCTTGGAAACATGGTAAGTCAGGCTGGGCAGACTGTACCTACCTTTACATGTATAAGCCAGAGGGGGGTGAGGATTGGTTTAGCTTTGCTTCAGCATCAGCTAGCAGTGCTGGCATGGGGGGAAAACTGTCCAGCTCAACTGCAGTACCACCTGGAGAGTGTAAGATCTGGGAGTCGGAGTATGCCCAGTAAGGAAACTGTAGGCACCTCTCTCTTCGGTAGCCACTCCCACTAGTGAGCATGAAAACAAGGACTAGAGGCAGGCATGGCTAGACAGAGTGTGGCACCCATAAGCACATGTGTGGGTTGGATAGTGGGGCTGGTTGGGTTGAACCAGGTTTCAGTGCTCATTGACATGTATAAGACCTGAACGCAAAGATAGAATCAGTCTGTTGTACATACTGGCAAGCACAGGTACCAGGGCAGGAGGCAGGCTTGGTGGGGCTTATTGTGGGTTGCTCTGACTAAGCTGTAGCTCCCACTGGTTTGCATGGGGGACGAGTATGCGGTGGGCAGGATTGTGCTGGACTATAACACTGATTAGTTTGTGGTTTCTGACCCAGGGCTGGAGACAACAGACCCAGTGTTTGCAACTAACAGCGTGCACAAAGGCTGGTTTGGAACACGGACTGTACTGGACAGTGTATTGGCAAGCACACACAAGAATCAGGTCTGGGATCACTTCCCAAAGATGAAGTTTCTTTGGGAATTCCCTCAGCTGAACCGCTGGACTCAGAATTCTAATCATGGAGAGAATTGCAGGTTCAATGGCCTGACTGTGGAATGTATGTGTCAGGGCTTGGTCTCTTCAATGGCTTAGATGGAGCAGTGGACAGCATATCCAGATGTACATGGGTGATATGGCAGTACATTGGAGCCTACAGAGGTCACCTGGTATCATAACAGAGGACAGAGGACAGAGGACAGAGGACAGAACTAATCTATCAATTACCCCAACAAAAGAGTTGGCAGTGGATACCTGGGCAAATGGAGATTCTAAGTTAGAAGATGTCAGCCAGTGGAGTCTGGGGAGATTTCTTCAATATTGGAGTGGCAAGTTCAGCAGCAATACAACTGCTGAACTATCAAAATCACTTGAGCAGGACCCTCGGAGCATGCCCCACATCGGGGAGCCTGGGATGGTTGGGGAGCTGGGTGTGGCTTCTCTCTTTATTTTTCCCCTTGCCCGAGATACAGGAAGGAAAAAAGAGAATGCTAAAACCATGATCTCACCCACTTTCCTAAAGCCCTTGACCCTTTGCACAGCAATCACATACATAAGAATTATAAAAAATAGTACTTATACAATTGAAAGAAAAAAATGGCCTATTATGTCATTCATTTTATATGAAAGTGCATATAGCAAAATCTACAGAGATCCTGAATAGATTGGTTGTTGTTCAGGGTTGGGAGGAGTGCAGAGGGATGATATCTAAAGAAAATCTAAAGTATAGGGAACAGATTCTGAACTATGTGAGAGTAGCGCATTACTGTAAATGTACTAAGCAAGCACAGAATTGTATACCTGGAGCCAATGGTTTACAGAGTGTGTGGTTCACATGCTAATAGAACCAGTTAAAAACAATCAGACTGTACCACAGACAGATGATTCAATGCCAAAAATATGGACTTGAAATTAGGTACCTGGCACTTGTCTGGTGGTTTCTGAACCTCTCTGAGCACCAAGTACTCCATCTGTAAATCCATGAAATAGAATTATAGTACTTATATTGAAGAAAAGTATACTTATTCATATGGAGTTCACCATCAATACTTAAAATATCTAAATATTTTTGAGAGAAATTTGTCCTATTTTCAGCCCTCCTACCACACAATAAAGTAAACGAAATGATGGCAAAACAGAGTTCAATGTTTGCCTGTTTCGATTTTAGAGTAGAATTTGGACTCGATTTCTCACTTGGCCTGGAGATGTTTCTTCTTTCAAGGCTCTTGTGCTTTTGCTTGGACACAGAGGTTTCTCTTCTACATGATTTGCAATAATGAAAAACTGGAAGTATCCCAAGTTTCCCCAAATAGAGGGAGATACAAATTTATTCTCCTAGAGTGTTAGCATTTTTGTAGTTTTTTTGGAGGCATTAGGATTTTATAGAAAGAAAACGAAGAAGATAATATTAGAAAAGGAATAGAGAAAACAATAAACAGTCGTACATACACAAAGTATTGTATCATAGACTTCTAAAAAAGTGTAGATTGACAGCAAACAAGTTTGGGAAGGGACATAAAATAGGTATCGTTATATTTGTTGCTAAGACTATGCTTTTATTTAAAATATCTTACGTGGCTTTACATTGTTTTAATATCATACAGAAACTGCGAAAAAATACCTATCACTGCTTGTCCTCTATTTTATGAACTCTATTAAGAGAGGTAAAACAAAAGTTAATTACAAACGAGAGCAGGCAATATTGACAAAACTCCTAGCTCCTAGGAAAGGGATTTTCTTCAGGGTAATAGGTTAGACTTGACAAGACACTGAAAGGACATTTCTAAGGTTGATGAACGATGGCCTCTAATTAGCACTGTCCCCTCTGAGCAGGCTATTTAACCTCTAAGGATTTCAATTCCCCAGTTTGTAAAATAAAGGATTAAAAAGAGAGGCAAGTTTCTTGACATACAGAGTTGTAGACATTGGTTGTGCAATTACAAAACTTCCGTCTTAACTTCTTAGCTTCTTGTATCTTACAAAATCATAAAATGTTGTGATCTTCAATATAATTGGAAGGAAATGAATCTGATAGAAGTTTCATGACTAGGGTCGCATGGAATGAGGGGATCTTACCGTTACTTTGTTTTCTCTCACAAGTTGTGACTTCTCATCCTCTGTGTTGGAGACACTAGCAAAACAGTTTTCCTTCCCTTTGAAAATGACTTGTAATGAAGATGAACAATAAAACTCCAGAAAAGATGGCAAAAAAATCCCATTATACAATATTGTATATAATATTTCTCATGATTAAGTGCACTTGTTACATACCCTTATCTACCAATGAGGCCGTTTCAGGTGGACTCAGTCAGGTTCTCTTGTCTCTGTTGGCTTTTGATGGGAGGAATTCAAGGCCCAGGGATGGACAGAGCAGGTCGACTAAGACAAGCACATGAAGTAAAATTAACATGCAGACACAACAGGAGAGAAGAAGGATGGGTTTTAGAAGAGAAGTTCTTTCTATTGTGGATGGAAAAGAAAATGCAATTGTTACATTTCTCATTCAGAGCTCAGACAAAGCAACTGGGAAATGAAGACAGGGTCACTTTATCATCCCCTTCTCGGAGGTAATCAAGAGATTGAAAGGCGGCTGTGCATTTTAATCTGTGTGTATTCTGCTGCTGGTTTTCCACCAGCAGCAACCTTGGTGGGGACAGTCCATCTTCTGTGAATTCCGAAGCCCTGGCCAATCCAACACGCATGCATGCATGACTGTGCATTCAGAGGCAGAAGGTGAAGTTGTTCCATTTTCCTCCACCATGCTCAGAGGGTCCACTGCACAAGTTCTTCCTTTCCAGGGTACCCTCATGCTGTCTTTAGCCAAGTGTCTTCCTCTATTGTTCTCCTTCCACAGGTGATCAATCTACTCACATTTCTCCTTTGGGATCTGCAAGCCATTCTTAGCTTCCCACCCTTCTTTACAAAGATTTCTTAGGAGGCTTATCGACATATGGAGATGCGGCTGTCGGTTGCTGCAATACAAAGTTCCCATCTCAGATTCTCAGGATGAAGCTTGTCTTACAACGTTATGTCATCTTCAGCACAGCTTATGAGGAAATAAATCTCATACAAGTTCATTCTCAGGAGCTGCTTTTATCTCTATTTTCCTCATAAGATGGTTTACCAGTGCCTAAGATTTTATTTAATTCTGAACTCTGGCGGTAGAGGTTGTAACAAGATTTGATTCTTTGTAATGTCTCCAGCAACAGATAATAGTGAAAGATGCAAATGTATGCCTTTATATACACACAGGTGAACACCCTGGGCAGGAAGCAGGAAGAGAACCAATGTTTATTGCCTTTTAAAAAAGATTTATTTATTTTTACTGAAAGGTAGATTTAAAGAGAGAATGAGAGACAGAGAGGAAGATCTTCCATCCACTGGTTCTCTCCTCAAGAAGCAGCAATGACCGGAGTTGAGCTGATCCAAAGCCAGGAGCCTGGAGCCTCTTTTGGGTCTTCCACAATGGGTGCAGGGTGCCAAGGCTTTGGGCCGTCCTCTACTCTTTTCCCAGGTCACAAGCAGGGAGCTGGATGGGAAATGGAACAACTGGGTTATGAACTGGCACCTATATAGGACCCTGGTGCATGCAAGGCAAGGACTTTAGCCATTAGGCTACCATGCCAGGCCCTCCCCTTACTTTTTAATCTGAAACGTTGTTTTGTCATATTGTTAATACTGAAAAAATAATGCTTCAAAGTTATTTTCTCAGTGCAAAATTGATGTTTCTGGAAAATATTTGTCTTTTAAATAAATGTAATCTGGTACATAAAGGTTAATAGTAGAAAAAAACTTTTTTTCTTTAGGTCCACTAGCTATTTTTATTTTTGCTTTAAAAATTGTTATTACAGTAAAATTACTTAAAATTAGATCTATCTCTTTTTAAAGTATATTTAACTATATTTCAAAGTATGCTTTTCAGTATGTAATATATGTTGCCAACTCTGAACGCAATATTCCATACAGAAAACTTTCTCTAGAATTTATTCATTGGTCTGGGGCAGACATGTACACCGATGGCTTTGCAGACAGTGTAAGGGGAGTGGATAGCATGGCTTTATTTATACAGATATAGTGGAAGTGACTGCAGGACAACTTGGCAATGCACATTGGTTCCCCTCTTGTTTGTGGTCAGCAACTTGCACATTCTCTGTGCTAATTGATGCTTGGCACATGTTGACCAAACATAGAATTTCCATATTGTTGTGAAATTATTGTAAAGGAATGGGGAAAAAAGCAAGCATTTTTAAATGTTAAATTGTTAAGGGTTTTATGAAACGACTGCTAGGGATAACAGTTCTCATTAATTTAAATCATCTTCTATGTTTTCTTGTGTAGTTTTCTTTAAACTTATTTTGAACATCTATCATTCTTTCTCCAGCATCATGACTTGCCTGTCTCTCCTCCTCCTACTGATGGTATTTTTAAGCAATGGTAAAATGACATTAAAGATTCAATCAAACTGTCCAATTTTATCACCATTTGACTAGAATGATGGATTGACTGTAAATAGCCTTTTCCCCACAGCACAAGGAAAGATGTTAGACCCAGCATCAAAATTCACAGGGTTTCTTGTAAACTACCAAATCCTCCCTGTAGTTTATAAAGTTCCCATTGCTGTGGCTACAGCTTAATCTGAGTATGTAGGTATCTAATGCATTGCCACATCATATTTATCTGTTAGCATTTCTGAAGATATGCTTTGACATCAAAAGCACAAACACGATTTAAGTTAGCAAAAGCACATCAAAGCCAAAGTCTGCTGTATCAGTAACGTCAAAAGGATGTCCACACTGTGGGAGCATATGTCTGACCAGGGCCTGATAGGCAGAATATGCAAGCAACTCACATGACTCAGGAGCAAAAACTACATAAATATGGTCAAGGGCTTAGATAGACCTTTCTCCAAAGAAGACTTACAAATGGCCAACACATATAGGAAGAGATGGCTCAATATCATAAGTCTTGAACAGAGTGTAAATCAAGGAGGTATCACTTCACACTTGTTAAAGAACGGATGTTTATTTTAAATAAATAATTGTTATTTTTTTAAAAGGTGACTATTGAGGACATGGGGCGTCTATACATTCATGTGTACATGCATTGTTTATATA
The DNA here is from genome assembly GCF_017591425.1 of Ochotona curzoniae. Lineage (NCBI taxonomy): Eukaryota > Metazoa > Chordata > Mammalia > Lagomorpha > Ochotonidae > Ochotona > Ochotona curzoniae. The sequence continues at coordinate 23,676,741 of NW_024467095.1, read as the reverse complement.
CACATGTAGAAATCTGAGCTGGAAGCAGGGAGGGAAAATGTTCAATGCCCGGTTGTCCTGACGTCATTGCCCCTCAGGCTTCGTAAATCAAGTTGCAAGTCCCCTTCACTGTCTGCTGAGGAAGTGAGATAGAATGTGAAGGTCCCTCAGAACAGGGCCTGTTACTATTTATCATTGTACCTTTTACCTTTCTGCTACTTGTGACAAATCTTCCCCTACAGTAGCACCAAGCACATTGCCTGGCATATTCAATGTACGTAAAAATGTTGGTTGCAAGTGAAATGATGGGAAGTATGATATTTCTTGGACTTTTCCCCCAAATAGAGGCTTCTTTTCTCCTTTCTCAGCCCTCCCCTTTTCCAGCCCTTTGATTTAAGGGAGATGGAAACCCCCTGTCAGCTCCTGAATTTAGAACCTGACTTACACCAGTCCACATTGCCATTCCCCTGGCTTTTCTGCTTCATCAGGCCATTTGTGCCAACTCTGGCCTAAAAGGTCTCGTGAGGCACAAAGGCCAGACTTTTACGAGAATTCCCCAACAACAGATTTCTTGGACTTTGAATAGGGAATTGTACAGATTATGAGATTCAGGTGTTACTTTAGGTTGCAAGTAAACAGTTGAAGAACAAGAATGTATATTGATGAGGGAGAGCATCCAGATGGAGTGGTAGTAATGGGGTCCTGTTCACATTGTTAAGCCCCTGAGACAGAATTTCAGACATTTGTTTATCCAGGGCCTTCAGCTAAATGCATTTTTATATCTACTTTGGTATTTAAGGCATTTTAAATCAGTTTTGTGGGCTTAAAAAAATTATTATTTGTAATTTTCTATCCAAAACAGCCTGTTTAAAATAAAAGTTCTCCAGCAAAATTGTCTTGAGAACCTCTGATGTACATCCTTTGCTGCTCCTCTGGGGGCTGAAGACCCTGACCAGGAAGGCCAGTGGGCATTGCTGGGCTCCAGCCCTGTTAGGAGGAAGATCTGCACTCGGCCACGCTGGGCTCCAGTCCTGCTACCAGGCTCATGTCAGTGTTGTGTGCCTAAGCACACACCACGCACTCTCAGAAACACCCTCTCACTTCCAGCAGAAGGATGATTCTTCTCCTAGTGTTGAAGGCCTTGTAACAAATAGGCCCTAAGAAGCTTGCCTTTGGCTAAATGCTTAAAAATCTATCAGCATATGGTTGTTGGACATTGAAGAATTTATGAAAAGCTCTTCCATATAGACAGAGACAATTGACCTCTTGAGCAACTGCAGGACTAACCACACATGCATGCAGTGAACATTTCATGATGTCATCAAATGTTAGTAATCTAACAAAACATCCTGGGACTGTTTCCTGGCAGTCTCCAGGACGGGAGGAATGGTGCTGTGGAAGAAGCAGCTCTATGAACCTAAAATATCCCTGCTCTGCAGTTACCTACTAGCTGATTCCTAATAGTAGCAACCTGAGATTTCTTCAAGAGTTTCTGATTAAAATGATTGAACAAATCAAGTGAAAAACATTAAAACCACTTTTTGAGGTTTATAATCCTTTTTTTAGAAAAAAGATTTATTTTTATTGAAAAAGCATATGTACAGAGAGAATGAGAGACAGACAGAAGGATCTTCCATTTGTTGGTTCATCCCCTACATGGCCAATAGCCGCAGTTGAGCTGATCTGAAGCCAGAAGCTAAGACCCAGTAGCTTCTTCTGGATGCCTGTGCAGGGTCCCAAGGCTTTGGGCCGTCCTCTGCTGCTTTCCCCGGTCACAAGCAGGGAGCTCGATGGGAAGCAGAACAGCCAGGGCACAAACCTGTGCCCGTATGTGATTCCTGCATATGCAAGGAGAGGAGGTCTTGAAGTTTATAATCTTAAGTAATGAAGAAACTCGTTTTCTTCCACTTCGCTGTGTAGGCTTAAGCAGCCAAACTTGTTTCAGTGAGTTTAGGTAGGATCATTATCTTACTAAGAGTGTTTAAACTGGAAAACACATTGTGCCCGGCTCTGTGGTCATTTCATTTCACTGGTTAGATTTCCATAATGACACATCGTTTATTGTGTCTATTTGTATTAATGGATAGTGTTACCTTTGAGTGGTAGTGTCAACTCTACAAGTTCCCAGCATAAACTGAAGAAAACATGTAGGACTGGGGACATTCCCGTGGCACAGCAAGTCAGGTTGCCACCTATTGCACATGAAATCCCATACAGGCACTGGTTCAAGCCCCAGCTGCTCTACTTCCATCCAGTAACTGTGCTGTGAGAGCAGCAGAAGATGACCCAAGTCTTGGGGCCCATGCCCTCATGTGGAGGACTTGGAGGAAGCTCCTGGCTACTGGCTTCAGCCTGGCCCCACCCCGGCAACTGTGGCCATTTGGAGAGTGAACCAGTGGATGGAATCTCTTTCTCTCTCTCCTTCTGTCCCTGTAATTTTGCCTTAAAAATAAATAAGTAAATCTTTAAAAAAAAATAAGGGACATATGTACTATGAGCAAACAGTGAAGGTTTTTGAAATAACCTCTTATGTGTTGATGCTCTCACTCTGCCGAAGACTCAGACGTGAAATTGTCAGTGCATAAACTCAGCCCACATCTTAAAACACCTTAAATAGAAGCTTGCATTCCTTTTGTATCAGCGAGCCCGAAGCCATGCCGATGCTTCCTATCTCTCGAATCCAAAGCACACGTGCTACATCGTTGAGCTTTTGCTGAAGTTTACACATATCCAGTTCTCTTTCTGGAAACTTTTCTTCTTTTTTTTCTCTTTCAACTTTCACTTGATTTTTACCAACTGAGCCCCTGACACATTCTTGATATAGAATAATACTCAACACAGGCATGGCCACTCCTTCGTGGACCTTGTAATCTAAAGTTGATAATGAAGTGGGTAATAATGAAACCTGCATGAGGGAACATAGAACCTAGATATCTAGCCTGCCATTGGGTGTCATATGCGGAATGATAATTCAGAGGCAGCAACGCTTCATCTGGGATTGAGAGATTGAGGAGGCCTCCAGCAAGGATGGAGACCAAGGGTAGAGTGTGTTTAAGGTAGAGGGCACATAGCAGTTAAGTTCCAGTTTTATAGAGTGGATTTTGACGTGAGCAGATGCAGGAAATGCATCTTACTGGAATGTAAAATGAGAAAGGAGACAAAAGAGACGGCTGGAACTGTAGGCAGTGATCGTATCATTCAGCATCATATTAAAAACAAATTCCTTTGTAAGAGAGCAATGAAACACTTTGAAAGATTTTAATAAGAAAATTGCAAGATCAAGCCTGTGTTTGAGATTTGTCCTTCAGATACTAGCACAGGGAGTGGATGAGGGCAGGGCAGTTAAAGTGCTGATGCAACATCACAGTGAGAAAGAGCCAGAAAAGTAAGTTCTGTTTGGACTCAAAAATAAATAAATGATATGATATGCATGTAACACGATAACCTAATCAGTTATGTGTGTATGAGGGGTCTTCACAAAGGCATTATTACAAAAAATATGTAAATTTGTACCAAAGTAAGCCTATTTTTAATTCTAATTTCCAAGACATTTTTAAAGTGCACTTGCATATTATCGTTTTGTGCCCTAGAACTGCATATGGGTGAAGCCCAATGTACTATTTGTATTTATAAAATTATGGATGTACTCTCTTCAAGTGCAAAAATGTGGCAAGATATTTGAAGTTAAAAAAATTACATTTTTTTTTTAACTACGGTTTCCCAAAAATCTAAAACGGGCCAAACATACAAAGCATGCTAAGAAATTATTTATTGATTAACATTGATCGGGGATCCTAGGATCTCATTTAAGATTCAGAAAGAGGACAGAGAGGGTGGACCTGGTGGCTACACATGCACCCAGGGGTAGTGCACAGGGCAGCCGGAAGAAATGAGGTGGTGTTTGGTTCAATGTCCCTGAAAAGAAAATCAGTAGCAGGTTGGTTTCTTGTGACCCTGAAATATTGTTCACTAACAAATTGACTCTTTTATTTCAATAAACCCAGGGAGATTCTTTTAGAAGAGGCTAGGAAAACTTTTTTTTTTTTTTTTAATTTTCCTCTTATGCACCAGTGACTTACTGAAACTAAGTGAAGTTTTGGTTATAAACAAGTGAAAGTAACAATTTAGTTGGTATTTCAGAAAGAAGTATAATATGTAAATGGCGTGGTTAGTTACCAGAATGGTTAAGGATATGATAGAAGGTAGAAAAGAATGAGAAAATATAAAGGGAAAGGAATAAATGGAGGGAGAAATGAAAGGAGAGGAAAGAAGAGAAATAGAAAAAAGGAGAAAGACAAAAAGGGTAAGAATGCTCAGGTTTTCCCAACCATTATAGTTTCTGTTAATTCTGTAGGAAAAAATGTTCTTGTTTATGTGTTTCTCGCTACGAATAGAAGTTCCTTGTTCCCTAATTTAAAACCATTTAAATTAATTAATTAGTTAATTAATACTTGAAAGATTTACAGAGAGAAGGAAAGACAGAGAGAAAGATATTCCATCTCCTGGTTCATTCCTTAAGTGGCCGCTATGACAGGAGCTGAGCTGATCTGAAGCCAGGAGCCAAGAGCTTCTGCCAGGAGTCTCACGTGGGAGCAGAGTCCCAAGGACTTGAGCCATCTTCTGCTTTCCCAGGAGATAAGCAGTCAGCCCGTTCAGAAGTGAAGTAACAGAAACTTGAACCAGTCCCCGTATGGGATGCTGACCATGAGTATATGAAGGCGCCAGTCCTTTTTACAGAGAAGGAAATACGTAAGTCAGCGGCTCAACTGGAGCCAATATCCTTGTCTCTTTAATTCTACATCTCCCTGTTCATATTGCGCTTAATGGATATAAAAGACACTAGTTGTGCAGTTTGCTTGGTTGGAACCTCTCAGAGTAGATTGCTGCCTGATACGACTGTGCTTTGAAATTCTGATGAGAGTATCTGGGGTAGCAACGAGCCACATTTTTCTTGGATAAGAAAACAGCTTGCCTGATTTTATTTCTGAACTTCAAAGTTTGTTTTTGAAATAAATGTTTATTTCCCCATGGAATTCTGAATCTTCTGCAGGTGTGTGAGGGGATGATTCGGGCTTTAGAAAATTGCTTTGGAACATCAGAAATATCTCTCAATTTGCTAGCTATCACATATGGTCCCTTTGGTGCAGAAAACTGTCAGGCTGCTTTATTTTATCCTTCCAGTGGTCTTCATTACACAAAAACTAAAGTTTAATTACATCATTATTGTCTGTGTACTTTGAAATAAAGGGGTCTTTTCATATATCACAGCTACATATACACACACATACATACACACACATAATCTAAGAGGTAATATCTAAAATATTTTACAACAGGTAATTTGAAATTCATACAACAGGTATGAAATCGGTAATACTGATCTGAAGAAATACCTACCTTGCCTGTGCATGTTGGCTGAACACATCAACTGTGTTCTAATTCTATTGGGAATTACACAGAGTACCTCAGATCTTATAGAGTCTCCACTGAGAAAATGCTAGAAGAGTGCTGGGTGTTGTGATACCGTGGCCATCATCGCTTAGGACTCCTGTAACCCATCTTGGAGTTCCTAGGTTTGAGTCCAGTTTCCTTTACTTTCCATGCAGCTTGCTTCTAAGGTTCACTGGGTCCTGCATGGATGCCCATCTGGAGGTCCAGGCTCTTGGCTTTGGCCGGCCCAACCCCGAAAGTGAAAAAACAACTTGGGAGTGAACTAGTGGTGAAGATCATCTCTCTGTCTTTCTGTCTGTATGCCTCCGTGTATCTCAGCCACTCTGTCAATCTGCCCTTTAGCACACTGAAAATGAATACATTAAAAACTATTTTAAAAAGAAAACCTTTTGGAATAAATAACATTAATCACACGATTTACTGCTCTTATTCGTCTGCATTACTCAGCCAAGCAGAGTTTTTGGAAATGCAGAAATTGAGGTGAAAGAGCAATGAGGAAGAGAATGACCGAGGAGCGCCAAGCTATGCTGCTACTTCCGCTTTTAGCATTCTCAAGGGTAAAGATGCTTCACCGACTCTCAGCTCGTGACAATGGCTGAGCCCCTGTGAGTTTCTTTTTTAAAAAATTAAAAATAGATGTGGAAAAGTACACAACTAAGTTGTGCAATTTACAAAATCATCACGTTTGTGTAATCATTGCTGAGACCAGCACAAAGACTACTAGACATCCTATTTTTTTCTCTCCTATTCACTTTCCTCATTTTCTTGCCAAAGGTAAACACCATCCTGATTGCTAACATTACAAATTCATTTCTCTTTTCTATGTTGTTTTTATGGAATGACAGAGTACATGTTCTTTTTTGGTTTGGTTTCTTTAGCTTAAAACTCTGTGTGTATGTGAGTGTGTGTGTGTGTGTGTGTGTGTGAGAGAGAGAGAGAGAGAGAGAGAGAGAGAGAGAGAAAGAGGGAGGAGGAGATGGGGAAGAAAGAGAGAGACAGACTCAACCACATTGTTGAATGTTGTTGGGGCTCTTCCTTTCTACTCCTGTATTGAATGCTGTTGCGCCAATACATTATTCAAAATAATTGGCATTTACTGTTCTTTTAAAATTTTGAAGGGTTCTTTTTTAAAAAATTATACTTGTTTACTTATTTTATAGACAGAGTGAATCCAATTTGCTAATGCATCTGTGTTAGCCAGAGATATTGGTTTCTGGTTCTTTTTGTTGTTGTTTTATTTTTTCTCTGGTTTTAGAATTAAGGTGGTGCAGGCTTCATAGCAAATCAAATTCAGAAGCATATCAAAAAGATCATTCTCCCAGATCAAATGGGATTTATCTTAGAGATGCAGAGACACGCAGGTCAATAAAAGCGACACATCACATCAACACCATGAAGGATAGAAAGCAGATGATTATGCCAATATATGTAGGAAAATCATTTGATAAAATATACCATTCCTTCATATTGAGAACTTTAAAAATGGTTGTAGAAAAGCTGAAAGTATTCCCATCAAGATATGGAAGCAGGGAAGATGCCCATTCTCATGGTATTATTCAATATGCTTCTAAATGTTTTAGCCAGAAGCATTCGGAAGAAAGAGAAATTAAAGGGATACAATTAGAAAGAATGCTAAATTATCCTTGTTTGCAGATGACATGATCTTTTACTTAGGGGAACCAAAAGACTGTGCTAAAGGACTGCTGGAATTCATAATAAAGTTCAGCAAAGTTGCAGGATGCAGAATCAACATGAATCCATAGAATTCTTATGCACCAACAATAGTGTAGTTGAGAAAGAACTCATTAGCACCATTAAAAATACCTACAAAACCTTTACATATTCCTTCATGCCTATACCAATGTGTGCTAGTCTAGTGGCTAAAGTCCTCACCTTGCATGTGACAGGGGGCCAGTTCTAACCCCACAGCCCCACTTCCCATCCAGCTCCCTGCTTGTGGCCTGGGAGGATGGCACAAAGCCTTGGGACCTTGTACCCACATGGGAGACCTAGAAGAGGCTCCCTGGGCTCCTGGCTTTGGATTGCAGCTGTTGCAGCTGAATGGAAAGTGACTCGTTGGATGGATGATCTTTCTCTCTGTCTCTCTTCCTCTCTGTATATCTGAGTTTCCAATAAAAAGAAAACAAATCTAAAAAAAAATATGTTTACATACCTTGAGATTAATTTAACCAAGAATGTGAAAGCTCTTTGTAAAATAAAAATTAGAAAAACCAAAGAGATAGAACATGGCACACAAACAGGGTGAACTTTTTTTCATGATCATAGGTTGAAAGAATTATTAGCATCAAAATGTCCATACAGTGAAAAACAACTTGTAGGTTCAATGCTATCTTCATCAAAATATTGGGGTCATTATGCACAAATCTAGAAAGCAAATCTTAAAAATTATATGAAAACACAAAAGTCCTACAATGGCCAAAGCAATGTTAAATAATAAAAAACTGGCCTCATGATACTAGATTTAAGCACCTGTTACAAGGTGGTCATAACCAAAACAATCTAAGGCTGGCACAAAAGTAGACAGGTGTGCCAATGAGACAGAATAGAAAGCCCAGAAGTTAACTGTGTGTCTACAACCAGGTTCTTCTTGACAAAATAGCTGAAAACACCTCCCAGAATGAGGGTAGTCTCTGCAACAAATAGCTTTGGGAATTTGTATTTCTACATGAAGATGTTTGAATCAAGAGTCTACGCTTCCCCCTATATAAAAACCAAACTTAAATATAAGGCCTGAAGCCACATAATTACTGGAAGAAAACATTGGATAAACATCGTAAGACATTATCTAAGCAAATACTTCTTGAATAAAGCCCAAGAAACACAGGAAATGAAACTAAAAATGAACAAATAGGGTAACATCAAGCTAAGAAGCTTCAGCATGACAAAGCAAATAATCAACAAAGACGCAGCCAGCAGAATGGGAGAAAATTTTTGCAGACAATACATCCAATAAAGGATTAATACCTGGCACATATAAGGATGTCAAGGAATTCCACAGTAACAAAACAACATAGTAGGAGAGAGGAAGATGGCAAAATAGGGTGAAGGCATGTTAAAACAGATGGCGAAGACTAAGCTAAGAAGAAGAGAGTGTGGGGCCTGAGGCTACAGGCTTGCATTGGGCTAGAGGCATAGCACTGGTGCGGCATCTGAGGAGCTCGCCTCTAGGTGGGTGGAGTGAACCTGGGGATTCCTTCATGTTCTTAGTCTGGACAAGGTGAGGAAAAGATAGCAGAGAGCTCCAGGTCAGCATGCTGCCCTGGTGTGCTGGTGGACCAGGCCTGGAGAATTTCAATGGGTTTGGATCTTGGGTGTATAGAGGGTGTAAGCCATCAGGCCAGCACATGTGCCAAGAGCTTGGGACTCTGGTAGGTGGACAGAGCTCTGGACCAGCACACCAACCACTGGGCTTCTGAAGGCTGGTCTGGAGGACCCACATGCTCCTGGGCACACAGATTATGAATTGATTAGGGCAAGAGGCAAGAGGCTATGGGGTAGGGAGGACTGCTGTGGGAACGTGTTACAAGTGAGGAATGACTCCCGAGGGACTTCCAATGATAAGGCCACTGTAGTTGCAGGTAAGTGAAGGGGCTGAGACCTGGAGCTTTGGAGGGGAGAGGCTGGAGGACCTGTATGGGTCAGACAAATGCATCAGTCCACATGGGGGACCTGAGCTTGTCTAGTTGCCATGGAACACTGCTGACTACCAGAGGCCAGAGCACATGAAAGCTAGGGCTGGAGGCCTACTGGCAAGGCTAGATCTCAGCACCTGACAGTGAGTGTTGGGACAGGGGAAGGTTAGTGTTAGGCTGGGCCATAGCACTAACCAGCACACATGAGAACCAGGTCTGGGGTTAGATTCAGTGGGGAATATGTGGGCCTAATGTTGTGGAACTGCAAGTGCCATTGGTTAGCTTAAGTGTTGGGGGCAGTGATGGGCTGAGTTAGGCATCACTATGGAACCTGCTGACACTCATTGGTACTGGGGCTGATATCATGCTGAGTAGGTCCAGGCTATAGCACCCGCATGGACACCATGTAAGAGTGTGTGTTGAGGGGATAGAGGGCTGGATTGCAACATCTACCCACTCATACAGAACCTGAAACGAAGCAGCAGGCTGTGCCGGGTAAAAGTTTAGCACCTGCTGGCATGTGTGAGATCTTGATTTGGAAGTGTGCCTGGTGGGCTCCTTGCAGGCAACTTGCAAACCTTCTTTTTGGGTCATAGCTCTTGCTGTTGAGCACGTGGTCCATGCCTGGGAGTTAGGCATTCCAGGTAAGGTAGCTCCATGCATTGGCAAGCGTGTGGCTTGGTTTTGGAAGGGGGTGGACTGGGCAGGGCTGGGCTAAATCTTAGCCCACTGGCATGTACAGGAGCCAGGCTGGATTGCATGTCATGCTGGGCTAGACTATCAGATCTATCTGTTTGCATGTGAAAAGAAGGATGTGGGCAATTATTCCTGGGACTCTGCCTGCTACCGGGTGGGTGTGGCTTAAAGCTTACCTGCCTATGGTAAACTTACCCTATTTACAGCTTCCAGGTCTACATGTGGAATGTGACCACTGATATGACCAGAAGGTCTAGGGGAATACATGTGGAACATGACTGGAAGATCAAGGGAAATGGACTTGTCGTATAGCCAATTACACTATTTTTGGTGGGCAGGGGTCCTGCCAAAAGATGCCCTTTTGCCCTTCCATAATTTTTATAACCCTAGAATTTGTGTTGAATCAATGGACATTCCTCACCAGCTTGGCTCCGGTTGTTCTTATGGCTGAAGAACAGTATTGACGCACTCTGGTGACCTTGGGAACTGCTAGCATCTTTAAACCCCAAGAGATGGGAACAAACTGAGCAGGACCAGGTTGTGGCACCTGCCAGTCAGAGCTGCAACTAGAGGTGGGCCCAGACAGGTCAGGCTGCATCAGCCAATGGCAAAGGGTAAGACAGGTGAGGGACTATGTCAAGCTGGGTCAAAGCAACCACTGGCATGCACGAGATCTGTGGCTGGAAACAGGCCTGGTTGGGGAGCTAAGGTGATGCCACAGTTGGGTGGTGGCTCCCTCTGGTGAGCGTGGAGACCAGAATGGTGGTCATAATGTGGTCTGGACATGACTGCAGTGTCCCTTGGCATGAGTTTGGACTAGGTCTGGGGTGTGCCAGACTCGGGTAGATTCCAGTACTCACTGGGGCTCGTGAGAGCCAGGGTCAGGAAAGGCCACTGTTTCTGTGAGGACAAGAGATGGACTAAATTGGGATGGGCCAGGGACCCACTAGTGTGGGTGAGATCTGGCACTTTGAAAGGTTCTGATGGAAGAGCTTGGGGAATGCCTGTTGGGATGTAGTACCTGCAGCTGAATGCAAAACCAAGACCAGGTTATGGTACCCACTGGCATACATTTAGCTCAGGTCTGGGGTTGAGCCAGGTTGGACCAGTTCATATCACCCATTGGCAGATTCCAAAATCAGAATGGGGTGCAGGACAAGCTGGCTTGGCCAGTAATACCAGCTTTTTTACATTAGGCTGCTTGGCCACTACTCTCACTGGTGAGCATCAGACTTGGAATGTGGTCAGACCAAGCCAGGCAGGGCTACAACACCTGTTGGCTTGCACGTGATCTGGACCAGGGAAACCCAGGCTGGTCTGACTGTATCTACTGGTGCATGCATAACTGGGTGTGGGTTGCCTGGGTTTGGCCTTCGCATCAGCTGGCAGATGCTGGTATTGGGGACAAATTCTGTCAAACTAAACTACAGAACCACCAGGAGAGTGTAAGATTTGGGAGTGGGAATGGGTTCAATAGGGAAACGGTGAGCACCTCTGTCTTGGGTAGCCATTCCCACTAGTGAACATGAGAACCAAGACTAGGGGTAGGCATGGCTAGAGAGAGTTGCACCCATCAGCACAAATGTGGACTGGATGGTGGGGCTGATTGGATTGAACTAGGCCTCAATGCCCCTTGATGTACATGAGAGACAAATGGGATATGGGACAGACTGGACCATTTTTCTGTACATACTGGCAAGCATGGGAACCAGGGCAGGGGGCAGGCCTGGTAGGGGTTATTGTGAATTGCTCTGACTACACTGCAGCTCCCGCTGGTGTATGTGAAGGCCGACTGTGTTGTGGGCAGGATTGGGCTGGGCTGCAACACCCATTGGTTTGTATAGGAAATGGGGCTGGAGACATAATTGACCCAGGAATTTCAGCCACCAGTGTGCGTAGGTTGATGTGGCTGACAGACTATTCTAGATCCTGTTTTGGTAAGCACACACAATTATCAGATCAGGGATCATCTCAGATGAGGTTTCTTTGAGCTTCTGCCTTCTGAAGCACTGCACTCAAAACTTCAACCACAGAGAGAATTAAGTTCCATGATCTGACTGTGGAGTGCATGTGTCAGAGCTGTGCCTCCTCAGTGGCTTAGATGGAGCAGTGGACAGCATATCCATGTGCACGTGGGTGATATGGCACTCCGCTGGAGCCTGCAGAGGATCCTTGGTGCCATAGCAGGGGAAGGGGAGCAGAACAATTGATCAACTACTCCAGCCAAGTGTTGTCAGCAAATAATTCATCAAATGGAGTCTTCAAGGAGGACCATAGAAGCCAGTGGATCCTGGAGGGATTTCATTGTGCTTGGAGTGGCGAGATTGACAGCAGTTTAGAACCACTGAACTATCAAAGCTACTTGAGCGTGCCCCATATTGGTAACTGGGATGACATCAAATGGTCGTCCTCCATTCCAGGGCATGAAAGCAGTTGGGAGACCTGATATGATTTCTCCCTTTAACTCGCTCTTTCTTTCAGATGCAGGAAGACCAAAACAAACAAACAAACAAACACACAAACAAACAAACCGAAGAATCCCACACAAGAATGTGGAAACAATGGTCTCACCCTCTTGACCGTAACTCTTTTTTTTTAAATTGTTTTTTGATATAATTAGTTGACACTGGGGTCTCCCTTCCTCCTCCCCAAACCCCTAACTCTTGAGCCTTGCCACCCTAATCAACATCATCAAAAGTAAAATAATTTGAAAAGAGAAATAAGGAGTACAGATGGCTTTGGGACATCTTCCAGTGCTTTCCCAGGGCATAAGGAGGGAGCTTGGTGGGAAATGGAGCAGCTAGGATGCAAACCAGGGCCCGTATGGGATTCTAGCACTTGCAATGGGAGGATTAGCCAGTTGAGCCAGTGCCTCCTGCCCCACCAATGACTTTCTTCTGTTCATATAATTACAATAACACAATTTCCTATGATTTAAAAATTTCCTGTGTTTCATTAGAGTACTTTGATTATCTATGTGCAGTGTCATGTAGACCAAAAATAATAATGGTTCTCTTTATTTCAGGCAGGGGGAAGTACTTATCAGTATTTCTTTACTAATATGGTTTCTTTAATAAGATTTTTACGGAATCTTTCTATTTGATAAAGAATCCATTAATTCCTGGTATGGTTTTGGACCTAATGAACGAATCATGAATTTTCCTTTACTCTGCTAATGCGGTCTACATTTGTTAGGTCAAGTAGCTCACCTTTCTTTAATTGTTGTTTGTAGAAGGACATTCAGACTCTTTGCTATTGTGGGAGACAATAGCCAGCTGAATCTACCCAGAAGGCACCAGGAGCAATTGATGAGGAGATGAATGAGCAAGAAACATCCTGGTTCACAGGTTTAGATGATGAACCTGTTAGAGGAACTAGCTGTATTTTGGGGAACTGCACCTTGTTGTTGAGATGTAAACAGCTCAAGCCCCTCCTTCCTGGATGCCTAGCTGACAACCTTCCTTTAAAATTCTGGTGCTGTTAATAAACTTCGGCTACTGACCATCAGTCAGTAGTCCACATGTGTTATTATCATCTCCATGCACCAAGTCCGTCGCTGCAGGACAATGACGGTTATTTCTGCTTTATTCATCAGTTAGTAGACAGATGATGTAAAGTCTCCCAAATTCATGGATTTGCAAATTTGTCTTTTTTTGCTTTATATGTTTTGGGGACTCTCTTTTATTGTTAAAGTACATGATATGCTTCCCTTCACTTCTATCAACACTTCTTGCTTAAATCTGTTCCATGTTATATCAAAGCTATTATAGTTTTCTTTTAGTTAGTGCTTACAAAGTATGTCTTATTCCTGTTTATGTTTGCAAGCAACATTATCGTTGCTTAATTGGTTGCTCTGTGCTTGGATTTATCCACAGATTTCTCCTTCTGTTGCTGTTCCCTCCTGCCTGTTCCTCCGAGTTTCCAGCTGTGATCATTCTCCCCTCTTCCTGAAGAATCCTTTTAATATTTCCTTTCATGGGGTTCTGCTGCAGCTGAATTAAGTCACTTTGTGTGAAATCACTGCATTTCATTTTACATTTATTTCTGAAGGATGTTTTCAGGATTTGTACCATGTTAAAGTGGCTGTTATTTTTAATTCAGTATTTTTAATATATATTTACATTGTTTTTTGGTTTTCATGGTTTCTAATGAGAAATCATTTCAGGTAATTCTGCTGTTCTGTTGAAGACAAGACTTTGCTTGCTCGTAAGATTTTGTTTATCTTTTAGTACAATATTCTTAACTTGATCATTTATAAGTATTAGTCTTTCTTGAGGTTCTCTCTACATCCTCAATGTATGGATAGGTAAAGAAATATAGCTTTGATAAGACAGCTTAGCATGGCATAGACTCTCTTAATAAAACTTTGGGCACTCAAATCAGCCCGGTTAATAATCACAGTCCCACTGTTGTGCAACCCAATCTTTCTTAGTTAGGCTTGCTGCATCACTCATTATGCATTTAATAGGAATCCTACATTTTTTTTCATAGTGACATTCTCTGTACTTTAGGAATTGATGATTTTTAGATACGTCATGTAGAATGAATCACACATTCTTTGTGCTTCTCTGGCTAACCAATATCATGCAATATACTTTCCTTTAGAGTTATTCATAGTATTGCATGTGAAACGACTTTCTCCTTTGGAAAGTTTCTTCGCTCATTCAAAGTTCTAATATATTTAGTTTCTTTATCTTGCCTATGATAATGTGCCGCTAGTGATACTGGTGTGTAAATATTCCTTTAATATGTTGGTTATATTAATAATGTTCTCTTATATTCCCTTTCTTTTTCCCTGTAATTTTCCGATGATAATATTTTGCCTTTCTGGACTTCACTTTGAGTATTTTCCCTGATATGTCCTTCAGGTCCTTGTGTCTTGCCCTGCTGTTATCAGCTTCTTGGTAATCTCATCTTTACATTGATCTTTACTCTCAGTGACTCTTTTAGTTCTAGAATGTTAACCTAGTTTTGCTTTTATTTTCTGCCGTTGATTTCTATCTTGTCATTAAGTATATCATACATATCATATCATCAGGATATTAACATTCCTGTCTGGTAATGCCAATTTATTTCTCACACTTGCATTGTCTATTTTTTCTCTTTGTTTCCAGAGGATGCAGCTTTTAAATAGATGCTTGATCATTTTTATTCTAGGGTTTTTTCTTTTTTCCCCAAGATAATGTATGACTTTTCTTCTTCCTGCAACTATTCCCTTTAGTTGTTGTAAACAGTTAGAATTATACCACATTAATCTCAGACATTGAAACTAGTTAAAGCTGTCTAGTTTAAGCTGGTCTATTTCCAGTATACTCTTATTATTAAGGTATTGTTCAGTGTGCTAACAACTGCAAGCTAGGGAGTTTACCAGTCCTCTCTCCTATGATTAGCTATGAAATGAAAAGGCTCTCTCTAAGCTCTAGGAAAATACCAAAAGCTCTTCCCAGCTTTCACAGTCTCTTAACCTCTGTTGCTTCCTTATATTTTGAATTTTCAAATAATGTATTTAAATGAACAAGTATCTCAAGAGAAAAAGTGGAGTCAAAGATAGATCACGTCTCTGGACTTGCTTTCCTCTCTAGAATCTTAGTCCCAACTGCTCTCACATTGGTTTTTAATAGGGAATTGGCTTACAGAATGAATATTTGCTAATAGATACCTGTGAAGGTTGTATTAATGTCTAATGTTGAAATGCAAAGGCCACAGACATAACACAACATGGGAAGATAGTAGGCGGATGCCAGGAGCCTAAGCTGGGACAAGGACATGTAGAACACTCTGCTTTACCTTCGTGATACGAGTATCCTGCCAAAATGAGGGTCTTTCACAGCAGAGCTCTGTACACAAAGATACTGCAATGGTAAGAAAACTGAAAGATTTAAATCAAAATGTAGACAACTGCCGATCTGAATGGTGCCTGTGATGTGAATTGCATGTTAGCAGGTGAGTATAGGGATTTTAGAAAGCAGAGACACACTGTGTTCCCTTTATACAGCTGGCTAGGGTGTCTGAACCTTGCTGAGGCCCTAAGCTCTTTGAATGGTTTCCGTTTGAGATAGTTAGGAACACTCAGCTACAAAATTGAGCTGATTTGGGATACTGATTGCATTTGAGTACTTTTGTAACAGTAGTAGCCAAAACAGTGTTTGATTAAGCCAGTGGAGGAAAAAAATATTGAAATGGCCGCTCCCTTCCTTTCATCTCAAAACTCTCAAAATTCTCGCTGAGGATCTCACCTGTGGCCCATCATAACAAGAAAGGGAAATATAGAGAATAGAGTCCAGCCGTCCACACTTACATATCATAGAGATATCAAAGCGTATGTCACAAAGAACTTCACACCTTACAAATACTTTCATAGATCCCCCACACGCCTCTGCCTTACACCCTTTGTCTCTTTTTCATTTTAAGGCCACCAAGTCAGTCACCATTACTCACAAGTTTGAATATGATCTAACCTTCAGCAAGTTCTTTTCCCATTCGATGGACAATCAGGTGAAATTTGCAAGGTTCTGGCCATTGGTAAGATTCACATCTCCTTTCAGGGCCATCCCTCTTTGCTTTGGTGTGTCAGCATAGCTCATGTATAAATAAGATCAGCATTTCCAGCCTCCCTCCATGGTTCCTAAGGATCAACACAAACACATATGACCGAGAGTGAGGGAAAAGAGCTAGTGCATCAGCAGGGATGCTCTGTGGTCCAATGAAGCCAAACAGAGTGCTAGTCTGTTATACCAGATTGCTGCCAGGTCATCCTCTCTAGGATGTGTTTAACAGAAGCTGGCCTATGGTGGGCGTGGCTGCTTGGGTTCCTAGTTTTCACATATGTATCGTTTTCTATTCTGTCTCTATTAGCATGTTGTCTTCCCAAAAGTATATGATGTGTTATTATAGAGAAATTTTTCTCTCTTCAGAATCCTAGGGATCTGCATTGAGATGGGGGATATCTTATTTGAGGTGCATGAAAATCTTGAATCTGCTTAACTGTGTCATCCTAAACAGGATGTTCAAGGTCCCGTTTAGTCCCATCTCTGGGGATATAACTTTCAGAGCAGATTCATGGAGCTTGAGAATTAATAGTCTCTGGAGCTCTGTTGGTCTTACAATTCAGCTCTGGACCTATCCTGCAAACTTGTCTGCCCTCTGGCTGCAGAAGAATTTTAAAATACTGACAAGGAGTCTTCCTGATGCTTCTACTTCTTACATTGGTAATGAATTGCCCTCAGCCTTTAATTATTCTTCTCCAGAGTAGTTCTCGCCCTCAGTCAACCCAATAGCTTTAGCGTCATCAGTTCCCTACATGTCTCATGTTCAGTACATGGTAACCACAACGACGATTTTTATACTGGTATTCAGTTATTCAATTTCTATACACAATAAGTGAAAATTTGAGCAATTGTACTGTCACTCCACACCCAAGTTATATCTCAGCATTTGTATTTATCTTATTTAAAAGTCAGAGAAAGAGAAAGTGCTTCCATCTGCTGGTTTACTACCCAAATGGTCTCAAAGGCCACAGCTAGGCCAGCCCCAAGCAAGGTCTCAGGACCTTCACCTGGGTTTCCCATGTGGGTAGCAGGGTCCCAAACACATGAACTACTTTCTGTTGTTTTTCCCAGGCACATCAGCAGCGGCTGCATTGGAACTGGAGTAGCCAGCACATGAAAACACTTTGCATGTGATGCACCGTTGCATGCACTGGTTTCATCCAGGCCCTTGTTTGCTGCATCTTAAATGATGAGTGCTGATGGGATCAATGCCTACGGGAAGGAGGGGTTGAATTACCATGGCATTGCAAAGAGACCTCAGGCAATATTGTAGGGTGTTTTGATATTTGGATTTGGATCCTATTGGGGGTGAGGATGCAGGGTCCTTTTGTTCCCTCATCCTACAGTTAGTGCTGAGGGCTGCTCTCAGGCAGGGGCTTTGCTTTGGACCATGATAAATATATCTTGTAGTAGTTTTCCTGAGGCCTTCAGATAAATTTTCAATATTTTTGTCAGTGTTATTTAGTTAGTGTAATGGTTGATTCAAATGAAGCGTTTCTGTCAATGCCTGAAGTGGAATTCTACTACCTGTATTTTCATTGTGATTCAGCTGGGTCAGATGTTCTTGAGAGTTTTTACTTGCAAGCTAACTGCTGGATTTCATACAACCATAGGCACATGAACCTCACATAAAAAAATATTTGCAGGTTTCTCCCCCACAAATGTATGTTCCTTTGGCTGACCTCAGAAGCCATCTATGATCTTGGCTCATATCCTTCATTTTTTTCATCTCCAGTATTCAATCTTGATTTTTTTTTTCAAATTTGGTACTTTCTATCACCATTACTTTATCCCTGGTTTGAACACTGTTAAAATTCTTCTACTCTTACTTCCTTGAATCGTACTAAGTGTCATAATTGCGCTCATCAAGATTGACAGGAGGCAGTGGGCTGTGTAGCAGGTGAAGGTGGGTTTGTGACGTCACCATTCCATATCAGCGCTGCTCTGAGTCCTGGCTATTACCTGTCTAGTCCAACTTTCTGCTAACGCAGCTGGAAAAGCAGGGGATGATAGGCCTGCTTCCTGCTACCCACTCTGAAGATGCAGATGGAGTCTCGGGTTCTTGGATTTGGCTTACCCAACCAGGCTTGCTTCAAATATTTGGGGAGTAAACCAATGGATGGAAAATCTCTCTTTTCCTCTCTCTGTCTCTCCTTGTCACTCTGCATTTTAAACAAACAAACAAACAAATAGACAGTATTAAAAAAAAGCCAATAGCTGAGCAAGCTGCAACTAGCCTTATAAAAAAAAAACAATATGGTGGTTGGATTAGAATACTTGTGTCAGGTCATACAATTCTACTGAGTTTATACTCTAAATAAGGCTATTTACTACCTCTATTTCATAAGTAAGGAGGTTGGAAGTATGGTATAGTTTTCAGACTGACTTGCTCAGTTGGTGCTTCCTAACTTATAGAATTCTGGCTACAATTAACCTATCAACTTACTTCATAAGATGAATGAAGGGAAGTATGTGCAGAGCTGTACCCGAGGCACCCGCATTTAATGTATAGAAATCACATCCACCAGTTAATCACGGTGTGGGCAATGCCATAGCATTAACATATCTGATTTTTAATCCTTCTTCCTTTGGGAAGACATAAGCAAATAAGACAGAGGATTTGGCATTCTTTCATCCAAATCGTTAGAGCTTGCTTAGGTTTGTGGCAGTGTCCCTGAGCTGTTTAGTCCAATATCCACTCAATAATCTTTTCCTTGATTTTGAGAAAAATAAGTACTCATACTTTTTGAAATTAGGGGTTATATTTTGAAAATTTTATTATGAGAGGGCTCACAAGACAGAATAAAATAGAGAGGAAGGAAGAAGGAGGTGGCCATAAAACAAAGACCTTTAGGAAAGTTTTTTTTAAAAAATCTTACAAAATATCTGCATTCATTTTTCCTTGTGGGCATTTTTTCTCCTGCTAAGATGTTAATTAAAATTCCCATTAGTATTCTTGCCTTTGTGTTTATGCCTTAGGTTGTAGAGTAGAAATTCGCTGTATCTATTTTTTTTCCTTTTTCTGGTTTATTTATTTTTTTTTTTCTTTTTCCCTAAATGACTGTGACTTTCCCCGCTCTGCACTTTGGGTAGGAGTGACGCCCAGGCTTAAACCCTCAGGAGCAGGTGGTGATTCTTGTTTTGGCCTTTGGGTTAAAGACATAACTGGGGCACTATTAAGGCTGCTAAAATACCAGGAGGTATTTTTTTTAGTATCTTTCGGGAAAGAAACTTTTGCTGTATTTCTAAAAAACTGCTACTGAGAAAAAAATGAAAAAGACAACTGCCTATCTTGAAGTCTGAATCGTAAACCCCAGCAGTATTGACTATTCTCTTGCTAGCATTAGGAGAACTGTAAGTAGGTTCTTCTGTTAGAATAAAGTCAACACTCTACAGAAGAGTAGAAAACTCTTCAGGAAGTCGAGGTCTGTGACATTGCCGAGTCAAGGCACTTATGGCGTCCGAATTATCTGTGTATGTTAGAGTCTCGTGGGCCAATACATTCTAATTATTCTCAGAGCTGAGATTGAGTTTTATGCTAGTTGAGAAGAAAAGCAGTCACTCTGACATCAAAGGACTCAACCAGTAGCAGGTGTCACTGTTTTTTACTTCCCCGATTCATTTCTTAGATCATCTACGACTTTACTGGGTTCTGGGATTCACTTACAGGATGCTACTTAATGACCTAGTAGTCACATATCAAATTATATGTAGACAGGCAAATTCATTAATTAACAATGCAGGTCATTTAGCAGTATTACTAGTGATATTTTGGTTGTTCCCTGTAGGTTAAGCTCTATCTTCTGAAATCTCAATATGAAAACAAAGCTTAGCCTTTCCTTAAACTTGCCATTACAATGAATATTTGGTAGTATGACCTTTACTTTGCAATAAACTACATAACTTTATGAGAGATTATAGTTTTGAATATGATTTCAAATACTTTTTACATGTGAACATGTTTATGACTCAGTATCTGTTTTGCTGCCATTTTCCAAGGAACTCTACAACAGGAAGGGATATGTTAGTTTGATCATATTTTCAAAAAATGTAAAATCAGTAGCATTTTTTGGGCTAATTTAGAAGATACAGTAATGTCTCCATTTTCTTTTTTTAGAGAGTGGAGAAGATATTGAAGTTTTTTTTTTTTTTCAATCATTTGTAACTGTCTAAACCATTGCCAAGGATCTCATTTTTGTTTGAATATATAATTCTAATGGCTTAAAACATGTATTAGAGAAAGAGGAAATTGGTTTATGCATTTCTCATTTAATCACTAAAGATAAAGATATGATTCACTTACAAAACAATTTGTGAAATAAGGCATATTTTTGAGATCTCTATTCTATGAAAGCTAGAAAAGCAAAGTAATAACTTCTAAGTTTTTAAATGGCAACTTAGAGGAAGACAGGATTCATTTAATTGATTTTAAATTCAACAAACCAGAATAAGAATATCCATTTGGTGAGTGCATCTATATAAACAAAATTATATGACAGTAAGTGGAGCCCAGATAACTTCCTTAAAATCGAATGTTTTCTGAAATAATGCTCAAGAATGCTCTAGTCTCTGTGACATCACTTTGGTAATATGAGACATAGTTAATGGCATAGGTTTAAAAAAATATGGAACAGGATAAAAATATCAGTTTTCATATGGGCAAATAAATCAAATGCTTTGCAGTTCTTCTCTTAGCTTCTAGAAGAAATTAGAACATTCTGATATTGTTACAATTTCCTTTTTTTAAGTGTGTGAACTAATGTATGAAAAATTCAGATGTATTTCATTTTCTTTTTCTTCTCATGAAATTTCTCGAGCAAAGTTGACTGGAAATTGATCCTAGTATGAAAACCAAAAAGAGTGAGCAAATTGCTCACACACTTTAAAAAAAAAAAACCCTACTTTTGATAATACTACCATTATTTTTAGCATAGTATAAATTTGTCTAAGTTAACATATTAGGCTTCATCTTTGAAATCTTATTATGTTATTCTATTTTCTGTGCCTGCATATATTAAAAATAATATTTGGAAAAGTTGGTAAGAATGCTTTCTGGTTGGTATAATTTAAAGAGGAAGTTCCCAAATGACATTATTTGGCATTTCACTTCCTTGTTGAAAACTGCACGAGTGGTCATTGGGCTTTCCATATCACAAAGAGGCTTTGCCCATGTTCCATTTGCTTATCACTTCTATGGTTTAAATATGTTTACATATGGTTGATTTTAGGAAAGCAATTTGATAATCTTCTCCGAAGAAGAATCTGTATTTTATGGTTGGTTTCTTGTCCAGGAAATGGAATAATGACAATTTTCGTGCTTCTTGTTGTCTGAAAGCCTTAATCAATTCATAGTTAAGCTCTTCATTTTTTTACCTTCAAAAATGATTTCTTTGTTTTTCTGTAGCACTTGTCATCACTGCCATCATAAAGCTTCAACGGCTTTTCTTTCTCTGACTTTAAATCACATATACTGTCAGTTTTTATACCATATATTTCGGTAAGATGCTTGTAGTCACTCATTAACTCCATTTTCTATATTATTTATAATGACAGATACTATTTTTTTCTTTTCAAAGATACTCAAGGCTTAATTTTGTTTCCCTGCATTTTTGTTGTACAATGAAACCCAAGCCAACAAGACAAAAACCTGGCATTTTTGGCTGGTCCATATAGCTGCACATTGTGGTGAAAGGGAACTAAGAGTTTTGCCACAAATGCACTAGGACTGAAGAGTTTTGCCACAAATGCACTAGGACTTTTGAGTGCATTTGTTTTAGAATTATGGTGAAAGAATGGTGACCCTGTATGTGGAGGCAATTCTGACAATTATATGCTTATTTTGAAGAGATCACAGATTGAATCATGGTTGTTTAGAAAACAACAACAACAACTACAACAAAAACCGAGAAGGTTCAAAAGACCATTAGTCACCAGGCTGAATCAGTTCACATCCCTTTTGGGTTACCACTCCCACAGGAGAGCATGAAAACCAGGACTGGGGCAGGCATGGCTAGACAGAGACTAGCACCCACCAGCACATGAGTGGGCTGGATAGTGGGGTTGGTTGGGTTGAACTAGGCTTCATTGCCCATTGACATGTATGAGAGCTGAATGGGATGTGGGACAGACTGGACAAGTCTGCTGTACATACTGGCAAGCATGGATACCAGGGCAGGGGTGGGATTGCCGAGGGGCTATTGTGGATCACTCTGACTAGGTTGTAGCTTCCATTGGTTTGCATAAGGGCCGAATGTGTGCTGGGCAGGTTGGACTGTAACACTCGTTGGTTTGTGTAGAAGACAGGGTTGGAAACAGAACTGACATAGCAACTGCAACCACCAGCATGTGCATAAGCTGATTGGGGCGACTGATTGTGTCAGACCCTGTACTGGCAAGCACCCACAAGAATCAGGTCTGGGATCATCTTAAAGTTTCTTTAGGGATCCCTCCAATTGAACTGCTGATCTCAGAATCCCAACCATGAAAAGACCATGTCAGCCACTGAATTCTGGAGTGAGTTCATTGTGCTTGGAATGGCAAGATCGGCAGTAATTCAGAACTATTGAACTATCAAAACCACTTGAGCAGTGCCTTCGAGCATGACCCAGATTGGTGGGAGGCTGGTTGGGCTTCTCTCTTTATTCCCCCGCTCTCCCCTTACCCCAGATACACAAAATAAACAGAGAGAGAGAGAAAGAGAGAGAGAGAGAAAGAATGTGGAAACAATGGTCTTACCCACTTTGCTCTATTCTTGACCCCTTGTGCCCTAATCAACTCTGTGAAGATTATCAAAATAAAATAATAATTAAAAAAGACCATGAGTCATCAATTATATCCAAATTTTGGTGCCTTTATCATCGTTTCATATGTGTTTCTCCAGGTCCTATGGTAATTATAAGGAAATATTTAATTCAAACCCTCAGTTGGTTCTGATTCTGGCTTGAGACCAGATGAGATATCAGCAAATAATAGATTCATAGATTCCCGGAAAAAAAATCTTCCGGTGTTGGCTGCACAGTATTCACTAACATCACATGGTCCTATGATTGTAGACAACCCGATAACATAAAGCAACCGGATGTTTTCAGCAGGAAAAAGAACGTGTACAGTGCATCATTGCTCCCTGGTGGTGCTTTATGAACCGAAGATTAGAAGTGAGAGCCCAAGGGGGAGAAGGTTCTTGAATTCAACCTTTGAAGGCTGGGTTTGCTGAGTGTACTCGCCCTGCTAAAGCCTGGGGTTGCTGGGTGAATTAGACCTGGTGAAGGCTGGGGTCACGGAGGGAGCTGCAATTCCTGGGCAGACAACAGGAGAGAGTTTGGGAATGTTTTTGCTTTTTTGTGAGCCTGTGACTTGTCTATTTGCCTCTTCGTCTATGTACCTCCTGTTAGGTTTAGGGATTGTCCTTCCCATTAACCTACTTTTCTGTGACGTCTGGTTTCTTCCCATGTATATGTATCAGTAGTTTCTGAAAAATATATACAGTTTAAAATTACAGATAGCACAATTATTTGAGGAATAAATATATTTCATAACATGAAACTCATTTTGAAGGTTCCTATTGAAATATAAAATTTCAATAAAAGCTTTAAAAACTCACTATATTAAACTCAAAACCATTCAATACTAAAATAATGAAAAGTAATTTTTATCTCTATTATTACTTTTGGCACTTTCTCAGCATCTCATTCATCTATGAGCTATTCTATAGAAATTTAAAATAGCATTTCCCAGGTAGCAAATTATAGCTCTCAGAAATCAATTACATTTCAGGACAACACTAACACTACGCATCTTTTTATTAGGAGATAAAACCACAGGATCTGGCTAGTAATAAAACTGGAATTATTTTACTGGCAAAGTGTATGAAAGTATACAATCATTTCAAAATCAAAGAGAAAAAACCATATCCACGATCTGCTACTGAACAATAGTAACAGTGTTATTTCTCCCAAGTTCACGGTAGTTTCCCCTCTCCACATTTTTCTTCTCTTCATTTTTGCTGTATTGTACATATTTACAAAAGAGCATGAACCATTGGCTTCCTTCTCAGTTGGGAAACGCTGGAAAACTTTCTCCTCTACTCTTTATAACTGATTAATGACGGAGTAGTGAAGGAAGCGATGTGAGAGAAGAATTCCATTAGGTATACATGGCGAGACATCTGTCTGAATGAATATCATATCTCTGCCCTATTTTGTTGGGCCTTGGGACAATGTTTGAAGTATTATTGGAAGTACCAAAGCACTGAACAATTTAATGGTACCATTAGAGCATGGCCTACTATCTTTTGTTTCAGAAGTTCCCAGGGAAAACTTCACTGCCTATTAATCCAGACCAAAAGAATTCTTTAAGGCATATGTGTTGCCAATAAGTGTTTCAGATGGGAGTTGTTTCAGGTAAACCAACGAAAGTCTCCGTTTTTTTTAAAAAAGCTTAGCTCATTCTAATTTACTTTTCCAATAAAAAAGAAAACATCTAGATATCACAGAGTTACACTCAGCAAGCAAAGTCAGATGCCTAATCAAAATGATTTATGAATTATGTTTGCAATGACCTAAGGTTTCTTCAATTATTTTTCACTGCTACTCCAGTACATATATAAGCACTGAGTTTTAAAGCTTCAATAAATTTAAAAGAACAACAAAGAATAATATGATGACATTACCTACTTATTTCTTTACCTAGATTTGACAAATGTTAGCATTTTATCATAAATCGCTTCTAGTATTTCTCAATTATACATTTAATTAAGTCACCCACAATGCTAATCTTGAATTCTGTTTTTACTCTTCAATCCCTTAAAAAACAAATAAGCCAACCTTATCTATGCAAATATGCTGTACTTCCTGTTTGCGTATGTATGTATGCAACATGCATTTTGTGTTTTTTTTCTGCCATCATGTCGATATCAATTTAGGTTCATTAAAAAAAGTCCTATTATTATCTTATCAGCATTTATTTCAATTTGCTCATGACTGAGCTCACGGACACTTGGGTTCCCTGTTTCATTGTTATCCTATGGAAGAATGGAGTTTTGATTTTTCCAACTTCATCTATACTTGCTAGATCTTTTGATTTTTGGTGTCTTAATATCTTCACTACTCTGAAGCGTAAACATCTTTTCATTTTTTTTCTAGTGTAAACATTGTCCTATACGTGCACACATCCTGTTTTTCATGTACTGTTTTGGAAAAATGTTTGATTCAAATGAAACTGAGTTTATTTAATTTTTAGAATATAAATGTACTTAATGTATTCTTCAAAAACATTGTACATCTTTGTAAGTAATTTACAGACTGACTCAATTAGTTTGGACTGTGACAAAAGAGATTAACGATTGGGTGGAATCCAAAGTAGACACTTCTCATAGTTCTCTAGACTGGGAAGTCTAAGATCCAGGAGGTAGGAGAGTAAGCATAGGTTTCTGGAAACATTACTTTAACCAGTGTTATAGTTGCTTATCTTCACCAGGAAAAATGCATATGGGTTACCACTTAATCATGCGTTAATATCCTTGTATTTCTTATTTTCTAGCCTTATTCAACCAATCAATATTTTCTAAAGAATGTTCTTTATCTGATGACAAAGTGTTGTTGTATGTATTAATTAGAAATTTCAGAGACAAGGAAGAATAAGAGGAAAAAATGGAAAAAAAGATAATATTTTCATGTCTGTATTTCAGTTTAGTAATTTACTTGGCAAACCTATTGTGCGTTTGTTAGTTGCCAACTTTGTTCCATGATCTAAGCATCTTGAAGTTCTGAAAATACTTCAATTTTAAAATAAATACATGTATCTGCTATTTAATTTGTAACAGTGTGAGTCTATTTCCAAAGGGTACAAGCTACATAGTTTCCAGCTGGAACTGTGATATAATTTATAAACTGTGGTGAGACATTCTTATTTTTTCTATTAATAACAGTCTTTTAAGCATAATGATACTTTGATTTATTCATTTTCCTGTATTATATTGTAATAGCTAATCATAGAACCATATATTTTTATTTTGTCATTTCTTTACAAAACTCCTGGGTACAATCAGTATTTTTCTGCAACTAATTGTACTTTTTCACTTTTACTCTTTTAAATAGTGTTGCCTTAATCATGTCATTTGGAACATTACTTCATTTTTGGGCTTATTTTATTATCTCTTTATTGCCAATAAGACTAATCTCACATCAGTGTTTTGGTATAATTTATAGATTCATTACACATACTCACTCTTTTTATTGTACATGTGGCATTTAACCATGTCATATTATTCGTTTGATTAAACATTCTAGAATAAATCTCATTAATGCCTTATATGTTATTTCTACGGAGAAGAAATTGACGAGGGAAATTCATGGTGTGACTAAGTTTGTTTTGTTTCATTGAAACTATGGTTTAAAAAAGCCAAGAGTATAGAGGGCAAACGTGCTTTAAGCAATTAATTTTATTAACATTACTTGAATGAAGCAGAATGCTTGGACTTCTTGTAAGAAAATATGTTTCCCATAGAGACAGACATTTATGAAGAAAAGGACATCAATAATTTAGTTGTTTTGTTCCTATCTTTTTGAAAAGAATGTGTAAAAGCACACATATGTTTTTATTCTAAACTAGGAATATAATATAGTGGAGTTAGTCTTTTTCTCACAGTTTGTAACTATTAAAATTATATTGTACATTTTAATAGATTGTGTAAGCATTGAATGCATGTACACACAAAATCTTTGGTCACTTAGTACATATTAGCCAAGGAAATTGCAAATAATGGAGTGTTAATGGATTTTGCTCAGAGAAAGAAGAGAAATTTGTTGTATCTTTTCAGTTCATTTTTCTATTTTCTTTTTTTTTAAGATTTATTTTTATTATTATTTTTTTATTGGAAAGGCGGATATACAGAGAGGAGAGACAGAGAGGAAGATCTTCCGTCCGATGATTCACTCCCCAAGTGAGCGCAACGGGCCGATACTATGCTGATCCGAAGCCAGGAGCCTCTTCAGGGTCTCCCACACGGGTGCAGGGTCCCAAAGCTTCGGGCCGTCCTCCACTGCTTTCCCAGGCCACAGGCAGGGAGCTGGAAGGGAAGCGGGGCTGCCAGGATAGAACCGGCGCCCATATGGGATCCTGGGCGTGCAAGGCGAGGACTTAACCACTGCGCCACCACTCCGGGCCCCATTTTTCTATTTTCACCATGAACAAAAGCAAAAAAAAAAAAAAAAAATCAGTACGAAGGAAAAGAGAAACCTAGTTCTGGACTCAGAGACCGTGCCAATGGACCGGCTTGATTTTGATTATGTAGCCTGGTGATGGATGGAAGCATGTCTGGCTCCAAGTTGGGAGGTGATACTCCGTCTTTGATTGCTGCATTTTGTTGGATTTCTGATTGGTTATGCCACTTACTACTGTGTCTCTAATGGCAAAATTCTTAGTGTTTCCAGCTTTCTTCCTGACCACCAAATGGGTGTGAGATTTAAGACGTATAAGAAAGCAATGCCTGCTGGGTTAGGCAAAGGGTGAAGTCTTGTGATGATTTTGACCAGTGTTTTGTTTCTCTGGGCGGCTTGACTAGCCTACTGTGAGGGTGGAGCATATTACTGGTATCTATGTAAGTTTCGGTATGGAACGTTGGGGCTGATTTTATGCCAGCAACAGAAAGTAATACTTGGCCCCTCTAAGAAAGACTGGAGAAAATTTTTTAGACTTACTGTTTGGTAAATGCCAAGCACTGTGTTGATGAAAGGGGCTAAATGAAATTGGTGTGTTCTTTCTGTGGGCTGGTTTTTGTTTTTATAATTCCAAATAATCATAGATAAGGAAATGATATTAAACTGTGACTCAATAAGACAGAAGGATCTCTTCAGTGGGTTTTGGAGAAAGCGAATGTATTCAGTTTATGATGTTTTAGGAATGATTAGAATTTACAAGTTCTAACATATAATTATATTCTTCTAATTATCATTTTCTATTTGTCTTTTCCTTTAAAAAAATTCCTTTCTCAGTACATTCCATGTCCTGACAGAAGGCTTATAGTATTCAATTTTTTTTTGCTTAAAGAAAAAAAGTTTTTCATTATCCACATACGTGTAGATTTTATTCTCCAGAGATGCACAGAGAACAGCATTGCTTTGGCTTAGTTTATTAGCCTTGGTAGCAGGTGGGAGAGTAGCCTGGTGGCAGAGTTTATGAGAGATGCGGTGAGGTCAATGTTTGCAGGACTGCCTTTTCCTTCTCCAAATGTGACTTGTCTTGTAAAAAGATGTAAGTCATAGCACTAAGAAATAGCTGTGATGAAAGACCAGAGAATATGTGTCCCTTGTGCCTGTGGCCACAGAGTTACTGAAACAAAGCCAACGGCCCTTAACATGTTCTTTTCTTAAAGCAAAACAAAATAAAGCAAAGCAAAACGAAACAACGCACCTCTGTGTGATGAAATTTAGAGCCCTAAAATTCAACCGATACTTTCCCAGTATCAATGAACTAAGAGGGTTTCTACTCCCTGGTGGGGAGAATACTCCCTAGCTCAGTGAAAATATGCCACCGTCCTTTGTTCGGCTAACACATCTGCCATGTAGGGGCCCGGGAGAGGAGATGGGAGAACAGTCAGGTGATCTCCACCTTCACAAAAGTGGCTTTCTTCTCCGCAAAGAGCTAAGCGAATTGATTAGTGCTCACTATCAAAGGGAAATATATTGGCCTTTTTGTAGAAAAAAAAAAATGGAGCTCTTGAACCGACTCTGAGAAACAGCTTTTCTGAGAGAATAAAATTACATTTGAAATCAAGAGACAGATTTGTTCCTTCGAGTTTTTCACTTGAAAAGATGGTTTCTCAGAACTAATTGTGTACTAACTCCTCGTTTTGATGAAAATTGGACGAAGTTCTTTAAGCTCAGCTTGCTCATGGCAGATGGGTGAAGGGCTATGCCGAGTTGAGTCAGAGCAACCACTGGCACACTCTGTGGTTGGGGAGCAAAGGACATGCCTCAGCTGGTGGTGGTTCCCACAGATGAGCATGAGGGCTGGAGTGGAGGCTGCTATCTGGTCTGGATATAACTTCACTGTCCCTTGGCATGGGTGTGGGCTTTGTCTGAAGTGTGCCATACTGGGCTAGACTCCAACACCTGCAGGGGTTTGGTAGAACCTGGGTAGGTGTAGGACGGGCTGGGCTAGGTCTTTGTCTTTGCTGAGTCATACAGGAGCTGTGTCTGGGTGTGGCTAAACTGTGGTACCCAATAGTAAGGACTGGAATGGGTGAGGGCCAGTCAGGAAAGTCCACTGTTCTTGCTGGGCTAGGAGGTGGAGTAAGTTGGGTTGGCTCGTGGATCCACTGGTGTGCATGAGATCTGGCACTGGGAGAGGTTCTGATGGAGGAGCTTGAGGAACTCCTCTGATGGGACACAGTCCCTGCAAGTGAGTGCAAGAACCAAGAAAGGGAGCAATCCAGACCAGGCCAGGTTATGGTTCCTGCCGGCATACATTTGGCTCAGGTGTGGGGCACACCAGGCTAGGCCACTTCATGTCACCTGCTGGTAGATCCAAAAAACAGAATGAGGTAAAGGACAAGCTGGGTCAGGCCTCAATACCAGCCTATTCATGTTAGGGCTGGGACTGGGGGTAGCTGGGTTGGGCTAGGCTGTAACCCCATCAACAGGAGCTGGAACTGGGGGTGTGTTGGGTCAGCCCGGGCTACCGCACCCACTGGCAAATGCCAAGGTGAGGCAGGCAATGCCAGGCTGAGCTGCAGCACCCAACTAGCACAGGGACAGGATGGCAAAACTGGTAGGGGGGCTGCTTGGGGATCTTCCTCAGGGTCAATACTCCCACTGGTGAGTGTGAGAGCTGGGATGGGGACAGAGCAGGCTGGACA
Source organism: Ochotona curzoniae (assembly GCF_017591425.1). Taxonomy (NCBI): domain Eukaryota; kingdom Metazoa; phylum Chordata; class Mammalia; order Lagomorpha; family Ochotonidae; genus Ochotona; species Ochotona curzoniae. Next base: position 23,646,559 of record NW_024467095.1, on the reverse strand, counting down.
GGGCTACACTACTTGTTGGCTTTCATGTGAGCTGGGTTAAGAGGAAAGTCAAGCTGGTCTGACTGTATCTACTGGTGCATGTATAAGTCAGAGCAGGTAAGGGCTGGTTGGGCTTTGCCATAGCATCAGCTGGCAAATGTTGGCACTGAGGGCAAATTCTGTCAAACTAAACTGCAGAACCACCTGGAGAGCGCAAGATCTGAGAGTGGGAATGGTCCCTTTAGGGAAACTGTGGGCACATCCCTCTTGGGTTGCCATTCCTTTTGGTGAGCATGAGAACCGGGATTAGTGTCAGGAATGGCTAGACAGAGAGTGGCACCTATCAGCATAGTGGAGCTCATTAGGTTGAACTAGGCTTCAATGCCCATTTATGCATGAGAGGCAAATGGGATGTGGGACAGACTGGACCATTTTGCCGTACACACCAGTAAGCAAGGGAACCAGTACAGAGTGTGGGCCTGGTGGGCCATGTTATTGCGGATCACCCCACCTAGGGTGCAGCTCCTGCTGGTTTGCATGAGGCTTGATTGTTGTGGGCAGGATCAGGTTGGGCTGCAAAACCTGTTGGTTTGTGTAGAAGACAGGGCAGTAGACAGAACTGGTTTAGCAATTGCAACCACCAGTGTGTGTATAGTCTGATTTGGGTGATTTGGGTTCTAGACTCTGTACTGGCAAGCACACCCAAGAATCAGATCTGGAATCATCTCAGATGAAGTTTCTTTGGCGCTTCCCCAAACTGAACCACTGGACTCAGAACTCCAACCATGCAGAAAATTGCAGGTTCCATGGTCTGACCATGGAGTGAATTTGTCACAGCTGGGCCTCCTCAGTGGCTTAGATGGAGCAGTGGACAGCATATCCAGATTCACATGGAGGATATGGCAGTCCATTGGATTCTGCAGAAGATACCTGGCACTGTAATGGACAATGGAGGATGGAAGAATTGATCAGCTACCCCAACCAAGTGTTGGCCACAAATATCTAGGCAAATGGAGACTATGGTGGACCATGTGGAGAGATTTCATTGTGCTTAGAGTGGTGAGATCGACAGTAATTCAGAACTATCAAAGCTACTTGAGCTGGACCCTCGGAGCATGCTGTACATCGGGGACCCTGGAATGACACCTGACTGCTGTCCCGCATCCCAGTGTGTGGAGGTGGTTGGAAGGCTCGGTATGGTTTCTACCCTACAGCTCCCCTTCCCACACATGCAGGAAGGGAAATAGAGAACGTGGAATCAATTGTCTCTTCTACTTTGCTCTTAGTTTTTGACCCTTTGGACCCTAATCAATATGTAAAAATCATCAAAAGTATAACTTTAAAAAGCAAAAAAATCAAAGAGTCAGTTAGGTATTACAATCAGATGAGAAATGTGTTATTGAACCAATATAAACAACATTTTGAAGTATTAAAAAACATGAACATCATACTCTGCAGTATGTTACATCGTTACAGTGGATTCACCTGCACCGAGTTAGTCTCATCCCTGAAACTTCAGTTTGCACATTGAGTGGTTCACTCTTGGTGTTGTATATTTTAAGTATTTTGACAAATATAGAATAACATGTTCCCTTCATTATAATTTCTAGCCATTCCTTTCTCTCTCCTTGTTATATGACTCCACAATATTTTTCATCTCATGAAATAATAATGCCTCCATTTAATAGCTAAGCAATGTTAGCTCATGTGCTTAAGTGAGAAATCTGGAATTTGAATAAACACAACTTTGACTCTAAAATCAACACTTATTCCCTGACAGTATTACTAAACAGTAGATGGTTTGATGCAAGATGCCTGTTGCTCACATTAGTGATGCACTGGATTCCTGCTAACTCTAGGTAGCTGTGTGTTACAGGATAAATCACTTACCGTCCCCGCTATGATCACTCAACCATGAGTTCTCTTCATCTAGAAGTGGAGAGAACTAAACTGCTTAGTTTAGGGAAGTGTCAATTCCAAAACTGTGTTGAGAATGATCTACTAGGGGAATGGGGACTAACGAGAGGGGGAGGAATCAGTTTCCAGAATGGCCTTTGGAGAAGAGCTACCCCTCTGTGTCAGACTAGATGGAACAAATATGAAAAGGAGATTGATGTTCCTTAGGCCAGTGTATGCTTGAATCTCTTTGTATGAAAACTTAACATTTGCCATAAATAATATGGCTGGCACAGCTCAGAGGACAGTAACTTGTACTAGCAAAGAAGTTTATGCATTTTAATAGAGAAATATGAATACTAAGCAGATCAAAATTCCCATGTGAAAGATCAGCACATAATCAAAGAGAAACTCATTCACATTTTACATCACGGAAATGAGTTTTTAGTTCACTTGATCATAAATGTGATGGCACATATAATTACAGAATTAAAGAATATTGTGGCTTGAATGGATTTTAGAGATGGCAGGGAAAAATGAAAGTCCAGACAATTCAAGTAATGTCTCCTGAGTCTCAATATTAATCGCAGAAATATCTGAGAAAAAAATCTCAGTGCTTCTATTCATGTTCCCTAATCTGCTTTTCCAACAAAAATTAGATGAATCGCCATTGTAGTTACAGAATGCTAAAATTGCTAGCATTTTGGTGAAAAACTTCTTTATTTATGATGCAAACTGCTTCAGCCTTCGAATGTATTACATGTTGAAAAGACTTTTGCTGATTGATAGTGATATATTTCATTACACAAATTTAATTCATAGTATAATACAGGCAGGAGTGTCTACCATCTCTGAATAATAAATTGAAAAATTAATTCCTAGTGAGATTCTCTTGTTAGAAGGAGTAGAGATAATACTATATGGCACCATATGTCATTTATAGATGTCGGTAGTTACATCTCGAAGTTCAACATTTTGGATGATGGTAGTTCAATTTAAAACATGATGTACATTGTACTGGTGTTATGGCATAACATATTGGGCCATTGCCTGCAATGACAGCATTCCATATGGCGTCAGTTTCTGTCCCAGCTGCTCCACTTCCAATTCAGCTTCCTGTTAATGTTCCTGGGAAAGCAGAAGATGGTCCCAGTGCTTGGACCCATGTCACCGACGTGGGATACTCAAAGGAAACGCCTGGTGTTGCGCGGTGAACCAGCAGAAGAAAGATCTCTTTGTAGCTTTGCCTTTCAAATAAGCACGCAAATATTTTTAAAATGATGTGTTTGCTTTTCAAATTGTTTGAGGAACAGCTTAGAATTAAGAAGTTATGTTAGTGTATAAAAATTAGCGCTAAAATAATGTTATAAATGACATCTTTTCCAAGCTGGAATAGAAATATCATGAAGTATTGACATTTTTTTCTTCATTCTTAGTTTTTGATCCTATGACTGCTAAAATATTTTTAAGAATAGCAAACATCTTCAATGAAAATTGTCTTTAGCAAGCTAAGGAAACCCTCCAGATTTCATCCTGATAACAAGAACTTTAAATTTGTTCTTTTTAAAAATTTTAGTCCAAGTTTTGATATCAGGTCAGGTAGTGGTGTACTATTTACATATACATGTCATAAAACCATCCAATATCTGCCGCTGGTATCAATCCTGCCATCGTGTGCTACTGAGGTCTGATTTCTGCATTTAAACTTGAGCTGTATAACAGACTCCATTTCCAAATTTCACGTTCATAGTCATGTTCAACTTGGAGATGATCTGAGGTTTGGGGCAAAGTCATCACTTTCTGGAGGATTTTTCTTTACTTGAGAAGTATTGGGACTTAACCAGTGAGCTACTAAAAGTCTATGAATTTGAGATATAACAAGGGAGACACAACTCAGTTTCCTTGAAATTGCTGACCATAAATGACACCTGCATCTTGAGAAGCGCTATGAAATGGTCTGAGCCATTCAGGCTCCCAGCTATTCTCATCTAGGTTAGCTAAAGAATCGGATGTATTGGCGTAGGTGGGTCCTGATTATTGCCAGTTTCTAGAACCTCCCAAATGATTCTATTGCATGGTCAATATTCAGGAGGCTAGTTTTCTAGGTCAGCCATTTAGTGTAGATTTCCATATGGAAAGACAATCATCTTCCATGTATTTATTTTGTTGTTATAATAAGTCTACTGCTTATTGAGCTGTTATAAGTCCTAATTTTCATGATCTTGCTTAATGCTTATAAAATATATGCAGAACTTTGGGCTTAAAGAGATTAAATAAATTTTAAGGTAAATAGATTTAGCAGTAGTGATAACTGTAAAAAAATGGTTTATTTGAATCTAAGTTTCATCTTTCTGATCACTTCTTTTATTTCTATCATGACTAGCTTCAAAAGTAGACTATAAAAAGAATTAGGTGTCTTCATCACAATTTTGTAGCGATTGTTTTGAGCCAAAAATAGGCTATGCTGAGCTAACTCAGATGTATATATTTGAAGATATATGGGAAGAATGCAGATTACCGTAGTGTATATTTTAAGCTAGATATAAAAAGAGCTGATTTTGCTTTATACAATTTTGCTTTTTCATCCATGCTCTGATCTCTCAAACACCTGTTTCAAATGCTTCTTGTGTTGCACTGGTGAAAATTGCTCTAAAGATGTTGTAGTAGCTTACAAGGGAACGTTTCAGAGACAAAATTTCAAAGCTTGGAGGAAACCTAAAGGTTGTGTCATGTCAAGTTTTTCACCTTGCAGGGAAAGATAGTGATGCCCAGTGAGATTCAGGAAGTTGTGTAGGCTACGAGATTCTGGAGTGATGGGCTGGCCGGAACCCTGCCCTCTGCATTCCCTGCTAGCCGTATGCCATCAGACTAATGCCTTTCCTCCTTGGCCAGTTGTTCTGAAGGATCTGAATAAAAAGGCAGAATGGCTTCAAAGCAGCCAATTTATTCTTCCCTCTTAGGAGAGAAAAAATTTTCAACTAGGGTTTTAAGAGAATTTTCATTTTTTTTTTCTTGTATGGTATCCTACTAAGAGTTAAAGTATCTGAAAAAAAATTGCATCTTTGGATTTTCTCTTGTAGTGAACAATTTCCAATACCTTTTCTTAAAGTTTTCTTTCCTTTCTTTTTTTTTTAAATGAAGGTTTGAAAAGCAGAGCAGCTGGGGCACGGTGGATATCTTCTCTCTGCCAGCATGTTCTCTGCATGTCTGCAACAGCTAGATACGGGCCATGCTGAAGCCATGAACCTGGAACTCCAGCCAGGTCTCCGTCATAGGTGCAAGCAGGTCCAAGCTCTTGGGTCACTTTCAGCTGCTTTCTTAGGCACATAAAGCAGGAAGCTGGATGGGAAGTAGAACAGCTGGGCTGTCAATAAGGGATTCTGACACAGCAGATAGCACTGCTGTGCCCCAATGCTGGCTCCATTAGCCTGGATTTTGAGGGTTTCCTTCTGTTGTTTAACAATATCCTAACCACCTAGCTCATTTTCTGAGAACTCCCAGGGTGGCTCAAGCCTACCCTTCCAGGTAGACCTTCTACTGTTTCCTGACACAAAACCCATGACCAAGCTAAGAAGGTCGCCTAGCAAGAATGTTCACCCTCCTAAACCAAATGTTAAAAATCTTATCCATGCTTTAAAGCAAGATCAAAAGCCATTTTCTGCACAAAGCTTCTGCTCTATCTAACCGATAGGCATAGCTCCGGATTCTGAGTAGATTAACAAATATGGACTGCCTTTACATAACAGATTTGGATGCGGGTTTATTCGAACTCACATCTAAATATCTGTGTAATCTGGTGCAAGGAGGGGTGTGAAGAGGGCAGAGAATCTAATGTTCACTTTGATTCTAAGAAATGTCTATCTCCTATTATGGGAATTAGTATTTTAGTACCATAGATAGATTTTCATTGAGGAAGAATTTCCTGGAGCTAGCTATAATTAAATTACTTAATCATTTTTCTCTGTAGCAGAGTTGAGCCATTTCAAAAAACTTCCTTTCTATTTTTATTTTAATGAAACCATTTAAATTGGAAATAATTTTTCCACAAATTTTACAATGAAGATTACATTTACTCATTACAGTCTATCTAATATTAAGAGATTAAAATTTCTGCTACTATCAGTTTTCTTTTGAACCAGTTTCCTGTGTACCAGATATCTAATTTGCTTGAGTCACTCTTTTTCGAGATTTTTTTTTTCCTATTTTGAACAATGTTTGGTCACTAAATATTAAATTCACAACTTGAGCCATCCATTTTATTTCTCAGTGACTTTTTACCACCCAGAAAATTCTTGATGATTTTATAAAATGATGGGTAGTTGTTACTGAACTTTTGCTGCAAAGAACAAAGAGAATTTAGTAATGAAAAAAATATGGAACCTGGGGCCCTATGACTAAATTTGGGGATTGAAATGTTCTGTTCTTGTAAATAAATGGGCCAAGTAATTTCATGAATACTGTAGCGTAATTACCAGCCAAGGAGATGATTCTCTGTCACAGGGTAAAGCGTTCTGCAGCGCTGCCTGCATCCTGATGTATGAGTAGCTTTTCTGTCTCCAGCCTCAGCAGGTGCATCCAGTGGAACTCACATCCCAGCACTGAGCTTCTTGCTTTCTCTTAAAACTCTCCCTTCTACCTGGTTAATGCTAAGCCTTCTTTATATTTCTTCTTCTTCAAATTTCAATACTATTTTTCATTTTTAGTCTAGCCTGTTTCAATTGAAAATTCCTTCCGTGATCTTTTTTTTTTTGTGATATCTTTCTTGGAATGCTTGTGTCTTTGTGTCACTTGTACTGTAACGTTGGGTTCTATGTTTTTAAAGTTACACTAGTAGACTTACTACTAATTTTATTTCATGTTTTTCTGTTGGTGGAAGATATCATGTAATAGATAGGGCTAGCTATTTTTTTTTCCAGTATTTTCTTGACCATCAGTTGTATATATGACTTTGGCTAAACCATCTTCATGATTCTGTTTCATCATATGTAACCAAATGACTGATGAAAGCCCATACATCCCAGGCTTTTTCCAAGCAGTAAGTGAATTTACAAAGTGCTAGGAACTGTGACTGACATATACGCTGTGCTAAGTGGGTATTGCAGGTGAAATGGCTTGATAGTCACGAGCTGCAGGATGAGGTTTTGGTCAGTGGGACTTTGTGAAAGGCAGCAGTCTCATGAGATTTTAACGGAGCGTAAGCTCCTCTTGCCTACTGATGTTATAGCCATTCTGACGCGCACTCTGCAATGTGGTACTCATATTTGTGGTGGTGTTGCTGTAAGCAAACTTAGTGTGGTGCATACTGTATAAAAGAATAGCAATACACTTACTCATGGAGCATAATACTTGGCAATGCTAATAAACAATAGTTACTGGTTTGTATATTCATTGTAATATAATTCTCATCTTATCAAAGGAAGCACTCCTTCTAATTTGAAGATAATTATTAACAGCAAACATGCTGTGACAATGGTCACCTCAAACATATTTTGTTTGCTGTATTTCTTGATTCTACCATTTCCTCTTGTGTTTGATTTAACCTTGTGTTGTTTTATTAAGCATGATCTGGGAACAATAGGTTATAGCATATGTGCATGCCTTTTGCTAAGGAACATAGCACAAACTAGCATCTAGATTTATGTAAGTATGTTCTGATGCTTGCAAATCAACAGTATCACCTAATGACACAATTCTCAAAATGTATCCCTATTGTTAAATAGCGCATGCCAAGGCTTGGCACAATGGCTCAACTGGCTGATTATCTGCCTACAAGTGCCAGCATCCCATATTGGTGATGGTTTGTGTCCTGGCTACTCCACTTCCCATCCAGCTCCATGATTATAGCCTGGAAAGTAAGTTGAGGATGGTCCAAACCCATGGAACTCTGTACCCATGTGGGAGACCCAGAAGAAGCTGCCAGTTCCTGCCTTCAGATTGTCTCGGCTCTGGACATTGTGGTTATTTGGGGAGTAAGCCAGCAGATGGAAGATTTTTCTGTTGGTTTCTGATTTTCTCTGTAAAGTCTGATTTCGTAAAAGAGAGAGAGAGAGAGAGAGAGAGAGATCTTTAAAAATAAGTAGTGTATGGCTATATTCACTTTTTTCTCTACTTTAAGATCAAACCATACCATTATTATATGTATGTAATTCCTTATTCTGAATACCATCCGGTATCCCACATCATGCATCCACTATATTTTATTTACCCAGTAATCCATTCATGAATGCCTAGACTGCGTTCAAAGTTGAGCTCATACAAAGTAAAATGTAGTGGGCATGTCCTCTTACAACACTGTGCAAGATTATTTTCCCCATCACATTATGAGAAGCATTTTACTGTATAAACTTCTGTTGGATGCTTTTAGAATGAGCTCACACAGTTTATGTCCCCACTGCTCTCTGTTGAAGCTGTATTGTTGTGATTAGCTTGCATTGGATTCTACCTGTCTTGCAGCAGTGCAGGATCCCCGTTTACTTGACAACGTCATTTCTTGGAGTCCTCTAGAGTATCAGGCATTCAGTTGGATCATGATGCAAGTTCATTGTATTACTTTCTGGTATAGTTGTTTTCTTGATCCTTCCTGCTGCATTCAGTGAAGATTCAGCCTCCATTGCAGCACAGTTACCTGCCAAGGACTCACAGCTGCCATGACTGTTTTCAATCAAAAGAATTTTTTTTTTTTAAATTTTGCCTATGAAAAAATACTGGGAAACTCTTAGGTTCTTCTGGAAATGGTGGCATGAGCTCCCGTTCTGCTACCTGTGTAGTGTCATTATTCTTGGTTTCTTCAATACTTCTGTCACATCTGATTCTATCACCTCAGCTTCTGCTACTCCAGACCCATATTACAATCTCTCTCTCTCTCTCTCTCTCTCTCTCTCTCTCTCTCTCTCTCAATGGGTCAAAGTCATGGAGTTTTCCATGCTGAGGCCATCAAGAATGCCTGCTTTCCCTTCTAGGCTTTGTAAGTTTACTCTGAGATGTGTGTGTGTGTGTGTGTGTGTGTGTGTTGTACTGTTTCATGGGTTATATGGGGACATTTTCCTGTAACTTTGAGCAAACCTTTGCAATTTTTATGACTCTGATGCACCTCTGTTGTGGTGTGTGACCACTGGAGGCATATGATATCACTGTAAGTAACCTGGAAATAAAAACATCTTTATAAAAAGGGGGTCATTTTAAATACAATGTGATGGAAATTATTAAGCAAACAATTGCTAAGGTATTGCAGAAACTAACAATAATTGTAAAAATTACATGCAAAGGAAATAATGTATGAAAAACACTGCTTTTGGATATACTCATTTCAGGATTTTCTGAGTTGCTAATGGAAATGGTCTACTGGAGGACCTAACTCTTTAGTCCACCAAATGCTTCTAGGACAGTTGAAGGCTCTTGGATGGAATAGAGTTGAAATTTAAGCTGAGGTCACCAGTCTTGAGACCACCTGCTACAGCCACAGGCCACTTGGCTGTAGGTCTAATTCTGTCTTCATTTTGATTTCATTGCATTTTCTCCTCCATTTTTATTCTTAGAGTTTAATTTCTTTTAATTCAATTCAAGTCAATCCCAGATCCTACATAATTGTATCATAAAATTCAAAATAACACCCCCCCGACAAATATATAGCATAAATGTAGAGCACGTGTAATGAAATGAGAATGTACCTACTCCCCAGGGCCTAGATTCTTCCAGTAAGAAAGAATGATCTAGAGGGGAGCTGTCAAGGAACATTTGCCATTTCTGCAAACACATTACAACTTTGAATCAGGGGATTGAATGCTGGTTACTTCTACTCTTTTTCTCTTAGTTTTTGCTCTTTTGTTTCTCTACTTGATTTCCCCAGATCTTAGCTAACCATGCTTTGACCCACTCAGCTGTCCTGACACCGTTGTAACCACACTCTAGACTTTTTCTTACTGTGTGTTGACAGTGAGTCAAGACCCCACTTGGAACTGTCCACTCTTCTACCTTGTTTTAATTCATATAGGAGATCTAGCCTTAGACCCAACAGACCAAGCCCTAGACTTTGATGCTGTGTGTGCCCCTTATTGAACCCAAGCAAGATTTTCTAGCCAGAACATGTCTCCATGTTTTGTGTTGTTGCTTTTTAAAATCCCTCTCTTCATTCTTGTGGATTCTTCACATTTAATCTGTTTGCACATAAGATTTTGATTTTATTTCCCTGGAAGAGAATAATAGTTAAGACCTCTTGCTCACCCATTGCCATCAGCACTTTATCAGTATCTCTAGATATATTTGTTTCTCCATAGCATGTACTTACCCTAAACCCACAGCTCAACTATAAGGAAGTTGTGACACTATGCAACCACGGCCGCACTCATCTATAGCTAATACCTTGTGACATTTCACGCTGTCTTATTAACTGATATTAGCTATATTTTCGACTCTATATATGTATCTTTCCTTATGGGAGGGGCTGAGGATTTTTTAAAATTTAATTTTGATAGATTTTGTTTTTTTGTGAAACACAGTCTTCAGGTCCTCTTGACATAAACTAAATGATGCCCGTTTATTAGGCAGAGTTTCTTCCACCTCTGTAAGACAATACAAAGTATCTAAAATACATCTTTAACTGTGTACAGTTTACTTTGCACAAGCATTGCTTTCATTTCCTCAGCCACTTTGACCTACCCATCTGATGCGCTGTAGGAAATAAAAACGGCGAGAAACCACATAAATATAAATTTCAATTTTGCCCCTGACCTTGGTTTAGACATAGGTTGGGGGCATGGAGTGAATCCAAGGAAAGAAAATTTGTGAACGATTAGAATTCAGCTTTTGGGAAAAGGGTTTTTAGTGCTATCACTTATCAAGCTTTATTACACTTCTGATCAATTTCTAATTAAAAAAATCATGAATCCATATATGACAAGGGGAAAAGGTGATTCCAAAGTAAAGTGCTGAATGTCTTTAATCTGCAGTTCACAATATGTCAAAACTTTGGTAATTGTAACCTAGCTGCATTATTTTTAGCTATAGAATATGTTCTTCTTTAGGTGGGAAAAATTCTGAGTTCTGCTTGAATTTTTATTCTACTATTTGAGATAATTTTCAGAAACAAAATAGACTTTAGGTAACTTGACAAAAAGATGACTGATATTAATTTCATTGCAGCCCCTACAAATACAATTTTATATTATTTTTCAGATAGATTTGTTACTATCAGATTTCTGTTCTTATATAGAATAATAATTGATCCCATATTTCTCAGATAAACCAGTAAGGAATATATCACTTTGATACAGTATAACTTTATAGGAAAAGAACCTATGCTTTGTGAAATACTGAAAATAAATGTGTTTAATCAAATACCTCAGGTAGACAGGTGAGGGACAAAACTGGAGGTAACTGATTATGAAATAGTAACAAGATGGATGAAGTTCTTGTCAATGATGGATTAACATAAATGGCAGTTTATTGGGTGACAGGTGTCTCTATTTTACATAGTTAAGTTTGCTTCTCAACTTATATATTCATAAATAAACTCTGGAATTGTTTTATGTGTTACCAGTATCTTATTAACTTTATTTATGGATAATCCGTTCACAGAACTACAAATCTGCAGGGGATCGTAAAAATAATTTAGCTAGCTCGTCATTTTACCCACATGGAAACTGAAGAGGCCGTCAAGAGGTAGCAGTATTATCAGCATCCTCAGCTACGATTCTATTCTCCTTAATAAGCCTATTAATCCTTAATAAACATAATATGCCTTAATAAATGTTTTTCAAATGATATTATCTTTATTGATGTGAAATTTCTATATGCTCCTCCTTGTTTTTTTTTTTTTTTAAGATTTGCTTATTTTTGTTGGAAAGGCAGACTTCAGACAGGAGAGAGAGAGAACAACTATTCTACCTGTTGGTTTGCTCCACAAATGGCTGCAATGGCCAGAGCTGAGCTGATCTGAAGCCAGAAGCGAGGAGCACATGTCAGGAACGTCTTCCAGGTCTCTCACGTGTGTGAAGTGTCCCAAGGTTTGGCCATGCGTCTACTGCTTTCTCCTAAGCAGGGAGCTGGATGGGAAGTGGAGCAGCTGGGATACAAATCGATACCATACAGCATGCTGGTTCTAGTGGGCACAGGGTTAGCCAGTTGAGCCATCTTGCCACCCTTCCCTAAGCCTAGGTTTAAAGCAGGTGCTTTCCTCACTTGAAAACGAGAGTGGCTGGAAGAGGAATATGGTTCTTAAAAGATTTTGTCAATCTGGTCATATGTATTTGAGGCAGGTTTGAGCATCAGCTATGACTGCAACTAGTGACTCCTCCTCAACAAAACAGAGCAGGTGGCCAGGTGATCCCCATTACCCTCTTTTTTTTTTTAAAAGATTTTTTTTTTAATTATTTTTTCATTGGAAAGGCGGATACACAGAGAGGAGAGACAGAGAGGAAGATCTTCCGTCCGATGATTCACTCCCCAAGTGAGCGCAACGGGTCGATACTATGCCGATCCGAAGCCAGGAGCCTCTTCCAGGTCTCCCACGCGGGTGCAGGGTCCCAAAGCTTTGGACCATCCTCATCTGCTTTCCCAGCAGATTAGAACCGGGATTAGAACCGGCGCCCATATGGGATCCCGGGCGTGCAAGGCAAGGACCTTTAACCACTTGCGCCACTGCGCCGGGCCCCTCATTACCCTCTTTTTACCAGTGCATGCTACCTCTTTTGCAACACATATTTACCCTTTCTTTCTTTTGTATTGTTCAAAGAAATAAGTTGCAGAAAATAGGATTTTGGGCCAAAATGCACAAAGTGAGGCACATCACTAGCAGGTGCATCTCCTTTGGTGAGGCTATTTAAATGAAGAATTCGCAGACAGAAGAGCTGGATTGCAGCCTGAGTCAGTATCAGAGGACAGCATGTCATGGAGCGTGAAGGAGGAGGAATGAAAAGTTCAAACTAAATTCTACTATTAAAATTTTGGGGGTATTTTGATTTTGTGCTAGCCAATCACACTTCCTGGGACCAGTTTTCCGAGTCTGAGAAATGAGAAATCGGATTATATTAACAGTTGACCAAAGCAAAAACCATTTAGAAGGCCATGGAGTTAAAGCAGGGACATGAAGTGGCTGTACAGAAAACATCAGGACTGCAGACCCCGTGGAAGGTGTCCACATACCCTAACCCAATCAAATTAAAATTTATTGAAACGCTTTTTCAAGTGTAGGTGAGGACGTGCAGCCGCTAGGACCCATTTATTGCAGCCAAGTATATAAACCAGTTCAATCATTTTGGCAGTTACAGAATTTATAAGCTGTTTATAAGTTTCTGACTACAGGGTAGATACATGCTAGAAATAAGGACTCACGTTCACCAACAGACATGCAAAAGATCATTCAGAACAGATAGACGCATCAGCACAAAATCCTACATTTCATTCCTAACTGCACAACTTCAAATAAGCCCAATTTCATCTGCGGTGGTGATGGTCAGAATCTGTGTTATTTTGGTTATTTAAGAGACACGTGTGGGAGCTCCTGGTCGTGGCTAAGGTATAATTACACACAGGTACTTATGCACATGAAAATTCACCTGTGATGCGGACACTTTATTATATAAGTCACATCTTGATGTAAAAACAGAGAAACAGAGATGAATAAAAATACCAAGAAAGAGAAAAAATGAAGAAAGCAGAAGGAGACACTTTGTTGGGGGAAAAATGGAACTATTTCTGTGGATGGAATTCTACTGGAGTTTCCACTTTGCTGCTTCTGGAATCCCTGGCATCTGAAATTCTCTTCACCTGTAACAGCCAGTGGTTGTTTGAACAAGAAAAAAAGAAGATGAAAATTTGGCGATGGCAAAGTAAAGTGAGCACCAGCGTTTATGGTCCAATATTATGATTGCCAATAGGCCCATGAACAAGAAGATGATATCAAGTATAAAAATTCTAAATTGCCGTGTCAAGTCCCCACTTTCCTTACCTGAAAGCTATGGCTGTCTTGTGCATCATAATACTGACAGTGAATTAGGAAACTCATTTTAGTTCTCCATCTGCAGAGACCAGTTCTTAACACAGGGTGTGTTGGAAATGAATTTTACAATTCACATGCAGTTCCACATAATCTTACGACTCTAAGCAAAAAGAAAAAAAAATCCGCTCTCAGCTGCTCTAATCAGAACAATACCAGGAGCTCACAGATTTGCTCCCCGTGTAACTGCCACCAGAGTGATGCAAACCCCTGAGAACTTTAGGAGCTGTGAAAATCAGCAGCAGCTTTCCTGGTGTGTTTGCTGGGAGGCAAGGAGCTACTACGCATGTATTCAGCAGAACATGACATTCTGTCTTCAGATTTATGCAGTGACAGAAATCCATAATTGATGTTGTGCAAGAAATCAGAGAATTGAATCATTATACCTTCACACGATTATTCTTTCATTTGAAGAAATATGGCCTTTACATTAAGACAAAAAAAGAAAGAGCTCCTTAAAGAAACAAAGGAGCTAATACACATTGAGCTCATGACTAACATGCATTTATTGAGCCTGCAACTCCTGTTCATCATTTATTTCTCAAACACCATTTCCATCCATACATGGACGATGTGAGCCTCTGAATATAGACACCTAGACCTCAGCGGGACACTGAGCATTTACTGGGAGTGGGTCTGACTCTAAAATCTGTTTCTCCTTTGCATTATCTGACAGGCTGTTTTAAAAGATGGGGCCATCTCATCTGCTCTTAACAGGGCTACCTACAACTTTACATCAGAGTTAAAGAACTCAGAAGGAAACGAGGCCGCCAATTCAGATATGTAAGGGTTAAACCATGTTTTCTTTCTATGAATCAGATTACGTATTTTTTATTCTCTGATTTGGTAGAAATTTACCTCAATTCTGTGTATCCCTCATTCATTCTAAAGGTTGTCTCAGGGGTTGAGGAGTGTGGGGTTTGGTCATTGTCTGCTCAGGCTGGGTCCTTTATCACTGGGCCGCCCCAGCTGTAGCTATGTCATCCAGAGTTCATTGGATGTAGGAATTAGTGCCACCAGCCTCCTTGATTTGCATGTGTTTCCTTTCTATTTCTCTGGTCCAGGAGACCCTGGAAGCTGTCTTTGATCTCGCTGTCTTTATTCTCTAAGCATCAGTGTGGCATATGTTTGTCGGGATATGGATAGTTGAAAATGAATTGTTGATGTTAGGATATTTTACCTTTTCAAGTTGCCTTCTCTTGACTATTTCTACTGTTTCTACTTTTCTCATGTTTCCTGGGGAACTTCTGTGGCTCTTGTGATGGCTTCACTCAAATCTCTTAGAGATAATGCATGTGAATGCCCCACTGGGACTGAGAAAAGCATTGGGGAAAAGTATACTCATTTTGAAACATTAGCTAAATTATGTCCCTCTGCTCAATATATAATTAACACTCAGTAAATGGTTATAGAATGAAGCAGAACATTACAGAAGATGTAATATGTTTGTCAGTCTAGTTGTTTCCAGATGAAATGAAAAGTGTGTATTATGAACAACAGTGCACACCCAGCTATAGGCAGGTGCTTCAGTTACTTTGTACCTAGGCAAGAGTTGGTGGAAGGAAGGCAGACGAGAGCTGGTAGGCATTCCAGGCCTGGCTAAATGTCAACTCTGTTAATGCCAGTTATGCCAGCATAGTTGCCTATTACATTCTTGATAAGATCCGGGAGGGAGGGCTGGAGGACCTCCCCTGCTACCATGGGCACTCACAAGCCAGAGTCATCACTGCCGCCACAGGCGCATGGAGGGGGCTGTGCATTAATAGGGGTTGGGGCAATGGGGACAGGTTGCATTGGGAGTCTCATTG
Organism: Ochotona curzoniae; assembly: GCF_017591425.1. Classification (NCBI taxonomy): domain Eukaryota; kingdom Metazoa; phylum Chordata; class Mammalia; order Lagomorpha; family Ochotonidae; genus Ochotona; species Ochotona curzoniae. Next base: position 23,630,884 of record NW_024467095.1, on the reverse strand, counting down.
AGGGTTTCTTTGACATACAAAACATAGTTTCTGGGGGTTTCCAAGGATTGGGCTGCTGCACCTGCAGGTAATAGAGGGAGCGGAGACAGGATGTATCAGAAGGGAAAATCCATAACATTTACTTGGATTATGTCAGAGCATCCACCTGTGCACACAAGAGCTGGGGATGGGGGCAGTCTTGGCCAAGCCAGGTCACAGAGCCTGCCAGGGCTTGTGGGAGCTGTGTTAGGAGGCCAGTCTGGTAGGGAAAACTGGGGTTGGGAGCTGGCTAGGTCAGGTTAGGCCACAGTACCCACCGGCATGTGGCTGCAGCAGGGTCAGATAATTCTTTGGGGTTGCCTTGACGAGGCCACAGCACTTTTGCTGATACACACAAGAACTGGGCCTGGGTGCAGGCTGACCTGGGCTAGGCTGCAGTACCTGCCAGCTTGTGTGTCAGGATTGGGGGTTGGCCTGGTCAGGCAACTACACCCACCCACTGGTGCAAGCATTGGTTGTTGGTGGGGCAGATTGGGTCTGACCTTGTACCAGTTGGTACATACAAGTGCAAGTAGTGGTGGTAAAAAGATAGCTCAGGGTAGAGTGCAAATGAGTGTTTAAAATATAACAATTAGACAAAATGGGAAGGAAGGATCGTCTGGGGAGGAAGAGCAGAATTAGAACTGACTGGAGCTGGTGGAAGAACATCTCTTTATTTGCCTTGAATTCTTCCAAAACAGTATCTAAGACAAGGATTTGTGTGGGTGAGCGTAGATAATGCTGGTGGGACAGCCAGGGGGTCTGAAGGTGAAGGGAAGGCACTTAGTGAGGGATGCACAGCTGCTGGGGTTCCAGAAAAATATCTTTTTCAGGATTATCCTGCCCTGGGAATGACTTGAATTGTGTATGCTTGCCTCTGTCTCTGAATGTGGTAATGGGAAGGATGAAAATCACATTGTACTGATTTGGAGAGCCTGAAAGTAAAAAAAAAAGTCTGTGTAAAATATGCTAAATTTATCACTGAAGAAAACAAGCATAGAGAAGATTCAGAACATTTAAGAATAGTCTTGAGGAGGGGGTTCTTTCTTGATCAAGGGAAACGATTCCATAGAGATAGGGAGACTGAAGATTAGAGAGAAAATTATGACTAGTCAGTAGGTCAATTTTCCATAGCGTTGGGAGTGCAAAGGACTCGTGAGGGAGTTTACTGGGGACAGTAGACCTGAACGGAGAGGAGGGGCGGTCCTTCCTGTGATATCAGAGGGAGCTGAGGAGGGGTAATTCTGCTTTGAGGTAGGAGGAAGTTTAATCAGAGGAGTTTGAGTTAGAGGGTTTCATTTTGTCTTCACAAAGAGTAAAAGCTAAGAGGTCGGAGAACTCCTCTGTTGGTCAAAGTGCATCCGGGTCTCTGCCCAAATGATGAATGGCTGAGGCATGGAATGCACCGTTAAAGTAAGACAAGAGTCAAAATACCTGGGTTCAAATTCTATGTCATTGAATCACATTGGCAAAAATTACTTAAATGTTAGTTTTTTTTCCTTTTTTTTTTTCTTTTTTTGGAGGGGTTCCGGGTTTCCTGGGCTATGGTGGATGGTGATGAGTTTCAGATGGCTCTGGCTGTGTCGCCCTGCTTCACACTGCAGCTGAACGAGGACCCGGGCAGAAGCAGCTGGCCACGTGGTGCTTTCCGGTGCTGTCCTTCTGCCACCTGCAAAAGCAGGGCAGCATGACGGTGACGGAGGCTCATGAGAGCCCGTTCTTCAACAGCGTCACACACACACACACACACACACACACACACACACACACACACGCACACGCCTACTCAAGCTTCTGGGTCTCTCCCTCCCTCCCTCCTGCTGTGGCCTCCCATCTCCGGCTGGTGCTGGGTCCTCCTTGGGTGCTGGGTTCTCCTCTGGCTGCAGGCGTGAAGGCCGGAGGGCCCAGGAGCAGGCTTGGGCATGAGAGGTAGGGCCTGGCACTGTTTTCTGATATTAAAATGTCAGCTGCCCGCCCTCCTCCCACCCCCAAATAAGTTAACGTTTTGAACTACAAGAGTAAGTGAATGACTGAACATTTATTCGGAACCCAGAAAAAAAATCAAAATAATTATGTATTATTTCATTCTCATCACACACGCCTTTCAAACAGTATACCTTAATTTTAGGATAGAAATCTTTCTCTTTCTTTTGCTCCCTTGCAAAGGTAAAAGTATCTGAAGTTTATCTTTTTAGTAGGTGCTTCTTAAATTACATAATTTCTCCAATAAAATAAGAGAAAGCTATTAGAACACAAGGAATTTGCTGTCCTGAGATGGATTATTCAACCACCTGTATTTTCTATCTATTGAAATTAAATATAGCACCCAAAGTTTGAAAAGGAGGTCTTCCATGTTGTTCGATTTTATAATTCCCTTAAATGTGACCCAATGTCAGGAGGAATCGCTAATTTTACAGAAAATAGAATTAACATACAGCAGGTTTCCGAGAAGTCAGAGAAAGCACAGAAATCAATAAAGTGAGGTTTAATCAAGATAAATGGGAAACAATTCACAAGGGAGGACAAGACTTGAGAGGGTAAAAAGAAAATTTTAAACCAGAAAACGAGGGGCCCAGGAAGCATTAGCGCGGAGGGGATACGGTGCTAAGGTGGTCCTCAGAAACTCAGATCTCTTACAATGGGCGGCTGCTGCAACACAGAGGTGACGAGCAGAGGACAAATCCTCAAGGGATACATCACATAGATGATGTTGAGACTAACTCCCTGAGCCTGCGGAACTGTATCATGAAAAATAAAAGCAAAGCAAAAACCAAAAACATGCTTCCTTTGTAGTGGTGGTTGTTTTTGTTAACAGATCCTTGGTTCCATTGAGATGATTGCTCAGCTTGATCCTCCTGGTCCTTTGCTGTGTTTCTTCTTTCTGCCTATATCCCACTTCATTCTCTGACTACCCCGAAGCTGAGTTCATCTCTCTGGGCCAGCCAATAAAATCCTACTGATGAAGACTTTCTAAGTTATTTGGATTTCTAGTCTTCCATGCTGCCTGCCATCTGAGTGGCATCACAAGACTCTACATCTTCAATTTCTAATTATGATCTTGATTTCTTTGGGTCAATATAGCCAAAGAGTCAGGTCCAAAATGGGAATGACACATTTGGACTTTGCAATAGGAAACTGGAAAATCTTCCTTCAGACAGAGCTGACAACCACAGACTCAACAACTAATGGTGAAACGAGAGACGATGCTCTTGTCCCAGTATAGCTCTGAATGGGCACCAGCAGCGAATCTGAACTGAGAATCATAGGAGATCCCAGGACTTGGAACCCTCAGGACTGAAAGTCTGGCTCACACCACTAGGTTACCAGGCTCGGCCACCATCCCATAATAGTTAGCAGACTGGAAACTGCAAAGTTTAATTCTTACTGAAAATGGTCAATATTGTCTCTTATTTCCATCACTGTTCACTGCTCCTCCATCCACCTTGGGGCAATTGAAGTCTTCAATTCTCCAATTTCCATTTTCAGCTGCCCGTGTCTGTGTGTCTGTCTGGTGGATGTAGTGTTTCTAAAAGAGATATAAGGAGCAAGTTGTCATATCGTGCACGTGGTAGGCTGCCCTAAGAAGCATTATCTGGGCAGAATTTGGGGCACTATTCAGTTTTATTTTTTCTTTCACTTTTTACAGCCTAGACAAAGGGAAGGTTGAATCATGATGTTTTTCTTCATTTCTGCGTGGAGTCGCCCAGAGGCCTTCACGGGTCGTTCTCTTTGGATGTCAGGCATAGGAACTTACTATGGATTTAGTTAGCTTTCAGTTCTTGTTTATAGTATTGGAAGTCTTTACCTTTTTGTTTTCATCATTCAGTATTATATTCATTTTATTTAAATACTTTTAAACTGCTACATAAAAATTATACACAGTGGTGGTGTATTGCGCTGTTTTAACGTATGCACCATGTAACATCCAATTAGTGTAAGCATCTCCTCAGACATTCGTGATTTCTTCACTGTGAAAACATTCAACCCACTATCTTTTTGCTTTGCTTTAAACACACACACACACACACACACACACACACACACACACACATCGAGTTCATTATCATTATTCCCAGTCCCTCCAGAGAACACCAGTACTTCGTTTTTCCATGGCTGGCTATTAAAGCTTCCCCCATAACCTCTTCCACTTACTCTCCCTGTTCTGTGACAATTGCTGTTAAGTTATGTATGGCGATTACTGCTATACTTCCAATTTTTATGAGGTCAACTTTATATACTCCACCTATGAGATCATGCGGTACTGTATTTTGATGCTTAGCTTATTCCACTTAACATGATTAGTTCCTGTTTTATTCGCATTGTTTTAAATAACAAAATTTTGGTATATTTTAAGGATGTAATTAAGGCCAGGGTGGAACCTTATCCTAAGCCATCAACATCTGCTATAGATTGCACTACAATGTATTGGCCAAAAGATTTCATTCTATGTAATAAATACACATTTACCATTTATACTAAGCACTTAGTGCATATTTCAGTGTACTCATAAAAAGACAATAGAACAGTGATCGCCATGGAAATGATTATATCTTTGGAATGCAGAGTCTTTTCTCCCTGTAATTTACATGTGCTGGAACTGGCTTGGTAACTGAGAAAGATTAATTATTTTTCTATTAACTTGAATTGTTTTTCTTTATATTTAATTTCTGAATACTAAAGCACTTTTAAATATAATAATTAAAGATAAAATAGTTTAAATAATTTATAAATCTATGTATTATACACAACCAGAGTATCTATCTGTTATGGTTAAATGCATAGGTTATTTAAAAATATGAAAATGAAAAATATAATAATTCAGAAAAACCATCATGTGAAACAGCTAAAAAAAGAAATTTTAAACAGGATTTTTCAACCTGGCTACTATATCTGAAGCCCTATAAAGACATCAAAGGAAGTTAGTATGTAATAAAAAATTAAAAAGAGTGGGTAGAGATTTAGTAAAACAGATGAAAGAAGAAAGTTTTAAAATATGAATGAGATAGCATCAACAGCATTTTGTATAACAATATTATTGAAGTCACTTTTGGAAACACTATGGCCTGCAACCCTCATGTGTGGGTGTGGTCTCTAAATTGGGGTGGGGTAGAAGCAGTGGTACCCCAGCACTGTTCTCTGACGGCACTGAACTCAGGGCCAGACATGGTGCACAACTTGAAGGATGTATCAGAATGGCTGACTGCGCAGCCCCAGCTGAGGGCCTTGGCTTCAGGATCCCCCGGTTCCAGGACAGATAATCCATGACATGCTGGCCAAGCCATGAAAGACCTCAACCAAAGACATGCAGAGGGTGGGCATCTTGCTGTGAGTGATGTCTGAACCCAGTGCTCATTTGCTGGAACCTCCAGCTGGACTCTGGGGAGTGAATGTTGCCCTTTGTGGTCAATGGGGTACTCTGGGGTGTGGTAGGCAAGCAGCAGTGCCCTGCAGCTGATTGCCCTTTGGATCCATGCGGCTCTGTTGATGCAGTGGGAGTTGGCAGGAAGGACCAAGGATTTCAGCCTCATCCTGGGCTGTTAGGAGCCACAGACTTAAGGGCCTTAGACTTGGCATGCCTGACAGCCTGTTGCATTGCAAAGCCTGCCTTGGGCAAGCAGGGCCACAGCAAGCAGGATATTAGGCCAGAACATACTGTTGTAAAGCAAGCCGAATAGAACCTCCACCCTTGTTCCTGTTCAAATAATTAGTTCCTCCCCGTTTCAATATAGATGATTAGTTCCTCCTGTTTCAATAGATAATTAGTTCCAGGAAACCTCTCCTCTTCCCCTCATCTCCTAGAGAAGTAGGTATATATATGAGGAGTAAAATAAAGAGCAGGAGGCACTCCTTTCCACCAAGTATGTGTGTCCGTGTGTTTCTTGGGCCATCAGCCCCGGGGCCAGCAGCCCGGCATTCCCAGTCCACCCTCAGGGTTTGAGCATCGTTTCCTGCAGATCAGGATACTGGAACACATAGCCATTCCAGAGCTGAGCATTAGTTGAGTGTACACCTGCTGCAATACCCAAACAAGTGACTCTGCAACAGGCCTGGGGGCTGAGTTCTAGTGGAAAAAGAAAAACACAAACCATGGCAGAAGGCTGTGCTTGCTTGTAGTGAGGCCAAGGCCTACAAGTTGTTTGGAGAAGCAGTGAGCAAGAATCCGGACTACATCAAGGTTTGCAAGACCCAGCCCCCTCACAACATGGTTAAGATAAGTGACTGCCATGTCACAACAGTGGGTCTGTGGCTCTGGATAACCTTGTGCTGAACTGATGGGGGTCACACTTCACCCTGGGGAAGTGACAGCCATCAACAGTAAGAGATGAGGTTACTAACAAGAACTGCCTCCTAAAAGGAGGTAGATCCATGGTTAGGACAAAATGCTTCGGTGTTATTTTTTTTTTTTTTTTTTATTGTTGCTTACACTGTATTATGTAGTACAGTTTTATAGGCGCTGGGGATTCCCCCCACCCCTCCCCATACCCCTCCCCCCATGGTGGATTCCTCCACCTTGTTGCATAACCATAGTTCAAGTTCAGTTGAGATTCATTGCTTGAAAACACATGCCTAGCATAAAGTTCAGCGTCTTATTGTCCAGATAAGTTCAGTGGCCTCCTGGGGAGACCTTCTATGGTCTGAAGATAGGTCTAACAGAGTAAAGATCCGGTCGGTTAAAAGCCCCAACAAGGCCTCAGTTTCAATATACAACATTATGGAATTAATTGACATAGTAATGGGTAAACAATATGTTAAGAATAATGCGAGTTCCATTCTTCGAAACATCTGGGTTGAGACAGTATCAATGACAGGTTCAAAAAATAACAAACAACCAAACAAAAAATTACAGGTTAAATCAAGGCAAACATGTGGTATCTAATCTTTTGGGATTCACTCATTTCCCTTAGCATTATAGTTTCCAGTTGTGCCCATTTAGCCACAAAGAACTGCATTTTGTTTTTTTTAATAGCTGAGTAGTATTCCATGGAGTAGATGAACCAAAGCTTTCTTATCCAATCTTCTGCTGATGGGCATTTCGGTTGCTTCCATGTTTTTGCAATTACTGATTGTGCTGCAATGAACATAGGGATGCATGTTGGTTTGTCGTAAAACAGGTGTTTTGGATATATTCCTAGGAGTGCTATTGCTGGGTCATATGGCATGCAGATTCCGAGTTGTTTGAGTGTTCTCCAGACTGATTTCCATAAAGGCTGTACCAATTTGCAGCTCCACCAGCAGTGGAGTAGGGTTCCCTTTTCCCCGCATCCTCGCCAGCAAGCGTCGTTGGTGTTCTTGTTTATGTGGGCCAATCTTACTGGTGTTAGGTGGTACCTCATCGATGTTTTAATTTGGATTTCCCTTATTGCTAGGGAGCTGGAACATTTTTTCATATGTTTGTTTGCCATTTGGACTTGTTCCTTTGTGAAATGTTTGCCCATTTCCCGTGCCCATTTCTTGAGTGGCTTGTTCGTTTTGGTTTTTTGGTTGTTTTGAAGTTCTTTGTATATCCTGGAAATTAGCCCCCTATCGCCTATATCGTGTGCAAAGATCTTCTCCCACTCTGTGGGTTGCTTTTTTACTTTGTTGATTGTTTCCCTTGCTGTACAGAAGCTTCTTAGTTTGATGAGGTCCCATTTGTTTATTCTGTTCTCAACTGCTATTGCTTTTGGTGTCCTTCTTAGAAAGTCGGAACCTACTCCTAGGTCTTGCAGTGTATTTCCTACATTTTCTTGCAAGAGTTTGAAGGTTTCTGGATGTAGGTTTAGGTCTTTTATCCATGTAGATTGGATCTTAGTGTATGGTGATAGATGTGGGTCTATCCTTTTGTTTCTACAGGCTATCAGCCAGTTGTCCCAACAACATTTACTAAAGAGGCCTTCCCACTTGCTTGAGCTATCATTGGTCTTTTTGTCAAAGATTAATTGGCTGTATTTGTGTGGGTTCCCTTTTGGTGCTTCTATTCTATTCCATTGATCTTCCTTTCTGTCTTTGTGCCAGTACCAGGCTGTTTTGATAACCACTGCTCTATAGTATGTCCAGAGGTCCGGGATTGTGATTCCCCCTGCTAACCTCTTATTTTTCAGGATGGTTCTAGCTATTCGTGGTTTTTTGTGTTTCCAGATGAACTTTTGAATCATTGTATCCAGTTCCGTGAAGAATGTTTTGGGCAATTTGATTGGAATTGCGTTGAAAATGTATATTGCTTGTGGTAGTATAGACATTTTAATGATATTGATTTTGCCTATCCAGGAGCACGGGATGTTATTCCATCTTTTGAGGTCTTGTTCAATTTCCTTTTTAAATAGTTTGTAGTTTTCTTCGAATAGGTCTCCTACGCTTTTGGTTAGATTTATTCCCAAGTACTTCATACTTCTCTCTGCTATTTTGAATGGTATCCTGTTGGTTAGATCTTCTTCCATCTTGGTGTTATTTGCGTACACTATGGCTGTTGATTTTCGTTCGTTAATTTTGTACCCTGCCACTCTGCCAAACTCTCGTATAAGTTCTAGCAGTTTCTGTATTGAGTCTCCTGGTTTTTCTATGTATAGGATTATGTCATCTGCATATAGTGAAAGCTTGACTTCTTCGTTTCCTATACGTATGCCTTTAATTTCTTTTTCTTGTCTTTCTCTCCTTTAGGAGAGAAAAGGGAGGGGGTCATTCCTTACTGTCATGCTACATCAATATGTAGGGGAGGGGGATGGTCATGTGATGATCCTTAGAGACCCCAATGTGGGGAAGAGTGTTCCTAAGATATTACTTGAGTGTTTTTGATAGTTCTCAGATGTTGTCGGTTTCATTGCTCCAAGGTTGAGAAAAATCTTTTCAAGGTCATTGGTTGACAGAGTCTACCAGAAGTGCATCACAAACCCAGGAACAGACTGCAAAACTTGGCAGAATTGTCCAAACTGCTCTGCTCCCCATCCCCTGATGAGGCAGCCAACATCCCTGCTGGCCTCGGTGAGCTGACTGCCATGTTCCCAGTATGCATCCAGGCATGCTGCTCTAGGGCACATCAATGGTAGCTGCAGGTTACCATTTAATACCATTAACCAAGGAATAAGGCAAACTTACCCTTCAGTTTGCAAAAGATTTTTACCAACCCTTCGAAACTCTGTTTCTTTCTTTCTTTCTTTTTTTTTTTTTTTTTTGCTCCCCAAATAAATGGATCCAATGTCCTCTATCTCAAACTACTGGATTAATTTTATTCTCTTTCTTTTCTTTTAAATTTTAGTACATAAAAATGTATCCATAAGAAGCAGGATATTTAGTTTTAAGTTTCCTCAATTTTAACAAGTGACTTACTTTTATATATGTATGAATTTTGAAATCTGTTTCTGTCACCCAGCAACTTTTCACTGTTGTAGAGGATTCTACTTTATAAACTATTATAAATGATTTACTCCCTTGTTATGGGAATTTGAAAAACATATAACTTTAAAAATAACAAACAACGCATCTGTGAGCATTCTTTTAGATGTCTACTAATGAACCTATTTTTTTTAATGAACCAGATTTTTTCCTGAACAGACCATCTCACAAAACTTTTAAAAAGGTGGATATGTGTGTGCCTACTGTGTTCAGTGCTACAGGAGGTAAGACTTAAGGGATTTTGAGGTCTTGAAATATTACAGGAATGACTGAGGAACTAAATTATTATTTAATTTTGTAAACACAGATTTTATATGCTTAATTTGCAATAAAAGTAAAATTGTAGAGTGATATGTTATTGTGATACACAGAGAAGACATTATTTTGAGTTTTTCCATGTGTGTGTATATATCACTGATATTTTGCTTCTCAAACTATGTTCCTTCCTTTTTGTTAAAAGTTAAGTTTTCAGCGTGGTTTTATATTTATGGAAAACTAGTATTGATAGCACTAAGAGTTCCCACACCCTATGATTAACATCTTATGTTAGTATTCAGTATTGTTGTACAGAAAGTGTCAGCATAATGAGAAAGTAAAGTGATGAGAAAGTAATGAGAAAATGAGAAAGTAAACAGAACTAATGGGCTAAAAATGGAAGTTGAGAAGCCTTCTTGTCTTTAAGAAGTGTCAGATCTTGTATACAGCACACTTTATTCTTTCTTATCCTCCATTATCTGAACAGAGGAGAAGAGAGTGCTCCTGCAGCAGATTGGATTCAATTCTGAGATCAATATTTGATCATTAGATAAGACAGTGTCAGTTAACACTGGTTTAAAATGTGCATTATAGTAAAATAAAGCAAGGTTGAAAATAACTCTGGAGGGAATAGAAACGGAGCAAAGAACCAGAGCAGAAAGAATAGACTGACTAGGAGGGGATGGGTAGCCCCACATATTTAGGAAACAGGAGCGAGAGTTGAGAACAACGTGTAAAACAGGGGCTCCAATAGATGACACACTTTACAATGTCTGCAGGAGTAAGAGGATAATCCAGGAAACCAAACACGTTTTCTCCCCAAGCACCAAAACACAATAACAATAAAAGCCAACAGTGCAAAGGGCAACAACAAATCAAAATATAAAGATATTCACTAATTACTCTATTTCTACTGGATTAAAGATCATTGTTTTCTAACTCATGCATCAGATTTTAACCAATAGGCATTTCTTCAAATAAACTAAATAAAAAATCGTCTTAGTGAAGTACGCATTGGTGTAGTAACTTGTCACCAGGCTCCTTTCCTTCCCATCCTTACAAAACAAAATATAAAATTCAAATGGAAAACAATCTCAATAAATAGTATGAGAAAACGTATAATACCTTTTGGCAACTTGGGTCACTTCATTTACCAGAACATCATCAATGGACATACTCTATTTTTTATCCAGGATGTATTTTTGAAGTAGAAATCCAGTCCACATTTATCAGCTAATTATGATTACGTCCAGTTGAGTCGAGATTTTAAGCAGCCAGCCTGCAGTTCTTGAGTCAGAGCATCCTAACCTTCGCATGCAGGAGAAAGGCATGTGCTAACAGAGGGAATATACCAAGTGGAGTGCTACCTGCAGGCTACCTAGATGCCCTCAACAAGTTCCCATCCGTTCCTATTTTGCCAATGTTTTTGGCAGGAATAAATTTTAGATTCTACTGCTTTTTGGCATTGATTGAGATGACAAAATCATATGATTTTACTTTTTAGTTTTTTAATGCAGTAAACACATTGGATCTTTAAATAATCATTATGTTTCTTTTTAAAAAAAATCAGTAATACTATATCATGGAAAGTTACTTTGTAGAACACAGTTCTGGATGAATACGATGAAGTGGAACTCTATGTTCAGATTCTATTGATTTTTAATGGAAAGTCAGATCAGATTTATGCAGAGAAGCAGAGAAAGGTCTTTCATCTGCTAGCTCACTCCCCAATTGACCACAATGGCTGGAGCCGAGTTGACACGGATCCAGGTGCCTGGAGCTTCTTCTGTGTCTCCCAAGCAGGTGTAGGGTCTCAGGGCTTTGGGTCATTTTCCACTGCCTTTGCACAGAAAGGGAGCCAGATGGAAAGTGAAGCAGCCAGAACACAATCCAGCATCTATATAGGATCCTGTAGCTTACGAGGTGAGAATCTAGCCAATGAAGCCATAGCACTGGGCCTGAACGTAAACTTTTAAACAGCTGAACTGACATATTTTTTGCTTTTTCTTTGAAGATTTATTTGTTATGCAGATCTAAAGTGATAGGGGAGACAGTGACAAAGGGAGAGATTGTCCTTTCAATGATTAACCTCCCAAATGGCTATAATGGCCATGTCTGGGTCAGATAGGAGCCAGGAGCCAAGAGCCAAGAGCCAGGAGCCAGGAACCAGGAGCGAGGAGCCAGGAGCCAGGAACCAGGAAGCAGGTGCTAGGAGCCAGGAGCCAGGAGCCAAGAGCCAGGAGCTAGGAGCCAGGAACCAGGAACCAGGAACCAGGAGCCAGGAACCAGGAAGCAGATGCTAGGAGCCAGGAACCAGGAGCCAAGAGCCAGGAACCAGGAGCCAGGAGCCAGGAGCCAGGAGCCAAGAGCCAGGAGCCAGGAGCCAGGAGCCAGGAGCTTCCTCTCTATGGGTGGAGGGGCACGACTGGGCCATCTTCTGCTGCTTTTCCAGGTACATCAGCAGGGAATTGAATTGAAAGTGGAGCGTCCATGAAACAAACCAACGAATGTCTAAGTGGGATGCTCGCATCATAGGCCAGCCCTGAGATACAATTTCTGTATCACACAATACACTCATTTAAAATGAGAGATATAAAGAATTTTCACTGTACAATTCATGTGTTTTATCATTGCAGTGTCCTGTTATCCGTTTCATAATCAGTTTAAATCATTCTATCATTCCTAATAGAAACTGCGTACCCATTTGCAGTCAACCCCACATTTTCGCCAATATTCTTTCTCGTGTGTACTAAGACTGAAACAACCACTGATCTGCTTTTATTTTTTCTTTCTTTTTCTTTTTTTTTGGGGGGGGGGGTTCTCTATTCTTGAGAATCTAAAACACGATATTTTGTGACTGGGTTCTATCTCTTAGCATATTCTCAAGTTCTATGCCTGTCGTAACAAATATCACTAGTTCATTTTTTTTTTTTAAAATTACTGCTAAGTATTGCATGATTGCCATTCATTGGCTAATTCCCCAAATGCCCCTTACAGTTTGGGTTGGAAAGGCTAAATTCAGGAACTGGGAATTAAGCCCTGATCTCCTACATGGCGCCAACGACTCAAGCCCTTGAACCATTACTGACCATCTCCCAGGGGGTATATTAGCAAGACCTGGACTTGAGCGCAAGCTCTCCAATGCAGGATTTGGACATCTTAGAGCAGTATGCCAACCTGCTCCTGATTGATGCTTGAATAAAACAGGGATTACAATTCCTAGGACAAATCCCACTTGGTTAGGATGTGTTATCTGTTCTGTTTTTCAATTCTATTTGATAAATTTATTTAGAATTTCTGTGTTTATATAGTGAAGAACAGGAGTCTATTATTTTCCTTTTTATTGAAGTTTTAATATAGTTTGGATAACAGGATAGTACTGACTTCATATAATGACTTAGGAGGTGCTCTTTCCTTTTTAATTATCTGGGATAGTGTATGTAGAGTTAATAGAATATCTTCATTAAAAACTTGGTAGAAATCATCAATGAATTATCCGGGCCTTGGGTTTTAATTATGTGAGGCATTTCAACTATAAATTTAGTTTAATTTTTGCAGCATATCAGGCTTAGTGGAGGATAGATAAGGTCTTCTACGGGTGTTCTGTCCATGTTCCTGAGGTTTTTGTTACGTTCCGACATGTGCCATTGTCTGCTTTTGAACTATTATAGTTAAACAGAATTAATCTAGGAATAGGTTTCCAGGTTTACCTGAAAGCCTTAGACCTTGGCTCCCTCTGGGACATACTGTAGGTGTTCACACACTCATTAATAGATTTGAGTGATAGGTCACTTCTGCAGTCATTTCTCCCACAGTAAATCAGTAAATCGACATTATTTTATGCATTAGTTTTGTAAAAATATTGAATGTAGTTGCCCATATTTGTGCTGACAAATCAGTATTGTAAATCTGCAAGTGGTAAACTCATTAAAGGTTTGCCACTCTTTGATGCCACATGGGAGCTAAGAAGAGAAGCTTTTTCACTTTATTCAACTCCTTTCCCGCTAAATCATTGTGATTATCAAGATGATCCTTTACTTATTTGAATGTCTTTCCTTTTTAAAGCTTACTTATTTTTCTTTGAAAAGCGTATTTGCAGCGAGGAGAGACAGAGAGATTTTCCATTCATTGTTTCCCTTCTGCAATGGCTAGAGCTGAATTGATCTGAAGCCAGGAACTGGGAGCTTCTTCTGGGTCTCTCATGCTGGTGCAGGGGTCCAAGACTTTGGGTCATGCTTTGCTGCCTTCTCAGCCCATAAGCAAAGAGCTGGATGTGAAGTGGAGCATCCAGGATACGAACAAGTACCCATTCTGGAATCCAGTTCTTGCAAGGTAAGGATTGAGCCATTGAGCCATTACACTAGCCCGTACTGATTCGGATTTTTAAACTTGTTATTTGAAATACATTTCTGAGGGAAAATGATTTAGCCCTGCTTAATTGTTGTGAAGGAAAGCAAGCATTCAAGAGAGAAAAAATTTGAACTATTCTAGGTTCTTTGCTGTTTTAAAGCATTATGATAGGAAAAGACGTATTGCAATGGAAAAGAAAATCAATACTGACCGGTGAAAAACACACACGAAGCCCACTTGAATGAAGTCTGGCATTCAATAGAATGTTCACAGTTATGGGCGTCTGATTGTCCAGCAGAGGAAATACAGATTCTTGACCTTCCTTAGAACATAGATTGTTAGAGAACCTTTGCAACAGGGAGCATGATAGGAAAGATCACAATGAAAAATATGAGAGTCTCTTAAAAAGCTCTTGAACATCAGTAAACAAAATGTATCCAGCATAAAACTACAAAAGGTCAGCATGGTAAGTCTATTATCTGGGTTCCAAACAGCAAATGCAATAGTCGGAAAGTATTATTATTGTCAAACTTAGCCTTCACAATGTAGTCGCATAAAATGTCATTACACTGGCAGTGGGAACAGTGAACAAAACACACACGTGCATAATGGGACCTCAGCTTGGACATTCCCTTGGTAGAATTTGTTGGTGGCATTTGTAATTCTACTTATCGCAATGACTTTAAAGAAGTTATCTAAGAGTTCTTTATTATTTATGTCTTTAAAAGTCTTGTCATTTTTACCATTTATTGCTTCTCAACTATATCCAATTTGTTTTTATGTCTCTCTTACCAGATGTCATTTGCAAAATATACTAAATATAAATTGCATTAGCATGGCAATTGCTTATAAAGGAAAACTAAACTGCTTTACACCTAGAAGTTAAGACCTTCCCATATATTGGAAAAACCACTAGAACAACAGAAAATGTTCTTTGTGGGTAGCATGAATATAAATTAGCACAATAGATTTAAACAATACTTTGAAAATATTAAGCAAGTCTGAAGATGCATACATTCAGATCAGCAAATACATAATTCACTCCTAGAATCTGAAAACATATATGCAATATAATCAGATATATAGATAGATAATGGGGATATATGAGCATAAATGACTCTATGCAAATTTGTTCATTCTTATACTCATTGGAATTAAATGAAAAATAAAATAGAAGCTAATCAATATGAAAACGGAGTTTTCAGATATTCTCTCCAGAGAATAAATTCTCTCAAGTAGAATAAATTTTCTCAAGTAGATAAATCAGTACTATAGATATCAATAGGTATAAATCAGAGAAACAAAACTGTAAGCAAAAAGAAGTAAATTGCACAAGGCTTTAAAAATGTTATAAGGTTTTAGGACACAGAATAATACTATTTGTTTTAAGAATATACACTTTATAATCAAAGAATAAAGTCATGGCAGGCTCTGATTACTACTAGAAAAAATGCTTGGCCTGCATATCTGGAGTGTTTCTTGCTTTGCTTTTAGTTAGATCTATAGGTCCCAACATATAGTTCTTCCTCACTTCCTATATGTTTTTGCATTTCCTGAAACAATTTAAAAGCCAGGAAAGATTATTCCTTGGCTATTTTTCCACATTGCTTGTTGCCTGGAGAGAAACTGATAGCTTTATAGGGAGTTAATATGCTGATTATTAAATATGAAAAACTTACATTATAGGGAATTTTTCATTTCTCACTTTTATTTTCAGTAAAAGCACAAAACTTGAAAATGTACCCATATAACTCTGAAATACCACTACGAAAAATATGTCATAACATCCCAATGTTTGGATAATGAGAATGCAAAGTGAGTGTCTATTTGTTTCTTTGTTTTGCTAATTTCCCTTTTCTCAACTTTATAGGTAAGAATTGCACAGCTGCGTACCTTGTATATAGCGAAAAACAGATACAGAAAGAATGTAAGTGACAAGGTCCAAGAACTGTTTCGAGGATGGCTAAGAAGTGAAATCTGCCTCTTGTACCGATTTTCTAAAACTATGTTCCCTCCTACTTTCTCAAAGTTGGTTTAAGAAGTAACAGTTTTCAGATTTGTATGTTTCTAAACATTCTGTTCTAAAATGCTTTCTTGCTTACCAAGAGGGGAAGCTAAATGACATTTGTTAAGTGAGGAGGTTATTTCCCAAGATGATAGAACACAGAAGCAACAGGAACTGAATATCCTTATACAATGTAAGAAAATTTGGAATATTCTTTATAAATGCCGGCAATTCATTGAACTAACTGATATGACATCCAATTATTTTCTTAGAAGCAAAATTGTCAATCATACTAATTAAAAATATTTATTTGTTTGGAAGGCATAGTTATACACACACACAGAAATTCTCCATCGAGAGATTGTTCATCTACTGGTCCACTCCCCAAGTGATCCCAGTGCTCAACGACCCAAGGCTATGCTGGGCCAAAGATGGGAATCAGAAACTTCTTTGTGGTCTTCCACATAGGCACAGGAGGCCACGCACTAGTTCCAGCCTACACTGGGTTCTCAGGCATATTAGTGGTGAACTGGATTGGAAGTGGGGTAGCTAGAACTCGAACTGACCCCATATGGGAAGCCAACATCACAGGTGGCACACTAATGCACTCTGCCGTAAAGTTTACCCCGTAAATCATATGAATTCGTTTCCAGCTCTAAAATTTGTAAAATTCTACTTTACTTCCCTAACCTGCAGTATTTTAAGGCATCACAAGGCCATAGTAAGTAGTCACAGTAGACGAGACAGATTTAAGAGTAGGAATCACAAATTACTTTTCTAAAGGATTTGCATCTGGGAACAGGTGCATGCAATCAAAGATCTAGTATATAAAAGAAAATGTCAGGTGATCTTACTAACCAGCATGTATTTTTCTTCTTTACATAAATCTCCTCTTAGCAATGGAATAACTAAATAAATCTTAATTATTCTGATTGTGTACTGATAATACAAAGACTTAGATAAGTTACAGAAAACATCAGTTATCAACATAGTAGGACCAGTATTACAGTTTGATTTTGGCTGTAGGGGTTCACTTCACTAGAACGAAGTTTTGACATTTCATACGCGAGTCACATGATTCTTTAACTTATTTTAAAATCATAAAGTGGTCTGGATTACATGTTTACTACCATTAAATATGACCAATAAAAAATCCAGTGTTAGAGTGCACCCAGCCCCTTTTCACCTCAGTGCTGACACTTCTTCCTCTAGAATTTGAACTCATGCCAAGTACATTGTTCTCTGACCTTTCTTTAATGAGTGAAAAGCATTTTGTGATTGCTTCCTATCTGCTTATATAAACCCAATTTAGTAATGCCATATTGTAATTTTTAAAACATCTGCTTGGATTTCAATGCAACTGTTTGCTATGTTTCTTGTAAACAGTGATTCACTTAGAGGTACCCTGATCCACTGTTGGTGCAAGTGTAGACCAGTGCAGCCACTATGGAGGTTGGTGTGGAGAGTGCTCAGAGAACTGAGAATTAACCTACCATAAAACCCAGCTTTCCCACTCCTGGCAATACATTCAAATGTAGCAAAATCTGCATATGAGGAAGCAACCTGCCACCTTACATTTACAGCAGCGCACTTGTGAAGACATGGAAACAGCTCAGATACCCATCAAGAGATGAGTGAATAAACAAACTGACACCTCTACTCTATGGAGTATTATACAGCCATAAAAATGAAATGCTACTGTTTGCAACAAAGTGGTCCCAAGCGAAGACCATTATGCCTAGTGAAATAAGGCAGTCTGAAAGGGACAATTATGATGTGTTCCATCTGATATAAGACAGCCCCCGCTCAAAGCACAAACTAAATAGATATTGACAATCAGTTATATGCATATATTCTCATAGATGAACTATTTAGGGGAGGATGGCTTACCAGGAAGTAAAGATACATTGCAGTGTATGTTTGTACTTCTAAATAAAAGTGGAACTCCCAAGGGCACTTTTAAATATACCATTACAGCAGGATACTCCATTTTCTACATTTGCGTACCTACCATGTCATGATACACTTAAATAGCAGAAGGTTAAACTTGTAACTATTAATAAGGGACAATACTACTGTCGTAATTTGTGAAAAATTTTGGTAGAAGAAATCAGGAAGGGGAGGAAGGAGAGACGCAGGGAAGAAGCCATATACTTACAAAACTGTACCATGGAAAAGAATTAACAAAGAAAAAAGGAAAAGAAAAAAGGAATCAATGCCATAATGAACATCTTCCCATACATAACAGTGACTCTTGGTGGAAGTATTCTGTATTTTGATCTTATGAATTCCAAATTTTGTTCTTCCCTAGTCACCTCAAATTTATTTAATGTTATTCCTCATCTCCTCCTCCTCCTTTCAAAGCAAAGGTTTTTCACTAATGACCTTCTGTGATGTATGCTCACTCAAAAATCCTGTCTCTGTATTTTTGCACTCTTTAGAATTTGTCTAGAGTTGTTACCTCACAACTTGCCTAAGAGATTTATATTGAAAATGCTTACAAAAAATGGTATTGCATTCTAATGGTTTGTATTTTATTATTACACAAAGCTGTTTCAATCATAGATACTTGGAATGGAATTCTTCCAGCTTTTTCTATGAAACCAACATCACCTTAACACCATAGGCACAATAAGGAGAACTACAGATCAATATCCTTGATGAACATAGACACCAAAAACCTTAGCCACTAGACGCCAACAACGAATCAGACACATCATTGACCCAGGCCTCATGGGATTTACCCCTGGCGTGCAAGGAAAATTTACCATATGCAGATCAATAAATGTGATTCACTATGTCAACAAATTGAAAACCATATGATCATCTCAAAGATGATACAAAGAAGGCATTTGATAAAATCCAGTACTACTTCATGCTAAAAACCCTATGCAAGATAGGCCTAGAAGGAACATTCTACAACATAATCAAAGCAATAAATGAAAACATAGTGCTAGCATCATACTAAATGGGGAAAAACTGAAGATTGCTCCACTACGATCTGAAACTAGACAAGGATGTCCACTCTACCACTGCTTTTCTGTAAAGTATTGGAAGCCCTCTCTAGAGCTATTAGGCAAGAACAAGCCATGAAAGGAATTGGAATCAGAAATGAGGACTTGAAATTATCCCTGTGCACAGACAATGTGAGTCTCTACATAGAAACACTGAATGATTCAATTAAAAGACGATTGGAACTCAAGAAAGTCTGGCAGGAGAGCAGGATGCAAAGTTAATGAACATAAATCAATGGCACTAGTATACACAAATAACTCCATGGCTGAGAAAGAACTTTCAAGTACTGTTCCCTTTAAAAGAGTGGAAAAGAATCTTAAACCTTGAATTAATCTAACCGAATATGTGGAAACTTCTATGGTGAAAATTATGAAACATTGAAAAAAGAACTAGAAGAAGAAATTAAAAATGGAGAAATTTCCCAAGATCCTTTATTGTCAGGATTAACATCACCAAAATGTCTATATTGTCAAAAGCCAAACACGGATTCAATTCAGTTTCCAATCAAAATCACAACATTTTTCTCAGAAAAAAAACGATGATAGGAAAATTCATCCGGAAGCTTAAGACAGCACAGACAGTCAAAACAATGCCGAGGAATGAAAAATCAAGCAGGAGGACTCACTTTCAGGCCTCAAGACACACAACAGGGTAGTGGTCATCTAAGCAGTCTGGTACTAAACAGAGAAGATCAAAGGAATAGAATAGAAACACCAGAAGAAAGCCCACACACATACAGCCGCTTAATCTTTGAAAATAATCCAGGGAAAAGGTTGGTCTCTTCAACAAACGCTCTTGGTACAATCAGATAGCAGCCTGCAAAAGTGAAAAATAATATCCCACCTGTCACCTTAAACAATGAATATTCTTTTTTAAGTTTTGCCTTTTGGATACTGTAGCACTAATAAAATAGGATTGACTTTTGGGTATTTTGCATCTACTTATGGATCTGAATCATTGAGCTCTAAAATTCTAGAAATGACTTGGAAATGAAAGACAAAGACAGGGGAAAATGTATTTTTAAATTATATTGGTTTTGATTTTAATTTGGTCAATCAGTATGGTGTAAGTTCGGGCAAATCATCTGATTTTAACTGTCTTAATTTTCTATACATAGAGTAACAATAATAGAAAATATTTTCACGTGAGTTTTTAGGATGCATTTTCCATAATGATAGCACTTGAACTAAGAAGAAAAAAAAAGTTAGATATCAAGTAATGAAACTCAGGGACAAATGGGGTTTTCCTTTCTTTTTCACTTATTTCCTGGGATAATTTTATAATTGAAATATGTTTTGAGAATCTGAACTTCAGTGAGCAATTTGAAGCATTTCCTCCATGGTCAAATTCCCAAATTACAACACCTGTCAGCGGTCCAGTGCTGAGGTATAGCAGGAAAGGCTGTTACTTGTGATGCTGGCTCCTTATTCACCTGCTCCGCCTCTGATCCAGCTCTCTGCTAATGCGCCTCCGGGGGCAGCAGAAGATGCCCCAGTGAGTCTGTCCCTACACCCATGCTGGAAACCATGAGCAAGTTCCTTGCTCCTGGCTTTGACCCACCCTCATTCAAGCCATCAGGACATTTGGGGAGTGAACCAGTGAATGGAAAATCTTGTCTAGGTCTTTTCTTCTTCTCTCTCTCTCTGTAACTCTTTCAAACAAGTACGCTATAGCTTTTAGTAAAATGACAGCAAAAAATGTGAGCTACACAGCCTGTTTTTCTGGAAAGCATCCATTGTAGAATGAAAAGATAGTGTAACAGAAATAATTCAGATACCGAGTAATGATTTCTACCAGTATTATATGTTCAGTTTTAAAATGCAAAACAAAGGCTATCTAGGAGTTTCACTGGGCCTTTGAGAAAACAGAGATGATACCCAATAAATGAATTAATAATGCATGTCCCTCTTAAAAAGTTCTAGAAGAACCTTTACTCAATAAATGTGCTTTAAAATGTAGCAAAGATTTAGGAAGTCTATAAAGTAAATTTCAGTGGAATTATTTTCAATACTGACATATTGAGCTTCTTTTTTTTTTTCCGTCAGTGTCCCGTGTGTGCACATATTGGCCTAAGAGTAAAAAGCGCTAACTAGTCCATAAGCAAAAATAAAACAGTACTTTCAATGACAGGGAACAGGGAAGGCATCAAAACAAGCATGTTGATAAAAGGAATCGGTATGTGAGCTTTATTCCTGAGGTTTGATGTGTTTGTTTGCACACATTGACAAAGTCTAGCGAGATAATGATCTCTGTTGATAATTTATTAATTCACAGCATTCACTTTAACTACAGCAGGAGTCTCTGGGTGATTTCTGGTCTCTTCTAATTGTCCAGTACTTCTGATATTATTCTATTGATTGCACTTTTCCATTGTGTATCCCACAGGCAGAGAAGGGCAAACAGCAATCATGAAATATGAATGAGATGCCTCATTAACCTTTGGGCTTTGGAGGACTCAGAAACACCTCATCTATGTCATCTGCAAGAAGAGCCTGGAGGCCCCGCATGGGGCAGAGAGGATAGAGGAAGGATAGCTTTCTTTGTGGCTGATAAACTCGCCTATGCCAGGCCCTGGCGAGGTGCCGGCTGCAGGCTCATGCATTCAACTAGAGATTCTGAGATATTAGACAATATAAACGTAATGCAGAAAACTTGATGAAATTCGGGACAGGCTTGTCTTTAAAGGTTCTGGTTATGGAGCTGAAAAGAGATCTCAGAAATCTGCATTTAAAATAAACATACAAGTAATTCTAGTCCAGGAAATCTGTGGACCACATTTTCTAGAACACACTAGATGCATTTAAAAAAGAGTCAGCTGCCAAAATTAAGATTTTTTTGTGTGTGTTTTTTTCCTCCCATGACCGGTAGACTTGCTTTTATTTTCATACTGAATGTTTTTTTTCCTACCAAAATACATGATGATTGTATTAAGGTCATTATTACTATGGCACCAGAAACTATTTGCCTGCGAATAATTTGCTGACTAGATTATTTAGAACTTGCCTTTCCAGATTCTGTAGGGGCCTTGCAGATACAGTCATTATTATGTGAAAATTATCTACAATAGAGATAAAATAATTTAATATTTTTAGTGATGGCCAAAGTGCTATTCGTTCTGGAAGCTGGCAAGATGGGATATCAAAATAAGTAGACAACATTCTTAAGGTTCCCATGAGCACCACAGCACAAGAATAGGAGGAGCTTGTATTGCACAGAGAGAAGTGCTGAAAGAAAAGAGAAGATGAAAATCATTTGTAATTGAAGTATCACCCAGCAGAGCCTGGATTGATAGAGCCTGGGACCGTGATGTTCTTGTGAATGTGATCCAAGTTCTACTCCACGCCTCCTCTCTTCATTCCAAGTAACGCTCCTGAATTTACAGCTTTTCTTGCTCTACCTATAGGCTGCTATGATTAATCAAAGAATAGTCAGTTTCTCATACCGTTTTGCTTTTATTATGTCTTTTTTTTTTGCCTCTTTCCACGCCTGCTGCTTTATCTATGTCTCCTCAATTAAGAAGATCAAAGAAAGACTTCATGGATGACTGGTAAGTCTAATACTTATGACAGACATTCACTCTAACAAGAAAAATGATTCGTGTATGTTGCAATGTTATTTGTAATCATAAAAAGCAAAAATAGTATTATCAGAATGCAAAACATTTTCAGATCTCATAAATTCATCCTCTTCTACCAGTTCACGCTCGATTAACTAAAAATTGACATCACCTTAAGAAGCCATTTTCAAGATATACATTTGATTAGGCATGCTATCCAATTGTATGATTTTTCAGGGTTTTTTAAAAAAATTTCAGAATGATATTGAATGGTTTATCCCTCACACCATATTTTGATTTGCCTGACTATATTTAACTCAGTGAAATATATTTAACTCAGTTTTCTTGGCATAGTTAAAAGATTTTGGTTCATTGAAAACCATGGACCTTGAAGGGAAAGCCTTCCTAATTATAAACTGGTGTTATAATGGACTTTTGAATACAACATAGTGAAAGACATCTGTAAGGTTAGGACTGGACGTGAGAAGTCATCCAACTCAGCTGCCTCCATTTATGGGCACAGGCTCATTGCTATTAGGAAACTGTGTGAGCTTGCAAGCCAAATGGCCTGTGTGACCTTTAGCACCGATGGGCTCCAATTCTCATGGATCAAGACCCAAATCTGCTTATCGCACAGGTGGGCTCCAAGTATTTAAGTGGGTGTTTACCCTAATTGCCGGACCAGAGAAGAGCCAGGCATGGGCTGGCCAGCCGAGATAAGTAGGAAATATGTGGTATTTTTCCCCTCACCTTGTTGGCTATTGTGAATTGCCCCCTTTCAAGGTATTGTGGACTGCCCTGATAAAAACCCTGTGAATGTACTGTTTGGGGCTGCACTCCAGTATGGCTGTTGGTCCCAGCTGGCCGGTCAGCTGGCCAGTTGCTCAGTCGGTTGCTTGCTCTCAACCAAGAACCTCTCCATCGGTGATGGTTGGAAGCCCTAGTTTGAGCTTGAATGAACCATCCTTGTGCACTTGCATCGACCTCAGACTCCGGGTGATTTCAGGAGATCTCAAGATCTGGCCGTAACAATAGCTAGTTAGTTGTAGAGTAGGTGACAGAGCCTTTCCACTCTCACGTGATTGCTTCCTATCATGCTGCACATTTGTAACTTGGGTTTTTAATCTATGGAGAGATGCTTAATTATTCAATGTCTGTTTCAAGCATCAGTTGTGTTATAATTGTGCATGAAATCAGCTAACCATCTGAGAAACACAGGTGGGACAAATAGAGCAGTTTTTGTTCTCTCATTGTCCATAGTAGAGTTATAGTATTGCTCCTTAGATAAGAAGTTATCTGTATCTGAGAATATTTATTCTCAAGCAACCACCACTGGAGTCCAAGAATGAATGAGTGTGTGTTCAGACAAAAGCATAACCTTGAGGCTACTGTGGAATTTTCTGGCTCAAGAGCCTCTTTTAAAATTATTTGATCTATTAACTTACTGCATTTTATTTTAAAAGTGTAGTAGATACATGCAAATCAATAATTTTTCTCTTTTTGTGAAAGGCTAGTGTTGCCTGCAAGAAATGGGGAGGAACCAAAAGATTGAACATGGTAGTTTTGAAATTGATATTCATTTATAATGGTAAGCAACTGGCTAGTATACATCAAAGGTTTTACTGTTTGTGAAAAATAAAAAAAAAAAATGCTGTCTTCCATGGCGTTTGTATTCCAAAGGTGGAGACATGTCAGAAATAAGTAAAAATAAGTAAGTTCACATTTCGAAATTGTTCTGAGCTAAGTAAGTAAAATAATGTAATAGAGTGAAGGACATAAAATTAAGAAATCTCCTGTAAACTGCTTGTTAAGGAAGCATGTCTGGTAGTTGACATCAAAGTTGATATGTGAAGGGTAAGGCAGAGATCTCCAGGACTGGCATCGGATGCAGTGGCTAAGGCAGAGATCTCGAGGGCTGGTATTGGGTGCAGTGGGTAAGGTGGAAACCTCCGGGACTGGCATTGGGTGCAGTGGGTAAGGTGGAAACCTCCGGGACTGGCATCGGGTGCAGTGGGTAAGGTTGCTGGCAATGCCTGCAACAGCAACATCCCATAGTGGACTGGTGGATAGGAACCATCTGCTGTGCTTTGAATTCAGCTACCCACTAGCACACTTGGGGAGATTTCCCAAATGTTTGATTTCCTGCTGTCCACATGGGAGTCCAGTTTGGTGGTATGGCTCCTGGCTTCAGCCTGATCCAAAACTGGCTGTTTGGGTGTGAGCTAGAGGTTGGAAGATATTCTCTCGCTCACTCCTTGTGTGTTTTTTCTTTGCTCCTTTCACAATCTTTCATGTCTATATCTACATATCTATATATCTGTATATCTATATATCTATGTCTATATCTATATATACATCTAGAGAGGATAGATAGGTAGATAGATAAAAGGAGAAGTAATCAAAGATCAAGGGAAAACACTGTTGCAGGAATTTGATGGCCAATATGACAACTCAAAGGGTAAAAATTGTTTTCTAAGAACTGAACTCTATTGCTAAAGCTAGTTAGCAATGTAATGAGTTGAAAACAGGGACAGAAGAAGCCTTACAGCATACAAAGATGAGCTAAAATTTTAAGTAGTATGGGGACCGTAAGACTGGCGTTTTAAAAATTTGGATATCACAAAATACAAGATGAGGCATCAAGGTATGGATTTGGGGGAGTGCACACATTTGTACAGTAATCATCATAGCCATGACACAAGCTTCATTTTCCCATGTTGCTACCATGTGTAGTGGAGAAAATCAAATGAGAAGGAAGTAAGAGGAATAGATATGGAGAGGATCCAATACCGTTTAAAAGTAATTATTATCATTTTCTTAAAGATTTACCTGTTTTTATTGGAAAATCAGATATACAGAGGAAGATCCTCTGTTGGCTGATTCACTCTCCAAGTCATCATAGCAGCTGGAGCTGCGAGGATCCAAAGCCAGGAGCCCAGAGTTTCTTCCAGGTCTCCCACAGGGGTGCAGGGTCCCAAAGCTTTGGGCCGTCCTCGACTGCTTTCCCAGGCCACAAGCAGGGAGCTGGAAGGGAAAGGATAACTGGGATTAGAACTGTGTCCATATGGGATCCTGACATGTACAAGGAGAGAACTTCAGCTGTTGGGCTACCACACTGGGCCCACCCAATACTTTTTAAGTCCCAGTTTGTTCTCAATGATGCTTAAATTTATTATCTATTTTTTAAAATCACTCTTTAAAATTTGGTGGACTTATTTCCACGCAAATGTCTCAAATAGTGCAAGATATGAAATGATCTCCCCAGGATACAGAAGGTCACAAAATGGATACTCTTATTTTTTTATCCTGCATGAGGGCTCATTACTATAAGGCAAACATGAACTGCTTAGCTCTGTTCCTCAATTGGACATTCTGGAAATTGGGGAAAAGAATTCTCCAGCCAGACAAAAGAAGCAAGACTCAAAACTTGATGTAATGATGTGGTGACTGCTCTCAGTCCTAATCTTCAGTATCCTCAACTTAAAATAGTTGTTTCTGCATATATAGATAGGGAATTAAGAAGGACTTAGCCAGGAAGAAAGCTCCAGTCTTTCATCGCATGGAAGTTCTGGTTCCTAAAACTGAGTTATGGGTTCTAGTCAAGCACCGATGTGCACAAATAGATCAAATCACCTTAGCGAGTCCGAGAAGAGTATGCTTTATTAACCCACAAAAGTGAGGAGAAAAAGCAAAGCAGGCGCCCCCCGTTCATGTCCTGTGATGCCTAACTTAAAGCATTGATATCCCTTATTTCCTAGTCGTAACTGTGGGAAACCAGTCACTTAAAAAGATGAACTAACTTTTATCCCACTAACTTTTATCGCCTTAAATGTTGGAGCTTGAAATTCTTCTTGGGGAGACATACTTCAAAGCGTGGTTACTGTAGCTTTTGTGAAGTTGGTTCTCTGCCAAATTCTGGGCAGGCTTTCCTTCTGTTGTCATTAACTGAGAGCTTGTTCCCAAGTAGGAAGGAATTGTGGCAAACTTTGACCAGTCAGAAATACTTCAGCTCCAAATATGCAAACTATTGCACAATCAGTGACAGCAAGTGCAGTCCTGAATTGCCGCTACCACAGTGTTTCTATCATTAATATTTGGCTCAGTTATTAAAAAAAATGTTGACATTTCCAGGAACTACAATATTTAAAAAATATTTTTAATATAAACTGGTAACATATGAGAATACTTTAAAACGTTGGTGGAAAATGAAATTAAAAGTTTTTGGTACAATTTTTTTTTTTAAATCCATGCATAGTTTTGCCATAATAAGGACTTTTTGAAGACTCTCATGTATAGTAGCCACCAAGAGCTTTAGTGTGACACTGATGTGTAGTATATTTTCGTTTATTTCCCTGAGCACATGATGGAGAGATGCAATCTTTTCTCCTTTCCTCCATCATATTCACTCCTATAAGAAGAACCCCTTTGCAGTAAATATGTAAAAGCATTTTAATAGCAGGAAGTAGTTGACTTATGTTGTAATAGCAGTTAATAGAGAAAGATAGGAGTTTACAGATGCTCTACCCTGAAAAAAACAGAATATTCCATCCTGGCCTTTGCATAATTCGACCCACCAGAAGAGCCCCTTACACACCTCTGCCAGGATGGAGCCTGGATGTCCTGGGTTAAGACAATCTGTGGAAGAAATTCCAGGCACATGAAGGAATAGGGAGATTGAGAATGACTGAAGTAGCTGTCATTAGGCCTCAGAAGTGCATTGTGCTGCCTGAGGGAGACCTGCGCTTTGTTGCTTTCTCCTAGTATTTCCATGAATCCAACGTGTTTTTACATCTAGCTCCTGCTGTGTTGCAACAACTCTATGTTCTAAGCAGAAAAGGGAATTTGCTTTGGGCCTGGCGGTGTGGCCTAGCGGCTAAAGTCCTGCCTTGAATGCACCAGGATCCCATATGGGCACCGGTTATAATCCCAACTGCTCCACTTCCCATCCAGCTCCCTGCTTGTGGCCTGGGAAAGCAGTCGAGGACAGCCCAAAGCTTTGGGACCCTGCACCCGTGTGAGATACCCAGAAGAAGTTCCTGGCTCCTGGCTCTGGATCAGCATTGGCCGTTGTGGTCACTTGGGGAGTGAATTATTGGACAGAATATCTTTCTCTCTGTCTCTCCTCCTCTCTGTATATCTGACTTTCCAATAAATAAACAGATCTTAAAAAAAAGGGGGGAGGGATTTGCTTTGGCTTTCCCATTGCGATCTTACTCTTGTCTGGGTCTTCAGTCTTTTATTTTCACCCTTCCCAGAGGGATGATTTTTCTGCACTTAAATTGAATAATTGTTCCTACATACACCAATCATGTGGCTAATAATTCCTTTGATAAAATATCCATCTTAAAATTCATAATGTTTACTTACTTAGTGGTAAAGTGTGAGGTTAACATTTAACACACATTGGTAACAAACAGAAAGTACCACACTGAACTTAAATTTACATTTAAGTTGACATTAGGGTACTTATGAAAGTACCTTGGTAGTATTATTATTATATAAACAGGCCTATAATAAGGACTGAGATTGAATCAATAATTAAATCCCTCCCAATCAAGAAAAGCCTTGGGCCAGATGGCTTCACCACTGAATTCTACCAAATGTTTCAAGAAGAACTTACCCCAGTCCTCCCCAAACTATTTCGAGTGGTAGAAAGGCAGGCAATACTTCCAAACTCTTTCTATGAAATCAACATCACCTTAATAGCAAAGCCATTTAGAGACACAACAGAACAAGAAACTACAGGCTGCTATCCCTGATGAACACACACAGAGATCTTCAACAAAATAGTAGCCAGCAGGACCCAATGTTATGTCAGTCAGATAATTCATCCTGGACCAAGTAGGATTCATCTCTGGCATGCAGGGATGGTTTAACATTCACAAATCAATAAACGTGATTCACCACATCACCAAAGTGAAAAATAAAATCCACGTGATCATCTCCATAGAGGCAGAGGAGGCATTTGATAAAACCCAACACCATTTCATACTGAAAGCCTTAAGCAAGATAGACATAGAAGAAAGGTTCTATAACACAATCAAAGCAATATGCTAAAAACCCAATATCAGCATCATACTAAATGGGGAGAGACTGGCGATTTCTCTGTTAAGAACTAGAACTAGACAAGGATGTCCACTTTCATCACTGCTGTTCAACATAGTGCTGGAAGTCACTGCCAGAACTATTAGGCAAGAAAAACAAATTGAAGGAATTCAAATCAGAATTGAGGAGTTAAAACTACCTCCGTTCGCAGATGACAATTCTCTACATAGAACCAAAAGATTCAATCAATGGGCTATTGGAACTCATAAAAGAACTGTAACTCATACAGTGATTGGTGCTGTAACCTAGTGGTTAAAGTCCTCATCTTGAACGTGCTGGGATCCCATATGGGCATCGGTTCTCATCCTGATGGCCCTGCTTCCCATCCAGCTCCTTGCTTGTGGCCTGGGAAAGCAGTCGAAGATGGCCCAAAGCCCTGGGACCCTGCACCTGTGTGGGGAATCTGGAAGCAGCTCCTGGCTTTGGATCAGCACATCTCCAGCTTTTGCAGCTGCTTAGGGAGTAAACCATCAGATGGAAGATCTTCCTCTCTGTCTCTCCTCTTCTCTGTATGTCTGACTGTTCAATAAAAATAAATAAATCTTTTAAAAAAGAGAGAGAATTTGGCAGGGTAGCAGAGTACACAATTAATGAACATAAATCAATAGCACAAGTACACACAAGTAACCCCATGGTAAGTATGGTCCCTTTACATGAATTAGAGCAACTTTAAAAGCTTTTGAATTAACCTAACCACATATGTGGAAGGCCTCCACGATGAAAATTATGAAACGTTGAAAAAAGAAAGAGAGGAAGACATTAAAAGAGAGAGAAAGCTATGATGTTCCAGGATCAGCAGGATATACATAATCAAAATGTTCATATCACCAAAAGAAATATACAGATTCAACACAGTCCCAATTCAAATCCCAACAGCATTTTTCTCAGGAATAGAAAAGATGATTACAAACGTTCATCTGGAAACACAAGAGACCATGCATAGGCAAAGGTATCCTGAAGAATAAAAATTAAGCAGGAGGAATCACAATTCCAGACCTGAAGACATACGACAGGGCAGTGGACATCAAAACAGTCTGGTACCGGTACAGAAACAGGGAACAAAATTAAAGGAATAGAATAGAAATGCCGGAAGCGAGCTCACACATGAACCATCCTCTAATTTGGGGTCTCTAGCAAATGTTGTTGGTAGAATTGGATAGCAGCCTGCAGAGGTAAGAAGCAAGACTTCCCACCTATCAACTTATACAAAAAAAATTTCAGCTCTAAATGGATCAAGGACCTAAATCTTCCTCCATGCAGAAACAATCAAACTATTCAAGGAAAACATATGAATCCCACTCCAAAATATAGCAATTGGGAAAGACTTCTTAGAAAAGTCACCAAAAAGCACAGGAAGTCAGAGCCAATGTGCAAACCCGAAGCCTCTGTACAGCAAAGGAAATCAACAAACTGAAGAAGCAATGGAATGGGAGAAAATCATTGCACACCGTACAACCAACAAGGGAATTTACCCAGGATTTACAAAGAGCTTCAGAAACCCAGGGCCAGTACAACAAACAGACAAACCAACAAACAAATAAAAACCAAACAACCCTGTGAAGAAATAGGCAAGGAAATGAAAATGAACATTTTTTAAAAGTACAAATTCAAATCGCTAGTAGACATATGAAAAAAAATGCTCATGCTCCCTTAGCTGTCAGGGAAATATGAATCGAATCACACTCAAGTTCCATCTAACTCCAGTGAGATTCGCCTACCTCGAGGTGTGGATGTGGGTGGAAAGGAAGCCTCCTTCATCACTGTTGGAAATGTAGGCTAGTACAGCCACTATGGAAGTCAGTATGGAGAGTGCTAACAGAACTGAAAATTGATTAGCCATATGACCCAGCTATCCCACATTTGGGAATATATTCAAAGAAAATGAAATCTTCATGTAAGAAAGGGATCTGAAAAGTTCATAGCATTGAGCCTAAAATCTGAAGGCATAAATTTAATAATACTGAATATGCCAACATTGTCCAAAGAACAAATTCTACATCAAGCTTGTTGCAAAATTCCCTAAAACAAACAAACAAATAAACAACAAACAAGCAAACAAACCTGAATATCCACCAATTCATGCATGTACCAGTGCGTGAATAAGTGCAGATTGGTCAGGCTTTGCTACAACACTGACTTGCTGATGCTGGGACTGGAGACAAATAGTGTCAGGCTAGACTACAGATTCACCTGGAAACTGCAAAATCTGGAAGTAGACCTAGTAAGGAAATTGTGGGCACCTCTCTCATGGGCTGCAGCTAACACCAGTGAGCATGGGAACCTGGCTAACAGGCAGTGGCACCTACCAGCATGGATGTGGTTTTAACAGTGGGATTGGTGAGGCTGAGCTAGGCTCCAACAGCCCTTTTTGTATATGAGAGCCAAATGGGAAGTGGAACGAACTGGACCAGTCTGCTGCACATTCCAGTGCACAGGAACTGACACTGGGGGCAGGCCTGGTAGGAGTTTCTGAGAGTCTTTCTGACTAGACTGCAGCTCCCCCTGATGTGTGTGAGAGTTGAGTGTGTGGTGTGCAGAGAAAGGCTGGGCCGTATATTCCGTTGTTTTGTGTAAGAGATGGGGCTGAGGGCGGAACTAACTGGGAGACTACAATCACTAGTGTGTGTGTAGGGTAATGTGGGTGACAGACTGAGCTGGACCCTGTGCTGGCTGGCACACACGGCATCAGGTCCTGGGTCATCTCTGGTGAACTATCTTTGGGGATTCCCAACTGGACTACTGGACTCAGAATTCCAACCACAGGGAAAACCACAGGATCTTCGGTCTGTGGAGTGCGTGTATCAGAAATGTGTTTTCTCAGTTGTTAAAGCAACTGCACATCCAGATAAACATGGGGGACATGACAATCAGAGGATGCACAGAGGATGTCTAATGCTATGGAGGGCAGAACAAACTGGACAGCTCTCCTGGCCATGTGTTGACAGTGAGTAGCTGGGTGAGTGGAGACCCTAAGGTCGACTGTATCAACCAATGGACCTTGGAAAGATTTCCTCAACGTTGGCACAATGAAATCAACAGCATCTCAGAACTATGCAAGTCTCTTAAGCTGTACCCTTGGAACACAACACGCTCTGCACTGGAGATCCTGGGATGAGATCAGATGGCCACCCCTCATCCCTGGGTACTGAATCAATTCAACTGCTGGGAGTGGTCCTCTCCCCACCTCCCTCAAATACAGGAAGAGAAAAGAATATTGGAAACTGTTGCTTCTTCCCCTTTCGTCCATTCCTTGACCTTCCCAACCTTAATCTATATACTAGAAATTAAAAATACAATTTCTTCTTGTAGATGAATACCTAATAAAATATTTATTTAGACACTATTTACACAGTGGTTAATTTCCCAAAATTTGAATCTCGGTCCATAATTACCCAGCTATATGAACCTCAAAAAATTAGTTTTTACCCTAAAATATAAATCTGTGGACTATGGCTGCTCTGTGAAATTAAAGCAAGAATCCCATTGCAACTCAGTGCTGCGATTTTGTGTAGCTGGTCACCTTTCTCCACCCCTTTCCTCATGTTAGTCTTTTATCCCAACTTTGATGAAGGAGGAGACAAGAACTCCAACAACAGAGAAGGAAAAATGTATATTGTAACTCAAAACAATAGATTACTAACAGCATATGTTATCCAGATTCATTAATACATTTCGAAATTGATGAAATACTTTTACGTATTTGACTATTATAGACACGCTCATGGATAATGTAACATGTCTATAATGAGACACTCTTCCTAGACAGTATTTTAGAGAAATTGGAAAAATTCAATTTTATTTGTGGCATGGAACTGCATTTTGTAAGCCTAGATAATGTAATTATCTTCTCTATTTCTTAGATTTTATTTAAATTTATCATTGTGTTTTTATGATATAAAGAATGACAGAATTATTAAATCCTTCTTCACGTGCCGGCTTGAGAGTTGTATTCTTGATATACCTCCTTGTATATTCTTAAAAGTAAACTGTATCTTTGATATCTTAGGACCTCAACTTGTAAATGCTAATTAATAAATGAATTACTTGCTTCCTTACCCTCGGGTTTAGTTGGAGTTACTGGAACTGTTCACTGCTTGCTCAGTGAAAGAGACATTTATCAGAGAAATAAGCAATGAAACTGTACTACATAACTTTGATTTAAATACCAAGAGAATACCAATAATGACTCAGTTTTTTTAAAGAACTATTTGTGGTTAAGACGTATTTGAAAGAGAGCAAGGGAAACAGAGGCAGAGATCATCTATATGTTGGTTTTCTTCCAAATGACAGTAGCAAGAAGTTAGCTTTGAACTCAACCTAAGTCTCTCATATTACAGGCATCCAAATAATCGAACCCTTGCTTGCTATCTCCTATGAATGCAAAAGCAGACAGCAGAAGCCACAAGTGAAGCTAGACTTCAAAAACCAGGCACTCCTGTCTGGATGCAGATTTAATATATATATGCTATTTTTGTTGGAAAGGCAGAGTTAAGAAAAGAGAGGGGAGGACAAAGCGGGAGTTTCCATTCATAATTTTATTCCCTCAAATGCTGCATTTCCCAGAGCTCGGTTGGTTCAATGCTGGGATCCGGGAGTTGCTTCCAGGTCTTCCACACTTATGCAAGGGCCTAAACACTTGGGCCATCTTCTGCTGCTTTCCAAGGTTTTAAACAGGGAACTGGATTCGAAATGCTGCAGCCAAGACTTGAGCTTGCATATGGGGGATGCTGGCACTGTAGGCGAAAGATGAGCCTGCTAAGCCATCCTACCAGCCACCCCAGTGGCATTAACTTAATTGTGGCATTTTAACTGCTGTGCCAAACACTTGTCCTGTATCTTCACTTGTTAAATGATGTTTTGTTAACAATTTAGTGAATGCATGTAATTTGCTGTGTGTGCCTGTATTATCAACCAAAGTAGGAGATCACCAGGTCAGGCTCAAGAATGGAGTGATTTATTGCAGCTTACAAGGGAAGACCAAGCATTATCTTCACATTGGCAGAGTTGATGTTCACCTGGATGATGTAAACTTAAGCCTTGATAATACCTTTCCCCACCACAGAAGCCTCCCTCCAAGAATTTATCAGTGATGTCTGACATTCCGGCATTGTCAGTTAATCCCTTTAGGCTGCTGAAATAATTACTCTCTTTTGAAATGCATATCCTCTTGAGAAATAATTTTAATAACTGCAAGACATTTTAAAGGAGACATACAAATGATAGCTATGGAGAACACGGGGCAGAATAGAAGAAAGGTCATTTCTACATTAGAAATAAGAATTAATGGCAATAATCACATTACTTGATTCATTAGCTTGAAGAGACCACGGTCATCACTAAATGTAGCCTGCAATGCTTACCTGTAACATTGACTATCTGCACACATTTGGATATCCAGATTATAAAAGGAATCACTTTAAATAGAATTATACGCACGTTAATCACTCAAATCCATAGCTCAGCTCCAATCTTTCTTCCACATACTGTGCCTGCACTTCCTAGGATTCCAGTACGCTTTCCATAGCATGTTGTATAGATACTTCGAACTCAACTTTCTTCCTATGGAGTTTGTATTTCAAATGTATTGTTTTATCATACTTGATTACATTTTGTGCATAACTTTGTTAAAATCTGCCTTCACTACGGAATATGTCTTCTGTTTTGATCTTGGTTAGACATAGCTTGTGAGATATGGAAAAGATCAGAGAGACAATGCCCTCATTCCCTTTATTTGTGAAGATGTTGAGCCCTGCGAAGAACAGTAACTCACAACAGGTGGCAAAGCTGGAAATAAACCTCAAAAAAAT
Organism: Ochotona curzoniae; assembly: GCF_017591425.1. Taxonomy (NCBI): domain Eukaryota; kingdom Metazoa; phylum Chordata; class Mammalia; order Lagomorpha; family Ochotonidae; genus Ochotona; species Ochotona curzoniae. The sequence goes on along the minus strand of NW_024467095.1, from coordinate 23,596,404 downwards.
TGTAAATTTTTTTTTCAGCCCTTACTTTCAACTCTTAATTCTACATGGCACTTTTGATTACTCATTATTTATCCCCTGGTTTAATGAAATCATTCCTTCACTTCCATAAGCATCATCAGATTAAGCTACCTATCTTTCTGTTGATTTTAGAATCCACTGTGTCATGGAATTTTATTTTTATATTATTTATTTACCTTCTGTTCAGAGAGAGCACAACTAAAATTATTCAAAACGCCTGCTGTTTAATGTGATACAATATTTGAATGTCATGCATTCAACAATCTTCCTAGGAAATATGCTCAATTTAAATGGTACTGATTTCATCTCAATGCACAAACTCCTTGTCACTTTGTAAAATACCTTATGCAGTGGGAATCTCTTTTTAAAAAGGTCAAAAATCTTTTGGGTTTAGTGAATCAATACTATCTATTCAAGCATGAACTAGCGCTTGCCTATTCATGACAATACATAGACATGTTTATAAAAGCAATGCAAGAGAAGGGTGACATATTTTGAATTTCATGTAGAATAGGACACAAACTTGCTACATTTGAAAGAGGAAGGGATAAAATATCAGCCCAAGAATTTAGAGAATGCAGAGCTTGAGGCTGATAGCAGGATATAGATGTTACAAAGGCAAGTGGATTAAAAACTCATTTCTCCATCAGTAACTACATTTGCTCCCCTACCCATCTGAAAAGATATGACTGCAATAATTTGTAAATAACAAAATGGGTGGGTGAGCAACCCTCTGAAAAGTGTATTGGATAAACACACTAAAAATCCAGTGTGGTAATTTAGGAGTAGTTACTCAATTATGGTTTAAAGTTTTGCCAATCTCTCTTTCAATAGATATGCTAATTAGCTTGATTTATTTGTTGTACAATGCATATGTTATTTCTAAACAACTTATTGTAAGTGATAGAGATATACAATTACAGTTAAATAAAAATTTAAGAAATCTAAAACTGTTTCGCTCCATTGCTTTCTGAAATCACTCAGTGTTGTGTAAAATTCGAATCTACGCATAACAGCCAAACACTTAATGTGACTCTTAACAGGAAGACAATCACTTGGCACCCGTAACATATAAACGAGGAATTGGAATTGTAGACTAAAATAGAACTCATTAACTTCTATTTGATCATTTTAACGTTTAAACTCCCCAAATTTTAAAACCACAGAATCCATGGGCTTCTATCACTCTGTGGTTTGTACCTATTCTGTAATTCTCCTCATTAGTAGTAGTTCCTCATCTTCATCTGTGGGGACACCTTCAGTGCTAAGAGAACACAGGATTTCTCAAAGCAGGACATTTTCATTTTTAAAAAAAAGTTTAGAAGGCTAATTCAGCTACCAGATTTAGAGGTTGAAATCCAAGATTGGAGACTCCATTTGTTCAGGTTCTGATGTGGGCAGCAAAGGCACTGGCAGGAGGAGCTGTAGAGTCGGTAACATCTTGAGCCAGAAAGAGGGAGAGAGTAAGAGAGAGAGACAAGGAGAGATACATATGCACAAATACATTTAGGCTTGTATAACAGCCCTTGCTCAAGAACTCAAGAGATCACATAAGACGTAGCTTCCAAGGACATACCAGCAAAGATCTGGGGCTTCCTGCTACAGATTCTACTGCCTACCAGTAGTGCCACCCTGGCAAGCAGGTCTGTAAATGTGAAGCTCGTGGGGCATTAGGTCTCAGATCTAAGCATAGCACTCCGACTCTGATCCTCAAGGCTTTATGTTTATCTCCAAATGCAAAACGATCCATTGTACTGTTGAGTCCCAAAGTCTTAATGCTCTAGCATTATTCAAAAGTCCACGTTGAAAGTCCCACCTAAGACTCCAGACAAGGCATCTGGAAGCCCTTGTCCAAGTAAAAGCAAGTTACATAATTACATGCTGCGTACAGTGGTGGCAGGCTCAATGTAAGCACTCATATTCCAAACGGAAGAGATAAAGAAACTTAAACAAGAGTGAAGAGGCCAAAAAGAAGAGAGAAACCTGGCTTTATATCCCAGTGTTTCACACAGAGTATCATGGCGGCTGAGTAAGATCCTCTGGTGAACAACTCCCCACGGAGACACTGCTGTAACGGTTGTTTCTGCCACCAAGCTGTCTTCAGAAGAGCCGAAAGGAGTCACAAAGTCACAATTCCTGGTCTTAGGACAATAATGAGAAAAGCATGAATGAAGTGGGGAGGAAAGAGTTGCCAAGCTACCCATGCCCGGACTCCTAAGAAGGGAAGCACAGAGAGATTCATTCCCACAGGGGAGGGGAAAGGAAGAAAGACCAGACCTCAGACTTGAAACTGAGACAGCTCAAGTGAAACCCTGTTCCCAGCCCAGTCCGAGTACACCGAGACATTACATCTTCCCTAGCCAGGAATGCAACGGACCACCATGGCCATCCTTCTCCCAACCCCCACCAGACTTTAGAGTGGCACCAATGTCTGAGAATCAGGGAGCAAAAAATATGAACTTAAAAGAACCTTAGGTTCACTGGAAGTTCAGTGCTGGGCATGCGACAGTGAGACAACACCAGATAAGATCCAGAGGCACCTAGCTCCAAACTCCAGACATGGCGTCTAGATCTTTCCTGACATCAGGTGAAGACCTGCACCCTGTGGGATGAACTTGTTTTGTCCCGTATTATCACTAACATTAGAAATGACTGACACACATGCTAGGATCACAGAGTTCCTAGTGATGGTTCAGGTGTGAAACAATTGAGTGCGTCCTGGGCAGCCAAAGGGCTTCTTGTACCACCTCACCTTAAAGTCGGGCAGAGTAAAGATTAACATTTCAATCACAGTGGGGTAGGACATCAAAGTAAACTCAGAGCTTTGGCATCAAGTTCATTGCCAGTTTCAATGCAATGACATTCCTCACCAGAGAGTCTCCGGACAAGTGCTAGACATTCCCTGGCTTTTTGTGGAGACCTGACTCCTGGTCAGATGCATCCTATACCACTCCAACCTGATGCAGGCTTAGGGGTAGCAGTAAACCAGTGCAAGGTCCTGTAGTTGTAGCTCACAGGATTAGCCCAGCATGGTGTCAGCCAGGGCATCCAGAGACTGCCTTCATGCCCACCCTTCCAATGCAGGGACAGAAGAGCAAGGAACCAAGGGGAGAACGTGTCACCACAGTGAGTCTATGACTGTGTTTTGGTGGTAAACTATCACTTGGTATATCTCATGGACCGTGGCCTCAGGCCAATTTAGACTTGCCCATAGGAATAAGGGGAGATGCTGGCTACTGTGAACTGAACTTTTGTCCTTGTCAGCCACACCTCTGGTTGATTACAGCAGTCTTGGACTGAACATTTGCCCATATCCAGGTAGCCCATAGCAAAGTGGGGCTTGGCCATACACCCTGGTACTAACAGGATATAAGCTCTTTTTCTGTTCTTTGGTTTGTTTGGGTCTTTTTAGCATGTTTTATTAATATAAAGTGAATAGATTTCATATTTTAATAAGTTTTCTAATTTTTATTGGGAAGGCAGATATCACACGGAGAGACCAAGACAAAGATCTTCCACCCACTGGGTCACTCCCCAGATGGTCCCAACAGCCAGAGCTGAGCTGAGGAGTACTGACCATTGAGCCAAGGTACCAGCCCTTCACGTATTTCATAGGGACAATTTGAAAAGATAGCCAAATTTCCCCTTCTCCATTTCTCCTTGCTCAATTGTTCTTTCATTTTTATAATTTCTGTAAAAATAGAATTTGAGTTTTTATTATCAAAAGACTAACCATGATGATCAACATGTGAAAAGTACAAAGATCACAGCTCCACAGAAACATAAACAAGAGTTAAAAACAAGAATCACATCACAGCATTTCCGATCAATTCCACACATTTTTTGGTATTCTGTATGAAACTCTACATATGACAGAAACCATGATACTGGTTTATTTTACTAAATAAACGTAGCAGCAGTGTCTGTTTTTGCATGAGAAGTCAGAGGGGGCCACAAATAGCTAAGCAATCTTTAACAAAAACAGAGCTGGAGGTCTCACAATACCAGAATTTAAGGCATGTAACATGGCAGTGACCATGAAAACAGCCTAGATCTTGTGCACAAATGGACATGTGGACCAAAACAAGAGGCAGATTTCACCAGATGCCTGATCCAATGGGGCTGCCTCCTCTTGGATTCTGAACTCCAAATCTCTAACCTAAAAGAACCCTTCCCAAGTTCTTCCTCTCAGCTATTTTGGTTAAGATAACAAGAAGGTTGACTTATACGTACGTCTGTTAATCAAAACATGTAAAGGGTACAACGATTTAGGGTAAACAATAATCCTAAAGTCATGTTTCCGAAGTGTTGTATCTGAAACACACTGTGCCTGGAAATGAGCTCCTACGGCTTGGGGTGCGCCTACCCCTAGGGCCAGGCTTGCTGGTGTCAGCCTGTGTGACAGCTCTTACAGGGCTCTCCACAAATATCTGTGTCTCGCTAAGGCTGGCATGGCAGCTTGCTGGTTGCCTGCCTTTTCGGATCTACACATGATATTTACAGCACCACCGGCCAACACCCTGTCACTCTATGCCATGACTCTGACCCTGAACCACATTTTCTGGTTTCCCAAGTTTTTCCTCTGAATCTCAGTGGAAGCTAACATGACCTGGTAAGCCTTACATTCCGTGTGCCTGCAAAATCGGGTTCCCACCGAAGACACCGAAGTCTGAGCCATCATGCACTGTGGGTGGGCGTGTTGAAAACAAGTTATGGAGTCAGACCCTGGGCAGAGAAGCCAGGAAGTGGAACTAAGTCTGGCAGACAGGGTGCCCCTGGGCTTCTTCCTGAAAGGATTCTTCTCTGGCATTGAAACACCTTTGCACTTCTAGGTCACTGATGTTGGAAAGAGCTCTGGGCTTGAAGGTTTTTTGAGATGCCCTGGGGGTAGCTTTCTTGTAGTCTCCATGCAGGCCATTTGGCTTTTTCTTACAGGCACTGATATTTTCAGCATCTGCACCTGCCTCGGTCTTTCTAGGCGTTTGCTCTTTTCCTGGCCAAGATGTGATTTTTACAAATGTATCCACCGTATTCCAGTTTGCTCATGCTTGTCAATGTAAAATGGAACAAAAATACCCAGTAACATCTAAGCCATAGTATGAATGCTTTCTTCTTGTAAAATCACCTCAGCCAAACGAAACAGTCCGCCATTCCTAATCTCGGCCTCCCACATGGTGTAACAATGGTGGTGGTGTTTAGGTGTGTTTCCAACAGAATTCTCACTTCTGTCTGAAACCTCATCAGGATGGCCGTTCCTGCATTTTTATGAGCATCCCGATCTTCCGTATCTTCACCACGTTCACCAATGATGCCTTGCTTACTAAGCTTTCTCTAACCTGTTTCCACAAACTGATTTCCAGGGCACTTCAACAATATCTTGAGACTAGGGTCCCTGCTCTCAGTACCAATTTTCTGTATTCGTGAGTTTTGCTTAATCACAGTGAAATACTAGAGGCACTCAACTTCATAAAGGAAAGAGACGTGGCCTAGTGGCTAAAGTCCTTGCCTTCAAAGCGTCAGGATCCCATATGGGAGCTGGTTCTAATCCTGGCAGCTCCAGTTCCCATCCAGCTCCCTGCTTATGGCCTGGGAAAGCAGTCGAGGACAGCCCAATGCATTAGGACCCTGCACCCATGTGGGAGACCTGGAGGAAGTTCCTGGCTCCTGGTTCCAGATTGGCAGAGCACTGGCCATTGCGTTCACTTGGGGAGTGAATCATTGGACGGATGATCTTCCTCTTTATCTCTCCTCTCTATATCTGACTTTGCAATAAAAATAAATGAATCTTAAAAAAAAAAAAAAGGAAAGAGACTTTTAAGCTCACAGTTTTGGAGGTTCACGTTCAAGATCAAGGGGGCACGTTTTGTGAGGTTTCCCATGTTCTGTTTTCGAAATTATTGATCCATGAGTTGTCTAAATGGAATTTTTGTATTGTCTCTAAGACACATTTTCTCTGGGACTAAAAAGAAGCACAAGTGTAAAAAAAAAAAACCCACCAAAACCAACCAACCAACCAAACAAAAAAAACCCCCCAAAAAACAAAGCAGAAAAAAACAAAAGAAAAGAAAAAAATCTTGGGTTTCGTGTGAAATTAGGGAAAAATCAGCATTATGTTGGCCAAGCATAGTTCCCTTTACCAAAAACACATGTACAGATTGTACATTAGGACATAGTGTTTTCTAGTTCAAAGATGCTTCCAACAGATGAGAAGCCATTCCTACTGTGTGGAGGGCTTCGCGTGTTCTTCCACACACTCGAACCCTCTTCTTCACTCACCACTCGTGAGCCATTTGAGTGTTTACGGGCTAATGAACTGGAACTGTTTTCATCTAAACCTAGTCAACTCTGCTTGTTTTACCTGTCGTTTCCTCGGTAGAACAATTTGGTTTTGAGTTGAAAAGATCAATCATGTTTTGCACACACAGCTGAGCACGCATCCTGTGCGGATTAATTGCCTCTTCACATTTACAAGTCTTCGCTTTGCCTGTCTCATTTGTTGCCATCTCTGTCTTGGGACACAGGGCACGTGTTAAAGAACGCATTTCAAGTTGAGTTTCAATAATTTGAGTGTTGATACAGGGAGACAGGAGGAGATGAGTGAAATCTGGCCACCCAGCATTCCAGGGTGACTTTGCATGGAATCAAGGAGACACTTAGCTCGTAACGCTGTCTCCGACTGAAATGACGGGGCCAGTGTGGGGCCAGAAGTAGCCTAAGCTTGAAAGAAATTTCAGAGTTGGAGAGTGCTTTTACAATGAATATCACAGGCATTATGAATATCACAGGCATTATGTTTTGCTGTATGATTACATCTTAGTTTAAGAACTGCACATTTTAATAAAAGACCTTGATCATAGCAAAGACATCTATGCTAGGAAGATGATAATACAATTTCCTGGAAAACAAAAATATAAAAGCATGCAAAGAAACATTGCAGAATCAGTATTGTCTTTTTAATATTTCAGAAAGGAACTGCAAGTCTCAGAAATACTTTTGGGATTTTTTTTGTATCCGTTCATTAGTGGCCAAATAAAGCAGTTTTAAAATTTTCCTTTTCAGATTATTTCAGGGCAAATATGTTCTCAGAGGACCTCTGTGTGTAAACATTTTGCAAATGTATTTTAATAACAGAGCTCACATCAATTTTCTGTTCTTTTTAGTAACACAAAGTTGAAATTACATCTCGCACTACATGTGAGTCTGTGCGTTAATCTCTGACTTAAAAGTAAGGAACATTGTCACTATGAAGCATTGAGTTTCAGAAATCACTCGTGTATCTATAGAGTATAGATTGAGAAATACCTTTAGCCATCAATCAAATCCAAAGTTGACCAAGTTGCAGTTTAAAATGAAAGGTGAGTAAAATACAATAAAACTATAATAAATATCAAGTTGTTCATTAAACTTTGATGGGAAGGGTTACCCTGCCTCTTCTTTCAGTAGCGCAGGTTCAAACAACAACATAATTGTCATGATTGATAGGTTCATTATTAAAACTTCAAAATTACTTTTCTTCCTGGATAAAGCTTCCAAATTTTCTCTACAAAACATGATTATTCTGAGTAATTGCTGCCACCATGTTAGCAGGCTCTAGCCTAAAACAGTAAGGGAAAGAAAAATGATCTTTCAAGAACTAATAAAACTATACGACAAGTAATAAAGAAGAAAGCAAAACTGTATGATACTGTGTTATTGGATACAGATATTCAAGTTTAATCACATTAAAACAAAACACCTCATGGCATTAAAGCAGAAGAAAAACCTAAATGCGTATGCGCATGCACGCAGACGCCAGGACTCGCACAGATGTGACGGAGATCAAGGCACAGAGCCTCACCCCAGATAAAGGAATGACATGGTAATGCAAGATATGCACAGGAAGATTACACAGGATCCGTTTGTTCTCATCTGAAATTTTTTGTTTTAACTCATTAATCATTGAATTATTTTGATTGTACGCAGACAGAGTCAATTCGATCCAAATGCTTGAAGCCGCTCGTGGGAGTGGTGAGACCAACCCCTAAGCCCTCCACTTGCTGCTTCCTAGGTGTGCCTGAAACAGGGCACTGGATGGGAAGCAGAGCAGCTGGGACTTGAACCAGGCATCTGCAATGATGGCTTTCAAGGGGAAGCATGATGGCTGCAGCAAACCCTCATCTGTAGTTACTGGAGCCCCAGTTGCCCACACCTGGGATCATTTTAAAACAAGTTTCTATGGTTTTAGGCTGTTTAATTAACTAAAGCAAAAACAATTATTTATAAAACCTATTTTCTCCTAGAAATTCATAAGAAGTTACAAAGCTAGTACTGAGTGGTCCTGGGACCCTATATCTATTTTTCCAACTGTGCCACTTTAGAGTGTTATAGTACAGCAGAACCAGTAAGTGGAAATCCATACTGTCTGTGTGCGTAACTCGGTCATTTTAGCATGTGTCGTCTCAAGGAACCACCACGATGATGAAGATAAAACTACTCCATCACCACAAATAATATTTCTCTCACAGCCTCTTTCTTTTTCACTATCCTTTCCCCCTGACACTGCCAATTTCATCTTTAAAATTGTATTTGGAGAACTTTATGTAAATGGACTCAGATGTGAGCACCATCTTGACAATGGTTTTTCTCACTCAGCATTTTGCCCTCGAGATGGAGACAGTACTGTTCATGGAAAACAGAATCACATGTAGAAATGTATTCTGGTATCCAAAAAAGGTTTTGAAATCTAAGGCCTGTTGCGGTGGCCAAACGGGTAAAGTCCGTACCTTGCATATGCCAGGATCCCTTATGGGCTCCGGTTTGTGTGCTAGTGGTCCCGCTTCCCATCCAGCTCCCTGCTTGTGGCCCAGGAAAGCAGTCAAGGACGGCCCAAAGCCTTGGGACCCTGCACCTGCATGGGAGACCCAGAAGAGGCTCCTGACTCCTGGCTTTAGATCGGCTTAGCTCTGGCTGTTGGTGGCCACTTGGGGGATTGAATCAACAGATGGAAGAACTTCCTGTCTCTCTTCCTTTCTATACATATGACTTTGTAATGATAATAAAAAGGAAATCTACACATAGCTTCTTAATAGCACACTTGCACACACATATGATAAAAATCTTTTTGTATCGAAATAGACTCAGTTTTTAATTCCACTCATAAACTTTTTGAAGTAGTGTTCAATAGTTTGTTCATTTTTTTGAATAGCAAATGAGTTATTTAATCTAAAATGCCTTTGACTGATCTTGAGTTCTGTTTTCTGGTGTAGTCTCCTAATCTAATGGCAGATATACTGGATGAGTTCAACAAGCCCTAGACACGAAATTAAACAAGTGTAAACATATGTCAAAACATTCTACCCTTGTAAAGCACAAGCACTTCAAGCATTAAGTATGTAAATGTAAAACAAAACTAGGGTTCCAATTTAGGATTCAAGAACTGTTACGGGGGACGTTCTAAATGAGGTAAGCATAGGGATGGAGTTAGATTAAGATGCTTCCTTTAGTCATCAAATATCACACGGATAACAAGTTTCCTTCACACATTACTTATCAAAGAGAAAATTAATGTGGGCTGTTCTCTTCACATTCACCCTATTTAATTAAAAAAGCGACGCAACAACGATAGTAACATTAACCGGATAAACTTTGAATTACTTTCTAAGCAAGTAATTTATAGTTTTGATGCATGGAAATGCCGCTAAGAGCTACCACCTGGTGGCAGTATATCCTAACCACATACAGCAGGCGGAAAAGTGAGAGAACGGGGTCGCAGGAGGTGACAGTTTTGTGAGGGTTGGACTTGGTGAAACTAGAATTTGGACTTTAAGTGAAAAGTGTTCACACCAAGCAGTTGCAGTTGGCTAGGCGTTCGTGAGTAGACAAAGGATGCTGGAGACACGCTGAATTTTCATGAAGTATACTTTTTGAAATTCACTCAGTGGCATATCTTAGTATTTCCTCAATTATAGGATTTGTTAATTAATTAAGTAGAACTTTAAAAACAGAATCCTGTGATAAAGCATTTTTAAGCATACGTTCATGGAAGCATGCCAACCCACAAGGGTTAGTATTGTGGTGGAACAGGCTAAGCTGTTATTTGAGATGCCTGCATTACATGTCAGAGTGCCAGTTCAAATTCTGCTAGCCAAAATTTCTGGTCCAGTTTTCTGCTACTGCACTTGGTGGATAATAGATGATAGCCCAAGGACTTGGGTGCTTGACATCTTTGAGGGAGACCCTGGATGGAGCTCCTGGATCCTGCCTTCAGCTTGCGTCAGCGTTGATTACTGCTGGTATTTAAGCAGTGAAGCAGCAGGTGCACGCTTGACTCTGTTTCTGTCTCCCGTCACTCTGCCTTTCAAATACAAATAAACAAATCACAGCAAAGGAACTCCTAGAAAGTGTGCGCAAACACCCACACATCTTACCCTACTCCTAGCAGAATACCAGAAAGGTTTATTTTTGCTAGTGGGTATTGTAGAGTTTTTCTGAGAGGAGAGAAACCAGTCATAGGTGACAATACTGATAGAATTTTGAAAACAGTTCGATTAAGCGAATGAAGTGTGTTTGATTCTAATACACGCTTCCTCTTCATCAGCTCCCATAATTTAGCAGCCATGTTTCATTCAGAATAGCAGGCCCTTCTGCAGAGAATCTTGCTGAACAGAGAGAAAAGCTTTCCAGGTGTTACAGCATTTTTGTTTATTTCAAGAAATGTCCCGGGCAGCTCAGCTACAAGGAGAGAAATCACTGAAGAGCTGGATGCTAATACTCAATGAATCCAGCGAAGAGAGACAATTTGGGATAGTCAGCTAACTGAGGGTCAACTCTTAGTAGAAAATACAGTCTAAATAAAGAAAGAGAAGCATGGAGGAGGTGGAATTTTTGAGGAGATTTAAAATATCATTATGTATCCTCAAGAAGGTATTATTATACAAGAAGTTGTTATCATGAAACAAAAACAGGTGCCTTTAAAAGCGACAGAGGGAGTTAACAATGGACAGTTTCCTGAAATTTAAGAAGCGACGGTAGAGAAGAAAAAGTAAAATAAAAAGTGTTGTTAGAAAAAGGAAGATTTGGAATGTAGAGCTAAGGAAAACGAATGGGAGTTTAAGAAAAACAAGTAAGTGGACCATCGACTACACCATGCGTGCTGTCTGTGAAACAACGGATGCTCTGGAAAGAGAGAATACGGAAATGAACACGGGGAGAATTATTGAAGCAGTAATTCAAACAATGTTCTCCATACTCATGCAGTTGTCAGGTAAATGGCCCCACTAGATACGTAAAATTCATTACTTTTGCTTTTAAGGATCTATTTATTTTTATTGGAAAGCAAGAGTTACAGAAGAAAGAAGGAGACAGATCTTCTATCCACTGGTTCATTCTCCAAACGGCTGCAACGATTGTCCCCGGGTTGGTCTGAAGCCAGGGTCTCCTACATGGGTGCAGGGATCCAAGGCCCTGGGCCATCTTTGGCTGCTTTTCCAGGTATATTAGTATGGAGCTGAAGGAGATGTGGAACTGCTAGGATTCAACCTGCTGACCATGTGGGATACTGGTGTTGTGATTCGAGGCTTAACCAACCGACAACATGGTGCCAGCCTCAAATTGGTACTTACTGAGGTAAATTATGGAGACATGCTCAGGCTACAAAGAAAATATCCGCAATTCTTCTGGGCCTGCACTGCCTGAGAAGATGGTCACTGGCAGGTTGTGAAGACCTGTACTTGCCATGTACCCATGGGACACTTCGCATGTTGAAAGTATAGAGTTTACATGCTTATGAAAAATCTCCTTACATGTTTACTATTGACTTAAAGTGTCTTAAATTCATAATAATCAATTTGGTATGATTCAACATTAGCATTTTCCTATTTCTTTTTAATATTTTAAAAGGGGCTACTACAAATTTTAAAATTGCACGCAGGTGCTTATCCTAAAGGTTCAGACTTTGCTTGGGACACTGCATTCCATGATGCAGTTCCTGGGGTCAGTTGCAGTGTCCGCTCCCGATTCCTGGATCCCTGCAAGCCATGTGGGAGATCTGGACTGCGCTCCTGGCTCCTGGCTCCTGCCTTTGGCCTGGCCTACACATGGCTGTGGAGGTCATTTGGAGAGGAAAGAGCAGGTGGAACATTCTTTGTGTTTCTGCCCCTCTGCCTGCAAAATGAGTAAAAAAAGTAAACAATCCCTTTAAAAATTGAAATTGGATACATACATATAGCTCATATTTTCAGGTCACTTTGTGTTTAAATTGAACAGCATAATGCTAGAGAAATTGAAAATAAAATTTATACATACTTCAGCAATCTTTTGGGTTTTCCATGACACTGGAAGACTAGAACACAACATGCTGCGGGCAAATGAGCTTTATACCTAGGCCAGTTATCTATAACTTAAGGCAGAAGTAAAAATAGTCTCAAATATGTAGGTTTGCAAAAAAAAAAAATCTTCAATGCATCTTGTCTCAGAAATGCCATGTGTTAGATCCCTCTGCAAAACAAGGAAGCCAAGAGAGAGGAAGATACAGCCGAAGATGACAAGGGAATTCAATGCAGAGGACAGCCAAAGCTTGGTAACAGTGGGGAAGAGAGCCTAAGCTCGGGCAGATTGCGGGAGACACTGCTCCACGAAGGGCAAAGTGATAGAGCACTTTACGCACCTGTTTCCTGAGGGAAGGTACATGGTTGACAGAAAGTTTAGCATTGGATTATTGTGAAGTTCATAGCAAATTAGACAATTGCATTAACTTCATGATAAAGAGTTGTACAATAAAAGCAGGTGTTATAGTTTGTTTCATAGTCCAGTTGAGCAATATTTAAATCCTATACATGCAGGTACTGAACACTTATTATTGGAGGCAATTATGCAACTATATTACAAGGACAGTGAGATGAGAAAGAGGTAAAAGTAGAAATTTAAGAGAAACAGCAAACTTCATTGTCTTCCATTGTGATGGGTCAGCTTTTTTTTTTTTTTAAGATTTATTTATTTTTACTGGAAAGGCAGATATACAGAGAAGAGAGACAGAGAGGAAGATCTTCTGTCTGACAGTTCACTTTCCAAGTGGCTGCAACAGCTGGAGCTGAGCCAATCCAAAGCCAGGAGCCTCTTCCGGTTCTCCCATGCAGGTGCGGGCTCCCAAAGCTTTGGGCCATCCTTGACTGCTTTCCCAGGCCGCAGGCAAGGAGCTGGATGGGAAGCGGGGCTGCCAGGATTAGAACTGGTGCCCAAATGGGACCCTGGCACGTTCAAGGCGAGGACCTTAACCACTACGCTATCATGCTCGGCCCAATGGGTCAGCTTTTGACAAAGCTGAAGAATTAAGAATTGGCAAACATGTTCAAGTAATCAGACTACTTCCTTGAAATACTGTCTTCCAGCAGAGGGAATGGGGCACAGGGAAAGTGGTCAGGAAAATCATCATGTCGTATAATGATGCTGAGAAATATTTACTCTCAAGTCACAGGCCTTCATAATTGTGTTTTAAAAAGACTTTTAGAAACCATGTTCCGAAGGATGCATATAGTTAATTGGCCCATGGTTCTGATTTCTTTTTTTAAAGGCTTGGGGAAGTTTGTGGAATTACCATGTTCCTAAGGCTGCACACACCTTCAGTGGTCCGTACTTCTGATGGTTGTGAGAGGCCCAAAATGTCATTTATTAAGAACCTTTGCACACATTCTAGACTCCATAATCATGAATCTCCACGCTGTGGGGACAGGTAGTCATGAATTAAATCCTTTGTACGTTAGTTACTGGAAAGAAGCCCCTTGTAAAGATAAAAAAGGAATGGCTAGCAAAGAATGCAAGCCCCAGTTTAGTGCTGGGAGTTCAGCTTGCTGTAAGACCATGTTGAGCTGGCCCCTCCTCAGCTGAGAGTCCTGCTTTCGTCTGTGGACTTTAGCTCTGGATTCCAGTTTTCTGATGGTTTAGGGTAGTACTGGTGATGCTCAACTAGTTGAATTTCTGTCATTGTTGAGGGAGATTCAATTTGAATTTCTGGCTCCTAGCTTTGGTTCAACCCAGCACTGGCTGTTGTGAACATTTGGAGTATGAAATAGTAGATGCTTTGTCTGTCTATCCATTCTAGATTTTTTTGTTTGTTTGCTTGTTTTGAGGGGTTTCTGGAGCGATCCTGATGGTGATTGCGAGGGAGGGTGGGGACCCAAAGTCAGAACCAAGCGAGGACCAGAGAAAGCTCGCCTCCCTAGTCCTGAAGGAAGTTTACTGTTCTGTTTCTGCAGATCGCTCAGGGCTCCTGGCTGTCATTCCGAGGACCTTGGCTCCTACAAGGAAGGATTTGGACTTCTTCCATCCCATGTGGTAGATCCAAACGGGAGTGGGTGACCTCAGAGTTCTTGGCCTCCGAAGACACTCCAATTCCCCGTGGTCTCCTTGGCAGTTGGGATGTAGTCCTTGGTGCTTGTACTGATAGTCCTTGGTGAGGATCTGGGAGTCTTCAGGGAAAGCTTAGAATCAGACAGGAAACAGTCAGCGTGGATTCACTTATACCTTACTAGGTGGGACACAAAGATTAGTTATTCCTCACTAGGGTATTGAAGATTTCTCTGTAACCCCTCCTAAAACTGTTGACATATGTCTTGTTAGAGTTATAAGCCAGTCTAGACTTCCCGAAAAAAAAAAAAGCCAGGTTCAGCAAAATTATGCTTCAACGCTATAAAAAGCAAAATACTACAATGAAATTAGACACAAGACAGCTGAATAGTAATCTATAACCTTTTTAAGGTGTATAGAACCCGGTTGTACATAAACTAAAATTGAAATGTCAATGAAGAAGTCACAGGATGTAGTTAAGAACTTGCATTTTTTTCTTTTAACATATTGATTACTCAATACTATGTCCACTAATTCCATAATGTTATAAATTGTTGCTGATGTTATGTTGGAGTTTTAATTGATCGGGATGATACTCTGCCGGCTCTACCTTCACACCAGAGATGGTCTCCCCAAGAAGCTGTTGTACCTATCTGGACAATAAGATGCTGGACTTTATGTTTGGTATATGCTTGCAGTGAAGGAATCTCAACTGAACTTGAACTGTGTTAATGCAGCAAGGTGGAAGAGTCCACCATGGGCGGGAGGGTTTAGGGAGGGGTGGGAGGAATCCCAGGGCCTATAACACTGTGTCACATAATGCAATGTAATTAATAAAAAAAAAAATAGTAGATGATGTGTCTTTTTCTGCATCTTAAGAAATTTTATAAAACTAAACAACTGAAAGCCTCATAGTTCAGAACAATTAAGAAATATTTCACTTTTTTCAGATTTAAAGGAAATTTTACAGATTGAGGGAACATTGTAGGAACTCAGGAAACAGCTTGCATCCATAAAACTGAAAATGCACTCATTTGTTTCATCTGAGAAAAGATTTGACTATTATCAGAAAAATGTCTTCTCTCTGCAATATAACAACTTCTTCATAACTAATATGTTGCACTTCCTTGTAGTTAATTATTTAAGAAATATCATTCTTCACATTGACTTTGGTAGTGTTTTAAATTAGTTGCTATGTGTATAAATCACGGTTTTTCATCTCATTAGGAAACATTTTAATACACTTATTTGTAGGGAAAACCTCGCAGATGTTAGCAGCATTTGAGTAAAGCTGCTGGTTGACTCACTCTGCGTGTGAGTCTCTCGGATCAGCCAGTTACCTAAGGGCCTGAGTGAAAGAACATGAGCGGATCAACATAGATATAGCAGCATCATTCAATGATGGGAGGAATTCTCCTTTGGAAATGAGAGTAGTTAGGACTACCTGCTTTAAGGTTTATTTCTGTCTATGCAACAAAATCCCCCAAGCTTACATTCTCTTTAACACATGGTCAATATTCTGGTAGATTGAGAGCAATTTTTTACAAAGAAAAAAACCTTACTAAGATGAATTGATTATGTGATAAGCTATTTAAGCAACCAAAGGATTTCCATCCATGGTTGAGTCTGGTAGTCTTGAATGCATGGGAAGTCACAAGCAAGTTTCTTCTTAAGAAACAACGGAGTGAACACAGATTCCTCCCACCTTCCTCCGAAGCTCCTGATTCGTGTGTGCTCCTTGAACACGCAGGGCAGTTTTCCCAGAGGAAGGGTTTTCCCTCTGTACCACTTGGAAGAAATAATAGTGTGAGCAGAAGCCATCAGACTTGCTCTGTGATCCCCACCCAAATGCAAAGCTTCTGTGGCTTTAAGCAAATGAAAAGTTGCAGATGAACAAACATATGTTGAAAACCTACAGTGAACAAATTAGTCATGTTGAAAGTATATGACAAAATTCTGACTATTAAACAATTAAAAATACTATAAAGGTATAACTAATTTAAATAGCTTCTTCACCAAGAAAGATACACACAGATAACCAGCCAACCCCAGGATGGTGCCCAACGTCATCAATCATTGTGGAAGTTGATTGAACTCTGCAATAAGATATGAGCACATACAACACGAGTGACATAAACTACAGACAACCAGGAGCAATATGATTATCATTGACACAAAGAAGATTGTTTAAACTGTCTTTCAGAAATTATATCCTCCTAATCAACATCCACATCTAGTTGCAGCATCAGAAATTTCCTGCAGAGTACCAATAATCATGGACGGAAAGCAAAGTGTTTCTCCTCTCTTTCTTTAGTTTCTGATCCACTTTTCAGCCTGAGATCGCTCAATACCATTTCTCACAAAGCTAGAACTCCCCCACCTACAGCCAGAGGAACTTGGATAGAATGCTTATTTGTCTTAACTCTTCCAGCAAGAGTAGAACTCATAGGAGTCCAAGGCTGTGAAAATTCTTGGATGATTCCTCTGAGAGGGCAGTTGACACAACCAAGAACATTTGGTGAGCTTTTCAAGTGCAACTGGAATATTTCTGCGACTGCTCTGCTACATTATGAATCACCACCACCACCACCTGGTTGCTTAAAACTTCAAGCCCGGACCATACACTGAAGGTCTTGCCTGAGCTTTGAATCTTCAGAAACTTCTGCACTCTCAGGGCAAGTATGGTGTGTGTAGAGATGGTGCATTCCAGAGGAGCATCTTTCTGCATAATGCTAGGGTGGTGGGAGTCTCAGAACAGCTTACCGGGACAGAGCTGTATCTCCGAAGGGCTAACCCAGGGGTTAAACAGGGGCCATCAGTCTGTTGTGTTTTTCTGCCTCGCACCTGTCATCATGAGGGAGGAGATTCGGACAAGTAAGCACACGAACACGAACAGTTAAACTTTAAACAACCCAGAAAAAAGGCTCGTTATGTGATTTCCATACAACGTACAGGATCTCAACAAACACAGAAAGATTTTGGAATTAGAGGAGGTGATCAAATGGGAAAATACATTCTGAAAGTGTCTAAAAACGCAAAATATTAAGTTAAACAAATAAAAGAATGTTATTAATGCCTATATTTTCACAGAACTAGAAAAGATAAGATCTAATAAAAAAGGCTGAAGCCAAAATTTAATAGAGAGACTAAATTTAAAATAAGATCTAAAACGAAACTCTAAAAACATTAGTATAGAAGCAGTAAAAATATTAAGTACAATGATAAAAACCAATGAGCTAGAAGACTTCAACTCTTATCAAAAAATCAGGATTCGAAAGAATGAAAAGTATAAAAGAAACAGCTTAAAGGAATAAAAATCGTTGTGAGAACATTTAAAATATAGTAGGAAATAAATCACCCTGACACATCATCATTTGAATTGCTCTTTAAAAAGGAATAATTCCATACCAATGTGTAAAACAGCCAACCTTTGCTCCCCCCACACGGACTATGAAACATTCCATTGAAAGATAACTAATACATGGAGAAAAATTCACATACCCCAGGACGGGAGCCAAATGATTCTTTACAAACTGCGCACACTCATATGATTTCACCAGCTGAACAAATCTTTGTGATTTGTTCATGTACCAAGAAAAAGAACATATTGGCTTCTTAGAACCCTGCCTTCCAGCACACCTTCTCCGTAGGAACTAACAGCCAACTCTTTTTAAAAAGTCTTACTATTACTTTAAAATGTGTTGACATCAAGCAAACGATGTCATGTGTTTCTTTACACAGATTTAGGCTCACGGTGACGCATCCTCCCATCCACATCACCACTTACTCTCCTTCTTCCTCAGCCATTTTTTTTTTTCTAATTTTTCTAATGGTGTATGTTCATTTCACTTCACTCTCACGGGTTGACCACTCCATTGGGTAACCATATCAACACAACGCAAGCAGAAAACAGGAAGAACAAAACCCGAACCCCTACTGTTCCTCAAGAGTGTAGACAAAGGAGTGTAGACAATAGTTGAAATCGTCAAACCTTTACAGACTTCACAGTGCAGCCACGGAAGGATGACTTGCTGATCGAGGGTGTGAGCCACCCAGTCGTGAAGACAGGATGAGAAGGATCGCCAGGAATCTCTCGCTCTGATGGTGTGGACGGGGCCGTGGGATCCCATAAAATCTGTTTTATATTCTATTGCACAAGTATCAATCTGAAATACAAAGAACAGAAGAAATACCGATGTAGAATGTGTTTGGATTCACTCAGGATTCTTTGGGTCATTGCACCCACGTGGAGTTGTTGAAACCCCAGCGCTACTTCTGAGATTCTGCAAGCCGACACTGCGAGTAGTTTTCAACGGAATAGTATGAACTCAGATGGTGCTGTGGGATTTGTGCAGCAGGTGCACAGAGGACTCAAATCCCCTTGTCCCCTTGGTGACTTCCATTCTGCTCTACAGGGCTGTGACACCCAGTGTCCTCAAGAGCCCTGTTCTTCACCCACAGCAGTCATTTCTATGTGTGTCTTGGGGTTTAAAGCCTGCCTGCAGGCCCTGAGATCCCTGAGCGTGAGGCAACAATGTTCTTTGGCCATAGGAACCTCTGGAGTCAAGCAGGTGACAAATTTCCGCATAATTATGCACAGGTTACAGCTTCTAAAGGCTAAGAAAGGGGAGGGCAGAGGGCATCTTCTGGCAAACCCTACCCCCAGCCCATCAAGACACTGTAATTGGCTGTACCACATGTCCATTTCCCTTGACCTTCTGGTCAGTTCTATGTGTATGCTCTTTGACCTTCTAGCCACGTCTGAGGTCATATTTCTTGTGTAGGCCTGGAAGCCGTGCCTCAGGCCCGTGGGGAGGTAAGCTGTAAGCAGGCCGACTCAGGTGTAATTGCCCACTCATGTGTGTAAGGGAGTTTAAAAATCAGTGTCTCCACGCTGTATGTTAAGGCACATATGTTTCTACACACAGTATTTACTCTTGTTAGAGCTTTTACTCACCGATGAACAGTAAGCAAAGTGAGTTAAAGGCTGACTGCTTTGTTTGACCCCAGAACTGTGCCTTGAAAAGCATGCTGTTCTATTTCTGAAAATATAACAAGAACATACAATGTAGTAAATCTGTTTGTCTCTGATTAAAAGCTGTGCTCTTTTCCCTTTGTCTAGATGGTTTGTACAGTGGGTTGGATCTAATGTTAGTTTTCCTGCATCAAAGCCATCCAGGGGGAGACCTGCAGAGGGCAAGACCTTGGATGAGCCTTAGATGAACTGTCTCTCATTTGGCACCAAAGTTGGAGTGCAGAGTTCAATGCCAGCACATTGCCCGCTCCATTAAAGAGCTGAATGGAGTCTCAAGTTTGCAACGTGCCTTAAATGTGAGTGGCAAAATGGTGCTTTGAGGGAGGCACTCCTGCAGCACTTACTGCTCAGAGAAATGATTTCCCTTCCTCTCCGACTCATTCCACAGCATCTCCTCCACGGTCCTTCCAACAGCTTCAGCACCACCTGCCTTCGCCTGCTGAGAATGCCATGCTGCAGTGCCCTCCTGCCTGCCCTGCTCTGGGCCATCAGTTGGTAGCGAGCCCAGAGTGAGGCTGAGTTCAGAAAGTACAGCTGGAACACTGTGAAACAGGATGAACAGTACAGAGTGCTAGGAACCTATATATCTTCTTTTTTTTCAAAAGATAGTATTCAGCGCGCAGATATAAAATACATTGCAGCAGTGGAATTAAAAGAATTTTATTGTAAGTGAATACTTCAGTTATGTGGGAATTCATATGAAATCTCTCTGCCTGTGGCATTTTTGCTCAATTATGCTCCTTTCCATCACTCCATGCACACATTACCTTGGCTTCTTATTATTTCAATGCGTCTGTGAATCAGGTATTTATCTAATCTTTATAATAGGACCCATACTGTGCTGGGGGCTGTAGAAATGTTTTATAAAGTCAAAAGAAGCTTTTCCTTGCCAAGCCTATTGAAGACTACTGGGGAGTAGGGAGCCATTGCTAGGCCAGTTCCTTCTTACATATCAACCTTTGGAAACTTTGTGACAATTTATTGGTTCATACAGAAATTTTCCCTGCCCAGAAAAATTATGGGAATTGTTTTGGGAAAAGATTTGGGAGCAGGTGTTCACAAGTTTCCCAGAGCTTCTAAGTGATGTGGTGGGGGAGGTTTACTTGGGGGAAATAACCACGAGTTAACTTCCTCTCAAGGTACATTTCCCTTTTTGTCAACGGAATTGTGGTTGTTTTATGGGAAAGAGGTCAATCTCCTTTGCTCGTCCCCTTCTGCTGGCGTTCTTAAAACATGTCACTGCAGCTTCCGGTCACTGTTCTGTGTAGGACATCATGTTTGCGTGTTAGACAGGTCTTTATTTCGATCCAGTGCTTGAGATTTTCCTGGCTTTACCAGAGTGGTTCTCAAAGTATTTGTGTCCCCTAGGGATTGGAGACCCTAACCAGTCTCATAAATGAGTTGTTGTTTGCTCTTTCTGCTCCTCTATTTAAGCCAGCATTGCAGTATTGCTAGAACGCCAAGCTGCTGAAGACAGACCAGTCACAGCCCACGTAGTCATGGTCATGGAGTCATCATGCCTTTCATGACGGTGTGCTCAGTGACAAAAACTATATGCAGTTTCATTTAAGAATGTAGTGCTGAAATAAATAAGGTGTTCACTCTTTTTTTTCATAAGATGTTAACATGCAATGGGTGTTTCTAATATTCATTGTGATGAGAAACATGAATGAAGCGATTTTGCTTCTTTCCAAAGTGTGGGAGTTAACTCAAGGGATGTGTTCTCATGAGACATACTCTCCTCACACTGTTTCATGGAACATCATTTTTACCTGAATAAATATTTGATGGACAAATTATGGTCATTTCAACTTGGATGTTTGGTAGACATTTTTAAAAAACCAGACGAAGTGTGCTTGTCATCCGAAGGAAAACACCTGACAGAATTTGTGGCCAATGACAAAATTCAAGCTGTTAAGCAACAATTAGAATTCTGGAAAACATTTAGCTGCCACCCCGAGCTTGACAGCTTCTCAATACTTAACGACTTTTCTGAGCTGGGTGGTGATATTAATGAATGCAATTTTTTTGGTATTTTATAATGAAATGTGTCAGTATTTGCAAGACATTATAAAATCAAGCGTGCATAAAATTATTGATTTGAAATACAAGGTAGAAAATGAAGTTTTAAGTTACTAAGTACTGAAAGTTGATTGATACTGTTTCAGACTTCATTTTAAAAACTGTTAAAATGATACAACATGTTGAAGTTTTCTGTAGTATCAAAGAACAGCCATGATGATCTGAGAGGTGATAAACACTTTGGATTTGTGCATCTGTATGGAGGTAGGACGTTCACAACTTGAAACGACATTGCAACAGATTGAACAGAGAAGGTGACACTGTATATCCGAGTCTTCTGGCTGGGCATTTCTCCCTTAAAGTCTTCCCTGTGTAGGTTGAGCTTGGCTATGCTCTAGGACATTCCAGTTACGCCTGCGAGTCTGGAGGATTTCACGGAATAGATCTGCAGACATTCTGATCTACCAGCACACTTTCTGGGGCCATATTTTCACTTATCCTTTAGCCTGCATAGTCTCTTGCTCTTTGGGGAACATTTTGGCTTTTGGGAAGCCAAAATGTCAACGTCAAATTAGACATTCACTTCAATAGTCCTAAAACATTTGGACATTTCCATTTTCCATGGACATAGCTGCTTTGGTAATGGCTGGAGGGCCATTCGGAGGCAGCGCTGGGAAAGTGTTGCAGTACACTTACAGGGATATGTCAGGGTCTTCCGTTAAAGAGACATTGTCTTCGTTTCATTTAATGGCCTCTGGATCTGAACTTGCTTAGATTTGAAAGCTGGATGAGAACTCATGCTTTCCAATGTGTTTTGCTGTTAGCAATTTTCTAAACAATTATTTTTTGTTATTTGAAACAATATTTATTTGAATGTCAGAATTATGAAGCCCTATCTATCTATCTATCTATCTATCTATCTATCTATCTATCTAGACAGAGAGAATGAGGAAGAGAAATCTTCCATCTGCTTGTTCATTCCCCACATGGTTTCAATGGCCAGTACTGAGCTAGACCAAAATCAGCAGCTGAGAGCATCTTCCAGACCTCCAACAACAGTCACAGAATTCCAGGTTTTTTCTTATGGAAAATAACTGATTCTCCATCTTTTATGTTTATCTATTTATTTGAAAGGCAGAAAGAGACAGAGGTAGATAAAGAGAGCTCCCAGTTGATGCTCCATTCTCAAATACCTACAGTGGTGAGGAATGGGATGGGTCAAAGCCAGAAGCAGGAACTCAGTCTGAGGCTCCCACGTGGATGGCAAAAACCCAGTCTCTTGAGCCATCGTTTGCTTCCTCCCATGATTACAAGGAATCTAGGATTACGATCCGGCAATGGAGACTGAATGCAGGCACACTGATGTGAGATGCAGGCATCTTGATTTTCAGTGTTAATGTAATGTGTGTCATTTTTTCTGATTATTTTTTTAAAAATTAATTTACTTTATTATTTTATGATCCAATGTCATAGTATCCAGGATTTCTCAAACTCCTTTGCCCCCACTGATTTCCCCTATATTGTTATAATACTGTAGTCCTTCATGAACAGTCATAATCCCATCACTCTGATATCTAAGAGTATCCTAACACTTGTAGGTATGGACAAGGGCATTTGTTCTCTGGAGTCTTCTGTCACATAATCAAAGGTTTAGAGGGCAGTTTCTCCAATCTTGTGTAATAAATCCCTTCCAACATTCTTACAACCCTGAGTTGTTCCTTTGTGTTTGACTAATGCAATTCTGGCATTTCTGTGTTTGTTGTAGGCCAACATTGTGTCTAATATTCAAAGGGTCATGCTTATCTTGGAAACACAGTGGTGCTCACACAAAGTGTCTTTCCTTAGACATCAAACTCATTCAAGACAAGTTGACCGAGTTGATCTCACTATTGCCTGTATGCTTCGAGCTTTTGCTGGACTGACATCATGATTTTATGTCATCCTGTTCTTTTTTCCAGTGAGTGCTTGTTTAGATATGACATGGTTTTGGACAGCCTCTACCAATGTTTTTTTGCAGCAAGCACTATATTTACCTGTACAGGATGGGCTGTGACCCAATATCAATGACTGGTCTGCAGGTAATGGATTTTCACATGGGGTGCTGTAGAGAACTAGGTACATCTCATAGCAGGCCTGTGCCTACATTAATTTGCTCTTGGGGGTGTCCAGACAAGTGATATGTCCTCTTCTGTCACTGGAGAGGATTCATCTACTGACCGGAAGGACTCAGGATTCAGGGGTTGAGGAATCACGGGTTCACTGAGATCACGAATGGCCTCAGTACAGAACTTTCTGGTCAGCTGGTGAGCCTACACCTTCAGTGTTCTTTGCAGCGCTGCTCCCTTTACAAACCAGGTTCAGAAATTCTTTCCAGCAGCTTTCCATCTGACCCCAGATGATTAAAATTTCTTCTGACAGCACCATGGACTTTTCTTGGTGCTCACAACATGTCATGTGTGGACTAATTGGGAACCTACTTCTTTTTCAAGGTTTATAAGGCAGTTAACAAAAATAGTTAACTCCAAACCTTTGAAATGATCTCTGCCCCATTTCATTTTTTGCCAGTTACTCAACTCACATTTCACCTCTAGGTCCTCGCAGCTTGCCACCTGCATTAACCTCAATACTGACCACTTACCACCTGACCCGTGCCAGAAGCCCATCTCAAGGATCAGCTTTCTCGGCCTATTTTCTAGGCCAATTTTCTTAGGGTCCTTATCAGAAAACATCAATTAAGATAAGTGACATGAATGTAGATACTTTACTTTGAGGAGATATTTTCAGGGAAAAAAAGAATGAGGGATTGGAGACCAATATTTTGGTACAGGTGTTAAGCCACCGTGTCATATGCCAGTGATCCACATGGAAGCAAGTTTGAATCCTGACTGCTTTATTTATTAACCAACTCTCTGATAATGTACCTGGGAAAGCAATGGAAGAAAGCCCAAATTCCTGGGCCCCTATAGCCAGGATGGAGGCCCAGAATATGCTCTGGGCTCCTGGCTTTCGATTGGTCTAGACTTAGAGGATGGAACCATTTGAAGAATGAAATAGTGGCTGGAGGATCTCTGTAACTGCCCTTTGAATAAAGAAATCTTAAAAGAAAGAATGAAGTACAGAGGACATTTTTTGCTTTGGTTTCCATGGTGCAAAACTAGCCTAGATCATCCTGAGCTTTGAAATCTTCCATTGGAGGAAGTTGGCATCCTATTTGCATACCAACCCTTCCTGAGACTCTTGAAACCATAGCTATCACATAGACATCTTATGCATTGATAATTACTCTGCCACATGTAATTACAATTTCCTACTCAAGTTGTTAAAAAGTATATATTTTTAACAATGTAATAACCAATATTGCATAAGATAATATCGTTTCATTAAAAGGAAGAGTACAAATAAGCTGGCATCAAAAACTCAGAAGCAGTTTTAGGGCTTCCTAATATAATTATTTCCAGTCCTACAGGTTACCAAGCTTGACTTCATTCATTCAACACATATTTGTTTTGAATTTAATATGAGCCAGGCACTACTCAAGACACATCAGTGTGTAAATACAAACATAATGAAAAGTAAAGTTTGCAGTGCTAATAAAAAATAAAGGACATAGGCATGCAAACTAGCCACTTCAGAAATGTAGGAAGTGTCTAAGTCCTATGAGATCAGAGATGGAGAGTTTAATATTGGTCCTAAGCGAAGCAAGAAGGGGCATTATGTTTTGAGGTGGCTTTTGAAGGATGTATAGACTCTGAACAACTGGCAAAATGTGTTTGCAAAAATAGAAATCTATAAAGGACTGGATCTTGAGTCATATTTAGGTAGAATCTGGTGAGAGTTGAAATCAGAGATTTAAAATAAATATATAGAGAGAACAAGATGGCGGAATAGGGCAAGGACGTGTTTAAACGGACAGAGAAACATTTAATCAGGATGAAGCAGAGAGGACGTATTACAGGAAATAGGAGAGGACAGAACAACAGCAAAGGAATACCTGAAGACTGACAGAAACGGGAAAGCAGCAGACACAATGGTGTGGTGTGCGGTGACTAATACCCCAGCAGAACTCAGCTAACGGTGACCTGAACTCCACCAGCATCTGGAACTCCACTAGCTACCAGGTGGGGAGGGACTTTCACTGGGACCTTGGGAGGTGAACCCAGACAAAGAACTGTCCGTCCTGCTAGTCCTTTTGATTTGTTCAAGAGCAGAGACAGAGCAGCAAATCTCACACGGGCAATGTGAGAACAGGGTGGATTTCGTAACCCAGTTAGCCCCCTAGAGCTGAATTGGGTGCCATTTTGCAAAAGGAGGCAAAGGCAAGGGAAAGGACGGAGTATACACTGAGTTGGGAGTGAGCTCCTTTCTGACTCAGTGAACTGCAGCAATGTGGCATTCTACAGGTTCCACTCAAGACAGGTCTGGGTAGCCCTCAGATCCAATGGCCATCAAATCAAGTAGTGTAAAAGTGGTATATCGAGCGCCATTTTGTATAATGTGGCAATAGCTTTAGGACTGCAGGGGACACCAGTGAACTGTGCATGTGCTGAGCTCGTGAGAACTCACTTAGTTTCATGGATTGCTGAAGTCTCGCAGGAAAATAATACTGAATGTGGCATAGTACAGGTCAAAATACCTCCGTGTGGCACCCAGACCTAACGTCCAACAGGTTCCGGCAAGATCAATGACACCAACAACCTAATTATATAGGACACCTTGTGTCTCTCTAATCCTGGGACCTGCTCCAACCAGAAGTGGGAGAAAGGTTGTAGAAACAACAGTGCAGTCTCAGCATGGTATCACAGGAGGTGGAGACTGGTGAGCCAGGAGCTGGAGTTATGGAGACCATGGTGGAAATCTGACATAAGAACCCAGACATGTAACTCACTGGAGGTTGTGGCACAAGTGGCCACAAGCAAAAAGTTGTGTATCAATTGCAACAAGTAAAATCGCATTGTAGCCCTGTGGGTGACACAGCTTAGAAACCTGCACAAGAAGAAGACTCTGCTAACCAGAAGTACAATGACCAAGAGCAAAAGAAGAGACAAAGGCACAATGAATATTACTGAAAACTCACCTGCAAAGGGGCAAAACCCTATGCCAACC
The DNA here is from genome assembly GCF_017591425.1 of Ochotona curzoniae. Lineage (NCBI taxonomy): Eukaryota > Metazoa > Chordata > Mammalia > Lagomorpha > Ochotonidae > Ochotona > Ochotona curzoniae. Next base: position 23,569,907 of record NW_024467095.1, on the reverse strand, counting down.
TCAGAGTTAACTGAGGAAGACATTGAGAAAATGGGGGACACAGAATTCATAAAACTCATTTTAAAGCTTCTGATCAACAACGAGAAGCACATACAAGAGTTCAAAAAATGTAAGGAAGCAATAAAGCAAATCAAGTCTGACATATCAGAAATTAAGAACACAGTAGAGCAAATGAAAAGTACAGTGGAGAGTCTCCAAAATAGAATGAAGCAAGCAGAAGAAAGAATCTCAGAATTGGAAGATATTTCCTGTCACCAGGGAAAAGCAAACATAAAGCTGGAAGCAGAGCTGGATCTGGCCAAAAAACGTATTCAAGGATTGAAAGACACTATTAAGAGACCAAATATAAGAGTTAAGGGAGTCCCGGAAGATGCAGAAAGAGAAGCTGGGTTTACAAATATATTTAATGAAATAATAAAGGGAATTTTTCCCAATCTGGAGAAAGAATTGGGAAAAAAGATCCAGGAGAGGCACAGAACTCCCAACAGGCTTGATCAAAAGCGATCTTCACCATGACATATGGTCATCAAGCTCTCTTCAATTGAACATAAGGAAAAGATTCTTAAATGTGCACATCAAAAAAAATCAAATTACATATAAAGGAATGCCAATTAAACTCACAGGAGATCTCTCACAGGAAACTCTACAGGCAAAAAGAAAATGGAGTGACATATTCCAGATTCTAAAAGAAAAAAGTTGTCGGCCTAGGATAACATATCCAGCAAAGTTTTCTTTTGTCTTTGTAAATGAAATAAAATTCTTCCACAGTAAAGGAAATTTAGAAGAATTTGCCTCTTTCAAACCTGCCTTACAAATGATACTTCAAGATGTTCTCTTGGCAGAGAAGAGGAACAGCACCTACCAAAACCAAAGGCAAAGGGGGAGAACATCCCAGTAAAATGACAACAGAAGATTAAATCAATGAACAACCCATTCCTAAAATGATAGCACTAAAGTACCACCCATACATATTAAACTCTGAATGTAAATGGCTTAAGCTCGGTCAAACATTATAGATTAGTAGACTGGTTTAAAAAAACAAAATGTATCTATTTATTGTCTAGAAGAGACACACTTCACCAACAAAAATCAGCGGAAACTGTATCGCCTGAGTTTTGTTGTTTTCTGTTGGTTTTGTCTCTTCAAAACACTTTCTTCTGATTAAATCATTCAATGACTCGTAAATCATACAGCGGTATGATTTTCTTCAAGAAGGTCTTGATTTTCATTTCTTCAGCTTCATGTTAGTCATTTAGAAGTACGTTATTTAACTTGATGGTGTTGTTAATTTCTTTCTTCTTCCTGATGTTGAATTTGTTTTGTGGCTCTTCATTTTAGGGGATGTATAGCAGCTGTGTAATGGAGACTACCATATCTGATAACATGTCATTTAACTTCATGGCATTGTAAATTTCTATTTTTCTTTCTATTGTTGATTTTGTATTATGACTTTTCATTTAAGGGGATGTACAGTAGCTGTGAAATGGAGACTGACATCCAGATGTGAGGATACAATGTAGCATGCATTTCTACTTCCAGACAAAGATGGACTTACAATGAAACCGTTCGCTATATCTTGACAATAGGATTCTGGACTCTCTGCCATTGTCCATGCCGCAATGATGGACATATGACTGTATGTGAAGAACTAGACTTTAGTAATGATATAGGGGAACTCGAGAGGGGGAAGGGAATTGGGGAGGGGATAAGGGAAATACCGGGAGCCTACGGAACTGTATCATAAAATGATTGCAATAATAATAAAATGTTAAAAAAATAAGAATAAATATATAAAGGAAGGCAAGAAATCAACTCTGCCAGATTCTCTGTATGGCATACGAGGGAGTTACTTTCTTTTGATAAATAACAGATTTGAATTTTAGCTTTGTGATGAGGAAGGAGTGAAAGAATTAAAGAAGAGAGCTAGATGCAAATTTGGTCATATTATTACAGTAACCCAAGGAAGAAAAAAATCATAATCCAGTTGTGTACAGGCCAAGAGGCAGTCTGACTAGAGAAGGATAGAAGAAGCATGGGGGCCCATGTGTGTTACACAGTGTATTTCGTTCTATTGCTCTAACACTGAATTTTCACAAATATCATGGCTTAAACTGACACAGATTTGGTGCTGGGGTTGTGGTGCAGTCAGTTAAACTACTGCCTAAGATGCTGCCCTTCTATGTGGGCACCAGTGGTGGCTTCTCTATTTGTGTTCCAGCTTCCTACAGATGTGCCCGGGAAGGCAGCAGAAGATGTTCCAAACACGTGAGTCCCTAGACCCTTGTCAGAGCTCCAGATCAAGTTCTAGGTTCCTGTTTATGGCCTGGCCTGCCCTCGTTATTACAGCCATTTTGGAGCAAAAAAAACAGAAGGAAGACTTTTCTCTGTAATTTTTGAAATTTTTGAAACCCATTTTAAAATGTCTGTTTTTGAAAAATTAACAAAAAAATAACTTAGGATTCTGAAAGTCAGAAGCCCAAAATGGCCCTTACAGTGATAAGCTGAGGTGCATTCTGCCATAGGCTGTTCCTGCAGGATTTGTTGCCTGCCTTTTTCATTACTGGATACTGCCCATTTTCTTGGGCTTTTGATCAATTTCTTCATTAAGGCCAGCTGCACAATCCTCTTTGTGCTTTCTCTCCCTGCTTCTGTCATCACACCTCCTTCTCTGGCTTATTTGCTTCTTTTTAAATATCACTTGTGATTATACTGAATGCCCCTGAATAATGCAAGAGCCTCACTGTATCTTAAAATCTTATTTAGTTACATCTGCCAAGTTCTCTTTTCCATACTATGCAATGTATTTTCAAGATTTGGGACTTAGAAGTGGAAACAGGATGGTGCTTACATTGTGCACATATACATATGCATTACATATATAGTGTAAACACCCATAAAAGCTTTGTGATGAAAGCATGAATGAGGGGCTCCTGCCAGGAACTGGAGCATTCATGATCAATCATTCACTGAATCCTTTAAATCGAAACTTCTAAACATCTCTTGATTCTGTGTATTTTACTCCATTTCACTGTCAAAACCTTCGGAGCGAGAACCACACACTTCAATTTTGTATATGTGCTACAATCGTCTCTGAAGTCATTGCCTGAATCTACCCTTGACTTACAGTCTGTTCTATTCAAGAAGTCTTTTTAAAATGCAAATTGAATCATGCCAAATCTACACTTAAAGTTCTTACGTGAATTTATGGCCAGTCCTAGGTTAATTGGCCATCTAAATCCAAATTTCTTTGCACATTCTTTTACAATACAATTCAGATTACAGAAGCACACGCACAAAAAGCCCACTGAATAAATAACAGCAGGAGTTTCACTTTGGCTGCTGAGGCCACTGCCATTCTGCACACATGGGGAGCGAGGTGTGATGAGTGAAATGACTGCAAATAGAATACAGGACTGAAGTGCAGAGGATGCAGACTAAACACAGTTGAAATCAACCTCAGAGGCAGGCCAATGTGAAGTGCAGAACAGTGGGCACAGCCCTGGGGACCATGGGGTCTTGAAAGCATACGGAGCTGAGCAGCTGTCTCAGAAAAGCAGTATTTCTAGGGAAGAAGATGAGCAGAAACGGAGGAGGCAAATGGAGCACAAATTGCAAGCACATCATGACAGAAAGAACCAAGTACAAGGTGGAACTCAAAGACATTGAAAAAATAATTGGAAATCACAGGGAAGACCAAGGCACCCTCTACTGCCAACCATGTTATCCAAGGACGAAGCTCTACTTCTACAAAAAAGAAAGGCTACTTTTGAGCAAGTTATTCTGTTCAGGAAAAAGAAAACATTGGAAGAAGATCCAAACAATGTTACTGTAAGAAAAAAAAAAAAGAGAAAACGAAAATCAAACGTTTCAGCTGTTCAAAATGCCTTATCAACATCATTACAAAGACAAAGAGAACTGGAAGATAATCTCATAAGCAGAGTTCAGTAGGCTCAAGCAAGCATCGTATGCTATCTACTATAACGCTATAGCAATAATCAAATATCTAACTAGACCACCAAGAAGAGATATCTTTCTTCCAGTAGAATGTTCCCAAATATATATATGCACACACACGTATATACATACATAATGACAAAATTAGAAAAAAACAGTATTTGAAACTATCATAATTGTTATTCAGATGAGACTTTTCATCAGGTGCTGAATTACCAGGTGACATGTTTATGGGATACATACTTGCACATGAAGTAGACATTGCTGCAAAGGGCATTTATTTACTACAAAAGAAAAAGATGGCAGCATAATGGCATAGGAAGCTTATGGGTGCTACTTTATTTTTTGGTAAAACTTACTTATTTTTTTGGAAGGCAGAGTTATGGAGAGAGAGAGAGAGGGAGAAACAGAGGGATCTTCCATCTGCTGATTCACTCCCCAAACAAGCACAATGGCCAAGCATGGCTGGTCCAAAGCAGGAAGCAGTGACTCATTCCGGATCTCCCACATTGGGGGCAGAGGCCCAAGCACTGGGCAATCCTGTACTTCTTATTTCTAGGCATATTACCGGGGAGCTGGGCTGCAATCAGAGCAGGCCAGACCTGAACTATTGCCTGGATGGGACGCTGACAACACAGGTAACAGCTGTCTCCATGATGCCTCAAAGCTGGCTTGTTGTGGGTACTACTTTAACGTGGTTACCAAAGCTAACATCCCCAGTAATGGTGACATTGACATGGTACACACTTGATCTGATGCAATGAAAAAAAAAATACAATGATTTATTCAGTTCTTTAGGCCCATGCTTTATCTCACCTCTAATCATGAAGGAGCTTGGGACAGACTTAAAATGAAAGGCCATATTTCAAAATTGTCAGTTTTGTCCAAGATAAAGAAATTATTTCAGATTAAACAAGGTTAAAGAGACATGACAAATAAGTGAGTATATGAAGCTGGATATGTTCTAGACAAAAAAAGTAATGCTACATACGATCCTGGATTTTCTGAGTAGCAATTTAAAAATTAGACAAAAGATTCAATTAAATTGGGAAATAATAATTGAATTAAATTTATTAGGCAAAAAGTTATAGGAATGCAAATTGGAACAAGGAATTAAGATCATCCCTGTTGGCAGATGACATGATTCTGTACATCAGATAACCAAAAGACTCAATAAAGAAACTACTAATGGACCTGACACAATGGCCCAATTGGCTAATGTTCCCCCTGTGAGTGGATCCTCTATGGGCACTGGTTCATGACCCAGCTGCTCCACTTCCTACCCAGATCCCTGCTCGTGGCCTGGGAAAACAGCAGAGGATGATCCAAGTTCTTGAGTCTCTATTCTACATGAGAGATGGGTAAGAAGCTCCAGGATTCTGCCTTCAGATCAGCTTGGTTGCAATCATTGCAGCCCTTTGGGGAGTAAACCAGTGGACCAAATACCTTTCTACCTTTCATTCCTGTAAATCTGCCTTTCCAATAAAAATAACCAACCTTTTAAAAGAGACTATCAATTGCATAATGGAGCTTAGCACACTGAAAAGTGAAGATACATTGCAGTATGCATTTCGATTCCCAAATAAAAACAGACTTCCAATGAAACTTTTAAATATATATAGACAATAGGATTCTGGACTTTCTACCATTGTCTGTGTCTACAATGTCATGATACACTTAAATAGCAGGATGATTAACTTGTGACTGCTGGTGAAGGACTAAGCGGTTGCAACGATATGAGGGTAAACAGTAGTGGGGAGGGAAATGGGGAGGGTGGAAGGGAATATCCCTAAGCCTATGGAATTGTGTCATGAGAAATAAAATTCCAAAAGATATGATGCATATTAAAAAATTGCAAACTCAAACACTGAAAAAAAATATACTAGTAGAACTCATAGGAGATTTGACAGGATAACAGGATATAAACTCAATGAACGTGAATCAGTGAACCAATGGCTGTGGCTGGGAAAGAACTTTGTAAGTACAGTTCCCTTTTAAATAATGGAGAGCAATCTGAAATACCTTGGAACTAAGCTAAGCAAAGACGTGGAGGACCTCTGTGATGAAATTATGAAACATCTAAAAACTAGAAGACATTAAATGATGGAGAATTTTATCATATTCCTGGATCAGCAGGGTCAACATCATCAAGATAGGTATATTACCAAAAGTAATACGCATATTCAATGCGTCCCCAATCAAAATCCCAACAACATTTTCAGGAATAGAAAAAGATGCTACAAAAGTTCATTTGGAAACACAGGAAACCATGAATAGCCAAAGTGACACTGAAGCATAAATCTTAAAATGTAAAATTTTTATTAAATTCATTTACTTAAATAACTTGGAGATTTTAAAAAAGCAAATAAAAATAAGTAAGCCTGTTACTAAAACTGAAAGCATTCCTGGTCGTCGAGCAATTAGAGAAGTCAGCAACTTCCCTCGCTGTTCAGGAAGGAGCTGTGCTTCAGCCGCTAGGATGGCTTGTGCTATTTCTATGCACTTGGGCTGCACCAAGTCAACAAGCCCAGCTGGATCCAGCTGGTTTACTATGGACACGGTGTCAACAAGGTCACCATGGTGTTAGTCCTCGTCTCATGTGATATTTCTTGGTGTTACTTGGGCAGCAGTCGTCTGTTTAGATTTACTTACAGCCTGCAGCTGTGCGGTAAAGGTGGCAAAGTGGGACCACCTTTGTGGTGGTTAACCGAAAGCCAGGGAGATGGGCGAGAAGCAGTTTTATGGCTTAGCTCTGGCTAAGATATCCCACCTCCCTTGGCAGGATGTTTTGGTTTGTTACCATGACCGTGTCTCTCCTTAGTGAAATCAATTGCATAATTTTGCAGCTTGGAAATGTTACCTTCTATGGCTATGGGATGTTTTAAGGATGATTAAGATTGTAATGCTTGACGGGGAAGAGTTTTTGGATTATCTTGAAGGATTCAAGAAAGAGGCATGAGGATAGAAGACTGAGAGACATGATGTGAGAAGTTCTTTACCCACGAATATTGGTCTTAAAAAATGGGACAAGGATGTTGTGATTTCCAGTGTCTGGAAATAGTTACATATTATGATCAGTGTGGGAATAAGAATCTTGGTGTTGTAGCATCAGAGAACAGCATTTTGCAAACAATCTGGATGAATCAGGTACACGGAGTCTCTTAGGACCCCAGAAAGGAATTTAATCTGCTGTTATCTAGACTAAAGTCTGATGAAGTTTGTACCAGAGTTTAGATCACTGATGTAACAGAAAGAAATCTGTATTATTTTGAGCCCCCAAGTTTGTGTTAACTTGATAAAATAGCAACAGAAAAAAATGCATCCTGCACTGTGGTCATTGGCCAAGCTAGAATGTCATGAGAAACGTGTGGGCAACGATCACTCAGATGGTCCAGTGGAAATGAAGAATGTGACAAAATGTTAATAATTGTGAAACATAAGGGAAAGCTATGAAGGTGTTGTTGGTATCATCTTTACACATTTTTTACGTAGAAATCATTGCCAAATACAAAGCCTGGCCCCCTCCTTCAGTGCTGGGTGATTTACGCTTACTCTTCCTGCACAGGTTTTGGCTGACCGGTCAGCTCCCACGGGCAGGGCTCCGGCCGACCTTTTCCAATCCTTCAGGCCTCTGCTGCACGGCACTGCCCAGAGCCACTGCCAGCTGATCTCTGCCTGATGCACGCTTGGCCTTTCTTGTTTGACAGTTGCGATACTAAAGAAAGTTAGAGCAGAAAAAAAAAAATATCACAGAACCCTTTAACCATTCATGTACACTCTAAGACTAAAGCTAATATATGAAAAGATGAAATAAAAATTCATGTTTTTAAAAATTCATTTATGTTAGCAATAAATAACGGCCATGGGGAACATATGTTCTCTTGATTAAAGCTCTGCATGCTTTTATATGAGATTTTTTTTTGTGTGAAAGCTTCCTTTAAGGATGAAAAAGAAGAGTAATATTAGAGCACTCAGCAGCATTTCCCCAGTCTTACGTTTTGCATCAGGCCATGGCCATGCTTACACAGAAGACAGTTTTTGGGAATCAATGGGTATTCATTTTTTTTTTTAAGATTGATTTATTTTCATCAGAAAAGTAGATTTTAACAGAGAGGGGGGGCAGAGAGAAAACACTCCCCACGTGGTCACATTGGCCAGAGCTGAACCAATATGAAGCAAGAAGCCAGGAGCCAGGAAGCAGGAGCTTCTTCCAGGTATCCCATGCAGGTGCAGGATCCCAAGACTTTGGGCAGTTCTCTATTGCTTTCCCAGGTCACAAGCAGGAAGCTGGATGGGAAGTAGAGCAGAAAAAAAGTATGCATTGTCGGGTTGGGCATACTTAGAAGACTGAGCTGCTGTTTCTTATCAAGAGCTTGTTGTGGCATTATTCATGTTTTCTGTGCAGTGGGATGTCAGCTAGGCCAGTCAGGTATCTATCCTGCCCGAGTGACTTCAGTCTTTTTCACCATCCCTCTCTCTCTTTAACGTTTATGTATTTATTTGAAAGTCAGAGCTACACAGAGGAAGGAAGAGACAAAGATCTTCATTTGCTGTTTCCTCCAGGTCTCTCACATGGGCTTAGGGGCCAAAGCACTTGTGTCATCTTTCTGCTGTTTTACGAGGCATTTTAACAGGGAGCTGGATCAGATATGGGGTAGCCAGTTTTCAAGCTGGTGCCCATATGGCATGCAGTGGCTTTACTGATTATGCCATAACATCAAGTTTGTGGCTTCTCCTTGATAATGCTGTTTGAACTCGAAGTTGGCCTGGAAGAATAGGTTCCCAAAGTATTACATTGCACACAATTACATGCAACTGTACCATACAACACATATAATGAAGCAACCTCATTTTGTTAAGTTATATTACTTACATAGGCGTATCATTGTGCATGGATCATGTCACGGCAGGTTTATATTACATGTATAATCATTCTAAGCTCTCTGTCATACCACATTTTGCCCGTTCTCAAGATTCAAAGTCTTGCTTCATGATCCTCCATTGTCATTGATGGTTATTGTGGCTACAGGAAGAGGGTGGACATCATAGTGACCTCAGCCACTGAAGGCACTGAAGGCAGCCAAGGCCACGAACAGGCCAGTGGTGGACAAAGGCCAACATTCCTTGCCCTATCAGGGCCCAAGTGGGACTGAAGCCAGCACCCATGTCAGAAGGGGTATAAAACCTTTGTCTCCACTACCCAGCTTGTCTTTCCCACTTGCAGTTCTCTCCTCTCCTGTTCATTCCTACGCTGAGGAGGGCAAGGGCCAGGAACGGACTTCTCTTTGCATTCTAAAGGCCTGTTTGTACTGGGCTGGTATTTTCTTTCCCAGATGGTCTGCAAAGCTGAAGGTCATGTCCTGATATGGGTAGCAGGTAGCCAGAGCTCATTTTATTTTCATGCTGAATCACTGGACAAACTCTCACCGCCTGGGACAAACACCTGCAACTTGCTCTGCGTAGGGCACTTCATATGCTGAAGCACTGAAATAATGACAACACAAAGACAATCAACATAATTACTAAGTTTCTTTAGTATTTCTAATATTTTTTGCTAGTTTTGTCCTAGATGCCACCCAATGTGGTCTGAATGTTATTAACTTCACAGGAAACAATGGACTCTCTTCAGCCTCCACTTTGGCTCCTCTCTCTTTGCAGATGGGAGACAGAAGGAAGGGCCTGGTGATGGGGATACTGTTCATGGAGACAGGTGTCTTTTAACTGAAGATTAAATGGTGAATGTAACTGCAGTAAGTGAAAATGCGAGATGCTGTTGATGTGTTATATTTATGAATAAGAAAGGTTAGTATGTATAAATTATAAGGGTTATTATTAAGAATTTATAAGGGTTAGAAACAATGCAAAGTATTTTTTTTTGTTATGGTATGCCTGAATAAACTTTGCAAAAATAAGCAGTTTAGCAGTAGCATATTAACAATAGTGATACATTTTCTTTATGAGTTCATCAAAATGAGCCCTGACTTCTTTCATTTTCCATTTGGAATCGCATTGAAGGTATGTGGACAACTTTCACATTCCTAAATTACATAGCTTTAATGGACTGTTTTTAGCTGATATTTCATTCCTTTACTTTGCCATTCTTTAATTACATAGAGAATTAAAATATTTCCCTGAAGAATTTAGTGTTGCAAAATACTTGGAATGACAAGGCACACATATGAGAAAATGTTAAACTTATATTAAAAAATAAATTTCTTACTATAAATAGATGAAACACCATTAAGTATTTCAGAGCTTTCTTGCAACTAAGTGATGACTCAGTAAAAATGACAGCTGTCCTAACTTTGAGCATCTTTGCATCATAAAGCATATATTTCTGGTTGTAGAAATGGAGGTTGAAGTGCCAGCATTGTGGTGCAGGGGCAAAGCCACCACCGGCCATAGCAGCATCTTCTGAGTGTCCCAAGCTGCTCCACTTCCTATCTGCCTCCTTGCTAACAGCCCGGGAAAAGCAAAGGATGATACAAGAATGTGGACCGCTGCTACACACATGGGAGACATGGAGGAAGCTTCTGCTCTCAGCTTACGTCTGGACCAGCCTGACTACTGTGGTGATCTGGGCTTGCAAACAGAAGATCTCTGCCGAAGGGACACTTTCAAATACGTTCATGATTTTTTTTAAAAGAAAATAAATGGATTTTGAATGCATATTAATTTTAAGCATAAAAGCTAAGTACACTTTGGTGTACTTGGAAAATCATGATAGGTATCTGTGCTGAAAGTATTATTAAAAATTCAAAGTGAATCAATTGTACCAAACTATTTTTTATACCTCATGCTTTCTTTTCTTCACACATAATTTTGATTGCTTAATATAGCAAAATAATAATGCTTGAAACTTTCACACTAATTTTTTTGAGAAAATATTCCTAAATTCAGTTTTTAAAATTTTAAATAGTGTATATTATGTTGAATATTTAGGAAAAAAGCTGAAAATAAAACAAGCATATTTTGATGAAATTTGTTTTGATGAAGTTTCCCAGTGTGGTATACATATTTTGGCTGATCAGAATTCAGATATATTATGCAACGGAGTACTTATTATTCTTGAAAAATGGTGTTTACTTGTACTGCGTGTATCTTCCAACAGTGTTGGTGTATTTTTCTTATAACATAGCATTATTTACCTTTGAGCTGAAACTATATCGAAGCATGAAATTATGCTTCGTTTTTATTATAAGGCACTTTGTGTAACTGAAAAGCTCACTAGACAGAAGTTAGAAGGAAGACTCAACATTGAGGCTGAAATAAACACAAACAAGGACAATAGGACTTGGGGCGTTATCTAATGCTCACCTTCAACTTCTGTTGGCCGTCTATAAATTACTCATTCCACTATTCATTGAGAAGATATCACTCCTCTGTAGGTTACATATTAAGATTTGAATGGTAGGCAATATAAAGATTATATTTCTTCATTGCCATGCATTTTTTTTTTTAATCCACTAGCTGGAAGACCTAAACAACCTGCTAAAATCATTCCCTGAGACTGGTTTTAAAGTTGCATTTAGTGCTAGAGGGATACATATTCCGCGTCCAGGGAAACCGTTTCTGGTGATGAAGCTCTCTGAAGCTTCAGAGTTTTGCAAAAGAAAGCTGCCTGCCTGCTAGAATTAGACTGTATGGAGGTAATTGTGCCACACGGCGGTTTTATCCCCAAGTGAGATGACTTCCTCTGCGCCGACTGTAAGGTAGCTAGTGATTTATCAGACACTCCTGATACCTCAGCAGTGACACTGATACTGGGTGACACATTTGCCGTGAGTGAAGGATCATTTTTCTTTAGGATACTCTGTTATTTGTTAATTAAATGATCATTGCTGAATGCATCGTCTTCATGAATATAGATTGCTAGCCCAGCAAAGGAGTTATATTTGCATGCCATCTTTTATTATAAAGGATCTTCAAGAGTGCAATGAGCCCATTTTATTTCTCCACTTGACATCTTTAGGGATTGCTTTATCCAGCACTGAAACGTTGGTCTTAAGTAACTGTGTTATATTCAAGAAGGCAGCTCAGTAAATAAAAACAGCTTCTGTTTTCTCTTAGGATTTTTTTTCTTTTCTAAACTAGACACATACTGCCAGCAGAAGTCTACAGAACCAACCGTGTTGCAAATGGACTATACTAATTATGGATATTTAAAATTATTCATTTTATTTGAAAGATTTGCAGAGAGAAGGAAAGTTAGAGAGATAGAAACATCTCCCAATCTGCTGGTTTGTCCACCAAATTACCACAAAGAGCTTCTCCTGGTGCTCCTGGGGGCAGGGTCCAGGGATCTGCAGCATCCTCTTCTGCTTTCCCAGGCCATGAGCAGGGAGCTGGATGAGAAGTGGAGCATCCGGGATGTGAACTGGCCTCCATATGGAATATGCATTGTCAGCCCAGCAGGCAGAGGTTAACACTGAAGTGCCACCACGCTGGCCCCTAATTATCAGTATTAAAAAATATATTTTAAGGACAACTGCTCATACCACATATTACAGGTTCTAATATTATTATTGATTTTTATTTTTTTGCCATGTCTGAATAACACTATATTCCAACAGCCAGGTTTCTCACTATAATGCAACCGCTGTGGGGGCAGGGCCGTCCTTCTCCCCCACACTGTGCACTGTGTATTCTAACGCTTCAAGGGATGCCTAGAGTGTGCTAGCTGCTCAGGGAATAACATGTTCTACTAAATCAATGGTACTGATAAACAGTCTGTCTCTGTATCTTCTGCTTTCCCAATAAATACAGTTTTAGAAAAAAAAATGGTATCAAAATTTTTCCTTATTTGTGGTAGCTAATAAAAAGTACAAAAATGCAATATATATAAGTGGAGCTGACATTTTCATTTTTTCAGGTTTGATTGCTGCTTGTACCCCTTGCCTATATTCTTGAGGAAGCTCTTTTTATAAATAATGCTTGTTGGATTCCTCACTGGAAAGTTAAACGTGCAAATTTAAAGTAAATTAAAGCTATGTCACTGTAAGACATATAAAAATTAACAAAAGAACAGATTCAAATGGCTAACAGACACATGAAAAAATGCTCAAGCTAGCTGGTAATAAGGAAAATTGAAATAAAAACAACACTGAGTTTCCACTTAACACGAGAAAGAATTGCTCACACACAGAAAACTACCACAAACACCTGCTGGCGAGGTTGCGGGGGGAAAGGGACCCGACTTCACTGCTGGTGGGATTTCAGGCTGGTGTAACCACTATGGAAGTGAGTGTGGAGAACATATAGGCAATTAAAAATCCACCTAGCATATGACCCAGCAATGCCACTTCTAGGAATGTAGCCAAAAGACCACTTACACAAGAAAGCAACATGCACCCCAATGTTCATTGCAGCACAATCAACAATGACGAAACATGGAAACAACCTAAATGCCCATTAATAGAGGGCTGGATAAAGAAACGGTGGTTCATCTACACCATGGGAAAAAAAAAATGGAATACAATTCTTTGTGGCCAAATAGGCCAAAATAGAGACCATTATGCTAAGGGAAATGAGTCAATCTCCAAAGGTCAGATATCATATGTTTTCTCTAATATAAGATAATGTGATATCAAATATTAAAGCTTCTATCTGAAATTTTGTTAAATCTCTATTGTACTAAACATAGCTACTGTTAACATCATTCAAAATCAAGGACTGAGATGCTTCTGACTTTTTGCTTACTTCTGAAGATTGGTTTGGTAATTTGGGGTCAACTATGGTTCCATATATATTTTAGCATTGCTTTTCTATTTGAATGAAACATCTACCAGAGTTGTAATAGGATGTTGAGTCCTCAGATTACTCTGACAGTATGATTATATCTAGTTTGTTTTTAACCCCAAATTTTATGCTCTAAAACTTTATTTTTTGATACATTTTTGTTAATATTTTTCTTAGCACGTTAGATCTACAAAGAGGAGGAAAGATCTTCCTTCTGCTGGTTCTATGAATAACTGTTATTTTTTTCCTTTATCTCAAGTTTTTCCTTTTGTTGTTGTTAATACCTCTTGCTTCTTATTAGTAACAGCTTATTTAAAGAGTTCTTTGATAACGCCGATATTTGGGTCATCTTGGAATTGGCTTGTGTAAAATGTCTTTGTTTTGACTGGGTTACATATGTGTGCTTACGTATATGTTGTATAATAATGGAACTTTTCTTTCTTGTAGATTTAGTTCTCTATTTGAAAGGCAGAAATACACAGAGGAAGGAAGAGAGAGAGAGAGAGGTCTTCCATCCAGTGGTTCACTCCCCAGATGGTCATACTGGGAACAAATGGCGCAGATGAAGCTGGTAGCTGGGAGCTTCCTCTGGGTTTCCACACTGGACACCAGGAACCAAAGCACTTGGACAGTCTTGCACCGCTCCCCTCAGACCATTAGAAGGTAAGTGAGTGGAGCAGCCGTGGAGAAGCCAGGACATGAACAGGTGCCCACGCAGCTGTCAGATAGCTATGCCACGAGGCAGGCCCCAAGCGATTTTCAATTTTATACCTCATGTTCAACGTTTTGCTGTGCAGATGTAGCATTTAATTTGGCCTGCTCTGTAATGTTGATATTTAGGTTTTCTGATCTCTCTTTTCTGCATGTGGTGTTCAAATCGCCGTTAAGCCTCATTATTGTTCTGGGTTAGCCCTGTCCTATACTTGTGTGATTCATGGTTGAATGGTTGAATACATGGTTCTATAAATTCATTTCTATAGTTTTCCAAACTTTTAATTAGTGATTCTATGTATGTTTTTTTTTCTTTGATGAAACTTTCAAATTATTTATCATTTTTTTAGATGATTTAACAGTTGATAAGGGTGGGAAGGATTGAGGGTTAGGGAAAAGTGGGTGTAATCATGTTTTGAAATTTTCTATTTAAAATTTTTTTTAATTTATTTATTTTATTGGAAAGGCAGAGGTACAGAGAGAAGGAGAGACAGAGAGGAAGATCTTCCATCTGATGTTTCACTCCCCAAGTGGCCACAACGGCCAGTGCTGCACCGATCTGAAGCCAAGAGCCAGGAGCATCTTTCCGGGTCTCCCACACGGGTGCAGGGTCCCAAGGCTTTGGGCCATCCTCGACTGCTTTCCCAGGCCACAAGCAGGGAGTTGGATGGGAAGTGGGGTCGACAGGACACGAACCAGTGCTCATTTGGGTCCCTGGCACATGCTACCGTGCCAGGCCCCAAATTTTCTATTTCTTCTTCCTGTTTCTGTAATGGAGGGGGAAGATAAGGGGAGAAGTCACCTCCCAACCAGCCCAGCACCCAGGGAACAGCCGCACAATATTGATCTGGGGTCCCGATGAGGTGCACGCTCCGAGGGAGGGGTCTGCCCAGGTGATTTTGATAGTTCTGAAATGCTGTCAAAGTCCCCCATCCAAGGATGAGAGAACATTTTCATGATGCATTGGCTGACATAGTCTACCATTTACCCACATATCTGCTGTCATCATTTTGCTGGGGTAGTTATGCAATTTGTTCTGGTCTCCTCCCTCTGCTATGGTAACAAGGTACTCTGCAGGTCCCAGTGGGCTGCCATATTCTCCATGTAGATCTAGGCCAGCTGTCCACTACTCACTATCTTTACCATTCACAGACCCAGCACCCACTGCACAAACAGGCTCAGAGAGCTGGGCCAGGTGACCTGGGCCCCAGGGGCAACCCTGCCCCTGGCATCCACTGGGCCAGTGGCCCAAAGAGTTGGGCCAAGTGATCCTGGCCCCACCAGACACCCCCACACTCCAGATCTCATGAACCTGGCACCAACCATGTTGGTGGGCCTAAGGACCCTCTCCGCCACCCCCCGGGGCTAAAGGACCCCAGCAGCCATACTAAGTCAGGCCCAAAGAGCGAGATAACCCTGGCCCAACCAGACTGTCTACCTCAGGGGCTCATGGATGCAGCCCCCACCATACAGGCAGGCACATGGACCAGAACTGGGAGATCTGGGCCACATCAGACCGGACTCTCTCCCCTGGGGCTCATGGACATGGCATCAACTTTGCAGTTGGGCTGAAAGATCCAGGCTGTTTGGTTGTTTTGAGGAACAAAATTTGACTTTATTTCTCAAATGAAGTTTTACTTCTTGGCTTTGTTTTCACATTTTTAAAAATTTTTTCTCTTCTACTACGTGTGAATATTTCTTCTCCTAAGCTCAAAAACAAAATTTAAATAAAAACTTTAGCAAAAAAGGTTAAGCCCTGTTTATGTTAAAATATAAGAATTTAAGCTATCAAACTATTGTTTCATCGCAATCTAGGAAATATTACGAATTATGTTCACTTTTTGTTTTTAGGATTTTTTAATGTTTCAATTTGATAATTTCTTTCTAACAGATTCGATATAGTTTGTGGATCTGGTGTTAATCCCTCCTTTCTTACCTCACTCTATCCATCTCATCCTGCCTCCTTCTTCCCTTCTCATTTTTGGTTTTGAGATAAACATTAAAAAACTTAATGCTTTAACAAATAAACTGAACAAAAACCAGAATTTGCTAGTTTAGTGGGAAACCAGAGGGCAGCAATAAGCAACAACAAGAAAAAGAGCATTTTTCCAGATACAATCAATTTTAGAGTAATTACAAGCCATTAACATTATGGCAGAATATTACATTCTAAAATTTATTTAATTGTAATAATTTTTGCTGCATGAGTTATTTAAAAATGTGTTTTGACATTTCTAAATACAAGTTTTACACATTTTCCTTCTTGTTTAGTTCCTTTGTGGTAAACAAAATACTTCTTTGAAACTTTCTTACTGATAATTCTATTGGTGCATGGAAACTTAGCACCAGAGTATGATGTATCCAGATATCTAGGTAATGGAATTACTAATTTGTCTTGCTAGTTACGAATGGAAAAGGCAAAAAGGGAATTGAGCTGTTTCATCTTGCAATCTATTTTCAGATTGTTTTTTAGACATTTGAGAAAAGATGACAATTAATCTGTATTTAGACAAAGGCACATCGGGGGAGAAGCACAAACATAATTTGAATGCCTAAAAGGAGTAACAGGAAATGGAATTACTGAGTTTGAGGATTATTCTGCGAACAGATATGTTGAGAAAAACAGCATGGCAGGTAAAATGTACAGAGAAAAGAAGTTATAGAAAAGAGAGGAAGATGTGTTGGGTGAGCACTTAAAAGGGTACGAGGAGATAAGCTGGGAATGAACTCATTTCTAACTCAGTGAACTGCATCAACATGGCATTCTACAGGCTCCAGCCAAGACAGGTCTGTGTAGCCCTCAGATCTAACAGCCAGCGGATCAAGAACTCTAGTAGTGGTACGTCAGGTGCCATTTTGCCTTAATTTTTATAGCACTTTGGGTGGTTTTAGGCCCATAGTAGATGTGGTATTTTTACTAAAGAATTTGCCAACTATGATTTCCGTGTATTCCTAAGGTGGA
The DNA here is from genome assembly GCF_017591425.1 of Ochotona curzoniae. Taxonomy (NCBI): domain Eukaryota; kingdom Metazoa; phylum Chordata; class Mammalia; order Lagomorpha; family Ochotonidae; genus Ochotona; species Ochotona curzoniae. The sequence goes on along the minus strand of NW_024467095.1, from coordinate 23,552,542 downwards.
CACGGAACCAGAGAAAAGGTTGTTAACTCAAAGTTTATAGGATATTCTTCCGAACTTATAATTTTTCCTAAGCACCATATGGTTTCTTCGTTTTGAATTACTTGTAATAAGGAGAGGTAAGTTTCCAACGGGCAATATTAGAGTGTTCTGTCACCATTTTCAGTATCAATTACTGTCTTGACAAATGGAAGTGTGAAGAAATATTAGAAATTATTATCACAGGCTTATAGTATAACCTCGCTGTGAAACAAACTACTGAAATTTGGAGACATAAATGATTGTTCAGGTGTTTTTGACGGTAAAGATTTGAGCAAATGAAATTGAAATACACAGATGAATTATGAATTATCTTTGATTTACTCATGTCAGAGGAAGCACAATATCAAGTTGAATATATTGAAAAACTTACGAATTTTCACATTGTAGAGGTTTACAGTTATGAATATTTGTATGGGCAATTGCATTTGTTATCAAAGTTGGCTTTTGCTACAAATACAGTTATGGAGTAAAAAATGATGTTTGATTTTGTTTATATTTAGAGCTCCCTGAAAGTAGAGAAGATAACCTGGACCATGACAGTGCAGTAATTTTTAAAGACATCCCACCAAAAGGTTTGGAGTTCTATTTCTCAATTTCTCATTTACTTAATTGAAGAAGAAGAAAGAGATATCTTTCAACCCATGGGGTCACTCATCAAATGCTGACAACAGTCAAGGTTGGACCCGCCTGAAGCCAGGACTCAGAAACTCAATCTGGGTCTCCCAGATGAATGGCAGTGATCCAAGTACACGAGGCATCATCCAGAAGGAAGAACAGAGCCAAGGTCCAAACCCAGACAGTCCCAGGTGGTGAGTTATCAAGGGCTCCCATGCCACCCTGCCTCGTTAACAGCTGGAGGGTGTTCAGTGGTTCTGATGCGTAGGCCCTCTTGGCTTACATGCAATCCCAATCACACTGAAGGATAGGAAGAAACACACGAGCAAACATGTCTGATTCATAATACCTGCCAAACACTGAAAGGAATTTCTGTGAGATTTTATCTATAGTTCTTCTGAGAAACAAAGAGAATTCGCTTCTTATATTGCTGTTGAAGGAAACACCGTGTGTACCGATGCTGTGGCGGGGGCAGAGCTGAGAGGAGAGAGAATGATATTCGGAAACTACATCTAGCCCATTTTGTTTTCAAGAAGCAGAGAGAAATTAAACGTCTTTGAGAACAAGAATTCTAAACTTTATTCCAAGTGCTTGAAATGCCTGTTCGCTATAATACTGGCGGGAGTGTCTTTGACTTTATGTAGTTGCCATGCCCCTAAGACTGTGGACTCACCGCCAGCACAAGGTTTGTTCAAGCAAACAGGTTCGTGTTAGCTCTCAAGGGACTGAAAATCACTCAACATGTTGTAGTCAGCATTACACAGTGTGCAAGTAGTATCCAAAGATGGAACATTTATGATAGGCATAATATTCAACAATAAGAAAAGTAATAGAAATTACAGAAATATATAAATGTCTGTTTATATGGTTAACTATATAATTGTATCAGAATCTACCTATATTTAGAAGACAAGAAAAAAGGAAAATGCTTTTCTTCCCTTTTTCTTAGTGATGAGGAAAGAGGCTCAGATGTGCGCATTCATTCCTTATCTGGATGAAAGATAAAGATTTGAATGCATTTTCTGGGGTAAGGCATATTTTATCTCAAAGAATACTGACATCATTTATACATTTATATCAGAGAAAATGAGCCAGACACTTGACATTCAGCATGTGTGGTAAAAATTATAAATTTGCTGATCAGAATTTTCAGATTGTAACCCATTCAATGAAATTGGCACATGCTATTTCCGGTCAGTTTAGCCACTGCCTAGTCTCCCTTCTCCATCTTTCAAAATTGGAAAAAGACTTGTGGAAACATATCTGACTGAAATACTTCTTCTGAGAGTATATTTACAGGATAGACTCTCTGTAGGAACATGAACTTGGCAAGGTCACATGCAGTAGAGAAAAATCTTTCACCAATAAAAATCTATGTACTTAGGGAATGTAAGTATCTTTAAAAGGCCTGGATGCCTCGATGCAAAGTGGTTTAGCACAGTAACAGTCTACCTGCAAGCCTCCATGCCATATGGGTGCGGTGCATGTCTTGGCTGCTCCACTTCTGTTCCAGCTCTGCGCTTAAGGACCTGAGAATCCACAGAGGATGGCCCGAGTCCACGGGCCTCTGCAGCCACATGGGAGACATAGAGGAAGCTCCTGGCTCTTGGTTCTAGCCATTGTAGCTGTTTGGGGAGCGAAGCAGCAGATGGAAGATCTCCATCTCTCTGTATCTCTCTGTATCTCCATCCCTCTGCACACCTGGCTTTTGAATAAAAAGCAAATAAGACTTGAAAAAGAAATGCTGTTTCTATTTATAATCAGTTCATATGTTTGCTATGGCTGGCAATTTTGGCAATACATCGAGTAGTGAAGAAATAGCTATTTTTTGTTATGCCAGGACAGAGGTATGCACATTGTAGATGTGCAAAATGAATCTGAATTAGATGCATTCTTATTAAGATGATTAAATGAAAGAACATGCACCATATAAAAATAAACGTGGTGGGAAAAGTACATGGATTGAATGAAATAATTTTCTGCGAATTTAAGACTTGTGAGTCTTTATCAACTAATGCGTCATTTTTCCAGCTTACCAACCGTAGTGCGTTTACAAGAGCATAAGATGTCTTTTCCCAAAGGGAGTTTCATCGAACAAAGCAAGTTTGTTTTTCATATGTTTAAGCAATAGATCCAACCGTTGAGATGAATAGGAGTCAGAGTACATAATGCATTAGAAATGCAAGTAAGATGTGTAATTGGTGCAGGAATGAAGATGCTACTTTTTAGGTATATCCCATTTAGGAGCACATAGGTTCCAAGCCTGGTTTCCCTCCTAATGCCTGCCTTTTTTTTTTTTTCTCATGCATACTAAGGGAGGTAGCAGGTGATGCCTGGGGTGGAGTTTATTGAATTCTGCTCCGCTTCTGGCTGTGTGAGATCCAGAGACTGAGCCAACGGGAGGGAAAGATCTCTGCTTACGTATCTCTGCCTGATACAACAAAATTTACATTCTATTTTGAAGGAATAAACATTGCCTAATTTAAATACATAATTATACAGGGAGCAAGACATAATGATTTCAGGGAGTTGCATTCACACACACACACAAGCATATCAATAAATTCTTGTTCAGTAGGTTATTGTAGCTGTGTCAATTTCTGTTGGCAATCACAACAATCTTGTGCTCTAAACGTTATTTCTCAAAACTTACAGATGAATCTGACACTTGGCCTAAAAGCAAATCTAAGGACCAGGCAGCCTGTTTTCTGCAGCACGCACCTGCAGGATTCTGAAGAGTGCTGAAGAACTTTATTTTGTAACTGACAGAACAATTTGTAATATGGGTGGGAGACTGGGTGGGACTTCTCCCTTTATCTTCCCTTTTACCCCAGATACAGGAAAAAAACAATGGGGGAATAATAGTCTTATCCACTTTCCTGTAGCCCTTGAAGCTTTGGGGCCTAATTAACTATGTAAAGATTGTCAAAAATAAAGAAAAAAAAATTTATAATTAACAACCAATGCCTTTTCTTATTGGTCCATCATCATTTATTTACTTAACTCCTTATTATCGTCATCTGCCCTAAAGTATTAAAAAGTATATTTTCGTTATTTTATGGGCAGCATGTCACTAATAAATTGAGTGTATTTATATTTTAATGAATAAATGTTTATTTAAATAATATATATACTTTAATGTGTTTATTTATGTATTTATATACTACATATTCATGTATTCTTTAAATTACATATACATATTTTATTTCATTTTATGACCAGTTCCATAGGCTCTGGGATTCCCCTAATATTGGATTCCCCAATATTCCTCCCCCCATATTGGATTCCTCCATATGGTTACAGTAGTACAGTTCATGTCCAGTCATGGTTCCTTCATTGCGGGCTTGGACCACGCAGAGTCCAGCATCTTTAAATAATATATATTTATTAAAGTATGCATGATAAATATGTTTAATGGTAAAAATACTTCACCAGTGGAAAAAAATGTTGGTGAAAAGATAAATGATTCATAATTTCTTCCCTAAATTGGTTAAACACATAGTGGAGAAATTCTAATTCTTTCTTGATTTTTATTGAAGTTCTCTTGGTTTATTTTAGTGTTTTCCATTGCCATTTTCTTTTTTTTGTTTATTCAGAGGAAAAATGATCATATAAATGTAAAGAACATTAATTCCTTCTCATTACTATTGTATAAATATTGTTAAAGGTAACGTGTAAGTTGTCTCAATTATTCAAAGATTATTCCTAAGCAAATTACTCAGCTTTGAGTTAGTATTCTTTAATTGCAGTTGCAGGTGTATAAAATGATTATGGTGATTCATCAGGCTGGGTCCCCGCTTTCTGCTAGCTTTCTGTATTGTAGTGTGGTTCAAATTCCAGCTGTTATCCATATGATCTAGTGTATCACTAATGTGCTGGAAATGCAGCAGAAGATGACCAATTACTTTGGCCTCTGCCACCCATAAGGGACATTTGGGTGAAGTCCTAGCTCATGACTTTAGGTTGACCCAGTCCGGACAATCCCCAGTGTTGCAGGGTATTTTGCTGGCCAGGAGGAGTGTGTCCCCGTAGATGGAAGATACATCCTCTTTCCTCATTCCTCTCACTTTCTTTTTCTCCCCATAACTCTGATTTTCAACATAAATAAACAATGTCTCTTTAAAAATAGAACAAAACCTTCTATAGCGATGTATGAATATAATTAGAAATAGTAAGATAAAAAAGATAAGGACTGTATACCCACTATACATATTCAATTATTAATTCATTGAACAAATATTTATGATACACCAGGACTATGATAGCCTCTAGGCATACAATAGAAAACAAGATACGTGTTAATCATGCCAGTTGTTTGCTATTTGTCTCTCTCACTGGCATCTGAAATTTATGAGATTAAGGTCTCTTTGTGTTGTTCATTGCTGTCGCTGGCATCTGGGATAGGGCTTGGCATCCTACGGTAGCCAAAAATAACTGCTGGATGAGTGAATGAAGTAAATGAGCAATGCCAACAAGCAACTGTGATAATTGTGGGGAAGCAAAAACAATCCCTAATTGCAGACAGAAAACCAGAGAGGGTTACACTTTCTGTAAAAGGCAAAACGTTGCAGAAATTGGACTTGGCAAGATTACCTGGGGCAGGTTCTTGGGGACCTTCATCCTTCAGGTCAGGACAAGGAGAGCAGGCGCTGTGCTGGGGACACTATTGCAAGCTGGTCACCAGCACACTTTCCGTTTTTTCCTTACTGATAAGATCCCGATTTTTGCAAAGGCAGCAGTGTTAATGATAATAATAATAATAAAAAAAATGAACCAGCATACAAAAGCTCCACTTCCCTGGCTTGGCTTCCTTGAACTGCAACAGAGCCACAAAATGTATTTCCTATTTTAAAAATATCTGATTATTTTTATTTCCTTAAAAGGTGGTAAAGAGAACAAGGTAGCCTGGTTGTCTTCGCCAAATACCCGTAACATTTGCGACAGTCCAGACCAGAGCAGGAAGTCAGGAACTTTATGTTTTGTACATTGGTGGCAAGATCTAACTACTGTGAGATGTCCCTTCCCTCCAGTGGGAAAAAAAAAAAAAGCAGAATTGGAAACAGAGTGAGGACTCAGCTCCAGGCTCTGCTTTATGAACACAGTAGCCAGCAGTCTAACTGGCTGGGTTCAACAGTATGTTTCTGATAATATCGATGGGGGAGGACTTTTGGGTGTTTGCAGGAACACTCTGCTTTCTGGTGAAGGGTACGTTGCAACCCTTGCTTTGTTCTATTCTTTTTCATTTTACGTTAAGTGCCTGCAATGCCTACAGCTAACCCTGTCTTCTTTTCACGTTAAAGAACAGACTGAACAATTAGAGAAACCTTTCTCGTCTTTGGCGTTCGGAACTAATGTGTGTGGCCCTCTGACTTCAGACTGCTTGCCATAACTCTTATATTGTAAAATAACCATTCATCAGGTTTTGTCTTGCTTAGGGTGTAACACATGTGTAACAGTGGCAAATATTTCTTGTACAGAGGAATGCACTGAACATACATTTAAAGAAGGGAAAGATAGTTGACAAAGGGGCATCTTATAAAGGCAACAAGAAGCGATGAGATTCTTTTTCTTTTTAATGAGTGAAATCAACAGCCGACGCGCTAGACGTCCATGTGTCTGAGTTTTTCATTTAACCTTTCTTCGACTTCGGTTTCATCAGCTGTAAAATGAAAAGGCCTGGATTAAATGACCTTCAAGCTTTCCCTCAACTCTGCAAGCCTATGCTTATGATAATAGTTTTATTCTTTCTCTGGGTCTGGAAGTTGTACAAATGTAGGAACATTGATTCTTGGGTGTGAAGAGAGAGAGTGCATGTGGTCTCAGTTTTCTTCACCAAATCAATGAAAGTTGAACAGAAGACTCACTGAGAGCCAGCCAGGGTCAGGCTGAAGTTGTACGATATGAATTATTCATGTGTTAGGTCTGCAATGTTCTGGTTTTTCTCCAAAAGTGCTCTTCAAAGAGGATCAAGAGTGGAAGGGTGAGATACAAAGGGGACTCTGACAAACTTGGATGTAGAAAAAAAAATCAAAGTGCTGCATGGAAGTGTGTTTATACAATGAAAGTGAAGTAAAATTATCTGCAATATCTGAGTAGTGTTGAAGATTTCACAGAAAATAAGTAACTTTTTCTTTGAGGGTAATATCCAAAGAAGGAAAATGTTCATATCTTTTACAGTTGTTTTAAAAGATATTCATTACATGAAGAATGGATAGGTAGCATAACATTTTCAGATTTAGTTCATCTTATTTCACCAACCATACACAGAGTTTACCAAAAACCTAATGATACTGATAAATTGCAAAATTTGTCAATTCTTTGTTTCTCTTTTGTCTGCCACAAAAGTTAACTTTCAATAAAAATTAAACCCAAATTAAAAAAATCAAATAACATGAATAGATAGGGGACTTAGTACGGCTGAACAGAGATGTTACCATGCATCCCTCACAAAACAGAACCTAAACAACAAACGGATATCTGCATTTCAACGCGTGTGATTCAGGGAGAACAGAGGCCCCAGCAACAACAGAAATCAGACAGCAGCATAGAGAGAAAACAAACAAACAAACAAACAAACAAAAACGGGTACCAAGTCCTGATTTCCAGTAGGAGAGAGGGTTAGGGAGATGCCAGCAGAACCCCAGTGCCACAACTGCCAACAGTCCTTGCCAAGGAGTGGTCTACAGTTTGATTTTAAAAAGTAGCCTATACTTCCCCCCTCCCCCCGCAAAATTCCCAGAACTCAGACTGCTTTAGCCCGTGTAATCCTAAGAGCAGTCATTGTTGGAGTTGGAGCTGATACAGGGAAGAGAAACCTCTTGACACCACTGTCCTCGGCACCCTACAAACACTCCACCACATCTACAAAGATGGCAACAGTCAAGAGTCATAAGAACTGAGTTATCCCACCAATGCAACTGTGACTAGCTGTTGAGCATTTTTCATATACTTGTTGGTCATTTGCATTTCTAATTTCGAGAAGTTATCTATTCAGATCATTTGCACGTGGTTTCACTTAGATTGTTGCAAAAAGCAAAAAAAATAACTAATTAAATAAAATGCTGGTGAGCATTTGGAGCGGAAAGAATTCACACAGCATAGGCAGAAATGTCAATTATTACAGTCATTGTAGGGAGGAGGGTGGTTCCTTTAAAAAAATCATAGTAGATTTACTATAGGTTACATCTATGTCACTACTGGGTAAATACCGAGAGAGATAAAATCAGCACATCGAATCACCTGAAATCTTCGAGCTCTGACAGCACTTTTCACATCAGCCAAAGGATAGAATTCAAACCACTGTTGAATATGAAAAGATATGTAACGTCTATACACCATGGGTTATCACTCAGCAATAAAAAGAATAAAATTCTGACATCTGCAGCAAAATGAGTGAAGTTGGAGGACATTGTATCAGCGAAATAAAGCAGACACAGATAGACAAATACCACATGATTCGCCCTTAAACATGGAAACAAAACACATCAAAAAGTTAATCTGAAAGTAGAATGTAATTGCTGAAGTCTGGAAAGGCTGTGGGGAGGAAGATTAAAGTTGGATAATGAGTATTAAAAACTCAAATGGGGGAAATAGGTTATAGTGCTCAAGGTTAGACTTCACAATCATGTATGAGACAGGTTAGCAAAAACTAGAGGAGAGAAGTTCAATGGTTCCAAGCATAAAGGAAAAAACAAGAAGATGAAAATAATTGCCCTTTCTGTTAGTACATATTATATGCTTTTACTGAAATAGCTCACCATATTAAAAAACCCCACCTATATATAACTATTATGTTAACTAAAAAAGTAATGTCACAAAACTATAAAAGGAATATTCAGCCAGTTTTAACTTATTATTTTCCTAGACCTAAGTCTACTTGTAGAAAGAATTAGATTTAAAACATATGTTTTCAGAAACTCTTGGATCTGAAATTATGGTCAAAAGAAGTGTTGTTTCAATAAGCGGGAAGAGCTAAATATCAATAATTCTCATAACTTTCTAAATCAAACCTTACTAAAATGATCAGGCTTAATTTCAAAAACACCAGTTAGGAAACTTTAATATCAATATCCACCAGAAATAAATGATCATCTAAGCAATATAAAAGTGGATGGAAAATGAAATGAAGATTTGTTATCATCCTAGGTTCACTGAAAACAAATCATGTCAGACTAATATCTTTATCTTTTATTGATATGATTTCTACTAGAGTGGCAACTGAGAATTAATCCATAAACTGGATAGATTTATGGACAGCTTACTTTACAAGCAGACAGTGCTATTGGGGGAATAACTAATCCCGCTAATTCAGCATTTCACATTGTACCATATTGTAGCCACAATGACACAAATACATGGTAAATATTATGAGCGATCGCTAAAGTAGAGAAATTTCAAAGGAAGGAAAGATTAACTTTGGTTGGAAGAATTATGCTATGCCATTTAGTTTGGAGTATGGAGTACTGGGTTTTGATGAAAATGACCTACACATGGTCTATTGCTGCCCTTTGATTCGCCGACCTCCCTCCCCTGACCCGGAAATGCCAGGTCATGACTAAAGATCTTGAATATATCCCGTCAGGTAATTCTCCTTTGCTCTTTAAATGGTACAGTGAATTGAATGTCAGTCTCTGAACTTACTAGAGCCTTCTGAAGGACACCTAATAAAAAACTGCTTTGGGCAGTGGGTTTCAAAAGCTGGGGCAGCTGCAGTGTCCTGAGGAATGAGGAATAGTGGGGATAATTTTTCCCAGCACAGAATTCCCTACTTACTGTTAGCTTTAAAGGAAGTTACTTATGGGCCTGGTGTGGTGGCCTAGTGGCTAAAGTCTTTGCCTTAAAAATGCCGGGATCCCATTTCCGATCCTATCCAGCTCCCTGCTTGTGGCCCGGGAAAGCAGTCAAGGACAGCCCAAAGCCTTGGGACCCTGCACCTGCATAGGAAGTCTGGAAGAGCTCCTGGCTACTGGCTTCAGATCAGTACAGCTCTGGCCATTGCGGTTACTTGGGAAATCTTCATCTCTATCCCTCTTCCTCTCTCTATATATCTGACTTTGCAATAAAAATAAATAAATCTTAAAAAAAATACATTAAAAAAAAGAAAGTTGCTTATGAAGGAACTTTATTACAGAGAAGGCTGAACTTCAGATGAAAGAGAATTAAAATTTGGTGAGTTATTCCTTAAAAGAATAATATTTAAAGAATGTCACATAATTTTTCAAAATGTCGAGACATCAGCCAATTCATCAATATTGCCCTCTGAAGGGAAGGCTCAAGCCAAGGCAATCCAATTTGCTAGAACGCCTCATGTCCTGTTTCAGTGGGACATGCGGGGCTGTCTGAAAGAACATTGTTCACGTGTCACTTCAAGACCCTTTCTGGGGTGACTGACAAAGTGGGTGAGTCAAGTTTGACCAAGTCCTGCTATACCAAAAAGTAATCATGGTGGGTTCCTGGGACTTGGCCTAGTGTCACCGAGAGATAATGCATTCAGATTGTGAGCTTAGAACAAGACAATATCAAGGATCAGAGCAGGAAATTCAGGAAACGTGGCAAACAAGCGCGGTGGGTGAGGGCGGTGGCCAGAGGGGACGCCTGGCTCCATGCTGTAAGGACCTTCCCAAGTACAGGACAGCATAAAGACCCTTCCCAAAGATGTCTCTCCCGGGGAAGATAGAAACACTTCAACATAAGGAGCTGGACTCTTGGGGGTTTTAGTACCTGTTAAATTGACTCCCGTAAGCTGATGGGTTTCTTACAGAATTCGTTTCTGTGGCTCATTGTTACATCGTATGTAACACAAATTACAATTCCAAAGTCTTGAAGGTATGAAGGTGTTATTTCTCATTTTTAGGAGAGATTTTTTTTTTTTTTTTGGTCTACTAAGAGCATATGAAAAGCATAAAAAGTTTCCGTGATGTCACTATTTGCTAACAATGTGTATTAGCGTCTCTGTGCTCTGAGAGTGTAGTCCTTGAGGAATATTCCATTTTGGGAGTGTTAGGTACAAACGTCAAGCCAAAATCCATGATAGGGGTCCAGATAACGTCTCCTGTGCTGTCTGTGGAAACCACGCTCTTATGCTGATAATAACATGATCATAAATGTCATAGGAACTAAAGTTGTTACTGCCCTGCCTACTGTTTTGTTATTTATCATCCTCTTTTTTTCAGCTTTGTGCTATGTCTCTCTGTTTCTTACTTTTCTAGTTTTGGGGCTATCCTTTAGTTTTCTCATTACATTTCTAGAAAAATGTCTAATATTTATTTATTTCTAATAGATATATATATATATGGCAGTTTTGTATTGGCAAAATCTTTTTAATATGATTTGGAAAAGACTATCTCTAATAGATGAGTTTAACCTTGAAGTATAAGTTTTATATCATACATATCTAGAAAACTACATGTATGCGAAATGTACTAAAGCGTGGAAAATAAAACATATAACTTCACAAGAGTAAGAGAAAGAAAATGAACTTCACTATGTATGATTTATGTCGACAACTGAAAAATTATTAGCCTAAGAAACCCACTTCGTGCCCCTCCCCACCACAACTCTGTTTACTTAAGCATCTGTATAATACTAATTTCTAATTTTATAAACTCATTCCGCTTGATTTCAAATGTAACCACATTGTACAAATTATATTGGAACTGTTCTCGATATTGCATGTGTAAAGAATTCTTCATTTAGTTTTTAGTAACTATTTACTAATTTTATCTCTGTAGAAACAATTGGATAAACATACTGCAATCTATTCATTGGACTCTTGATGGACAGATATTTGGATTTTTTAAAGATTTATTTATGCATTGGAAAGAATTAGAGACAGAAAGAGGTTTTTCATCTGCTGGTTCATACCGAAAGTGGTTGCGACCATCAGGGTTGAGCTAGGCGAAGGGCAGCAGCTAGGAGCGTCGTCCAGACCTTCCACATGGGCGGTAGGGCCCAGGCGGTTGTGTGTCCCTCAATTACCTGCACCAAGATATCAACAGGGAGCTGGACTGAAAGTGGAATAGCAAGGGCTTGAACCAGTTTCTATATGGAATGTCAGCATTACAAGTGGCGACTGTATCACTATGTCACAAGATAATCTCCATTTTTGTGCTGTTTTTAAGTTTTTGATCATTATATATATAATGAGACTAGTAACTGTGCATGATTCTTTTTTGGTACATATAGGTGCCTTTTTATTTGAAATTACATAAAAATGTAAAAAAGGAATCATGAGTCACATAGGTTTCTTCCCTTTTATATGAAATCACGCTGATCAACAGTAACAGAATTCTTTACCAACATTTAGCAATTCCATAACAAATTTTGATTCTTTTATTCCTTTTATGATCGCATCATAAAACACTTAAAATCTGAACAACATTTGCCTGTTTTCACAGTTTATGGAGCATTTTTATACCATTTGTGAAGTGGTTCATATGTCTTTTGAAATTCCTTTGGTTTATTTTACTTAGTGTTTATATTTAGCTGGTCTGTATTTATTTTTGTAGCCTCTGATGTATTTTTATGAATTAATACGTTATCATCTAGGTGGGGGTTTACTTTACCTTCATGTGTGTATAATTTATTGAAATAAGTTCTATATGTAGAGATTTCTTTGTTTGAAGTTTGCTAAGGTTGACAGTTTGCTCTTTATCACATAAATGACATGGAAATGTATCAAATTGTTTTTCGAATCCAACGAGATGATTGAATTTTTCCCTTTTGCTTCTCACAAAGTGAAAAAATTACGTTGACGTTTTGGAATGTGAAAATACCATTGTTAGCTCTGATTTCCCAATGTGCTGCTTAATGTTCTTATCAAAGCTATGTCAGGCTATGCTGAATTCCTAAATTGGGAAGCATTTCCTCCTGTGTTCTTCTTGGAAAAAGATTTGCAGGGGTTGAATTACTTTGCCTTTATGCTGCTGAATTCACTGCAAATATATTAGCAGAATTTGAAAACTGTTGCCTGGAGCTTTCTTTGAAAGTTTTATAATTATGGATTCAGTACTTTCAATAGAGAATGGCTTGATCAGGCTTTCTATTCATTTTTTGTAGTGTGTGTGTGTGTGTGTGTGTGTGTGTGTGTCTGTGTGGTTTTTAAAATAATTTTCTCATTGCATTTAAATTCTCAAATATATTGGTATAGCACTGATATATCTTTTTTAATGTTTGTAGATTCTGTGGTGATGTGTACATGCTCAACTTCTGTAACATTTTCTACTCTAGAGAAAGTTTTGTAGGTTTTAAAGTTTTGGAAGACATTCATATATTTTATGATTCTTTCCTAAGTACTAGCTATTGCTTTTTTGATAGATATTAAGGTTACATTTCCCTCTGATTTTATTGATGCTTTCTCATCATTTTCTTATTTCTTTGGGGAAAATTTAATTTGTGGAACATTTTCTAAATTCTCAAATAAAATGACGGGTGTTCTGGGTATGTACTGCTGTGTAACCAAAGATTGTGAAGTATTGCTTTGGTTCTGTGGGTTGACAGTCTTAGCTACACTAAACTGTGCTGCTGCAGATGGCTTCCGAAGCTGGAGTCAGCGGAGGGCTTGCTGCCATTTGGCTCACATGTCTGGTGCTTCATTCGGATGGCTCGAAAATTGAGAGCTGGCTGAACCTCATCATCTCCTCATGCAAGGAGGAGATGCGCCATCTCGTCCTTCCCATGGTGGTCAGCATCCTCACAGCACGGTAGTCTCAGGACAGTTGGACCTTTTGATCCGGTGGGTGGTTTCTCTTAGAATGAAGGCTGACAGAGTTGCGTATGATGGCTTTAAGAGAGCATAGAGAAACGTTCTTTCCCCCTTTCCAAAACCCACTTTAATTAGGTAGACTGAAGCAAGGTAGAAGCACTAAGACTTCCTGTAACTTGGGCTCGGAGATGAACCAAGTCCACTTTGGCTGCTTATGCTAGTGAAAAGTGAGTCAAATGGCAGTCTAAAGGCAGCGAAGGTCACACGAGTAAGTGAGCAACAGGAGGAATGGCTCTTGTGGAATCATCACCCGCAACAAAAAGCCTGCATATCAAAATCCTTCATGAATATAGATGCACACATTCTGAAAAGCTTAGAATATTTAGTTCAATAATGTATTAAAAAGATCATACTTCATGAATAGGCGGTTTTTATGTTGAGAAACCAAAAATGTTCTAGCAGTTGAAAATCAGTTTTAATTCATGGCATCGGAAATACATACATCTATGTACTCTAAAGTTGCAAAATAATTTTTTTTTGCTTGTTATCAGCAATTGAGTTCTGTTGTGCTGATCTGTGATTGAAAATAAAACCTGTCTATATTACAAATATTTTCAGTCTTGACATTAAATTGATAAATATTTGTTCAGTGGCTATTGCATGCTTCTATGAGAATTCAGTATCTTCGCATCATGGTTTTTTTTTTAGCTTTGTGTATGATAAAATGATAAAAGGTGTTTTATTTAAAGTTAAAGCATAATAAATGGGAGAAAGAGTATACTCATTATTTTACTAAGAGTTTTTCCAAAATAGTTTGCTTAAAAATTTATACCTTGTTTCTTACTGCCTCAGCATGAGATGAGACACTGCTTTGGTTATATATAGAACAAATGTTTTCCAAGATAATCGATCTAAATGCACAGGCTCATGGCAGACTTTAATTTTATTTAGTAATATAAAGAGATGATATTTTAGCTAAGAGTGCTAGCATTTTTTAATATGTAAGACACTATCTGTGTTGACATGTCAGGCAAATGCTGTTAGAGATTTAATTTATTTATTTGAAAGACAAGGCTGGAAGGAGAGAGAGAAAGAAAGAGAGAAGAAAGAAAAAGTTTGTGCACAGGTAGACACCAGGAGCCAGGAGCATCCTCTGGGTTCCCCACAAGGGTGGCAGGTGCCATGTGCCCAGATCACCCTCTTTTGCCTTCCCAGGCACCATAGCAGGGAGCTGGGCAGACAGTGGCGCAGTGGACTGGGAGGGGAGACTTCAACTGGCACCCGTACAGGATTCTTGGGCTACGTGTGGCAGCCTGGCACCCGTACGGGATTCCTGGGCTACGTGTGGCAGCCTGGCACCCGTACAGGATTCCTGGGCTACGTGTGGCAGCCTGGCACCCGTACAGGATTCTTGGGCTATATGTGGCAGCCTGGCACCCATATAGGATTCCTGGGCTACGTGTGGCAGCCTGGCACCCGTATAGGATTCCTGGGCAATAGGTGGCAGCCTGGCACCCATACGGTATTCCTGGGCTTTGTGTGGCAGCCTGGCACCCGTACAGGATTCCTGGGCTACATGTGGCAGCCTGACACCCGTATAGGATTCCAGGGCAATAGGTGGCAGATCAGCAGCTTGGCTGATCGCTGCCAAGCCATGTTGTATCCTGATACCTTACTATCTTTTGCATGATATTATTGCTCTGGAATCTAAGTATCCACAATTTTCCAGCAAATAAATGACTGCACTCTTTCCTCAGTTACTGATGTGAAGGAAATTGCATGGAGAAAAACTATGAGGTTGAGCTAGCTATTTAAATACAAAATTGTATGGCCGGGAATCTTAGGATCAAAACTTTTAAATCAGATGAAATGTATGAGGGAACGTAGGTTATTTTAAATGTAGTGCTTACAAATTGAATAACCACTCAGCGAAAACAAAGTAATTATGATGCTACTTGAAAGATTTAATTAGAACCTTTTAATAAGATTTTTTTCCCAGTATTCTAGGGTTGAAGGCAAGAAAATTCCATAGGTCTAATATGATGAAGCATTATGATTTTTTTTTTCTTAAAGCAGATTTAAAAAGAGGTTTTTTTTTTTTTTTGGTATAAATTAGAAAGAAAATAGTAGTTGCAACATTTAGGGAGCCTGAACACTTTATTTAAATTATGAGTTAGCTACTCTGTCTCCTCTCTGACATGCTGCTCTCCCCAGCTGTCTCCTCTTTCCCTCCAGGATGGTCCCACGATGGAATTGGCTCATACAGGGGCAGGCAAGGAGGAAATGAATCCAACAGTAACTGCCTTCATCTCCCCATTGTGCATTTTGCTCCATCGCTTCCTGCCTGTTAGCTAAATGTGCTGATCAAATTGCTTTGATACTATTGAAAAAATTTTACTTATTCATTTTAAGAGAGAGAAAAAGAGAGAGCGAGAGAAAGAGAGAGAGAGAGAGAAAGAAGCATGCTCCCCCATCTACTGGTTTACTATCAATATTTCTGCCGTGTGTGACTGAACTGGATTGATGCTCAGGAACCCAGTGTGGGTTTTCCATGTCGGCAACAAGAACTCAGCCACTTGAGACACCACAAAGGAGGCCCAGAAGGAAATTTCTGGCTCCTGGCTCTGGATCCCCTCCTTTTTCAGGCGTGGAGGCCAGTTGGGAAGTGAATCTGCAGATGGAAGATTTGTCTCCGTCTTCTTTCCACTCTCTGTAAAATCTGCCTTTCAAATAAAAATAAAATAAATCTTTAAAAATTGATTTTCTCCGCAACTTTGATAGTTTGAAGACTTGTGAGTTCTCAAATGTTGAATAGAGTTGTTTACCTTTAGCTTGATCTTCTTTGCATCAGAAATATCAGGCACTGTCATGACAGATAGATGTGAAATTAAAATAAAAAAATAGATGACGGGCCCGGTGCAGTGGCCTAGCGGCTAAAGTCCTCGACTTAAACGTGCCAGGATCCCATATGGGCACCAGTGCTAATCCCAGCAGCTCCACTTCCCATCCAGCTCCCCGCTTGTGGCCTGGGAAAGCAGTCGAGGACAGCCCAAAGCCTTGGGACCCTGCACCCGTGTGGGAGACCTGGAGGAAGTTCCTGGCTCCTGGCTTCGGATCGGCGTGCACCGGCCGTTCTGGTCACTTGGAGAGTGAATCATCGGACGGAAGATCTTCCTCTCTGTCTCTCCTCCTCTCTGTATATATAACTTTGCAATAAAAATAAATAAATCTTAAAAAAAAAATAGATGACATGTCTACCAAAGGCACAGGTTTGAATGGAAAAAGAATCCTTGTAAGGCAACAGGACTGCACGCTGTGAGTCCGTGCTGTGGGGCAGTTAGGCAGGATGGGGAGTATGAATGGGCTGGCTCTGGCAGGAAGAATATGCCGGATAAGAGAAACCAGCTGTTCAGAAACAATATGAAGCCCAAAGTAGTGGGAGGACAGCTTCATTGAGCTCCAGGCCACATGTATTACTGCTGGAAAAAAGTTCCGAAATGATCTACTGTGTTCAATGAAGAACGTTCCCGTGAATTTACGTCACACGAAGGAAATATTCAGACCAGTTCGTAGAAAGTCGATGAATCTGCATGGTTTAATAGCTCTTTGTTGTTCTCTCACCTTTCTAACGTGATTCTTTTTCCAGGATTATTCCACAAAGCAATTTGATCAAGTCGCTAGAAAATGGTTGTACTTTTCCTTTGCAGAATGACCAACCAGCCAGGTCATTTGGAGTCCTCCCCGAGCACTGAAGAAAGCAGACTGCGTTGAGGACCAGCTGAGCATCCAATGCAAATATTTCCTTAAATTGCAGATAAACTATATGCTGATTTTTCCAAACATGGGCCATCAGCATATTCTTATCAAAAAGAAAAACTGCTCTGAGTGGGAATACGTAGGGTCCCTGGAACATCAAAGTCTTACTGGACACTTTGGAACTATCATTTTTCCAGATGATTTTGCTTTGTTTTGTTTTTTTTTTAAAGATTTATTTTTATTATTTTTTCATTGGAAAGGCGGATATACAGAGAGAGGAGAGAGAGAGAGGAAGATCTTCCGTCCGATGATTCACTCCCCAAGTGAGCGCAACGGGCCGATACTATGCCGATCCGAAGCCAGGAGCCTCTTCCGGGTCTCCCGCACGGGCGCAGGTTCCCAAAGCCTTGGGCCGTCCTCCACTGCCTTCCCAGGCCACAAGCAGGGAGCTGGAAGGGAAGCGGGGCTGCCGGGATCAGAACCGGCGCCCACATGGGATCCCGGGGTTGCAAGGCGAGGACCTAACCACTTGCGCCACCGCGCCGGGCCCGCTTTGTTTTGTTTTCTCATGCATTATGCCAAAAAGGATTTTTTGCTCAGAGGATATTGCTCAGAGGCAGGTGGAATGGTAAATGCTTTTTTTTTTGTTATAGATTTATTTATTTTTATTGCAAAGTCAGGAGGAGAGACAGAGAGGAAGATCTTCTGTCCAATGAGTCACTCCCCGAGTGACCGCAATGACTGGTGGTGTGCCGATCTGGAGCCAGGAGCCAGGAACCTCCTCCAGGTCTCCCACGCGGGTGCAGGGTCCCAAGGTTTTGGGCCGTCCTCGACTGCTTTCCCAGGCCACAAGCAGGGAGCTGGATGGGAAGTGGAGCTGCTGCGATTAGAACTGGCGCCCATATGGGATCCTGGCGTGTTCAAAGTGAGGACTTTAGCCGTTAGGCCACTGCACCGGGCCCGATAAATTCTTTTTTACATAACATTCAATAAAGTAGATTTTTCTCTTTCAACTTGATTGAAGCGGAATTATAGGTAGCTTACAAACCTCTGAGATAATCACTGTGGAAATATGCAAAAGATTACAGGAGCACAGAGGAAGAGCACTGGACAGAGGCAGCTGCCTTGAGTGTGGATTTCAGTCACGCACGTGTGGGCACCTGCGCATATGCACTCCTGCACAGAAAGAAGGCTATTTCCTGCGTTTACTTTATCCCATTTCGTTCTATGGGAAATGCAAGGAAAAGCATTCTTCATAATAATGGGTAGGCGTGCAGAGAGGCTTCAGGGCAGCTGATCTGTTCTGTAGCTTCTCCAGGATGTGGGAGGATTGAAACACAGCTGATGTTCAAAAACTGTGCAGAGGGCTTGTCAAGAACGGCATGTGAACAATGACAGTAAGTTTGAGTTTTATGCTAAAAGTAACAGTCTAGTTAAGATTTTAGCAATCTCGACACCCTTGGCTTGTTCAGCCTATCTGGCAGCCTACTTGGTCAAAGCATAGAACAAGTGCTGACCTTAAGCCATCTTTGAGGTCAAGGACCTACTCGTTAAACAACATGAATTATCCAGAAATGGGGATATTTTTATGGAGCAATAGAGAAATTTGATCATGTATTCTTCATAGGCTAATACGTGAATTAATATAACTTCCACGTTGGGTACATAAGCATTCCTCTTTTTCAGGTTTAACATAGAACAGGAAACATTGTTTGAACTCAACTTCTTTCCTTAATATTTTCAAGATTTATTTTGATTAGAAAGGCGTATCCTATTGATCGAGAGAAGGAAACACAAAGATCTTCCATCTGCTGATTCACTCCCCAAGTGGCCGAGCTGAACCAAAGCCAGGTGCCAGGAGCTTCTTCTGGGTCTCCCACATGCGTACAGGGACCCAAGGCTTTGGGCCATCCTCCACTGCTTTCCCAGGGCACAAGCTGGGGGCTGGATGGGCATGGGACGCCGGGGGCATGACCTGGCACCAATGTAGGATCCTGATGGTTGCAAAATGAGGATTTGGGCCATTGAGTCGTCATGTTGAACCCTAAACCCAACTCATAAGATTTATTAATAACCTTGTTAGAATTGTGCCTGAACAAACTATCAAGGAACATGATTGTTAGTTTTTATTAATACAAGTGAGACTTATAACAAGCACCATGCATATGTCGGTGACCTCTGTCAGGTGATACAGCCACAACAAAGTTAGGACATTTATTTCAAGTAAATTATGGCTTCACCTCTGTTCTTCTATTAGCCTTCGTCTTGTGTAATTGAATATACTCTTTATTGCATCGGGATAATTCAGGGAAGTATAAGCTTTTAAGAAAGATTTATTTACTTTTATTTGAAAAGCAAATCTATAAAGAGAATGAGATGTTTTAGAGAAGGTCTTCCATTTATGAAGTGTGTGAATTAGAAAATTGTTTCAAGGAAATCATGCAAATGGACATCAGGGGTTGGCAGTATAGCTCAACCAGCTAATCCCAGGCTACAGGTGGCAGCATCCCACATGGGTGCTGTTTTATGTGCCAGCTGCTCCACTTCCCATTCAGCTCCCTGCTTATGGCATAAGAAAGCAGTGGAGGATGGTCCAAAGCCTTGGGACCCTGCGTTTGCATGAGAGATCCAGAAGAAGCTCCTGACTCTTGGTTTCAGATTAGCTCAGCTCTGGGAATTATGATCTTTTCGGGAGTGAACCAGTGGATGAAATATCTTTATGTTTCTCCTTCCTTCTGTGAATCTACCTTTTTGAAGTAAGAAAGAACGTGGAATTAAAAGTTGTTTGTTGGGGTGCAAAAACTGTTACACAATTTTTTTGCACTGTACACTTTTTAAACACATTATTTATTTTTATTGGAAAGTCAAATAAACAGAGAGAAGGAGAGACAGAGAGGAAGATCTTCTATCAGCTGATTTACTTCCCAAGGGAACCCAAAGACCAGAGAGCCAGGAGCTTCTTCTGGGTCTCCCACACGAGTGTAGAGTCCCAAAGCTTTGGGCCCCCCCTCAACTGCCTTCTCAGGCCACATGTAGGGAGCGGAAAGGGAAGAGGGGCCACTGGGTTGATAACCGGCCCCCACGTGCAAGGTGAGGACTGCTAGGCTACCACACCAGATCCTGTAGTGTACATTTTCTGAGTTTTCTTCACACTTCCTAAATGTTCCTCTGCTTCTTCAGTATACCTGCATTGGGGATCAAATTTACAACATGTAACTTCAAGCCATAGCAACAAACTAATTATTACATGTGATAGCTATTCGTGTGTTATCATTTGATATTTATTCTGTTGGCAAATTTGAAGAATAGAACACATTATTAGCAACCACAGTTGCTGCGTTATGTCTGTCTGCATTGCTCACTTGGCGCTGAAATTTTATATATTTTGACAACATCCTGTCCTCAAGCTGCTGGAACTGCCCTATCAGTCCCTGTTACTCCATTGCTTCATTCATAGTCCAAAGCCATGGGTTATTTTCATATATGACTATTGTGAAAAATACTACAGTGGACATAGGAGCTCAGATACCTCTCTGAGAAAGGGACTCAATTTCCTTCGGACGTGGACCCAGACGTGAGCTTGCTGGATCATGTTTTACATGCTTGTCTGGCATTTCTGGGCTAATTTCATGAGAGTACTGAAGGGGTGTGGTGTATAGTACTGATTCCTGATTACGGTGTATATGCACTGGTTTTTAAGCGCGTGGTATGCTTTTTAAGCTCCAGCCTCATTTCCTCTCTCCTTGCTTCCATGCTCCATGGGCAGGAGGAACCTACCTTGGAGACCCCAGTGTGATCCGTCACTGGTGCTGTAGGCGGGGGCATCCTCCAGTTACATCATGACTGAGCAATGCGCCAAGTCTGTTAAAAATTTAACAACCCTGAAGCATGTGGATGCTACACAAGACTTCATTTACATCGAGAAGATCCATCAACAGATACTGACATACCGCATATTTCTCAAACATCACGTAGCTTGCTTACTCGTAAGACAATTTCTGGGTAGTTTCAGACTTTACCTGGTTGACCTTCTCTTTCTTAGCCCTTACTGATTCAACCCTAGTGGTTGAAATGTAATGGTTTGCCTTGTTTATTTCTCTGCTTATATTTCCCTGTTATAGCCAAACATTGTCTTTCCTCAGATACAGGGAAATATAAAATCAGAAATGTGATTCGTGCTTTAAAAAGAATTGGCTTTTCACTCCTAGGAATATATCCAAAACACCGGTTCCACGAGAAACCAACATGCACCCTTATGTTTATAGCAACACAATCAATAACATAAAGACTTGGAAGCAACTGAAATGCCCATCAACAGAAGACTGGATAAGAAAACTATGGTTTATATACTCCATGGAATACTACTCAGCTATTAAAGAAAAAATGAAACGCAGCTTTTTTATGGCCAAATGGGCCCAACTGGAATCCATTATGCTAAGAGAAATGAACCAATCCCAACAGGTTAAATACCACATGGTTGCCTTAATCTGAGATGAAAAGATGTCAATCTGGAAAATAGTACCTGTATATTGTAATATTATTGCAATCTCTGACAGCCTGCATCCAATGCAATAAGACAATGTGTTGTAAGCCAGAAAACAACAATAACAAAAAGAATCGGCTTTTAATTAAAGGGAAGCTTGGCAATTTCCTGAGGAAGGAGATACTTGTGTCCTCAGTTTCTTTTATAAATCTCTCTGTGTGCTTGGAGGAAAGGGCGAATCTTGACCCAATAAACCAGACAAAAAAAAGTTTGGTCTGCATGAGTAATCATATTTAAAACAACTTTCTCAAAAAGTCTTAAGCATAACTGTATTTTACCCATGAGTTAGTAATTTGTTGTGTTTTCCTGCCAGTCCCTGTGAAAGGAGCAGGGCACATCTGCTCTCACGTGACGCAGTGAAAATGTAACTTTTAAAAGATAAACCTTGGAATTTGTACTGCAAATGTAGGAACCTTATTTTCAGATAACTGAGTGGTAAGTTTTAGTCCTGGACAGTGGGGGAAGGGGTGGAAGTTTAGAATTCTTTTTGCTTACCGTTAAAACACACACACACACACACACACACACACACACACACGGTCAGCTTAATGAAATTGCCATCTTTTAATCCTTACACACATCCCAAAATACAATTTCTTTTTTGAGTAAATATGGAAATCTTAGCAGAAATTCCAATATTTGGAAGTAGTTTGCTTTTTTAATGTCAGTCTCAGCTACTCGGAACAGCATGTATTCATACTTAGCACATACCGCCAAGCTCCAACCAAACTTCATTTTCAAAAACATATTAATTTCAGAGTCCTCCAAAACTTATGCTAAATGTACCTTTTCTAATTTTCCTGTCCATGGACAAGTTGTTGCTGATAACCTATGTATAAACTAGGATTTGGGCGTGTGTAATTTTAAAGTCAAAATCAGCAAGTGTGTATAAAAGCATGTTATTCGTCTAAGAGTAGCTTTAAAAATTCATGGAAAATGGAATGAATAGATAAATTCATGTTGGTGCAGAAATTTTTGAAATCTATGCATAAGAAATGTACTCAATAATTTCATGGGAATAATGTCAAAAACTATGCCTGGGGCAGGTGCCGTGCCATAGTAGGCTAACTGTAGAGCTGACACCCAAAGTGGGTGCTGCTTCGCATCCTGGGTGCTCCACTTCTGAGACCACTCCCTGCTTATGGCCTGGGAAAGAGGTAGAAGATGCCCTGAGTTCTTGGGCACCTGGACTCATATTGAAGACCTGGAAGAATCTCCTGGCTTCCTGTGCCCTGCTTCCGATGGCCTCAACTCTGGCAGTTGTGGTCCTTTTGGGAATGAATCAGCAATTGGAAGACTTCTCCTTCTGTCTGCTCTTCTCTTTGTAGCTCTGCTTTTGAAAAAAAAAAATGAATACAATAAATATTTTTAAAAGACTGTGCATGGATTTCAAAATTATTTTGCTCCAAAATAAACTTAACTTTTCCTTTCATTTCCACCCAAATAATTTGAAATTTCTTTTGTTCAGGGACTTTCTTGGGGCTTCTGACATCATATTATATGGTTGATCCCTTAGCAGTATGATGCACATTACTATCGTATTGCACAATAAAACATGACACAAAAACAACGTGCTGTTCTCTCTATCCCCAAGGTCACTGAGGTGAGACGATGGTGTTCTTTGGCCATCAGAACCATCGGAGACAAGCTGACGAGGAATGTCCATTTTATTATGCACAGATTACAGATTATAAAGACGAAGCAAGGGGAAGGAAGGAGGGTATCTTCCGGCAGGCCCTCCACCCACAAGAAACACTGTGATTGGCTTTAAGACATGTCTATATCCTTTGACCTTCCGGTCATGTCAGAGGTCATGTTCCATGCGTATTGCCCTTGACCTCCTATTCATGTTGGAGGTCACCTTCCACATGAAGACCTGGAAGCTATGCTTCATGTCATAGGGAGGTGAGCTCTAAGCCATGCCCACCAGGCAGTAAGCACACGGAGCGACTGTCCACACTGTTCAGCGAGTATTATTTGTTGGGTTCTTTGAGTTTTTTTTTCTTTTTGGCCTGTTGTGTCACTTGACAACTACAACACCTTTTGAAAGGCACTATGATGGATGCAATTTTTAAAATTGTGATTTTCTGAGTAGGATATTCAGCTCTCTTTTGCACTGGTGTCTCTCTCTGTGAAGGAGAACATGAACTTGGAAAAGTGAAGATGTCAACTTGCCATGCCTCTGTGTTGGCCCATCTGTATGTCTCTGTGGTAAGTGATGTCAAGGCAGCTAACAGGTCCACTTGCTTGGCTGGTTGCTCGCAAGTCCCGCTATGCAACGACTTGGGTCTGGGCCACTATTGTCTCTCAACCCAATACATACAACTGGGGGGGTCATAAAACTCAATCCAAGTACTTGAGTCATCGCCTGCTGCCCCCCAGTGTGTGCTGTAGCTGGAGATGAATCAGGAGTGGAGCTGGGACTGACGCAAAAGGCGTTTACAATGTGGGCTGTGGGCAACCCAGGAGATAATGTAATTGCTGAGCCAAATACTCATCCCTTTATTTAATTATTGAATGACTGCCATCACCTCTAGTTTATGTTTCTGGGGATTAAGTAGCAGAGATAATGATTGCACATTTACCTAGGAGCAATTATTTGTAAATACTAGAGCCAGGATAACTGCTTGAACATTATGTTCTTTCCCTTGTGCTAGGGAGAAGTATTTCTGGATCTTCTTGTCTGTTAAAAGCAAATAACATCAGAGGAATGGAGATACTCTGTGGGTTGTAATCAGAGACAAATGTTGATTTCAAACCTACAAATGCCACACAGTATTCTCTCACACAGTGCTCTCATTTGCTCTCACAATGCGTTAAACACGGAATCTTGTCCGTATTGAGCCAACAAAGATGTCCTGATTTCCTTGGGAAATGGACTTAGTAAGCCTCATCAAAGGGAAGCTATCTTGTTGCTTTAAATCAAGACCGTGGCCTTTTTTGTTGTTGCAGTTGTCAATCATTCAAGATCCTTGCTATAGAAAGCTTTTAGTGGTCTTTAGCACAATAATGCATCCTTACTTGCACGTTGCGTAATACCCTCTCCTGCCCCTCCCACAGGAATAAAGACTAGGAAGGAAGTACAAAAATTCATCCCAGTGACTTGGTCATTTGTTGATCGTATATGATTATTGAAATACTCTTTCCATTCTGTCCTGTGAGAACTCAAACTCCCAATAGCCTCCAGTTCCTCTGTAACACACCCTTGGTACCCATGCACCCCGCTCTACACAGATCTGCTCTTCTGTTTCAAGTCTTCTATCTTCCTCTGTGAGATAGAAAAAAAAAACCTGAGAAATAACATTTTAATAAACAAGATGGAATTTTATTTAAAAAATTAAATTCCTTTTAGTATATTCAAAAGGCAGCGAGTCAGTGACAAAGAGCTTTTTCCAATCTGTTGGTTCACTTCCCAAATGTCCTCAATAGCCGGGGCTCAGAAACCCAGTCTGGGTTTCCTAGTAAGGTAACAGAAACCCAGGTACTTGGGACATCACCAGCTGTCCAGGGGTGGGTCGATGAAGGAAGCTGGACTTGGCAGCACAGCTGGGACTTGATCTCAGGCACTTGCATACGGGACGAGAGCACCTCCATAGCGTCCTCACCACGGTGTCAACCAGGTGCCCTGAAAAAGAACTTTAAGTGGCTGACTTCTTCTGATTATGCTCCAAATGGGTTCCAACACTTTTGGAATGTGCTTTCCTATTGAGACTTGGCAACTGATGTGAGATTCCTATGAAGTACATATTAGAAATATTACTAAAATAAGCTCACTCATTTGAGACAAGATCTAGAAAAAAATGTAAGATCCATTGTCTTTTTCAGGAAAACGATTTCCTTTGCTTGTTATCCTTTCAGCTATTAAAAATAAGTGTATAGAGAATATGTATTAGTTTTTTAGTGTTTGTGGCAAAATGTTTTCTGTAGTATTAATGTCCCCTATTGTGTTTTAAGCAAGAGAACTCTGAAAGGTGTGGCTGAAATGACTGATGACATAGAGACAGTAATGAAGAAATGACAGCGACGGGTCTAGCCGTTAAAGTCCTTGCCTTGAATGTGCCGGGATCCCATATGGGTCCCGGTTCTAGTCCTGGCAGCTCCACTTCCCATCCAGCTCCCTGCTTGTGGCCTGGGAAAACAGTCGAGGACGGCCCAAAGCCTTGGGACCTTGTGCCCACGAGGGAGACTTGGAGGAAGTTCCTGGCTCCTGGCTTTGGATTGGCGCAGCACCGGAAAGTGGGTTAAGACGTGTGCCTCTGACATGTTTCAACCTACCATTGGAGCATCACATTTCGAAAGTGTCTTATATAAAACTGACAATTCCTTGTGTGCCCGTCATCTTGTGTAAATCTCTCCAAGTTATTACAGATTCTCTCCTGAAGAAAAGATTCTATCACATTGAAATTGTGAGTCAAGTCTTGTTACTGGTCAAGATGAACTCCAAATTAGTATTTTTTTCCCCAATTTTGTTCTTATGTTATGAATTAAAGGGGTTTCACAAAGCTCACAGAAAATTCAGTTTTTTAATCCAGTGGTCCTTTGAAATTTGTGGAACTTCAATTGTGTAACAAACAGTCAAGATTACCAGAATTTCTGTACCAGCATTTCTAATTGCTTTATTTTATAGTTTCTCTGTAGACTGATTCTTTCGCTCTTCATGGAGTGAGTTGATTGACTTTAATAAAAATGTGGTATAAAAATCACACGTGGATTTGGGATTTATAGATTCAGTGTTGCTATTACTTTGTTTCGCATTAGCATCCATAAATCCATTCCAGTAGGACTCTGAACATACAATCATGCAGTATCTGAGAAACAAGGGTACTGAGCTATGTTGGTGCTGCTGGAAAGCCAATAATTCTGTTTTTTCATGGTCGCCAACAAGATCCTTCATTGTTTGAAGATTTTATTATTCTTGCCTTTATTCATTTAGAGAAAAAAAAAGGATTGATAACCAGAAAAACTAACGCATATAGCTCTCAATAAAATTCAAAAATTGAAAGAAAGATTTTGAAATAATTTCTCATGTTTAAAAAAGTGAATTTTTGGCTTCACTTGAGAACTCAGATAATTGTGTGCTCAATTATCAGGGAAGAGAATAAAATTAAACAATATGTACAAAGTGCTGAAAATAGACTCAAAATTGGGTGTCAGAACTTTATTAGAAAGTTAAATTTTTCCTTAGAGGGCCAAAGTTGTCACTTACTTTAGAAATCAAATTTTTATTGTAGGAAGGTAGGTACAGCCTTAACTGAATCACTTTTTTTTTTTTTTTAACTGGGTTAGCCTATCAGTCTTGTTAAGGGTTTTAGTAATTAGGAAGGAATATGTCACTCCTTCCAGATCATACACTGTACATTGACAGAAATAACCTTATACATGGGAAATACATCTCACCAATTTTCTGTTTTGTTTGTTTCCATAAATGTTCCAACTGCTTAAATAAGGTGTTGCTTAAAAATAACGAAATCCTGGTAAAGCATGGAAAAATTCTGCTAGAATTCAGCAGCCTCATTCATTATATTTCCAGATAAGTATGTCCCATTGACCCTACACTTTTGCTCAGCAAAACCCTCTATCTCAAGACCATGGAGCCTTGTTTCCTTCAAGAACACTTGGTTCAGTGCTATTTGTGTAGTTTCATTGTCCTTCCTGTCATACCAGATATCCTCTTAATCGACTTATCAGGGGGAATCTAAAACAGTTCCTTAAGACTCAACTGGGTCCATTTCTTTCTACTCGTTTGCAGAAAAGTGTTTCTCAAACCATTTCCATCATGGTGAAAATAGTCCAATCCATGTCACATTTCCACAAGTTTTAAATTGTATTTCCTGCATTCCTGTCTCATCATTCCCTTCTTCACTGTCCTTGCTTTTCACTATCCTTTGATTTTTGTACATTAATAAAGTCGAATTCATCTTCTTGGCTTATCCAGGTGATGTTTTTTTCAACATCCACAGGGGAGAGAAGGAAAGGGGATTAAGGAAGGGGACCACAGGTGAGAAGGACAGGGAGAGAGCTGGAAGAGAGGAAGTAAAATGAGGCATGGGAAGGTAGTAGAAGATATGGAAAAAAACACATCCTAGCCCACGTATTGTGATTTCAATTAAATATATGTAATAAACTGATATTTAAATAAGCAGGATTCTTTTTCTCAAAGAAAGTAGATTGGTTTTTCTGTACTAGTTTCATTGCCCTCAAACATAAGGGAAAACATGATATTGCTTTCTTCTGGGTCTGAAGAATTTCCACTCTCCGAGCCTCCCCTGTATCAGGACAAGTTGAACCTCAGCCTCATGGTTCCTTCTGCTGAACTCTGTCAGAGGCAAATATTTGTTTCTTTAGCTGTGTGTATTGAATGGTTTGATTGGTAGTGGTGGTGGTGATTAAGATAAGGCAATAGAATATTTGAATGTTTTTATGGATCAGTAACAAATTCAGCATGGCTTGGTAACTTTTGTGTCTATCTCAAACTCATATAGCTTCTTAAATTTGTTGAATTAGATTCTAATTTAAAAGCACCAAAAGAATATTTTTATATAAGGAGAGACTTAGGAGCCACTATACCTTCCTTACTTGTATAATAAAGCTCCGATTATAGGATCATTTGTGGATTCTAAAAATGCAGAGAGATATTTTAAAAGGAGAGAAAACTGAAATCGCCTAATGCCATGGAAATCTGGAGGCATAGATAATCACTAGCCTTCATGACTTCCTCCTTGTCGCTGAGGGGTTGACTTCTTAGGAGACAAGTCTGTTGCCGGAGAAATCCAGTTCTGTGATGGCAGGCTCATGTAGACTTTTCTTGACTCTGAAGAGAACATTTTTTTTTGTACTGTCAGAATATGAGCAACTAATAGCCCCAAAGACTTTCCTTTGACAGCCCTGAAGCCTGAAATCTTGTCAGGGCTATATTTAGAGTAGCTCAGAAAGTCCACTCTCATGATATGAACTATGCTCCTTTCTGCAGCTTTTTCAGGGAAAATTGTTTTGTCCATGCCATGGCTATATCAGAAGGGTGTTTATTAGAATGCATGTATTTTTACATACATCTAATTTCCCCAATCAAAAAGTTGGAAAGGGCAATGCGATAATTCGATTAGTATGTCCTCATAGAATCTATCTCCAGTTTCTTCAGAGAGTAAATTAAAAAATATCAGACTGATTAGGATTTATTGAATGTTATTTCCCAGTTTCAAGTGCCCAGTGCTTTTGTAAAAGTATTTTGGAGGACAGTCGTCCCCACTGCTGCTTTAAAAATGGACAGAATATATAATGTCTCCCATCTTCACTGAGATGAAATATTATCCTCTGTTATTGAGAAGTTATAACATTGATGTTTCAAAAAAGGAGGGAAATGAGACAAGAATACAAACTCCAAGCTTTTGGCGCTTACCATGGATAAACATGGAACTTAATGGCAGGATTCTTGCCTAAGTGTTAATAGAATTTTGTAGATTTGGTCATTTATAAAGTAGGAATGGCAGCCAGGCAGATGATCCAAAGCTAGGGTGGAACTCAATGATAGAAAATGGAACTCAGAATAGAAAGGATGCTTGGCTTTCTTTTTTTTTTTTAATCATAGCTGACATTCCTTTTATTCTTTTTTTTATTGCATTTCATTTTATGACATCATTTCATGGTATCTGAGGTTCCCCCAACCCCTCCCCGTGTCCTCCCGACATGGTGGATTACTTCACCTTATTGCAGTATTACAGTTCAAATCCAGTCATGCTTCTTTCATCGCAAACATGTTCCATGCATAGAGTCCAGCATCTTATTGTCCAGATCAATTCAACTGTTTCTTAGGGAGACCATCTGTGGTCTACAAGCAGAGCTGGCAGAATATTGTCCAGACCAATTAAAAACCATAACAAAACATCTATAGCAGTTTACAACATCATGGAGTTAATTGACATGGTATTGAGTGACTGATATGTTAGAAAATGCAAGTTCTTAACCACATTATGTGACTACTTCATTGACATTTCACTTTTAGTTTATGTACAACCAGCTTCTATGCACCTTAAAATGGCTATCGGGTACTATTCAACTCTCTCGTGTCTATTTTCATTTTTGTATTTAGCAGTTTATTGTATTGGAGCATAATTTTTACTGAACTCGGCAGATTTTGGGATAGTCCAAACTGGCTTATAACTTTAACCAGGCATATGTCTGCAGTTAATGCTCAGAACAGTTTTAGGAGGGGTATGCAGAGAAATCTTCGATTCCCCAGTGAGAAGTAACTCTCCCATTCAGCATTGAGTGGGCTGGAATTTTGGTCACCTCATGGGAGCAGATGTGTAGGGAAATAGCATTTGTTCACTTAGAATCAAATTGTAAAAGGGGGTACCATGCAGTAGTGAAGTGTGTCACTCCTGCAATAAAGCACATGTTGGTGATCATGCTCTGTACAGTTACACTCAGCTCCTCCTGCTGCTCAGAGCTGCTTCAAGGAAGATGGTGCCATGGAGCTGTGAGTCTAGCGGTTAAGATGTCAGCAAGGTGCCCATGCCTGATTTTGGAATCCTGAATTCAAATCCTGTCTTGGGCTCTTGATTCCATGAGTCAGTTTCCCTTCTAACGGACATCCTGGGAAGCAGCACGTGACGGCTTGAGTGGTCAGGTCCCTGTTGCCAATAAAGGAATCTTAGATGGAGTTTCTTGCTCTCAGCTTCAGCTTGGTTCAGCTCCAGCTGTTGTGGTTATTTCAAGGGCAAAGCAGTGGATCAAACCCCTCTGTCACTTTCCCTGCCTTTTAAAGAAAGGTAACATTTAAGTTGCTGAATTAGAGATGAACATAGACTTAGTAAATTCAAGCAGCACCTGTGATTCTTAGTTCTGTGGCTCGGAAGTCTAACAAAGCCAGGGTACCACAGGCTTGTGTTAGTGTCGGTGATGCGGAATTCCTGTCTGTAAGTCCTGGGTGGGGGAATGTTGCACACCTAGGTTCATTCTTGTGCTGGTAGAATTCAGTCCTCCCAATGAAAGGACTGAGGTGTTGGTTGCTTGTGGCGGTCAACTGCAGACAGAACTAAGTCCCAAAGAACCACCCTAGAGCTCCCGACTGCCATCTTTAAGTCAGCAACTGCACATCAAATTTGCACATTTAAGACCTTTGGAACCTTCTTTCCATGCTACGTTTTCCTACTAGCCACTGTATAGGTGTTCTGTATGTGCATACGTTCAAACATGTATTTTTAATTGAATATCAATGTATCATTGTATATCAATATCAAAAACAAAAAACATTCAAAACATCCAAGAAAGACCAGAAGTAAAAGAGCTTATTTCACTGTAAAATTTTAGAAGTTCATGCATAGTTTTTCATTATATATGTTTTTATGAACTCTTTGAAGTTTTTTTTTACATAAATTTTATATTTTTCTGAACAAAAATAATTTTTCTTTATATAATATATATTTCCCATTGCTTACTGTCCCCTAAAGTCTGCATTAACAGGAAGCTAGAATTTGGAGTAGGGTGAAGACTCGAAACCAAGTTCTCTGATAAGGAATGAAGGCATTATAAGCAGCTAATAACACATAATAGTTAGTAGAGCTATTCTAGGGCATCCACACAGATGCTGCTTCCCGTCTTGGCTGCCCTGCTTGTGATTCAGCTCCCTGCTAACGCACCTGAGAAGAGAAGCAGAAGGTGGTCCCCATGTGCCTGCGTCCCTGCCATCCACAATGGAGATTCCGAAGGGGAGCCTCCTGGCTCATGGTTTCAGGCCTGAACCAGCCCATGCTGCGCTGCCATAAGCAGATGGAAAGCCTCTCTCTCTGAATTTTAGATAGTCAATTTTAAGAAGTTAAGAAATTAACCTAATTCCATTCTGCAGGAAATTTTTGACACACTTCCGCGCACGCACGCGCGCGCACACACACACACCATCCTGGGCAGCTATCCTCACAACGTGAATGACCAGAAACCCGGTGCTCTGCAAAGTGGAAGACTTTCCCACAACATCACCATGTGCGCACTCACACAGCAGGGTGATTCATCTGTGAAAGACACTTGGGTGTCTACGTGACATGATTGAGCCACAAGGTGTTCACTTGCCCAGGGTCACACGGAGGAGCAATGGCAGAGCTGTCACAAGAGCAGGAATCTCAAGCTTATTGTTTCTTGTCTCCAATGTGCCTTGATCATGCTAATGACAACTGGGCGGAGCTCCTCTGTTCAAGATGCAGGATGATGAACGCTAGCGCAGGTGCTTTGCTCAGGAAGGAAGGTGGGGAGAGGACCTAAGGTCAGTCCCCGTCACTGTGGGAGGAGAGGATCTGACATGTGCTTTCAAGCAAAAGGTAGCGTCTGCGACTTTTAAAACAAGGAGAGTCAGCGGAGCGGAATACTGTGATCCACAGAGCTTAGGGACATCTGGAGATTTGAAATTTAGGGTTACCAGCCCTACTGTATCCATCTGATTTTTCAAAGCCACATCTTTTCTCAAGCAAGGATCTGTTCTTACAAGAGCACCCTGCTCTGCTTGGAGTCTAACCTTCCCTGGAGCTTGGTTTCTTAGACGGTTAAATCCTTGTCCTGCTCCTCTATGTTCTCTGTGCTTTGGCTACAAGGAATGAGAGCTCCTTCACACACTACCAGTAAGTCTTTCTGGCCTTCACATTCACCCCTTAAGTATTGATCAGCACATTCAATACTGCTTAGCTAAAGCTGCTCAATACCATTGCCCTCACGGTTGCTGTTCTTCCTGTACTTCTTAAAATCTTATGTAATTTATATCAACTAATCTGTTTCCTTTTAAAAGATGCCATCCCTGCTCACCTCTTAGGAAACTTTCTGCAATTACACTCTTAACTCTGGAAGTATCTGCTTGTAGAACTAGTACTGACAGCCACATAGCGATTTCCCATCTCAAGGAGACATATTATGCTGGATTTGTTATGTTATTAATTTCTTTTTCTTACGGAAGAAAATTATTTTTTTTCCCAGTTCTTAAATGCCTGGCTAGTTAGTAGCCAACATGAATCTACATTCAATGTTCTCCGGAATCCAGTCAAACCTATCTTTTTGGTTCTTATAAATAAGATGCAGATAATTTATAAAATTATGAAACTTAAAGTTGCTTTCATTGAATTTGCATCATAAAATATTAATACACAACCTTTAGATACTACTATGCGATTTGAGGTTCCTGGGTTTGATTGACTCTTCTGTCCAAATGTCAGTAAAGAGCCCTAATCTTGTTGTTTCGGAGGCAGACATAGAGAATCTATCCACTAGCCGGCATATTCCGTGAGATGAGATGCTGTGCTCTCTCCATCATTACAAAAAGCACTAGTCTAATGATGGCAGGATGTTGTTCCATTACTCCATTGAGGGCAAGTTTCAGGGGGACTTCTCTGCTCTTGGGTAGGTAGAAAGCTTAAACTGCACCACAGAAAACTTGCTAAGCACTGAATGCTTTTGCAGTAGCATGCCATTTTTAAAGGTTAACTATGCATTTTTATTGTAGTGATTTGTAATAACATGAAATTTAAGTTTTTGTGAAAGGTGAGCACAAATCTTGGTGTTACTTGGGAATAATAATAGTTAGCAATATCAAATTGTTCTTTTTATCTTTTTTCAGTGAGGAGTAAAATAATACTATATTTGAAGTGGATATTAGGAGATGTCAGGCCTATGTTATGGTATTGCACTGAGTAGCTGTGAAAACGATGAAAAATAAAGAAGTATAGTGGCATGTTTGTCAAAAGTCAAGCTCAGTTTTAGAGACCTTGATTATACATGTTTCAACAAAAACTTCATAGGGCATTGCCCAAAGAAACTACATCTATTTTCTATAAAGAACTTGCATGTACTAATGTGTTGGTATGGCAAAAAATAAGGTAAACAAGTCTCTTAAAGAAAGAGGGACTCGAAATTATAGTTAGGCATGATTTTGTTGAATGGGGCTTCTCTGGCAATTTCAAACAGGGGTATTATCTGGGGTTGTAAGGTAGTCATTGAACTGTTCAAGGAATGCGGCTGAAATGGCATGCTGTTGGGAACAAATACAGTTATACTAATGAAGCTGAAATTTTGCTGGTGTGAGAGAAGGTGAAGAGGTTTGGTAGGCCATGTAGAAGAGACAGAAGAGGGGAATAAGGGCAATCTGATGGGATTGGCCTGGAAGATTTCAGTATTCACGAAGTGATGACCCCCCAAGATAGAGCCAGATCTATCGAAAACCATCTGGCAGTTAAGAAGTTCTATGCCTTGGCTGGTTGTAGCAGTAAATTGTATTATCATCACTAAAGTCAACTTCACTGTAAGACAAAGCTGATAGTATAAAGAACACACACACACACACACGCATACACACACACACACACCCCTGCAGTCTTCAACCTGCCTATGATCAGCCACTCTGCTGATGAAAAACCAGGAACTAAAAGTGGCTAGTGACTGTCAGTGCTTTCTGGAGGGGAAGAACGATATTTTTTTTCCCAGTGGGTTGATAAACAAGATGTTATGCTCAAGGACTTGGTACTACCAGTTGTGGTTAAAGAGTGCTGGGGACATGCAACATGAGTCACCCACACTTGTCGTTAGATCATATGATAGAATTGCCACTGACATGTGTTGAACTAGAGCTGACTCTCAAAAGATTTATTTTTTCCTTTATTTTTCTATAATAAATTTATTTTGTAATGCTTTTTACATAGTTGGAAAGGATGTGTACCTATGTGGACCACTGATGAGGTTGGAAAGATCAGGGGATGGAGAAGAATGGATGAGACATCTGCTTTCATTTTCTTTTCTTTTCTTTTACAGGGGAGAGCGGAGAGGGTTGCATCTAACAGCCTAACTACATCAGTACCTAGGGATGGGGAACGGCCACTCAATATCATTCTAGGGTCCCCAGTGTTGAGCATGTGCCAAGTGGTCTCAATAGTTCTGAAATGCTATTGATTTCATTCATCCAAGTTGAGGAAGTCACGTGTCAATACTGGGTCTCCTTGGATGCTAGAACGTGTGGAGTGGACGGCATGCCCAGATACACACTGCGGACATGACAGATCATTGAGACCTGCAGAGGACGTTTAATAACATGGAAGGCAGAACAAGCTGGACATCCCTCCCAGCTAAGCTTTGGCAGCAATGATCCAGGCAAGTGGAGACTTTAAGGTGGACAGTGTCCGCCAGTGGACCTTACAAGTACTTGCTCAGCCTTAGAGCTGACATTCATACCTGAATTTCACTAGTCATTATTTTTTTGTAGGACATTGACTTATCACTTGATCTCAGAAATAACTATTCAATCATATCCTAAAAGAAGAGCTTTGTATTTTTAGGCTCAGATTTTATATATATCTTTATTATTATTACTTAAAGATTTATTTTATTTTATTGGAAAGGAAGATGTACAGAGAGGAGGAGAGACAGAGAGGAAGATCTTTGGTCTGATGATTCACTCCCCAAGTGGCCGATCCAAAGCCAGGAGCCAGGAACTTCCTTCTGGGTCTCTCATGAGGGTGCAGAGTCCCAAGGCTTTGGGCAGTCCTTGACTACTTTCCCATGCCACAAGCAGGGAGCTGGATGGGAAGTGGAAGTTCCGGGATTAGAACCGGCGCCCATGTGCGATCCCAGCGTGTTCAAGGAGAGGACTTTAACCATTAAGCTATAGCATTGGGCCCTATATATATCTTTAAACCAGGCTAACTGAGGGGTTGCAAGAACATCATCTGAGAGTGAGTTACTGAAATGATGGCTTGTTATTTCTGAAAAGGTGTATTTTTTCAATAAATCCAAGAACTCTTCTTTACATCCGTATAAACACTGATAAGAGTGGAGATTTGGCCTAGTAGCTAAGATGGTAAGACACCTGTGTCCTATCTCAGCGTGTCTAGGTTGGGTTTCTGGCTCTGGCTTCTGAGTTGAGCCTTCAGCCAACACAGCGTGGGGGAGACAGTTGTGGATGGGTCAGGCATTTGATTTCCTGCCATTTACACATCACATCTGGATGACATACTTCACCCAGCGTCAGCTGTTGCAGGCATGGAGGGAGTGAACCCGGAGTCGGGGGCTCTTTATCTCAAATAAAAATGAAAAGCTGAACACCAACATGATGAAGGTGCTAAAGATTGACTTTGACTTTTTCCTCCTTAATCCACATTTAACTTCAGCCTGCTGTTCTCCGAAATGTCCTTTTAAGAGAAGGAAGTGTCACAGCCCTGCAGAATTTATTGTGTTTGGGTTTCCTTAATCTGGGGCTGTTTTCAGTCTCTCCTTCATTTTAAAATTTGACTTTGTTTTCTTAAGACTATAGGAGAATTATTTTAGAGAATTTACCTTAATTTGGATTTCCCCGATGTCTCTAGGATTAAATTTATCTTTGGTAGAGCTATCAGAGAAATGAGACTGTGCTTTATGTATTAATTAGCATGTCATTCTGATTTGTCCCGTTACTAATGATGAGATTTATGACTTCATCAAAGAAGCATTCACTGAGATTTTCCGTTAAGATATATTCTTTCCTTTGTCATGAACAACTCTTTTGTCAGAAATTACTTTGACTGCTTCAAACTTTGAATTAGTGTTTATCGCCTGCCGCTGCCGCTGCCTCCTCCTGCCGGGGCTGCCCTCTCCCCTTAGCTGTGTTCTCATGCCCCGGGCTGGGCCACACTCTGTCCTGCACCTGTGCCTTCATCATCCTGCTGAGGGCACTCCCACAGCAACGGTACCCTCCACCTGTGGCTTGACCTCTGACATTCTGCGCTGGGCTGACCCAATGTGTGGGGACACTGACTTACTCTGCTTGGGTTCTAACACACACTCCAGGATGTCCCTCCTGTGGACATCCTCATCCCTCCTCGCTCCCATTGGCCTCCGACACTCCCTCTGGTCGCTGGGCCAGTCTGCGCTCCCCCCGGCCCAACTGTTGCAGAATGACCTACTTACGTCCCATGGAATGGACTTTGTGTTACAAAGAGAAAGGGAGGAAAAGGAAGAAGAAATGGAAGAAGAGAATCTCAGTACTTATTCATATTTTGCTGTGTTTCACAAGTGTTATTCAATTTTAAGTCCTTAAGTTTAATGGTTGATCCTTTTTATTTCACATAATCTAATTGGAGCATATGTATACATATACTAAAATCTAAATGTATCTCTATCCATTGACTCAAACGGTAAGAAAATAAGAAACAATGTGAAAGACAGCTTATAAACAGTTAAGCATGACATCTGCTTCCTGTAAAAGCCTTTTTCAAACCACTGTTTATGTGCATATAACCATAGGTGCATTTTGGAATGAATAATGAGAATATATAGAAACTCTAGAAAATCATGCTATTGATTATCGAGGGATTAGTGAGTTTTATCTCCCAAATAAAAGCGTGCTTCAGTTATGATCTCATAAACATGTACTAAAACACCTAAAACTAGAGCAATAAGCCAGTTTTTATTTGAAAATTGTACAATATGTATTTGCAGTGCCAGACTCTGTGCACAGAAGAAATCTTTTTAAACTCTTCTGTTGCTGTGCAACAAAAACTTTGAAGAACAGCAAATTCTGAAATGGCTTTGTAATACAATGATTTGTTGTTTGGTTAACAGTATTCTAAAGAAGCTATTAACAGAAAACTTGCCATTATTATGCATTACTTAACTTTAAGTATTACTGTTGTCTTCAAATGGGAATCAGAGGGGACAGATTTTGATTTCTGCTCACACAAAAATCGATTCTGAGCAAACTCACTGAAGGTCTTGAAATGAGAGGGTTTGCCAATGGCTGTAAAGCTGAGCAACAGAAAAGACTGAGTACAGATTGGCCTGCTAAGAGCCCACTTCTCAGTCTCCTAACTTTCAAGTTAAATACTACTCAGTAAGGTTGAGCAGCGGTAAGAGTCTGCGTTTCCATCAGGGAGAGTCTCGCTCACCAGGATTCTGTCAGGTAGGAATTACATCAAACCTCAGTAAAGGCAGACATCGTTTGCTCTCAATGCGACTTTGATGTGCCTCTGGAGAGGGCGTTGTCTTCAGAGCTAGGCACAATTTCCTTGCCACTACAATCATCGCTTTCCGAGAGTCATCTTGGAGACACTATTTGCAATTTCATGGTTATTTTTCATCTCTTTTCTAATCAGTTAATAGCTACTTAAAGACCGGCAAGTTGTTCAGGCTAATGATGTGTGCCGGGAGAGAGTGAGAATGGGTGGAAGATGCAGCGTCTGTCGCATCAGTCACCGTTTAATGGGGGCAGAGCTGACACTGACCCCTCGGGAGGCAACCAGAGTAGGGAAGGTAGCTGTTTTAGACTTTAATTTGTGTTCGTATTACGGTCAAATCCAATAATTGCAAGTACCAAGGAAAAAGTACAAATGGAAATGTACCTGTTAGATTGATGCTAGTCCTTTATTATGCTTACTTTTATTGTCTCTTCTAGGCTAGAATGTGAATTCCAATGGGATAAGCATTGTTATCTCATCATCCGAAGTGTCTAGCTTAGAGCCTCGCACAGGGTACACACGTAGGAAGCATTTCTAGGATAAATAAATGAACTGGGAAGATGTAAGTCTTGAATTTTTCTTCCCTGGTGTAACATTGCATACAGTCACCAATGAAGCCATGTTTTCTGAAGGGAGGTAGGGTATTTTATTTTTTTATTTTTTGAAGATTTATTTTTATTTTTTTTTTTTATTGGAAGGGCTGATATACAGAGAGGAGAGACAGAGAGGAAGATCTTCTGTCTGATGATTCACTCCCTAAGTGAGCGCAATGGCCGATGCTATGCCGATCCGAAGCCAGGAGCCTCTTCCGGGTCTCCCACGCGGGTGCAGGGTCCCAAAGCTTTGGGCCGTCCTCGACTGCTTTCCCGGGCCACAGGCAGGGAGCTGGAAGGGAAGCAGGGCCGCCGGGATAGAACTGGCGCCCATATGGGATCCCGGGCGTGCAAGGCGAGGACCTTAACCACTTGCGCCACCGCGCCGGGCCCCGAGGTAGGGTATTTTAAATGAGACATACAGATAAGGGAATCCACAGGGTCCTCTATTTCTTTCCATCTTCTCATCATATCATGTCACTGCAGGTAGAGTGGTTGAAACGGGGTCGCAACCAGCTTGCATTTGTGAGCAAACCATGATAAGCACGTGAGAGAATTTTATCTTCCAAGTCTACCACACTGCCACAAACCCACAATCTCCACTCGTCATATTGTACACAGAAGTGAACCACAAATCTACGTGTGAGATTCTATTATAACAGCCGCCCAAGATCTTATTGGAAGGTCTCACCCTCAGCCACGGCGAACATGTTGGCTCGCTGCAGGAGTCCTACCTGCTGTATTAGCTTTGCTTCCAGCCAAGACTCAGCTGCTGTGTTTTGCACACGTCCCTGCATCCCCTCTGCCAGCTTTCACTCCGGGAAGCTGGCTGGAGTTCTGCATGGTTACTGAGTGTAGGCTCCGGGAATGTATTCAACTGTAAAGGCAAATCTTTGTGATACCATCAGGGAACAAAGAGGGAAGCCTGAACCGCTATATCCGGCTCAGTGCCAATACTGTCTTTTCCTGGTTTCTGTCAGCAGTAACAGTACTTTTTCCCTTCTGAGATTTTATGATACATTATAAATCACTTTCACATACTCTTAGACATTTTATGTTATTTCAAATTATTCTAAAGACAGAAGGCAGGATGACTTCTCATTTGCTGGCCCACTTTCTAAATGTCACAGAGCCATGAACTCAATTCAGGTTTCCCATATGGTGTTAAGGACCCAAGGACCTAAGCAGTCACCTGCTACCTCCCAGTGTTTACAGAAGCAGGACAATTATTCGAACCCAGGCTAAGATATGTAACGCAAGCACCACAGAGGCTTATCCACTCTGCCAAGCACCAACACCTGGGTTCACCTATAATAGACCTGGAGCAAAGTTGAACACAAGCTTACAAGACAATATGAACATTTGTTGAAGAACTGAGTAAAAAAATGAGCAACTTTTTTTTTTTTAAAGAGAAAATCTTAGACATTCACTGGAGAGGGAAAAAAAAGCAATTCTTTTTTTTTAGTTTCAAATTTTCTTCATCACCATTTGGGATCATTTATAGGGATTCTTAGTAAGATGCATGCAATCCGCTTTCTCCCTCCGTCTACAATCTTTGAGCATGGTAATTCCAGTGATTCTTCCACAGCTCTCGGAGGGGCTTTGGAGATGCGCAGCACATTGCCAGGAAGTGCATCACTTCTGCTGATTCTGCTGCTGCTGTCTTCTTTGTTGGAAGTCATGTTGGAGTGAAATTTCTTTGTTCTTGATAGAACTTCCTGAATGATTCCTCTTAGCTACGCAAATGTAAGGGGGAAAAAAAAATCTTCTTTCTTTGCAGAAAGGATGCGTAATCATTTGCTATGTTCTGATTGGTAAGTAATGGCCCCTCCCAATTGCCCCACGTGTTTCAAGCTTCTCCTTGGGGAACAAGCAAACCACCCCCCACCCCTGGAAGAAGAGAGCT
This sequence comes from Ochotona curzoniae, assembly GCF_017591425.1. Classification (NCBI taxonomy): domain Eukaryota; kingdom Metazoa; phylum Chordata; class Mammalia; order Lagomorpha; family Ochotonidae; genus Ochotona; species Ochotona curzoniae. Next base: position 23,512,434 of record NW_024467095.1, on the reverse strand, counting down.
GAGCTCTCCAGCCTCCGCGGTTTCGAGATTCACTGAATTTGGCCTCTAATAAATAGACGTGTCAACCCCAGGTTGACTCTGAGTAACGCGTTCAGTAGCCCTCAAGAGGCAGAGGGATCCCCAGAAGGCACCAAGCTACCTTTCACACTGTCTATGACGCAACATGGGGACCCAGTGCATCACGGGGGAAGGGAGTCGGGAGTGTTCCTGCATCCTCAGATCCTGGCATGCAGGAGGGGCTCTGGAATTTAAACTGAGCTAGAATAACCTTGGGAACAACGGAGGTTTAAGGTACCTGCAAACCCTGCAGCCTAATACCCATGCATGTGGAACTCTGCTTCTTCTGCCTCCAGTTAATAGGTGGCTGACACTAGATGTGACAGGGACGATGGCCATATTCGAAAGGAAAATATCATTGCATGTGCACGGAGGGAACCTTTACAGCAAAGTGCTTGTCAGGGTGTCCAAGCACAGAAAGTGAAAATCCCCTCCAAAGACAACTACAGGGAGACTGCTCCTCCCAGCTGCTGAATACTTACAATATAGATTTTCTTGAGCTTGTTTTGTCTCAAACCATAGACACGTGTGCATTTTTTAAAAAAAGATATATTTATTGGAAAGTCAGATATACAGAGTGGAGGAGAGACAGAGAGGAAGATCTTCCATCCGATGATTTACTCCCCAAGTGACCGCAACTGCCGATGCTATGTTGATCCGAAGCCAGGATCCAGGAGCTTCTTCCAGGTGTCCCACATGGATGCAGGGTCCCAAGGTTTTGGGCCGTCCTCTACTGCTTTCCCAGGCCACAAGCAGGGAGTTGGGTGGGAAGTGGGGCTGCTGGGATTAGAACAGGCTCCCATATGCGATCTGGGCACGTTCAAGCAAAGGACCTTAACCACTGCGCCACTGCACCGGGCCGGGCCCAGACATGTATGCATTTCTAAGAAGTTTATGCAAGGCATAAAGCTTTTTTTCTCCCTGTAATTATTGGAGATGACACTTATTTCACACAACAATCTGCCTGTTGTTGAGCAAGCAACTGGACTCAAGTCAGCCTGCTACATGGATGTTGAATTTAGCGATCGTATTTATAGTTAAGTACTAAGGAAGACAGCTATGAGTTGTAGTGGAAGTCTGTAGCAGTGTGACCCGAGCCAGGTGTGTGAGTCATCGGCAGTTTTCCCTGGTGTTTGAGTCAAGGACAGTTATCTCAGGCAGTGAGATGACAGGATTAGTTTGGTAAAGACATGTGAGGCCAGCAATCCATGCTTGGGATCTGAGGCTTTGAGAAAAGTCAGATTGCTGGATTGCAGAGAGAAAGCTGTGAGCCAGGGCTGGAGGCAGAGCCAGCGAAGGAGTTGGAGCTTTCTAAGGAAAACAGAAAACCAGGCAGGAAGTTACTCTAGCTAACTTACATTTGAAAGGAATGCTAGTTTTCAATAAAAATATGATTTATCTATGGCGAGGCCAAAAGCATGAATACGTGTGTGTGTGCGCTGTTGTAATGGGGTAGGGAAGGCGAAGGGTGAACAAAGTGCAATTGAGGGCTTTTTAAATTAAATCTAAGCAGCAGCAGGTAAGAGATGGAGTGTCAGCTAATAAGAAGGTTATGTGCTGGGGAAAAATGAATCAATTGGAAATTAATACCTAGAAAATAAAAAGCTTAAGTACTTGGTGCCTTAATGAATGTCAGGCAGAAATGTAAAAATTGAAGGAAGTCCCCTAGCTTGTTTTTCTCTGGTCTAACTGAAAGGTGAATAAATACAGAAATTAAAAAGCTAGCAGGAAGTACCTGCTATATAGAGTCTTCAATGATAAAGAAGTTAATATAGTGCAAATTGGCGAAGGAAATTTGCCATTTTTACATGGAATTTTGAGTGGAACCAAAGTCATTTGATTTTTTTTTTTTTAAACATTTCTTTAACTCATATGAGTGTCACTCTCCCTCTGTTATATGCTAACATTGTCTACGGCTAGTGAATAATTTTCTTTTTTATAAGCTTTTACGAACACATAAAAAGTTAATGCTTATGGGATACCATGGAATGTTTCAACAAATTATTACCTTGTATAATATTTAAAAACAAAGCACATATGTTTATCTCTTCAACCTTTTGGCATGCATTTCTGGAAAAAAAGATTCAAATCTCTTCTTCTAGCTTTTAAAAAGACACAGTATGTTACTAACTGTACATGTAAAATTCACCATGGATTATTTTTTTGGTCTTGTTTTCAGCTAACAATATTGAAACCTGAGTGATAATTAACTTAATGAAATAGACTGTTAATTTGCAATTATTTATATTAATAACTGACTTCAACAGAGGGGTCATAGCTCAGCTATAGGACCCGAAATCTAAAAATATCACATTTTTTAGATTCATGCAATTTGACAAATTAGCACTCATACTTTGGATTGGATATGATCTTGTTGAATGAGAGTTTAGTTTCATTGATTACATTTTTCATCTTTTGGGAAAATCTGGAGCATTGCAGAAACCGACATTTACTGACACCAATGTGAATATTCCTGCCTTTACCTGTTCAATAAATGCAAAACTTTAGAACTAATTTTTTGGTTTTTACAATTGAGCTTCTATACAATCTACTGCAAATTTAATCAAAGAAAAACAAGGAAAAATGAAACGGATGTTGCTCCTGAAATGAAAGCATTCAGACAAAGGACTACGCAAACATTGACATTTAGTTTTATTGTGATTTAATTGAGTTTGCTACTTGTTATATATATGGGCTACTAATTAAGGTACGAGTGCCTTGTAAATCCTGGACGAATGCGTACTGTTGTGGCTAACAGCACTCTTTTGTGCAAAATGAAGAATAAATCAAAACCAATTAAGATACTGTATGTGTAATTGCAGCCAGTGTAAATGAGCAACAAGACTATGAAGTGTGTCCTTGAACTTGTCTTGAAATTATATTTCACTATTTATTAGTCTTTGCTGGCTATCCTGTCCCACTGGAGAATGTGCTGCTAACTGTCATCTTATGGATGTTGGTATCCACAGGAAATATGACTCTTTCTTCACAAACAAGGGCAATCATTTTAGGGAGCTGAAAAGCTAACATAATACGTAAGGAGGGCTTTGTGGACGGTAGACTTATTAAGATTTAAATGTTGTATCAGAGAACATCCAAATGTGCGTGTGGGGAGACAATCAAACATGTTGTAACTCCAGTTGGAGGACAAAGCGCACCGAGCCTATAGACATAGCAGTTAGTTCTAATGTGGAGGGTTATTAAAAATCTTTATACAGAAGACACAATTCAGATGGTGAAAGCTGCTGGAATCATGATCATTTTCCTAAAGTATCTTTAAGGAAAAGTAAAAAAAAAAAAAAGCATCACTTGAGAGTTAATCCACGTTATCTAACTTAGCCGTTAAGAAAAAAACAATAGCTAGAATTTAAAGACAAGGCAGGAAGATGACCGCTCGTATGTACTTATGTTTTTAATGCTACAACATAGCATTATTTGATTTATTTTTTTTAGAGGAAATATTACTGTTTAGACTTAGTATTTAATTATCAGGTGCGGTCAAGCCTGTATTAAATCCTACGTGGATTTTATGAACCAGCGCTTTGGCACACTGACAGCATCCCATATGTGTGCTGTTCCTATCCTGGCAGCTGCACTTCCACTCCAACTTGCTTTGGCCTGGAAAGTGGCAGAAGCTGGCTCAAGTCCTTGCACAAGTACCCACGTGAGACCCAAAGAAACCCCTGGCTTCCGGCTTCAGGTTGGCTCAGCTCTGCAAAGAGTTTGGGGAGTGAGCCAGCAGGTCTCCTCTCTCTTTTTCTTTCTCTTTAAAAAAATAAAATAAATCTTTTTTTTTAAAATGTAGATTTTATACTTCACAGGTGAGAAAGCTTTCTGATCCGTGGAAAGGAACTAAAATGGTTTTGTTGCACGGTGGAACATGTGCCCCCTGGAGCTTCTTCCAGCATTGGTTCTGTCATGGCCTGGATGAGCTGTCCTTTGAATCATATTTGCTCTGCTTCTTGTTTGCACAATAATGACTAATGTCCCTGATGTGAGTTTACTCTGCATTCGTAAGAGAACCTGCTTGAACTTGTTAAAAATTGTGATTTGATGGTGCAGTCTTCGGAATGAATAACTTTTAGTCATTTCTCCGTTTTCAAAAGATTTACTTTATTTTATATTGGAAAGGCACATTTACACAGTAGACAGGGAGACAGAGGGATATTCCATCCACTGGTCCACTCCCCGAGTGGAGCTGGGCTGAGAGGAAGCCAGAAGCCAGGTAGCTCCTCCAGGGCTCCCATGTAGGGGCAGGAGTCCAAGGATTGGAGCCGTTTTCCACTGCTTTCCCAGGCCATAAGCACAGAGCTGGACTGGAAGTGCAGCAGCCAGGGCTGAAACCAGTGTCCACATGGGATGCCAGTGCTGCAGGCAAAGGCTTAGCCTACTACGCTATGACGTCAGACCCATTTCCCGTTTTATATAGTCTCCGCTCCCAATTGTACCAAACAGAAAAGATGTCATGCTGTTATTTTCTTCCCGTTTTCCCCTTCTTCCCTAAATCTCTGGGAAAATATCGGGAGAAATATTCCGTCCTTCATTTGACTCTACGAAATCCTTCCGTTCACAAAACGGGACCACGAAAAAGTGGCTGCAGGTCTCCGCACTGCCAGTCACTTACGGAGTGAGAAAGGGGACTGTGTGTCTGGCACTCCTTGCTCGGGAAGAGTCGTCGGGCTTTTCCATGTAAGTGGGTGTCAGCGCTGCTCCCCTGTTAGTTCTGGAATCTTTTCTGCAGAAGCTCTGTTTCTGCATCACGTATCTGGATCTGAGCCTCAACTGTGAATGTTTATACTCAGTTTAAGAGAGCTCATGGATGACTATTACAAACCATTTCCTCAAAGACAGTAGTTCAGATGGTGGGTCTTTATGATCGATTAAAAAAAAAATGAATGTGGCATTGAAATCCTTCTATCTCGAGATGAGGACTTTCCAGAACTTCTGTTTACTGCTATTTTGTTGTTGTTGTTCTTTTTAAGATAAATGAAAGGTGGGCCCAGTGCGATAGCATAGTGGTTAAAGTCCTTGCTTTGAACACGCCAGGATCCCATATGGGCACCGGTTCTAATCCCGGCTGCCCCGCTTCCCGTCCAGCTCCCTGCCTGTGGCCTGGGAAAGCAGTCGAGGACGGCCCGAAGCCTTGGGACCCTGCACCCATATGGGAGATCCGAAAGAGTCTCCTGGTTTAGGATTGGCTCAGCACCAGCCGTTGCAGCCGCTTCCATATAAAAGATAAATGAAAGCTACATTGAGAATGTCCGCTCTGTGCTTATGTTACATTAAGCACTGTTTCTCTTTTCACATACACACATGAATATATAATTTAGTCTCAAATTTTGATTATGAGGTATTTCTCCCTTTTTGGAAGTTGCGTGCTGCTTATCTTGAAGTTCAGAATGGTGTGTTTAATCAAAAAGTAGCTTTTCAGGAAATATTTATCCATGATCTCCTTGAAGCTAAACCCTAGCAGAGTAATACACAGCCAGGACATTTTGTGACATCTTGTGACCTCAGATAAGACACAGCAGGATGAAGTCCTGATGTGCTTACTCTTTCTCATTTAAAAAAAAATCTAAACAAAAATATATAGCTAAATGTGAAAATGTGCAAAAAAGTTGTTACATAATGTATGTGCACCGAAGACCTCTGCACTACCGCCTTTTCATTTTTTCTCAGACTTCATTACTCAAAGTGACATTTCGCTTAGGGCATACTATATAAGCATGCGGGTTGATACTGTACAGTATGTAAATTGGATGTGAGTGCTGCTCTTTTAAACAAAAAGGACATCTAATTTAGGAATCTGATCTCTGGTTGTGGTGATCTCTCCGTGTCCCCGCTGCATCCCAGGACCCGCCGCGTGATGCCCTGCGGAGGACTGTAGGACTCAGTTGTCAATTTTACAGTGCAAAGTGCCATCAGAGACCAGCAGAGACAGCCCAGAGCAGGAGAAGCCAGCTGGGAAGCAGTTAAATGCCTGGCTTCCTGCAAATGGGAGAAGAAAACTTTCTGAGGCAACTGTACTCACTTCAGACTTGAACATTTATGCCACAGAAAAAAATCAGCCACACATTTACATCTTAAACAGTTAAACAATAGGATGGATAAAAGGGAGAAGTCATAATTTTTAAAACAGCATTGGGTGACGAAATCAGTGCTTCATTGACCCTGGTCCAACTTAAATAGAATCCTATTGACGATGCAAGTCTCTTTGCTGCTGATGTGGCTAAAAGGCTTTCTTAATGCAAGTTGTTCCTGAATTTTCTTTCAATCAGGTATGATGAAGACTTAGTGCTTGATTATTAGAGCAATATCTTATTTATTTTTCTCTGTTAGAGAATGGGCTTTTCCATAGAAGTGGATTTCATAGGTAACTGAAGTGTATAAACTCAAGTGCAAAAATTACAAGAAAATCATTTTGATGAAAATACATCAAGTCTTCAGCTGTCCCTGCTGGTGTGGAGCTCAGCTGTAACGAGGTGACATCTCCACTGATGCTCCCTGCTCCTACCACTGTAGGAGAAAGGGAAGACATTGACTTGGTCATGTGATGGCTAGCTGCTGGGGGATCACTTCCTGTGATGTCTGCTAGCTCCTTACTGCAGGCTCACTACCCTGAACCTGCTGTTTAGAGGAGAACATTTCCCGTCTCGCCTTTGGGTTATTTCGTTCCCATGGTTTCACAACGATATAGAGGGAAGATCTCTCTTTTCTCATTTCCTGCCGCATCATTCTTTAGGAACAGAAAAATTTGTGTGCTTTAGGTAAAGGATAATGTAAATAACAGATGCTGTGAGGTCACCACATAACCACTTTCTCCATGAAGTTCAAGATCGTTTTTGTGAAGGCAGATGATCTTTGCACCTCACCAGTCCTCCCGACACTTGCAAACATGGCTGATTCCCAGCGGGAGTGCAACCTAAGCTTGGAGCACTGGAGAAATACTTTAGAGTTGCTATTATTATGACACATCTGCTTCTTGCTGGGTAGCGAAATAGTGGTGTGAGTGCTTCTTTTAGGCTTTCCACTTTTAATTGGCTGTTTTCAATCCTTACGATTTGACAACACAGCTCTGTAAGTAGGTGGCACTTTACATAAAACATGAGTCTATAAAATATGAGGAAGGGGTTCACTGTAAGACTCTTCAACATTTTTGAAGTCTTGCAATTTTTTAGCAACATAAAAGTAGTGATCAAAATTTTTTCCCAAACAATTTGAAAGATCGGGTTTTAACCATGACACAAATAGTGCTTTAGTATGCCATCGAACAGAACACCGACAATTGCCTCTGTGTTGTCATGTGCTCATTTAAATATCTTGCCCCTGTGTTGCTGTCAATATTCCCTCCCTCCCTTCATTTCCCTCACCTAATTCTTTTATACCTTTTCATGTTATGATAAATAGGAGTCTTTGCAACACAGTTTTATATAGATCTTATTCATGAGGCAGGTCCCATTTAGCTCAGTCCTCCATATGAAAGACATCTGTGAAGCAATGGGACTATGACCAAAATGTGGTGTTGTGCTTTGAAGAGGACCCCACAGGTGCAGAGCACTCCTGCTGGGAATCCACCTGCTGCTTCCCCCTCTCCTTCTGCAGATCACTGGATATGGAAGGTCAGAGTTGTGCCTCTGTCTTGGTCTCTGCCACTCACAGGAGAGCAGATATGTATATGTCCACAACGTAGGCATGTTGAAACGTGGCTTCACTGTCTTTAGACAAGATGATGTATAGAAATTCTTTATGTTGAAAAAATTTATGATATAAAATCCAAGGCTGAAAGCACTCAGGAGACTTTTTAGACTGTTTCTCGGGCTTTCAGTGTCATTTCAAAATCATGCATGTTCCTTCATTTTCCCTCTAGTCTTTTCAAAGCCTTTCCTCTACTTTCACTGTAGGGAGCTGTGCCTAGCAAGGGGAGTTCCCTTACAAAGCCTGCTACAAAGCCACTGAGGAGACTCCATCCTGAAACATGCATGCACTCCAAGGTCAGACAACACATCCTGTGCTGTTTCCTTGTAGCCAGGGTCTGAGACCAGTGGCCCATCTGGGGAGTCACCCAGGGAACCCTGTCTGGGATGACTTCAGACCTTATTCTTGTATGTTTCAGTATATTAACCTGAAAATTTTGTTTGATTAAAGCCAAAGCATTAGTTGTAATTCCTTTTACTACCTGGTGTCATTTTTTCAGCAGGGAAAAATGCATGTTCTCAGTCCTGGCTCTTCTATCTATCTGTCAGGAGGGTGCTGTGATTTAGCCTGACTTGACACACATCCAGTCAAGGCACTTTCCAATGGGTGCTATAGTTCAGTTCATCTGGCCTGCACCCATTCTTACTTTCAAGTATGTCAGTTGGTACAACAGTGACCCTAGCCTGAGCATCCCCTCTAGACCAGCCTTCCCCGTCTCAACTTTTATGCTCACCAGCGAAAGCAACAGTCAAGCAAGGGAGTCTCCAATGTTCCTCTCTAAGGCTTCGTCCTGGCCCCAGGCCTTGCGTACACCAGCAGGTGCTGTGGCCCAGTCTGAGATGTCCCACTCCCAGTCTCAGTATGTGCGAGTGTGTGCTACAGCCTGATTCAGTGTGGCCTGCCTCGTGTCCCAGGTCTCACTGGTGGGTGCAGCAGCTTAATTTAGCCTACCTCACCCCCAGCCCTCATGTGAACTGGTGGATGTTGCAGTTCAACCTGGATTAGCCTGAAATCTGTCCTGGCTCTCACTGGTGCTAGTGTGTGCTATGGACTAACCTTGCCTGGCCTGCTTCCACACCCACCTCACACATGTGCCAGTGGGTGCTGCAGCCCAGCCTTGTCTAGCCTGCTCCCAGCCCCAGCTCTTGTGCTCACCAGAGGGAGCTATGCCTTGCAGGGTAGTTCCCCTACAAAGCCTGCTTCCAGTCCCGGATTCCACGTGTGCTAAAAGTGCTGCTGCTCAGATTGACAGGGTTGACCCCCAGTACTGACACTCATTAATGGATACTGCAATCTAGCCTAACTGGCCCACTTCCGTTCTGGCTGCGGCTCTCACGGGTGAGTGCAAGAACTGGGGCTGTTGCAGACCCAGCTAGATAAAGCTGCAGCACTCCTCTGCTCGCATGTGGGCTGCATCTGGGGGCAGGCCAAGCTGGGCTGGGTTCCATCACCCACTGGTGCTTGTGAGAGCCAGAGTGGGTGTGGAACAGGCTAGGTTAGTCTGTAGCACCCATTGGTTCACATGAAAGCTCGGAGTGGGGGTGGGCCAGGCTGGGCTAGCCTGGGCTAGGCTGGGCTAGCCTGGGCTAGGCTGGGCTAGGCACTAGCAGCCATCCACTCAGAATGAGTGTTATACACTGAATACATATGTGGAAATATTGTACTGAACCCCATAAAAAGGCATAATTATTATGTAATGATCAAAAAATTAAACAAACAAATAAATAACCCTGATTTTTTTCTTGCATTTAGGATTAAGACCAAAATCCTCCCAGGTAAAAAATGTCTTTCCAAATCCTCAAATCTCATTTGATATATTTCTTCCTGCAAAGCAAGCACTGTTTTTGTCAGCCACAAGGCCTGCTTTGTCTTGGACATTCTCTCACTGCTGGTCTTCGGTCGTTTCCATCCCTTCTCTAGGTCTCAGTGTGCAGTTTCATGCCCTATGGGACTCGGAATTCCCTCCCACCCAGTCTGGATTAGAGTAACCTCTTTTCATAATCCCAGAAATGTGTTTTGGTTTTGAGAGGCACAGAAAGGCCCAGCTGCTCATTCCCTAAATGTCTGCATTATCCAAGACTGGATCAGGCAGTGGCCAAGATGCGGTAACTCAAACTGCGTGTACCACATGAGTGTCAGGTAGCCAACTTCTTCAGCCATCCCTTGCTGCTTTTCAGGGTTTTCATTGGCAATGAGCTGAAATTGCAAGTGGAGCTAGGATAGAACCCAGAAGTCTGGCGACGAAAACGAGGACCCTAACTGATTTCTGTTTCCTGCCTGCTCCTGAGAAGCAGCTTGGAATGTACAGTATTGGCAGTTACTGATGGTTATTAATTTCATATTCCCACCTCTGTCCCACAGAATGGCCTATGAAGGATCCTTGTCCGTTTTGACCACTGCCTCGGGTGCTGCCAGGGGTAAGTTTTCAGCTCATATTCTTGTAACTGATTAAATTTCCTCGAGTTGAGGAATGCACTAATATGCTTGAGAATTTCTAAGGAAAAAGAAACAAAAATGTTTTCATGTATTTCAATGTCATTACAGTAATTTCCTTTTACTCTGACATGTGCTATTATTAAAAAAAGATGTTAAACACTCTATGAACTAAAAGATCAACAGCTGATGGGAGAGCTCAAATCCATGAAAAGTCTAAATCCAAGAAAGTGGGCTCTAAAATCTTATTTTAGTGTGGGAATGAATGACGCATTTTCCTTTTCTTCTCAGTCATAAGGGGCCAGGAGGGTCTATGAAAGATTATTTCCCCAAGGGCATTCTCAACTTGATTAAACATTGTATGGTTAAAATCTCTTAGATTTCCTCAGAGTCTATCTTTCACTAAAAGTGACCATAACTTTTGCTAGTGGCTGATTTGATAAACCAAATGACTGTGAGTCAGGCTCATTTTTTATTAGCGTCAGGTGAGAAAGTGCAGGTGCGAGCAGGGCAAGCAAGGCTTTTATTTGTTTTCGGCTTTGTTTTGGTTCAATTACTCAAACTAGTGTCTTGAAAAAAAAAAAAGGTATAATCTGTTTTTTTCTTTTGAGGGCTTCCTGATGATGGCTATGCAACCTTGCTCTTGCGGAAAGGTGTGCTGGACTGGGAACATCTGATAGAAATTTGATTTAAGGCAAGGTGCAAATGGATACTTGATGAGAAAAATGTTTCCGTTAGTTCCAGGCATCCTGCACCTTCTCCATCGCTCTCAGGAAAAAGATTATAGACCTTGAAGCTGGAGGTCAAGCTAGGACAGTCCATAGGAAGAAATGTAGAAGAGATCAAAGATATTCGGTTTCTTTCTTTTTTTTAAGATTAGCTTAATATTTGAAAGGCAGATTTACACAAACAGAAGAGAGAGAGAGAGAGAGAGAGGTCTTCCACCCACTGAGTTACTCCTTAAATGGCCTAGAATGATCTATGTTGATCTGAAATTGGGAGTGGCAGCTCATTCCAGGTCTCTCACATAGCACACAGGGTCCCAAGGATAAAGGAATTCTCTGCTTCTTTTCCAGGCCATTAGCAGGGAGATGGGTGGGGAGTGGAACAACGAGGGCATGAATGGGTGTCTATATAGGATGCTGGTGCCACAAGGCAGAGCATTAGCCTACCCCTGCCTGCCCCAAGGCATTTTTTTATAAGCTATTAATTTGCTGGAAGGGTTTCAAATAGTTTATTTTTTACATTTAAAAAATATTTTATTTTGTTTTATAATGCAGTTCCATAGGCTCTGGGGTTGCCCTTGCCATTCCCCAAGGTCCTCCCCCCATTGATTTTCCCTCTAGCTTTAAAGGGTGTCCTTCATGAACAGTCACACGTCCTTTATGCTGTAATTGAAGTGTTTCCTGACAGTGTAGGCATGGACATTGTCACAGAGTCCATCATTTTATTGTTAGGATGTATTCAGTTCTTTCACTGGGCGTCCCTCTTCGGTCTGTATGCATAGAGACACATAGCATTTTGTCTCCATATTTGACCATATCAGTCTCTGCTACACTTCCATTATCTATCCCCTAAAATACAGAACCATTGAGCACAGTCCATATCGGGGTGAAAATAATAAATTTTCATCAACACAAAGTTAACACACATGCTAGAAATACAAAAATGCATCACAGACAGTTTTAAGAGTAACATTTAAAAAGATGCATTTATTTATCCGAAAAGCAGAGTGACAAAGCGGGAGAGACAGAGCGACATCTTCCATCCGCTGCTTCAATCCTGAATGTCTGTAATGGCCAGGGCTGGGCCAGGCTGGAGCCAGGAGCGAAGAACTGCACCTGGGTTTAGCACAGGTGGCAGGGGCCAAGTGCTGGGGACCATCTTCCACTACCTTTGTAGGTACAGAAGCAGAAAGCCAGGAAAGAAGTAATGTTGGATGCTGGCACCACAAGCAATGGTTTAACTTGTTGCACCACAACAACAGTTCCTAGTAACCATATTTCACTTCACTTCCTCTCAAAGGAAGCTAGCTCTGTTTCTGAAACAAGAGGCCAGGATCAATCCCAGCCCTGCTGTGCTAACACAAGTTGGTGAAGTCTGTTGTATCTGCAGGATACGGGTACTGAATTGTATTACATGATGGATTTAGGTATGGAGGGTGCGAAACGTCTAGGGAAAGGACCAAGTAACAGGAGCCGTGACAGTTTTCCAGGGCTGTTCTTCAGGACAATAGAGCCTGAAGCTACAGAGGGAAGTTTGTTCAAAATTGACACAGATCTGACATGTTCCTTGTGAGGAATGAAATGGAAGTTAGAATATTTCTCCTCTCTTCAATACTTCAGCTTGCCTTTGTTTTTCCAATGGGATTCAAGCTTGGAGGGTTTTTTTTTTTTTCTCTCTTAATCATCATACTTCTATTTAATTCTGCCTGTGTTAGATTCCGATTACATATGATCCCATCTCAAAAACCAATTATTTATTCAAAATCTACACAGTAATACAAAGACCAACCAATACGAGGAGCACTAATTTTGAAAATATTGATCTCATTCTGGTATAAATATCTCGAACCATTCAATATTGTAAATTATTTAATCTATTATCAATTTGCACCAAGTTTTACAATCTTAAGACCATGGAAAATAAATTTTACTATAAACTAGACAAATGCTGCATAGTCACATTATTGAATATTTCGCAATTAGACTGTGTTTTTGCCTCACCTAAGGCAATGCTTATTATTGGCTTCTTAAAAACTACATTCTCTCCATCCCCTACTGATTAGATCTGTGGAATTAACTAATTCATGGGAACCCAGTTTCCCCATTGTAAAACCATAAACAAAAACTCAGCATGAGCAATAGATTATGTTATCTGTCTGTCACCTCCAACCTCAGTCATCTTATGATTCTAAGTGATATATCTTCATTCCAGCTTAACTTTTTTTTATCATCAATAAAACATTTAACAAATTGTCCATTTTGCAAATAAAACTTGTTCTTTTAAGTGAGTACAGCTGAAAAAGCAACGAGAATTTAATTTGGTAAAAATGAAGAAAACCATTAAAATGTGACATATAGCCTTTACAAGTACTAATAAAGAATCATATAATATACAATTCCCCACTTTTAGGTGATTACAGAATAAGAGAGTATTATTGCTGCTCTCTGCGCCTTCCTAATAATTTGACTGAATCAGGGCCAAAAAAAATGAACAAAATCTCTTTCAGAAGAATAAGCTAACCTCCTATTTTATTCGAATGCAGTAACTATTCTTTGAAAGGATACGATCTGAAGTAAACATCGCTAGGCTAAAAATGGGATTTCAAAGGAGATAATTGGTAGAAGTCTATTAGAGTAAAAAGCTACAGCTAGAATGCCGTAGACTAAATTTGGACGAATTTGTAACTGGCCCTTTCAATGATCTCAGTATTGTAAAAAAAGGCCAGAGTTTCAATGAGCTCGGTGGATCTCAGTGTTTGTGGGAGAAGGAAAAAAAAAAAAGACAGTATGACTTAGTGATCTGGGACAAATGACAATTACAGGTAGAGAGGGACAATTTCTGAGCTAACTAGGTTGATATTTGGCAGATTCTTTCTGATCTAGTTAAGTTAATGAGGCTTCTTCTGCTTGAAGCCAAGTTGGGAGCTTTGCTAACGCTTTGGAGGCTGCCAAAATTTTGCTAACAACAAAGTATTTGAAAGAAAGACAATAAGCATCTCTTGAATAATCAGCTTTAAATATATTAGATATCTAGAGGAACAGGGTTCAGGAAATGATGAAAATCATGGAATTTTTTTTAAAGAGTTTTACAAGCTGGTTTCCCCCCCCCCCCATTTTTATTATGACATTATCTAAGGGACATGTAAGAAAATAAACGGTAAAAACCCCACAACGTAGACATGGATGCCTTCTTACACAAAATCTAAGAGATAAAACATTACTAAAATTATATAAAAGCCAAGAAGAATGATCCATATTTGGTTGCCTATGTTTCTGTTAGCTAATGTTTTTATTTGCAAAATTTGTATCTTGCTGAGGAAATTTACTCAAAAGCCTGTGCTCACAGATGATTGTAAAATGGAGATGAGGCTCAGGCCTGGTTTTAAGCAACGTTATCATATCAACGTTAGCTTTGGGCTTCAGTTCAGCTTCTGTTCTGAAATGTAACTGACCAGGGTGATTCTCACGCACCCCTCCGGCCCAGCATCCATCAGCATCTGCTGCTCGGTCACCTGTTTCGTAATTACGCTCCTGGTGGGATAGGTGCAAGTGAATAAGGTCTTGAAATTGCTCACTCCTTTTATAATCTGTTATTTTGCAATCAACTATGTCACTAGTTCCCAGACTGTGAATGTAATTGTCCAGTTCAATTTTAACAACAAAAAGTGGGAATGTGAGAGGATGAAGAGTGACTCGAAGATGGGCCTGCCAATTTCATGTGCAGCTGATAGGAAGCAAACACAGATGTACTCAAATTCACTCTCGGACACATGCTGTGTGGTCCTCATATGGAGACCCCCCTGCAGCGAAACCGGGGGAGCAGAGGAGGCTCCAGCACCCAGGGCAGGATCCCCCTCACCCAGCCTCAGTGCTCTCTGCAGCGTGGGCTACTGGGGATACTCACGAGGTTGATATTACTTTTGGAATTGTTTTCATGCAGTTTCAGGTCAGGTAAAACAGAGAGCTCTCTGGTGATATGCATAAAGTTTTCTTTTTTTTTTTTTCAGAATTGAAAAACAGGCCAAATTCTTGCCTTGCTCCAAAGCCCTTGGCTGCATAACATTGCTGGAGCAGTTACACTGGCCATCAAGGAAATGCTCAGATGTCACCTGTCACCAAAGAGTTATGGGGAGATAGCCCGAGATGGGGCCCAGGTGTCTCCTAAGACATCTTTTCGTCTGGTTATTTTCGCATGGTTATTATCCTAATTCTGTTTTTAAGTAAGAGAACCAACACCTAATTATTGAGGTGGGCATTTGACACAGTAGTTAGGACAGTGCTTGGAATACGCACATCTCATGTACAGATGCTCGTGCTGAAGTTTCTGCTAGGCTGCTGCTGCTTTTTTTTTTTTAAGATTTATTTATTTTTGTTGGAAAGTCAAATATACAGAGAGGAGGAGAGACAGAGAGGAAGATCTTCTGTCCGCTGAATCACTCCCCAAGTGGCCTCAATGGCCAGAGCTGAGCCAATCAGAAGCCCAAAGCCTTTTCCAGGTCTCCCACACAGGTGCAGGGTTCCAACACTTCTGCTTTCCCAGGCCACAGGCAGGGAGCTGGATGGGAAGTGGGGCTGCCAGGATTAGAACCTGTGGCCATGTGGCATCCTGGCACATGCAAGGCAAAGACCCTTGAGCTTCTAGGCTACTGTGTCAGGCCCCCTGCTACGTTTTGATTCCAGCCTCTACCAGATGAAGGTTCAAGTAGGTGACTCATGCTACAAGTGTGAGAAACCCAAATGGAGTTCCTGACTAATTGCTTAGGCCTCGCAGGGCAGGCTTAGCTTTGGGTAACCATCAGTAGACAGAAGAGTTAAAACAACAAAAAGCCATAATGAACTAAAAGATAATATTTCGTAGCAATAATTATGAAGTAAAATTTCAATTACCTTTTACATTATAATTAATAAGTATATTTATCATTTATCATCCTATTATGTCTTAAGATTTATCTTAACATTATCCTCAAAAGTAAAATACCCCCTTTCCATGAACCTTTGTAGGCTAGAGAAGTCTGAGACATTCTCATATTATGTCTGCAGCTCTATGAGCTGCTACTAATTTTTCTGCTCAAAAACAGACTGGACACTTGGTTTGATTTTTCATTGAAAATATAGTTGTACCAAACTAGCCTTCCTTTGTATTATTTTAACACACACCAGGGGGCAGTAAGGAAGCAAATAAATGCTAGTAGCTTTCATCTGAGTTAAAACATTTAAAAAAAAAATCCACCTTTGTAACTTGATTAGAAAAATTAACCAGTAAGACAACATTAAGGCCACAGAGCACAAATCGAAAGTTCCAGAAGGAACATCTGTTATTATTTTACCTTCTTTAGTCTGGGACTCTTCCCTCTGCTCTCCATATTCTATCTTGAAGAAATGTGCTTTTCAGTATAGTCACCTGAAAGTTTTGTTTGATTAAAGCCAAAGCATTAGTTGTAACTCCTTTTACTACCTCGTGTCTACATGGCCATTTTCCCAGCAGGTTTAGTCTACTTTTCACGGGGCTGATCTGTTGTGATGGGAGATGTCTGTGAGGCTGCTCCTACAGGGCTGCTGTCAGACACAACGCCACACACACACACACACACACACACACACACACACACATACGCTGCTTACAACACTGTCCCTCAGAGAGCACTGGAACGCAGACAGAAAAGGCTCAATTGTTTAGGGTGTTACCTTGCCGCTGTGCCACCTGTGCCCAGAGACAGCGGTGCACATTAGTAGGGCACAAGGAGGAAATTCAAGAGCAACCTCCCCCCGCCCCCCCCCCGTTTGAATTCCCAATAATGGATTATGAAGATAAGGATTTAAAAATTAACATGACGTTTATGAAAGGAGAGGTGGTAGGGACCCCCTTGGCAATTTTCTGTCATTAGACTAGACAGGGTAGTTCTTCAGTCTAATTGTTCTTAGCCTTCACCTGGAAGACTTAAAAATAAGATTCAGTTCCTTCTAATGTTCTAAATTTATGATTATAGAATGGAATCGAGGAAATGTTTAATTTTCTAGGTAATTTTAAAGTAAAATCAGAGATTTAAACCAGGGATTTAGACAAGATACGAAGGGCCATTGTGTCTACTTTGGTGCCTTTTTCTCAACCAGGATAAAAAAAAAATACCTGGCATGCAATTTATATTTGGCTCAGTGGGAAAACGAGAAAAGAAACTCAATTTTTTCTCTATCGGCTTGTGTAAATGTTTTTTATGTTGGGAATTATAGATTCATAAAAATTATAATATGAGTATATGCTAGTTTATCAGACTTGTCAGATAAATTTTGGAAACCGAGTTCTTTGAAAGGAATTTATCATAAAGAGATAATATATAAATGGGGAAATCCAGAAATATGCAAAACCCTGCTATGTTTATTCATGATCAGGATATTAGCATAAAGATCATCCACAACAATGTTTCCAAGCTGCAACTATGAGCTAATAGAGTGTTGGGAAATCAATTTAGCGTTGCAACAAGCATTTAAAAAATGCAGCATTAGAGTACAGGACAGAATAACAGAGTCTAAGACTTGCAGTGTGGATAAGGGTTTTGTGAAACTTCCTTATCATGAAATTGTCACATAAAGCACTTTCACAGGTCATCAAGAATGTTTGAATGCCACTGGTCTAAACTGGTTGCTTCCCTGTACACATGGAACATAGGAGCTCCAGAGAAGCTAAGGAAATGGTGCACTTTAACACATCCAGTTGGCTGAAAAGATTTGATGAAAACCAGGCTGCTTGGTAATTCTGATTTCTTTTGGAATTCCTTTTGGGCACTGTCAGGTCACGTGAGCCAGAGAACCCTTTTAATTTCTATTTTTATCAGTATTTTTATCATTATTATTACTAGTATTTGAGCCACATCAACTAAAGGACTTCAAATTTCAGGATGCTAAAACAGAGAAAAAAAGAAGTCAAATTTGCACTTTTAATATATCCATACTACATTCTGTCTCTTTCCTGTGTGCTTTTGAGAAATCACTATTTGGGGAGGATGTTGGCCTAAAGCGTAAGGTGAACTGCAGTGAAAAGGGGCTATTGCAACAAAGAGTAGATGCAGGGCTGTTGGACTGTACTTGGAAGTCTGGATTATGATAATGATCATGGCACATAAAGAGAATATATCAGAACACTTAGATATGCAACAGATTGAACTTGGGAAGAAACTGACTATTGGACAATTTCTCACAATACGTTCAGTTATGTATCTATTTTTCATTTGGGGTTCTGTTAAAATTCTTGTTCTAGGATTTTCCTCGGTACAGCAGGAGTGAAATCTAGGAATTTGCATATTAATACACACTGCCATGGAACTTTCAGGTTTTGTGGACTTTGCC
The DNA here is from genome assembly GCF_017591425.1 of Ochotona curzoniae. Taxonomy (NCBI): domain Eukaryota; kingdom Metazoa; phylum Chordata; class Mammalia; order Lagomorpha; family Ochotonidae; genus Ochotona; species Ochotona curzoniae. The sequence goes on along the minus strand of NW_024467095.1, from coordinate 23,494,183 downwards.
AAACAGTGAATTCTGATTTGTAAAAATCAAATGTAAATAATAATTTAAAAATTTCTAGTTTATCTTTTAAAGATTTGCTCATTTTTGCTTAAAGGTCAGAATTACAAAGAGAAAGATGGAGATGGGAGAAGGAGGATTGAATGAAAGAGAGAAGAGAGCTTTTTCATCCGTTAGTTCATTCCCCCTCAACAGAGCTGAGCCAGTCCGAAGCTGGGAGCCAGGAGCTTCTTCTAAGTTTCTCATGTGTGTGCAGGAGCCCAAGGACTTTCGTCATCCTCTTCTACTGTCCCAGGTCATTAACAGGGAGCTGAATTGAAAGTGGAACGCTTGGGACATGAACCAGCACTCTTACGGGATGCTGGTGCTGGCCCCTCCAGTCTAGTTTCCTCAGCATTTCAATTAGTAATCCACTGCTCCAGTGATAATGAGAGTGATGTCTATAGTATATTGGTGGAGGGTCATGTTTGTTCCGATATATGCACAACCTTATTACTTAACAGGAGCAAACAAGTGCTTCCCATTTTGTTTTAAATTTTCTTTATATTAATGTATAGCCTCAATGCATCATTCGACATTGAATATACATGCATAGTTGTGGACCTCTGGGGATGGCAAGGTAAACTAAGGATTACATTAGAAACAAGCCAATTTGCTATCATGCTGAACTTCTCTCTCAATGTAAGTGCTTTCCCATTGGTGTTTGAAAACATCTATTTCCTCTGTCACACTCAGTGCTGTGCTGTAGTGAACAAGTCAAGAATGGACATCTGACCCAAGGTCAGATAGTCTATCGACCGAGCCTGCAGCTTCCAGGACTGAAGGCTACCAAGTAGCTATCGTCAGGAAATTGTGTGTGGATTATATGTCCACCTCCCAGGGACAGTCACGACACCTTTTCAGCTAAATCCTCCAGACCCTAGTTGACGTGTCTCTTCCACAATGAATCCTTGCTAATTGAAGCACAGACTCTCTTGATGCTTTCTTTCCCTGAAGTGCAACTTTGCACCACTTGTCCCCTTCATAACAATGGTAATCAAACGCCTGCTTATTGTATTTTGTTAGTCTTCCCACATTAGAAAGTAAGTTTTGTGCAATCTGGGCTGCTCCTAATTGATATTAAAATGGTTCTATAATTTGCAATATTAGATCATTGTGTCATAAGTGTTTGTTTACAACATTTACTTGAATTCGTTTCATGAATTAAGTGAGGCCAAACTGATTTGATCTTAACATTTTCCTAACCAATGATGATGCATCTTGTCTTCTAGTTGATTTTCTTTTCTTTGAGCGTGTGCTCTGGTGAAGGACCCGATGCCATGGAGACACTGTCATTGTCATTGTCTTTGAAACATTTGAACCCCTCGTTGCTCCTGTTGGCAACGTTAGGACAAAGCCCTTAGGCCCTGAGTTAAAATGAATTAATGAAATCTATAGACTTCACACATTTAACAATAATTCTCTTCTGTTTCTCCACCTGAATGAGTTCTCTTTCTTTATTGCCCAAAGGTGCCACATGTATTATTAAGTACTGTCAACTATACCCTCAAAATTTATATAAAAGTCAGACAATTATCTTTATGTCGCTACTACTACCCAATCCAGGTGCCCTCCTCCCCTTTTTTTAAAAAAAAATCACCTGAATCACTAGGATAGACTGTCCCCTATCTCCTTTTGCTGTGTTCTCTCCACCGCAAGCCTCTTCCCACCCCCGGGTAACAAAGCAGTTCTAACACACAGGAATACGATTTTCTTACAGCAGTACTTACAGCTTTTCAGTTGGTTCAGAAGTCACTTCAATGCTAACTACTTTCTCGGATTGCAGACTATGGCCCTGATTGTTTTTCTGACTTTAAATGATCTCATTCTCCCAATTACTGACTGTCTTCCAGCCAACTGAATCTCCCCCAGAGTCCTAGCCAAACCAAGGCCACGTCTACTGTAAGGCACATGTTAGCTTAAGCTTTTTCATTTTCTCTCCAACAGTATTTGCTCTCCTCTTCGCTTGACTCTCGCCCTGTCCATCATGGTCAACGCCACGTCCTCAGAGCCTCTCCTGGATTAGTAAATCTCATTCATCCCCGGTCATCTCTTTGTAAAAGGTCCTGCGTGAATTCTCTCCCTATTTAGATCATCATTCATTATTATTTTTGATTCTTTAATGTTGTTTCATCAAGGAGAACATTATTTTATCGATAAGGACATGTAATATTTTTTCTCCCCTCTACATCAGTTGTCGTAGGGAAGAGAAAGCATTTTTATTGTTACATGTGTCAGCACAGATGGGAGCAGCTCCCAATAGATGGACTGTGGAGTTTAGATTTGTCCTCCACTGATCTCCTTGGAGGAAAGGACAAATCACTTATCCCTGGGGCTCTCCAGTTACACCTCTGGGGTCAGGGTACTGGCCTTTAGGACAGGAGTTACAGAAGAGTTAAGCAATCAATTGTCTATAAAACATTTGGATAATGAAGAAGGCTACGGAAATGATGGCAATAATCGATCTTCTGCAGCACTCGGGGGAGAGAGCAAAGGAAAGATTTATTTTTTTGTAAGGCTACGAAGACTTGCACGAACGTACGCAATTATTTCACAATGTTTCACAGCCTCTCTTATTTTGGGGAACTTAGACACTCAAATTGTTGCTTCTTTAAAGGTGCCTATCCTAAGATTATTTAAAAAACAAATTCCATTTCTGCCAGGTTGGCATCATTTTCTAAACTTCACTCGTCTGTAAGTGGCAAATTGTCACCTTTTATTATAGTGTGCTCTTTGTGTCAGAGAAGACACTGAACAGTCTGTATTTAAAATCAGTACGGACTGAAACTGTCCAGGTGGGTGTTTGCTCAGATTTAACTGAATGAAAACGGGTATTTGTGTTCCATGTCTGCGTTTTCCGGTGGAGAGCAGCTCACCCACTGAGTGCTTCAGTTGCCTCCCCCGACCCTCTGTGGCTTTGCTGGAACTTTGTTCCTTGCTAACATTTCCTTTGACACACTGAAAGTGAGAAAGACAGACCCAGAAAGTTCATTCTTGTTGTCACAACAGTCAGGGCTGAACCAAGGTGATGCCTGGAGCTGTGAACTTGATCTGGGTATCTCACGTGGGTAGTGAGGACTCCGACACTTGGGTTATCACCCAATGGCTCCTAGGAAGCACAATAAAGAGAAGCTGGTGTCGCAAGTGGAGCCAGAAGTCATATCTAGATACTCAACTGTGTGCATTCTGTCATGGGGGATGCTGAGTTTACGAGTCCTGGGGAGCGCACCACCCAGTCGCACCTGATACCTGCTGCTGGAGATGAATATTCGGCTGTCTCATGTAGGATACCTCTGTAACAAACATTAAAGAAATGGATTTTACATGGTTTCACCGTTATTTCCCGGCCCTTTAAGTACCCTTTCCTGGCATTACCACTATACTCCATGTCTTCATTACTTAAGAATGCTTCTGTGCGCTGGACAATATCACTACAAATAATCCAGGACACGTTTCTTAAAATTTCTTAAAATAAATTGTGGAAATAAAAATATCATGATTCCAAAGGAAAGAATGGTGAATGCAGCATCAGTGAAAGGGTAAAATTCTAAGCAGAGAAGTTGCTGGTCTGTTATAGGTTGTGTCATACGTTGCTACCTTATTTTACCAACCTTGTCATGATTTCAAGTCAGCCCTGCTTGAAGGTCAGTAATCCAGTGAAAGTTGAATTCCAAGATGTATTTTTTCCTTTTCATATTGCCATTTTTTTATCTTCTAGAGGCTTACTTTATCAGTACTAGGGAAGGTCCACCATGGTACTTGCTGGCTGCCTTGCCTGTTGCTCCCAAGAGGGCTACAGAATAAGAATTTTTTAAAAAATCAATGTATTTGCTTTTATTGGAAATGCAGCTTTTACAGAAAGATCTTCCATCCACTGGTTCAACCCTCCATGTTGTCGCAGTCACTGAAGCTGAGTGGATCTGAAGCCAGGTGCCAGGAGCTTCTTCCAGGTCTCCTATATGGGTGCAGGGTCCCAAGGCTTTGGGCCGTCCTCGACTGCTTTCCCAGGCCACAAGCAGGGAGCTGGATGGGAAGTGGAGCAGGTGAGACACAAACCGGAGTCCAAATTGGATCCCTGCCCATGCAAGGCAAGGACTTTAGCTACTAGGCTACTGTGCTGGGCCCCAGACAAAGAAATGTTACAGATGGACTGAAGTTAGAGTGAATCTAGAAAGCAGCAAGAGAGCAAAGAGATTGAGGTCCACATTGACATGACGAGGGAAAAAAAAATCACGTTTTAATATTCCTAATTTGAAAAGACACAAGTTGACTTGAAAAGAAGTAAGACACAATCTTCTCTGATGCTTTGTATTTTTAAATATATCCAAAAAGTCATGCAAATCTGTGCCTTTACTCACAATGCTGGGACAACATTTCACGTAGAATGCTACCAAACTGGTCAGAATACCATTGTGTTACAGCGGTTCTAAGGCACGATCACGCAGAAGGGAACAGAATGTCCTTAAAATGAAATCAAAAGCACCAGAGAACATTCTTCCCAGACATCTGATGTCCCCCCATCATGCTGTGTCCACGCTACCTTTCATAATTAGAAGTGCAAAAGAGAAAAGTCGGCCTTTCCAAATTGCAGGGAGTTTCATGTAGCAATAAAGAGCTGCTCCCATATATTCTCAGCCGACAGACAATAAAAGGGAAAATTGGTGCACTAAAAAATCATAGTAGGGCTTGGGACACGGGAACGCCGGTGGTAGATTTGTTAAACAGTTATTTTGGCTCTAATCTTTCTAGAGGACAAAGAGGATAAAAAGAGCTTCTTTTTATTTTTTATTTTTTTAAATATTTTTTTTCTTAAGGTCCCGTGTTGCGAAAAATCCTGTTTTTCAAAGCCAAAGCAACACATAAGGCAAACTCGGATGAAGAATACAGACATTCATGTAAGAGGAAGGAGTTAGCCTCCAGCATCTCAGAATCATGGAAAGAGGGCAGGGCTGCATCTTCGGTTCCTTGGGCTTTTTTTGTTTCTGTTCTTTGGGTTCCTTCCCAGATGTCTCCCTAGCTAACTCCCTTCTCTCTTCTGAGTCTTGATAAAAGATGAACTACGAAAGTTATCTGTATAAAATAGCTGGCTTCCTCCTCCACCATTGTCTCCCTTCCTCCTTATCTTCCTTTGCATTTCTTGACTGTGTTTGCAACGTCCAGACTAACTTGGTTTGTTTTCTTCCCTTCTACTTGGATTTAAAATCCATGATGGCAAGGCATTTAATATTATATTTATTCTTCTTATATATTTTATATTATGTTTTTCTTAGGTGTTATAACCCTAGAGCCCATAACATTGTCTAATACATTGTAAGGGCAGATAGTACAGAACAATTGATTCCAGTTTGTTAGTTTTTATTTCAGTTTGAGAGGGAGAAACAGAGATAGGGATAGAGAAAAGGTTTGGCTTTGACACTGAGGAAAGTTCCCTGAAAAGGCATTTGCTAACATTCTGGATGATTCTAACACAACGCAACATTGAGAGACATTGTCCAATGAGATTGTGAGTATAACAGATTTTGGCCCATATTTCTCTATTGAACTTCAGGACCTATTTTAAACATGATAGGTGATCGCTGTTGGATAATAATGAAAACCATTGTTGGGTACCTTTTCTACATTAGGACGTGTATAATGTGTGTTTTGTATGGTAACCTTTTGTCACTCATAATACCGCTATGGGATATTAGCGGTATTTATAATCATCTCCTTTTACAGGAATCTGCTCCTGTAACCACTGCTTTATTCTGTTTTCGCTTTACAAATGATAAAAGGTACAACCAGACTCAGTCTAGTAAGGCATCAATGTCTCTTCCTCTCATCTTTCATGAAATTCACTCTTTCTCTCGTATCTTTTATTCTGGTGAATGATGTTAGGATCAGCACATTTGGCCAGGTCAGAATCCTGGGCGACAAAATCTGCTTTTCCATTCTCTCCTGAACAGTTTGATATCTCACGTTCTATTTCTACATCACCTCTTACAGAGTTCTTTCCATCTTCTACCACCTTTGCTTTAATTTACATTGCTGTTGTCATTTTCAAAATTCCCATCAATCCTGTTACTTCCCTGATTAATAGATTTAAGCTACTTCTACTCTTTCGACAAAACCCAGGATCTTAAATACCGCTCAAAATATACCTGAAACTACTGCTGCAGTCCCTTAACATTGCTGCTTAATAACCTCATGACCAACTCTTGCCATATTATATCTGTAAGCTGTTAAGCTACTCGAAATCTTGAACTTTTTTCTCTTCACGCTTAGTAACGCTGAAAATGTGGATCTTTGTTCACCGTATTGTCCATGTAATCTAAATGTGTCTGGGGAAACTCTGCATCTTACTCAGGCAGATGCAGCATCTGTGCGATGTTTGCAGAAACTGTGCTCTTACACCTGTGCAAAACCCGTTACGTTACACTGATGATTTCTGTTAGTGTTTGGAAGGCAGGCCAGGACCATACCACACTTAGGAAAAGCAGGGTTAAGTAAACATACATCTGTATCATTGTGCTCTGTGCCAGGCATCCTCAGAGGGAGGGATTAGTGTTAAATGATCAGTTATGTAAAAGAAACATGATTCACTAACTGGCCAAATGATGCAGGATACCCTTATTTAATGATGATGGACAAAGTTCTTGATGCTCAAAAATGTTGGATTGAAATTAGGTATCTACTTTAAAGCTCTACCGATATATGTCTTGGTTACTTTACCAATTAAAGTTTAAGAACTTTGACATTATGACATTGGCAAAGGTGACTTATTTGTGAACTTTTTATTCTGAAGATCTTACACATATGATAAATAACCAGCAAGCATGGAGTGGCAGCTACATGTGGATGGCATTCCTTATGTAACAAAGGATGAACCAACGTTGAAAGTGCATATTCCTCTCCGAATGTAGAGTCAATATGAGTGATACAATTGTATCTTTTCAACTCATACAATATTATAGTCTAAATAGATATACAATAACATATACAGCAACAGATTTATACTAACATTTTGTGATTGGCTTTGTCAATTTAAAGTACGTTTATGTAATTACATCTCATCACTTCTCTTCCCTTAGTTCATTATTAACAGTAGCATATCATTAATGAACAAAATCGTGCACATTGTGGTTTTGCTGAATTTTACACATCAGTCATACACCATTTTGGCACAGCAGCTGAAGCCATCATTTGGGGTGGCCAATCACATCTCCGTGTGTGTGTGAGCCTCTGATGTTCTGCTTCTCAGTCGGTTTCTTTCTGATGTCACCCTGAAAAGCACCAGATGATGGCTCCGATGGTAGAGCCATTCAGCGTCAGCCTGGCCCAGTCCTAACTGGTGAAGGCATTTGGAGACTGAACCAGCACATGGAAGGTCTCTGCCTCTATCTTTCAAATACAGAAAAATAATAAAAAAAACCCCAATGATGTCCAATTTGAAGCACTGTTCCTAATTTTTTTGGATTGGGCATCATGTCAACATTAAGAACATATGCTAAAATTATTTTGTTTTGGGGGCCAGCTACCAGCTGCAGTACAAGCATATCATCAGGGCATTGCTGTCCCAGCTGCTCCATTCACAGTTCATCTCCCTACTGATGTGCTTGGGAAAGCAGTGAAGAACGGTGTCACTGCTTGGGTCCTGACCATGCAAGAGCCACGAAGAAGCTCCTGGTTTGTGGCTTTGGACCTGCTCAGCTTCAGGCGTCACAGCCACCTGCGGAGTGATTCGGTGGATGGAAGAGCTCTTGCTTTCTCTGCAACTCTGCCTTTCAAATAAATAAATAAAGTTCTTATAAAATATTTTCCTTTTTGTAATACCTTTTTTTTTGGATGTCTTTCAGAGAACATCCAAACACAAGTGATGTTCATGAAAATATTTTCCAAATCATCTAAAGCCACGTGAAAATGCTTTTACATTCCATAGTGTGACAGTCTCTTTATGAGTTGTTAATATTCCACATTTCTATCCTTTTAGGACCTTCACTACATTTTGTATCTAGGGCTCTTATGTCTGCAGCCACTTCTAAATAATCTTCTCCTCTTTGAATCTCACCTTGATCATGTCGCAGTAAAATTTAAACCAGAAATGTATCTTCAAAGAACCAATTTCTGACAGAGACTTGGGAAGCAGGAAAAACTACTTCTCCTGTGCATAATCAAAAGCAGATTTGCACAAAGACTGTGAAGATTTTTGTAATACATCATGATACATCATATGAATCCACATAAACTAAACTGACTTTCCTGCAAACTTCCCAAGCAATATAGAATGTGCTGGCTCTGAATTCACACAATAGTGGAGCTTGGGCATTGTAACAAAACATGGGTCATCTAGGTGGATGGTCTAAGTTCACAGTTCAAAGCGTTGTGTATATATAAAATACATAGTTATGTGGTCGCGTGACATGGAGTAAATCAATGTAACAAATACTTAGCCTTATTTATATGAAGGACACATTGTACTATACTAATAAGAACTTAGGTTTTCATAATTACCTTGTTTAGCAAAAATGTTGATGTCATATGATGGGTCCCTAGATTTTTTTTCTCCCAAAATGTAGAATTATACCAATATATATGTACTATTTTAACTTGAATACAAGAAAGGGAAAATTTACTCCTTAATTGAAATATTTCTATATTAAAATATCTAAAGACTGTATAGCCATTAAAAGAAGAGGATTCCATTAACTCATTTCACTACTTTTGGCCTGGAGGTAAACTTCAAAGAGTTATTTATAGCTTAAATATCAATTCCACCTTTATAAAGTGAATTACATACTTGATCTTGCAGGTCCAGGCTTTGTGCTCTATTTAGGCTGGGATTTTGTTCACATGGATCTGTTAAACTGTATGAAAAGTCAGCGTGATTAATTTTTAACTTATCGCAATGTCACATTCTTCAGAGAGATTGAGAAGATGTAGAAATAGAGATCGCAAAGTCTTAAAAATGAGTCTCCAGTTTCTGACTTGAGTAATTGGACGCGTGATGCTGACATTTCATAAGAACAGGGAGACAGGAGCAGTGGAAGACTGGGAAGATGACATCCAGCAGTAGGGCTGATTGTAACACATGTGGTTGGAGAGATTCAACAGCGGGAGGCCTGTGGACAAGAGATGTAGGTAAGCGCTCATCAATGTACGGATAGCACATCCAAAACAAGGATGCACATCCTAACTGAGGGATTCTGCAGAGTCACAAGAGAGAAAATCTAGGCCCGAGTTGTAACGTAATGCAGGCATGGGTGGGGAGTTAAAGAAGCTAAATTAGAAATATATCATAACCACCTTGCCAAAGTTCTCACCTTGCATGCACTGGATCCCATATAGACGACGGTTCTAATCCTGGCTGCTCCACTTCCCATCCAGCTCCCTGCTTGTGGCCTGGGAAAGCAGTCGAGGACGGTCCAAAGCCTTGGGACCCTGTACACCTATGTGGGAGATCCAGAAGAGGCTCCTGGCTCCTGGTTTCGGCTTGGCTCAACTCTGGCTGTTGCTGTCACTTGGAGAGTGAATCATTGTTCAGAAGATCCTTCTGTCGGTCTTTCCTCCTCTCTGTATACTTGACTTTGCAACAACAACAACAAAAAAAAATAATAAGTAAATCTTTTTTTAAAAAAAGAAATATAGCATAATGTTATAAAAATGGCAAAAAGATGTTATTAAATTGATTTCATTTTAAAAATTAGAGTACAATACAACATTTACATGGAATATCTTCGAATGAGAAAATTGTAAGGTAAAATAGGAATTAAAAAGTTGAGAACAACTTTTAATAATTCTTCTAAGTATATAGAGAGTTCTGTTAAACTTTCCGTGGAAGAGCGAGTGGTTTAATGGTAGTGAGACTTCATGAGACTATGAAGTGTCACAACTTGCACACTTGCCATAATCTGTTCCTTTTATAAATAAAAACTAAGGCCTGATAAGGGTAAGCAATTTGACTAAGGTCACAAAAGTAGTAGCTGAAAGCATAAGGACAAGAGTTAAAGATTCAAGACTGTCTGAACTTCTCTGGAAAAAAACTCATTGAAGTAAAACTAGAGTAGTTTTTTAACAATGAGGGTTCATCAACATTACTCAGACAGTAATGATGACAAGGAGTGCATAAAAAAATCAATTGCCTTTAAAATAGAAGTAATAAGCAACTCACCATATCCCCAGCAGAAACAGTGAAAGGAATTTGTTACCTGTCTGGCAATGATTGAAGTATTATAAGGGCTGTCTAGAGGTTGAACGATGACCTTATGTCCCTCCTTTGTCATGTCAAGAGGTCCCTGCTGCTGCTGCTGCAAAAAAAAAAAAAAAATCACAATAATTGAGGCCCACATTGATTATTTCTCTGATTGTTCCAGATATGAACCAGTCCTGTGGAATATAAACCAATGTGAACATGTGTTATGATCAATTGATCCTTCCTGATGAGCAACACTGATAAGCCAGATAAAGAGGGAAATACAATCAATTAAAGGCTCACTAACTAAATACCGGCATTGTATGTCAGAAAAACTTTCATTTGGAAGGTAGGGCAAAGAAAACTCAGAGAAATTTTAGACTTATGTTTTTGAAATTGAAGGGGAATATATGACTTTTCAACAGCAACAGCAAAATTTATAGTGTCATCTCTAGAAATAAAGTTTGTAAAAAAAAAAATGTCAACCCAGCATAAACAGGAAGCATTCCAATTTAGAGGAAAGATGTTGGAAATGTATTTCCCAGTGTTGCATATTGTGATGTGAATTTCTGTTTTTTGGCGTGTTAATATTCTGGGTAAATATTATGTACAAAAAGTCTTGAGAAGATACTCAACGCTCACAGAACATTAATCATTAAATGTGATATCCAATATCCAAATATTTTGATGGTACAACTCATAGGGTGAGACTAGACTCCTTTTAAAGATTTAAAAAACTTTTAAAACTTTATTTCAAGGGCCAAATTTCACGCATATGGTCTATATGCAGTTTTAAGAGTACAGAGTTACTTCTGGCCTTACCCTCCCTTCCTCGCTTTCAATCTTCCTCTTTCCTTTATTTTTTTTAAAGTTTTTTTTTAAAAGGTTTATTTACTTTTATTAGAAAGGTAGTTTACAGAGAGAAGTAGAGACAGACATCCTCTGGTTCATTCCTCAAGTGGCTGCAATGGCTGGAGCAAAGCCACTCTAAATCCAAGAGGCAGGAGCTTCCTCTAGGTCTCCCACACAGATGCAGGGTTGCAAGGGCTTGGGCTATCCTCTACTGCTTTCCCAGGCCTCTAGCAGGGAGCTGCATGGGAAGTGGAGCAGCTAGGACACAATCCAGCATCTGTATGGGATCTTGGGCATGCAAGGAGAGGATTTAGCTGCTACACTACTGCAACCAGGCCCTTGTTCTAATTTTTACAACATGCTTTGTATTTACTTCATTATTGCAAGTATAAGTCTCTACCAGGTAAATATTCAGCAAGTCAGAAGAAAAACCATTGGTCCTCAAGAGCATATACAAGGATAATAGGCAATAAGAAATGGGCTAAGGATTGAACATCCATTTTTCAAAGAATGAAGTATAAATGGCCAACATGAAAAGTATCCAGGAACACTAAGCATCAGGGCAATGCAAGCTAAAATATATAAAAGAAATAAAAGCCACACCGAAGTTTCACTTCACCCCAGTTAAAATGGCTATCATCCAAAAATTTGACAGGCATGTTGGGGAGAAAGTACTCTAAAATGCAGTTGGTGGGAATGTAAACCAGTTCTACCGTTATGGAAGATAGTGCGGAGACTGCTCAGACATCTGAAAACAGACCAACCATCTGAGTAAGCGACTGCTTCCCAGGCCCCTTAACACCTGCTGTTCAGCAGGCTGATGCATGCAGTCCTAGATCCTACAATGAACAAGCTTGTGATGCCGGAAGTTGCTCCCACAACAAACTAAGGCCTCCAGGTGGAATATGGCATGCTACCCCCTAATAAAGTTGCAGGTGGAACACAGCCATACCATTTATTACCTTTTGCTTAGGGCTGTTTCATTACTACAATGGCAGTGATGAAGTTGAGAACGAATATGGTGTACAAATTAAAAAAAAAATTACTATCTGGCTCTTGCAAAAAGAAAGATGTTACAAAGTTTGGTGATTGGGGAACTTTAGAGTTAATCTTTTATGTTTAGCAGAACATAAAAGATTACTGCTACTTGCTCCTCATCGGGTACATTTTGATATGTTTCATCACAGTGAGCCCTAGAAAAATTTATTAATAAGCTAAGTCCCTGACTTTTTATGAGATTTATCTATTGGTTTGCTAACTTGCTAACTTGCTATCTGGATATTATTTCATCAGCTCTAACACAATTTAATAATGCTAAGTGATGCTGTTCTCTGGGATACGAAAGGTCTTGGACTATAATAATATGGCAAAGATAAGGAGAATATAAGCAATCCAGACACATTGCAGATATGGGGCATCGCTGTTTCTGCAAGATGAAAGGTCAATTTATTAAATTCTATGTGAATTAACAGTGAGGAAAGAAGCATTCAATAGCTTTAAAGGTGCATGCATGTATAACAAAAGCGAGGACTTGCAATGAATTGCACTTGTAAAGATACCTCACTGCGAAGTGAGCTGCAGTTGACATCACTCTGTGATGACGTTGATGATAATCTGCTGTCACCCTACAAAAGCCATTAAATCCTTCCGTCAGCCAGATACTGGCATTCATACTGGTGCAAGATAGGCATGACCATCCAAAGACCTCCGCTTCTGACAAGTTTTTAGAATTCCTTCAACATTTATTATGTCTAATAATATTATGTAATTATATTATTGAAATTGTATTGTGTTGCCTGATATTTTGATTTCTAATATAAGTAGTTGTCCTTGTTCATTGCACTAAGGGAGCCCCTGTTTTCCACACACAAACAATATGGAGATCAGCAGTTACCTAGCGTGTTCTGAAATTCCAGAACATATATTACTGCCTCACTGTAATATAGACTACCAGAAGGCTCTGAGCACACGTGATTAGACATTTCCACTTAAAACCCTTGGTTATATTTTGAGTCTCTAGAGAGTAATGTCACCTCACAGACCACAGGTCACATTTCCTTCTGAGGAAAAGGCGTACTATGTCTGGGTTCATTGTAGTGACCCGTTTACCTGGAGTAACCCGGTCAGTTTCAAGTTTTGAACCAGGGCTAGATGAATAGGAAGAGCTAGCATCTTACCTTGGTTGACCCCTTAATCCGTGTTCTTTGTGTGTTTTCAGAGCATGATGTGTCGCCTTTCTGTATAACTTTCTGTGCAGGAATTCAATTTAGGTGATTGTTTTTTACCTTGAACTTCCAGAAATTCCCTGAAAGACGTGGGAAACTGTTTTTCCATAATACATTTCCTTTTACAAAATATGATGATATTCCCTGAAGTGTAAAACCTAGTCCTTGTCCTGGCAGTCTCTGTTCTCCATGACTCTTTCAGGATAATCCTTCATTTAACGAGGCCACTATTAAAAATAAAAGCCATGGAAAGTCTGCCTTTGCCCTGGAATAGTCCAGCTGTTGCACGGAGTACCACTGTTTGTAATGCTCACTTCACATATTCAGCTCCTAGCTTTTCCTGTAGACCAACTTAAGTCTCCGCATTTTCAATGAGACCTTTCCATAGTATTTTTGGCACACACACAGACACACACACACACGTCTCATTCATTTTCATGTGATTTATCTACCACTCACATACATATTCACATGGGCTCCAATATTTTTGCCTCACTCTCAGATAGCCTGGTTATAAACAAGAATACGCACCTAATTCCTAGCATATGACAGCCTACTTATGTTTGCTCAGGATGCACTGTCAGTGTCCTTAGCCTGTATTTTGCACCATCATGTACATGTCTATCTCTTTGCTTCTACCACTTGCTCTTGTGTCAATAGCTTAGAAATGAAAATTGTTCCCTCTCTGGTAAAGCTTTGGCCTTATTAGATTCCCTCACTGTATAACACCCCAGGAAGCCATCACAGATGATTGCTGATCTTCAGGCACAATAGCATGCAGAAGGATCTCTTTGTTTTGCTCAGTAGACCTCTTGCACATAACAGGTATTTTGTTTATGGTTGTTATAGTTCATTTACAATAATTTTTATTAGTAGTAGTATTTTTTTTATTGGAAAGGCGGATATACAGAGAGGAGAGACAGAGAGGAAGATCTTCCGTCCAATGACTCACTCCCCAAGTGAGCGCAACGGCCGATACTATGCCAATCCGAAGCCAGGGGCCTCTTCCGGGCCTCCCACACAGGCGCAGGGTCCCAAAGTTTTGGGCCGTCCTCAACTGCTTTCCCAGGCCACAGGCAGGGAGCTGGAAGGGAAGCGGGGCTGCCGGGATTAGAACCAGCGCCCATATGGGATCCCGGGCGTGCAAGGCGAGGACCTTAACCACTTGCGGGCCCTCATTTACAATAATTTTAAGTTTGCTCAAAAAGTTATGACTCCATCCATATTCTGCCTGCAAAGTTTACTCAAAAGCTTGGTTTTTTGGTGTGTGTGTGTGAATTTAACTCTTACAAATTGATTGCTTTATTTCTCTATTTCCGTCTTTTCTGACATGAAGCATCAAAATTGAAAAGACAACTTAACTTTTCGGTAAGTTCCTTCTCCTAAAATCATGAACATACTTTTATTTCTGTTAAAAGCCTAATATTTTGAGAGTTGATAGTTGTTTATAATTAATCATCAGTTTCTGTACAAAATCAGAACCGATGTATTTGGCAGATACCATTCACTGTGACAAAATGGAAGCTATTCAATCTTAAGAGTCACTTATTTAAATTAAAAATGATGCACTTATAAAAAGCACTAAATGATTTTGTTGCATTAAAAATGATTTCAGGACAAGATTCATTGTAACTGGTCAGGATTCTGCTTGTCCACATCAATGTTTTTTTTTTTTTTTTAATCTTTATTCTTACTTTTTTTTTTGAGGGAAATCAATACCTTTTGAGAGCTTTTGATTTTAATAAAGAGTAAAGATTATATGTCTCTTTAAGGAAGCAGACAAAGCATAACATGTACCGGGGGCTGGTGTTGTTGTGCAAGTTTTCTCATTCTACTTGGGCTGGCCACATTCCATAGTGTAGCACCAGTTCAAGGCTGCTGTGTTTCTGATCCAGTTTCCTTTTAATGCGCTTGGAAAGCAGCAGGAGACAGCTCTTGTTCTTGTAACTCTGGCACCCACGCCAGATGTGGAGGTGGAGTTCCTGGTTGTGGGATTTTGTGTTTCCAGCTGAATTTTTGTATTTTGTATTTCTGAGAAGAATGTTGGGATTTTGATTGGGATTGTGTTGAAACTGTATATTACTTTTGGTGGTAATATGGATGTTTTAAAGATGTTGTTCCTGCCAATCCTGGAGTGTGGTAGATTTCTCCATCTTTGAATCTTTTTGTGTTTCTTTTTTCAGTGTTTTGTAATTTACATTGTAGAGGTCTTGCACATCTTTGGTTAGGGTTGGTTCCTAAGCCGTGTTGTCCAATGGTCTATAGGTTGATTTTATTGGTTGTGTTTGGTACCTGATTCTTCATTTTCAATCACTCATGTCACTCCTTGCAGCAAGTTGCATTCCTGGGCTCTTGTGTTAAGCTTCTACCAAGGTCTTCTGTGACACCAGCTCCTGGCTCATCACTTTCCACCATCTGTGATCCCCTGCTGTGGCTGCACCCTTGCCTGCCTGGCCACACCTTTGCCTGCCTGGCCTTTCTCCCACTTCTGGTTCAAGCAATGCCTGGGATTAGGTAGACAGCAGCTCTCCAAAATCACTGAATGTTGGTCGTGCTGGAACTTGCTGACTTCTTGTTGGTCTGTGGGCCACCCGGACCTATTTTGGTTGGGAAACATAGGATGTCAGATCAGCACTGATTTCCCTGAGGGACCAATGCAATGTGCTGAGCGAGAAGGATTTCATTCCTGGCTTAGTGCATATGCAGCTCACTTGTCCCTTCGGTCCCTCAGCCTTTGCCACACTATATAAGATGGCACAAAGAGTGGCATTGGTGGGGGTTTGGCCTGTGAAAGCCATTCTGCTCCTGTACCATTACGTGGGGCCTAACATTCCATCTCTGCTCATGGTCAGATCAAACAGGTCAGCAGAACAGGCAGTTCTTTGCCTTGATTTACCTCCAGATGTCCTGATGAGCTCCACTTCCCACCTGGCCTTTGGTAGAGCTCTGATCGGATTGCCGCTGGTGTTATCTCTTCAGTGCAACCCTGCTCTGTTGCTTCAGCTGCTTGCCTGTGTCTGTGGGTCTTCAGGTGCCCCTCTGCCATCAGTCTGTCCTCTCCTATTTTCTGGAATCTGTCCTCTGTGCCTCAGCTTGGCAAGTTTTTCTGTCATCACGCTATAGTGCTGTCTTGCTCCTCCAAGTGATCATTTTATCTGATAGATGATTAAATAAAGCTTCAAAAATTGTTAGCCAGCCTTTGATAATGGTTTTTGTTCCATAACGGTTGTTACTTATCTGGTTAGAAAAAGAAATCAAATTTATTAAATGGTTTTCATCTTATGCATTTTCTATCTTTTAGCTGAGGAAGAAAAGTAAGCACAAATTCTATTTGTTATATACATTGCTTTGGGTTTTGCTTGAATATTATAAGTGGATACACATATAATAGTGGTGACACATAGACACTACCAAACCTAGGCATGATGAAGTCATAGGACACGTGATCAGCATACCTGTTTGTGTATTGTGCTGTTGACGATCGTTAGTTTTCACTATGTAGAATAATGTGGAACAACTGCTTGTTAGAATTTAGTGCACAAAAATGGTTTAATTTTTAATTTTCTTATGCTAAGTTTATTTTAAAGTGAAAGGACTCTGTTCTTTAGAAGGAAAAATCTAGAAGTTATTGAATGCAACAAATATTCTACAGCGGCTTTCAAATACCTGCTTCACTGATGACAGAACTCACAAGTACCGAGAGAGAACATTACTCTCATAGCTAGCATAGGTGTTTCAGAGAGAGAGAGAGAGACTCTTCCATACATGCCTGCAGTTGCTGAAGATGGTACAACCCAAAGGCAGGATTCAGGAGCCTTTTCCAGACGTCTCTCACAGGAGTACAGGGCCTAATGACTTGAATCATGCTCCTCTGATTTGTACGAAAATTTGCTTACCCATTCACTCATCCATAGATACTCAGATTACTTCAAGCATTTGGCTGTCACACATAAAGCTGCTATGCTTAGTCATATGCAATGTTTGCATGGATAGATGCTTTTTATTTTGGGAGGATTATAGATAAAGGTAGCAGTGTTTGGCCAGACACTTGATTGGTAAAAGTTTTCCCCAATTCTGCGTTTTGCCTTTGCATTCTTCTAGCAATGTCCCTTGAAGAACAAAAATAATTAAAATAGATAAAGTTTTGCATATCCACTTTTATTGTTTATGCTTTTGATGTTAAATCCAAATTTCTGCCTAAATCAGTGTCAAAAAGATTTATATACTGTTTTGGACTTATTTATGCCCATGAACACTACTAAAATGATTTTTGCACTAAGCTTCATATAAAGTTCATATTTCATTTTTGGCATATATTTATTTAATTTTTCCAGTTATCATAGAAATTACCAATCATCCATAGAATTTTTAGTTTTTCTATAAATATTTTATCTATTAAGTAATTTTAAAAAAGAAATCCTGTATTCTCCCACTGAGCCACTGACTGAGTGTGTGTTATTCCTTCTTGGGACTTGTAAATTGAGTCTTGCAGAAGATAGGCATAATGACTGTCAATGGTTAAGACTTTCTGGCTGTTTACTGTTGTATGTCAGACATTTTACTATTAAGTAGGTGTCTATTTTAAAATGACTTGTACCTATCCATATAAGCTCCATCTAACTCAAAATGATTTTGTTCTTTGTTCATATTTCACTTCATCAGGATCTGATTCACCTTGTAAAACAGAACTTCTCATGGAATCAGTAACACTGCCTTGAGCCAGTAATTCCCAGTTTTGTTGCATTGTATTGTGCTTTTCATTTATAGAGAAAAATCATGACTGACATTTTTAGGGTAGACGTTTAGCATTTTAATTTCCTTTTCCTCTTTCCTTTTTTTTTTTGAAATAGAAGTTGTTTTTAAAATGCTCCGTTGCCCCCCTGATGAACAAATGAACAGCAGAATAGCTTCACTTATCCTTTTATCAATATATATGTGTATATATATATATATATATATATATATATATATATTTAGCTGCAATAAACTTGTTAAGCCTCCTACCTACTTTTTCAGGACACCAAATGCTTCAGAAGGACTTTGGTGAAAAGAAGACAGGTGTGCAGGGATACCAGCAGACACTGAGGTGGCTCTTTCATCTTTCACTTCCTTAAACTCTGTCACACCCACCGTGACTTCTACTCCAATCACACGAATTCCATCTTTCTGGTTCTAGCTGACCTCATTACTGAAATGGTCATTGTAAAGTGCTTGCCCAAAACTTGAGCTCCATCTGAAATATTCTGATCTCCTTGGTGAGACTTGAACTCCATCTGAAATAGTCTGATCTCCTTGGTGAGACTTGCATACTACATGTTTTTCAAAAGTTTCCCAGCTAACTACAAAGTGAAAGTAGGGTTGACAGTGTCTGTCATGGTCTTTAGGGTAGCTGAGATGCTGCGCAGAGCCCGAGAAGCTTCCGGGAAAAGGAGAAAAAGCTTTCCATCGTGCAGTTGTTTCCCTGTGGTTTGCATGCAGCCCTGGTTTCAGATTTGTTTCTTCTCATCCACTATTTAGAACACCGTCTTCACCCTCAACAAGCCTCAGCTAAAATTCTGTGTGTACCATCTGTTATGTTCTGAATATTTTTGTTCCTCTACAATTCTTACATTGAAACCTAATCCCAAGACAGTAGCATTAACTGAAGTATTAGGAAGTGATTAATTCATGAATGTAATTAGTGTCCTCAAGGGAAATCATTTATTTGCCCCTTCTACCAAATGAATACACAATCAGAAAGTGCCATCTATGAACAGGCCTGCGTCTGATACCGACTCAGCGCCTTGGTCTTAAAATTCCCAGCTTCCCGAACTGTAAGAAAACTCTGCTGTTGATATCTGCCCGTTTCTGTTTTACTAAAGCAGCCAACTCAGACTAAGACACCATCTATTATTAGAGATCCCTTGAACTCTTTTTAATCTCTGTTTAATGGATGGTAAAGTGGGAACAATGAAATGTGTATCTCAGAGTTCTCATGCTGTTTAAATTATCAATGCATGAAATTCTTAGCAATGTGCGTGGCAGAAAAGCACTCATTAGGGTAGCCTGCGTTATCATGTAGAAGCAGCCACACTTACCAGCCACACTTACCAGCCATCTCTGACTTAGGTTACTCTGAGAGCATATTTGGGATAGAATTAGTCATTGCAAGCTAGACAAGATATGTGAGTATTGTGATTACTCCAAATAAGCGTTAAAATACCAAATGTTCTGCAGGTAGGTCGCCAACTTTAAGCTTTATTAAGCTCTAACAGAGCAGAATGTTGAAGTTGAGGCACTTCACAAACAAGACATCAAAAACGTTTTAATTATTTTCTCCCATGTTCAAATGACAGCCATTTGAAATCATGTGCCATGATAATTAACTGGGAGAAATCTCTCCGAAGTCATCAGAAATGATCAACAATGCCAAGTGGCAGCCGCTGGATCCCACGCATGTCCAGGTGTCCAGCTTAAAGCAAATGCTCTGGAGTCCACAGAGGCATGCATGACAGAGAAACCGCACAGGTGCAGTCACAGGACGTGGACCTGGACAGGAACTCCATCCGCTGCTGTTAAGACATGACCTTCAGAGTGAAATTGAAGTGAGTTATTTAGTTGATAGATTTGTATGCGTCTCCTGTAATTCAAATGCATTGTTGGGATTTATGACTATTTTGTACAGCAAATTTATACATTCAGATTTATAGAAGGTGAATTGCAGGATAAACTTTTCACTTAAAAAAGTTCTGCCATGCCATGGCGCGATAGGCTAGCTGCTGAAGTCCTCACCTTGCATGCGCCGGGATCTCATATGTGACAGTTCTAATCTAGGTGACCCTGCTGCCCCACCAGCTTGTTGCTTTTTGCTTGGGAAAGCAGCGGAAGATGGCTCAAAATCTTGGGACCTTCAATTCCTTGTGGGAGACCTGGAAGAAGCTCCTGGCTCCTGACTTTGGATTGGCTCAGCTCTGGCAGTTGTGACCATTTAGGGAGTGAATCAGCGGATGGAAGATCTTTCTCTCTCTCTCTCTTTCTCTGTATATCTGACTATCCAATAAAATTAATAAATCTAAAAAATTCTGTCATGTAAAATAGTATATGCTACAGATTATTTTAAATAAAAACAGATGATACAGTTTAGCAGAAATAAAATACATTTTGAAATTGGAGAAGCTCAAATTTGAATATTAACTTCATCACTTATTATCTGTGTTACCTAAAGCAAGGTGCGAACTGTTTGAATCTGAACTTTTTCAGTAATAAAAGTGAGTGTTTAACAATCCTCTCAGATGTGTAAAACTCGTTACTGATTTATCATTTGTACGTTGTCCAGCAGGTCAGCCACAGAACAAACTCTTGACCTATTTCTTTCTGCTCTCTTTTTTTCATTAGTGCACATTCGGTCCTCCACAACCCTTCCACAAGTTATTTTTCTTCAAGACTCATTTGCCAAGAATGTGATACCTACCATTTTTAAGAAAGAGGCTTAATCCATACAAGGGATAACAGACATTTCTGCAAAGAATAAATAATACTAGATGTCCCTCATGATGGGAGAGAAAAGCTTGGAAGCACAAGTGAGTGGAACCTCTCCCAGAAGGTAGCCAGGCAAAAGGTAAAACTTAATCAAAAGTTATTTTTCAGGGCCAGAAGAAGGAATCAGGTGGATCCAGGCAAGGTGGCTTTAAATCAACCTGATAATCCAACTGTAACCAAGCATGACTACAAGTACGGCATCTGAGTTCATGTGAATTTATAAGAAGTAACTAGTATTAAACATCTCCCTAATTTTACTGAGAAACCCCATACCTCCCAGGGAATGTAAGCCTGATTACCACAAGTTCAAATGTATGTCTGAGAATGTGTACACTGCACCTGTGTGAGCTTGTTCCTATCTCCGTGTGTGAAGACAAGCCATCTTCCTGTTGCATAGTTGCCTCTCCTAAGAAGAGAGAGATCCAGGTTGCTCTGACTTGGGAAGCCACCCAGCTTGTTCCAGTGGTCTCATTTGGTGGAAATAAAGTGCTTTGTGAGATGGTTGATACTGGCAGAGGTTTGGATTTGTACTCCTGCAGAAGCGGACCCTCCCTCGAGAGGATAACACCATGAATGCAGCAAAAGATGAAGTTCGGAATAGTCTGTAACAATGAAGTTTTCTAGGAGGATATATCATCGTACAGGTTCTTTTGATCTAACATCCACCTGTTCCTCTGTCTGTGAGCCACGTGCCTGGAGATGAATTCCCTGCTAGGAAGATCCCCAGTTGAGTGATGGAATGATTCCATGAGAAAAATGAGCTTATTGGTCTATGTGGACTGGAAGCCAGTGATAAAGAAATTAAAGTAGCATCCAGTTAAGACAGGAAGGGAAATATGGAGCGAAATAACTTTTCCTGCAGCTTCCACCTCTTCCTCACGAGTTGCCACATGGATTTCCATCTCTGCAGATGACACCAGTAAAACCGATGAAGTCCTGTAAACAGTTGCCACACTAACTTGATGATCTTGCTAAAGAGTGGGACATTGTTAGGGCACTGCGAGTTTTCTGTGGAGAAAGTGTTAGCGGCGAAACTCTACCTTGCCTTTAAAAGTAACCCAAGCAGTTCAACGGGCGTCACCAAGTGTAAAATAATTGAAGATTAGGATGTTAGCAAACTTGAAAGTCCTCACCAATTCTGGTTCACTTTCCCAGCTGCCTGAAATGCCCAAGGGCAGAACTGCAAGAGCTAAGAACTCCACTGAAGTCTCTGTCCCCGAGTGGAATGAATCCAGCTCTGTCTTGTGCCATCACTGCTGCCTGCTGGGGCCTGTGTCAGCAACAAGTTGGAACCAGCAACCGAGGCCAGGCACTCTGGTGGGGGATGTTGGCATCTCACCCGTGAAGCCAGTGTGCGTCCCGGAGTATCGCTGCTTTGGCTGCTGCTCTGACCGGCGATTTGCACAGTGTTTTGTCAAGTGCGGCAATAATATTAATGAAAATAATAAACTCTTACTGATGAGAACTCTGAGGTCTGACAGTGTAGCAATCATTTTGCTACTTTTAAATAATTCCCATTTTTCACTCACCATGCGACATCTGCAATATGAATATGTTACAGTTCCAGTTTGCAGAACGCTCAGGAGGATGCTTAAATTAATTTCTGGCAATTCAATTTCCAGTATGTTCAACTGCGGAGTCAGAGGTACAAGGACTCGCAAAACCCACCTTCAAGAGCAGGAGTTGGCAACATTTGTTTCTACAAATGCCAGGGCAATGAATATGGTAACCATGGCGCGTATGCTATTGTTTGCAAGTCCCCAACAAAGCTGTGTTAGCACTGAAGCAGTTATTGACAACATGTGAAGTAACGTGGCTGTGTTTCCGTCAAAGTTGGTACACAACAAATCATGGCAGCCGGACTTCGGCCTAAGGATGGAAGCTGCTAATTTTTACTGTGAGCAGTAATGTAATTGAAACTTCTACAGAAATAGAATGTGGTTCATCTGAGCTTCCAAATACAAAAGCAATGAGCCACATGTGGACATTAAACATTCAGATCTAGTCAATTGACTGTGGAAGCAAATATCAAATTGTGCTTTCCATTAATTAAATTTTAAATAAATAGCCACAGTAATTTAGTAAGAACTGAAGAGATGGGACTGGACCTTGGTACATATGGCAATTCTAGATATCCTACAGATCGTTACAGTGAAGCACTTTAAAAAATGTAGGAAACAGCAAAGAAAACAAGTGGCTCTCAGGTGCACAGTTCAAAAACAAAACAAAACAAATCAGAATAAAATGATCTAAGTTGTGAAGAACTGTTGTCACAACCTCTTCATTTTCAAGCATCCTTCTCAGATGACTGTAAATTCCGGTGTCTGGCATACGTAGCACTGTCAATCAGAAACCTAGCTTGCTCTTCCTGTCTTAGGTTTTAAAGAGCTAGAACTGTCTGCTGTTTCCCCTTGAAGCTCAGAAGATGGGAGTTCAGTTCCGACCTCCACCACCGCTGCTTGTTTCACCCCTGGGAAGTTATCACTGTGATTGGATTTTCGTATAAGACTAGGTCAGTGTTATTTTTATCTTTGAAAAAGTTTGGGTTTTAAGTTAAATAATAGATTTAAGAGAATCAAACTTAGTTTGACGCATTCCCTTCATCCTAAATTTGTTTTATGATGGCAGTGCCATGTCATATAAGCCATATCAAGCCCAAACTAGCAACCATTGTGTTTGCTGCTAGTTCTTTCAAGAATAATTTTCAAAATTTCTTATTAAAAACTCGTACTAAAAATATAGCACTAGGATATGTATGAAAATGCAATATTCTGAAGATACATGGGAGATATATGTTTTTCATATATTTATTTTTTTTTTACTTCCAAAGCATCTTTTCTAGAATTTATCTGTTTTTTAACTCGGCATTGATCACTGACATATACTTACTGATTTAGTACGGACCTTATATATGTCCATACTTGGGAAGCACTTGTCACCATCCACAGTAATCTCATGATGGGATGTGTACGTGTATACACTATGGCTGAGTTTTGCTAATTTCGCATTTTAAAGATGTTGAACGTTTTTCTATTGTTTGTATCAAATTTACATAATGAAAAACGAACATGAAGTTTAGAAGCTTAGAGCTGAGATAGTGTCCTATAAACCTTAGCTCAACCTCCTCTTGCGATTTTCATAAACATGTTTTTGTGTGTATTTAAAGTTCATAACAGAGTGCAAATTCAGTTTCTTTTCATATTTAAACTTTATGGCACTAGATATTAATATAACGGCCGTAATGAACACATTTCAGTTAAGCTGTCATGAGGTCTGGGGCTTTGCACATCATCACATCTAAAGGTCGGTGTCACAGAGAAAAAAAGCCATTTGAACCAGACCACCATGGAGGCTTATAATACACAGGGTAATAAATATCAGAGTCTATTTCACTTTGATGTGTTTTTGATGAAGGGAAAAAGTGCATCTTCTACAGTTGCTGTTCAGAAACTGCTCATGTGTTTGAAATGAAGGGAGAAGGCACGGTACAGCTCAGCACTCTTCATGGAGGCGTCACCACTTCTCACTCGCACAGCTCAGCGGAGAAGATGCCCAAGGTATTTCATTTGTAGTACTGATGGCTGCAGCTCGTCCCACGAAGATACTGCCTGTGCATGTAGGATACATGTCAGAAAGTGGAGGTGCTCTGACAAGCGTGATTTCCTTTATTTTTTTATTATCATTCGGATAGTGTATACTCTTTTGAAATGCAATTGAAAATGTCTCTCACAAATCACTCCGCTGCTCTCACGCAGCACCCGGATATTTGAGAGTACATGAAGAATGTTTAAATGCTCACAGATGCAAGTGTGTGTAAATACTACATAAGGGGACTTCAAAATCTCATGCAAAATTGAATCTTGTTTGGTATAATATATTTTAAGCCCATGAGTAGTTTTTCTACCATACGGATTTATGTAAATCTTTACAGAGTTCTGTCGTGAATACATTATCGTTTGTGTACCCAAATAAACATTGTGCTGTTCTGACGATTCACGTCTTTGAAACTGGAGCCATTCGTCTGGAAGCTTGTTTGGGTTTCCTATACGTGTGGTCTGAGGCCCGAGCACGTAGTCCTCCCCCTACCTCCCTACATGCATGGACAGGGACATGGATCAGAAGTGGAGCATCTGGGACGGAAATCAGCATTCACCGGCCATGCCAAGACTGCAGGAATCAGCTTCAAGTTGTACCACAAAGCGGGCCCTTCAATTTATCTTTGAGTTCTTTAATTCAGCTTTGTGCTAACAGGCACTTGGAGAGAAAAAAGGTGAAAATTAAGCCCTTGAGTCCAATCAAATTGGGAGACATAGACCGATAGGAAATCAACACACAAAAACAGTAGCCTCTGGACTCAAAAAAAATCTTTGACTGAGAAACAACTTGTAGCATCCATCTCATTCATAATAGATGCAAAATAAATAAAGAAGTAAACAAACAATAGCTTGGAGTACACGTAATCAAGGCTGTGTCGTAGCTCTACAATAACGATTATAAGACTCTGAAGAATGCCATAAAAATTTTCAAAACACGGAAAAATCTCCCACATTGGTAGATTGGTATAATCAATAACAAAGTGTCCATGCTTCCAAAAGTAAGTTAAAGTTTTAATATTATCTCAATCAAAATACCTACAACATTATGACCTAGAAAAAAATATGCTCACATTTACATGATTACACAAAAGACTCAGAAAAGCAATCTTTACCCAAAGCAAAGCTGCGTCCTGGCACGAAACTATAGCCACTGCAGTCCTCGCCTTGAACACCTGGGATCCCATATGGGCACAGGTTCTAATCCCGGCAGCCCCACTTCTCATCCAGCTCCCTGCTTGTGGCCTGGGAAAGCAGTCAAGGACGGCCCAAGGCATTGGGACCCTGGGCCTAATGGGAGACCTGGAAGAAGCTCCTGGCTTCTGTCTTCGGATTGGCTCAGTTCCAGCCACTGAGGCTGCTTGGGGAGTGAATAATGGGCAGAAGAACTTCCTCTCTGTCTCTCCTCCTCCTCTCTGACTCTCTTCCTCTCTGTATATCTGTCTTTCCAATAAAAGTAAATAAACCTAAAAAAAAAAAAAAAGCAAAGCTGGAGGCATCACGATACTAAACTTGAAGATCTGGAGTAGGATAGCTGTAATCAAGACTACCGGAGTGGGGATCAGTGATGGGAGAAGAGATTTAGGAAGGGCGAGAATGGAAAGCCCAGAGCCTGTGGCACTGAATCATAAAATAATAATTAAAAAGTATATAAGCAGACAAGCCAAAAAGCTATATCATTCAGCACAGACATAAACATGCAGGACAATGAAACAGATTAAAACCTAGAAATCAGCATAGACATCTGCAGCATGCTGTTTACAAAGTAAAACATCAAGCCAGAGAGAAAGCATGGGTCACTCAACAAAGGGCGCTGGAGAGATTAGATCTGCACCTGCAGAAATGTGAAACAAGACTCCTAACTTATACCTGGCACAAAAATTAGCTCACAGTGGATCAAGGATTTAAATCTATGATCTGATGCCATCAAATTACTACAGTAAAACAGTGGGAAAACTCCAGAACATGGGCATATGAAATGACTTCTTAAAAATGTTCCCAAAGGGCCCGGCGCGGTGGCGCAGTGGTTAAGGTCCTCACCTTGCACGCCCAGGATCCCATATGGGGCACAGGTTCTATCCCAGCAG
This sequence comes from Ochotona curzoniae, assembly GCF_017591425.1. NCBI lineage: Eukaryota > Metazoa > Chordata > Mammalia > Lagomorpha > Ochotonidae > Ochotona > Ochotona curzoniae. The sequence goes on along the minus strand of NW_024467095.1, from coordinate 23,467,704 downwards.
CCCCACTTCCCTTCCAGCTCCCTGCCTGTGGCCCGGGAAAGCAGTAGAGGATGGCCCAAAGCTTTGGGACCCTGCACCCGCGTGGGAGACCCGGAAGAGGCTCCTGGCTTCGGATCGGCATAGCATCGACCGTTGCGCTCACTTGGGGAGTGAATCATCGGACGGAAGATCTTCCTCTCTGTCTCTCCTCTCTGTATATCAGCCTTTCCAATAAAAATAAAATAAATAAATCTTTTAAAAAAATGTTCCCAAAACATAGGCAATTAAACAAAAAGTAAGCATATGAGATTGCATCAAGCTCTGGAGTTTTTAAACTGCAAAGGAAACCATTAGCAAATTGTAGTTGTGGCCAACAGAGAGGAAATATTTTTCACATTACACAACTTAAAGAGGGTTCATATCCAAAATTTATAAGCAGCTTGTCTCTCAACAACAAAAATAATCTCATTAAGAAATAGGGAAAGGGCGCCAACCAACATTCTTTCTTTTTAAAAAAGATTTATTCATTTTCATTTGAAAGGCAGGGTTACATAGCAGGAGAGACACACAGAGGGAGGTCTTCTCGCTGGTTCACTGCCCAAAAGGCCTCACAGGCTGGGGCTGGGTAGGTCCACAGTCAGGACTCAAGAGCTTGTACCAGGTCTCCTACATGGCTGCAGGGGCCCAGGGACTTGGGCCATGTTCTGCTGCTTTCCCAAGAACACAAGGAGGGAGCTGGATCAGGAATGCAGCACCTGGGATACTAAGCAGTGCCCATACGGAATGCTGGCACTGCAGAGACTTATACCACAGCACCAGCTCAGCATGCATTTCTCAAAACATAAAATACAAATGGCCAGTAGAAACACACACACACACACACACACACACACACACACACACACAAATTATCAGGATCTCTAGCCATCAGGAAATGCAAATAGAAAACAATCTGTCACTGGCAAATTCTCATTGTCAATTTCCTCTTTATTCAAGTCTATATCGTTATACCCTGTTCTGTTTGTCTGGAAAACGTCAAGAAATCAAATAGCCAATCAGGGAATATAAACAAGAGCCAAGAACAGAAATGAGTTGAAGTTTGAATGCACAGATGAGGAATATTCCTGGTACTTGGAATTACTCTCATGTGGCAAACATATATTCACTATTGAACAATCTAAGTAAAAATGTCACCTCTCGAAAGGAAGAAAATGATATATATAAAGCAGTCAGATATTAATCCCAATCTATTTAAAGATGTTTCTGGTTTAATTCGCTAACGTTTGGCTGAGGCTTTTTTTTTTTTACTATTTTCATTACGAAAAATCTTCTATGATTTTACTTAATTTTGCCACCCTTGGTTTAGATTCCAAGTTAATGCTGCTCTTAAAATTTTAACTGCAAAACTTCCTTTCTTTCAAGCATTTAAAAAATGTTCAAATTCATTAGAATACATTTGCTTATGATATTTAACTTTGTCATTTATGTAATAGGAAAATGAATCTTTTTCTTCACTTGTGGTAATAATAGGCCCATCAACTTTTCTATTGCTTTTAGATTTAACTTGCATTTTCAGATCAGAGCAACATGAATTTCTTTGGCTTTTTTCCATGTTTCTTCTGTATCTAGAATTATGTTTTATTTCTCCAAATTTGGGTGTCTGTATATTTCTTCCTATAATTGGTTTATTGTATAATTCCATTTTTATTAGAGAACATTTTGTATTTCCAAAACATCTCAAATTTTAAGATAGTTGCTGGGTTCAGAATATATTCTATTTTCAAGAAAAGTTTTAGATAGGGTTAACAATTGTTGAGACGCTGTTTTCTGGGTGTGGTATTTAATTCCTGTATCCTAACTTCATTACACAGATAGTGTTGCTAAAGCTTTTTATTCGACAACAGATCAAGAAATTTAGGGAGGGCCTGGAATGGTACCCTGGCGGTCAAAGTCTTCACCTTGCAGGTGCCTGGATCCCATGGGGCACAGGTTCTAATCCCGGCAGCTCCACTTCCCATCCAGCTCCCTGCTTGTGGCCTGGGAGAGCAGTTGAGGACGGCCCAAAGCCTTGGGACCCTGCATCTGCATGGTTGACCTGGAAGAGGCTCCTGGCTCCTGGTTTCGGATCAGCCCCATAAGCTTTTTGAGGACTTCCTCCTGATAACTGGTTACTTCTCTACTTTTTTCTATCAACCTCTAGAAGAAGAATGTTGTCACCTTCGGCTAAAGCTGCTGGCATTCCTAAATTTTTTTTAAGTCCCATCACTATTCTTATTTCACTAATACTTTTTTTTCATTTATTTTGAAGTGCTGGTGTTTTAGGGGATGCAAAGAAATCTGCCTTTCATATATTTTTTTAATGTAGTAATTCTGTTGTCTATAAGAAATGTCTTCACCTCTAAAAGCTTTATCCTCTGTTGATATTTATTAGATTTTTTTGTGTGTGTATTTATGAGGGAGGTAAGGAACGAAGGAGAAGAGGCAGAGAGCAGAGATGGGTTAAGAGAGAGAACATAACTGTGTGTTTCCATCCGTTTGATCACTCTTGAGCTACCATTGGGCTGGACCACACTGAAGCTGAGAGACAGGAACTCAGTCTAGGTCTTGCACCGAGATGGTAAGGTTCCCAATTACTCGATGCACCATTTGCTGCTCCTGTTATCTTTATTATTTTCTATCAACATTAGCAGAAAACTGGCACTGGGAATCAAGCTGGGACTCGAACACGGTGCTCTAATATGGGACGTTATTACTCCAGTGCTCAGCTTAACTGCTTGGCCAAACTTCTCTCATATTCTCTAACTTTGTCATAATTGTGTCTTTGCATTTAAATTTCTATCATGGTTAAGAATATACAGTTGATATATTTGCCTTTTTTGACCAATCTGCAAATTTCATGTTCTTATTCATTTAGATGTTTTATATTTAATGTAATGAATAGAATGGTTTGATTCAAATCCACCTGTGTATTAATAGCTTTAATAAGCTGCATATTCTCTTTGTTTCTACTAAATGCTTCTGTCTTCTATTGAATTTTTTTTTCCTTTTGTGATTCTGTTTACTTACACTTGTTATCTTAGTAATTATACTTCATGTTTTTCATTAGGAAGTTCTCATAGTGACTTCACTAGGGGTTTCAGTACGCACCTTGAACTTGTAAGTTGATCTCTGAATAGCATCATGTCACTTATAGTAGTGTGAGAAATTTGCATTAGATATAATTGCATTTTCCCTCCCTTCATTTTTGCTATTGTTGCCAAGCACTTCATTTCTAACCCTGGTGGAACAATCTTATAAACTGCTATTTTTATTTAAATAAGAGATTCTCCCAGGGTTTGCTTTTGAACTTCTGGGGTTGGACAGCCTTACATTTTGTTCCACATGGTATCAGATAACATTTACATAACTAGCTTTCTAATCCCTCAGCAACATGCGATTGTGATTGGTTCCCAATCTTCTGCATTGATTGATTGTTTCTATTTCGGGGTTAAGCCAACACTCAAATCTTTTGCTTAGATATCACCTACATAGACATTGTTTCAATGTGTGCATTTTGTTCTTCTAAAGTTTACTTTAGAAACATATTTTGTAATGAATATTTCCCAAACACTTAAATGCATACATGGCTCATTTTATGCAAAAATTTGCTTAATTGTATACACTAATCCCTAGTCGAATGCTGTCTACCTATGTGTTTACTCAACCAAGACATCCAATTTGAACATTTCTGTCATGTTATTAAAATATTTTAGCCATTATAACTTTTGAACATTTTGTTTTTGTTGTTATAAGACTGTAACCACAATGTACAGATGATTGAATTAGAACTAAAATACTCATTTACTGTGTTAAGTAATAGTCATAGATAGATATATCCAGGATTTTAATGCCTGAGTATAAATTTATATGATTTTAGCTCTAGGAAAAGTGGATTAGTTTCTCCAAAAGCGCTGAGCACATTGATTTGAAAATTTGTGCCTTATCTGCCAGCAGCAGCAGTAAAACACTCCGTTGTATAAAAGTCAAGAGAAACATTACCTGAAACTATGTTTCAATGAGGTGATTTTTCATCACCCAATAGCCTGGCCATAAAGATCTAGGGGTCACATTTATAATAGGACTCTATCAGATTTTGTTCAAATGAAGACATTTGTATCCGGGCATCTTGCTCAATTTGAACTTGATCAGTGTAAAACAATTAACAATCTTTAATATGTTAAGGTAAACATTCTTCAGAGTTATGAACTAAAACGACAAAAGGAATATCAATAATTCAAGGAAGATAACACAGAGATTAATTCTATGATGTCTGAATATGATTCTCCTGGTACACCAGAATCACACGTGGCTGGCCCAGGACTTTTTGGTTGCTAAAGTTGCTAGGGGCATAAACTGGCTCTATGACGTTCACTTTGCCCCCAGGAGAACCCGAGGAGAGCAATGTGATCCGAACTGTGCTGTGTCTGATCCCCTGTCCCTGGGATTCATGTATCTGGCCCCGTTTGGCCCAGGCTGGCATGACTCACCTCACCTGGGCTTCTGTCGTCTTATTGCACTGCCTGGCCTAATCTAGTCTGCCCCCCTGCCTGTGGGCGCTGCAGCCCCCTATTCCAGCTCCTGCTGGTGGGTGCTGCAGTCTATCCCGGTCCAGCCTGATTGCTGTTCCAGTCCTAATGTGAACTGGCTGGTGTTGTGGCCTGATCTGCCTCCTCCTGCCTCCTACGCAGGTTCTCAGATCTGCCAATGGGTGTTTTGTGCTGGCCCAGACTCATCTGTCCCCAGACCTGATCTGCATGCATGCCGGTGGGTACTGTAACCTGGCCTGGTCTGGGCTGCTCCTTGCCTTGCTTCTTGCACTCACCTGCAGCGTCTGCGTCCCAGTGAAGGAGTTTCCCAAGCTTCTCCACTGAGTCTCCTCCCAGTTCTCACGCACACCAGTGGGTTGTTGGCCCGGGTTGACTTTGCCCACCTCCTGTCCTGGTGAGAACAGTGGCCTTGTTCAACCGGCCACACCCATTCAGGGTCTTGTTATTGGTTGTTGTAGCCCAGCGTTACTTGGTATGCACCCAGAAACAGCTTTCACTAATTCAACTCGAGTCATCACCTGGTCTGGCCAGTTCTACACCCAAAATGGCTCTCACAAGTATGAGTGAGGGCTGGAGTCAAGCCCAATCTATTACCACCTCCCCACTGCTCATGAGTGCGGGTGCAGTCAATAGCCATGTACACTCATGCCTGCTGCACCCAATCCTGCTCTCACCAGTGGGAACACCAACCTACTTGGGGTGCCTGCTTAGCTCCCCAGCTAGGTCAGACACCATCCTCAGTTCTAGGAGGATCTATCAGAGATTGCAATTCCACAGTGGTGAGCCCACATTGCCCCCACAGATTCTGCTAACAGATCAACTTCTCTCACTCTGTTCTCTCCTTCAAACCACTTCGGTGTGCGTGCCCTACTTATGAATGTCGTTGACTTAACAATGGAAGTCTCTCAACTGTGATCACTAACTTGGGTATAAAAAAACAAAGGTCCTCTCCCACTGCCACCAGTGCGATGCCATCATTCCAAATTAAATCATGACACTTCAACCGTGAGGGTGCGCTCCGGGGTGGACCGAGGGGCTTCGCCTTGCACCTTTGGTGCCTGGGCCACCTGGCTACAGGTACCCCTCTGGGTCAAAACAACTTGGCCTCCAGGAAGGGCTGGTTCTGGAGACACGCTGAGCCTCCCTCCCCCAAGCCAGCCAGTTTGCTCGGCTGCTCCTACCTTTAGTCAGGGTCCACTCTTCTTTTGAGGCATATCTGGGTTGTTTTCATGTCTTTGCTATTATAGATTTTGCTGCTGTAATATGGGATGACAGATCGCATTCTCACTTACAGATTCCATTTCCTTTGGCTACATTCCCACAACTGGGATAGCTGAATTGTACGGCATATCAGTTTTCAGTTCTCTTACCATTCTTCACACTGACTTCCATAGTGGTTTCACCAGTCTGCAATCCCATCAACAGTGAAGGTGGAGAAGAGAACTTTCTTCCCCTATCCAAGGCAGCACGTATTGTTAGTAGAGTTCTGCATATAGGCCAAATCCCAGAACCTTCAGAACTGTCTCATAAAATATGCAAGTTAAAAAGGAATGCTGAACAATTACAAAGGGCTATCTCATTAAGTTCTACATGAAATGAATTGTCAAGGAGCTCTAGACACATTAAGAAAGATTCAAGCTTCCTGGTGTCAGGATCCAGGGAAGGGGCGGCAGGCTCTACACGCGGCTGGGAAGGTGGTAATAAGAAGCGCCTGAGGAAACCCAAGGAAGTGGACCAGGACGATCAGACTTTCCAGTAAACAGGGAAAGAGGAGCAGAAGAAACTCTAGGCGCTGAGAGTGAAGACTGAGGTCAAGGGTCCCTGGGACACAGGTGCAGCCATCTGCCAGCAAGTAAGCTCCTTGTGCCGGGTGCTGTTGCCCTCCTTCCCGTGCCTGTCTGAACTTCTGGCTCCCCAGCCCGGAGTGTCTTCTGCAGCCCGTAGTTGGAATGAAGTGTTAACCTTGGAGCCTGTTGTACATTTATGAGTAAACTTGTGTAGAACAGGGGGAGGGGACACTTACAATGAACTCACTCTCTCCTTAGCAGGTTTTATCCAGCCGTTCTTAGCTGTCAATGTAAAATAGGCCCAATTGAGAATCCTGCCAGTCTTGCTCTGTGCCCTCTGTTCTCAGAATTCTGTATCACCTAAAGTTAAAGAAACCCATTAGAAAAAAAAAAAAGGATTGAAAACATTTGTACAAGAAAAAAGAAATACAGATATTAAGTAGGGAGAGAAAAAAAAGCCATTTCTAGTAGGAGAAAATGCAAGTTTATAACTAAAAATTAAGTCGATGTGTTTGATCTCATGCAGATTTTAGAGATGGAACAGCTGCCAATGTAAAAGAACTTGCTTTGCAGGGCTTTCCATGCAAGTTGGAAAATGTTGGACTCTTGTTCTTGTAAAGTCAATTCAACGCATATCTTTATTTTTTATTTTGAGATTTAATAAGCTTAACATTTTACCTTGTTCATATGCATATATGTGCATATTATTTTTCTTGAAATCAGGTACACTAATATTTCAAAATATGGGGCTTAGGACAAGGACCACAACGAGGTGAAGGAGGAGTTTAGAGAAAGGTGCATGGTAAAACTCAGAGAAAATAACAGGAGCTTCATAGCAAACTGTGTGACTTTGGAATCTTCTATGTACAGGAGAAACTGTGACACTTATTTTTCTGGGTCCAGCTCCTTTTATTTAGCACAATGTTCTGCCATTCCATTCACTGTCTTACAAATGTCAGGATTTTATATGGCAGAATTATTTCATCATGTACTTATATACCATATCACATTTTATCCAGTCCTCATTTGATGGGACATTTAAGGTTAATTCTGTATATATATTTATTGTGAATTAGCTGTTATAGTAATCATGGGAGTAATATCTTTGTGTTTTTAAGATTCATTGTATTTTTATTGCAATGTCAGATATACAGAGAGGAGGAGAGACAGAGGAAGGTCTCCCATCCAGTGACTCACTCCCCAAGTGAGTGCAATGGCTGGTGCTGCGCCGATCCGAAGCCAGGAGCCAGGAACTTCTTCCAGGTCTCCCATGTGGGTTTAGGGTCCCAAGGTTCTGGGCCATCCTCAATTGCTTTCCCAGGCCACAAGCAGGGAGCTGGATGGGAAGAGGAGCCGTTGGGACACGAACCAGAGTCCACATGGGATTTGGTGCGTGCAAGATGAGGACTCTGACCACTAGGCTCCATGCTGGCCCAAATTATCTCTTTTTAAAAAAGATTTATTTATTTTTATTGGAAAGTCAGATATACTGAGAGGAGGAGAGACAGCGAGGAAGATCTTCTGTCCAATGATTCACTCCCCTAGCTACCTCAATTGCTGGTTCTGTGCCTATCCGGAACCAGGAGCCAGGAGCTCTTGGGGTCTCCCATGCAGGTGCAGGGTCCCAAGGCTTTGGGCCGTCCTCGACTGCTTTTCCCAGACCACAAGCAGGGAGCTAGATGGGAAGTGGAGAAGCCAGGATTAGAACTGGTGACCATATGGGATCCTGGCATGTGCAAGGCAAGGACTTCAGCTGCTCGGCCACCGGGATGGGACCAAATGATCTGTTTTGTGTGTTTATTTCATGTCTTTGGACATATTCCCTGATCTAGGGTGAGGCTCATGGTAATTCCTGTTTTCGTTTTTTTGAGGAACCTCTGAGCTCTTTTGTCATGATGGCAGAGCTGATCTGAATTTCTCCCCGTTGTGTATTTATGAACCTTTATCACACACATCATTGTATTTTTTTATGATTTCCATGCTATCAGTGTGAAATGATACCTTATTGTTATTTTCGTTGCATTTCTCCGATGGCTACTTATCTATGTTTGTTGGACGTTTGTATTTCTTCCTTAGAAAAACAGTTGATTTATATCCTTTGCCCAAATTCATGTTTTTCTCTGAGAACTGGAGTCCCAGCTGCTTTTATTAGAGTGGTGTTAGACCCAGGCTCCAGGGGCTAGATGTGCTGATTGCTGATAACTGTCCAGGTTCCGTGAACTGGTTACGGGTGGGCATAGTTAGCTTTGGAGGAATTAAGATATTATGCAAATATTGATGACTATAGCAAAGGTATCTTTATAATAAAATTGGATATTGTTTCCTTATAAGGATATAATTTCTATAGATTTGATTTTCTGATTTCTAGTCACTGTACAGAACATTTTTTTGAAATATTTACTTATTTTTATTTGAGAGGCAGATATACAGAGAGAAAGATCTGTCTGCTGGTTCACACTCCACGCAGCCACAATGACTGAAGCGAAGCCAATTGAAGCCAGGTACCAGGAGCTTCTTCGGGGTCTCCCACGTGGGTGCAGGGTTCCAAGGCTTTGGGCCTTCCTCGACTGCTGGAATGAAGTGGAGCTTCCAGGATACAAACCAGTGCCCAAGCAAGCAAGGTGAGGATTTAGCCACGAGGCTGTTGTGTCAGGCTTGAAATTTTCTTCTTTGAAGATTTATTTAAAAATGAAAGAGAGGGAGAGAGACAGAGAGAGAGCAAGTGAGAGAGAGAGACTGATTCTGTCCAGTTGAGCCAGGCTGAAGCTAGGATAACAAAGCTTCATCCGGGTGTCCTATGTCGGTGGGAAGTCTCCAAGAACTTACATTGTCCTCGGCTGCTTTTCCCAGGTGTTTGGCTGGGAACTGAATTGGAAATGGAGCAGGCAGGACAAGAACTAGTATCCAAATGGGATGCTGACTTTTGCTTGCCACAGCGCAATGCCAGAAGTTTTATTCCTCCCTGGAACAATATTGAAGATTGCATGTTAGAAGAGATCTCTTTGCCATGTATCGTCCTGTTAACGCTCGGGTAGAGGTGATCTTTCCTGGGGATGCTTATTAGGACATTCTTGGAGCCGCTAATACTTTCATACGGTAAGTTTTGTGTATCCTCTGATTCAAAAATCACGTGTCTTTTTGATTAAAACCTAAAAATTTGAAGAGGGCTGCTGTAGTAAGCGAGTGAACCTGTGTACCATGATGCTCTGTACACAAACCGTTATAAGGAATGGAGCACTCCCTGAAAGTCTGAGGTGACACACAATTCATTTATGCAAGGCAGCTTCAAAAATGCAGTGGGAAATAGGTTTAATGATAAATGTATTTTGGTGAAAGCATTTTGGAATTCCATGCATATGATTTCATACATGCATAATTTTTTTTACAAATAATGTTAACAAGGTAAAAACACTGCAAACCAGTCAAAATTCTTTGTGAAGTCCACATTGATGGGATGGCTTACTTACGTGATTATGGCAGAAGGTTCTATAAACATCAATAGGTTGTAGCTAAAAGCGTCAATTTTTTTTCTCAGAAATATATTTATGGTGCTTTGGAATTCTTCAACCGAAGTCTGTACTTTGCCATTTCTATTCACGTTTCTACTGACTGTTATGTAAACTTTTGGCTGTATGTAAAACTCAATGAATGCAGACATCAGGTTGCATTCTGCAGCTTTTACTCCTGTGAAGTTGTGTGGTGGCTGGACTTTCCTGTCCTTTCGTTTTCAGGCTATGGAAATGTCAGGGAACAGTAAGATGAGCATTTTTATAACCAACAGAGAATTAGAATAAAGAGCATGGCAGGTATAGGTGACATGCACGTTCAATTACATTTCCTTTTTCCAATAAACTTCCCTTACAGATTTAAACGTGATTTTCAATATTGTGTTTATTATTGCTTTTTATTGTTTTTTAAAAATGAATTTAGGATATGTGTGTATTCATGAACCTATGTACTTGCTTCGCTTTTTAAAAATACTGTGTTATCCCTTTATATTTATAAATCAGAAATTTGTCTTTTTGTCTTCAGATTCTAAATTACTTTTTGAGATCCTGGCGTGGTTCTTCATCTGACTATATCATGAGTTAGTAAAGTGCAGCCTACAGGATATATCTGAATTACTGTTTCATTTTGTAAACAAAGTTTGAAATACTAACCGTGGACATGGCTTAGTTTCTATATAGTCTTAGTTGCTTTTGTGCTGTGACAGTGGAATTGAGTGATTCTGACATGAACTAACCTAAGGCCTAAACAGGAATGACATGTACAGCCTAAACCCTAAAATCATGAAGACCTGGTCTTCCCTGCAGAAATCTACCCATTTTCATCTTTAAATCCTTTACTATGTTTACCATATCGTGTCCTATATAATGTAGTTTGTGAGCTTCATTTAGCTTTCTTCCTAGTATTATGTAGTTATTCTTTTTTTTTCTGATTTTAATACCTCTGTATGTTTTCCCTTCTTCCAGACTTTCTTTCATATATCCTCTGATTTGATTCTTTTAAACTGATACACGATGAATATAACTAAACTTGTTGACAGTGGATTTAAAATACAGGAGTAAGAACTAAATAGGAATCCTGAAAGTTCCCCTAAACATTACATTGGTTAGTAGGGAATGTACTGTTTTATAACAATCTTGTTTTTATTTTGCATCTCCAAATTTGGCTGTTTTCCTGATATTTTCTTTTTTAAAGATTTATGATATTTATTTGTAAAACAGAGTTACTGAGAATGATGGAGACAGAGCTTTTCCATTTGTTGGTTCACTCCTCAACAGGTTGAAACAGCAAGGGTTGGGTCAGAGAGAAGCAAGCAACCAGGAGCTTTGCTTGGTCATCGCATGTGGGTACGGGGGCCTCAGGGATTGGGCCATGTTCTCCTGCTTCCCCAAGCACAGTAGTGGGGAGCTGGATCATAAGCGGAGCAGCTGGGACACAAACCCGGGTACACATGTGATGCTGGCATTGCAGGCGGCAGCTTAACCGTTACACTCCAGCACCATCCCCTGCATTTCTGATCCATAGTGCTGCTTGGGAGGGGCTGCTGCTATGACGTGTTTCTGCATTTATTAGCACCAAAGTGCAACAGAGGCTTTGAAAGAACGTGAAATTGGAGAAGTGCAGGTTGATCTCAGCACACAGTCATAGCTTTTGGCAAAACCTCAGCTCTGCTATAAGAAAAGTACAAAGGCATGACCTTCAAGGAATATTAATGAAATGCTCAGAGACGGATGCCCAGCAGAACACATTGCCTGAAATGAATTACAGATGGGCGATGGAATTGGAAAGAGAGAAGTTAATCCAGGAAAAATCCTTCAGCTGTTGTTTGAGGGACCCAGAGAGTGAAATACACCTGCCTGCTGGTAAACATGCGTAGCAGGGCATTTCCATCTATCACCTCACGTTCTGAAAGGCAGCATCGCTTTTCTGATTCCTGAATCTTGAATTCCCTTAATGAGTTCTCTGCTAGAATATCACAAGCTGCTCCGTTAAATCAGTTTCAGGAGACTTGGGCAGAATTTCTATTAAAGTGAGTGTATATCTTTAATTTTAATAGGAGGAAAAAAAGAGAGAGAGAGAGAGAGACTGGCTAAAGGAGAATGCACTGTGACTTCCCCAAACCTGAATTTATTCTATTTTTTCAATCTTGTCTTCACACAAGTGCTTCTAATGTAGGCTGAAGCCATCCATTTAGGCATGACTTATTCATGCTCATGGAATGATTGATTTAGACAGCCAATGAGATGCTGAGCTCCCTATTCCGATTGCTTGACATCTTTGCAGTACAGATACTGATGGCTTCAAGTAGAAAGATTGAGTACCTGGAGAATCAGCCAGAATTCCAAGATGGATCAGTGGCAGCCACGTTGACTTTCAAATGCAGGCATAAGCGTAAAAATGAGTTTTGGTACAAATGGTTTTATTAGAGTCCATTTATCTCTTATCATGACTTTGGCACATATAAAAGTGTGCCATTTTTTTTTTAAAAAAGATTTATTTTATGTTTATTGGAAAGTCAGGTATACAGAGAGGAGGAGAGACAGAGAGAAAGATCTTCCACCTGATGATTCACTCCTCAAGTGACTGCATCGCTGAAGCTGAGCCAGTCTAAAGCCAGGAGCCAGGAACCTCCTCCAGGTCTCCCATGCGGGTGCAGGGTGCCAAGGCCTTGGACCATCCTTGACTGCTTTCCCAGGCCACAAGCAAGGAGCTGGATGGGAATTGGGGCTGCCAGGATTACAACCGGCACCAATGGGGGTTGCCAGCGCGTTCAAGATGAGGCTTTTAGCTGCTAGGCCACTGCGTTGGACCCAATTTTCTGGTTTCTACCTGCTACTGATCATTTTTAAAAATTATTCTTTTTCCATGCAGTGTACATGTGATAGGTTCATTTTCTTCTTTTTGCAGAACTAGCCTGCTCTAGAACCAAGCTTGATTCATGAACTCTATAAAGTTTCACTCCAACAAGCAACCTCACGATCGACTGAATGGCCTCCACTTAAAATGGCTCCTTTTGTTGTTAACTGTAGTTTATCAAAGTCTTACATCCCAATGCGAATGATAATTTCTCTGCAATTCAGAGAATTTATTATTTTCTCCATTACATTCCCGTACATGCAAGAAAAAAGGAGTTAGGAAACAGTGATGGATGCTGTATAGGAGGCTTTGAACTGAGCCAATACTGAATTTGCTGATTACATAGTTGATCTTTGATGGGATATGTTCAACATAAGACCAAAGGCTAAAACAACAAACTATGCTCTTTCTTGACTCGAGGTGAGGCCAGTCTGTGGGCGCTATTAACAACCCAATTTTTGCCTACTGGTGCAAAGACATTCTTGTTTGATGTTTTGCTCTTCCTTATCCTGTTCTCCACTAGTTGTATCTTGGGACATTAAATTCCATAAATCACTGGAACAGGAGTCTCCATTTCAAACTCAGTCTTACAGAATAAGTTGGTATAAAGAATCAAAGACTGAAAAGATAGTATACGGAAGCTACTTAGGGGTAGCTTGTCATGGAGTTTGTCAGAGTGTTGTGATTTTTACCGTTTGTAATTTTCATTAGCAGTCAGAGATGAGAGCAATGACAATAACTAGCAGGTTGGTTGACTGGAGGAATGCCGAGGAGCTGAGTGACGGCTCTAAGGAGGATGATAGTGACAGAACGAATCATGGGATCTAACATGAGTAGAACTGTGAGATAAGAGGAATAAGGTGATGGCTCAGTTGCCTAATCCTCCTCCTCCAAATGCTGGGATCCCATACAGGTGTTGATTCATGTCCTGGCGCCTCCATTTCTCATCCTGGGAAAGCAGCAGAGGATGGCCCAAAGTCTTGGGACCCTGTGCCCACATGACACACCTGGAATCTGGCTTCTGGCTTCGGATTGGCTCAGTTCCAGCTGTTGTGGCCAGCGGATGAAAAATCCTTCTCTCTGTCTAGTCTTCTCTCTGCAAATCTTCCTTTCCTCAAAGATAAGAAACAAACTTTTTTTTTTCTTAAAAAAAGAACAATTAGAAGCCAGGGCTCTCCTCCACTTTTTCTCCACGTATACTTATTTGTCCTTAATTACAGATTATTCCCAGGTTTTAAAGACTCCTTGATCCCGGACCTTCAAAAATCCTCTCTACTCCACAAGGTATGCCTCTGGGATCAGATCATCTCAGTTGTCTCCAATGAATTTATAGACCATTGTTTAGCCTCAAAGTTCTACATGTGTAGCCTGCATTTTGTCATTACATGTGTGAGTATATTTGTATTATATATTTGCAAATATTCAGTGCCTAGTTGTGCCAACTACTAGAACATGGAAAATATGAGCATCTTACTGATTATCAGTGAGGGTCAAAACCTGAGAAGTGTGCTTGTGATTTCTCCATTGCTATGAGCTTCTTAAAATCCCATCCAAAGCAGATACAGTCTTTTAACAAGAAAGACAACAGAATCCCATCTCTCGCATCTCTCCTCCTTATGCAGCGATTGTAGTAGAAAAACATAATGCATCTGACTTAATCAGGGATAGATGGCACGTCCATTTTTTTTTTCCAAATGAGGGATGGTGCCATTCTGAATGTAAAGAATAGTCATTCTTAGGATTGCTATCAAATGTGAGAAAATGCATAAGAGTTTGACTCCTAGTTTATCATGAAATAGCTGGAAAAGTGAATAATTTCTCTACAATTCAATATTCTCACTTTCTTCACTTGACCAATAAAGATGTGTTGAGTTCCCTTAGAATGTACAATGAATTAAATGAATAGCCATTAATTCTTATTCTGTGTGAGAATTTGGGGAAAAGTGCACGATCCTTGCTCTACTGAATTCTTTACTCACCAAAATGCTATAAATCAAATTGAGGATTCCTAATTTTTAGAAGAGACCCACTGGAACGATTTAAGTAAAGTAATAATGCAGGGCAAACAGATATAAGCATTTTAAAGATACAAATAGAGATGATAGCAGTAGGAAAGATATGAACTACTTTTTACCTGAAATGTAAGTTTTGAAGCATACCCCCAAAAAGCAGCAAAAAGACCTTAAAATATAATGCAAACTGGATTTGGATGAGTGAGAGATTTCATGGAACGGCTATATACAGTTGCATAATATTGTGACTTTGAAACCTATCTTTATTGCTATCAGGTTTAGTGGATTTATTTCTCATTTTGAGCTATAAAAATATCATCATAAGTATTAAATATTGCCTGTCAATTCACTCTACTTTGTGTGAATACAATACAGACTGTGCTTACTTTCCATTAAATTACATTTTTCATTTTGTGTTTTTTATGATTGATATAAAACTCAGAAGTATTTACCATAAAGTTCAATTATTCTCTCTTATTCTTTCTGAAGGAGCACATTATTCCATCGGGGGGGGGGGACTTGTTTTTACTCAAGGGCTTGGCCATGATATTTTCATATAATCTTATATATATGATCTTTGTAGCTAACATGGTATTCGAGAAACAGAGGTTGAAATTGAATAGTTGGAGGCAAAAAGAAACTAAAAAGAAGAAAATTTGACATATACTACCATATGGAAAATAGAAAGATACAAATTTGTGCTCTTTAACTTATATAATTGAATAAATATCATTAGCCTATGAAATTTCAAACAGATGAAAATTATTTAGGGGATCACAAACGTTTTTGGATCTTTACACATATTGAGTGTATACATTTATGGAGAATGAAGAGTGAAGACAACTCAAAGTATGCCAGGTAGAACGAAGCTTACAAAGACATACACGAGGATGTTGTCTGGGATGCTCATAAGCTAACTGGATACGAAGAAATGCTAACATACTGAATGCTACATTCTTGGCAGTACGTGCTGTGGAAAACGCAGGAAGAATATATCACCATTGTTGAAATGGACAGGAAAGTGTCAGGGAAATTGTAACATTTTTATATTATGAGGGATTGTGATTGATTAGGTAAAATGTGAAATAAGAGTAGATAAACATGTTGTCAGGATTATAAATTGGAGCTGAGCAGAGGAGGGTTTTACGATGTGAAAGTTATTAGGATTTACTGAAGTTGATAGTGGATGCAACTTTATCCCTTACATACTGACATTTTATGTTCTACTTTAATCCTCATAATAGAATTACTACTTCTACCTTCTGAATGGAGAAACATGCTCAGGCAGTGTTCACATTAAATATTTCTGAATCTCAGAGTCAAGAAGAAAAGAAGTTAGCCCTCTTTTTTCAATATATAGCTTCTTTTTGGAAAATCTTGAGTACCAAGCATAGAGTCCAGGTAATTAATAAAAAAAAATAAACAAAAACAAAACATGTCAGCACTGAATGGCTGCTTAAGGGCACAGACCAGGGACAGGTTGGTGTTGTTTAATCTGAGCAATTATTACTGTTGGTCAGTGGCAGAAATTCTGCCAAGAACTTCAGGGCCTCTTTTGAAATGATGGCAAGAAGTTGAATGAAGACTTGCAGTTTACAGGTGAGGGAAAGAGAAGGAAGTTGAACTTGAAGGGAATAGCCTGTGACTGTAGATCTAAAGGAAAGTCTGCCAGGGTTTGTATGGTAAACTTGTAATAACTGAAGGTTCTACTCTAGTTTAAGATTCATTTCATTTCCTCTGCCACAGTGTACTGAATCCCTGTGCCTGACACCACAGCCGTGCCTTACGTAGAATGTGAGCAAGTAAGTGCAGAGAACGGTGGTCCCCTCCACAGAGCTGCGTGGCCCCATTTGGTGGGAGTTATGAGCTTAGTATAAGACTAGCCAGCAAATGCAAACCAAGTCTAGGATTCGGGAGATGTGAACTAGATGTGAACCAGTGTGAGCTTTTAGGAATGAGTGTGAACAGGTCTTCTTCTCCTGAAATCCCAAAGCAAGGTGACCTCTGAAAGGTGGGGACATCAAAATGTAGCGGCGTAATAATCAAGTCTTGCACAGCAATTGGAATGTCATATTGCTATGTAATTTCATGTATATATACGATGTATAAATACATAGTATTATACATACTATTATATTATTATACTATTATATTATATATATTATACTATGTATAATACTATGTATTTCATGCAAACTTTATAGGAGCATGGTGCAATAGGTGGAATAAATCATATCTTGTAAAGGAATGTTTTGAGATCAAGTTCTTGGCTCAAGGTCACACTGCTAGTCAAAGGCAAGATTCAGTTTGAGGTCTAGGTTTCTTTCAAATTTTTTGTTTATTTTGACATAATAACAAGTGTAAATTATAGCCACATAGACCTAAGGGAACTTGTTTCCAGGTAATTTGCCTCAAGTGGAATGGGATGTGTCTGACAATCACCAGGGACTTGATGTGATTCCTTGAGCTCCTCCTGATAGTCGCTGATCTGTGTCAGTTCAACATCTTACTGAAGTAGAAGCGATCTACAAAGAAGCTGGACCTTGAGGTTTCTAAAACTCTGATTACCCTTAAAATGCTGTTTCTCTGTGATTTGATGCCCTTCAAAGTGTTTTCAACTGCCGTCAAAGTATATGCATGTGTTTGCTCCCTTCGAAAAATGATGATACTGCTAAAAGTAACTCCGTCAAGATCTGTTGATCATTACCAGTTTGACAGATATGGATCCAAGTGAAATTCTTTCAGAGAAAGTCAGATGCTCAATGATTCAATAAGTTGAACTTTAAAATGTGTTTCTGGTAGTCTCTGAATATGATGCTATGCATGGATGACGCCTTAGATTTCCACTTGGCTGCCTGCAAGGATTAATGTCCAGTGTCACAGAGAAGAAAGAAAAATTGTACTGATTTGGATAAATGCATGGCACATCTTACGGTTTCCCTAAATAGCCCTTAAGGTTTTTTTTTCCCTTCTTGTGTAAAGCTATATTTTTATTCTTACCAGTGAATAATAGCATATTCTAGGCTCTTAAGGAGCATTGTGAAATATATAATGTCCTCTGCTAAGTTATATTTAGTCTCAGGCAGTTCCACTCTTTCTCTCGCTCTCGTGTCTTTTGTTTAAACCAGGGCCACTCTCCCCAAATGCTTGACCATGTATGATAGCAAATATGTGACAACTGTACTTTTGACTTATTTTTCAAAAATTCCAGAATGCTAATTTTAAAGTTTCTGAGTGTAGAAGGGTTTTTAAAATGTCCAAGGCATTTTGGAGGACTAAGTGTCATTCTGTGAAATATATCATTCTTTTTATTATTTCACTCTTAGGAATTTTCCATAATTTTTAAACTGAATGAGGAGGTAAGCTTCAATTGCTATACCCAGGAGATCAGCTGAAATGAATATTTTCCCCTTAATTTTATGTGACAGACTGTAATGGAAATCAAGATATGTGGGCAAAGATATAGATTGATAGGCCTAGTGTGGTAGCTTAGCAGCTGAAGTCCTCACCTTGTATCTGCCGGAATCCCATATGGGAGCCAGTTCATGTCCTAGCTGCTCCACTTCCCATCCAGCTCCCTGGTTGTGGCCTGGGAAAGCAGTCGAGGATGGCCCAAAGCCTTGGGACCCTGCACCCGTGTGGGAGACCTGGGAGAAGTTCCTGGCTCCTGGCTTGGGGTTGGCTCAGCTCTAGCTGTTATGGCCACCTGGGGAGTGAGCCAGCAGATGGAAGATCTTTTTCTCTGTATTTCCTTCTCCATGTAAATCTGACTGTCCAATGAAAACTAAATAAATGTCTTCATTGTAGTTGATTTACTATAAAGTTAACTCCAACTGTTAAATATAATAACAATTTTATTAGCTGCTGTAACAATATAATTGTTGTCTTTAAAGCATCATTTTTATTACTAATGAGTAATTTAATAATCTGTTAAATTCACCCAAATTAACAGTAGTGAAGTTTATAAATGCCAAAACCTTCAGTTTGTGTGAATTCTTTGTAGTGGAAATAGAGACTTTGTCCTACATTCAGTGGATGTTAGTGCGTGGCTAATGCTGAAGGCGGGCACTCCCAACTATGTCTTTGAGTGCTCAGATACCAGAGGGACACCACATTTGAAACATCTGTTCCCTTAATATCAAATACATCCAAATTATTCCTTAGGAGATTTAATCCAGTTAAAGATGTATTTAGGGGCATAACAAAAGTAAATGTTTATCCCACCTTTCTGGGTGTGACACTCAGTTTTGGGTCCTGATTCCAGCTTTCCGCAAATGTGGGCATTGGGAGGCGGTGGTGATGGCACAGTTAGAGGAATTCATGCCGTTTACACACGCACCTTTCCTGAGTTCCTACTGTCCCGTCTGCTGTGACCATTGGAGGAAGTTAACCCTAAGCTAGAGGCTCTCTGTAACATAAACAAATGAAAATCTACAATAAGTAACTTATTGTTTAAGTGAATTGAGTTCAAACGCCTGTAACATGAAAGACAAATCTTTACAACTTTTCATTCATTTTATTTATGTCAAATTAGTAGATTTCATGTATTTCCTAGTTTGGAAGCACAGAGAAGTCTGCCTCCTCACTCCCTCTCCTACTGCTTCATCTCTCCTCATTTGTTCCCATTAATTATTACAGTAGCGTGCTTTCCTTTGACTCCCAATCCCAAGCTTAACACTCCAGATGATAAGGATGTGAAGAGTTGGAAAATAAAGGAGAAACAATGAAAGTCCTGTTGTCACTCAGGTGTGTCAACACAGCGTGGGCAGCGCAATCAAATCCCAGGATGTTGATGTCATTCATACACACATTTTTTTGTGTGTGTTCTCTCTGTATAAATTATTACAGAATTGAGAAGATGTATTTGTGTTTTGAGGACTCTGTATGTCTGACTTTGCACTAAAAATTAAAAAAAAAAAACTTTAAACAGAAACCTTTGTTCTGCTTCCTTCTACCTGCATCTCCTGACTGTGTGAATACACTTTGAAAGACAAGACCTCAGATTCTGTCTGAGTTTTCCTCTAAGTTCAGAAAGGACTCTGATTCCCATAACATCATTTAAGGATCCTTATCTCTGCAACTGCAGGATTTTGCTTCTGTATCTTGGCCGGATCCTAGGGATTCCTTCAAACTTAGCACATTGCATGGAAATTTAATTATTCCCTAATAATATTTTAAGTATTATCAATTGTGAAATACACTCACCATTATGTTATAACCAGAACATAGAACTTTTTGAAGATGGACAACAATCTGGATTTTAATTTTGGTTTTTATTTCAGATTCATCATAAAAATTGCAAGTACAGAGTACACACAGACAGAGGGCTCACTTAAGCTCCCTTATGTACCATCTTTTTCATAAGCTTAGATTCTTAATCTTACAGAGGGGAAACTGTTGAAGGCAGGCATAATGACTGTCAGAAGTGGGTCAACTGTAGGAAATGCTATGCTCTTCTGAATGTCAGTATTTAATGTTTAAACAAAAGAACAACAGAGAATAATAAACAGTAAATTATCTAGAAAGGATTCATTATCTTTTCTGTTGATTTCTGATCTCAAGTCTCTGCTTAATCCAATCCTCCATGTGACATTTAAAGTTTGCTAGATTCTGGTGGAGTATTCCTGGTCCCTACCCTGAGTATATGATATGTACACAGTATAAATGGACCAGTACAACATGGTCTGTTCATCTTTAACGCTGTATCAAGTTATAATGGGGACTCAGATGTGTCCTGCCTCTGGTCCTGATTTGCATTGCATCATTTTTGCTTATTGCACAAGACGAGCTTATGATTTATTGTGTGTGCTTAGGAGTCCAACTCAGGTAGGCATTTTCTCAGCTTTTTACCATGAAGAGGAGAGCATCTTAATTTTATTGGTGTTGCTAATGCATTTTACAGCTGTCTTGACAATAGCTTTACAAGAATAAATGCTTTCTGACTAAAATGTCTTTACTAACATAATTCAGGGAAACTCTCCACCAGTTCAAACTCAGCCAAATTGCTTCCACTTGATACAGAATCTTCTTTGCAACCCCTCATTGATCCTTGGCTCTCCTAGGACAGTATCTTGTTTTATCAGTGTCTGGCTTGCTCAAACAATCTGATTCAAAACTTCTTTACAACTAGATTTTAACACTGAGTAATCCTTAATGCAAGTAAATACACCCCATAGAGTGAAGTGACAATGTGTTCTATGTCAAGAAAGCGATGAAGACAACCTTTGCCTCTATTTTCTTTTGTCATTTTTCCCCCTGAGGCAGAAAACTGAACCACGTACTTTTTTCTTATCATTGCCTTGAATTGCAATTTGCTGCTTCCTTCACTTCAGAACACATCAAATTATCTATTACTGGAAAAATGGAAAGCTTTTTTTCCCCCATCAGGTATAAGAAAATAAAAACTTTATCTTTATCGATTTTCCTTCTAATTCTGGGAAATGTAAATGGGACCTCATTGAAGGCACAGAATTTCTTCTGGCCTGTGTATTCTCAGCTGTCCTTGAATTCTTTGCTTGCCTTACTTTACTTTTGAAAGTTGCTACCATAGTTATTTTGTTCAGAATTCATTTTTCAAACCTATTAAGAAAAGTCAAGTCAACCTGTGCATTTCACATGTTAGGGAAAAGGACTTCAGGATGGGATATTCATAAATAAATCCACAATCAGTTTTCTCATAGAATGAAATCAATTCATTCAACTTGTGGCTTCGTCTAAGTATAGACATAAAAACAACTCCTAATTAAGTAGTCATAAAATTCTGATATGAATAATGAAATATAAAGAGTTGAAAACAACACAAGAATGAATATAGCCAATAAAGTGCAAATAGCTTAAATCTAGTAGGAATATAAAACAGCCAAAAATTAATGTTACGAAAAGTCATAGATTAAAGACAGAACATTCTTTCTAGGCCCCTGCTGAGAGACCATTAACCGAAGTGAATTGAATGTTTTGCAGCTTGCAATAGGGAACTGCCACAGAATGCGGTGTCACAATCTTTGTATTGCAGTTCCACCACTCTGATTTTCACAAAGTAGCTCTGGAAGTGAAATCAAGTTTTTAAAGTAGAGAAAGCTTATTACACCAATGTTTACTGTTGAAAGTGCTCTGCGTGGCATGGGATTTCCTGGACTTCTGATGGAGTTTAACAGAGAGAGAAGTGGCAGGTTTTCATGGGAATAGAGTAGTAACTCCCTAAATTAGCTGTAAGAACAGCTCTCCTACTTAGCCTAAAGATAGAACCTAGTAAATGACATCTATAGAATGAGAAAGAGCATAAAATATCCTTAAAAAGAGCAGTGTCTTAGCAAGGAAGTATTAGTTTCGAAGACGGTAAACACGGCTTATTACACATTTTAAAGAATGACTTGACTTATTAATTCTGGAAAGGAGATAACTCTAGCATAATCATACAGTTGAATAAATGGTATGAGATTCTGAGTTCCAAGTTAGTCTATTGATTGTTCTATTCTGCATTATAGAATATAACTGACAATACATGCACTTTATAATCTATTACAAGTATTGTACCAAAGTCCTTTCTCAGCTTTAAGTATCTTGCTCAATAATTATCTCTTGAATATACCCAGGTGAATAGTAACAAGCGTTGTTTGCTTGTTTGTTTTTTAAACATTTATTTATTTTTATTGGAAAGATGGATACACAGAGAGGAGGAGAGACAGAGAGGAAGATCTTCTGTCCAACGGTTCACTCCCCAAGCGGCCCGCAACAGCTGGAACTGAGCCAATCTGAAGCCAGGAGCCAGGAGCTCTTCCAGGTCTCTCACGTGGGTGTAGGGTCCCAAGGCTTTGGGCTTTCCTCCACTGCTTTCCCAGGTCACAAGCAGGGAGCTGGATGAGAAGCAAGGCGCCCATATGGGATCCTGGTGTGTGCACGGCGAGGACTTTAACCACTACTCTGTATTGCTGGACCTAAGCATTGTCTGTTAAACACAAGTCTATTTCTTATCACTCTCTTCAACAGGCATGGTGATATTTGTTTCTACTTGTGATTTTTTTTCACCTCCAAAACTTTTTTTTTTCCTCATTATAGCCTTGAGTTATTTATTATGAAGCATTCAAAACTTAAAACTTAATGACATAAACCTTTTGGAAATCATTTTGAATAAATAGGCACACTTCCGTAACACTTAATGATTATTGATGTTAAAATACTATGCCATTAATGAGATCATAAATCAAAGCACTTATAGAGGATAGCATAAATGAGAGGCTCAGCGGGATGAATTATTGAACAAAATAATATATTCTTAAGATGCAATAGATTCGATTTTATTAGCATTTCTAATGCCAAATCACATTTTCTTGCCCTTACTAGAATTGCTATGTGCTAAAGACGCACTTTGTCAGGATCCTGAGGAACAGAAGCAGAGGGTGTGATGAGATGTTGGTGTATTTTTGACATCCAATCAACCAGGTCCTTTAGAGTCCCTGTCCTTCTTTTACGTTCTTATGAACCTTGAATCTTACCTCCTCCTACAATCTCTTTTAACCCAGTTTTATTTCCTGTTATCTCAATAACTGTTACTGAGTTAGATCCTGTATTTTTGAACTTGACATGTTTTCTACTGTAATTCTATTTCTCTGGCTATTTCAAAAGATAACTTGTACTGAACACAGTCTTCCCTGCGGTAGATTATTCCCTAATTATTCACTTACAGTTATCGCCTTACTATCCATACAAGGCACTCCAATCCAGAGCTGAACTCTATTTCCCGTCATCTTGAAGCCGGACTGGTTTGTGACTTTGGCTGGTAGTAGATAGTAGACGTGACCTCTAGGAAATTTTGACTTAGACCTTAAGAAAACTGGTAGCTTCTACTTTGGGTTTCTCTTGACTTTCGCAATTAATATTTTATTAAGAACAAAATGAACAAAAACTTGATGACACTACATTTTCAAACAAAAAAATCAACCTCTTTTGCCAGTGTCAGTGGATTATAAAGCTATTTTGTTTTTACTAATAATAGAAAAAAACAGTTTATGTTGTTTAACCAACACTGGTTGGCTCATGGATCCATCATTAAATCAATTGCTGTGGACATGGAGAAGAGATTTCTCGACTGCCTTATGCACCAGGTTCAAGGAGAACTTGCCTCATTCTAGGAAAATATGAAAGCACTAAAAATGTTTAAAAGAGAGGGCTGCATTTTTTTTTGCCACATCTTAAAGGTTGTATCTTTAATTGTTTAAATAATGTATTCTATTAAAATTCTCTCACTATTATTACCTGGAGATTTTCTCTCAGTTTCTTTTACTTTAGGCATTTGAGTTATTTTTAGCACAATTTATAAAATCTAAATTAGAGGCTTTTTGAAAGTTGAAGTCATGATTTTAGCAATTTACAGTGGTTTTTCTAGAACATTTTTATGATGGTAGGCATACCACAGCTTATATCTTTCCATTTTTTAAGAGCCTGATACTAACACATTCTTACACACAGTAGGAACACAACTATGTGCCTTGAAAAAAATCAACGAACTTTAATGTAACTTGTTGTTTTTGTTTTCGGGAAGAAATATATAGATGTGCATTGTCTATGCTCAAAAAACTTGAAATACCCAATAACTTTAGAATTTACCAGGGAAGATTATTTAACAAATCTAAATTATCAAAAGTAGACATGTTCTTAATCAATCTCCACTTGATTATAGTTCAGTGTCTTCAGAATATGAGCGGGAATATGATAAATTGAGAGGACACAGGAGAGGAATTTCTGTTATCCTTGTCTTATGTTTTCTCGAGGGCAAATGGCATCCATTCGGGATGTCCTGTGAGAGCTTTGGAGCTCCTAAATTCAACTTCTATTATAATTTCCATCACTTGAAGATAATTAAGATTAGCACTTCCATTCATGTTTCCTGCTTCCTGACTTTTCAAAACAAATAATAAATTAGAACTCTAAGATTGTTTCATTACCTGACCCAGACTGGTCCGAACAACTCTGTAGAAGCCTTTGTGTAGCACGGAAGTCTGTGTGTCACCAGGCTGCTAAAAATTGGTGGAAAATGGTAAAAACGTTAACGTTTTCTCTTATGCCCTCTTCCTTTCTTGCTAGCGTTGTTATTTACATTGTCCAGTTTTTATTTAAAAACTTGAAATAATACTTTAGCAATAATTTTATACTTAGAGGAAACTTGTAAAGATAATACAGATACTTCTCCTATACCCCTCATCCAGATTTCCCCGCTGTTAATATCTTATATTACTGTGGTTCATTTGTCAAAACTGAAGCATAAACATTGATCTTCACTATGAAGTGAAATCACACTTTATAAGGATTTTTACTAGTTTTTCCATTTATATATAGATATACACACACTATTATATATAGTACATATACATATAGTAATAGCAGTGTAAAATGTAGATCATATAATACATACTACGAATATAATAATAATGGTATATAATGCATTTATACTATTTTTAATTTTTCACTTTCAGTATTCTATACAGCAACGCCACATTGCTCAGTTACAATGTCTGTCCTTTATTCTCTTTACTTTCCCCTTCTTCCCTTCTTTTTCTTCTCTTGACTCTCCTTCTTAATTTGCAGCATTATTTGCTTTATTATCTAAGTTTCTACAGCAGTTTTCTTCTGCATTCTTTGCCACCGAGTTTTGTTTCTGTACACTCTATAATAACTGTATTCAGTCAAGGGTTTAATGAGAGCCTGCTGTACAACTTGTGTAATGGATGTTTGTATGCAATAGTGAACAGGCTATGGATGCAGTTTCCGACTTTGACACAATTGTCTTTTTCATGCCCAAATCATTCTGTTTGCCTCCTGCTTCGTTTGGTCATTTGTCCAACTTGAGAAAGTTCTTTATTCAATTTATCCAGCTCTTATTCAGCACTAACTGTCAAATAATATGAGTATTTTCTACATGATATTTGCAAAATAATTTCATAATTTCAATTCTTACATTTCTGATTACACTTCAGTCCCTCTTTTCAAGAGCAAAGAGCAATTTTAGGCTGATGATTGCCCAATCTTTAAACCTCATTTTTAGTTTCCTGTTTCCATTTCATCAAGGACACCCATTTCCTTGTTTCTCTCTTTGACTCTTTTTCTTTCTCCCTTCTTCCCCTCTCTTGTCTCGTCTCCTTTCCTTCCTATTCTCTCCTCTCCGTTCGTTTCTTCCACTCTCTCCCTCACTCCACCCTGTTTCTTTCTACTTTTTATACTTTTTTTTTCCTTCCTGGTTTCATTTCTAGCTTTCACTTTTGAGAACAGTCTTAGAAACTACCATCTTAGGATTGCCCATCATTTTTGAAAATGCATCTTGGGTGGTGATTTCTTCTTGGGCAGTATTGGAGCAATCAGTTTATTATGTCCTCCAGGAAAGAGTTTTTGCTAACTTTAGATTTTAGTGTGGAAAGCTGCTAATTATAAGATTTTTAAAATATTCCACTAAGTACTTATATAAGCATAGTAACACACATTGCCTTTTTTATTAGGGCAAAATTCCTCAACATCTATTATTTGCTATTTCTAAATAGCCAGTCTATTTTCAAGTTGGGCTGTTACCTTTGCCATCTCTTACACGTGCAATACTTATTCCCACTCCTGTAATTTTCCTGCTTGGAGATACACCCAGACTCATCTCAATATTAATTGCCAGATTTTGTGTTTTGAATGAAAGTATGCATCACTTGAATGCAAATACAAAAAGAGTGACATTCATATATGTGCCCAAATATTCATGAGTTTAACTTTTCAATTTCTTTCTAATTTCCACTTCTATATGTGAAATTGACCTCCAGGTGACAACAGTGACTTGCTAACTTGGTGAACTTCTTTGATCTTCTTTCTGGTAAGTCTTTTGGCATGTGATCAGGGCTCCTGCCAAGCCCTCCACTAGAATGGATAGTCATATACCTGCAAAACTGAGTCGCTTGGGTTCTATGGTATCATAATTTACATACTGCATTAGGTGTAAGGATGGAATAGAATAAGGAAGATTCAAAGTGTCCACATTGGTCACAGTCAAATTAGTAAGGAATTCAACTAATGGCACTTAAGAAGCCTTACTTAGTACGGGTTCTACAGAGATGCAGTAGGGTTTGGGGGAGTCATAATTGTGCAGGAACTTGGTATAGTAGTAATGTAGCTGCTTCCAACAGTAGTGCCAAAGAGGCAAGGGAATGGAGCAACAGAGGCATATAAAGCAGGGAGCTGTGTGCAGAGCAGCAGTCTACGTAGAGACATAGGCAGCGTGAGGCAGTCTGTCAGGGAAATATATGGGTTACAGAACATACTGGACTACAGAAAACAGAGTGTGGTTAGAAGCTCAGTGGACTGTTCTTCCTCCTCTGAGTGTTGTGTGAGCATGTGAGAGAACCTTCGAAGTAATACATAGAGATGATGAGAGACACTCAGCATGACGGAGGAGAGTAGAGAATGGCTCTGGAGTGGAGCATGAAAACATTTGCCCAGCCATGCTAGACTATTGAAAATGGCCATATTACAAGCATTCTGAGACTTGTATTTTAATATTATGTGGAAATTGTCATGATTTTCCATAATATTGGGTTGCCGTAAAGTCTGAATTTTATTTCAATAATCTTTGAATTAGAAAATTAAAAAGTCACTTAATAAAAATAATAATGGCTTGCACTTTGCTTCACACTTTATAATTTCAAGTGCTTTTATATTCATGGCCTCAATCAGAAGGTATTCATAAATGACAATATCCATTTGCTCTCGTGCTGTATTCTGCTTTGGAGCATTTAATTTCTACAACTCTATGACGTAGACTATTTTATAGTAAGAAAATTAAATCCAACGTTGTTATCTGGTTTGATCAATGCTAGAGTGTGAGTAGAAAAACAGAATTTTCCATGACGATCTTTGTACATGTTGTTTTTGATTTTACAGTGGGATTGGAAAATAACTGCATATCAATGATGTTACTTTCTATGAAAAACTAGACTTTGGCTTTGTGAACACAGGTGGAATGAGTTGAATTGTATTATGAAATGGATTTTGCAGTGGAACCATAGTCTTTTACTCTGTTCATACATCCAATCATTAACTCACATTTGTAGGAAAAATTTATCTGATAATCATAATGACTTTTGTCATATCTCAGGATCTTTATTAGGATCAATGGAAACAATAAAACATAGGCAGATCAATGAAAAAACGCATATTTCAGGTTTCATTTGACCTACAAAAATATGAATGTAAGCTCATTCTATGATGACTTAATTCATCACATACTGATGCAAGAACTTCTCTGCAAAGGTTTCCAATGTCCCTTTTTTCATCTGGTAGAGAATCTGGCGCTCTTTGGCTTTTCCTGGAGAATGAGAGGTGATGCTCCAACATCACACAGCTACCTAGAGCTGCAGAATCTTTGAGGTTCCCATCCAATCCCACACTTTTAAAAATATACTTTGCCTAAGCTAAATACTGTCATTCTTTCACATCTATTGATGATCTTAGCTCTTTTATCTTGCACTTGAGGTTACAGAATTTAAGTTTACATTTTGTACGCATGTTCTTTACTTGCTAACATTCTCAATTCTCTATTCCAGTGTCCTTAACATTCATATTCTCTCAGCTATGCATATATTCTATCAACTGTGTATAATATTACATTGTTTTGATAATATTCTCTGTATTTTAAAATGAACTGAATTCAGTGCACCTCATTTTTATTTCTAGGGGTACAAGAACATCTGATTTTTTATTATGTACCTAAAGTGCTAGTATCATCTCCATTTGTGTGTTTAGAATGAGAATTTGCTCTGTACAATAAAAACATAAGTCTTTAATAAAAATCAGCAGATATTATTGAGCCCCTTGAAGTCCTTCCTGTCAACATTCTACACTATGCTTATGATGTGTTACCTGTAGCAGCCTTCTTCGAGCAACCCAGATAATCTTTAATTTACAATGTTTAAAATGAAGAATATGCCCCAAATTGTTCTATGGAATGTGAAGTCCACGGCCATATTAAAATATATTTCTGAAAACCTTTAGTACGTTGCAGAGACTGAGATGTTATATATAGGTGATTGGTAAGGTGACCTGCAGTGGGGGACCAGGCTCATGGTTGGAATTCAAGCACCATGAGAAACTGCATCAAGCAATGCTCCATGAAAACTGCTTCTGTTCTGTCAGTATGTGGAAAAATTGAAGGTATGAATAAAATCCCTTGGACTAGAACAGTGGCTTAATGACTGAATTATCACTTTGTAGGTCCCAGGATGCCAGCCGGTATGGACACCGGTTCATGTCCCAGCTGCTCCACTTCCCATTCAGCTTTCTGCTTATGGTCTGGGAGAGCAGTAGAAGATGGCCCAAAGCCTTGGGACCCTGTGTCTGCGTGGGAGATGTGGAAGAATCTCCTGGCTCTCGGCTTCAGATCAGCTGAGCTCCACCACTGTGGCAATTTGAGGAGTGGGACAGCAGATGGAGGATCTTTCTGTATCTCCTTCTCTTTATCTGCCTTGCCGATAAAAATAAGTAAATCTTTAAAGAAGAAAGAGAGGAAGGAAGGAAGTCACATCAGCTTTGTAAGTCTACCCAGATAAACTGTCATACTATATATTTAATGGTTATATATCAGCCGTACGAATCTCTTGATATCCTAAAACATCCCTTTGGGTACACAAGTGAAGCCCACAAGACAAGTATGAAATTTCATGTTGGGTGATGTTAACTGTGCAGCAAAAGCGACCAGACCACCTCAGTGACTGAAGTACAGGAGCATCTTACTGGTTCTCAGTCGAATGAAATGCCTGTGAGGCGCCCCTGTCAGTGGAAACCCACTGCCCCCTGAGCACAGCAAGTCTATGGAGGCCAGGCCTAAGCAGCTTTAAAATGAATCCTTCATTTAGTGTTCAGCTCTTCTTTTGGTCCTAACGTATTAATGGCTATAGGAAAAGCAGCAGAAGAGTCTGAAGACAAAATTGGGGCAGTTTTTCCTTCCACATCTCTCAGTGGTGGGAAGGTCTTGTGATGTGTTTGGACCTAAAGATAAGGAGGGAGGGACTTTCTGAGAGTCCTTCAAGTCAAAGTTGTCAGGAAACTAGGTCTGCCTTAGAGTTTCACTGACGCAGAGGCATCAGTGACGTGACACACGCTTAGAGGTCTGGACACATGGCAGGACTAAAGTATCAGCACAGCGGTACAGCCTATGGCTGTGGGAGACTGGGTGGCCTCGTCTGCAGGGACCTTTAAGAGAAATCGGGAAGCCTTGTCGGCCAGGCTGAGGCAGTTGGAGGGCATTGGTTCCTGAGGTTCTGTGACATCGCCCGTGTTCTGATTCCATTACCTGGCAGGGTACTCTCACTCTTTCAGAGGTTGGGCGACTGGCAGGAGCTTGTGCTCTTTGCTCTGACAACCGACTGATTTGAGATTTCACAGCTTTTAAGAGTTGTGGGTGATTCCATAACCGTAAGTAGGGAACTACAGTTACTGTCACCTCTCAGTCTTAATGAAAGTGGTTTCACTTGATTTGACTAATTCTTGGCTTATGTCTCTTCTCTCTAGTCCTTGGCTCTACCTGTGTTGCCATTAACATCACTATGGCACTGAATCTGAATCCTCCATCCGATCAGGGAATAAAAAATAACATGGCAGAGACCAAGGAGGAATCGTGCTCCCAGTTGGCAGAATGCCAGCGGGAGCTAAAAGGCTTGAAGAAGCGACTTCTTCGGGCTGAGGCAAATGCCTATCTACTGGCCAAACACCTTCAAGAACATCGTAAGTTTTGTAGCTGTAACCCAAAAATGTGCAGAGTATTTGATTTCACTTGTCTCACACATGACCGGCCTGTCTTCCTTGGTTCCTTTATTCCCTCCATCCAATGCATTACATGCTCTTATTTTCTGAGAAGAGGAGAAGTTAGTATTTCACATGAGAATGAAATATCAACCTTAGCAGATCTCCCATGTTTTCTTTGTGGTATAGGGTGGGGAGTGAGGTAGAATCCCACCAAGGGATTCCTGTTACCATCAGGGAAATAGCTGCTTGTGTTTGGAGGAAGCCAGGTAATTTTCCTTGGTCTCCTCAGTGTCCTGTAGCAGATGGTGCGGATGTGTCACATCAATGGGCGTTCAAGTCTAGGGTGAATGAGCTCCACTCAGTCCAAGTTTCCGTTCAGTTTGAACGGTGACATTATGGGATGTGGGGTCAGAGTGCACAGTGATGCCCTATGGCAGTAGAGGATTCACTCTGCCCTGGAAGTTGGCATCTTTAAGTAATCCCGTCAAGAACAGGGATTGCTCTGGAGAGAGAAAGTGTGTTCCTGGAGTACAGGTTCTTCCTGAAGAGGCAGAAAGCACTGGAGCCTGTGATGTGGCAGCTTAATGCAGAGGGCAGAGCAGGGCTTCGGGCACTTCTCTGGGCTCCACTGCAGCTGGCTCATTGTCTGTGTATCCTGGATGGCTCATCTGTTGCCGTCATGTTACTTAGTTCTACCTTTGTAAAGTTACAATGAACTATAAGACATATTTCACACAGGCCTAGGATGAAGCTTTGCATGGAACATATGTCATTTGCCACTTAGTAATTCTACTATTTGTTGTCAGCATATGGGTGTGCTTTGCTCAAGGCCTTTGGATCCTGTAAATTAATGATACACTTCTATCCAGATGTGACCTTTTACATCTTTCAAAACCCCACAAGCGTGAAAATTTCAAATCTCCAACACCAGAGAACTATCCCCAGTGCTGGGAGCTTGGCAGTGCCTAGGGAATCACTCATTTGTGCCCCTACTTAGTGGATTCAGAGTTCATGATTCAGAATGGGAGGTCAGAGGCCAGCAGTCTGGTCCTGTCGTGTGCCAGCTCTGTCACATGTTAAGTTGCTTTATCTGCGTTTGAACTGTTCTTTGTTCCTTTGTTGAAGTTACAGTGTTTTTATAAACTTTATTTCTCATCTTTGTCAAACTAGTTGATAAGAATAAATGCTACCAAGATTTTCAATGTTTTTACAACTAAAATTTACACAAGTGAAGTTTAACATCATGCCATTTCATTATTGGTTATACTTATTGCTTATTATCTAACTGGACTTGTCTTTTCCCATTTTCTTTGATTTTTTGTTCATGTTATTTTTTTCTGCCATTTGTACAGCCACTGAGTTTTTGACAAGAGTGTTAGTTGAAAGTAAACTATTTAGCATGTAATACCCAAACTATTGAGTTGAAAGAAAAAAGAATGGACTAGAGAATAATTGCTGAATAAAATCAATAAATTTCAGATTATCAGATGCAGGTCTCTAGGGGAGAGGAGGGTAGAAAAATACAGATGACGGAATCACCTCTCTGACCCTGGTGGAGCTACGCATCCTAAAAGACGATGACCTGGGCAGCTTGGCTAGCTGTCCACTGAGCAGGCATGCGTGTGTTTGTGTGTGTGTTTTCTCAGGATGTGAAGGGTATAAAGATCTGATTGAATCCCTGCTGAGGGAGAAGCCTCCGTTTCTGGCAGAAGATCTGATGTCTGCGGAGAACAGAAAGTAAGAGGGCTCCCTGACAGTAGGCACGGGGAGGGGGAGGGTGAAGGTGAGTGCACCCCTGATGTGGAGCAGGTCAACTGGGGAGCCAAGAGCTGGTGGGGCAAGGAGA
This sequence comes from Ochotona curzoniae, assembly GCF_017591425.1. Classification (NCBI taxonomy): domain Eukaryota; kingdom Metazoa; phylum Chordata; class Mammalia; order Lagomorpha; family Ochotonidae; genus Ochotona; species Ochotona curzoniae. The sequence continues at coordinate 23,435,366 of NW_024467095.1, read as the reverse complement.
AGGGCAGGGACCTATATGGTGGGCACATGCCTCATTCAGATTCATGGAGCATGCAGAAAAAAGACTAAATGATGGGCTGCAATGGTTATTTAGAACTTCTTTGCCGTTAGCAACAAAGAATTTCTTAACTGTAATGTAACATATACAATTTAACAAAAGAAGCTGATCAGCTTAGGAACATTTCGTTTGGACACAATGTTGCAGGATCACCACCTCAATCACTCCATCTCCCGCACATCCTGACTGGCTGTGGACACTGCCTTAGGGTCACCCTGGCAGTCAGTCATTCTTTCTGATGAACACAGTTGAACCTGGCATGTATCTTACGCCTTTGTGTCTATTCACTGAACAGCACACTCATTGTATTTTACAAGGAAAAGTGTATGGTCCAAGTGTGGAAGTGAAGGCTCGTCTTGATGAAGGAGCTGGGGATGAGCCCTGTGAGCCCAGTGTCCGGGAGTCTCACAAGGTCTCCATCTAAGGAAGCTCCAGCTCTGTGCAGACACACAGAGAACATATCATGGATCCCTTTCCACCTTTGCCTTGTCCCTGCTGTCTTACCTTAGCAAATGCTGTGCTCCAACTCAAGATCTGCCGCAGTCACAGGAATGGAGAACTCTTTTTCTCCTCATGCATCAAAAGCTCCAAGACATTCTCACCCAGCAGGACTTTTGTAACAATCACGGCCCAGACTTATCACTAAGACTTGCTGAGCTGCTGGAGCTGACAGATTATCTTGTTGGGAAGCTCAGCCCAGGTAAGATGACTGGGTTCTGGTGACAGAGAATCTCAAGGTGACAACAGGCTCCCCACTCTCGCAGAACACATTTCCCATTTGTCTCTCTTTCCATCCACTAGTTCTGGTCATGGCCTTTAAAGGAGAGGAGTGGGAAATGCAGATGTTTAAAGTTCTGAGAATTGCAAGGCTCTCTCTGCTCCCTGCTGAAATTGACCCTGGAGCGGGGGCATCATCCTCTGGGTTGTAAAACTCGGGACAGATGCTGTGGCCAGAGGCAGTGTGTTAGCCGCACTAGAGTGATGGAAGGCCTCAGCTCTACCCACAGCCTATTTTCACACATAGGTGCTTTCCTGTTTTTCTGTCTCCTTCTCTAAAGGGTGTAGCTAAAAATGTATTACATGGTTGATGTAACACGCAAATCTGAAATAGTCACTTGTGCCTTTTAAATAGGATGTGACCCTTGACCCACTGCATTGGATCAGGTACTGGAGGCGGTTAAGCTTGTCTTTTAAGGTTCTCTGTCTTCCCGACATCAGTGGCATCATCTCCCTCTCTGCCAAAGACAGTATAAATCTCACTGGCCCTGGTTCTTTTCTTTGTGTCTTAGAAGTGGGCTTATAGCTAAGGAGCCATTTCTCTCCAGACATAATGAATGCTGCCCTTCTCATGCTGACAAGATTCCTGGAGGCAGCAGTGAACCCTGTAGGGTTTGGGTGCTGTGGTGCCTCTGTTTCTATATGCCAGCACAGGACTATCCTCAGAGGAATGTTTTTGCATTCCACCCATCAGACTCACCTCAGTGTCTGAATTCACTCAATTATCACAACCTGGGTGGCTGATGGGAGAAGCCTGGATAATGTATCTGTTCCTTCCCAAGACCAAAGGGTGGCAGGCAGAAGTGATGGTAGTTGCTTCCCAGGACTCAGGAAGTCGAGCTATGGTTTTCACATCAGGACATTTGACCCTTTGCCTAATTAAAAAAAAAAATTAAGGGCCTGCCATGATAGTCCAGTGGCTAAATCCTTTCCTTGAATGTGTTGGGATCCTATGTAAGCATTGGTTCATGATGCAGATGCTGCCCTTTGCATGCAGCTCCCTGCTTATGGCCTTTGATACCTTTTGAGGATGGCCCTGAGCCTTAAGACTCTGCACCCATGTGGGAGACCCAGAAGACCCTGTCACCTGGCTTCGGATTGCTTCAGCTCTGGCCATTGCAGCTATTTGGGAAGTGAACCAGTGGATGGAAGATTTTTCTCTCTATAACCTTCTGTCTATAAATCTCATCTGCTTTTCCAATAAAAATAAAGAAGTATTAAAAAAACTAGACAGCCCTGAGAAGCAAGGGATGAAATATTACCGTTCTGGTGTCCAGTTCTGAAATGAAGGGACTTGATGCCCCTGTCAGGGTTGGACCCCGTATTGCTCATGTGCAAAGGAATTTCCCTAATTTGCCATCCGTCTCTGATTGTATCTGTCTTGATTACAGTCCAGCAAATTCACAAAGATGTGACAGAACACCAGGAAGTCACCATTCCCAGGTAACGGGGAAATTGTCAACAGTTAATTGGAACTGAAATTGGAAGATCCCTGACTGAAGGTGAAAAGGAATGTGCTGAGTGTAATAACCATTCAAGCCCATTCAATGCGTAACCAACACTTACACCTTCAAGCTCATCACCCACAGTTTCCCAAAGGGAACCTGTAGTCATTACAGTATCCAAGGAAGTCTCACTTTCTTCTCTGCTCTCTGCTTGGTGATCTGAGCTGTGCTGGGCTACCTGAGCTCATTTCACTTCTGGGCTTTGTCACAGTACTGCTTCTGCTTAGTATAGATCAAAGGATGAGTGCGATGTTCTTTTCTCTGTTTGCATGTCCAAATATCTTGAACTGGCCTAGAATAATAGCCTCGCGTGGCAGAACTGAGACAAAAGAAGGCAAGAAGACAAATCGTCTGGGCTCCTGCAATCTCTTAACAGTTGCATTTTTGTGAATGAGTCTAGAAAAATTCAGCCTATTGTTGTCAAGAGGGATGAAGAGCTTTCACTTAGCCAGTGGCTTTGTCCTGAGAGCACCCATGGAAAGCTTCATAGCTCTCAACTCTATGGAATGTATTCTTACCATTTCCCTTACCATGATCTCACCCTCCTTTTCCCCACCTCTCTTCAAGGAGAGGATCATTGCATAGCTTTTAAGACACGGCAGGTTTGATTTGGTGACAACTTTTTGTGCACTTTGAAAGCAGGCAATAATCTCTAACATGAATTCCCAGCTGTTAACATTTCATCACATCCTTACACAGGATCATCAAAGAACACCATGATCTGCAACAGGCAAACATCCTGCCGTCATCCAGAGTTGATTCCAACATGTCAACCAAAGCATGTGACATGGAAGGTACATGACAACTGCATGGTATCAGACAGGATGTTCTACAGGAATGGCAGTTTTACATAGCAGTATGAGAGTGATGAATGTTCCCAAAGGAAGATGGGTAAACTAATATGCCAGCCTTACTCAAACTAAGACTTGACACTGAAGCAGACTGAGCAATTGTTAAGAGACTCAACTTGAGAGATTCCAGAATTCCTCATGAAACACATGAGCACTAAGCATGGGTCTACCATGTGGTAAAGTCATGATTCAAGGCCTTGTCCAGACGCACATGAGCCAAATGGTAGATCATTGCATGCAAAGCAGCTGAGAAACACTGAGCATAGCAAGAGACTGCCAGAAAGTGCAGGTAGTGTGACAGGGACATGAAGAGCACACAATGCAGACCCTCTCAGGCTGTGTATTCTTTCGTTTCCTTAGATACCTTTTGCATGGAGTTGCTACCCAGAATTCTCTCAGCCCAGCTGATTGCCCTCATCTATCCTGTAGCCCCTCCCTCAATGTCCCTAGCATGTCACTGAAAGCATTATGTGTAAGCTAAGTGTGGTGTGCCACTTGAACTTGCAGAATGCCTGGCACAAGACATGGGTTTGTCTTTGCCCTTGCAAAAGTGAGATGAAGAATGGATAGGAGCAATACAACAGAAGGCATAGTATTTGTGTTGGGGTGTACTCATGTTGTAGCTTTGGGATGTGAATGGAATCTGGATACATCAGTGCATATAGGACGCCCTCTCACCACTGAAAGTAGACATCCCAGCTAGCAGGCTGCAGACTAACATGAGTCCTGGGGAATGACACTGAACTCACCCCATGGCTCATCTAGAGGAGGTGGATATCCCTGGTTGGTCTCCATGTAGTTGGAGAACCATTTCAGGTGGCCTTCTCTGTCTAATGTGATTTGCAGTGCCCCAAAGATCTCTACATCTCGAAGACACTTTCCTGGATTCTACCCAGTGCAGGTAAGGCTTTAGTCTATGTGACTGCTTACTTCACATGAAATGTGTAGAATCCCAGTAGTTTGAATAGAATGAGCCAGAGGCAACTGTGGCACTAACTCTGGCCAATTGTCTCTGGTTTCTGTGGAGAACCTGGTTTCTTGTCATGGGATTACCCAGAAAATTTCATTTTGATGCCTCCTTTGCCAGTGGGTTTGCTTCATTCCAGTGGCCTGTCCAAGGAAATTCTGTGACAATGATGTCTGTCCTGACTTCACAGGGGAAACTGATCAGTCCATTCCCTGTTGTTTGCAGTTGGTAAAGCACACAGTTTTTTCAGATTATTCTTACTCAGCCTTGGAGGCATCATTGGGGTGGTTCCAATCATCTTCTCCTTGAGGCCTTTGCAGCTAATCTGTTTTTGTGAGGGATGACAATCACTATTTGTGTGGTGGTCATTTCCCATGCCTAGAGGAGCACCACCAAGAATAGAGAGAGAGAGGACTAGAAGGGAGCTTTGATCCTGGAAGCAGAAGCTTAGGAAATGGCCTGGAGAGTAGTGGGGGATGGGTGGAGAGCCAGACCAGGGTGGTGAATTTATTCAGCATGTGCATTTAAAGTGGCCAGGCTTGCAGAATTCGGGTGACGCTTGCTCTCAAGAGTGACCAACAGCTTGAGCAAGACTCCAGTGATATAGATGGGGGTGGGGGATCCTCATTGCTAAAGTGCCAGAGAGGCAGCATTTTCCTCCCCTCAGCAACCCTACACTGGCCCCTGTATCTCAGTCTCTGGCTGCCACCTTCCACAAGCCATACTTAGGCAATTGTGCTCCTGATCTTGAGGGAAGTGGCTGCTTGTGTCTTATAGCTCTGGTCACAGAGGCTCTCTGTCAGCATCCCAAAGCAGAGGGAATCAGCCACAATCCTGTGCCATGTTCATGACATCCCTTTACTCACATCCCAACAGACCCAGCCATGAAACACCTTTGCTGGAACCACCTGAGGTGTTCCATGAACCCATTGGTGAAGCCCGGGGGCCTCAGACCATGAGCCCAATGGTGACAGTGAAGCCCCAGACATTGTTTGACACCAATGGTAACCTCGAGCAAGAGGAACCCCTGGCCCAGTCCATCTGTTTAGGTGGTGAGTCTTCCTGGGAAAACAGATCCTCTTAACAATTGGGTCCCTAGGGAAATGCCAACCAGTCTGGGCTACCTGCTGCCTTGGGTGAGTGCAGGATGACACAATGGTCAGACCTGTGTGAACTCAGACTGTTGAGTTTGAAGGACAGCTCTGCTCAAAAGGATCTACTGCTCAGTCCTGCCCCTAGCATCGGTTCATGACTAGCTCCCTGTATCTCCACAGTGACACTCTCCCTTACATTTTGGCCTGTGAATTTAAGACACTTAATGTGTGCTCATTGCTGGTATCCATTCAGCTGATAAGACATAGGTGTGGTGATCTCATGAAAATCCCTGCCTGACACTCGTGGCCTGGTGACACCCCATAATGGCCAAGGCCTCGTCATTTGCATCCATGTCCATCTATCAGATGGGTTGTTATGTCCCTCTACTGATCCCATTGGCCTCTCCCTTATGAGATGAGTTGACTGGGTTCAACCAAGCAGAAGGCTCTGCTTAGCTCCTCCTAAGCATTTTAACTGGACAAGGAAGCTGAGGCCTCTATCACACTGGACCACTTGAATACAAGCCCCATACACCCCAGGTGGACCTGGGTACCCAAGTGGCCTGCTGGCTCTGTTCATATTGTGCCTCCATCCAGTGGCAGTGACCTGGCACAGTGCTTGGCCTGCCCCTGGAAAGGGACAGGACGGGATTTCAGAGCCTTGTCTCTCAGAGGCCAGTTGGGCTGTGGGCCAGTGGTGAAAATGGGTTGTGAAAATGGCCTAAGGGGGTTCCACCTCTTCAGGGTATAGGTGATGTGTGTGTCACCCTGACCCAGCAGTGACATGATGTCCACCTGGCTCCCATTGAAATGGACAGTCTTGACCACTGGCTTAGATTCTCACCCTTCTGGCCCCAGGATTTCCCAGAACAAGAAGCTTGGTGCTCGCTCACCCAGAAGGGTAGACGTCCCTGAGGGTCATCGCCATGTGGTTGGCTACACTCACAATGCCCTTCCCTTTGTGATGTGATTTACAGCTTCACCGTCGGACTCCGTGGATGGTGACAATGCCCTAGATGTGTCGAAGGACATGTAAGACTCCAGAATGTGTGGAACTCGGGTTTATGGATTCCACATGAAGTGTCATAAGAGATGAAGGATGCACACCAGGAACCCATGCACTGACATGGATTAATCCTTACCCATCTTTGAGAACGACATTACTAACTGTCCCCCAGGGTCCCCACATACACCACTCTGGTATTCCCATTCTCTGTCTCAGAGGTATCGTCTGGGTTGGTTTGGATGCAGTGGCCCTTGTGGGACATGCTGGAGGACTTGGTGGCTCAGTGAGGGGAGACTGATCCTTCTATGTCCTGTAGTGATTTCTCATCCACGCATGTGTGGGCATCCTACGTGGTGGCCTGAAATGTGATTGAAGAGCAGCTTGAGCCAGCAAGCAGGGACAGAGGAAATGGCTAGGGAATTGCATTGTGTCAGAGGTAGAAATTTTGAGAGGTGGCGTACTCAGGCTCTTCACCATGTGCACTTACTGCAGCCAGAGATGCAGCCTAAAAGGGATGTCTGCTCTTAGGGGTCACCTATAACTGGTGCAGGAATGATAGTAAAACCCTGGAGAGGGTGTTCCCATTGGACCATGGAGCCTTTGGCTTCATTATTGGACAAGAGGCCATCTCACCCTCTACCCTGGCTTCCCTCTGCCTCCTCCTATGTCACTGTCTAGCTCCCAGGAGCCTAGGGCAGCTGCCCTCTGGCCCCTGAGGGAAACGGCTGCTTGTGCCCTGTTGCTCTGACCACAGAACTCTCTGGGATGCCAGAAAGGAGTCAAGCAGAGTGAGATGCCCTGTTCATGAATATCCCTTGCCTCATATCCCAACAGGTCCCATCCTGAATCAACACGGCTGGAAACCATTGAGGTGTGCCCTGGGACCACTGGAGAATCCTGGGAGTCTTATCCTGTGATGTGTCAGGTGGCCACTGGACCCCAAGAGAGTTTGAATCACAGCAATGATCCCAATCAAGAGAATTATTTGGCACAGGCTATCGGTCTGGGTGGTGAGTCTCTGCAGGGACACAAGCTTCATTGGAACTCTGAGAATCCCTTGAGAAAATGCCCACCAGGCAGGGCTGCTGCTTCTTGCCCTGCTTGAGTACAGCAGGGCATAATGGTCAGTCCTGGCTGAATGCAAGCTGTCAAGGGCAAAGCACAATCCTGCTAAAGCTAATCCCAGCCCATTATGTTGGATCATGCCTGATTCCATGTACCTCCCCTATGACACTGGTCCCTGCACTTCAGCCTCTGTGCATACTACCCCTAGATGCTCATAGCTGGCATGCATTCATCTGCTTGATCTGGGTGTGGTGGGCTCATTCCCACACCTGTCTGCAAACACGTATGGCCTGGTGACAATTCTGATTGCCAAGGTCCACAGCATTTTCACCCAGTCTTGTACCAGATATGGGCTCAATTCTTCCTTGTTATCCCAATGGCCTCTCACTTGTGAGATGTGTTGAGTGGATTGAATCTGTCTGGAAAATCTTCCATGTTCACTCTCAGTATTTGAACCAAAGTCTATCCAGCTGGATTTTCCCTTTTTCAGTATACACCAAAAAACAAGCACTACATGTAGTTCCACATATTAGGATTACCAGGTGGCTCTGCTCATATTTCCCCCAACCCAGATGCATTGACCAAGCACAGGGCTGTGCCTTTGTTTGCATGGCACAGGGATGGATTTCTGAGCCTTGTCTCTCAGAGGCCAGATGGATTGTGGCTTGGTGGATAGAGTGTGGGTGCAGATGTGGCCTGAGATGGTCACATCCCTCAGTGATCTAATGATGGGTATGCTTTCTGAACCAATGGACAAATGGTGTTCCTCTGGCTCCTGTTGAGATGGGCAGTCCTGACAAATATCTTAGATTCTCATCTTTCTGTTAGTGGGATGTCCCAGAACCACAAGCCTCCTGCTGTTTCATCCAGAGATGTAGAAATCCTTGTGGTTTAGCCTCACGATGTTACATATACTCACAATGCTCTTCTTGTTCAATGTGTTTTGCAGCTCACCTGCTGGCCACCTCAGATGATGAAACTATCCTGGATGTATCTGAACACAGGTCAGTCCCAGATCACGTGGCCACACATGTTATAGGAATGTACATGAGGTTCAGATATTGGAAGACACATATTGGCCCCCAAGAACCCTCACCACCCAGGTTAGCTCAGCCCTCCTGTCTCTGAGGACAACACTGCCCCTTTCGCTGGCCTGCCCAGAGATGACCTCTGCCTCCTCCCTTTGCCACTGCGTTTGCTCAGTTCCAGTGGCCTGTGGAACAATAGTCTTCTGTAACAACAATGTCTGCAGGGCCTTCCTCAGAGAATACTCAACATTGTTTATCCTACTGTTAATTTCAGCTGCAATCTGGGTATTGTTTGTGTAGAAGGTGAAAACAGGATGTCAAGAAGAGCTCTAAGTAGGCAATTAAATGCTGAGCAACACCCCTTTGGCCCTGGAGGTGGGAAGAGGGTGCCAGAGGTGTAGGGTGCTGCAGCAAAGCCTTAGTTCATTGGGGCAATGTTCACTTACTTGAGTGAGACACAGATTCTGCAGGAAGTATGGTGTGTGTCTGTGGTGGGGGTTGTGGCCATGATGATCATAATAGATCTTTGCTCCCCGTGGCCAGGGACAGGAGCTGCTGCTTTTCCTGTGTTTTTATGGGCACAGATAGACTCTGCCAGGGAAGATAGGACAGAGACTGTGGGAGACAGAAACCCCATGTTTGGACTTCTTGTTCCTTCAAACTCCAGCAGGCTCAGCCCTGAACAACCCAGGATGGAGCAGATTGATGTCCCAAATGACTCAGCAGTGGAATCCACTTGCTTGTATAGTGTGACCACACACGTGGTAACCTCGTACAGCCAAATCTATTCCAACGGGGGTTACCATGTGGAAGAACACCACATCGTCATGTCGGTCAGCTTCAGTGGTGAGTGCTCTCAGGGCAAAGGACTCCCCTGTGACACAACGACTATCCCAGTAGATAGCCACCTGTCCGTCCTGCTGTCACCAGGCCCTAGGCAGTTACAGGGGCTACAAAAGGACAGACGTTCAATGCTGTGGAGCTTCAGGGGTTAGATTCGAACACACACCTTGGAAAAGGGAGAGTCTGCAGCTCAGGCAAGCCCCTGGTCATTGGGTCACACCCAGGTGATGCTCCATCACCTAGCCTTGGGCCTTGTTGCCCATGAAGTGCTGGCCAGCACCAATACAACTGGTAAGGAATGGATGCCAGTAGCCTACAGCCACATCCTTTGTGACATTCATGCCTAGATGAAACTCAGAATAGTCTCAGCTCTCCGGATCTTCCTCTGTGTCCACCTGCAGGAATTGGCACACAGTGCCATCCACAGTCCTTGTGCTCCATTGTTTCAGACATGAGTGGACTGAGCTGCCCAGACTTCTAAGCACCTGCCATGCACTAACACTCCTTATATCCAAGTCTCCTCTGTCAGGGGCCACTGATGTGGAAGGCGTCGTGAAAGCTGCAGGTTCCAGGTGGACCAGAGGCACAGTTCAAATTTCATGCCATCACCCAGTGGCCACACAAGGCACAGGGCAGTGTTCTGCTGTCCCTTTCCATTAGATGGGAGAGGGCTGTATTAAAGTGTTATCAGAAGAACCAGAGTGGCTGCTGGTGAGAGTAGGGATGCTAAGACATACTAATGGTGGCACACACTCAGATCATAGGAAATGTGCATGGTTTCCTACCCACTGGTGAGGATAGGACCTCTGCTCTCAATCAAAGCAGGTAGGGTGGGTCAGTGTACTCGAGATCCATCTCCTACTCTGAGGATTCCTCAAGAGAAGATGACAAACAAAACGATGTGGATGTGCTTGTGGCCTTCTCCTTAGAGCTGGGTGAGCTGCTGACAGTGCCTTTCCCTGTTTTATATAGCTGGCCAAACATTTGTTAATCTGAATGGACCTGAATCTGCACAACCCAGGTAAGTGTGCAGAACATGTTCATGCTTAAATGCAAGTATCCATGCAAAACTGCAGTCCAGGGAGAGACAGAACACAGCAGAGGGACTCATGGCACTCATGTAGGACTGTCCCCAAATATCTCTTAGGACAATGCTAACATTTATGATGGGAGTTGACACTACGTTTCCCTCTTTTTTGGTCATTTTTGACTGGGAATGAGACACTGTGAGGGCTCAAGGTCACTAGTCTATCCACATATTATTTAGGCAATGATGTATACTCTGCCTGGGTGAGAAGAGGCTGCAAACTCAATACTTATATCCTGTAGAGGACTTGGCATTCATTGGTAGGTTGTAGGAAATATTGCTGAAGGAGTTAAAAGCAAAAGAATAAAGGGACGAATAAAACATGTCTTCGAGAAAGGCAAGGGGAGAAAAGTCGGTGAAGAACCAGCATGACAAAGATTAATAGCACACACATTTGGTGAGCGGAAGCCTGTGGAATGATGTCATGTTCAGTTTGAGGGGACATATAGAGCTTATGTAGGACACAGTGTAAAACAGGAAAAAAAAAAAAGGGAATATAGCTCACTAGATAATTTGTCCTGTATGTTGGGCAGGAGGTGTATGGCAAACACACTTGTTTCTAGAACAACTCTATGGCGAATTGAGAATGAGTCTCAAAAGCACTACTGGAGCGTGCTTCTGGCAGGAAGGGGAAGTGCTGCTTGTGTCCTATGCCTTTGGCCCCAGGCGCACTGACAGAAGGAAAAGGCAGGAAGGAGTCACTATGTGACCAGTGCCCCCTTGGTGAAACTCCCCTGTCTTCACACCACAGCAGGCCAAGCCAGGAGCAACTTGGCCAGGACCCATGTGATAGCACATCTCAGTACTCAGGAAACTATTGTGCATGTTCCACGAGCACTAATGTGACAGCAACATACCACCTTTCATCTGCCAATGGTTATGGCATTGGCCCAGAAGAATACAGCTATGTGGCTAGTAATGTCATGGGTGAGTACTCCCAGGACCAAGGGCTACCTCCAGATGTGGGCTTTCTCCTGATAGCTATCAACCAACCTGTCTGCCCTGCTCTAGAGGATTGTGAGTTGGCTCAGCACCCCATGGTGTGAGAGCAGAGACTGTGGGTTCTGAAGCACATGCTGGGGAACTGATGACCTACAGCTATTCAAGGCTGTAGTCAGTGGGTCATGTGTGGATCACGTAACCCCTCTGCATGATAAGTGGCACCCCAATTAATTCTCTGGGCCTAGTACCCATAAGGTGCCAGCCAGTGCTTTTTGGTGGAGTAAGAAAGTGGTGCTGGAGGCCCATGGCCTCACCCTAGGTGACACTGATTGTGGTCCAGCCCCTCAGCTTTCCTATCCACCTTTGCCATTCAGCTGTGGTGCACAATTCCCTCCACGGAGAACCATGCCTTCCAGCTTCTGACATGACTTGACTGAGCACATTTGCATATTTGTCCTGGTGAATAGTCGACTGACCTCACAATTTGTCTCTGGGCATTAGAAGGGAGTTGTCTGCCTGTCACGTGCCACAAACTCCCAAGTCCGAGGCAATGCACGCAATGGGTTCAGCAGGCCTCCAGAAGCCTTCTCATGCCCTCAGTGTTCCATCTCTTTCTGAGACCTCTTCTCCATATCGAGCACACAATTCTAAGCCTGGCAAAGAAGCACTGAGGGGCATGTTGACCAGGGTCCCTGTGGATATCTTGGCTTCAGCCAGTGGGCATACAGCGGTGCAGCACACTGTTCCATTGCTCCTTTCTGTTGCATGGAAAGGGCTTGAGTACAGAGTGTTGGCAACCTTGAGCTTGGTCATGGTTGGGATCAACACTGGGGACTCAAGATGCTCTAGTGGTTTCTACAGAGGGGAGCCACAGGAAGGGTGCATGTGGTGCTTTCACCCAAAGAACAGTGTAAGGTCCTTTGGGATCATATTGGGAGCTGATAGGATCAGTGGTCTCCAAAAAACGCTTCATCAGCCACACCCAAGTGGATGACTCACCTAGGTGGTCAGGATGTCGCTATGTGTGTGGTCTGTAAGCGGTTTCCTGAAGGTCTCACCAAGTCACTCTCCAATGTTATTTGCAGTCACGCAGAGTAGTACTGAGGTGGACACACGCGCTACTTCCACCACTAACAGGTAAGCAACTAAAACATGTGAGCACCCAGTTGCAGGGATCTACACACAATCTCTGTATTGGGAGACACAGGTGAACCAGACCCGACGGCATGCAAGGTGACTCCTGCTTGCCAAGGGCTGAGGTCAAAAATGCCACCAACCTGTGCATCCCCAAAGGGTCTGATTGGGGCTACCACTGCTTCCTGCAATGAAGACATTGCTTGTGTTGGATACAATGAGCAGTGTTTGCAGGCCAACTTGAGCCCTTGGTGACTGCTCTGCACCTTTGAAGGGAAGCATGTCCTTCTTTGGTCTCTCTTGAGCACCTGTGAATGTCGGGAAGCTGCGTGGGTGGCATGAGGAGGTTTTCGATCAGGCAAGGAAGGGCTGAAGGAATGGTCTCGGCCCTGTGCTAGTCCTCAGTGGAGAGCCTGAAAGGTGGGGTATTCAAGGTCTTCATCCGGTGCAGTTGCTGCAACCAGGTGTGTGTCAATGAAGGGGCACTTGCTCTCGGGGTGCCCACCTGTGGGAGTGAGCCTTCTGCTGCGGTCCTGGGGATGGCAGTTCCGTATTGGTCAGCAGAGCCTGTGGCTCATTTGAAGGAGGCAGGATTTGAACCCTGTACACTGCTCTGTTTCTTGGCCTCCATGTCGCTATCTCTGTCTCACTCCCAAGAGCGTAGGGCAGCTGCCTTCTGGCCCCTGAGGGAGATGGCTGCTTCTGCCCTATTGCTTGGGAAGACAGGAAGGAGTCAGCTAGAATGTGGTGACATAGTCATGAATGTCCCTGGCCTCGCTCCACAACAGAGCACTCCTCCCCAGACTCCTGGTGGGTCAGCAAAGGAGGACAGTCCTATTGCTGCTCAGAGGTTTTTGCTCCTTTGTTGGGCAGGCCGTTTTGTGCCCTCACACCAGCTCTCCCCATATGTCTCTGATCATATGTGTCTGTCTGGGTCTGCACGGCACTCCTGGAGCATGCTTCTGGCAGGAAGGGGAAGTGCTGCTTGTGTCCTATGCCTTTGGCCCCATGCGCACTGACAGAAGGAAAAGGCAGGAAGGAGTCACTATGTGACCAGTGCCCCCTTGGTGAAACTCCCCTGTCTTCACACCACAGCAGGCCAAGCCAGGAGCAACTTGGCCAGGACCCGTGTGATAGCACATCTCAGTACTCAGGAAACTATTGTGCATGTTCCACGAGCACTAATGTGACAGCAACATACCACCTTTCATCTGCCAATGGTTATGGCATTGGCCCAGAAGAATACAGCTATGTGGCTAGTAATGTCATGGGTGAGTACTCCCAGGACCAAGGGCTACCTCCAGATGTGGGCTGTCTCCTGATAGCTATCAACCAACCTGTCTGCCCTGCTCTAGAGGATTGTGAGTTGGCTCAGCGCCCCATGGTGTGAGAGCAGAGACTGTGGGTTCTGAAGCACATGCTGGGGAACTGATGACCTACAGCTATTCAAGGCTGTAGTCAGTGGGTCATGTGTGGATCACGTAACCCCTCTGCATGATAAGTGGCACCCGTAACTAGTTCTCTGGGCCTAGTACCCATAAGGTGCCAGCCAGTGCTTTTTGGTGGAGTAAGAAAGTGGTGCTGGAGGCCCATGGCCTCACCCTAGGTGACACTGATTGTGGTCCAGCCCCTCAGCTTGCCTATCCACCTTCGCCATTCAGCTGTGGCGCACAATTCCCTCCACGGAGAACCATGCCTTCCAGCTTCTGACATGACTTGACTGAGCACATTTGCATATTTGTCCTGGTGAATAGTCGACTGACCTCACAATCCATTTCTGGGCATTAGAAGGGAGTTGTCTGCCTGTCAGGTGCCACAAACTCCCAAGTCCGAGGCAATGCACGCAATGGGTTCAGCAGGCCTCCAGAAGCCTTCTCATGTCCTCAGTGTTCCATCTCTTTCTGAGACCTCTTCTCCACATCGAGCACATACTTCTAATTCTGGCAATGAAGCACTGAGGGGCATGTTGACCAGGGTCCCTGTGGATATCTTGGCTTCAGCCAGTGGGCATACAGCGGTGCAGCACACTGTTCCATTGCTCCTTTCTGTTGCATGGAAAGGGCTTGAGTACAGAGTGTTGGCAACCTTGAGCTTGGTCATGGTTGGGATCAACACTGGGGACTCAAGATGCTCTAGTGGTTTCTACAGAGGGGAGCCACAGGAAGGGTGCATGTGGTGCTTTCACCCAAAGAACAGTGTAAGGTCCTTTGGGATCATATTGGGAGCTGATAGGATCAGTGGTCTCCAAAAAACGCTTCATCAGCCACACCCAAGTGGATGACTCACCTAGGTGGTCAGGATGTCGCTATGTGTGTGGTCTGTAAGCGGTTTCCTGAAGGTCTCACCAAGTCACTCTCCAATGTTATTTGCAGTCACGCAGAGTAGTACTGAGGTGGACACACGCGCTACTTCCACCACTAACAGGTAAGCAACTAAAACATGTGAGCACCCAGTTGCAGGGATCTACACACAATCTCTGTATTGGGAGACACAGGTGAACCAGACCCGACGGCATGCAAGGTGACTCCTGCTTGCCAAGGGCTGAGGTCAAAAATGCCACCAACCTGTGCATCCCCAAAGGGTCTGATTGGGGCTACCACTGCTTCCTGCAATGAAGACATTGCTTGTGTTGGATACAATGAGCAGTGTTTGCAGGCCAACTTGAGCCCTTGGTGACTGCTCTGCACCTTTGAAGGGAAGCATGTCCCTCTTTGGTCTCTCTTGAGCACCTGTGAATGTCGGGAAGCTGCGTGGGTGGCATGAGGAGGTTCTTGAGCAGGCAAGGAAGGGCTGAAGGAACGGTCTGGGCCCTGTGCTAGTCCTCAGTGGAGAGCCTGAAAGGTGGGGTATTCAAGGTCTTCATCCGGTGCAGTTGCTGCAACCAGGTGTGTGTCAATGAAGGGGCACTTGCTCTCGGGGTGCCCACCTGTGGGAGTGAGCCTTCTGCTGCGGTCCTGGGGATGGCAGTTCTGTATTGGTCAGCAGAGCCTATGGCTCATTTGAAGGAGGCAGGATTTGACCCCTGTACACTGCTCTGTTTCTTGGCCTCCATGTCGCTATCTCTGTCTCACTCCCAAGAGCGTAGGGCAGCTGCCTTCTGGCCCCTGAGGGAGATGGCTGCTTCTGCCCTATTGCTCTGGCTACAGAAGCTCTCTGTATCCTTGGGAAGACAGGAAGGAGTCAGCTAGAATGTGGTGACATAGTCATGAATGTCCCTGGCCTCGCCCCACAACAGAGCCCCCCCAGACTCCTGGTGGGTCAGCAAAGGAGGACAGTCCTATTGCTGCTCAGAGGTTTTTGCTCCTTTGTTGGGCAGGCCGTTTTGTGCCCTCACACCAGCTCTCCCCATATGTCTCTGATCATATGTGTCTGTCTGGGTCTGCACGGCACTCCTGGAGCATGCTTCTGGCAGGAAGGGGAAGTGCTGCTTGTGTCCTATGCCTTTGGCCCCATGCGCACTGACAGAAGGAAAAGGCAGGAAGGAGTCACTATGTGACCAGTGCCCCCTTGGTGAAACTCCCCTGTCTTCACACCACAGCAGGCCAAGCCAGGAGCAACTTGGCCAGGACCCGTGTGATAGCACATCTCAGTACTCAGGAAACTATTGTGCGTGTTCCACGAGCACTAATGCGACAGCAGCATACCACCTTTCATCTGCCAATGGTTATGGCATTGGCCCAGAAGAATACAGCTATGTGGCTAGTAATGTCATGGGTGAGTACTCCCAGGACCAAGGGCTACCTCCAGATGTGGGCTGTCTCCTGATAGCTATCAACCAACCTGTCTGCCCTGCTCTAGAGGATTGTGAGTTGGCTCAGCGCCCCATGGTGTGAGAGCAGAGACTGTGGGTTCTGAAGCACATGCTGGGGAACTGATGACCTACAGCTATTCAAGGCTGTATTCAGTGGGTCATGTGTGGATCACGTAACCCCTCTGCATGATAAGTGGCACCCCTAATTAATTCTCTGGGCCTAGTACCCATAAGGTGCCAGCCAGTGCTTTTTGGTGGAGTAAGAAAGTGGTGCTGGAGGCCCATGGCCTCACCCTAGGTGACACTGATTGTGGTCCAGCCCCTCAGCTTGCCTATCCACCTTCGCCATTCAGCTGTGGCGCACAATTCCCTCCACGGAGAACCATGCCTTCCAGCTTCTGACATGACTTGACTGAGCACATTTGCGTATTTGTCCTGGTGAATAGTCGACTGACCTCACAATCTGTCTCTGGGCATTAGAAGGGAGTTGTCTGCCTGTCAGGTGCCACAAACTCCCAAGTCCGAGGCAATGCACGCAATGGGTTCAGCAGGCCTCCAGAAGCCTTCTCATGCCCTCAGTGTTCCATCTCTTTCTGAGACCTCTTCTCCATATCGAGCACACACTTCTAAGCCTGGCAATGAAGCACCGAGGGGCATGTTGACCAGGGTCCCTGTGGATATCTTGGCTTCAGCCAGTGGGCATACAGCGGTGCAGCACACTGTTCCATTGCTCCTTTCTGTTGCATGGAAAGGGCTTGAGTACAGAGTGTTGGCAACCTTGAGCTTGGTCATGGTTGGGATCAACACTGGGGACTCAAGATGCTCTAGTGGTTTCTACAGAGGGGAGCCACAGGAAGGGTGCATGTGGTGCTTTCACCCAAAGAACAGTGTAAGGTCCTTTGGGATCATATTGGGAGCTGATAGGATCAGTGGTCTCCAAAAAACGCTTCATCAGCCACACCCAAGTGGATGACTCACCTAGGTGGTCAGGATGTCGCTATGTGTGTGGTCTGTAAGCGGTTTCCTGAAGGTCTCACCAAGTCACTCTCCAATGTTATTTGCAGTCACGCAGAATAGTACTGAGGTGGACACACGCGCTACTTCCACCACTAACAGGTAAGCAACTAAAACATGTGAGCACCCAGTTGCAGGGATCTACACACAATCTCTGTATTGGGAGACACAGGTGAACCAGACCCGACGGCATGCAAGGTGACTCCTGCTTGCCAAGGGCTGAGGTCAAAAATGCCACCAACCTGTGCATCCCCAAAGGGTCTGATTGGGGCTACCACTGCTTCCTGCAATGAAGACATTGCTTGGGTTGGATACAATGAGCAGTGTTTGCAGGCCAACTTGAGCCCTTGGTGACTGCTCTGCACCTTTGAAGGGAAGCATGTCCCCTTTTGGTCTGGGCCCTGTGCTAGTCCTCAGTGGAGAGCCTGAAAGGTGGGGTATTCAAGGTCTTCATCCGGTGCAGTTGCTGCAACCAGGTAGGTGTGTGTCAATGAAGGGGCACTTGCTCTCGGGGTGCCCACCTGTGGGAGTGAGCCTTCTGCTGCGGTCCTGGGGATGGCAGTTCTGTATTGGTCAGCAGAGCCTATGGCTCATTTGAAGGAGGCAGGATTTGACTCATGCACACTGCTCTGTTTCTTGGCCTCCATGTCGCTGTCTGTGTCTCACTCCCAAGAGTGTAGGGCAGCTGCCTTCCGGCCCCTGAGGGAGATGGCTGCTTCTGCCCTATTGCTCTGTCTACAGAAGCTCTTTGTATCCTTGGGAAGACAGGAAGGAGTCATCTAGAATGTGGTGACATAGTCATGAATGTCCCTGGCCTCTCCCCACAACAGAGCACCCCCCCCCCCAGACTCCTGGTGGGTCAGCAAAGGAGGACAGTCCTATTGCTGCTCAGAGGTTTTTGCTCCTTTGTTGGGCAGGCCGTTTTGTGCCCTCACACCAGCTCTCCCCATATGTCTCTGATCATATGTCTCTGTCTGGGTCTGCACGGCACTCCTGGAGCATGCTTCTGGCAGGAAGGGGAAGTGCTGCTTGTGTCCTATGCCTTTGGCCCCATGCGCACTGACAGAAGGAAAAGGCAGGAAGGAGTCACTATGTGACCAGTGCCCCCTTGGTGAAACTCCCCTGTCTTCACACCACAGCAGGCCAAGCCAGGAGCAACTTGGCCAGGACCCATGTGATAGCACATCTCAGTACTCAGGAAACTATTGTGCATGTTCCACGAGCACTAATGCGACAGCAGCATACCACCTTTCATCTGCCAATGGTTATGGCATTGGCCCAGAAGAATACAGCTATGTGGCTAGTAATGTCATGGGTGAGTACTCCCAGGACCAAGGGCTACCTCCAGATGTGGGCTCCTGTGCTATCACAACCTGTCTGCCCTGCTCTAGAGGATTGTGAGTTGGCTCAGCGCCCCATGGTGTGAGAGCAGAGACTGTGGGTTCTGAAGCACATGCTGGGGAACTGATGACCTACAGCTATTCAAGGCTGTAGTCAGTGGGTCATGTGTGGATCACGTAACCCCTCTGCATGATAAGTGGCACCCCTAATTAATTCTCTGGGCCTAGTACCCATAAGGTGCCAGCCAGTGCTTTTTGGTGGAGTAAGAAAGTGGTGCTGGAGGCCCATGGCCTCACCCTAGGTGACACTGATTGTGGTCCAGCCCCTCAGCTTGCCTATCCACCTTCGCCATTCAGCTGTGGCGCACAATTCCCTCCACAGAGAACCATGCCTTCCAGCTTCTGACATGACTTGACTGAGCACATTTGCATATTTGTCCTGGTGAATAGTCGACTGACCTCACAATCTGTCTCTGGGCATTAGAAGGGAGTTGTCTGCCTGTCAGGTGCCACAAACTCCCAAGTCTGAGGCAATGCACACACTGGGTTCAGCAGGCCTCCAGAAGCCTTCTCATGCCCTCAGTGTTCCATCTCTTTCTGAGACCTCTTCTCCATATCGAGCACACACTTCTAAGCCTGGCAAAGAAGCACTGAGGGGCATGTTGACCAGGGTCCCTGTGGATATCTTGGCTTCAGCCAGTGGGCATACAGCGGTGCAGCACACTGTTCCATTGCTCCTTTCTGTTGCATGGAAAGGGCTTGAGTACAGAGTGTTGGCAACCTTGAGCTTGGTCATGGTTGGGATCAACACTGAGGACTCAAGATGCTCTAGTGGTTTCTACAGAGGGGAGCCACAGGAAGGGTGCATGTGGTGCTTTCACCCAAAGAACAGTGTAAGGTCCTTTGGGATCATATTGGGAGCTGATAGGATCAGTGGTCTCCAAAAAACGCTTCATCAGCCACACCCAAGTGGATGACTCACCTAGGTGGTCAGGATGTCGCTATGTGTGTGGTCTGTAAGCGGTTTCCTGAAGGTCTCACCAAGTCACTCTCCAATGTTATTTGCAGTCACGCAGAATAGTACTGAGGTGGACACACGCGCTACTTCCACCACTAACAGGTAAGCAACTAAAACATATGGCCACCCAGTTGCAGGGATCTACACACAATCTCTGTATTGGGAGACACAGGTGAACCAGACCCGACGGCATGCAAGGTGACTCCTGCTGCTTGCCAAGGGCTGAGGTCAAAAATGCCACCAACCTGTGCATCCCCAAAGGGTCTGATTGGGGCTACCACTGCTTCCTGCAATGAAGACATTGCTTGTGTTGGATACAATGAGCAGTGTTTGCAGGCCAACTTGAGCCCTTGGTGACTGCTCTGCACCTTTGAAGGGAAGCATGTCCCCTTTTGGTCTGGGCCCTGTGCTAGTCCTCAGTGGAGAGCCTGAAAGGTGGGGTATTCAAGGTCTTCATCCGGTGCAGTTGCTGCAACCAGGTGTGTGTCAATGAAGGGGCACTTGCTCTCGGGGTGCCCACCTGTGGGAGTGAGCCTTCTGCTGCGGTCCTGGGGATGGCAGTTCCGTATTGGTCAGCAGAGCCTATGGCTCATTTGAAGGAGGCAGGATTTGACTCATGCACACTGCTCTGTTTCTTGGCCTCCATGTCTCTATCTGTGTCTCACTCCCAAGAGTGTAGGGCAGCTGCCTTCCGGCCCCTGAGGGAGATGGCTGCTTCTGCCCTATTGCTTGAGAAGACAGGAAGGAGTCAGCTAGAATGTGGTGACATAGTCATGAATGTCCCTGGCCTCGCCCCACAACAGAGCCCCCCCAGACTCCTGGTGGGTCAGCAAAGGAGGACAGTCCTATTGCTGCTCAGAGGTTTTTGCTCCTTTGTTGGGCAGGCCGTTTTGTGCCCTCACACCAGCTCTCCCCATATGTCTCTGATCATATGTGTCTGTCTGGGTCTGCACGGCACTCCTGGAGCATGCTTCTGGCAGGAAGGGGAAGTGCTGCTTGTGTCCTATGCCTTTGGCCCCATGCGCACTGACAGAAGGAAAAGGCAGGAAGGAGTCACTATGTGACCAGTGCCCCCTTGGTGAAACTCCCCTGTCTTCACACCACAGCAGGCCAAGCCAGGAGCAACTTGGCCAGGACCCATGTGATAGCACATCTCAGTACTCAGGAAACTATTGTGCATGTTCCACGAGCACTAATGCGACAGCAGCATACCACCTTTCATCTGCCAATGGTTATGGCATTGGCCCAGAAGAATACAGCTATGTGGCTAGTAATGTCATGGGTGAGTACTCCCAGGACCAAGGGCTACCTCCAGATGTGGGCTGTCTCCAACCTGTCTGCCCTGCTCTAGAGGATTGTGAGTTGGCTCAGCGCCCCATGGTGTGAGAGCAGAGACTGTGGGTTCTGAAGCACATGCTGGGGAACTGATGACCTACAGCTATTCAAGGCTGTAGTCAGTGGGTCATGTGTGGATCACGTAACCCCTCTGCATGATAAGTGGCACCCCTAATTAATTCTCTGGGCCTAGTACCCATAAGGTGCCAGCCAGTGCTTTTTGGTGGAGTAAGAAAGTGGTGCTGGAGGCCCATGGCCTCACCCTAGGTGACACTGATTGTGGTCCAGCCCCTCAGCTTTCCTATCCACCTTCGCCATTCAGCTGTGGCGCACAATTCCCTCCACGGAGAACCATGCCTTCCAGCTTCTGACATGACTTGACTGAGCACATTTGCGTATTTGTCCTGGTGAATAGTCGACTGACCTCACAATCTGTCTCTGGGCATTAGAAGGGAGTTGTCTGCCTGTCAGGTGCCACAAACTCCCAAGTCCGAGGCAATGCACGCAATGGGTTCAGCAGGCGTCCAGAAGCCTTCTCATGCCCTCAGTGTTCCATCTCTTTCTGAGACCTCTTCTCCATATCGAGCACACACTTCTAATCCTGGCAATGAAGCACCGAGGGGCATGTTGACCAGGGTCCCTGTGGATATCTTGGCTTCAGCCAGTGGGCATACAGCGGTGCAGCACACTGTTCCATTGCTCCTTTCTGTTGCATGGAAAGGGCTTGAGTACAGAGTGTTGGCAACCTTGAGCTTGGTCATGGTTGGGATCAACACTGGGGACTCAAGATGCTCTAGTGGTTTCTACAGAGGGGAGCCACAGGAAGGGTGCATGTGGTGCTTTCACCCAAAGAACAGTGTAAGGTCCTTTGGGATCATATTGGGAGCTGATAGGATCAGTGGTCTCCAAAAAACGCTTCATCAGCCACACCCAAGTGGATGACTCACCTAGGTGGTCAGGATGTTGCTATGTGGTCTGTAAGCGGTTTCCTGAAGGTCTCACCAAGTCACTCTCCAATGTTATTTGCAGTCACGCAGAGTAGTACTGAGGTGGACACACGCGCTACTTCCACCACTAACAGGTAAGCAACTAAAACATGTGACCACCCAGTTGCAGGGATCTACACACAATCTCTGTATTGGGAGACACAGGTGAACCAGGCAATATGGAATGGAATTTTCTTTGTCTTACTGTTTCTCAATGAGTAAATTCACCATCTGTAGCAGTTGCTCAAATCTCATCACTTACCATTGTGTTTTTGCTATCTAGACATTTTTTGTTTTCAGTTCTTTGTTCAATTCTTTTTTTTATTTGATTGTTTAGTTTTTATATTTTTTACTTTTTTTACATCATTAATTAGGGAACAAAATAGTAGTGCTGTATGAAGTTGTGTTTGAGTATTTTTTCCCTAGTTTTTTGTATAAATATAGCATAATATGGACATTGTTGGAGAAACCCCACCGAATATCCCACTGATCCCAGTCCTTAATGTGGTACATTCTCTGACATACTTGCTCAAGTGGTTGTGATACTTCACTAGTTATGAATTGCTGCCAATTTTGCCACTCCAACTATGATGTGGTCATTGAAGAATCCACTTTTGGCTTAGTCCATCACAGAGTTTCCATTTGTGCAATACTTCCCTGCCAAGATATAGGTTAGGTGGTTGATGTCCTCTTCTGTTCTGTTTTCTTGATTAGGGTTCTGAGTCTGCCATTTCAGTTGGGGAGATCTGCAAAGAAACTTGAGGTGTTCCCAGACCAGATTCTTGTATGTACTAGCAAGTACAGGGCCTACCACAGTTCTTCGTCCCGATCAGCTGGTGGTTGCAATTGCTGGGTTGCATCTGTTTTTAGCCCCTACTTGCACTGGAACCAATGGGTGTTGCAGTGTAGCCTGGTTCTGCCCAGCACATACTTGGTCCTCAAATAAGGCAGTGGGAGCTGCAGCCTAGTTGGAGCAACCCACAATAATCCCCACCAGGCGCACCCCTACCCTGGTTTGCCAGTATGTGTGGCAGGCTAGACCAATCTGCCCCATATCTCATTTGGCTCTCGTACATGTGGAAGGGTATTGAAATTTAGTTCCATCCAACCAGCTCAACGATCCAGACCTCATGGATGTTGTTGAGTACCTCTCTGTCTTGCCACCCTAGCCCCTGTCCTAGTTTTTTGTGCCCTCCCGTGTGAGAGGTAACCAAGAGGGAGGAGCCCATTTTTTCCCTCCCAGGTCTCTTATGGATTGTGCACTTTCCAGGTGGTTCTGTGGTTAGACTTGACAGTTTTGGCCGCCAGTGCCAGCTTCTGCTGCGATTAAGCCCCAACAACCCATACCCACTCTAATTTTGTTTGCACCGGTAGGAATAATCCACCCATCCTGGCTATTCCCTGATCTGTTCCACATGAGGCGCTTAGGTGCAGTAACCCTGCCTAGTCTGGTCTGTTTCCATCCCAGCTCACGCTCTCCAATGGGAGTAGCTGTCTGGCAAAGGAAACACCCCTTATAATCCTGCCGGCTCTGCAACTCCCTTCCTGATTCTCACGTGTGCTGGTTCGGAGCTGCGGTCACATCAGGTACAGGCAATCTCACTGTGGCATTCTGTGTTGTATACTGCTTTTGTGGCAACAGAACCTGGTTCGACCTAAACTCTGCTCCGACATTCGGGAATGACAGTGGATGACATGAACTGATTCAGGGAGGTCTACACACGAACCATGCAAAATGTATGCCAGTGGGACACTTTCCAAGACCTCTCCTTGGCTGTTTCCTTCCAAGCCTCTTGAGCTTAATTGCAGGGTCTGTGCACTGTCAGGGGAGCTGCCACGAAGGCAGCATTTGCTACTTCTCAATTTATCTCCACGTGACATCATATCTATATCGTTGTTTTGATCGCATGATCCTAGGGCAGCTGCCCTCTGCCCTTGAGGGAAATGGCTGCTAGTGCCATATTGATGTAGCTCCAGTGGCTCTCCAGCCGCTTGAGATGACAGGAAGGCATCAGTCAAAGTTCAGTGCTCCATTCATGAACCTCCCTTGCCTCACAACAAAACAGAGCCACCCGTGATCCACCCAGGTGGGAAGCCAAGACGGTCTGCCCTGACACATCAAGGGAAGCCCAGGGGACTGAACCCAGGGTGCTGCCATGGAAAAACACAGCAAAAAAGCATTTGGAGGAGAAAAGTGGCACCATGCCGGAAGGTCCCCTGGCCCAACAGATCCATCTCTATGGTGAGTCTGAGAATGGACACAGACTCCTGTGACACCTGCGGTCTCTTGCGCAAATGTAGACTTCAGGCAGGTCTGCCTCCTGCTGCTGCTGCCCGGGGTTTGTGTTGCATGGCATGAGAGTGAGTCAGTGTGATGGTTGGCTGTGGAGGCCATAGCATAGCCCTCGTAAAGCTCAGCCCAGGCCCTCACGTTGGGTCATGCCTGGCTCACTGCACCTTCCAGTGACACTGGTCTCTGCACTTTGGCCTCTGTGCTTACAGCCCCCATACACTCACCACTGGCACACTTCTTCCTGGCCAGACAAGTATGTGTTGGTCTCACCTTAACCTTTCCCTGACACTCATGGCCTGCTGATACCCCCTGATTGCCAAGGCTGTCAGCATTGGCATCCACATCCAGCAACCAGATGAGGGGTTCAAGTCTCTCTCCTGAGCTGACTAGCCTGTCCTTTGTGAGCTGAGCTTGCTGAACTCAACCAGACTACCTCAGTGTTCCAATGCTAGACCTGGAGCCTTTTTCCCACCATACCATGTGACCTTCCTGTGGTGCAGGTGACCTGAAACCCAGGAACTCTGCTCCAGTTGTGCCTCCTCGCGGTGCCTGTGAGCATGCTCAGCACGGCCATATTCCCATGAAATGGCAGAATGCTGTATGTCAGAGCATTGAGTGATGTTGCCAGTTTGTTTTGTGGGTGGTGTTGAGAGCATGGGTAAAATGGGAGCTGCAGTTGGGTGCCAGGGCTGAACGCTTAGGCCGTGTATGTCTCACACTGACCTAGTGAGGAAATGAGGTACCTGGCTCCCATGAGCTTGGACAATGCTGAGCAGTCTCCTGGAACCTTGTCCTGCTAGCCCTGAGACCTCCCCAAATGAGTAGCTTGCCTCTTGCTCTAGACAAGAGGTCAACATCCCTGTGGATCATCCCTGTGTGGTTGGCTCCCCTCACAATGCCCTTCCCTGTGTCATGTGATTTGTAGATACACTGCCGCTGTCTGCACTGGACAACAGCGCTCGAACTGCTCCTAAGATTGTGTAAGTCACCAGACAGTGTGGACACTCATGCTGCAGGGACCCACATGCACTCTTGGGAGTGGGAGTGGGAGTGGGAGACACAGGGTGGGCAACAGTGTCCCATGACACCCATGAGGGCTCATGCCCCCTTGTCTCTGAGGACCACACTGCCACCCATCCAGGGCGTTTCAACCCGGGTATGCCTATACCTTGCTTTGGAAACCTTGTCTACATTGGTTGTGTTTCACTGGCTCTTGCAGGCGATTTTGAGCCCCTATGGGCTCTTATGCCATTGCGGGCTGAAGCCTGTCCCTGCTTGCCCTCAGGTGTATTCCTGTGCATGTGTCACAATGCTCTGTGGTTTCCCTGGCTTGAAACTTGAGCCAGCACACAGGAGCTAAAGACTTGTCATGGGGGCTGTGCTGGTCATTGGGGAGAGCCTTAGAGGTAGCGATGTGAAAGCATTGAGCAGGAGCAGTTCCTGCGGCCAGGCATGTAGACTTGAAGGGGCCTTGGCTCTCAGGTGTGGCACACAGCAGGAGTGGGTTCTTGGGATGGGATCGAGGGTGGGTGGTCCCCTTGGTCACCTGAACCCTTGCATCCCTTGCCAGGCGGGCAAGCTTTTCCCTCTCTCCCCTGTTCTCCCTCCACGTCTGCATCTATTTCTCTGTGTAGTTCTCATGCTCCTAGGGCAGCTGCCCTCTGCCCTTGAGGGAAATGGCTGCTAGTGCCATATTGATGTAGCTCCAGTGGCTCTCCAGCCGCTTGAGATGACAGGAAGGAGTCAGTCAAAGTTCAGTGCTCCATTCATGAACCTCCCTTGCCTCACAACAAAACAGAGCCACCCGTGATCCACCCAGGTGGGAAGCCAAGACGGTCTGCCCTGACACATCAAGGGAAGCCCAGGGGACTGAACCCAGGGTGCTGCCATGGAAAAACACAGCAAAAAAGCATTTGGAGGAGAAAAGTGGCACCATGCCGGAAGGTCCCCTGGCCCAACAGATCCATCTCTATGGTGAGTCTGAGAATGGACACAGACTCCTGTGACACCTGCGGTCTCTTGCGCAAATGTAGCTTCAGGCAGGTCTGCCTCCTGCTGCTGCTGCCCGGGGTTTGTGTTGCATGGCATGAGAGTGAGTCAGTGTGATGGTTGGCTGTCGAGGCCATAGCATAGCCCTCGTAAAGCTCAGCCCAGGCCCTCACGTTGGGTCATGCCTGGCTCACTGCACCTTCCAGTGACACTGGTCTCTGCACTTTGGCCTCTGTGCTTACAGCCCCCATACACTCACCACTGGCACACTTCTTCCTGGCCAGACAAGTATGTGTTGGTCTCACCTTAACCTTTCCCTGACACTCATGGCCTGCTGATACCCCCTGATTGCCAAGGCTGTCAGCATTGGCATCCACATCCAGCAACCAGATGAGGGGTTCAAGTCTCTCTCCTGAGCTGACTAGCCTGTCCTTTGTGAGCTGAGCTTGCTGAACTCAACCAGACTACCTCAGTGTTCCAATGCTAGACCTGGAGCCTTTTTCCCACCATACCATGTGACCTTCCTGTGGTGCAGGTGACCTGAAACCCAGGAACTCTGCTCCAGTTGTGCCTCCTCGCGGTGCCTGTGAGCATGCTCAGCACGGCCATATTCCCATGAAATGGCAGAATGCTGTATGTCAGAGCATTGAGTGATGTTGCCAGTTTGTTTTGTGGGTGGTGTTGAGAGCATGGGTAAAATGGGAGCTGCAGTTGGGTGCCAGGGCTGAAAGCTTAGGCCGTGTATGTCTCACACTGACCTAGTGAGGAAATGAGGTACCTGGCTCCCATGAGCTTGGACGATGCTGAGCAGTCTCCTGGAACCTTGTCCTGCTAGCCCTGAGACCTCCCAAAATGAGTAGCTTGCCTCTTGCTCTAGACAAGAGGTCAACATCCCTGTGGATCATCCCTGTGTGGTTGGCTCCCCTCACAATGCCCTTCCCTGTGTCATGTGATTTGTAGATACACTGCCGCTGTCTGCACTGGACAACAGCGCTCGAACTGCTCCTAAGATTGTGTAAGTCACCAGACAGTGTGGACACTCATGCTGCAGGGACCCACATGCACTCTTGGGAGTGGGAGTGGGAGTGGGAGACACAGGGTGGGCAACAGTGTCCCATGACACCCATGAGGGCTCATGCCCCCTTGTCTCTGAGGACCACACTGCCACCCATCCAGGGCGTTTCAACCCGGGTATGCCTATACCTTGCTTTGGAAACATTGTCTACATTGGTTGTGTTTCACTGGCTCTTGCAGGCGATTTTGAGCCCCTATGGGCTCTTATGCCATTGCGGGCTGAAGCCTGTCCCTGCTTGCCCTCAGGTGTATTCCCGTGCGTGTGTCACGATGCTCTGTGGTTTCCCTGGCTTGAAACTTGAGCCAGCACACAGGAGCTAAAGACTTGTCATGGGGGCTGTGCTGGTCATGGGGGGAGAGCCTTAGAGGTAGCGATGTCAAAGCATTGAGCAGGAGCAGTTCCTGCGGCCAGGCATGTAGACTTGAAGGGGCATTGGCTCTCAGGTGTGGCACACAGCAGGAGTGGGTTCTTGGGATGGGATCGAGGGTGGGTGGTCCCCTTGGTCACCTGAGCCCTTGCATCCCTTGCCAGGCGGGCAAGCTTTTCCCTCTCTCCCCTGCTCTCCCTCCACGTCTGCATCTATTTCTCTGTGTAGTTCTCATGCTCCTAGGGCAGCTGCCCTCTGCCCTTGAGGGAAATGGCTGCTAGTGCCATATTGATGTAGCTCCAGTGGCTCTCCAGCCGCTTGAGATGACAGGAAGGAGTCAGTCAAAGTTCAGTGCTCCATTCATGAACCTCCCTTGCCTCACAACAAAACAGAGCCACCCGTGATCCACCCAGGTGGGAAGCCAAGACGGTCTGCCCTGACACATCAAGGGAAGCCCAGGGGACTGAACCCAGGGTGCTGCCATGGAAAAAAACAGCATTTGGAGGAGAAAAGTGGCACCATGCCGGAAGGTCCCCTGGCCCAACAGATCCATCTCTATGGTGAGTCTGAGAATGGACACAGACTCCTGTGACACCTGCGGTCTCTTCCGCAAATGTAGCTTCAGGCAGGTCTGCCTCCTGCTGCTGCTGCCCGGGGTTTATGTTGCATGGCATGAGAGTGAGTCAGTGTGATGGTTGGCTGTGGAGGCCATAGCATAGCCCTCGTAAAGCTCAGCCCAGGCCCTCACGTTGGGTCATGCCTGGCTCACTGCACCTTCCAGTGACACTGGTCTCTGCACTTTGGCCTCTGTGCTTACAGCCCCATACACTCACCACTGGCACACTTCTTCCTGGCCAGACAAGTATGTGTTGGTCTCACCTTAACCTTTCCCTGACACTCATGGCCTGCTGATACCCCCTGATTGCCAAGGCTGTCAGCATTGGCATCCACATCCAGCAACCAGATGAGGGGTTCAAGTCTCTCTCCTGAGCTGACTAGCCTGTCCTTTGTGAGCTGAGCTTGCTGAACTCAACCAGACTACCTCAGTGTTCCAATGCTAGACCTGGAGCCTTTTTCCCACCATACCATGTGACCTTCCTGTGGTGCAGGTGACCTGAAACCCAGGAACTCTGCTCCAGTTGTGCCTCCTCGCGGTGCCTGTGAGCATGCTCAGCACGGCCATATTCCCATGAAATGGCAGAATGCTGTATGTCAGAGCATTGAGTGATGTTGCCAGTTTGTTTTGTGGGTGGTGTTGAGAGCATGGGTAAAATGGGAGCTGCAGTTGGGTGCCAGGGCTGAACGCTTAGGCCGTGTATGTCTCACACTGACCTAGTGAGGAAATGAGGTACCTGGCTCCCATGAGCTTGGACAATGCTGACCAGTCTCCTGGAACCTTGTCCTGCTAGCCCTGAGACCTCCCAAAATGAGTAGCTTGCCTCTTGCTCTAGACAAGAGGTCAACATCCCTGTGGATCATCCCTGTGTGGTTGGCTCCCCTCACAATGCCCTTCCCTGTGTCATGTGATTTGTAGATACACTGCCGCTGTCTGCACTGGACAACAGCGCTCGAACTGCTCCTAAGATTGTGTAAGTCACCAGACAGTGTGGACACTCACGCTGCAGGGACCCACATGCACTCTTGGGAGTGGGAGTGGGAGTGGGAGACACAGGGTGGGCAACAGTGTCCCATGACACCCATGAGGGCTCATGCCCCCTTGTCTCTGAGGACCACACTGCCACCCATCCAGGGCGTTTCAACCCGGGTATGCCTACATCTTGCATTGGAAACCTTGTCTACATTGGTTGTGTTTCACTGGCTCTTGCAGGCGATTTTGAGCCCCTATGGGCTCTTATGCCATTGCGGGCTGAAGCCTGTCCCTGCTTGCCCTCAGGTGTATTCCCGTGCGTGTGTCACGATGCTCTGTGGTTTCCCTGGCTTGAAACTTGAGCCAGCACACAGGAGCTAAAGAATTGTCATGGGGGCTGTGCTGGTCATGGGGGGAGAGCCTTAGAGGTAGCGATGTCAAAGCATTGAGCAGGAGCAGTTCCTGCGGCCAGGCATGTAGACTTGAAGGGGCATTGGCTCTCAGGTGTGGCACACAGCAGGAGTGGGTTCTTGGGATGGGATCGAGGGTGGGTGGTCCCCTTGGTCACCTGAGCCCTTGCATCCCTTGCCAGGCGGGCAAGCTTTTCCCTCTCTCCCCTGCTCTCCCTCCACGTCTGCATCTATTTCTCTGTGTAGTTCTCATGCTCCTAGGGCAGCTGCCCTCTGCCCTTGAGGGAAATGGCTGCTAGTGCCATATTGATGTAGCTCCAGTGGCTCTCCAGCCGCTTGAGATGACAGGAAGGAGTCAGTCAAAGTTCAGTGCTCCATTCATGAACCTCCCTTGCCTCACAACAAAACAGAGCCACCCGTGATCCACCCAGGTGGGAAGCCAAGACGGTCTGCCCTGACACATCAAGGGAAGCCCAGGGGACTGAACCCAGGGTGCTGCCATGGAAAAAACAGCATTTGGAGGAGAAAAGTGGCACCATGCCGGAAGGTCCCCTGGCCCAACAGATCCATCTCTATGGTGAGTCTGAGAATGGACACAGACTCCTGTGACACCTGCAGTCTCTTCCGCAAATGTAACTTCAGGCAGGTCTGCCTGCTGCTGCTGCTGCCCGGGGTTTATGTTGCATGGCATGAGAGTGAGTCAGTGTGATGGTTGGCTGTGGAGGCCATAGCATAGCCCTCGTAAAGCTCAGCCCAGGCCCTCACGTTGGGTCATGCCTGGCTCACTGCACCTTCCAGTGACACTGGTCTCTGCACTTTGGCCTCTGTGCTTATAGCCCTCATACACTCACCACTGGCACACTTCTTCCTGGCCAGACAAGTATGTGTTGGTCTCACCTTAACCTTTCCCTGACACTCATGGCCTGCTGATACCCCCTGATTGCCAAGGCTGTCAGCATTGGCATCCACATCCAGCAACCAGATGAGGGGTTCAAGTCTCTCTCCTGAGCTGACTAGCCTGTCCTTTGTGAGCTGAGCTTGCTGAACTCAACCAGACTACCTCAGTGTTCCAATGCTAGACCTGGAGCCTTTTTCCCACCATACCATGTGACCTTCCTGTGGTGCAGGTGACCTGAAACCCAGGAACTCTGCTCCAGTTGTGCCTCCTCGCGGTGCCTGTGAGCATGCTCAGCACGGCCATATTCCCATGAAATGGCAGAATGCTGTATGTCAGAGCATTGAGTGATGTTGCCAGTTTGTTTTGTGGGTGGTGTTGAGAGCATGGGTAAAATGGGAGCTGCAGTTGGGTGCCAGGGCTGAAAGCTTAGGCCGTGTATGTCTCACACTGACCTAGTGAGGAAATGAGGTACCTGGCTCCCATGAGCTTGGACAATGCTGAGCAGTCTCCTGGAACCTTGTCCTGCTAGCCCTGAGACCTCCCAAAATGAGTAGCTTGCCTCTTGCTCTAGACAAGAGGTCAACATCCCTGTGGATCATCCCTGTGTGGTTGGCTCCCCTCACAATGCCCTTCCCTGTGTCATGTGATTTGTAGATACACTGCCGCTGTCTGCACTGGACAACAGCGCTCGAACTGCTCCTAAGATTGTGTAAGTCACCAGACAGTGTGGACACTCCTGCTGCAGGGACCCACATGCACTCTTGGGAGTGGGAGTGGGAGTGGGAGACACAGGGTGGGCAACAGTGTCCCATGACACCCATGAGGGCTCATGCCCCCTTGTCTCTGAGGACCACACTGCCACCCATCCAGGGCGTTTCAACCCGGGTATGCCTATACCTTGCTTTGGAAACATTGTCTACATTGGTTGTGTTTCACTGGCTCTTGCAGGCGATTTTGAGCCCCTATGGGCTCTTATGCCATTGCGGGCTGAAGCCTGTCCCTGCTTGCCCTCAGGTGTATTCCCGTGCATGTGTCACGATGCTCTGTGGTTTCCCTGGCTTGAAGCTTGAGCCAGCACACAGGAGCTAAAGAATTGTCATGGGGGCTGTGCTGGTCATGGGGGGAGAGCCTTAGAGGTAGCGATGTGAAAGCATTGAGCAGGAGCAGTTCCTGCGGCCAGGCATGTAGACTTGAAGGGGCATTGGCTCTCAGGTGTGGCACACAGCAGGAGTGGGTTCTTGGGATGGGATCGAGGGTGGGTGGTCCCCTTGGTCACCTGAGCCCTTGCATCCCTTGCCAGGCGGGCAAGCTTTTCCCTCTCTCCCCTGCTCTCCCTCCACGTCTGCATCTATTTCTCTGTGTAGTTCTCATGCTCCTAGGGCAGCTGCCCTCTGCCCTTGAGGGAAATGGCTGCTAGTGCCATATTGATGTAGCTCCAGTGGCTCTCCAGCCGCTTGAGATGACAGGAAGGAGTCAGTCAAAGTTCAGTGCTCCATTCATGAACCTCCCTTGCCTCACAACAAAACAGAGCCACCCGTGATCCACCCAGGTGGGAAGCCAAGACGGTCTGCCCTGACACATCAAGGGAAGCCCAGGGGACTGAACCCAGGGTGCTGCCATGGAAAAAAAAGCATTTGGAGGAGAAAAGTGGCACCATGCCGGAAGGTCCCCTGGCCCAACAGATCCATCTCTATGGTGAGTCTGAGAATGGACACAGACTCCTGTGACACCTGCGGTCTCTTGCGCAAATGTAGCTTCAGGCAGGTCTGCCTCCTGCTGCTGCTGCCCCGGGTTTGTGTTGCATGGCATGAGAGTGAGTCAGTGTGATGGTTGGCTGTGGAGGCCATAGCATAGCCCTCGTAAAGCTCAGCCCAGGCCCTCACGTTGGGTCATGCCTGGCTCACTGCACCTTCCAGTGACACTGGTCTCTGCACTTTGGCCTCTGTGCTTACAGCCCCCATACACTCACCACTGGCACACTTCTTCCTGGCCAGACAAGTATGTGTTGGTCTCACCTTAACCTTTCCCTGACACTCATGGCCTGCTGATACCCCCTGATTGCCAAGGCTGTCAGCATTGGCATCCACATCCAGCAACCAGATGAGGGGTTCAAGTCTCTCTCCTGAGCTGACTAGCCTGTCCTTTGTGAGCTGAGCTTGCTGAACTCAACCAGACTACCTCAGTGTTCCAATGCTAGACCTGGAGCCTTTTTCCCACCATACCATGTGACCTTCCTGTGGTGCAGGTGACCTGAAACCCAGGAACTCTGCTCCAGTTGTGCCTCCTCGCGGTGCCTGTGAGCATGCTCAGCACGGCCATATTCCCATGAAATGGCAGAATGCTGTATGTCAGAGCATTGAGTGATGTTGCCAGTTTGTTTTGTGGGTGGTGTTGAGAGCATGGGTAAAATGGGAGCTGCAGTTGGGTGCCAGGGCTGAAAGCTTAGGCCGTGTATGTCTCACACTGACCTAGTGAGGAAATGAGGTACCTGGCTCCCATGAGCTTGGACAATGCTGACCAGTCTCCTGGAACCTTGTCCTGCTAGCCCTGAGACCTCCCAAAATGAGTAGCTTGCCTCTTGCTCTAGACAAGAGGTCAACATCCCTGTGGATCATCCCTGTGTGGTTGGCTCCCCTCACAATGCCCTTCCCTGTGTCATGTGATTTGTAGATACACTGCCGCTGTCTGCACTGGACAACAGCGCTCGAACTGCTCCTAAGATTGTGTAAGTCTCCAGACAGTGTGGACACTCATGCTGCAGGGACCCACATGCACTCTTGGGAGTGGGAGTGGGAGTGGGAGACACAGGGTGGGCAACAGTGTCCCATGACACCCATGAGGGCTCATGCCCCCTTGTCTCTGAGGACCACACTGCCACCCATCCAGGGCGTTTCAACCCGGGTATGCCTATACCTTGCTTTGGAAACATTGTCTACATTGGTTGTGTTTCACTGGCTCTTGCAGGCGATTTTGAGCCCCTATGGGCTCTTATGCCATTGCGGGCTGAAGCCTGTCCCTGCTTGCCCTCAGGTGTATTCCCGTGCGTGTGTCACGATGCTCTGTGGTTTCCCTGGCTTGAAACTTGAGCCAGCACACAGGAGCTAAAGACTTGTCATGGGGGCTGTGCTGGTCATGGGGGGAGAGCCTTAGAGGTAGCGATGTCAAAGCATTGAGCAGGAGCAGTTCCTGCGGCCAGGCATGTAGACTTGAAGGGGCATTGGCTCTCAGGTGTGGCACACAGCAGGAGTGGGTTCTTGGGATGGGATCGAGGGTGGGTGGTCCCCTTGGTCACCTGAGCCCTTGCATCCCTTGCCAGGCGGGCAAGCTTTTCCCTCTCTCCCCTGCTCTCCCTCCACGTCTGCATCTATTTCTCTGTGTAGTTCTCATGCTCCTAGGGCAGCTGCCCTCTGCCCTTGAGGGAAATGGCTGCTAGTGCCATATTGATGTAGCTCCAGTGGCTCTCCAGCCGCTTGAGATGACAGGAAGGAGTCAGTCAAAGTTCAGTGCTCCATTCATGAACCTCCCTTGCCTCACAACAAAACAGAGCCACCCGTGATCCACCCAGGTGGGAAGCCAAGACGGTCTGCCCTGACACATCAAGGGAAGCCCAGGGGACTGAACCCAGGGTGCTGCCATGGAAAAAACAAAAGCATTTGGAGGAGAAAAGTGGCACCATGCCGGAAGGTCCCCTGGCCCAACAGATCCATCTCTATGGTGAGTCTGAGAATGGACACAGACTCCTGTGACACCTGCGGTCTCTTGCGCAAATGTAGGAAGAGGCAGGTCTGCCTCCTGCTGCTGCTGCCCGGGGTTTGTGTTGCATGGCATGAGAGTGAGTCAGTGTGATGGTTGGCTGTGGAGGCCATAGCATAGCCCTCGTAAAGCTCAGCCCAGGCCCTCACGTTGGGTCATGCCTGGCTCACTGCACCTTCCAGTGACACTGGTCTCTGCACTTTGGCCTCTGTGCTTACAGCCCCCATACACTCACCACTGGCACACTTCTTCCTGGCCAGACAAGTATGTGTTGGTCTCACCTTAACCTTTCCCTGACACTCATGGCCTGCTGATACCCCCTGATTGCCAAGGCTGTCAGCATTGGCATCCACATCCAGCAACCAGATGAGGGGTTCAAGTCTCTCTCCTGAGCTGACTAGCCTGTCCTTTGTGAGCTGAGCTTGCTGAACTCAACCAGACTACCTCAGTGTTCCAATGCTAGACCTGGAGCCTTTTTCCCACCATACCATGTGACCTTCCTGTGGTGCAGGTGACCTGAAACCCAGGAACTCTGCTCCAGTTGTGCCTCCTCGCGGTGCCTGTGAGCATGCTCAGCACGGCCATATTCCCATGAAATGGCAGAATGCTGTATGTCAGAGCATTGAGTGATGTTGCCAGTTTGTTTTGTGGGTGGTGTTGAGAGCATGGGTAAAATGGGAGCTGCAGTTGGGTGCCAGGGCTGAAAGCTTAGGCCGTGTATGTCTCACACTGACCTAGTGAGGAAATGAGGTACCTGGCTCCCATGAGCTTGGACGATGCTGAGCAGTCTCCTGGAACCTTGTCCTGCTAGCCCTGAGACCTCCCCAAATGAGTAGCTTGCCTCTTGCTCTAGACAAGAGGTCAACATCCCTGTGGATCATCCCTGTGTGGTTGGCTCCCCTCACCATGCCCTTCCCTGTGTCATGTGATTTGTAGATACACTGCCGCTGTCTGCACTGGACAACAGCGCTCGAACTGCTCCTAAGATTGTGTAAGTCACCAGACAGTGTGGACACTCACGCTGCAGGGACCCACATGCACTCTTGGGAGTGGGAGTGGGAGTGGGAGACACAGGGTGGGCAACAGTGTCCCATGACACCCATGAGGGCTCATGCCCCCTTGTCTCTGAGGACCACACTGCCACCCATCCAGGGCGTTTCAACCCGGGTATGCCTATACCTTGCTTTGGAAACATTGTCTACATTGGTTGTGTTTCACTGGCTCTTGCAGGCGATTTTGAGCCCCTATGGGCTCTTATGCCATTGCGGGCTGAAGCCTGTCCCTGCTTGCCCTCAGGTGTATTCCCGTGCATGTGTCACGATGCTCTGTGGTTTCCCTGGCTTGAAACTTGAGCCAGCACACAGGAGCTAAAGAATTGTCATGGGGGCTGTGCTGGTCATGGGGGGAGAGCCTTAGAGGTAGCGATGTGAAAGCATTGAGCAGGAGCAGTTCCTGCGGCCAGGCATGTAGACTTGAAGGGGCATTGGCTCTCAGGTGTGGCACACAGCAGGAGTGGGTTCTTGGGATGGGATCGAGGGTGGGTGGTCCCCTTGGTCACCTGAGCCCTTGCATCCCTTGCCAGGCGGGCAAGCTTTTCCCTCTCTCCCCTGCTCTCCCTCCACGTCTGCATCTATTTCTCTGTGTAGTTCTCATGCTCCTAGGGCAGCTGCCCTCTGCCCTTGAGGGAAATGGCTGCTAGTGCCATATTGATGTATCTCCAGTGGCTCTCCAGCCGCTTGAGATGACAGGAAGGAGTCAGTCAAAGTTCAGTGCTCCATTCATGAACCTCCCTTGCCTCACAACAAAACAGAGCCACCCGTGATCCACCCAGGTGGGAAGCCAAGACGGTCTGCCCTGACACATCAAGGGAAGCCCAGGGGACTGAACCCAGGGTGCTGCCATGGAAAAAAAAGCATTTGGAGGAGAAAAGTGGCACCATGCCGGAAGGTCCCCTGGCCCAACAGATCCATCTCTATGGTGAGTCTGAGAATGGACACAGACT
Source organism: Ochotona curzoniae (assembly GCF_017591425.1). Taxonomy (NCBI): domain Eukaryota; kingdom Metazoa; phylum Chordata; class Mammalia; order Lagomorpha; family Ochotonidae; genus Ochotona; species Ochotona curzoniae. The sequence goes on along the minus strand of NW_024467095.1, from coordinate 23,399,191 downwards.
CCTGTGACACCTGCGGTCTCTTCTGCAAATGTAGCTTCAGGCAGGTCTGCCTGCTGCTGCTGCTGCCCGGGTTTTATGTTGCATGGCATGAGAGTGAGTCAGTGTGATGGTTGGCTGTGGCGGCCATAGCATAGCCCTCGTAAAGCTCAGCCCAGGCCCTCACGTTGGGTCATGCCTGGCTCACTGCACCTTCCAGTGACACTGGTCTCTGCACTTTGGTCTCTGTGCTTACAGCCCCCATACACTCACCACTGGCACACTTCTTCCTGGCCAGACAAGTATGTGTTGGTCTCACCTTAACCTTTCCCTGACACCCATGGCCTGCTGATACCCCCTGATTGCCAAGGCTGTCAGCATTGGCATCCACATCCAGCAACCAGATGAGGGGTTCAAGTCTCTCTCCTGAGCTGACTAGCCTGTCCTTTGTGAGCTGAGCTTGCTGAACTCAACCAGACTACCTCAGTGTTCCAATGCTAGACCTGGAGCCTTTTTCCCACCATACCATGTGACCTTCCTGTGGTGCAGGTGACCTGAAACCCAGGAACTCTGCTCCAGTTGTGCCTCCTCGCGGTGCCTGTGAGCATGCTCAGCACGGCCATATTCCCATGAAATGGCAGAATGCTGTATGTCAGAGCATTGAGTGATGTTGCCAGTTTGTTTTGTGGGTGGTGTTGAGAGCATGGGTAAAATGGGAGCTGCAGTTGGGTGCCAGGGCTGAAAGCTTAGGCCGTGTATGTCTCACACTGATCTAGTGAGGAAATGAGGTACCTGGCTCCCATGAGCTTGGACAATGCTGACCAGTCTCCTGGAACCTTGTCCTGCTAGCCCTGAGACCTCCCCAAATGAGTAGCTTGCCTCTTGCTCTAGACAAGAGGTCAACATCCCTGTGGATCATCCCTGTGTGGTTGGCTCCCCTCACAATGCCCTTCCCTGTGTCATGTGATTTGTAGATACACTGCCGCTGTCTGCACTGGACAACAGCGCTCGAACTGCTCCTAAGATTGTGTAAGTCACCAGACAGTGTGGACACTCACGCTGCAGGGACCCACATGCACTCTTGGGAGTGGGAGTGGGAGTGGGTGACACAGGGTGGGCAACAGTGTCCCATGACACCCATGAGGGCTCATGCCCCCTTGTCTCTGAGGACCACACTGCCACCCATCCAGGGCATTTCAACCCGGGTATGCCTATACCTTGCTTTGGAAACATTGTCTACATTGGTTGTGTTTCACTGGCTCTTGCAGGCGATTTTGAGCCCCTATGGGCTCTTATGCCATTGCGGGCTGAAGCCTGTCCCTGCTTGCCCTCAGGTGTATTCCCGTGCATGTGTCACGATGCTCTGTGGTTTCCCTGGCTTGAAACTTGAGCCAGCACACAGGAGCTAAAGACTTGTCATGGGGGCTGTGCTGGTCATGGGGGGAGAGCCTTAGAGGTAGCGATGTGAAAGCATTGAGCAGGAGCAGTTCCTGCGGCCAGGCATGTAGACTTGAAGGGGCATTGGCTCTCAGGTGTGGCACACAGCAGGAGTGGGTTCTTGGGATGGGATCGAGGGTGGGTGGTCCCCTTGGTCACCTGAGCCCTTGCATCCCTTGCCAGGCAGGCAAGCTTTTCCCTCTCTGCCCTGCTCTCCCTCCACGTCTGCATCTATTTCTCTGTGTAGTTCTCATGCTCCTAGGGCAGCTGCCCTGTGCCCTTGAGGGAAATGGCTGCTAGTGCCATATTGATGTAGCTCCAGTGGCTCTCCAGCCGCTTGAGATGACAGGAAGGAGTCAGTCAAAGTTCAGTGCTCCATTCATGAACCTCCCTTGCCTCACAACAAAACAGAGCCACCCGTGATCCACCCAGGTGGGAAGCCAAGACGGTCTGCCCTGACACATCAAGGGAAGCCCAGGGGACTGAACCCAGGGTGCTGCCATGGAAAAAACAGCATTTGGAGGAGAAAAGTGGCACCATGCCGGAAGGTCCCCTGGCCCAACAGATCCATCTCTATGGTGAGTCTGAGAATGGACACAGACTCCTGTGACACCTGCAGTCTCTTGCGCAAATGTAACTTCAGGCAGGTCTGCCTCCTGCTGCTGCTGCCCGGGGTTTATGTTGCATGGCATGAGAGTGAGTCAGTGTGATGGTTGGCTGTGGAGGCCATAGCATATCCCTCTTAAAGCTCAGCCCAGGCCCTCACGTTGGGTCATGCCTGGCTCACTGCACCTTCCAGTGACACTGGTCTCTGCACTTTGGCCCCTGTGCTTATAGCCCCCATACACTCACCACTGGCACACTTCTTCCTGGCCAGACAAGTATGTGTTGGTCTCACCTTAACTTTTCCCTGACACTCATGGCCTGCTGATACCCCCTGATTGCCAAGGCTGTCAGCATTGGCATCCACATCCAGCAACCAGATGAGGGGTTCAAGTCTCTCTCCTGAGCTGACTAGCCTGTCCTTTGTGAGCTGAGCTTGCTGAACTCAACCAGACTACCTCAGTGTTCCAATGCTAGACCTGGAGCCTTTTTCCCACCATACCATGTGACCTTCCTGTGGTGCAGGTGACCTGAAACCCAGGAACTCTGCTCCAGTTGTGCCTCCTCGCGGTGCCTGTGAGCATGCTCAGCACGGCCATATTCCCATGAAATGGCAGAATGCTGTATGTCAGAGCATTGAGTGATGTTGCCAGTTTGTTTTGTGGGTGGTGTTGAGAGCATGGGTAAAATGGGAGCTGCAGTTGGGTGCCAGGGCTTAAAGCTTAGGCCGTGTATGTCTCACACTGATCTAGTGAGGAAATGAGGTACCTGGCTCCCATGAGCTTGGACAATGCTGACCAGTCTCCTGGAACCTTGTCCTGCTAGCCCTGAGACCTCCCCAAATGAGTAGCTTGCCTCTTGCTCTAGACAAGAGGTCAACATCCCTGTGGATCATCCCTGTGTGGTTGGCTCCCCTCACCATGCCCTTCCCTGTGTCATGTGATTTGTAGATACACTGCCGCTGTCTGCACTGGACAACAGCGCTCGAACTGCTCCTAAGATTGTGTAAGTCACCAGACAGTGTGGACACTCATGCAGCAGGGACCCACATGCACTCTTGGGAGTGGGAGTGGGAGTGGGTGACACAGGGTGGGCAACAGTGTCCCATGACACCCATGAGGGCTCATGCCCCCTTGTCTCTGAGGACCACACTGCCACCCATCCAGGGCATTTCAACCCGGGTATGCCTATACCTTGCTTTGGAAACCTTGTCTACATTGGTTGTGTTTCACTGGCTCTTGCAGGCGATTTTGAGCCCCTATGGGCTCTTATGCCATTGCGGGCTGAAGCCTGTCCCTGCTTGCCCTCAGGTGTATTCCTGTGCGTGTGTCACGATGCTCTGTGGTTTCCCTGGCTTGAAACTTGAGCCAGCACACAGGAGCTAAAGACTTGTCATGGGGGCTGTGCTGGTCATGGGGGGAGAGCCTTAGAGGTAGCGATGTGAAAGCATTGAGCAGGAGCAGTTCCTGCGGCCAGGCATGTAGACTTGAAGGGGCATTGGCTCTCAGGTGTGGCACACAGCAGGAGTGGGTTCTTGGGATGGGATCGAGGGTGGGTGGTCCCCTTGGTCACCTGAGCCCTTGCATCCCTTGCCAGGCGGGCAAGCTTTTCCCTCTCTGCCCTGCTCTCCCTCCACGTCTGCATCTATTTCTCTGTGTAGTTCTCATGCTCCTAGGGCAGCTGCCCTCTGCCCTTGAGGGAAAGGACTGCTAGTGCCATATTGATGTATCTCCAGTGGCTCTCCAGCCGCTTGAGATGACAGGAAGGAGTCAGTCAAAGTTCAGTGCTCCATTCATGAACCTCCCTTGCCTCACAACAAAACAGAGCCACCCGTGATCCACCCAGGTGGGAAGCCAAGACGGTCTGCCCTGACACATCAAGGGAAGCCCAGGGGACTGAACCCAGGGTGCTGCCATGGAGAAACACAGCACAAAAGCATTTGGAGGAGAAAAGTGGCACCATGCCGGAAGGTCCCCTGGCCCAACAGATCCATCTCTATGGTGAGTCTGAGAATGGACACAGACTCCTGTGACACCTGCGGTCTCTTCCGCAAATGTAGCTTCAGGCAGGTCTGCCTCCTGCTGCTGCTGCCCGGGGTTTATGTTGCATGGCATGAGAGTGAGTCAGTGTGATGGTTGGCTGTGGAGGCCATAGCATAGCCCTCGTAAAGCTCAGCCCAGGCCCTCACGTTGGGTCATGCCTGGCTCACTGCACCTTCCAGTGACACTGGTCTCTGCCCTGTGGTCTCTGTGCTTACAGCCCCCATACACTCACCACTGGCACACTTCTTCCTGGCCAGACAAGTATGTGTTGGTCTCACCTTAACCTTTCCCTGACACTCATGGCCTGCTGATACCCCCTGATTGCCAAGGCTGTCAGCATTGGCATCCACATCCAGCAACCAGATGAGGGGTTCAAGTCTCTCTCCTGAGCTGACTAGCCTGTCCTTTGTGAGCTGAGCTTGCTGAACTCAACCAGACTACCTCAGTGTTCCAATGCTAGACCTGGAGCCTTTTTCCCACCATACCATGTGACCTTCCTGTGGTGCAGGTGACCTGAAACCCAGGAACTCTGCTCCAGTTGTGCCTCCTCGCGGTGCCTGTGAGCATGCTCAGCACGGCCATATTCCCATGAAATGGCAGAATGCTGTATGTCAGAGCATTGAGTGATGTTGCCAGTTTGTTTTGTGGGTGGTGTTGAGAGCATGGGTAAAATGGGAGCTGCAGTTGGGTGCCAGGGCTGAAAGCTTAGGCCGTGTATGTCTCACACTGACCTAGTGAGGAAATGAGGTAGCTGGCTCCCATGAGCTTGGACGATGCTGACCAGTCTCCTGGAACCTTGTCCTGCTAGCCCTGAGACCTCCCAAATTGAGTAGCTTGCCTCTTGCTCTAGACAAGAGGTCAACATCCCTGTGGATCATCCCTGTGTGGTTGGCTCCCCTCACCATGCCCTTCCCTGTGTCATGTGATTTGTAGATACACTGCCGCTGTCTGCACTGGACAACAGCGCTCGAACTGCTCCTAAGATTGTGTAAGTCACCAGACAGTGTGGACACTCATGCTGCAGGGACCCACATGCACTCTTGGGAGTGGGAGTGGGAGTGGGAGACACAGGGTGGGAGACACAGGGTGGGCAACAGTGTCCCATGATGCCCATGAGGGCTCATGCCCCCTTGTCTCTGAGGACCACACTGCCACCCATCCAGGGCGTTTCAACCCGGGTATGCCTATACCTTGCTTTGGAAACATTGTCTACATTGGTTGTGTTTCACTGGCTCTTGCAGGCGATTTTGAGCCCCTATGGGCTCTTATGCCATTGCGGGCTGAAGCCTGTCCCTGCTTGCCCTCAGGTGTATTCCCGTGCGTGTGTCACGATGCTCTGTGGTTTCCCTGGCTTGAAACTTGAGCCAGCACACAGGAGCTAAAGACTTGTCATGGGGGCTGTGCTGGTCATGGGGGGAGAGCCTTAGAGGTAGCGATGTCAAAGCATTGAGCAGGTGCAGTTCCTGCGGCCAGGCATGTAGACTTGAAGGGGCATTGGCTCTCAGGTGTGGCACACAGCAGGAGTGGGTTCTTGGGATGGGATCGAGGGTGGGTGGTCCCCTTGGTCACCTGAGCCCTTGCATCCCTTGCCAGGCGGGCAAGCTTTTCCCTCTCTGCCCTGCTCTCCCTCCACGTCTGCATCTATTTCTCTGTGTAGTTCTCATGCTCCTAGGGCAGCTGCCCTCTGCCCTTGAGGGAAATGGCTGCTAGTGCCATATTGATGTAGCTCCCCTGGCTCTCCAGCCGCTTGCCACTTGAGATGACAGGAAGGAGTCAGTCAAAGTTCAGTGCTCCATTCATGAACCTCCCTTGCCTCACAACAAAACAGAGCCACCCGTGATCCACCCAGGTGGGAAGCCAAGACGGTCTGCCCTGACACATCAAGGGAAGCCCAGGGGACTGAACCCAGGGTGCTGCCATGGAAAAAAAAGCATTTGGAGGAGAAAAGTGGCACCATGCCGGAAGGTCCCCTGGCCCAACAGATCCATCTCTATGGTGAGTCTGAGAATGGACACAGACTCCTGTGACACCTGCTGTCTCTTGCGCAAATGTAGCTTCAGGCAGGTCTGCCTCCTGCTGCTGCTGCCCGGGGTTTATGTTGCATGGCATGAGAGTGAGTCAGTGTGATGGTTGGCTGTGGAGGCCATAGCATAGCCCTCGTAAAGTTCAGCCCAGGCCCTCACGTTGGGTCATGCCTGGCTCACTGCACCTTCCAGTGACACTGGTCTCTGCCCTGTGGTCTCTGTGCTTACAGCCCCCATACACTCACCACTGGCACACTTCTTCCTGGCCAGACAAGTATGTGTTGGTCTCACCTTAACCTTTCCCTGACACTCATGGCCTGCTGATACCCCCTGATTGCCAAGGCTGTCAGCATTGGCATCCACATCCAGCAACCAGATGAGGGGTTCAAGTCTCTCTCCTGAGCTGACTAGCCTGTCCTTTGTGAGCTGAGCTTGCTGAACTCAACCAGACTACCTCAGTGTTCCAATGCTAGACCTGGAGCCTTTTTCCCACCATACCATGTGACCTTCCTGTGGTGCAGGTGACCTGAAACCCAGGAACTCTGCTCCAGTTGTGCCTCCTCGCGGTGCCTGTGAGCATGCTCAGCACGGCCATATTCCCATGAAATGGCAGAATGCTGTATGTCAGAGCATTGAGTGATGTTGCCAGTTTGTTTTGTGGGTGGTGTTGAGAGCATGGGTAAAATGGGAGCTGCAGTTGGGTGCCAGGGCTGAAAGCTTAGGCCGTGTATGTCTCACACTGACCTAGTGAGGAAATGAGGTACCTGGCTCCCATGAGCTTGGACAATGCTGACCAGTCTCCTGGAACCTTGTCCTGCTAGCCCTGAGACCTCCCCAAATGAGTAGCTTGCCTCTTGCTCTAGACAAGAGGTCAACATCCCTGTGGATCATCCCTGTGTGGTTGGCTCCCCTCACCATGCCCTTCCCTGTGTCATGTGATTTGTAGATACACTGCCGCTGTCTGCACTGGACAACAGCGCTCGAACTGCTCCTAAGATTGTGTAAGTCACCAGACAGTGTGGACACTCATGCTGCAGGGACCCACATGCACTCTTGGGAGTGGGAGTGGGAGTGGGAGACACAGGGTGGGCAACAGTGTCCCATGACACCCATGAGGGCTCATGCCCCCTTGTCTCTGAGGACCACACTGCCACCCATCCAGGGCATTTCAACCCGGGTATGCCTATACCTTGCTTTGGAAACATTGTCTACATTGGTTGTGTTTCACTGGCTCTTGCAGGCGATTTTGAGCCCCTATGGGCTCTTATGCCATTGCGGGCTGAAGCCTGTCCCTGCTTGCCCTCAGGTGTATTCCCGTGCATGTGTCACGATGCTCTGTGGTTTCCCTGGCTTGAAACTTGAGCCAGCACACAGGAGCTAAAGACTTGTCATGGGAGCTGTGCTGGTCATGGGGGGAGAGCCTTAGAGGTAGCGATGTGAAAGCATTGAGCAGGAGCAGTTCCTGCGGCCAGGCATGTAGACTTGAAGGGGCATTGGCTCTCAGGTGTGGCACACAGCAGGAGTGGGTTCTTGGGATGGGATCGAGGGTGGGTGGTCCCCTTGGTCACCTGAGCCCTTGCATCCCTTGCCAGGCGGGCAAGCTTTTCCCTCTCTCCCCTGCTCTCCCTCCACGTCTGCATCTATTTCTCTGTGTAGTTCTCATGCTCCTAGGGCAGCTGCCCTCTGCCCTTGAGGGAAATGGCTGCTAGTGCCATATTGATGTAGCTCCAGTGGCTCTCCAGCCGCTTGAGATGACAGGAAGGAGTCAGTCAAAGTTCAGTGCTCCATTCATGAACCTCCCTTGCCTCACAACAAAACAGAGCCACCCGTGATCCACCCAGGTGGGAAGCCAAGACGGTCTGCCCTGACACATCAAGGGAAGCCCAGGGGACTGAACCCAGGGTGCTGCCATGGAAAAACACAAAAGCATTTGGAGGAGAAAAGTGGCACCATGCCGGAAGGTCCCCTGGCCCAACAGATCCATCTCTATGGTGAGTCTGAGAATGGACACAGACTCCTGTGACACCTGCGGTCTCTTCCGCAAATGTAGCTTCAGGCAGGTCTGCCTCCTGCTGCTGCTGCCCGGGGTTTATGTTGCATGGCATGAGAGTGAGTCAGTGTGATGGTTGGCTGTGGAGGCCATAGCATAGCCCTCGTAAAGCTCAGCCCAGGCCCTCATGTTGGGTCATGCCTGGCTCACTGCACCTTCCAGTGACACTGGTCTCTGCACTTTGGCCTCTGTGCTTACAGCCCCCATACACTCACCACTGGCACACTTCTTCCTGGCCAGACAAGTATGTGTTGGTCTCACCTTAACCTTTCCCTGACACTCATGGCCTGCTGATACCCCCTGATTGCCAAGGCTGTCAGCATTGGCATCCACATCCAGCAACCAGATGAGGGGTTCAAGTCTCTCTCCTGAGCTGACTAGCCTGTCCTTTGTGAGCTGAGCTTGCTGAACTCAACCAGACTACCTCAGTGTTCCAATGCTAGACCTGGAGCCTTTTTCCCACCATACCATGTGACCTTCCTGTGGTGCAGGTGACCTGAAACCCAGGAACTCTGCTCCAGTTGTGCCTCCTCGCGGTGCCTGTGAGCATGCTCAGCACGGCCATATTCCCATGAAATGGCAGAATGCTGTATGTCAGAGCATTGAGTGATGTTGCCAGTTTGTTTTGTGGGTGGTGTTGAGAGCATGGGTAAAATGGGAGCTGCAGTTGGGTGCCAGGGCTGAAAGCTTAGGCCGTGTATGTCTCACACTGACCTAGTGAGGAAATGAGGTACCTGGCTCCCATGAGCTTGGACAATGCTGACCAGTCTCCTGGAACCTTGTCCTGCTAGCCCTGAGACCTCCCCAAATGAGTAGCTTGCCTCTTGCTCTAGACAAGAGGTCAACATCCCTGTGGATCATCCCTGTGTGGTTGGCTCCCCTCACCATGCCCTTCCCTGTGTCATGTGATTTGTAGATACACTGCCGCTGTCTGCACTGGACAACAGCGCTCGAACTGCTCCTAAGATTGTGTAAGTCACCAGACAGTGTGGACACTCACGCTGCAGGGACCCACATGCACTCTTGGGAGTGGGAGTGGGAGTGGGAGACACAGGGTGGGCAACAGTGTCCCATGACACCCATGAGGGCTCATGCCCCCTTGTCTCTGAGGACCACACTGCCACCCATCCAGGGCATTTCAACCCGGGTATGCCTATACCTTGCTTTGGAAACATTGTCTACATTGGTTGTGTTTCACTGGCTCTTGCAGGCGATTTTGAGCCCCTATGGGCTCTTATGCCATTGCGGGCTGAAGCCTGTCCCTGCTTGCCCTCAGGTGTATTCCCGTGCATGTGTCACGATGCTCTGTGGTTTCCCTGGCTTGAAGCTTGAGCCAGCACACAGGAGCTAAAGACTTGTCATGGGGGCTGTGCTGGTCATGGGGGGAGAGCCTTAGAGGTAGCGATGTGAAAGCATTGAGCAGGAGCAGTTCCTGCGGCCAGGCATGTAGACTTGAAGGGGCATTGGCTCTCAGGTGTGGCACACAGCAGGAGTGGGTTCTTGGGATGGGATCGAGGGTGGGTGGTCCCCTTGGTCACCTGAGCCCTTGCATCCCTTGCCAGGCGGGCAAGCTTTTCCCTCTCTGCCCTGCTCTCCCTCCACGTCTGCATCTATTTCTCTGTGTAGTTCTCATGCTCCTAGGGCAGCTGCCCTCTGCCCTTGAGGGAAAGGACTGCTAGTGCCATATTGATGTAGCTCCAGTGGCTCTCCAGCCGCTTGAGATGACAGGAAGGAGTCAGTCAAAGTTCAGTGCTCCATTCATGAACCTCCCTTGCCTCACAACAAAACAGAGCCACCCGTGATCCACCCAGGTGGGAAGCCAAGACGGTCTGCCCTGACACATCAAGGGAAGCCCAGGGGACTGAACCCAGGGTGCTGCCATGGAAAAAAAAGCATTTGGAGGAGAAAAGTGGCACCATGCCAGAAGGTCCCCTGGCCCAACAGATCCATCTCTATGGTGAGTCTGAGAATGGACACAGACTCCTGTGACACCTGCGGTCTCTTCTGCAAATGTAGCTTCAGGCAGGTCTGCCAGCTGCTGCTGCTGCCCGGGGTTTATGTTGCATGGCATGAGAGTGAGTCAGTGTGATGGTTGGCTGTGGAGGCCATAGCATAGCCCTCGTAAAGCTCAGCCCAGGCCCTCATGTTGGGTCATGCCTGGCTCACTGCACCTTCCAGTGACACTGGTCTCTGCACTTTGGCCTCTGTGCTTACAGCCCCCATACACTCACCACTGGCACACTTCTTCCTGGCCAGACAAGTATGTGTTGGTCTCACCTTAACCTTTCCCTGACACCCATGGCCTGCTGATACCCCCTGATTGCCAAGGCTGTCAGCATTGGCATCCACATCCAGCAACCAGATGAGGGGTTCAAGTCTCTCTCCTGAGCTGACTAGCCTGTCCTTTGTGAGCTGAGCTTGCTGAACTCAACCAGACTACCTCAGTGTTCCAATGCTAGACCTGGAGCCTTTTTCCCACCATACCATGTGACCTTCCTGTGGTGCAGGTGACCTGAAACCCAGGAACTCTGCTCCAGTTGTGCCTCCTCGCGGTGCCTGTGAGCATGCTCAGCACGGCCATATTCCCATGAAATGGCAGAATGCGTATGTCAGAGCATTGAGTGATGTTGCCAGTTTGTTTTGTGGGTGGTGTTGAGAGCATGGGTAAAATGGGAGCTGCAGTTGGGTGCCAGGGCTGAAAGCTTAGGCCGTGTATGTCTCACACTGACCTAGTGAGGAAATGAGGTACCTGGCTCCCATGAGCTTGGACAATGCTGACCAGTCTCCTGGAACCTTGTCCTGCTAGCCCTGAGACCTCCCAAAATGAGTAGCTTGCCTCTTGCTCTAGACAAGAGGTCAACATCCCTGTGGATCATCCCTGTGTGGTTGGCTCCCCTCACCATGCCCTTCCCTGTGTCATGTGATTTGTAGATACACTGCCGCTGTCTGCACTGGACAACAGCGCTCGAACTGCTCCTAAGATTGTGTAAGTCACCAGACAGTGTGGACACTCACGCTGCAGGGACCCACATGCACTCTTGGGAGTGGGAGTGGGAGTGGGAGTGGGAGACACAGGGTGGGCAACAGTGTCCCATGACACCCATGAGGGCTCATGCCCCCTTGTCTCTGAGGACCACACTGCCACCCATCCAGGGCATTTCAACCCGGGTATGCCTATACCTTGCTTTGGAAACCTTGTCTACATTGGTTGTGTTTCACTGGCTCTTGCAGGCGATTTTGAGCCCCTATGGGCTCTTATGCCATTGCGGGCTGAAGCCTGTCCCTGCTTGCCCTCAGGTGTATTCCCGTGCATGTGTCACGATGCTCTGTGGTTTCCCTGGCTTGAAACTTGAGCCAGCACACAGGAGCTAAAGACTTGTCATGGGGGCTGTGCTGGTCATGGGGGGAGAGCCTTAGAGGTAGCGATGTGAAAGCATTGAGCAGGAGCAGTTCCTGTGGCCAGGCATGTAGACTTGAAGGGGCATTGGCTCTCAGGTGTGGCACACAGCAGGAGTGGGTTCTTGGGATGGGATCGAGGGTGGGTGGTCCCCTTGGTCACCTGAGCCCTTGCATCCCTTGCCAGGCAGGCAAGCTTTTCCCTCTCTGCCCTGCTCTCCCTCCACGTCTGCATCTATTTCTCTGTGTAGTTCTCATGCTCCTAGGGCAGCTGCCCTCTGCCCTTGAGGGAAAGGACTGCTAGTGCCATATTGATGTATCTCCAGTGGCTCTCCAGCCGCTTGAGATGACAGGAAGGCGTCAGTCAAAGTTCAGTGCTCCATTCATGAACCTCCCTTGCCTCACAACAAAACAGAGCCACCCGTGATCCACCCAGGTGGGAAGCCAAGACGGTCTGCCCTGACACATCAAGGGAAGCCCAGGGGACTGAACCCAGGGTGCTGCCATGGAAAAAAAAGCATTTGGAGGAGAAAAGTGGCACCATGCCGGAAGGTCCCCTGGCCCAACAGATCCATCTCTATGGTGAGTGTGAGAATGGACACAGACTCCTGTGACACCTGCGGTCTCTTCTGCAAATGTAGCTTCAGGCAGGTCTGCCAGCTGCTGCTGCTGCCCGGGGTTTATGTTGCATGGCATGAGAGTGAGTCAGTGTGATGGTTGGCTGTGGAGGCCATAGCATAGCCCTCGTAAAGCTCAGCCCAGGCCCTCACGTTGGGTCATGCCTGGCTCACTGCACCTTCCAGTGACACTGGTCTCTGCACTTTGGTCTCTGTGCTTACAGCCCCCATACACTCACCACTGGCACACTTCTTCCTGGCCAGACAAGTATGTGTTGGTCTCACCTTAACCTTTCCCTGACACCCATGGCCTGCTGATACCCCCTGATTGCCAAGGCTGTCAGCATTGGCATCCACATCCAGCAACCAGATGAGGGGTTCAAGTCTCTCTCCTGAGCTGACTAGCCTGTCCTTTGTGAGCTGAGCTTGCTGAACTCAACCAGACTACCTCAGTGTTCCAATGCTAGACCTGGAGCCTTTTTCCCACCATACCATGTGACCTTCCTGTGGTGCAGGTGACCTGAAACCCAGGAACTCTGCTCCAGTTGTGCCTCCTCGCGGTGCCTGTGAGCATGCTCAGCACGGCCATATTCCCATGAAATGGGAGCATTGAGTGATGTTGCCAGTTTGTTTTGTGGGTGGTGTTGAGAGCATGGGTAAAATGGGAGCTGCAGTTGGGTGCCAGGGCTGAAAGCTTAGGCCGTGTATGTCTCACACTGACCTAGTGAGGAAATGAGGTACCTGGCTCCCATGAGCTTGGACAATGCTGAGCAGTCTCCTGGAACCTTGTCCTGCTAGCCCTGAGACCTCCCCAAATGAGTAGCTTGCCTCTTGCTCTAGACAAGAGGTCAACATCCCTGTGGATCATCCCTGTGTGGTTGGCTCCCCTCACCATGCCCTTCCCTGTGTCATGTGATTTGTAGATACACTGCCGCTGTCTGCACTGGACAACAGCGCTCGAACTGCTCCTAAGATTGTGTAAGTCACCAGACAGTGTGGACACTCATGCTGCAGGGACCCACATGCACTCTTGGGAGTGGGAGTGGGAGTGGGAGTGGGAGTGGGAGTGGGAGACACAGGGTGGGCAACAGTGTCCCATGACACCCATGAGGGCTCATGCCCCCTTGTCTCTGAGGACCACACTGCCACCCATCCAGGGCGTTTCAACCCGGGTATGCCTATACCTTGCTTTGGAAACATTGTCTACATTGGTTGTGTTTCACTGGCTCTTGCAGGCGATTTTGAGCCCCTATGGGCTCTTATGCCATTGCGGGCTGAAGCCTGTCCCTGCTTGCCCTCAGGTGTATTCCCGTGCATGTGTCACGATGCTCTGTGGTTTAATTGGCTTGAAACTTGAGCCAGCACACAGGAGCTAAAGACTTGTCATGGGGGCTGTGCTGGTCATGGGGGGAGAGCCTTAGAGGTAGCGATGTGAAAGCATTGAGCAGGAGCAGTTCCTGCGGCCAGGCATGTAGACTTGAAGGGGCATTGGCTCTCAGGTGTGGCACACAGCAGGAGTGGGTTCTTGGGATGGGATCGAGGGTGGGTGGTCCCCTTGGTCACCTGAGCCCTTGCATCCCTTGCCAGGCAGGGCAAGCTTTTCCCTCTCTCCCCTGCTCTCCCTCCACGTCTGCATCTATTTCTCCGTGTAGTTCTCATGCTCCTAGGGCAGCTGCCCTCTGCCCTTGAGGGAAATGGCTGCTAGTGCCATATTGATGTAGCTCCAGTGGCTCTCCAGCCGCTTGAGATGACAGGAAGGCGTCAGTCAAAGTTCAGTGCTCCATTCATGAACCTCCCTTGCCTCACAACAAAACAGAGCCAACCGTGATCCACCCAGGCAGGAAGCCAAGAAGGTCTGCCCTGACACATCAAGGGAAGCCCAGGGGACTGAACCCAGGGTGCTGCCATGGAAAAAAAAAAGCATTTGGAGGAGAAAAGTGGCACCATGCCGGAAGGTCCCCTGGCCCAACAGATCCATCTCTATGGTGAGTCTGAGAATGGACACAGACTCCTGTGACACCTGCGGTCTCTTGCGCAAATGTAGCTTCAGGCAGGTCTGCCTCCTGCTGCTGCCCGGGGTTTGTGTTGCATGGCATGAGAGTGAGTCAGTGTGATGGTTGGCTGTGGAGGCCATAGCATAGCCCTCGTAAAGCTCAGCCCAGGCCCTCACGTTGGGTCATGCCTGGCTCACTGCACCTTCCAGTGACACTGGTCTCTGCACTGTGGTCTCTGTGCTTACAGCCCCCATACACTCACCACTGGCACACTTCTTCCTGGCCAGACAAGTATGTGTTGGTCTCACCTTAACCTTTCCCTGACACTCATGGCCTGCTGATACCCCCTGATTGCCAAGGCTGTCAGCATTGGCATCCACATCCAGCAACCAGATGAGGGGTTCAAGTCTCTCTCCTGAGCTGACTAGCCTGTCCTTTGTGAGCTGAGCTTGCTGAACTCAACCAGACTACCTCAGTGTTCCAATGCTAGACCTGGAGCCTTTTTCCCACCATACCATGTGACCTTCCTGTGGTGCAGGTGACCTGAAACCCAGGAACTCTGCTCCAGTTGTGCCTCCTCGCGGTGCCTGTGAGCATGCTCAGCACGGCCATATTCCCATGAAATGGCAGAATGCTGTATGTCAGAGCATTGAGTGATGTTGCCAGTTTGTTTTGTGGGTGGTGTTGAGAGCATGGGTAAAATGGGAGCTGCAGTTGGGTGCCAGGGCTGAAAGCTTAGGCCGTGTATGTCTCACACTGACCTAGTGAGGAAATGAGGTACCTGGCTCCCATGAGCTTGGACAATGCTGAGCAGTCTCCTGGAACCTTGTCCTGCTAGCCCTGAGACCTCCCCAAATGAGTAGCTTGCCTCTTGCTCTAGACAAGAGGTCAACATCCCTGTGGATCATCCCTGTGTGGTTGGCTCCCCTCACAATGCCCTTCCCTGTGTCATGTGATTTGTAGATACACTGCCGCTGTCTGCACTGGACAACAGCGCTCGAACTGCTCCTAAGATTGTGTAAGTCACCAGACAGTGTGGACACTCATGCTGCAGGGACCCACATGCACTCTTGGGAGTGGGAGTGGGAGTGGGAGTGGGAGACACAGGGTGGGCAACAGTGACCCATGACACCATGAGGGCTCATGCCCCCTTGTCTCTGAGGACCACACTGCCACCCATCCAGGGCGTTTCAACCCGGGTATGCCTATACCTTGCTTTGGAAACATTGTCTACATTGGTTGTGTTTCACTGGCTCTTGCAGGCGATTTTGAGCCCCTATGGGCTCTTATGCCATTGCGGGCTGAAGCCTGTCCCTGCTTGCCCTCAGGTGTATTCCCGTGCGTGTATCACGATGCTCTGTGGTTTACTTGGCTTGAAACTTGAGCCAGCACACAGGAGCTAAAGACTTGTCATGGGGGCTGTGCTGGTCATGGGGGGAGAGCCTTAGAGGTAGCGATGTCAAAGCATTGAGCAGGTGCAGTTCCTGCGGCCAGGCATGTAGACTTGAAGGGGCATTGGCTCTCAGGTGTGGCACACAGCAGGAGTGGGTTCTTGGGATGGGATCGAGGGTGGGTGGTCCCCTTGGTCACCTGAGCCCTTGCATCCCTTGCCAGGCGGGCAAGCTTTTCCCTCTCTCCCCTGCTCTCCCTCCACGTCTGCATCTATTTCTCTGTGTAGTTCTCATGCTCCTAGGGCAGCTGCCCTCTGCCCTTGAGGGAAATGGCTGCTAGTGCCATATTGATGTAGCTCCAGTGGCTCTCCAGCCGCTTGAGATGACAGGAAGGAGTCAGTCAAAGTTCAGTGCTCCATTCATGAACCTCCCTTGCCTCACAACAAAACAGAGCCACCCGTGATCCACCCAGGTGGGAAGCCAAGACGGTCTGCCCTGACACATCAAGGGAAGCCCAGGGGACTGAACCCAGGGTGCTGCCATGGAAAAACACAGCAAAAAAGCATTTGGAGGAGAAAAGTGGCACCATGCCGGAAGGTCCCCTGGCCCAACAGATCCATCTCTATGGTGAGTCTGAGAATGGACACAGACTCCTGTGACACCTGTGGTCTCTTCCGCAAATGTAGCTTCAGGCAGGTCTGATTCCTGCTGCTGCTGCTGCCCGGGGTTTGTGTTGCATGGCATGAGAGTGAGTCAGTGTGATGGTTGGCTGTCGAGTCCATATCGTATTTGTTGCAAAGGTTATTTCTGTTCTAACTGTGCCTCATTTTTTCATCTTCACTCTTCCAGCGGCACTTCTCTTTGTTGTGTCCTCTGTTGTTTCCATTCAAGCGCTCGTAGCACGCATTTTCCCTAAGTGGAATACAAATTTGTGTTCTGTTCCCTTCAGTTTCTCGGTGACACTCATGGTCTTGTGAGTTGAGTTCAATCTGTCTGAATTTACGTCTATGTCCAGGAAATTGACATGTAGTTCCATCTATCCTGAGTTGACTAGTTTCACTTTTGAGATGGATTCTGATAGCCTTGTGGTTCCATCTATCCTGAGTTGACTAGTTTCACTTTTGAGATGGATTCTGATAGCCTTGTGGTCTCTTCTCTGTTTTTCCTTAGTGTAATAATTTTATCCCTTGGAGCTGCACCTTTGGCCCTTATTATCCATGTACATATGTGATCTTCAAGCTGTTTGTGTGACCTGGAAACAGGATTCTCTGCTTATGTTACTCCTCATCCAAGTTGATGTGAGAAGGCACAGTTCTGCCTCTTTCCCATAAAATGACAGAGGTTTGTAATTCAGAGCCTTATCTTAAGATTTGAGTGGATGGTTGGGTGTTTTCCAGAGTGATGGTAAATCAGAACCTTTATGTGGGTGATATGCCTTGAAGCTTTTAATCAGGTGTGTCTTCTACTTGATTCTCTCACAGCCACGGTGACACCCTCTTCCACAGCCAAAGAACACCACTGTGCTGCTAAACTCATGGGACAGTTTATGATGTACTGAAATGATATTCTTTCCCCTTGCATCTGTCTCTGCAGCTCCATTGCCTCCTTCCTCTGGGACACTACCTTCATACCTTTCTTGTAAATAGATCTTCCTCTTGGATTTCCTTTGGTGAACTTAAGTCAGCCCTTAACCCTGGACTTGTCTGTGTGAGTGAGAAGTGTGCAAATCAAGAATAGCACCCTGGGTCATAAAGGACACTTCCATACTGGCCTAGAGTCTAGGGTCTTCCTCTCCAGTGTTCAGTGGGCTTCCCTAACTTGGTAGCCATACTTCATGGGCACAATGAAGGTGGAATTAAGCAAGCACATCAGATGGAACTAGAAATGGACATCAGTGTGAATGTCTACATAAACGCTGGCATAATAGCACAAGGCATTTGGACATTGCTTGGGAATCCCCCATCATGTATTAGAGTGCCAGTTCGAGTCCCAAACCAAGAGATGTATTAGTTAGTCAACATTGCTTCTGTCTTTCCTGACTCCCACAACTACTGTCACGTGTTCGGGGGAACTCTAGAAAAGAAACTGCACTGCATGTGAGAGCAGATGATGAGGATCCAGGAGATAATCAAAGATCCTGGACCATCTTTTCTCCACACAGCTCCCGTGGAGAAGGAGAATTTTTGCCCCAGGCAGGTCCAAGTAGAAAGAACCTGACATCTCTCAGACTGAAAGAAGGAAGAGGGAAACCCTGTAGGCTCTGGGGGTGGGTGATGGAAGCCATCTGTGCAGAAGTGGACAGAGAAGAATGAAATGGGGCAGGCCCACTGAGCAGCTCTAGCGCAGGCTGTCTTGTAGTAGGCACTGGGTAATCTCTGGAGCCGCATGGCTGCTGTGATCAGCACCTTAACGTTCCCACGTCCTTGGACAGTGTGAGTCTGCGGTTCAATTTCCTCCTCTCTTGGTTGACTCTCTTTTCAGTTTGCTTTTGTTCCTTCTCCTCTGGTCGCCCCTGGAAAACACATACCGTGTGTTTCTCTAGGTGCATTCCAGTCTACTAAGGCAATTCTTGTGACTCAATAGCTGCTTCTGATGACTGAAGCCTCCAGACTGGATCCTCTCCTCTGCCTCCCTCACACTTTATGCAGAGTGCCTGAGGCCTGGATTCCAGCTCCATAGTTGTCAAGCACAGGTTTTAGGTCTTGAGTTACAAGCTGCCTTGTTAAACATTCGAATGGACTTGGATGCATCTGCAGCTATTGCTGGCTTGTGCGTCTAGGAATGTTCCTATAGTCATCAGCTCTTCCCTAAGAGACTGGGACAGAGCATTGCAGTGGAGGTTGAATTTCCCTGAAAGAGGGACTCTCCTGCAGCAATCTGATTGCATGTGCGTGATTTACTGTGAGGAACACTCACCCCTCAGAAATGGGAGAAAACACTGACTTGCTGAAGACCAAGGGCGGGGGATGCGGAGGGGAATGGTGACATCAGCAGCTGCTGTTTAGGAGGGCAGAGTGCCCACATCTCGCACCACAGGCCAGACCTTCAGCTCAAGGAGGGGCTCCACCCTTTGTGGTTTTCCTACCCTCTGCTTTCTGCCTCTGCCTTCTCTGTATTCCCTGTCTCAGCCCGTGGCTCGGCACGGCAGCTCCACAGGATCTCTGTTTGGCTCTGGCCTCTGTCACTTCTGAGCATCCCCATAGACTCATTTATCAGCAGGACATGACCAAGATGCTCATTTGGTTTCTTTTTCTTTCTTCTCCCAGATACCACAAACCGCCAGGACCATGGTAAACTACTGTGGTAAGCTGTCAGAAGAAGCATTCTTCACATGAAAAATTTCTGAAGAATTGTGACAATTTAATGTCTTTATTGATATGACTCTAAAGTCTTGCCAGAGGACTAAATTCTAGCCCCACCCTCCACTCTATCATTTATTTTATTTTATTTTATTTTATTTTATTTTATTTTATTTTATTTTATTTTATTTTATTTTGTTATTTTTCTTTTTTCTTTTTTATCTTTCACTCTATCATTCCTTTTATTTTTTTCTTTTCCTGTTTGTGCTTGAAAAAAATTTTTTTTTGCTGTTTTATTTCTTACTCTATCCTTTCTTTTAGCTTTTCTTTTTTTTTTTGGTTTTTAAAAAATTTCACTCTTTTTTGCTTTTTTATTTTTCACTGTATCATTTCTTTTCTTTTTCTTTTCCTTTTTCCTCTTTTTTGCTTTTTAAAATTTTTCACTTTTGTTTTTTTAATTTATTTTTCACTCTCTTTTATTTTTTCTTTTTGTTTTAAAATTTTTACTCTCTTTTTTTTGCTTTTTTATTTTTCACTCTATGATTTCATTTTTTCTTTTTTTTTTTTGCTTTTAAAATTTTTTTTGTTCTATCCCTTCTTTTTTAAGTTTTTCATTTTATCATTTCTTACCCAACAAGTGTACACGGGGGCTATGGAGCAGTAACTTTGACTCTTTTTGGAGTTACTGCCTGTGATATCAATTGATGATTTTTGAATTTGGGTTTGTCAATTATTACCAGAACAGAATTCTCATAACCATCAAATGTATATTGGCAACTAACCGATGAATAAATATTGTCCTTCACTGGCATTATGTCTGAATTTTGCAATCGATTCCTGATGTACCTATGGTAAACTTTTAGATTCATTTGTGTACTTTGGAAATTTAAAGTTTTCAGTTCTCCTTATGCATTTTTAACAATAGCATTATTCACTTGCAGCAAGGAATATTCTTTCTCAAATTAATGATATTAAAGACTGTGCTTTATTCATCATTATTGTGTTATTCATATTTTTTATTCATTGTTACAATCAGTTCATTATTACCATCATTGGTTTTGGATACTACGTATATAAAGAGAATGAAATATTCTCATTTCCCTATTTTCTGGCTAGTATATACCTCCCCTATTGTGATCTATCCTTAAGACAGTGAGATGTTAGTGTTATCCTACCTTTAGATGTTCTTTGGCAAGACTTAAGCTGCCAAGTGTCCAAGTGAGCCGATGTATACATGTGAGCCTAGTTTCCAGATCTAAAGTCCCTCTCCTAGCACATTCCAGCTGCTGTAACAGAACCACAGCCCCGCTCAGCCCATAAAAGTCAGATGCATATTTGTCACAATTCCTTGGGCTGGGAGGCCCATGCTGAAGCTGCCAGCAGCTGGGGTGTCTGGTGAGCACCCCATTCCTCACGGGCCGATGGTCTCTTCTGTGTGCTGCTTCCCTTGATGGAAGGTCAGGGCAGCAAGCAGAGCCTTGTCGTTCTAAGGACACCAAGCCTGTCCTCCTGAGGGCTCTGCCCTTACGAGCTCATCAACCCACCAATGATCCCACCTCCTCACAGCCTCAGCGGGGAGTTAAGATTGGGATTGACCTGTGTCCTTTCTATAGGGAGGTGAATGCTGTCATTCTTCTGATAAATCTCTGATGGAAATGAATGTCTCCAGCTGAGCATGAACTAATCACAGGCCTGCACGTGTGTCCCATACAGACACTTCTGCTGGCTTGGTATCACATTGTGATTGTCTTCAAGCACTGGTGCAGTAAGACACTGGAGAAGATTCCAGGCTGTAGTTTCCAGGGCAGCAAGAATACACATCATGTAGGGTGTCTGTGTTGGGTGCTGTGAGTTCCTTCATCTATGAGCCACAGGCACAGCAGTTCCCATCTAACCCAGATCTCTGGGCTTTCCGTGAGCCCAGGCCTTAGAGTAGCAACCGGAGGTGCACCTGCTCTCCTAACCAGCATCTCTCAGCCTTATTCACAATCCATCAGCATCCCATCTGATGTTGGGCATTCCTGCTTGAGCCCTGTGTTCATATGGCTCAGCTCCTGAAAACATTTGCCAGAATGGATCTGTTTTTTTCTTCAGTGATAAGTCATATCTGCAGATGCACAGTCCAGCTCTCATAGGATGATATACAGCTTCCTTTTTGAATCTTGGTTTTTACTTCTGCTCCTTCCAGAATACCTGGTATCAATGCCTCCATGAAAATCCAAGGCAAGCACTGTTAGGAAGCCAATGTGGTCATTTATACTTGACAATGGAGCAGAATTATTGCTTGGCTCAGGAACAGGGTTACAAAGGAAGCTATAGCTGGCCTAAGCATTGGGTGATTCGGGGGGGGTGGTTGAGGCAGAGCATTGATTGTGGGATGTTCTTGGAGAATGGGGGGTCAAGGCTGGGGTAGAGGAGGAATAATCACCAGGTTAAGACAGAAGGAAGCTGTGTAAACTTCTGGAGGTTGTAAGGTGACTTTGTTCATGCGTACCACAAATTCTGAAGTGACTATCTTTAGTCACATGCTAGCAAAATCTCAGAGTAATACAAAGTAATCTCACCTGAGGCTGATATATCAGAGTTGGGCTATTTCTTGCAAGGTCAAATGGATGTGTTTGTGGATATCAGATCACTTCAAGATATTTTTCTTCTTAGAAAGTTTTTAAATTTGAATAAAGGAAACGTAGGAAGAACTTGAATTTCATATAAAGATTTAAGTGATTGAGAACGCTATGCTTGGGACTCCTAACTGGCTATGCGGTTATTTTACTGAGGCTCTTGAAATTTTCTGGGGCCCTCTTGCTCATTAAACGATGGATCAAATAGGAGTACATCCTTCATGGATTGTCACAAGGCTTACGTGAAATGTGCAGTTTAAGATACCTGGCTCTCAACAAGTGAATTCTCATTGTACTCACTATTGTTTTCTAGATAATAATTGGCCATTTCCAAGAAATACTAGTGCAGACTCAGCAACAAAGAGAAAATTACAAAAGAGAAAAGTTACCATGTGACATTGGGAAAAGACAAGAACATTGAGACTCAAGTGCAGCAGCAAAGTTACACACACACACACACACACACACACACACACACACACATGCTGGAAGTCACACTTAACAAAGAGAAACAAAAAGAGAGAGAGGTGTTGCACCCACTGGTCCATTCCCCCAAATGACTGCAATGGCCAGAGATGGGCCAACATAAAGCCAGGGGCCAGGACTTCTTGTGGGTTTCCCATGTCGGTGCATGCATCCAAGGACGTGGGGCCATCCTCTTGCTTCCCACGCTCTATCAGAGAGCTGGATCAGAATTGCACCTTCTGGGACGTGAGCCAACCTGTTTTTACATGTCATTATTTTCTGATTTCTCCTTTTTCTACATTTCATATATGTCCTCCGGCACCCTCCTTTTTTAAATGGTTGGCAAGAAGTGGGTTACAGTGACAAAGCAAATATGAGAAATTTCTGTTTCCCTGTGAAGCTTGCTCAGTGTGGAGTTCTTTTGCTGGTTAGAATCTCAACGTGACGCTCAAACAGCCCTTTCCATCCATCAGATAGCATGCTGCCATCTGTGGAATGCCAGAGTACTAAGAATTATGTGTTACTATTTAAGGAATTTAAGTTTGGCAATTGCACACTGTTCGTTTGGCCACACGACAATATGCTAATTAACCTGCTTGACCTGCATTATACAGTACTTGAGGATGTCCAACAACCCCGTTGCTCATGTGGCTGAACATCTTGGGCTTTACAGTTTTGCAGATAAGAAGCTTTCCATCATAGAGCTGCAGGTACCGGGCTGTTCAACCTCATCACCTGAAAGTCAATTTGCTATTTTCAGTTTACTAATGGAAATTTCTATTTGCTTTGCTTTGTTACAGTATCAGTATTTCACAATTAATGTGTGTCAACATGAAAAAAAAATTATGTTATCAGAATCATGTGTAGTTTTCAGTTGGCAGACACCGACGAGGAAATGTAGACGCTTGCCTGGCATGTGAAATTCAAGTTCACTGTGTGGATTTCAGAGAACAGGAATGGCAACTAACCATAGGCCTTTGCTAAGATATGCACACTAACAGCATTCCTGGGATGGGATCTTCCATTGCGTCTATTTTAAATTGTTTTTATCATTTGTATAAGATGAACAGATTCATGTATTTTATAAAATAGACTTAGAAACCCTCCCTTCTACTTATGTTCCCCACACACTTTCTTTCTATATTCTTTCTTCTAATTTATTTTAATAATGGTGTACTTTCAGTTCACTTCACAATCATAGGCTTATCATCCCATTAGACTAAGAATTAAGCAAATAGCAAGTAGAAAAAAAACCTGAGACATGGTTTAATTTTTTAAGTAATATCCATACTGTTTATCATAATGGCGGTAAAAATTGACATTTCTATGGGCAGAATATGAATTTCTGACTATTCATATACTTTGTAGTACTTGCATTTATTTGTGTTTTTGATAAGAATAGACATTAAAGAAATGAAAATAAACTCAAAAATGATAAAATATCTAATTGCAAGTCCTCAACCAGAAAAGAACTTAGATCAGACACCTGAACACATTGGTATAAGCAACATTTTTTCAGATAGTACCCCAAAAACATAGGCAACAGAAGGAAAACTAGATAAATTGGATTATATCACACTAAGAATTTTCTGCTCAGGAAAGGAATTAATCAACAGAGTGAAAAGATGGTTGACAAATTGGGATAATATATGTGTAGCATATTAAACTGACAAAGGATTAATATCTAAAATATGTAAGGGACTAAAACAAGTCAATTAAGTTCAGTTACAAAAAGGACAAGAGGTTTGAACAGATATTTGTCCAATGAATAGTACAGTACTTGACACTAGTTGCCAAGAAAATGCAAATACATTATGCATTTCCAATGAGCTTGCAAGTGATATTAATGGCAGCTAACAATCTAAACTGCAGTGATTTGGGCTGTAAAATTAATATCAAAATGTACCTATTTCCTGGAGTCCTTAATATGTGTAAGGTAAAATCAAAGCTGTAAAACTTATAAACTATGGTGCTAAACATTTTTTATCTGTTCATTCTTTAAAAATAGCAAAATACAGGTAAGTTCAACAGGAAATGTAATTGGTTTGTCTTTATTCATAAGCATTATATTAAAGAATGATAGCTGTAGCACCCACCAACACATGAAAGGATTAGGACTGAGGGCAGACCATGCCAAGCAGGGCCACCATACCCTCCAGAGTGTGAGATCCAGGGATGGGAGAAGGACTGGAAGGCAAACTTGGAAAAATACCCTGCCAGGCCATAGCTCCCACCGGGGAACACAACATCCAGGGCAGGGCTGACAGTGGGCTAGGCTTGCAGGGCTGCACTACTCCTCAGTATTTATATGAACCAGCTCTGGGGTCAGGATGTGCTGAGCCAGGCTGCAGTACCTGCTGGCTTGCATGAGCACCAAGACAGGGTATGGGCTGTACCTGGATGGGCTAGAATGCAAAACCTACCAGTGAGAGTTGAGAGTGTGAGTGGAAGTTGCTAAGTTGAAGCACCTGCCAGAGCAGAGTAGACTCAGGGCTGGGCATAAGCCTGGTGGAAAGGTTCTGGGCCCGGCTGCTGCACTCATTGGCAAGAGCTCGGACTGGGGATGGAAAAATCGAGGCAGGCTATAGCATCTGTTGGCAAATGCTGAAACTGAAGGTGGCTTATAATACACAGTGGCACACACAGGACCTGGGGCTGGGAGCAGGCTTGGTAAGAGAATTTTGGGAATTCCCTTGCTCATCAGTGCCTCTGCAGGTGAGTGTGAGCTGGGATTAGGAGTTAGCCAAGCTGGGCTGGGCTGCTATATCTTCTGGCATGCAGCAATATAGAATGGTGTGGGACAGCAGGTACAGTGCAGCACTAACTGTTAAGTGCCAAGACTGGGTATGAGCCATGTAAAGATTGACTACAATATTGACTATCACTGTTGAGCACAAGAACCAGAGCTGGGAATGAACCAAGTTGGAAAAGGCACCTTTC
This sequence comes from Ochotona curzoniae, assembly GCF_017591425.1. NCBI lineage: Eukaryota > Metazoa > Chordata > Mammalia > Lagomorpha > Ochotonidae > Ochotona > Ochotona curzoniae. The sequence continues at coordinate 23,374,336 of NW_024467095.1, read as the reverse complement.
AGCCTACATGAGGATTGGGTATGGGGGCAGGTTGGGCTGAACTAAGTCACAGGACTTATGGATGTGCATCACATGAGGCTGGGATGTGGGAAGAACCAGGCTAGGCTGCAGCAGAAGATGACATGCATAAAAATTGGGGCTGGAGGTGGGTCTGTTGGAAGTTATTGCAGGCGTGGTCTTATTAGGCCGCGGTACCCACTGGTAAGCATGAGGCCTAGGTAGGTCTCTGATTGCCTTGGCTGAGCCAGGTCCCAGCACCAATAGGTTTCTGTGGGATATGGGGCTGAGGATGAAACTGATCATCAGCTAGATCCACTGGTATGTGCATTGGCTGGTGCAACTGAAAAACTGACCCTGACCCTGCACTGGCTGGCACAAATGAGAGTCAAGTCTGAGGTCATCCAGGTGAAGTTTCTTGAGGGTCTCCCCAAGTCAACTCCTGGACTGAAACCCCAAATATAGGGAAAAGTTACTTGTCTGACGTTGAAGTGCAGGTATTGGACTGGTCTTCCTGTGTTGGTAATGTCTGCACAATCGTCAGCATGTACAGTTGTACATGGGAGCAGGGACATGGCATCCAGCTCGTCCAGGCAAGCAAAGGTGTTGACTGCCTCAGCAGAAGATGGAAATCAGAACAGGTTGGACCACTGTCCTGGTCAAGCTTTGCAGCAAGTGCCTGGGTCTATATATATAGATGCACTAAGCTCGACTTGGTCAGCCCATAGACCTTGGAAAGATTTTCTCAACCTTGGTGCGATGAAGCTGATAACATCTCAGAAATATCAAGACCATTCAGCTAACACCCTGGGAGCTTTCTTTCCTACTCGGGGGTGTCTAAGTCATCATTGGATGACTGTGCCCCATCCCCAGGGTGCTCATGCAGTTTGACAGCAAACAGTGGCTCCCTCTTTGCTCCCTTTACGGATACAGGAAAAAAATTTAAAAGACTGGATACATTTGTCCACCCCACCATCCTCCATATCTCATCTCTTTTTGCCCTGATGAGATTTTGCTTGTAGTAGCTAGTCACCTAATCAATATGCAAAATCATTATTATAGCATCAAGTATTTCAGCCATTCAACATCTATTAAAGTTTCTTTAATAAAATTGCATTCTATTTCATAGCATTCTCACATTTGCTGCTCTTGTTATATTATTTTATAAATTTCACTTTCTGTATGTTTGTAGCTAGAGTGGGCAGTAACAAAGATTTCTGAGTGAAGCCTGGAGATGGAATTCAACATCATTCATTTTGTTAACCACAGTCATGGATGTTGTGTACTGGCTTACACCATGGCAACAGCGCAGCTGCCTGTCCTGCCGATGTCCCAACTTCCTCTTTGCCTTCTTTGAGTCTTTCTAACACCTGCTCCAGTGGTGTGCTCATTCCCCAGATGAGGATTCTCAGGCTGATGGAGGTTTTAGTTGCTGCTGCAGGTCTGATTCTGGCTCATGTTGTGGGTCCAGGTTGTCCTTGTTGTCATCCCCTTCCATCCATCTTCCCTTCCAGAAATCCCACCACCGACCTGAGAACTTACAAAAATCGCTCCGACAACCCGTCAATTCATTTTTACTTGGGTTTTCTTTTTAATTTTCATTTTTTGGATAATGGCAATGTTACCGTATGTGCATACACAAGTCTACCATTGTTAGGGACCTGTTTTCATTATTTCAAAGTCTAGTTCTTAACATAGGTTGTATCAGGGAGAGAGTGAACTATTAAACAAGAGCAGACTGAAAAATGGCCAAACTAAATACATCATTGCTGTGTTTAAAAATCAATATCTTTCATTACATTTCCGTTGCTAATATATTTTCCGCTCTTCAGTGGAATCATGGTCCATTGGGAGCCTTCGCCGTAATTATCCCATTATATAAGGCAAACATATTCATGAGAAAAAATGATTTGTATTCATTTTTATTTAATTTTCCTCTTTGTTTCCTATGCAGCATCTCTGAATCGCCATTCAATCTCTTGTGAGTTTCCCAGCAGCATATACAAGGAGTCTTCAAAAAAAAAATGTGTGGCACAGTTATCTGTTTTACACCAACCTTTTAATGATTTTCATCATTATTCTTTTTACTTTGTAGTGAAGTTTAACTTCCTATTCGAAACAAGGATGCATGCTTCCGTCAGTTCTGGCCCTTTTGTGAGAGTTACCACGTAGAAAAGGGAGAAGCCATGTCGTTCAGTATGCTTCCGATTTTCCAGCCTCTTTAGGATCAATAGCTATCAATGCCAGCAGAATGCACCTCTCACAGGTCTCTGAAAGATGGGAAGGTTCTATTGTGATGGAGTACAGTCGGTGATTGCTCCTTCACCTCTCCTTGTGTACTCTTCCCCTCCACGTCTTACTTTAGCCAGGATATTGGGTACAGATGAGTCCAATGAGTCTCTTTAAGCTACAAGCCCAGTTCCTGTTCCTGCCCATCCCAATGAGCGCTAATTAACTCCTTAACTCATAACACTTAGGTGTTCGCTCCTGCCCACCTGTGACTCACCTATCAACCGAGTGGCACACATTGTTGTGTGACCACTCCCCTACGAGCCCCTTTAAAAGGCCCGTGAAGCGGGGGCTCTCTCTCTCTCCTTCTGGTCAGGTGATTCCATGACTCTGGCACCTTGACTCTGGGCTGATCCAGGACAGGTAATCCCCTGAGCGTGGTCACTGCTTTGATTGGGCTTGTGATCTGTTATTTTAGCATGTTATCACCAAGCTTGGTTAATAAAGACTCCTTAATAAAACCTTAGACATGTCTGGTGTGATCTCGCTGGCACCCCGGAAGATTACCAGGAAGCTTGCTCTTCATTCTCTGCCTCCACCCCATGTTGAACGAACAGGCAGTTGTAGGTATAGAAACTGGCAACTTTCTTTGCTCAATTAAAATTTGCCCAGTTATAGTTAAATGATATTGAGTGTGAGTGTTTTGGGAACAGCACATGAAGCTGCTGCTTGGAGTGCTCACATCCCATAGTAGGCGGGGTCGAGCCCCACCTCGACTTCCCATCCAGCTTCTAGCCAGTGCACCCCCTCTGGGGCAGCAGATGATGGCTTCCCATGTGGGAGACTCCGATGGATCCTGACTATGACCTGGCTGGACCCAGCTGCTGAAAAAATACTTAGGAAGTGAACCAGGAGAAGAAGTTAATCCATCTCTTCTCTCTATTTCTCTCCCTCTGTCTCACCCCTTCCTGTGCTGCTGCCTTTCCAATAAATCAAAATAAGCTTTGCCAAAAAAACTTAAAAAAATAAAATGTATTTTTCCTGCAGAGCATGTCATATGAGTGTGAATGTATGCTTGCAGCTATAGTGAAAATGAGGCATTTGTTCCAGGAGAACCATGGCTTTTCTCTCCACAATTTTATTCTGATTCGTGAAGGTCTCAGCTGTCAGGACAAGGGCGGAGGCCAACAACTTACCAGCATGAGCCCACCCAAGTGGACTGGGTACGGCAGAGAGGAATTCCCGCACAAACTAAATCTAGAGAAAGGCCACTTGTCTTCCTGTGACTAAACACATTCCTTTCTGTCTCGTTTACCCAAGAAATGGGAACATGCGAAGTCTGTCTGGAAACCCATCTTGATGATCATCCTGGAATTGTTTGTAATTTAAGTAGGCAAAATTACTATTAGAATTTTTCCCCTTTTAAGATATCTGAACTCTGTTACAGTAATACTGTTACTTATATTTTCTGTACAACAAAGTATACAAATTTAAACCAAATAAGGATAAAGTCAAACCTCAGATTTCGCACTTTAATTAAGCATGCGTATTACGGTTACTCTTCCTAAGTTTGCATTTTGTTGGCTGAAAAATGAGATACTGGATTCGAAGTCATCTGCTAAGTCTAAAAGCTAGTAAGAAATTCATTCTACCCTTCTCATATAAAATATTGCTCATTCTAGATACAGGATTTATGATGCCATTAAAATGACAACAGAATATAATGCTATAAATGAAATAACTCTGCCATGTTAGGCTTTCAGATAGTTCAATATTGGAAACTGTTTTGCCAATTCTCAAAACCTTTATTTTTTTCTTAATACTTATCAATGTTATAACATTGAAACATGACTGGGAGAGAACATTGGTAGCCTGAAGATGTATAAAAGAAGGAGATGGGCTGTATTTCCAATTTTATTAAAATCCTTATTTTCTACTAGCTATATGTTTTTTATGCCTGGCCTAATTTCCTTTTGGCTGTGGGCAACTTTTCATGGGTTTTACAATCTCTTCATAAAACACAACCTATTCCACTACCACATTACAGACCTCTACAGGCTTATAATATTTTTCTCAATTTTGAGGTGGGGAAATAAAGGCAAGAACAGTTTTTAAGGTTCTGAACTTTACATTAAAGTACAATTTACTGGTTTTTGCTTCTGGTCATCTGTTAACCAGTAGGCATGATGAAAAATTTAAACCTTTTGATTTACTGATCCATATGAATTCCTTATTTAGGCAAGAGCAGTTTATTAAATAACTGCCTTTCAATGAGACATATTAGCAAATAATTGTGCTCTTTAATTGATTTCTGCAAATGATACACATGAATTGGTCTGTGTTACATGTAAGCAAAATGGAAAATTCACTCTTTGCTCAGCTGTACTTCCTCTTTGCTAGGAAAAAAAGAGACTTGTACTTGTTCTCATGTCAGCATTTGCCAGAATAATGAATTTATTTGATGTCTCAATAGGCTACTTATAATTTAACTCTTGTAAAAACTTATTTTACAGAATTGTCTTCCTGTTAATCATGCTGTCGGGGTTATGTGTCTTCAGAGTTTCACTCCCCTCACTGCTGCACCAAAGGTCACGTCAAGGTGATGCTGCCTAGAAGGGGTGTCTGTCTTAACCCATCATATTGCTCTCTGCATTTGGTTGCTGGCAGAATTTATTTCCTAACAGGTGAAGACCGAGGCCCCTTCACTGGCAATTGACAAAAGGCTTCTTTCAATTCTACAAGCTTTATTACTTTTGGGGCTAGTGTGATAGTACAGCAGACTAACTACCTGTCTGCAAGCGCTGGCCTCCCATATGGACTCTGATCCAGCCCCCTGCTTATGTCATGGGAAAGCAGCAGAGGGTGGTCCAAGGCCTTGGGCCCCTGTATACATTATGGCATGGGAAAGCAGCAGAGGTTAATGGTCCAAGGCCTTGGGCCCCTGTACACATGGAAGGTGGGGAAGAATCTCAGAATCATGTGGCTTCAGACTGGTCAAGTCTGCCCATTACAGCCATTTGGGGAGTAAATCAGTGGATGGAAGACCTCTCCCTATTTTTGTCTCTCTATAATCATCTGCTTTTCAAGAAAATGTAAACTTTTTTTTTTTAACTGCTTCCTTGCTTGTGTACCCTTTCCTCTTCAATCCATCTAGTGAGTTTTTTTTTTTCTTACTCCACTTCTTTCACAAATTTTCTGCTTTTCAGTAAAACACTTATTTTCCTAAAGGGCGCTAATGTAACTGTGTCAGAACCATCCCATAATGTTCACATCTTAAGTCATCTGATATGGAACTTACCAACACCTGCAAAATCCCTTGAAACAATTCCTTGCTTATTATTTGAAAAACTAGCATATTGGAAAGATCTCATTTATAATTTGGACTATAAAAATCTGATCTCTGGTTCCCAAAAGGTCACTATCTGTCACCAAAACAAAACACCCATCCCAACTTCCTCCTAAGTGTAATTCAGTATCACATCATTACAAATCTCCAAATTATGGATTTATCTTTTCAGTCTAAAATTCTAAGATCAACATCTAAATCAAGTGTGAGTGAGAAGATAACCTTTCTTTTTGAAGATTGTGTGTTTGTTGTTGTTGTTGTTTTGTTTTGTTTTAAGATTTTCTTTTTTTGGAAAGTTGGATATACAGAGAGGAAGATCTTCTGTATGCTGGTTCACTCCCTAAGTCGCTACAACGGCCAGAGCTGAGCTAATCTGAAGCCAGGAGCTAGGAGCCAGAAGCTTCTTTCAGGTCTGCCATGTGGGTGCAGGGTCCCAAGGCCTTGTCCCAAGACCTTGCACCGCCCTTGACTGCTTTCCCAGGTCACAAGAAGGAAGCTGGATGAGAAGTGGAGCTGCCGAGATTAGAACCAGTGCCCATATGGGATCCTTGCACGACCAAGGATAGGACTTTAGCCACTGGACTACCATGCTGGGCCCAAGATTGTGTTTTCATCAACTACTTAGCTGTTCTATTCTCCAGACACTGGATCAATTCAAATCTAATATTATTAAGAGTTTTCTTATTTTTCCAAAAGATTTATTTTGTTTTTATTTGGAAGGCATGTTTACAGAACGAGAGACACTGATATACACTCCTCTAATGGCTGCAATAGCCAGAGCCGAATCAACCCAAAGTCAGGAAGCAGGAGCTTCTCCCAGTTCTTCCACAAAAGTGCAGTAACCAGGGGCTTGAATCCATCCATAAACAGGGAGCAGAATGGGAAGTGGAGCAGCCAAGACTAGCACTGGTACCCATATTGGATGTCAACAGTGGTAGTAAGTCCTTTGTCCCCTGTGAAGTTTACATTATTTTCTGGAACGACTTGCAGAAATCCAGGAAGGCATTTTACTCATATTTGTTGGTATATTTATCAAAGGGACACATAAAAACATATTTATAACTCAGGGACAGACCAATGGAAAAGATACACAAGCAAACTAGTATGGGTAGAGACAGTATAGGATTCTTCTACAAATTCCTGAGAACAGTGTCCCCTAAGCTTAAAGAATTATTCACCAAGCAGGAAGCTCTCGGAATGTCATCAATCTGGGGATGTGCTGAGCTCATTGTCCAGCACACTCTTCTGTTCCTGCAGCTCAGTGTAACAATGTTAAGGGGTAACAATGGTTCCTTCATATGTGACAGCTGGACCTGAGAAATGAAACTGGATATCTAATTTATCTGAAAATATATCTCCATTTTTTTTTGTAAATTGCTCAGTGTTAATTTCAGATTTTTATATCTGTTGTATTTTATTATAATATTTTCTACAACCAAGTTTGGTTCCTATAATGGTTGTAATGATATAATTTGGATCTGGGAATTATTAAAAAAAAAAAAAACTCTCCTGCTGTTGGTGTCACTTTTTTATATAATCAAAAATAAACAAATAAATTTTTGACTCTGAAAACTGTTAGGATAATTTAACATTTCCATCCAAAAATTCAGAAAATACGTACAAGAGAGAAATGGAGATGTGTGTAGTGGAATCCATACTTAAAATGGAAGATAACATACACACACCATAGGTGCCAAGTGTTTAAATTCTAATTTGGGTGATTGGTTGGTGATTGGTTAGTGGTGATCTCTCGCTCATTTGATGAATGCATGGGTTAAAATTGATTACATCAGAAGAAATTTTCCTATGATGGATAATCAATATTTAGATATTTTCTGTATACACATTAGTACTACTCTCTGTCACTGTTCTGGTGACAAGGAGGTGCAGAAAACCTGCCTTCACTTCTCTAAGTAAACTATACAGAGGGCTGCAAAATCAATGTCCAAGAAAAGAAATTGAGTGGATTAAGAAAAGAGACAGAAAAGTGGATCCTTGAGTAGAAAAATTCAATTTTAAAGGTGGGAGAAAAATATCACTGAGAATGTAACATTTACAACAAGGCTTGAAGAGCTAAAAGGAAAATTCTAGGTAGTTGTTTAGAGCAGCAGAATTGCTGGCAGAGGGAACAATGAGGGAAAAGCTGCAAGGTAAGAATGTTGGACCTTTTCCAGGAAGATCTTGGAGCCCAGGGAGTAAGATGGACAGTGAGAAGAACAGAGGCCAGAGAAAGGGGTTGGGTAGAGACGAGTTCAGGGAAGAGCACGCAGCTAGTGCAAGAAAAAGGAAATGGGGATACCTGGGAAAACTTTGAGCTAATTCTGATGTACTAATAGGATTCACAGTTTAAAGGTCACTATGGTTGTTTTACTGAGAGCAGCTATGGGAGGTAAAGCTCAGAACAAAAATCTAGTTAGGAAACTCCTGCAACAGTGCTGTCTTTGGGTGGTGTTGGCTCACACCAGAGGCTCAGAGTATGTGAATGTGGGTAGGGGGCAAATCGTGTATATGTCTTGATGACATCACCACTGAAACTCACCCAAGTACTCACCAGGGGGCTAGGAAGAATGAAGCAATCACAGACAAGTGCGAATTTAGCTGAGCATTGGGGTACAGCGGGTTACACTGCCTCCCAGGATATCCTCATCACAGGCTGCAGAGGACGGATCAACCCAGGGGGCATCACGAAGGCTCAACAGGCTAATCCTCCACCTGCAAGTGCTTGGATGTGGAGTGCCTAATACTTTATCTGTTATAAAAAGGAGTATACTCTGATGCATTTATGCTCCATTTTGTATCCTGGCTGCTCCATTTGCAATCCAGTTCCTTGCTTACAACATGGAAAATGAACAGACAGCAGCCCCAAGTCCTTCAGCCCTAGCACCCAGGTGAGACCTGAAAAAGAAACCAGGCTTTAGATCGGCTCGGCTCTGGCCATTGTGGCCATTTGGAAAGTGAAGCAGCAGATGAAAGATCTTTGTTCTCTCTGTAAATCTGCCTTTCCAATAAAAATAATTAAAAAATATCTAAAGATAGAATTTTACCAGTATCCTCATACATCATTCTCATATTTATCTCACAGTAGAAACATTAAGCATTTGCAATTTCATTGATAAAAAGTATGGAAGAAGAGATTAAACAGCTCAAGCAGAGCATTATACTTTTAGTGGGAAAGCAAATAGCTATATGTGTTTAGAGTTATGCTGAGGGAACTCCAAATGATGTAAGGCTCAGTAAATAAATAACATTGAATAGAGGAAATTGAATTTCGTTTTCAGACCTGAAAGTTTATTTTGTTATTATAAAGAAGAAGTTTTTATGCTATAGCATTCTTTGCTGTGATAAACTTTAGTTTTCCCCATGAATTTCAACTTTGCCAACATGAGTAAATGTATCAGTTCCAACATTCTACTTTTATTGGGCAACCACGTGTGTTTTCATTTTCCCCTCTCTCTTTTAGAAACTTGTGCTTATATTTCGGGGCACAGTATAGCAATAAGCAAGCACAAAAGGGTTTGATTTAACTGCAGACTCAAAGAGACTGAGGCGCCAGATACTGAGAAAGCAAACCATTCTTAGCAGATAATCTGTTCTAGAAATTTAATTATTTCAAAAGTACTGTGCATATTAAAACAACAAAATAGGCTTACACTACACAACTGTTAGCTGTCATTATGGGACGCAGTTCTTAAATCCTAGAAGCAAGATGTGTAGTCAATGGCAGAGTTACAAGTTTGAATCATTTTAAATTTTACTAAAAGTATTTGTTCTTTAGGAGGTACTGAGCACCTAATGATGGGATTGCTATTGGAAATATTTCTAATATAGTATATTATGATATGGAGAAATGAATATACTTCTTGCTTTAGCTTTAAATGCTCATGCGTGCATTTATTTGGAAAGGCATACTTACAGAGACAAAGATCTTCAGTCCGCTGGTTCACTCCTCAAACAATCCAATGGCCACAGCTGAGAAGTCCTGAAGCCAGGAGCCACAAGCTGCTTTGGGTCCCCAACACACGAGGCAAGGTTGTATGGGGGAAATATGCCCAGGTTACCAACAATCCTGAAAATGATCGATGCATGAATGCAGTCTTACATGCTTCTTAGAAGCTTCATAAAAGTAACTTCTAATCATTTTTGAGGACTACAAATTAAATGGGAAAACTGTCATTATTATAATGTTTCTGGAAATTGCCAAGCAACCTTACATATCAGTAGTCAATACGAGAACTATTAATTTAGCTGTAAAAAAAACATTAAAGAGATCCACTCTACAGAAACTACAAGTCTTACAGGCAGACGTATACACGTTGATCTGAATATTTTAATGTGACATGCTTTCAGTTTCTAGTATGTAATCAGGGATTTTTGAAATATAGGCCATATATTAATCATTTAGCAGTTAACACCTAGGCTAGTCCCCAACAAATTAGAAACACTTTGGAAAATAAACTCACTTTGGAATCACAATCTACAACGCACAGGTTGAAAAGGAGGGATTGAAATCGTCCAAGTCAATTGTCTAACAAATAATCAAACTTCAACATGGCTTAAATGCAACATCTTAATGTGAGCCTAAAATTGATTAGATTTACATTTTATAATTAATGGGAGCAAAATCATGAAAAAAATTAACTGAAACACACACACATACACCTAAAACAGCATATGGCAAAACCAAAACGATTTAGATACTTGGAATCATATGAAAGACAGAAAAACAGTAATTGCAAAAATTGTGAGCACTGTTTTTAAATGCACGAGAAAATAGAAAGTCTTACTGAAGAAACAAGACATAAACAAAAACCAAATGAATTAAAAACATAACAAATGGAAACAACACAGTGAAAGGATTTAATAGGAAAAGGAATATGGCAGAGGAAAGAGTGAATAAATGGAAATTGATCAATATAAAATATTGCGTATGAGTATAGAAAAAGAAACAATGGTCGGAAGTTGTAGCACCTGTGTAGCAACAACTTAAAATCTAGACTCCATGCTAGTGCAGTCCAACAAAGAGTGTAATAATGAAAGTAAGTTTCAAAGAACCAAAATCTCTCAAATTTGACCAGAGACATAAACCTGCAAATGAAGAAGCTGAACAAGCTTAGCAGGATAAATCAAAAATAATAATTGCACCATTATCAAATGCTGAAGATTAAAACAAAAAAAAATCTTGCATAGATTTTTGAGTTGTCTAGCACCAAAATAAGCTTATGCTTTAATTGCTCTTATGCACAAACTTTTTGTGGTACCCTGTGATAAGTTTTAGAATTTCAGTGTTCTAAGCAGGAGAGGAACTGACTATTTAAAGAAGAAAATGCTTTATTTTCGAGGGGGTGGATGGGAGTGGTAAAGAGAGAGTGGGGACACAGCCATGACAGAGAACAAGGAGTTGGACACTAGGCTTCGTTTCATCTGAGGAGCAGGTGGAGTCTGTTCTGAAGGGGCTTGTCAGGGAAGGTACAAGTGCCACAAGGATGCTGTCAAGATGGATGGTGGGAATACAGGAAGGTCCTTGGTGAAGTTTACATATAGTTGTCTTAGCAATTTGAAATGTCCCCAAGTATTTGCTCAGTAATCACTTTACTAGCCTTGAGATGATCTCTGAAGCCAGTTTCACAGCCCTGAAGCTTCAGGCCCAGTGTTCCAAGACTTTGTTTTGTCACCTGAATGGGGGATACAAACCCTGACTGTAAGAATCAGCACACAGAATTATCCCAGAGTGGAACGAACTAACAGAATCAGAGCTCATTGGAGCATGATAGAAAATTGGCAGGGTCCCCAGTGAAAAACTATTTAAAAGGAGGTGCTGCAGGGTTAAACAAATTACAAAATCAAAGACATTTTCTCTACTTATGTTTTTCTTTTTTCTGTTTTTCCTTTCCTTTCTTTTTTTTTGTTGTTTTTTGTTTGTTTGTTTTTAAGACATATTTTCACTGGAAAGGAAGATTTGCAGAGAAGTGGAGACAAAGATCTTGTATCTGCTGGGTCACTCCACAAATGACTACAATGGGCTGAGCTGAACCAATCTGAAGGCAGGAGCCAGGAGCTTCTTGTGGATCTCCATATAGGTGTGTGTTAGTCCACTTTCTTACAACTATTTCTTAGATTAATGTTGAAATTTTGGAAAGCATTGTAAGCAATGTTTCCCATCTGCTGACTTGCTTCCTAACAACCTTGTCTGTGCATATTATTCCAATTTCGCTTTAAAATCTGTATGAAATTTACTGTAGTAGTAATGCTAAATTAAGCAAAGATTTCTCTTGATTAAGCATCTGTGTTTTTTTTTTTTTCTTTAAGGTGGTATTGCAAGCTAATGAGGAAAAAGAAAAAAAGACAAAATCTCTTAGAAAGCAGAGACTAAAGCGGAGCTAACATTTTGGGCTTTGGAGGAGTCTACTGCAGTGTTTTCCAAACGAGGGTTTGGGGACGAGTTCAGTCATACTATGGAGGAAGGAGGAGCTGCTACGTCAGACACTTCCACATTCTGACTCGAATCTGTGAAAACCTGCAGACTGCTAACTCATCCGCACTTCAATTTGCAGATTTAGTTTCCCAGTTGAGCGGGCAGGTGCCGAGGCAGGCAGAGTTTCTGTTGGTCCAGCATGGTTAGCCTGAGCAGCTGCTGTGGCAGCGTGTTGGATGGCGCTTCTGCAGCAGTATACTTCTCCCGACCTTGGAGAGTCTGAAATACTTTGGAATGCTACATGATGAAGATGAGACCACGGATGATCTTGGTCAGAGGCTTTGAACAAAGTGGGAAAGATTTGTACAACAGTGAAGCCAAGAAAACCCATAGGGATTCAAACCCTATGATGGATGGTATAGAGATTTGAAGAGACTGTTGGGAAAAGGCAGTAGAATTTATCATAGTTAAAACTTGAATATGCAGTAATTTCCCTGCCTAAGTAGTGTTATTGTGGGAAAATTACTTTATTGTATGATGAGAAAGAAAATGAGAAGTATTATTAATCTTGTTTTTGAAGTGGGGAAAAAAGTGCCAGCTCTCTTATAAAAAAAACTTTTTTAGAAGAATTTTTTAGTAAAGTTCTGAATCAGACTGTGATTTTATTACAGTCAGCCCACTGTGTGTAACAACCAGCCCTCAGGCAGATTCTGGTAGGACTCTGAGAGGTCCATGCAAATGGTTGAACTTCCCTGAGCTGAGATCAGGAAGCTTGGCGGTTGTTGTTCAAGAAAGTCCTCTTTCTCAAGAAAGAGCTAGACATGTCCTCCCTCCCTGAAGCTGAACTCTACAATGCAAAACCCTGGCCCAAACCCATGGCCTTTCCCCTAGCCCAGCTGCTCTAGTCCATCTCCCTTAGCGCAAGGTGTGCTTGCCAGCCTGCCTTTAATCAAAAGACATCCACTGACTTAAGGGAGCAAGCCCTAGGAGCAAATAACATCTCCAAAATATAAAAACAATCGACATTGTCTGGGAGGAAATCCTGAAAATACATTCAAGCAACTTTCCCAAAACCTGTCCCCTGCCCTCTTTGCCCACCTCCACCCCCACCGCCCCAACCAGGGACTAGAGCTCACCACACTATTGTAAATTCCCTAAAGATTACCGCATCACTGACCAATCAAGAACCTTGCATGAACACGCCTCTCACCACCAACTGTCTGTAAGAAGCTTTACTATTGGGCCCTGTTCTATGGCCTAGTGTCGGAATCCTTGTCTTGCATGTGCCAGAATCCCGTACGGGTGCCCTAGTTCATGTCTTGGCTGCTCCCCTATCCCATTTAGCTCCTGTTTGTGGCCTGGGAATGTGGTAGAGGTTGGCCCAAAGCACTGGGATCCTGCATCCATATACGAGACCAGAAGAAGCTCCTGGCTCAGGTCCGAGTGAACTAGCTCTGAATGAGTGAGTGAGATCTGAGTGAGCTAGTAGATAGAAGATCTTTGTCTTTCAAATCTGCCTTTCCAATGATATTAATAAATCTTAATATATTTATATATATGCACACACACACACACACACACACACACACACACACACACACAGTTTATGTATATATAACTTCAATACTAACTCTTTTAGGAATTCAGCCACGGCTACCCAGCTCCTTGCTCTGTGCTTTGCAATAAGGTCTTATTTTCTTCCATCACCCTGCATTGATTGACTTTCTGCAAGTTGAGCAGACAGACTTCTGTTTGGGGGGGAGGGGGCGTTCTACAACATCACCTTCAACCAGTTTGAGGCATTTATCAGCCACATCTCTCAGGTTCTTGGTGTGGATGCTGAGGCTTTTGTGGGTCTTCTGGCCCCACATCTGATGGTTCCTGTATGAATGTCTTTTCTCTAATGTGCAGTGACTGAGCCAGAAACTTAATATTAGCATTTATTTCCAACAGGTTGCCTGGGATCAATTTTAGACAGCTTTTTTTCCTCCAAAAGGATGGCAGTAATATTATATAATCGTATGTTATATGTTAGAATCACACATTTCAGAAATCATAGAACAGCGCATCAAGCATCTTAAACACTGAAAGCAGAGGGACAGGATGCAAAAGTCCTTCCAGTCCTAGCTCACCTTACTGCTAGTTTGTACAAATTTTCTTTTAATTTGGGGGATGCATGCATACTAAACTCGTAAAGGTTTATTGCGAAAATTAAATGAGATGACTTATACATGCTGATGCAGATGAACCAATGGATTTGAACTGATTTTAAATAAGCAATTATTATAAATTCATAGGGCTTTGGAGTAATATTAACTAGTTTTTAAAATATTGACTAGTATTTTAATATTGACTAGTTTTTAAATATTGACTAGTTTTTTAATAATACATAATTAAGATGTACTTATTTCTATTGGAAAGGCAGATTTACAAGGAGAAGAAGATACAAAGAGAAAGATCTTCCGTCTACCTCTTCACTCCCCAAGTGGCCATAACAGCCAGGGCTGAACTTATCAGAAGCCAGGAGCCAGGAGCTTCCTCCAGGTCTTCCATGTGAATGCAGGGTCCCAAGGCTTTGGCTCATCCTTTCCTGTTTTGCTCGGTAATGCGCAGGGAGCTGGAAGACAAGTGGAGCAGCCAGGAGACAAATTGGCAGCCAAATGGGGTCCTCGTGCATGCAAGATGAGGATTTGAACCAATGAACCAGCGAGCTGGGCCAAATACTGGCCAGTTTTAATCTTCTACTTCATGTTACTTTTCATAGAAGCTTAGACTACGAAGGCATTGCTTTTGTATTACTTTATCTAAAAAGATCACTAAATGTTTTATATATATTAACATTCTTGTTGGATGGTCTCTGGGCATTTCTCAAGACAGTGAACGCAATGTTCTGTGCGGCTACCTGTTTCACTATTTGGCAACCATCTTTCTTTTCTATTTCCTAGAATTATTGTATTATGCCTGTAATGAGAATTATATCATAATTTCCTAGCCATAATAACTGCCACAATACAATTCAATCTGTTTATTCTTTAGCATTACCAAAAAATGTTTGCTCAACAAATCTTTCTGTGTCTCTCCATTCTCAGAACTAATGTTTGCTAAAAACTACTACACAGTAGCGAGAATTTAAGGAATTCTATTAAGCAGTAGGTTAAAAATACACTGATGTTCTTTTTAACAATACTAACTGTAATCATCTATAGTTTTTGGAAAAAATAAAACTTGGTCAAAGTCTGCATTTCCATAAATTCCACTCATTTCTTCACATTCTGATGTATTACACATAATTTCTACTATTTATCAGGTTCATTACTAAACTAAGGAAATAAAATATATCATTTCATTCCATTGGTTAATTTGGAAATGTTTAAATTTTAACAGTGAAATTAAGGATTAATATAGCTTAGCAATTATAATATATCTTAAGATTCATAAAAGATACCATGGAAGTAGAATATTCATACAACGAGGGACTCCTTTTGTGGTAAAATTTGATGGTAATATTTAACTCTTACATAAAGAGGAAAGGTTAAAATATTAAAAACATTAAACCACATTTAACTATCATATCATTAAATGTCCGCGTGGGAGACCCAGAGGGGTCTCCTGGCTTCGGACCAGCATAGCATCGACCGTTGCGCTCATTTGGGGAGTGAATCATCGGACGGAGGATCTTCCTCTCTGTCTCTGAAAAAATAATAAAAATAAATCTTTAAAAAATAAATGTTCCTATATAAATGATTAATAATGTCATTTTTTACACTACTGATCTTTTGAACACGTAATGATAGAATTGGACATTTATTCCTTAGTCTTCAAATGATCTAGAAACAGATAGCATAATTTAAAAAAAATAAAATAAAAATTGTCCATAACTTAGATGCACAACACAAAACTGTAAATATCCCAGAAGATAACATAGGAAGATAAACAAGATGATTTAGGAATGGTGATGCATTTTTAGATAAAGGATCAAACAGATGATCCACCAAAGAGATCAGTGATAAGATAGCTTTCATTAAAATTAAATGAATAATACTGTCAAGAGATTAAGACAAATTACAGATTTGGAGTAGAAGACATCTCTGATAGAAGACTACTACCAGCACATATAAGGACTCTTGATACCATATGGGCACCGGTTCTAATCCCGGCGACCCCGCTTCCCTTCCAGCTCCCTGCCTGTGGCCTGGGAAAGCACTTGAGGACGGCCCAAAGCCTTGGGACCCTGCACCCGTGTGGGAGACCTGGGCAAAGTTCCTGGCTCCTGGTTTCAGATCGGCACAGCACCAGCCGCTGTGCTCACTTGGGTAGTGAATCATTGGACAGAAGATCATCTCCTCCTATCTCTCCTCCTCTCTGTATATCTGACTTTATAATAAAATAAATAAATCTTAAGAAAACTAATGAACACTTGAGAATTGACAGCTGATACAATACATAAGCAATACGGTGAGTCATTGGCAAAACAACTGTCACACTGGGGACACCGGCTCACATAACCATGTCCTTGGGTTTGTGTTCCAGCTCAGCTTCTGCTCAAGCTTCCTGCTGGTGACCCCCTGGGAATACAGCGAGGTGATTGGAGTGGGCTTTGGGTTCCTGGCTGTGACCAGGACCAGCTCCAATGTACACAGCACTTGGGAAGTGAACCAAATGACGGGAGATTGTTCCCTCTCTCTCTCTCCCCACTTTCCAAATAAATGTTAGGTTGGGCAGAGCAGAAGTGATTCCACTACCCTGCTGAGACCAAGCTGACACTTCCATCCAGGAATGTTTCAAGTGCTGGGTCACCTTGACCTTCTCTCTGTGCAAAAGGCCAACACTGGGCCATGATGAGGACCCTGCACTAGGATCACTCCTTGCAAGTGTAAACCAGAGAGTTGCTGCCTCTTCCTGGCCTGATGCCCAAGCTAACAGCACAGTGTTGTATACCCTGGGTGGACAATTCCTTCATGCCATGACCACACCACGTGGAAGCGGTCCCAGACTGTCTCCCTCTAGGCAGCAACCCATCAGTCTCTCTTCCCTGACTACTAAAACCTTCAGCCTGAACGAAAAGCCTCTCTCTCAATCACCTCCAAACCTAATGACATATACATAAAACAAAATATAGTCTCATAAAATATCATCAAAAACACTGAACACAAACATTACCATGCAAAATGTACATATGGAAAAGTTTGCAAACAAAAAGATGTTTGACATCATATGTCACTGGGGAAAAATCAATTAGAACAATCTTGTACAAATCAGAATGATCAAAATCTGAAAAAAAATGACAAAAATGTAGAGATACAGGGCTGTTTTTCATTGTGGAAATGTGAAATGCAGCAGCCACTTTGTAAGACAATTTCACAGTTTCTTAAAAAACTACACACATAATTGCTACACCGCTTACAATCATACTCCTTGATACTTACCTGAAGAAATGAAAAAAAAAAACAACTTTCACACAAGCTGGTTCACTAATTTTTTTTCTTTTGCAATATTGCAAAAATAACTTTATTTGAAGATGAACTGTCTTATAAAAGGTCAGAGGCAATTTGAGATCCCAGGTCAGCTTCTCTCACAAAGATTGAACTTCAAGTAGCACATATCTGTTTTTAATCCTGAATATTCTAGAATCACAAAAGAGCCAACTATTTTATTTGAAATTGCTGAAAGTTGGAACTAACCATCATGTCCTTCAGTATGTGAATGGGTAAGGTGGGTTACATTTTGCCTAAGACGATTATTCAGAATTAAAAAGGAATGAACTATCAAGCCATAAAAATACATAGCAAAACTTAAGTGTCAACTACCAACGAAAAGCAATCAATCTGAAAGGATTCCATGCTATATAATTTCAATAGTACAGCTTCGTGGGAAAGGTCAAATGAGGACAGCATTTGGTAAGTGAGTTATCAGGACTTGGGAAGGCTTGAGTAGATGGAGCATGGAGATGTTCTAGGGCAGTGAGTTTACTCTGTATGATGTTATTATAGTGGACACATGTCATCCAACACAGATGAAACTCATGGAAATCTCACCAAAAGTGAACTTCCATGTGAACTATACACTTTGGGTAATGCTGAAATATTAGTTGTATCACATGCGACTTATTAGTACAGAAAGCAAATAGTGGGTTAGGCTGCTTTATAGGGGAGGAGAAATAAACGAACACTCTAAACTTTCCCTGTTTTGCTATGAACATAAGAGTACTTCAAAAATATGGGCTATTTAAAAAAATAAGTCGCTTTGCAGGATTGGCTGAAGCCATGTGAAGCTTTGTGTCTTAAAACTTTGTGATAGGATATTTAAGTAAATACAATTTTTCTACTTGTCTTTGTGTTCCATCATTGTAGCAATTACTGAGCAGTTTGCTCTGTGCACACAGGGAATGAATGCAACATCGTAGGAATTAGAAGACATTTTTGTCTCTTATTCCAAAAGATCTGAATTCTGAAAAGGAACTCGATATGGGATGGGTGCAAAGAATAATGTCTTAATAAATAAGAAGTATAAATCATGTGAGGAAAAGATAAAAATTCCCCCTTCCTTCCATCCTTTATCTATCTGGCTATCAGTGAAGAATGAGAAGTGAGAAAAGCAGGTGGAGCAGCACAATCGTATTCTGGACCAAGCTCAGCACAATGGTGTGCTGGTCCAAGCTCAGATCAATTCTCACGAGACAATTGTGCACATGTATGGCTCAGTGACTTTACATCCACAACAGGATTAACTATGGTGGGGTGGTTTATGTTACAGATGTTGGAAAGTGCTACAAACACAGGTTTTTAGCTTCCATGGAGTTGGTTAACTAGTAAATCACTGAGAAAAAATTACATATTCACTCTAATCACTGCCTAAAAGAAGCAGCAGAATTTTACGTAGTCTATTTACAGCAATACCACGATGAGGCGTTTTTTCACCTATATTTCTGAGCCCAGAGTGATGAGCCTGAGATGGAGGGGAAGGATCTGAGAGCCATGCACAGGGCGTGGTTGGTACCCATATTGACTAGATGACAGGTGCTTTGAAAAACAATCAACCATCTTTCCCTTAATGATCTGACAACGCATGTTCAGCATTTCTAACAAAACCTAAGATCCAAAATGCTCCAAATTCCGCAATGTTTAAGTGGTTGACATGGTTTCACAGTAGGTAAATTGTACATCAGATCTCAGGTGATTGTTGACAATAAAAACAGAGGCACACCAAGAATATTCTATGAAACTATCTGCAGGTCTGTGTATAAGGGATATACGAAACAAATTTGTTTCTATGCATGGGTCTTATTCTCAAGACATATTATTATGTATAGGGAAATATTCCCAAATTCCCCAAAATATAAAATCTTAGTCTTTTGGCCTCAAGAATTTAAGACAAGACATCCTCTACCTGTATATATTGAAGTTAAACCTTGGGAAAAATGAGATTCAGTAATCAGGGACAACCTGGCTTTCAAGACTAAGATTAATGTTACACTAAAACAGTGGGATAGTGGCTGAAAATTAAGTTGAGATAATAGAACATAAACTTCAATTTCTAAGTCTGTTAACTGGGAGGCATGCATGCTGGGCCTCCAACTGCTTCATGCAGAATCGAAAGTTTGATACGCTGTTTTGTTTAATTTTTTTTAAAAATGGTATGCCTTTAAAAGCTATTTTTTTAATCTACTTTTCCATTTGAAAGATAAAATGACAGAGCAAAGGCCTCCATCCCATAATTTACATCCTAAATGCTAGCAAAATATGAGACTGATTCAGGACAAAGCCGGAAACTAATCATGCATCCATGTGTCCCAAGTGGATAGCAGGAACCTCAATATTGTGCCACTCTTACAGGAACTGGCCAACAGAGATTGGACAAGCATTTGCAGAAAAGACATAGTCTTTAGTACACTGGAGGATTCATAGCCTGGATGTCTCCAGAAGTTCTGAGAACTTCAACCTTCACCTTGTGCTTATCTTTTATATGCAATTTCATGAGCTATGTTTTGGTATTATGAATTAGTATTAGTATAGTATTAGTATTAGTGATGGCAAGCAAGCAAGATACAGAAGCTAATCCACAGCAATTAACTTTGGGGCTGTTATAAGCCTGGAGATTTTCTGAGTTGTTGAGCTAGCCATTCCAGAACACCACTCCCCTCCCTCTGCCTTTTTTTTTTTTTTAAACCTTGGGCATTCTTGTAATTACTTGACTTTGCTGTTCCTGTGAGAAAATGATTTCTTGCTCCACGATCCCAGGGTCTTGACTTTTGCCCACTTGCAGGTCAGTTTCCATGCCACCATCATCTGTTGCCTCCTGCGCCCATTTGTAATAGGATGAATCAAAAGCAGACAACCTGGGATATGAGCCCAGGTATGCTGATGTGGGATGCAAGTGTCCCAAAGCTACTGCATCACGATTTCCAGCAAACTTCTCTCTACCCCCATTGTATGCTAACTGTAGCATGCTCACAATAAATATTAATGCGGAAATAAGTCTAGCTCTGAATCAGTGTTATATCTACAGGTGTAAGTCTTGTTTAGCCTAAATTTAATGATGAGAGCCTTATTTTTAAAATTAATACAGATGTTGATATAATGATGCCTTATAATAACTTCAAGAAATTGAGATATCATTTATCTCTAATATTGGAAGTATGCTTTTTTTCTGTTCCTTATGCAGTTGACTCTCTCAGGCCACATGCAACAACCTTGTGACTGAAGTCATTACCTTGCAGGTGCCGGGATCCCATGTGAGAGCCAGTTCTAATCCCAGTGACCTTAAATAAGCTTGATTCTCATTTGGGCTCCAAATGCTCAAGTTATTGCTTGAGTCAGGAATAACAGTTTGACCAGAAAAAAAAAAAAAAGGAAGGAAAGAAAGAAAGAAAGGAAGAAAGAAAGAAGGAAGGAAAGAAAGAAAGAAAAAGAAACTTCTTTACATATCAATGTTGAGATACCCAAAATGTTCACATTATTAGCAAAAGAATTTAGACATGCTATAATGTGATGCTTCCATGAACACTTAAAAACATGGTTGAGGGCCTGGTGTGATCCCAGTGGTCATGATTCCAATCCAGCTTTCTGCTTGTGGCCTGGGAAAGCAGCAGAGAAAAGCCCAAAGCCTTGGGACACTGCACCTATGTGGGAGACCCAGAAGAAGCTCCTGGCTCCTGGTTTCAGATCGGTTCAGTTCTGGCCCTTATGGCCGCTTAGGGAGTGAATCAGCAGATGGCAGATCTTCCTCTCTGTCTGCCCTCCTCTCTGTATATCTGACTTTCCAGTAAAACTAAAACTAAATCTTTAAACAAACAAACAAATAAACAAAAAACCATGGTTGAAACAACTGGAAAAAAAAACACACACACAAATCTTACCAGAGAAGTAGGAAGTTACGACAGAAATGGCAAAAAATGAAGATCATAACTAACTGAAATTTTTTATTTAAAAAAAATACAATAGTTGAAATAACAATTATCGATGTGTGTGCTCTCACGTATAACAGAGAGGAAAGAGTAAAATAGTAGTAGACTAGAAATTATTTAATAGGAACTGCCCAGAAAATAAACTACTGAAGTGCATGTGGATGTTTGCATGGCTATCCACTGCCCAGGATTCAGCCACCAGAAACATAGCTTCTTGACCCAGAATGGAACCATCCCAGAAGGACCTGGTTCCTCCACTTCTTTCTCAAGACACAATTCTTTCATCTCTAATTATCTACTGAGGATGGGACTGGTGGGAGCTCTTTATTTTATTGGGGCATGACCTCAGAGTGTAGTTCTTGGGAAAGGGTTGAATATTTTCAGTCAAGTTGAACCTATACTTCTCCCCCCTCCCTTATTTGTACAATCACAGCATGAGACTGTAATGAAAATTATTGCATTTGGTTGCATGACAGAGGAGATTTTGAGGCAATGATGGTTTCAGGCACCAGCATGGATATTAATGGCTGTCCTTAGTAAGTTTGCTGATGAGAATAAGGAACAGCATAAAAAGTGATATAGTCAGGTAAAAGATAGTCTTGTATGATGAGTGAGAAAATGATAGAATGAGCTTGAGGTGATATCAAAGCCATCCAAACTTCTCCTCCCATCTAAAACACACTGGTGGCGTAGAATTGAAAATTTGTTTCAAAGACTTTCCAGAACTCTTTCAGAAGGGCCTCCAGCCTCACTGTTCATTAATGGTTGATCTTGGTGTTCTTGTGATGCAGACTGGATCATGGCAGTTTTCATAGAAACTGGTCAAGGAACGCCAAATACCCATAACCCAACAGATAGACTCAGCGTTTCTGAGGTTGAACAATGCAAGCATGCTAAAGAACGAAGAACTCCGAATATGGCAAATGACCCTTCAGGCAGGAAGCTTGTGTTATAGTAGCCGTGGTAACCAGCGCCTTGCTCTGCCTAGACCAACCTAATGAACATCCTACACTGAATCAGAAGTCCAGAAAAGAATGTTGTCGGTGTGGCAAGCTCAAGTGGGCACAAGGAATGATCCCAGGTGAAAAGCACACCTAGGTTCTGTCTCTGATTTTAAGAAGAAAGTTCATTGGAGATGGAATTAGTCTCCACTCAAAAGGGAGCTGTGCAATCCCATTTCTCTCTCAGCTTTGGAGATTCATGTGGCTGCAAACAGGTTGCTTCCGCAACCCACATAACCATCTTGCTTCTGGAGCATCTTCACAGTGGTTACCATGGCTGACTTTCTACCTACAAGCTGAAGAGCCATTTGTTCTGTAATGAGTTCCCACACTGGGCTGCTGTCTTGTCATGGGAAATGTTGGCAAGTTCAATTCCAAAAGAAAAGGCAGAAGAGATGCAGGGGAGGATAAACCTGCTGTATTTCCTTTGATGATGCTAGAGTTGGAGGAAGGGATAACAGCGCCATTTGGCTCCATGATTTTCATAAAGAATGTCTCAGCTTCCACTCTGGGAACCAGTGGACATGCGCTACCTGTTTCGCTGGGCTCCACTCATCCCTGTTCTTGTTTTATTCATTTGTTTTGCTTCAGATGTGCACATTTTTGTTGTCAGAATGCCTTTTTTCAGAATTCAGCAGTTCCAGATTTAAAATGTGGTCATTTATGCGGGGATTCAGTCATTGCCAGCTGTTGGTAGCAGGTTCCCAGCTTCTCAAGCAGAATCTCCAGAGCAGATGGCATAGAAGCTTTAAGGGCTGGCTAGACAGAAAAAAAAAATGCCTTGACCCAAAATAGAGGAGGTTCAGCAGACAGACCTTCCTCCATCAGTCTCTCATAAAGACAGAGAGGGGCAAAAATTCTGTGGGCTGAGCAGAAGGTTGTGAGTGACAACAAGCTAAGGAGCACCAGCTCCTACAGCATGTGTACTGCCCAAAGCCCATATTTTTCATGCTGAACAGGGCTGAAGACTTGTCATGGCCAGACTTCATCATGCATCTCAGCTTTATTTGCATAACCTAAAGTCATGACCTCTTGGAGATCACCACATGAGACACAGCCCTGTTTCAAGTGCAGTTTGACTCTTCATTGTGGCTCTGTTATTCTACAAAGGATGAGGCCAACTTGGGCCAATCAGTTCTCCCTTACGAAGTTGCCCAACTCATATCTTCAGTGTGTGCCATTTTACAAATCCCCCAAAAAAGTATGGAGAATATAAAAGTGAAATTGCCTCATGGTTTGAAGTGAGTCTAGATTGTTGTTGCTACGATATGTGATAATGATAGAGGATTGAAAGAGTATGTCCTGTGCTGCTTAATGAGCAGACAATGAGTCCTGCTAGTGAATCCAGATGAAAACTAAACAGGATGATGCAAAGCAGTCCCAGCAAAAGTGCAATGACAAAGTAGAAAGAAGGCTAGGGATGGGAGACAATGTAGGTCTTTAAATAAATGCTCTTTCTTTGTGCCAGGAATTGGCAAGTAATTGACTTTCTAGATAGGTTTGTTGATGATTTTGAGTTTTGGTACAAAAACAAAATGCAGTTTCTTTGATTCTAAAGTGCACGTCTAGTTCTATTCAGAATTGATTTTATTCTATGATACAAAACTTTATTTTTAGTGGATGATTGTTTAAAAAAATATTTACTTATTTTTATTGGAAAGAGAGATTTTACATAGAGAAGGAGCGACAGAGAGATCTTCCTCCATGTACTGGTTCACTCCCAAAATGGCTACAATGGTCTGAGCTGAGCTGATTCAAAACCAGAAGCCAGGAGTTTCTTCTGGGTCTCCAACAGGCTGCAAGGTCCTAAGGCTTTGAGTCATCCTTTACTGCATTCCCATTGCACAAGCAGGGAGCTGGGTGGGAAGCAGGGATGTGAACCCACATCCATATGGAATCCTGGCACATGCAAGGTGATGATTTGGCTACTAAGATATCTCATCGGGCCCTAGAACAAAATTTTCCAATGAGTAATAATTACTGAAGCCAGTGAGTTGTTATAAAAAAGAAGAAAGCAAAGAAATAAAGCAAAGAATGGAAGAAGAAGAACAGGAAGAGAACGGATCAATGGTCTATGGCCATACAACCCTGAAAAAGCCAGATCTCATCTGATCTCAAAGCTAAGCAGGGTCAAGCCTGGTTAGTACTTGGTTGGAAGAATGGATAAATGGAAGAATATAGAGACGGAAGGAGAGAAGAAAAACTGAGTGTTGAAGAGAACACAAGGGAAATGAACCAACTTTTTCGTGTAACAAAAATGCCTTTTATCTTTGCATCCACAGACATGTATTTTCATAAATATTTAAAACTGAATTTGAATAATCAGGAAAAACACAACATTATCATTGATCACTTCAGAAAGATTTATAAAGTGACTGTTACAGCTGAAGTTCTGTGAAGAAAGTAATTCTGGCTTTGCCTTCTATTTGATCTGCCATGATACTGCCAAACAGATTAATAAATTATGTTTATTTATGCAGAAACTGAAGGTAGATAAGATTAGCAGACAGCTATAGCACGTGCTCTTTTTCTGTTTAAGAATTATTTATTTTTAATGGAAGTGCAGATTTATAGAGAAAGGGGGAGACAGAGAGAAAGATCTTCCATCTACTGGTTCACTATCCAAGTGGACATAAGCACTGAGCTGATATGAAGCCAGGAGGCAGGAGCTTCTTCTGGCTTTCCCACATGGGTGCAGGGTCCCAAGGCTCTGGGCCATCCTTCACTGCTTTCCCATGTCACATGTAGGAAGCTGCACAGGAAGTAGACCAGCCAGGACTCATGGTGCCCATATTGGATTGTGATGGTTTCAATGTGAGGATTTAGCCAATGAGTCAAAGCAACTGACCCCTATAACATTCTTACCTGCTCCAGTGTTTCATATTTAGTGGGAGAAATTGTTGCATATTTGAAAGAAAATGAAGCTAATAAATCTAGGAAACAGAATTTCCTGGAACCCCACAAGAGCTTTGGGTGTGAGTGAATAGTCTGCCATGGCTCTCATGATTGTCTACTTTGAATCAGATGAAAATGACATGACAAGCAAGGGAAGGGAAGGAAGCCAAGTATATAGGACAAATACGACATGACAAGCAAGGGAAGAGAAGGAAGCCAAGTATATATGACAAACACAGCTTCTCTCTATTGCATGCTATCCTGAAAAACCATCTTTTCCCCTGGACAGCTGCAATTTCCTCCTGGCTTTTAAGTAGAAAAATCAGTTTGTTGGAATGGAGGGATTAGGGGACTTAGGGGAGTCAGGTTGGAGAAATGTGCACAAGGTGCTCTTAAACATAATTTATAAATAAATGCAGTGTGGGAGGGAGGAAGGAAGAGACGGAGGCCTTGCATTTTGGAGGAATAAGAGAAAGACAGTTAACTCATCAATAAAGTATTCGGACTGCGCTAGGATAAGGACTTTGAACTTGATCTAATGTGCACGCAGATTGCTGTTAGGAGGAAATGAGATAACATATGTGAGACCACACTGTAAATGGGAAAACTATGCTAATGTGAGGCATTAATACTATTATTCCCATCCACAACGGGTTCCTGAGGAGGGGAGTGACATGATAAAAGCTCTGCTTCCAAAGATGCATGTGGGAGTGTTGTGCAAAAAGGCTTGTAAAAGGAGAGAGAGCATTATCCAGGAGATCCGCAGGGTTCTGCCGATGCCAGCTTATCAGAGAATTTGTAAGTGCATGTTCTGGAAAAAGTGAATGTTCTTCTTTCCCTCCCCACCATGGCCTAAGGAAAGCTTCCTTTTGGCTTAAGACTTTGGCTGCTATGTCAGCCACTTAGGAAAATCAGCTGGCCAAAGGTGCTTCACTGCTTCAAACACCGATTGCGCTGTAGATCTGCCTGGTTATATTCACACTGCTTCTGTGTTTGCTCAGTTTATCTGACTCTTCTTGCCTTCTTGAGTCATTCAAAACACATAGATGTCAGAGTGGCAAAGCTCATCATTTCTCTGGTCCTGGGAAGAGGAAAATGTGCTAGAGGACATGAGGCAGGAAAATCATAAGATCTCTGGTTTTTCTTTCTTTGTGGCCAAGTGATTCCTATGCACAAACATCTTGCAGTGTTAGTGCAATGTTAAGATGAACTTGTTAGTTCTGGTTTCTCAAAATCGAATCCCCTTAATCAGCATGTCCATATGTCTTGCCATAAACTCCACTAACAAAAGCAACAACATGTATTTCCAAATGTGTTCTTACAGAGAAAAAAAAGATGTGTGTTACATAGCAAAGAGATAACGTTTCTCAGAAGAAAGGCTCAAGATGGATAATACAAACTTCATTTCAGAGAAAGAATGAGGTATCCTACACGTTGAATGATGAACTGCCACCAACACAATTAGAAATCAATATGCTGCATGAAAATGAGTCCATGTAAGATCAATAGCAGGATACAGTCATCATCTTCAGCAACGGGAAAGAGAATAAAAACGGAACTACTTGGATGAAATTGAAAATTGCTACGCAATAGTCAGAGCACAAAGGAACAAAGGGCCAAAATATCATAGCCTTTCCTTTTCCTTCCTTCATTGAGGGAGAGCCTAAAAGACCAAAAAAAAAAAAAAAAATCCAAAATAGTTGACCTGTAAAAAAACGGGCTGGGAGAGCATCATACTTACTTGATGTACAATGTCTACTAGAATGCCTGGAAAGGTAGAATAGGCCTATGGTTGTTCACCCTGCTCTGTATTTATGGTAACTGCGGAAATGAGCTGACAGTGGCCGAAGGGGTCTGAGCCTTCAACAGGCAGGCTCAGACCTAGAGCAAAGTGTGCCTACACATTCAGATATCCACTCACCACAAGCTGCCCAACCGGTCCTTAACCAGGCAAGTATGCCGAAGGGATTGACTTCCCCTGGATAAAATGCAACAGGGAAAGGTTCCTACTGGTCAGAGTTGGAGGTATTTACAAATAGCAAGCGTAAGTAAGAGAACTGAAGATCACGTCCTTTAGCCACGAGTATGCTACAGGATTAGAGAACTGTATATGTCTGTTTCAAAGAGTAGGAAGCACGTCCAAGATTAAGAGGAAGAGAAAGATAAAGGAACATAAACCACTTCCTAGGGAAAGAGGTGGAAAGGTGCTGAAGCACAAATCACAAGAGGGCTTGCTTGAGACGACGGGTCATCTATGGATCTTCAAACTAAGCAGTTGTTTCAATTGTCTTGTTGTGTGTTTTGAGTCCTGGATTCACTCAGTCAAGTAATTTGATGGAGGAAATAATACTAGGACATACGAATAAGGCCACATTTTGTGTGGTGTTCTGTCTCCTTGTGGGCTGGAAGATTTTCAAATGAAAAACAAACAAACAAACAAAAAACACAGCTGGGTCTCATAACTCTCCCAGGGCCTGATTGTTGAGACATGTTGTAGGAACCATTTGAGTAGGAAGGTGGGGCTTATTGAACCGAGTGTCAGAATTTGTTACAGGCTGTAAGGAGAAGGGATTAAATATGTGTAAGTACTCTCTTAGACAATATGCTGGTATTTAGAGAGGTAGCTAAGTCACAATGGATTGGAGGAAAACAAAATTCTAAAAGACGAAATGAACCTGCGTAGGATAATACAAGTGTTAAGGTGTGAGTTATGACTGGCTTATGAGTACATCAAAACAGTTTAAAAAGAGGAGTAGTTGGAATTATACAGCGCTGCCTTACAGGAGGTAAAAGGCTGGATAGTAATCAGAGAGAGGAGAGAGAAAGTCAGAAAAGGCCAAAGGAAGGCTAAAGACACTGGGTAGGGTAGAGATTTCTACGGAGAAAGCTTACTATGGAAGTGGAAGGGAGCTCATGAATCTATGCAGGGGATTGAAATTCTGAATCATAGCTTCCAGATACAGTCACTGAGAAAAAAGTTGGAGGTTTTTCTGGTTGGACACAAGGGAGTCTTCTCTCATTTTTTCTCCATTTGAGTCCAGCTGCTGTCATGCAACACAGGCACTCGTTTAAGCACTGGCTGCTCAGTTATGATCCAGCTCCCTGCTAAGGGGCCTAGGAAAGCAGTGGGAAATAGTGCAAGTGCTTGGGGCCATGCCAGCTGCGTGTGTCACCTGCTTGGAGCTCTGCAGAATTGTCAGCTTTGGCCTGATACCTGCAGAGTCAGTGCAGTCGCTTGGGGAGTGAACCAGCAGATCAACCACCTCTCTCTCTCTCTCTCTCTCTGTCTCTCTCTCTCTCTCTCTCTCCCCTCCCTCTCCTTCATGGCCTCTCCTTATAACAATCACTTCCTTTCAAATAAATGTAACAAATCATAAGAAAATACTAACAACCCCATTAATAATGACAATAATATAGCGTACAAAATTACTCCCAAATCTTGAATTTTTACCCAATTTTTATTTTTTAAAGATTATGGAATTTTTATATTTAAATCTTTCCTAAGTTTGTAACTGTTTACAATCAGCATGCGGTTAATTATGGTAACATCTGTTAAACCAGAAGAAAATGACGGTGAACAAATAACCATCGCCTATAAAATGCAGACTGACATACTTGTTTTTCAATGACCTCTGATAAGCAGCAGATTCTTATTTTAACCATTTTCTGATTGAATGTCAAGTAAATTGGGAGCAGGGATTTAAAAAGAAAGAATGATGAGAAGCTTCTATAAAAAGGCACAGTGACAAAAATGTGAAAAATGACTGACAACTCTTTACCCATGGGAGATAGAAGAATATTAAAAAAACCTGTGCAAGTTCTCTAAAGCAATTTTATATAGAGACTAATGAGTCACCTATCTCAACAACCTTTCAGATAAGCAGTAATACAGGGGGAATGAATTCCGCATCCAAATTCAATTAAGTTGAGTTCAACTCCTGAATCTTTCTAGATGGCGACTTTCAAGAAACAAATGTAGTATTTTTAAAGACGCAGGATTATTAGCTTTTTAATGGGAGAAATCAAGTATATTTTTATAGATGTTCATTATCTTTTAATCTTCTGGAGTCACATACATAAAAGTGCTCTGAAAATAAAAACATGTCATACATACATAGGTGCGCTAGCCGTACACAGTATGTTAACTGATGCTAATAATAATTTTCAAAAATAGACACTGAAATCTTTTAGTGTGGTCTAAGAAAATATGTGTAGATACACTACGATATACATATATATACATATATATTACATGCACATGTGTGTGAACATGAGCAAAGATTCTTCAAAAAAACGTGGAAATCTGAATTTCATCATAGGTTTCCTACTTTTAAGGAAATTGTATGTGTTTATTTGTATAGACAAAGAGAGAGAAAGAGAGAGAGAGAGAGAGCAACCTCTTAGCTGTTGGCTCATTCTTAGTGCCTACAATGGCAGAGGTAGGCTAGGGCTCAACCCTGATTTCCTACCTGGGATGGAATTGCACGGTCAGTGCCCAAGTGCAAGAGTTGTCACAGCTTCCCCGGGTCTGCAATATCAGGAAGCTGCCATCAGGAGCCAGGGTCACGAAGTGAACTCAGATCGTGAAGTGGGACACATCCATCTTTTTAAAAAATAACATGCTTGTGTAACTTGAAAGGCAGGCGCACACACATACACACACATCAGAAACAATTACTGGATATGGGGTCACTAAGTGCCAGAATGGTCACCCTAAAATACAAGTATCGTGTTGGCATCTTAGGCATAAGACCAACACTTGACAAGCTTATTTTGGTGCAGAAATGTTTTGAAATTAATGCCTCATTTTTTCACATGCATTTTGTATGAGTTTTGAAAGATTCTCAATATACACAGTTTCAAAGCCTTTTGCACCCTAATAAGTTTACATCTTAATTTCATTTTTCTTTTACGTATCTTCATACAAAGGCGATTGTGAGTTACATGCGGGTCTATGTCCAGGCCTGCCCTGGTACATGACCTATTCTGCGAGGCAATGTGGCATAGTGGGAAGTGCTAGGAGGTTGGGTCAGGCTGAGCTAGTTTAATCCAGGGCTATTAATCCAGGACATCCCTTCTAGATGGCCCTGAGTCGATTCATTCATGCTGAATCTCAGTGTTCTCATTTGATGTTGACATGTAAAGAGTAGTCAATACTCTATAGAGTAGTCATTGTGCTTAAACAAGCATTTACTTACTTAAACTGTAGGGAGAAGGAGATTGAGAGAGAGAGAGAGAAAGAGAGGTATCTCATTCACTGCTCATTCCTCAAGACCCACAATAGTCCGGACTGGCCCAGGCCAAAACCTAGAACTGAACTCAGTTCGTTCATCACACACCTGTGGCGGGGACTCAGAGGCCATTCCCTCTTCCTTCTCATAATGTATGTTATCAGTCATGAGGACCTGAAAGCAAAGCCAGAACTCAAATCTAGGCATTCGTATGTGGGACATTGGCAACTCAAGTAGGATTTTAACACCTGTGTTAGCTGCCTGATCATAATCCACTTGTTTTTAAGGCTCAGTGAGTTATAGTAAACAATTATTACGTGGAACAATTTGATCTCTGAAAATTTTGAAAAATGGAGGTGCATTTTCATTTCAAAAATATTGAAGATTAACATTATGGTATATTATCTCTACTTCAGGTAATAAATCATTTGACAATCACTAGTTAATGCCTACACCTGTAACTACAGGTTAATACAGTAAGAATGATAAGTACAGAACAGGACTAAGCATTGCCTTTGCTGATAACTGCTCTGGAAGAAGCTGTGTGGATAAGGAGATTAAAACTCTTTGTTATGTTACTCATGATCCAGCACCAAAAAGACAATATCTTTCAAAACTGCTGCGTGTCTCAGAGTTGGAGAAGAAAGTCATGAAAAGTCTGAAAATTCACTTATCTCTTTAAAATCAAGGGCAGAAATTATCTTTATAAACTTAATATGCTTTTATCTGCTTGAGATCAAGTGTTTATTAACTTCACTATATGATGTCATTTAGAATAATTATATTCTACAACCGTAGGAATGTTTGGATGGCATATTTCATAATGTTTCAAGTTCAAACTGAAGGTCCATTTCAGGAAACACAGAATAAAGGAGAAGAGTTAGAAAAACAATAGCTTCTTGTTAAGTTACACAATGGTTCTTCATGAAAGCTCTTCCTTGAGACTTCTAAATCCATTTGCCTAAGTATTGTAGGCTTGTAGGTTTGGGATATGTTGACTTATTATTTTTTTTAGATTTTTTAGCTAATGAATCTGCTTTAATTTTGGTAATGTGAAAGCTTCCTTGTAACAAATCCAATGTGGTTTCTATGCTACCTAGCTATTGAGTTTTTTTTTTAAATCATGGACATTGCAAAATTATCCACCAAAATGCTAACAGAAATCTTTATATCAGACGTTGAACTTCATGCCTTTAAATATGTTGATTGACTTCCAGTTTCCTCAGAAACTTTTGGAGATCCAAATATCAGTTGAATCTTTGAAGATTTTTATCTGTCATTAAGTCAAACCGGACACCTCTATATTTCTGGTCTCCACACCCTTGTGGAATACCTTTCTTTTGAGTATGGGCTGGATCTAGTGGCCTGCTTAAAACAAGTAAATAGCTGATAGTATGCCACTTGAAATGCTGGGTTATAAATAATTGTGGCTTCTATCTTGGGTATTTTTTACTTTCAGGAAGTCAGATAAGTTGCAAGAACTGTCAGAAAGGAGAGGAGAGACCTGTGTGTCCCAAATGTCATTGAAGAAAAGATCTTGCTCAAACTGCGAGAGAGACACTGTATACCACCTGCCAGGCCCACTTCAGGCTTCTGCTGACTGTTGATAGTCTGAGTGCAACTTCACTGAACCGCCTTGAAATAGACCTGTCTAGCTAAGGTTGTTGACATTAGAAACAGTGCTAGGTAATAAATGCCTTTTATTTTAAATTGCATCATTTTAAGATGTTTAACATTTCTCCTTTGTTATTTCGTAAGTTGAATGGAAATAATAATAGCATCTATAAAGTTTTTAGTAAAAACTATAAAAGTATATTTAAACTGCTCTTTTGCAAAGGACTTGGAAAATTACATTGTTGATTGAAAGTCTTAGTGCCCGGAAAGATATGTCTGTTTTCAGAATAAAATAAATCTGAAAAGCTCATGAACTACTAAAGATTTGTCATAATGAAGCAAAAGTTTAGGAACTGCATGAATTAGAACTTTCCATACAACAAAACCACACACACACACACACATATGTGTATATACAGAATTGCTGAAGATGAGTTGTGTGTTGAAGAGTTTCTGTTATTACACAATAACGGAAAATGATAAGATGTTGAAAAATAAAGTGGCAGTTACATTGCCTAATGACAAAGTCCAGCTATATTAGAGAACTAACCAAAGTTGAGTTTCAGATATTTAGAAAATCAGTTTATTAAAAGAAGATAAGTAAAAATGTATTATTTATGTGCCTAGGTATGAGGTGAGAAAGGCTAAAACAGGAGAAAATATGTAGCTTGCAGCCAGTAAATAATATAAAAGTGAATGAATGTAAAATCAAAGCGGGGGTTGAAAAAATGAGGATTACCTATTTGGGCACTAAGAGAAAAGGGGTCTAGTCAGGACCATGAGGGAAGGGTGATGAAAACACTGCAGCCAGTGGAGAGAGGAAGGATCCAGGCATTCATGCATTTGTAAAGATGAGGTATCTATGCCTACCTTATCTAGCATATAGCAGTGGATGAAAGAGCATTGTTCTGCTTGGGCTTTCTGTGCAGAGCAGAGTGGAGCACCAAATGTGTTGTCTTCTTGTGTCTCTGAGTGTTGATTTAGGTGTGGAACCTAACATACAGCTGAGAATGCAAAGTGGTTGACTGAACATAGACATTCTGTATTGGTAAGCGGATCTGTAAAGGCCATGGACAGCTCGAAGTGTTGCTCCATCTGGAATACAGGTCATTTGCTCCTGACCTAAGTGAAGGATTAGAAGAAGCGATGGAGACATCCAACACAATGGGGACAAAGGAAAACCGGAAAACCGCTCTGCAAGAGGACTATGGTGTTAAGGCATTGGAACTTTAAGTGGAACTACTGGTGGTCGTCTAAATCTGGAAGAGCAGTTTCGTGAGTGGAGCTGATATCTCAGAGTCAGATGCTGTGCTTCCTCCTGCACACACATGTACCATACTTACAAATGAAGAAGCATTCCCTGACATTCAGCAACGGAAGCTGCCTCTGGGGACACCACAATCCAATTCTTATTCAAAGTGTGAAAGTCCTGCTGGGGAGTGAGTGGTGGATGGTGTGACAGTGGGTATTCAGAGAAACAGTTCATTGAATTAAACATTCTCTGAGTTGGGTGATGGTGAATCTTGGAACATGTTTTATGCGAAAAGTAGCCTCTCTCCATCAGAGAGCTGTCATGAGGGACAAATGAGATACTGTGGATGGTCAGATGTCAAGCCAAAATTCACTAGCAAAACTGGGAAGTGTCATGCTCTTCAATAACCAGTTCCTGGATTAAAGCAATTGAGATCTTTTATTCCAAAAATATGTAACTGATTTTAGAAATCAGAGGCAGAAGCATCCCAAATCTCTAATTCAAACCAGATTCTGCATTTGAAATCAAATTAGTGTACTTTATTAATGGAATTAATTTCTATAATTTTAAAAAGGATTCATAAAATGTTAAGCAGTACTAACTCTTTTTAAGGTGATGAAAATAGTTAATTTGAAGGTAACCGAATCCAGAGCTGTTTTTAAAAAATTGTTTAGTTTTCATCTCCTTACTTTTATTTTTAAAAGTCTAATCAGAAAAACCACATACATGATAGGCAATTTTGGTTTGTTTCTACAACCAGAACTTTTCTAAAGCTAAACAAAGATAAATTAGCTTAATTAATTTGACAGGATCTTTGAGTAAGTGTAAGGGGATTTGAAAGTGTGTGCATATTTGCTACTTAAATCTGCCTTATATTTATGAAAGAGAACTACTCATTCATTTGTTTTAGAGAAAGTCCCCATGAGCAACGTCTCAGCATTCCTTTCTTCTTGCTTGTCTCCCTGGTAATAGCAAAACTATTATATATTTAACTTGAGTGACATAATATGATATATGCATTTCAATGATCAAACTATTTCACTTAATGCCATCCTGTTCCACTCATGCCATTTCAGATTTTAAGAGTCACTTCTTTGATACGAATGAATAATCCGTTGTATGTACCTTTTCTTTCTTTATTTACTAGTGAATGAACATCTAGATTGATTTTCATGTACTGGCTGGCTACTGTGGTTTTTTAAAATTTATTTCTTTTTATTGGAAAGACAGATTCACAGAAAGAAGGAGAGACAGAGAAAGTTCTTCCATCCACTGGTTCATTCCATATGTGGCCATGGTCAGGGTTAAGACAATCAAAAAACCAGGGGCCAGGAGTTTCTTCTGGGTTTTTCACATGCATGCAGGGTTCCAAGGCTTGGGACCTTCCTCTACTGTTCTCCTATGTCTCAGGAAGGGAGATGGATGGGGAGTGGGACAGCTGGGACATGAATCGATTAATATCATTATAAGCATTGACCTCTTGGTTTCATGTCAATGAACATTTTTTTTTCCTATTTTGTTTAGAGAAGTTTAACCAAGACCTTTGCTTAGAGATAGCAAACCATTCTTGAGGTCAAGGACTTATTAGAAAATGCAATTTTAATACAATATTGCCAAGAGGAAACTCAAGAAGTGATGGAGATTAGAAAATACATCTAGTGTGTAAGAAGTGATTAGTGAATACCTTCTGCATTGTCTGGTGATATTATGGACTGGGATGAGAAAGAAAACAAAACTGCTCTATATTTTCCTGTAATAGTGACCTGTACACCTAAAGCTTACAGAAATGTTCCTCCCTAGCATACATTAATTGTTTACAGCTTTAGATTTCTGACATGGCATCGGAAATGCCATAGAATAAGAGAACATGTCAAAACCAACTTTAACTCACATCAAAGGGAGCAATTAGTCATATAAATACAAATTTTCACAATTAATATCTACTACCATTGACCTAATACATATAGAACTAGGCTTAATCAGTGCTGTCTCAGCTAAAAATGACAACCCCATTATATTTAAACAAGTTATTAAACCATGCTAAAAAAAAAACCATAATTAAGACCATTGACTTTAAGAAGAACTGAACATGGAGGATAAGTTTCAGGCCTATGGAGTATATCATCCTGAAATTATTGCCTACAACACCATGAATTAAAATCTATCTTGATAATCTCTGTGTTTAAACTATCGTTTTTGCTGTTGTCATTGTTTCCCTTACGAAGTGTTGTAAAGGACTAGCACACTGTGTTATCCATTGCTTCATCTTAGCACGTGGGAACAGGAAGAGTTATAACTCCTGTGACTGGTTGCCTACTGGATAATAAAACAATGCATGAGAAGCAGCCTAAGGAAGAATATTTTATTAGATCAATTAATATGTGGATGAGTTTTGTTCCTGGGTTAATCATTAGAATGAACTTTCAGCTTAGAGTTAAGGTTTGGGGCTAGTCATAAAAGTGGCTTGGGAAGGACACCTCTGTCCTTTGTGCTATATCAAGGACTTTAACTCAGAATTATTCAATTTGGCACCTGCAGATCTTTCAAATAACACATTTTCCAAAGGAATTATAGGAAGGGCCACCTTTCACAGGTATTTCACTGCTTTTTTTGTTGGAATATTTCTTGCAGAAGCTGGAAACAAGCGAGTCACAAGGTACCTCTGAGATACATTAATAGGAACTTTGAAAAAAAAGACTAAAATAGGATAAAATTTAATATGCCTACTTGAATGTATCATGTAGTACATAAGGAAGGTAAAAGTCTTTAGAAAATGAGATTTTCAGAGGTTCCTCTCTTGTACTGTATATCCTCCAATGAGCTATGGATTTTTTTTTTTTTCATCAGATTAAGTACCTTGTTACATCTTCAAGGGCTGTAGCTCATTCATACCCACAAAGAAAAGGAGCTACTCTTCAGTTATAACCTGGAAAGGGTTTTTCTCCTGTAAAAGAATATCTACTGCTTCATGATTTTTAAGTTTTCCATTTACTATAGCTTAGCACTCCAGGTCAGCATGCATTGAATACTAATCATCTTCTGAGAATGTTCTGGGCGCCTATGTGATGAGAACTAGTGGATAATACAAGCTCAAACACTCTCAACAAACTCACACACTCACTGATCGATTTTATTCCATATACTTTAAGAATGCATCTCCAAGATAAGTGTAATTTTTCTTTGCCAAAGGCAATACATGAAGTTACTTTCACTTTTGCTGGGGTGTGTGTATGTTGTGTGTGTGTGGGGGGGGAGTGTTTATTTCATCCACATCCTAGATCACTTCATGGATGTTGACATCGGCTTTGTCTTTCTCTGTTAGAATGACATTGTTGTGATTTTATAGCATGGATGTGCCCTGCCCCCAAAGTCAGAGTGCTGCAGGCATGGTGCTCAGTGCCACAGGCGAGTGGTGAAGTTTGATGATAGGTGTTTGTACTGTGAGATCTATGCCGTTACAGCACGGCACATGATCGTCAAGCTCTCTTCAATCAAATAATATAAGGAAAAGATGCGTAAGTGTGCACGTGAAAAAAATCAGCTGACATGTAAAGGAATGCCAATTAATCTCACAGGAGACCTCTTACAGGAAACTCTACAGGCAAGAAGAGAATGGAGGGACATATTCCAGATTCTAAAAGAAAAATTAGTCAACCCAGCAAAGCTTTCTTTTGTCTTTGGAAATGAAATAAATTTCTTTCACAGTAAAGAAAAGTTAAAAGAATAAGCCTCTACCAAGCCTGCCCTACAAATGATACTTCAAGATGTTCTTTTGACAGAGAAGAGGAATAGCATCCGACAAAACCAAAGGCAAATGGGAAGAACATCCCAGCAAAATGATAATAGAAGACTAAACCAATGAACAACCCATTCCTAAAATGACAGGGCCAAATTATCACCCATATGTATTAACCCTGAATGTAAATGGCTTCAGCTAAATCAAACGTCATAGATTAGTAGACTGGATTAAAAAACAAAACCCATCTATTTGTTGCCTACAGGAGACACATTTCACTAACAAAAAACAGTGGAAACTGTATCTCATGGATTTTGATTTTTTTTTGTTTTTGTTAGTTTTATCTCTTCAAAGCAGTTTCTTCTGATTAAATGCTTCAATTGCTTAAATGAGATGGCATCCTTGCCCATGAACTTTAATCGAAGGTTGTATAAATGATTTCCTTCATTTTTTAACACTGCATTCTGCTAAACTTCAGAAAATGTATGAAGTATAGGGGCCTCAGGAAGTTCTATGGTTCATATGTTAATACTGGTCCAATTTGAAATTGTATGGAATTCTGCCTCTTTGATGAGTGTTCTTTATAAATTCGTGCAAAATAGAATTACATGACCTGGATGAAATTAGACTGAGAAGCCATTTGATTAGTTTTGTGCTGGCCGATGGCTTAATTATTATGAAAGAACTATCTAAATTCTTACTGATTATGAGAACTTAAAACAGTTCAGAAAGTCATGCAGATGATGAAACCCACTTCTATCTTTCCCCAGTTGCACTTTTCCCTACCAATCCTTAGTGAAATTACTAATAATTCAAGTTTCATCTTCTGTAATTATTGTATAGTGTGCCAAAATAGAAATGTAGCTTGGTATTAAAGGCTTTGGGGGCTGATTAAAATTCTTCCACATTATAAATGATACTGAAATGGATATTCTTATATATTTATGTTTTCTCTACAAATGCAAAAAGTTTTACTTGGTTAAATTCCTGCAGATGGGATTACTGAGTGATTGTACATTAAAAATAACTGATGGATGGTAATGCCTTGCAAATAATTTCTGATTTACAGATTGACCAGTAATACGTGCAATTGCTCATTTTCTTACTGGTGAACAAAAAATATTCTTAAACATTTTTAATCTCCAATATTCTAATGAGTATCTAATTAATATTAAATGCTTCATTTGCATTCTTTGATTATTGATAGTTTGATTTCATATATAATTATCACATATTATGAAGATATCATATTTTTTCTCTATTCCAGAAGCATTTTTACTTATTAAATATTCTTTATTTTTTGCCAAACTAGTTCTTCAAAGATTCAACTGTTATTTATAAGGTAGAATGACGGAATTGGGGAGAGACCAGGGAGGAAGATCTTTCCTCTGTTGGTTCACTTACCAACATCAAGGTTTGGATCAGGCAAAAGCCAGGAGCCAGAAACTACAACATGGTCAGGGGCCCAAGTGCTTTGGTCACCATGTGCAACACTTCCGGTCACATTAGGAGCTAGCTAAGTGGGAAACAGAATGGCAGGGACTTGTCCCAATTCTCTGACACGTTCTGCTAGCATCACCAGCAGTGCCTTAACCCCTGTACCACACGTTGTGTTTCTGTACATGCTTTTTATGTAATGCATTATGGCTATTGACTTTGCTATAAACATTGCAGATGTTTTCCCTTGGTTTGCTACATATAGTTTGACAATATTTCTGATCTCATATCCTAGTTTTACATTTTACTTAGAAGCCTTTCCATGTTTTAGGTATCAGTGTTAAGTGCTTCTATTTATGAATGACCTTTGTTTGTGTTTTAATTTCTTGGTAATAGCCAGTATTTTCATTGTGATTGTTTATAAGTTCAAATGTTTTGTTTATCTGAAACATGATGCAAATCATATGCTGACATCAGTAGGAGTTTGGGAGAATTTGTGTACACTGCTCTATTGTATTCTAATGCACTTGTCCTCGTTTGCATGAAGGACACTCTAATACAATGCAACAAGTATTGTATATTTTTAAAAATTTGTTTATTTTTTTATTGTATTTTTATGATATTGTTGTTATTTCATAGCTCCAAACTTTAGTTTTGTTCTCCTTATCCATTTTTTAGGTATTTTTGAAAATTAATTTTTATGTGAGTTTTAGAATTTGTCAGTGTTTAAAATACCTTTGTCAGTGAATTTAAGGAACAGATTAATGAAAATGAATTCCCTGTCTCCGCCTATTAAACGTTCCTCCATGATTTCAGCAGCATATTATTAGTTTCAAATAAAGCTTCAAAGAATTTGTCAGTTTTATCCCTGGAAATTCCATAATTCAGTGAAAAATAGACTTCTGGGATTCATATTTGTATGTGCTGAAATGCTATTTGTCTTTTATATATAATGAGAGAGAGGAGAATAAAAGGGAGACAGAGAAGGAAGTGCTTAATTGAATAAATTCAAAGATTTTTTTCTAACCTGAATATTAAGGATTCTCATAGATGTTGGATACTCACTGTAATATCTTTTACCAATTTGTTCATTCCAGTGACTGCAGAGAGAAAGATTCAAGTGACAGAAATCATCTTTGTTAAGAATACATTTAAATGGTAAAACGAAGCTTGAACTGAGCTCTCTGACCTTTCTCCTAGAAGGCAAGAGTTTTAGAACCAAATATGGCTAGAAGACTCCTGACTCAGTAGGCGAGGCAACGGGGTTGGGAAAGAAGGGTTGCTTGCTAAGAGGAGGCAAAGCGGCAAGCGGAGGTCCCCGCCACGACAGCCCCACATGGGAGCAGGGAAAGCAGACACATTAACTCTGCTCTTTGGGGAAGTGGTTGCCAGTGGATACCATGCTCATCCATGAGGAAACTATGATGGGG
The DNA here is from genome assembly GCF_017591425.1 of Ochotona curzoniae. Classification (NCBI taxonomy): domain Eukaryota; kingdom Metazoa; phylum Chordata; class Mammalia; order Lagomorpha; family Ochotonidae; genus Ochotona; species Ochotona curzoniae. The sequence goes on along the minus strand of NW_024467095.1, from coordinate 23,334,353 downwards.
AGCAGTGAAAGCCACACTGAGATAATGCATGGATAGGCTAGTTCCTTTACCACGCAGATGCTTCAAGCTTGAACTCTATACATATCTATCCATACTCCTCATTTATTTTTTTTTCTGCTGGTCAGCAGCCTCTTTGTGTCTGTCATGTAGGTGCAATTCGCTGCCTTCCCAGACCAGTAACAGGGAGTTGGATGGGAAGCAGAGCCACCCAGAAATGAGTTGGTGTTCATGTGGGATGCTAGTGTCACACACTAGAGTCTAACTCTGTTACAATACATTGCCGGTCCCTGTGTATTCTATTCTATAGGACGTTTAATACAACAGTAATTGGTCTTGCTCATGAATTCCAAGGACTGTGACAGAACAGCTTTGAAATAATACTCAGATAGATAATTGATGTTAAACTTTGAGGACTTTTGTCCTGAATTTCCTGGTTTATTTCTTTATTTAAAGTGGAAAGAGAGACAGAGGAAGCAAGTGAGGAAAGTCCTGCATTTGGGCAATACAAGGTCCATGAAATCATTTGACCTATCCCTGACAAAGAAACTGCAGGCAGAACTCAAAATTCAATAAGTCTATAGCCAGTTCATGCTTAGTTTGATCATTTTTATGGCCAATCAATGATGTTATAAATACCCAAATTGACCATGATGAAAACTGTTCCCCATCCCTTATACTGATTCACTATTCAAAAGACAAATCCAGACCAGGCCAAAAATGGGAGCCATGAGCTAGGAAGTCTGTGTGGGTCTCCCCTACAGCAGAAGGGATCAGAGCGCTTGGACCATTGTCTGTGGTTTCCCAGGCACATAAACAGACAGGTGGAGCAATGGCGCTGAGTAGCCAGGACTGGAACCTTGATAAAGGATGAGGGCATCGCAAAGGGAAGCTTAACCCACGTGCTGCAATGCCGGTCCCTACTACTCTTAAACTTGGGATATATGCTACCCTTAATCTGAAAGATTTCACCCACTATGAAAAAAAATCTTATTTTCCCATTTATTAATATGCCGACTTACATTTCTGTGTCTTGCCAGAGTTTTAGATAAGTCCGTTCAGATCACTTTTAATAAACTGCCATGTTTGATTTACTGTCATTTTCTTTCATTTTGCACTTGGCTTGCAGTCATGCTTACACTAACTTTGTAGACTGCGTTCTGCAGGTCTGCACGTGGTGCAGCAAGCTGCGTGCAGAGCAGTTCATGTTTTGCAGACTTATTCTCCCTTCCTCCTTAGGAGGCTTCTCAGAATTTCATCTCACAATGACTGACTTTGGAGATGTCCAGAGTTATAACACAGCTTTACAATTCCTGTTACTTTATCATTTGGTGGGGAGAGGTGGAGGAGAGAGAAAGAGAAGTGAAGAGCTAAATAGGGGTCAATTTCAGAAACTGTGGTGCCTTGGTGTGGTAAGACAGAATTTCTCAGAATGACCCTGATGATACCCCCTTGAGCCTACCCTGCTGGACCTCACGGGTTTTGCTCTAGTCTGATAAAGCATGTTCTCCTGTGCTTGGAGAAAGACATTGCCTCCTCCTTGTCAGAGAAAATTAGCTTTTTTCAGGTCCATTTGCCATCATTTGTAATCTCACTTTATGGTTATAATCTAACTCTAGTCCTATAGGAGACCAGTTACAGTGTCAGACATGTAGCAATAAGGCTCACACAGCAAAAATTACAGGATTTTGTTCTTTTAGGATGGGGATGGAGATGGGGGAAAATGGAGGCTAGGGAGGAAGTATAACCTTAAGGGCATTTTGTATAATAATGAAGGAACTTAACTGTAGATTAAACTTAATTTATGGATACTAATGTGCTTTGAATTCTTGAAATTCTGAATTTAATGTGTTAATCTGTGTTCTTCTGTCTGGTTAATGAAAGCTGGACCTGACATTTTAAAATGAATATGATGTGTAGTACCTCATTTATAAAACTTGGAGCAGGAAGTACTAGATGTTCTTTGCACTGCGTAACAGACTCAATTACTTCCTCATAACTTCATCCAGGGAGGGCCAAAAGAAGCTACTGATCACACACACACACACACACACACACACACACACACACACACACGCCACTTAAAATAACTACATTTTAAAATGTTAGAATCTTTTTTTTCTCTGTTCAGAAACCATATCTGAACAGAACTCCTAATTGAAAATGTCTGATAAAATCCTATGGTAGACACAATTGAATTATAGCTTAACAGAAAACTAATTGGAGGCACTGTAATGGAAGCCTACATCACCCTAACTCCAGATCATGGTTCCTTTGACGAAAGACCAAGAGCAATCGATAAATGACGGAGTAGTAGCTTCTTAGCTCTGTGCTCTTCCCTTCTTCCTGATGTTTGATCCAACAATGTGGATGTATCAATGTTATCTGCTAGGTAAACAAAGAAAGCTTGTCAATTATTTCGCATTGGCTCTAAACAAAACCCCAAATTCTCTGGAAATCTCTTTATTTGCTGGTGTGTGTGTATGTGTGTGTGTGTGTGTGTGTGTGTGTGTGTGTGTGTGTGCAACTTATTTATCTCGTTATTGGAAAGTCAGATTCACAGAGAGAAGGAGAGACAGACAAAAAAAAAAAAAATCTTCCAGCCTCTGGTTCACTTCCCAAGCAGCTGCAATGACCAGTGCTGAGCCAGAAGCTTCTTTGGTGTTCCCCAAGTGGACACAGGGTCCAAAAGCCTTGGGCCATCCTCTACTGCATTTCCAGTCCACAAGCAAGGAACTAGAAGGGAAGTGGAGAAGCCAGGTTACAAATGAGTGCCCATGCGGGATCCCAGCACAAACAAGACAACTAGTTTAGCCAATTATATGTTTTTAAGATCTATTTGTTTTACTTGTCTGAAGGGCTTGGACCCCTGCAGTTCTCCTAGGAGACCCAGAGTCTGCTCTCTCCTGACCTCAGCTTGGAGCAGCCCTGGTGAGGATGGTGGCCAACATGCATAGCACTTGTCACTCAGCCAGCACTGTACCATGCACTTCATTGATACCAGTTCAGTGAATGTTCACAAATGTCTTGTGAGGTAGATACTTAAAATTCCCATTTATTTAAAAGTATTTGTTTTTTCAAAGTCAGAGTGAGAGAGCCAGAGCAAGAGAAAGAGAGAAAAGGAGAGAGCTCTTCCACCTGCAGGTTTCCTTAGATGGATTCAAGGGTCAGGGCTGAGACAGAAGCCAGGATCCAGAAGATTCATCTGGGTCTGCTGGTGGGAAATAGGACCCAACCACCTGCACATTCTGTAGTTTTTCATGGGGGCATTATCAGAGAGCTGGATTAGATGTGAAACAACTGGATTGAGAATTGGTACCTGCTATGGTATGATGCTGACCACAAATAAATCCTGAAAGAAAAGGAAAATGAAATCAGTTAATTTCCTTGTCCTGCCCCCACCCTCTGAAGAAGCAACTGGAAAGCCTTTGTAGGGGAGTCACAACACGAGACTTTTGAAGTATAGAAGAAAGCCATGGTTTGAGTTTGCATCTGAGAAATATCTGTTGACACTGACAGCTGACAAAGGGACAGACATGTGATCACGAAGCCTCAGATGTCCACCAAGAGCTGAATATGATTTAATCAACCTAGTCACATAATTGAATGATCACTCCAAGGGTTGGTGAAATTGTGTATGCAGCGCTGACTCTAATCAGATCCTGAACTCATAGTTAAATTTCATGAACAGATTTGTTTATAATCCCCAAATGTCTAAGCTGCAGCGTTGTTGTAGCTTCTTTTTCTGAAGTTTTGTGGGAAGATTGTTACCAGTAGTTTGACTAAGGAGGAAGGAATTGTCTCCTGTTAGTACAATACGCTGAGATCATGAGACATAAAAAATTGTCCGTGTGGTCCCTAAGAACAGAAGAAAAGTCTTCTTGAAAGCAAGAGTTTAGACCAGAGAATCTTATGATTTATTAAATTTCAGATGAGAAAGACTTGCAGCTACTGGTTTACATAAGTGTTAATTCATGACTACCCAACAGAATAGAAAATCTGCTTATTTGGAAAATGGTTAAGAGGAAGTTTGACAATATTTGTTCAGGCAGAACTCTGGGATAAAGTTTAAAAAATGGTTCTTTGGTCATTTATACAGAAGAACATTTTATTACCACATGAGGAGGATAATCTATTCTATGGGTCATCAAATTTACATCTGGTCCAAGAACATTTTAGTATGGGAAAAAGGGCAGTGAGCGACTGCTCCTAAAATGTTCCACCTCCTTCAGTAATAATAGACCTCACAAAACAGTGAGAATCCTCCTACAGACATGACCTCCATAGCCCACGTCCTTGGAGGTTTGGCAAGCAGCGTCTCTGGCAAAGGTAACCACAAATAAACGAGGCTATTTCTTGCACAGTGAAACCATATGGGATTGAGAAGTCCAGAGGTGAAACTGAGTATTATACTTTTGCTATCATTTCCACATTAATTTTGCCTTTTTTTTCCACATTCAGTAGTGCTGATAAAAATTTAGTATTATGGGGTCCAGCTTGTAGCTGAGTAACGAATGTCCTTGTCTTACATAAACCAGGATCCCAAATGGGCACTGGATCATATCATGGCTGCTCCACTTTCCATCCAGCTCCCTGCCTGTGGACTGGGAAAGCAGTCGAGGACAGCCCAAAGCCTTGGGACCCTGCACCCGTGTGGGAGACCCAGAAGAAATTACTGGCTCCTGGCTTTGGATTGGCTCAGCTCTGGTGATTGCGGCTGCTTGGGGAGTGAATCAATGGGCAGAAGATCTTCGTCTCTGCTTCTCCTCCTCTCTGTATATCTGACTTTCCAACAAAAATGGGGGTGGGGTGTGGAGGAAGACGGGAAACCCCAATTCCTATAAATAAAATCTTTGAAAGAAAAAGACTGGTAAGACATGGATGCTTCAACAAAGAACCTGAATTATAAACTTGTTCCAGTCCTAAACTGTTTCAAGCCCAGTGCAGATCTCATTGCCAAAAGTTATTAGTTTCCAAGCTGTGAATTCCTAGTTTGGAAATGATTCTCCAAAGACATTTCATCTTTCAACTACTCATTTTCTTGAAACATTTCTCATGTTAAATTTCTGTTAGCTGTCTTCATTGTTTCTGAACAAAATCCCGAACTGGATAGAAGCCTTAGGGTGGGACCTCCAAACTTAATCTGCTTGTTTGCTATGCAGAAAGCCAGACACTGTCATGGAGTTGATGGAAGATAGTTGGTGTGTAATGCAGACTGTAGAGCAATGGGCTGGGCAGCAATAGATTAATTCTCCCACTCCCTAAGGAGCTATGTGTGAAGGCTTTTTTTTGTTTAATTTTACATTTTTTACATTTTGAATTTTATGATACAATTCCATAGAGTCAAGGATTTCCCTCAGTCCCCAAATTTCCACCCTGGACTGATTTTCCCCACACTATTACAACAGTGTAATCCTTCATAAGCAGTCATAAGTCCATCAGTGTGTTATTTAAGTGTGCCCAACATGGCTGGTACAGGCAATATCAGACACTTAAGCATCCCATTGTCTACACATGTCCTACAGCTTCATTGGGAGTCCATGACTGAAATTGGGGCTGTGAGGTACATGATGTGCTTCTGTCCATGGTCCTGATTCCAGTGACGCTGTACTCTTAGAGAATTTACAACAGCCAGGAAGGGTTACTGTTGGTCCTGGGGTTGCATCAAGGTAGCAGTTCCATTCTGCCCAGGCCTGGAATGCCCTTACACAAATCACTCCAGCACAACACTGGTCATAGATGTTCTTATCTGTTCAAAAGCCGGATGATTCCTTGGGTTCAGTGAGTAGAACATTGTAAAGTTAGCTACATCACCTTCTTAAGTCAGTGGATTCCTTTTGATAAAGCACAGGCAAAGAAACCTTGTGCCAGGGCAGACAGAGAAGAGGCTGAGTCATGTTTTCTGCACTGTAGGGGATTAGTTTCATCATAGTTTTCTCCATTAATGCATGCACACGTTGATTACATTTCCCTTCTTATTTCAGCTTCTGTTCCTCCTCCTTTCCTTTGGAAATCTCTCTGTTACTCTTGCTAGCCAAAGGGGACTTTTACAATGTCATGCATTCATTCCAATGACTTTAAAATGATCCCGCACAGATGTTCACATTAATTCTGACTTACAGCTCATATCCCCAATCTTCTTTCAGTTCTGTTTCATAAATGCCCTTTCAAAACTTTAAACTGGAGATTATTAAATAGTAAATGCTTATTAAATGCCTACTGTTTTATAGCTCTTACAGATAGATGAGAAAACAAACATTTATCGTTTTAGGATACACACAGTAAAGGAGTTGAATTAAGTGAAATAAATGTTGTCATTGGAAAATCTGGCAGTAGACTTTGAAGCGAACCTGTCATTTCATTTCCTGTCTTTTCAGTGTTACTAGTGTCACCGGTCACACTGATGAAGGCCTTCCATTCCTATGTGTCTCTTTTTGATTTTCAGGGTGTTTTCAGCTGTCACTGAATCTTTTAAACCATTACTTTTTGATGGCTTAAATTTATCTTAACATAATCACTTTATCAGAGAAGTGTTTCACTTATTTAACAATATTATTATTCATCAATGGTTGGTATAAATTTTTTCAATACTCAGAGATGTCAAAAGTGAGATGTATTTCCAAAGCAGCCAGTTTCTAAAAATCCCTGCTAATTTGGTGAAAATTCTTCACTTAACATTTCGAATGTTTAAGTAAACAAGTTGACCACACATACACATTAAGATCTGGACAACTGATTGCATTCTGATTTTTCCACCAATCAATAATTAAATATGCAAATATCTGTAAACATTAATTGAACCCTATTTAAGAAATTCAGTTACATCTCATGCATCCATTACATTACAATTACATTATATTACATTTAACTAACAATGACCAATGGATAGATGTTATCATCTTTGATTTTTATAGTTTGAATTTTAAAAGTAAAATAGCAGGCAAATAGATGAAAAATTTGCTGCATTTGTCCATTGGTATCCAAAAAATGGCACAGTTTTACACAACTATCAAACGTGTGTAAAGCCCTTGGCTTTTCACAGCTCTATCCAATTATGCATGCTATATTCTCTAGACTCTCTTAAATTTTACTGAGAAAGAAAAATGTATTATTATTACATTAACTTGCACCTCAGTTCATCATTAGTGGTTGAGACTCTGTGTGCTTAGAGATCAATTATAAGTTTTTCCATGAACGCAAAAATGCAAATCCAACCTATAAACCACATGAGACTGCACGTGCTGAATTGTGATGTTCAAAAACTGCAGTAATCATCCAAAGCAAGGGTGGGGGGCTTACATATTATTGTTGGAACATGATATTATTATATCGTCTTCCAAACTGTATGCAATTACGTCAAAAAGTTCATGAGAGTGTGTGTTATGAAACGGTATGCACGTTTCAATAGTTTTTGCACTGACATAAGCATTTTAAATATTTGTCATTTGTTTGCAAGTGGGGAAGATCAGTCTTGCATCGTCCGATTCATTCCTCAAAGGATTACAGGTGCAAAGGTGAATCTCACCAAAGCTGGGAGCTGAGAACTCAGACCAGCTCTCTCCCGGATGTGCAGGTAACTAGCTCACTGCCATCCCTCCATGTACACGCGAGTAGGAATCTAGGGTCGTGAGTGGAAGCAGAACTTGACCCTGTGTTCCCTGATAAGGTGTGCTGGCATCTCAAGTGGCATGTCATCTGTTATGCCAAAGATCTGACCCTATATTGATATTTTGAATTTGCTTTCTATATGGCCGTTATAGAACTCCAGTTGAACTATGCTAGATACATTCTGAATCCTTGCAATATCTTCTTCAGTTCAAACTATGGAAACTGGTTAAGATATAGCAACTAAGGGCCCAGTGTGTTAGCCTAGTGGTTAAGGTCCTCATCTTGGACTTGCAGGGATCCCATATAGGTGCCAGTTCTAATACTGGCAATTCTGTTTCCCATCCAGATCCTTGGTTATGGTCTGGGAAATCAGTCCAGGACAGCTCAAAGCCTTGGGACTCTGTGTGCCTGTGAGAGACCCAGAAGAAGCTCCTGGCTCTTGGCTTTGGATCAGCTCAGCTCTGGCTATTGTGGTTACCAGGGGAGTGAACCAATGGACAAAAGATCTTTCTCTCTGCATCTCCTCTCTGTGCATCTGCCTGTCCAATAAAAATAAATAAATTTTAAATCGTTTAAAGAAATTCCATCTAAACGCGTAGATGGGAAATACTATTGTACACATATATCGTATTTATTTTCTGTTGAGTGACAAAATCAGATTACCACATAATTTTCTTAAAATAGTGGTGAGTTTATGAAAGCATATCATTTACGTTTCTTTTCTGTCCAAAGTCCAGCAATACCTTTGGGCTGTGAACTAGCCAGCACTAAACAAAAGGCATCTGAAATCCTTTTTTGATTATTTTTCCTCCTGGATTCTTTTCTCTTCAGCTTCATGTGACTTCTATTCTATTCTGCTGTGAGCCTTGGGGCATTTTTCTTATCCTGTACAGTGATGCCAGGATGCCTTATATTATTAAGGATTTTAGAATATTGAATGTCTTGATTTTTCAGTTTGCTCAAAGTTCTTCCTTGTTGATGGTACTCTGCTGTGTCGCTGGCATCTTCAGCTGAGCATATAGTAATGCCTTAGATGCTTCTCTGATCTTTCCTTGAGGAGCTGCGATTCCATCTCCTTTTGCTCCCTAGGATTTTTGCCATCTATTTCACAATCATAGTGATGATTCACTCCCCAAGTGAGCGCAACGGCTGGTGCTGAGCCATCCAGAGCCAGAAGCCAGGAACTTCCTCCAGGTCTCCCATGCATGTGCAGGGTCCCAAGGGTTTGGGCTGTCCTCCAGTGATTTCCCAGGCCACAAGCAGGGAGCTGGATGGGAAGTGGAGCTGCCGGGATTAGAGCCGACACCCAATCTGTCTCTCCTCTCTGTACATCTGCCTTTCCAATAAAAATAAGAAATAAATCTGTAAAAAAAAAGATATTTATTTGTTTTTATTGCAAAGTCAAATACACAGAGAGGCGGGGAGACAGAGAGGAAGATTTTCCATCTGATGATGCAACACCTGGGGTTGAGGCAATCTGAAGCCAGGAGCCAGGAGCTTCCTCTGGGTCTCCCATGTGGGTGCAGGGTCCCAAGGCTTTGAGTCGTTTTGGATTGCTATCCCAGGCCACAAGCAGGGAGCTGGATGGGAAGCAGGTCCACCGGATTACAACTCATGCCCATATGGGAATCAAGCGAGTATAAGGTGAGGACTTTAGCCACTAGACCACTGCCCCTGGCCTAGTATCCTCATTATTTTCATCATATCTCCAACATCACATCATAAATTTTATTCTGCTCAGTCTAAAATCCTGCGATCTCTTGTATTTGTCACCTCAAGTTTAGACCTAACAAGGGATCTGTATTAAGGATGCTCTTGGGTTTTCATTTGATGGGATAGTGGACTGCTTTATAAGGAGTTTTTAAAAATGCAAATCTAATTACTCTAATGTCTTGCTTCATATCCTTTACTGGCTTTAACAATTTTGTAGACAACATTTATTCACATTTAGACTGTCTACTTATTTCTTCGTTCACTGTAGCCTTACATGCATATGTTGTCTTTAGTCATCTGGGAGTCTACAATCAAACACCTTACTCAATGTTTTTACTTCTATATGATTTTTCTTTCCCCTAAACAGACTTATTCATTCGTTTTCTTATCTTCTCCTGATTACTTGCTTGATGAACATGCTCCATAATGATGCTACCTTATTGCCCTAGAAATAGCTGTCATATTATAAAGCAGACAGTAAGTGATATCTTTTTCATTCAGCTAGTACCCTCCGGGAAGCAAAATTCCTTTGCACTGCCTCATTAGATCCCTGCTCAGTGCCTGGGGCATGATAAACACCTATTTGTTAAAATTTGCAAGCTGCATCATTTTCAAGTTCTTTAGAGGTAGGCTTTTGAAGAGTGATATCAGATGTTTCACACTCATATTTTAATCTACATGGGTTGGGGGACACATGGGCAGAGCACTGCTAGAGATGCATGGCATGACGTAAAATGTAGAGGACAAAGTTCTTAAGGGAAGATTGAGAATCAAAGTATCAGGATTTTTTTTTCTTTTTGCCTCTATTATCACTGAAGTGTAATTTTGAATCCAGAAATACCAGATGTCTTCTGTTTCTAGGAGAAAGTCAGTGCCTTTCCAGGTTTTCATATCTATTGAGTCATGAAAGATGAAAGAATACATGCCTACTAGAGGGTAGGTGCTTTTTGGCTGATCTGGGCTGAATCGTGTCTCCCCAAGATTTGTATATTAAGTCCTGACCGTCAGAACTCGTAATATGAATATATTGGTACTAGTTCTTTAAGTGAGTTTCTAGACTAGACCCAAATCTGACATGATTGCTCTCCTTATAAGAAGAGAGTAGAATACTGATGTACTAACTGCAAACACCATGTGAAGACATAAGAAGATGATGCATTGCACAAGTCAAGGAGAAGGACCCCTTTGTCTTGGACTTCTACCTTCAAATTTGCTCTCTCAGTCACCCAGTTTGTACCGCGTTGTCACGGCAGCTCTAGACATGTGAAGTCCATTATGCCAATGTCTTTCTCGGCAGCCCATGGCAAAGAAACTTGTCACAGTAATGATTCGTTACTCCATATTCCAACACGAGGGATAGGTGGCATACATAACCGAGTCATGTGTTTATGGACCAGTACTTTCAGTGGAATCCAATGGTGTTTATTGTTTTAGCTCAGTTTTGCATGGTTTGTTTGTATACTTGCACTTCAGTTCGTTATGCTGATTATACTTATTCCCGCTGTTTAAATTTTCCAATGGGAATTCTTTGAAATGTCATTGTATTTTGTGATGACCACATTAGATTTTTACTGCTTTCTTGCTCTATAGCACAACACAATGGCATAATAGGCAGTTAATAAAATAAAATAAAAACCGCAGAGATGAGAATGTTTCAACCTTAATTTTCAGAAGCATAAAAATCATCATTGTCTCTCTTATCACAATTTACAAAAATAAATTATGGAAAATATTTTGTAAGCGTTGTATATAACAGGGACCATTTAAATACTCTGCTTCAAAACTTCTCAAAATCATCTTTTCCTGGGAGGTAGAATTATAAGTTTATTTCAGTTTTTGAATTCTTTGTGGGGAAAATTTCAGAGATGAATTGATTTGCAGTTAAGGATTTCATGTTTATTTCTTCTCAAAGTTCAAACATTGAAGCCTTAACCCTCCATGCCACGTACAAAGAAACCTCAAAATGTCTGAAAATACAAGTTTGTTTCGTTGTATATAAACACCTGCTGTATAGTTTTTGTGTAATCTACATTTTCTATGAAGTTTTAAAGTCCCCTCACATATAGAAATCTATTCCCAGCAAGTGTCCTGGCTTCGTTGAGGACAAGGTTCCTGTGTTGGCATCAGGTTTAGAGTAGCCTCTTTCTGTGGTAGAACAACTTCTCTGAGAACTGGTGTCTCCAGTCTCAAAGGCTTCACTTACACAAGTTTCCCAGGACTACCTGGCCTTGCAGGGCCATCTGCTTTAAGGACATCTTCACTTTCCTCGCTAGGATAGCCCGCCTCCCTTTGGAGTTCGTTTGAGTCTTGGAACCCTGCATAACGATGGTGCTGTGTCCTTTGTCCATAAAGAATCTTAATCTTCCTGCTGTGGAGTAATTTGCAGTTGTTTTTGTAACTCCGAAAATTAGTGGACGTTTCTGACAGACCTGGAAGATTACAAGTTATTCACATGTGCAGGGTCACATCTGTGGTTTCGTGGTCAACCTTTGCATGTGTGGCCGCCTGGCTTGGTGACAGGAGTGTGTCGCAGGTTGTGTCAGCCTGAGACATGCTTCAGGAAGCCTACTGCAGATCTTGCCACAACGCCCGTCATCATATGAATCCCTTACAAGAAACCTCAAGCAGCTGGCTCTCTCTGATGCTCTGTGATCAGTAAGCTCGCATAGGCTTGTACAGCTAACATGTGAAATAGAAGGAGAGCAAGCTATGTTTCCTGCGTCTTCCAATTCCATCCATTTTTTCCTTATATCTTTAATCAAATATTCATTAAATTTTTAAATATGTAAAGTACATGAATCTATAAAATAGCATGTAGCATATAATTATAAAGGAAAGAAACACCCAAGAGAATTTTGAATTTGAGGGGAGGGGTTTCACGTGTTAGTTCGTAAGTGCAAAAAGAAAAGCAAGCCATTGTTTCCTTTTTGTAAACAAAGCGAATACACCTCTCAAAATTCTGTCAGCACTTCATTGTCCATGTCCCAATTGCTTTCCGAAAGTTGTGAGTGCGTGATTAACTGTCTGCTGGCTGGCATTTGGCTTCTGGAAACCAATCATAAAGGAAGAATGAAACCACATTCCCCCCCCCCCCCACTTGTTCATTGCTGGTTAATTCTAAAGCATTATTTCCCAGACTGCATGACTGTCTTCATGAAGTTGAAACTGTCTAGCATGACAGGCCGCACCATGTCACAGTGTACCGATCTGTGCCCAGGTCTATTCCTACGTGCAGGATCCTGCTGATGAATATCTTTGGAGTCCCTGATAGTTCAAAGAGTTGAGTTACACCACTCACCTGGGAGACGTGTACTAAGTTACTGCCCAGCTCCAGCTGCTGTGACATTTAGTGAGTGAACAGCTGGATGGAATTTATCTCTGTCTCTTTGCCTCTCAAATAGCAAAACAGGAAGAAAGATTTCCATGCTATACTATCTTGCTGTTTTGGATGGTAGCTGATGTTTGTAAAAAAAAAAGTATTCAACTTATTCAATGTGCATTTTGCGCTAACATTCTAGGAATATATTTTCACAATAAAACCTTCTTAAATGTATAAAGTTGAAATCTGATGAAGAAAGGTAAAATTCAATAGCTCTTGGAAAACATAAATGATGAGAGCAATTTAACTGTTGTTAACATTACAGCAAATAATTGAATTTATTGGAAAATTATACTCACTGACATTTAGAAATTAAGACCATTGTTTTCAATTTATTGTTTGTAGCTTCTTTTTCTTTAGTGGAGGCAATAGAATAAAGGAAAGGCCTGTTTATGACTGGTCCTGACTGAATAGCAGGAGAAACCCTTGTATTTTTTCTACATATTTGTCCATGGTAGCTCATGACTCATGCAGAGATCTAACAGTTAAATACATTGTGAGCACTTCAAATATTTTCACAGAATTGAACGTTCAGGTCTCACTTTATCCCATATATAGTTTCTTCTAATTAAGCAATATAGTAGCAGGTAAAAATAAGTAAGAAAATCAAAGAATAAAGTACAAGAATATTTTATGAAGAACAATAAAACTTAAACAAGTTATTTCTTACAGACGCTGTGGAGTAAATATTTAGCTTAATTTCAGTAGTGAACCATGATTATAAGGAATGATAAATGAATTTGCGTTAGTCTGAAAAACATTGGCATCCAACAAAAGCATGAGCCTCTGAAAGAAGAAGTTATCTGTTCCAGCGTTTTCTATCAACACCTCAGTGACTAGGTATCAAAATGACCATAAAAGGGATGCTTATCTCAGATAATTCACGAAAATGTGAAAGTTTATTTTATAGGCAACATGGTACTGCATCCTTCCTTTAAATTATTATCATGGTTGTATGATTCCTGTACTGTATATCCTGCAGTGAGCTGTTATCACAACCTTAAGAAATTTCATCCTGAAGGTGCTTTGTGTAATATAGCCCTGTCCCTCAACTTCACTTAGAGTTGTTAGTGTTCATTTAGCCTTACTCCTATGTATGTATCCTTCATCTCTGCTCAGTCCTTTCCTTCCTTGGGCCATCTGTCATTTCTCTTTTCCAAGGCTAAACACATTTTTCATTTTGCAGATATAAAGACTTGGGTATAATTGGACTATTGAAAGTGAAAGAGACAGATATTTTTTAATAGCTGTTTATATAGTAGAGAAAAGACTTAGCTACTTTCCTTCTCCCCATAGATGGTTCTTTCACTTAGCGGACTTGATATTGTATATATATTTCATCTGAAGCAAAATTAGAAAGACCAGGAGACAGAGCAGAAATGATCCTGCTGCCAATTCATCTTCACTTGCGCTTTTTTCCCTGAGCCTGTCAGCTGCTGCTGGGAAAGGCACAGAATACGGTCGTGACAAATAGGCCCCATGATTGTTTTCAACAAGTCACAAGAAAGTAGGACAAAATATCTTAATGTTTTCCTATTTCCCTTCATCTTTCATTCAACAGGGATGTGCTGTCATCTGTAAAGGTCATTCGGCCTGTGAGGAAGCAGCTAGGAGAAACGTTTGGTCCATTCTTCAAGCAGCCTTTCCTAGTGACTCTGTCGGAAGACAGTAGAGAATAAAAGCCTGGAATTAGATAGTCTCTGAGTACTTTAGAGGGAAAAATTTTATTAGGGCACAGGCTGCCTTCTATCTGCCCGAGTTATTGCAAGCATCAGATAGGATAGCATTTTCAAGTGGAAATACTGAAATGTGCAAGGCACCATTTTTTTTTTTTCTTGTTTCTATCTGGAAACAGAAGATTGAGTTTGGACAGGAAGTCTCAAAGTAAAAAGAAAAGTTCACAAGAGATATTCTTTGGCACTTCATATATATACTGATTTATTTAGTAACTTTCCCCTCCTCTTGGGAAACATTGTGAAGTAATAGACTCCTCAAACTGTAGACGTGACTAAAGCTAACATGAATAAAAGATAGACTGGAATGAATATCTATTGCCACTTAGGCCCAGTCACTTTAGGCTTGGAAGGATTTATACTAATTGAAGGACTCTTAGAGTCAATATCAGATGCAGTGCTTCCAAAACACTCCTGAGATAAAACTGGACTGTACTTTGGCTAAGACACATGTCACTGTAAATTTTCACCTGCCAACACGATTTCCACAGACCAGCGGAAGTGGCTCATGCCTGTTTTTGAATGCTTTTCTGTTAAAGGAGTGAGAGGGTGGAAGGGCCAGAAGCTATTCAAAGAATGTCTGGCCACAAATGTAATAATTGTAATTATCTTATTTTATGCAATAACCATTTGAGAAAAAAATCTGTATTTCTACATCATAAAAAAAAAATCAGTTGACTTTGATTCAACTGCCTTCATTTTCCCTACACTTCACCAGCTTAGCCTTCCATGTGGGTGTTCCTCCTGCAAATTTTGGATCCCAGTTCTAGGATCTGGTTCTCCTTCATGTGATCAAATCTAGTAATATTGCTTTAAGTTCCTTTCAACATATTGCCAAATTGCTTTGTCCCACGAGACCTCTGTCTTGGCTTCCATTCATACAGCAAGTTACTCTTCATTCTCATTTAGATGTATAATGTAACTATCCAAGAACATTTTGTCAGACAATAACTTGGGACTTTACTCAACATAACATGGGCTGAAGGTGTCCATCAAGATGGACAAACTTGTTGCCCAAATCCCTTCACTGTCAGTTATAGCCAAGGAAGCTTCATCAACCATGGGAAGTATTTCTGAGTCATTTTGACTGTAAAAGCTGTCCTTGGAATTTAATCACCCACACATGGTTTCAAAAATGGATTCAAATATTTAGTCTTTTCATGAAATGAAATGAATTTTTTTTTCTCTACCATAGTTGTGTTATGAATTATTGTTTGGACATTGGCTTTGGTGCTTTATTTTTTATTTATAATATCCATATCAGTGAACATCTGCTTACAGAGAGTGACATTTATTCAAGTTAAAATGTAATCTAGCACTTGGGAATTTTTAATTGTGTGACAGTGTGAATGCACTTTTTTTTTTTAAAAGATTTATCTTGTTTTTATTTTATTTTATTTTTTAATTGGAAAGGCGGATATACAGAGAGGAGAGACAGAGAGGAAGATCTTCCATTTTATGATTCACTCCCCAAGTGAGCACAACGGCCCATGCTATGCCAATCCAAAGCCAGGAGCCTCTTCCAGGTCTCCCACGCGGGTGCAGGGTCCCAAAGCTTTGGGCCGTCCTCCACTGCTTTCCCAAGCCACAAGCAGGGAGCTGGATGGGAAGTGGGGCTGCCGGGATTAGAACCAGTGCCCATATGGGATTCCCGCATGTGCAAGGCGAGGACCTTAACCACTGCGCCACCGCGCTGGGCCCCACTTTCTTTTTATTTCGACAAATCATTCTTTCCCATGCATCTTTACTTCCTATCCTTCAATTCTTTCCTGGCATCAAGACAAGAATTTGCATAAAGCCCAACCAGGGTCAAGTTCCCCACAATACTCCCTTTGCTCAACATTGATTTTTCTCAAGTTCCTGTTCCTCTTGACTCAATTGTTACTTTCTAAGTTTACAGCTTAGTTTTCTTACTAAATGAACCATTCTTTCTCAGATCTAAAGGCTGGTCTATACTTTCAGTCTTTTTTATTAATGATAGAAACATTGTATTAAATTTCATATGCTGTATGACACATTACTAATTGGCCTAACACGCTTAAGAAAATTCAAATTTTAAACAAAAAGTAGGGGGTGTATGTCTTCCTTTTCATTTTGCTGTATTGTGTGTGAGGGAACAAAGATGAAAAGAAAAACACACCTGTCTTTCCCTCTCCATATGATGAGAAATTAAAATTAGACAAGACAACAAAAATTTTTAACTGTCAAACAGTTAAAAAATGGGACACATTTGGGGAGTTCATAAAATCAGTTCATTGCAGCCACTGTCGCTGACTGGGAATTCTCAGGTTCATGAGAAGGACTCATTAGATGAGACAGGGAGAGATTTCCGCACGGGGAGTGTGTGCTTACTGAGTAGAAAGTAGATATAGGCTGTATGATGGATGTGTATCCTTCAGTAACATTCAAGATACTGCATCAGAAATCTCATCGGGTGGAATGAAATGGCAGGGTGAATAGCTAGCTTAGAGGTCAGCAGGTGGAAGCCACTCACTCCACCTTACATTATCTGTCAGCTATCTCTCAACTGACCCTTTCTGCAAGATGGACTTTCCTTTCCCTGGGACCTGAGGGTGGCATGTGCTAAGCACTCCCCTTTGCAGGCTCATAGGAATCCTGACAAAGGGGATGAGGCTCTCTTCTCCCAGATAGAAACTAGAAACATTTCTCTTTCTCCTGCCTTTCTACTTCCAGCCATAAGTGGAAGTAATTTCCTCCTGTTTAAAATAAACTCTAAAAAAGAAAAGAAAATAATAAAATATTCACTTAATTTTTAAAAGGACAAAAGTATCCATGTTGCCTTTATAAGATTTGCTTCTCTGTAAAAACATGTACTTTTAATAGGAAAGATACTGTTTTGTATGACCTTATGATTTGCTTTAGGCAAAACACATTGCCAATAACTTTAGAATAGAAGCCCCGAAGACTACTTTATTATTGTTGTAAATTTAAACAAAATCAGAATTCAAATAGAAAAATAAAGTAAGAGTTACTACTGGAAAATATTCAATATCTAATGCTTTTCTAATGAGATGCACTCCTTTGCAAAGCACTTTGTATTAAAGTCTTATATTCCAATGATTCGTTTTTTTCCTACATATTTTATTTTCAAAAAGAAATGCATATTCATAACAACTTGGGAGGTGAAGCCCAGAAGTCAGATATTTCAAATGACTCTCTCCATTGGAAACTCCCTCCGGCTATCAAGATTGATTGCTCTTAATTTCCTCTTTGAAGAAAATGTCATGCAAAGATGCTTAACAGAATTTGAGCATTAAACATTTTCTATGGATAAGAGAAGACAGCTGGAATAAAATCTTCAGGGTGGACTGCATAAAAACATTTGAAAATCAGCTGAATTATTTACCAAACACTTCATAAAAGATTATAATAAACATAATGCATTGAAAACTTCAGTGGCTTAAACCTAAGTGTGTTGAATGGTATTTCTACTGTTTGTGGTTGCGTGTAGGAAGTGAAATAAAAGGAGACATAAATGTTATCCAGATATTTGGCTGTCTATTTATATAACCACAATTTGAAGACATTAATTATAGGAAATATATTAAAATAATATTCTAATTTTTATAAAATGATATGCATTGAAACTTGTTTAGAGTCAAGATGACTACAGTACCTATTTTTAAGATAAAAATGATACAAATGGAAATTTTAACAGTGATTTTCAAGTTTATTAGTTTCATTTTTTCTGCAGTATGTATTAGATCATGGATCCTTTATTTGAATCTGATTGCACTTGAGTTCTATTGCAAGCATCCAGCATGTGTCAAAACACCTATGTCTTTCTTGCCTCAGTTTCTGGCTTCTAGAACACCCACTGTCTTCCATCATAGCTACTATCATAGCTGGCAGAGGTCTCTCATTCTGTACCAGAGAGGTGGTGGTATCCATTGATGCAGATAGATTGGGCATACTATGTGCCCTGTTCCCAGACGCAACAGGTGCATCTTAGTGAAGTCAGCGTATCAGACAGTTAAAGAGACAGCACCATTTTACAGGCATGTAAGAATGCCAGCCCATTTAAAGTTTAGCTAACTTAACTATATCACGGTGACTAGGACCTTACTAGGCTGACTCTATCACTCCCTCAGTTTGGTGAGTTTTAAGGGTACTTAAAGCTTAGCAAGGCTGGGAAACATGGGTCTGATAACATGTAGCATCCGCATTTAAAGCACCGTTTGGGGACTTGGATTCACAATACCCTGGGACACCCTCTAAAGTCTGAGGGCCAGCCATCTTAGTCAAGACCAATAGCATGCCTCTGTCCAGCATCAGAGATTTAGTGAATATGGGATCTTGCCCAAATTCCAAAGTCCCACCCAAAGCTAAAGATAGTTCAAGTTCCTGAGCTCTGCCCATCCCCTAAATATGCATATCACCTTCCTCAAAAAAAAAAAAGTTGGATCATGGGAAATGCAGACACTCGGGAGGGACTGCCACTAGAATCGGCACTTCAGATTGCATTGTCCACGTGCAAGAGCCGTAGCCTCCAGCTGCTGTGCTCTGCCTTCGGTCTCTAGCAGCATGATGAATAAACCTAGCTCTGCTTGCTCTGAGTGCCCAGGTGAATCCTTTCACCATACATGACACTGGCCAAAACTGCCCTCCTTTTTGAAGGATGATTGCCATTATATTAGGTCCACTTGGTACAGCAGGATAAATCTGTTATCTCAAGATATTGATTAATGACATCAGAGAAGTTGTTTTGCCTTTAAAGAATGATATTCACTGGTTCTTGAGATCCAAATGTGAACATCTTTGGAAGTCCATTTTTGCACTACACAATATCATGATTTAAGTGATTCTTCAGAAAGCTGCTTTCTGCAACAGTTGAATATGTAACAAGCCATTACGTAGTTGAATTTGTGTTCGTAGCCATATTGCATGTCCTTATTTCCTTTTCCCATTCCTGGCTCAGGACTAACCACACCATTTGCTGATGTTAAAAGTATATTTTTATCTCCCTTTCAGATTTCAGCTAACAAAAATCTGATTATTAGTTATAGAGTTCACAAAATAGTGACTCAAGCAAATCAGACTTAAAACTTTAGTCATGGGGGCCTGGTGGAGTGGCCTAGAGGCTAAAGTCCTCACCTTGAACATGCTGGGATCCCATATGGGCGCTGGTTCTAATCCCGGCAGCCCTGCTTCCCATCCAGCTCCCTGCTTGTAGCCTGGGAAAGCAGTAGAGGATGGCCGAAAGCCTTGGGACCCTGCACCCATGTGGGAGACCTGGAGGAGGTTCCTGGCTCCTGGCTTTGGATCAGCGCAGCTCTGGCTGTTGTGGTCACTTGGAGAGTGAATCATCGGACAGAAGATCTTTCTCTCTGTCTCTCCTCCTCTCTGTATATCTGACTTTGTAATAAAAATAAAAATAAGTCTTAAAAAACAAAAACTTCAGTCATTGACTACCTGAGGATGCTGTGATTCCAGAAAAGAATTCATGACCATCATCCAAAAGGTTTCACGTAATATTTCCTACCTATCCCAGAGACCTGTTGGATCAGTTCTTTAAAGTCCTCTTGATGACTTGAAGCTGGGTAAAAATTATTTGGGACTACACACCACTTTCCCCTGGTGGTCACTTGAATAAACCTGCTATTCCCTTGAAAACATTCTTGTCTCTTGTATATTGACTGTCCAGCACTGATTTTAATTGGTAATATTTGTATCATGTTTACAAAGGTAATAAAATAGTAGGAATAGGAGGAGGCATGGGTATGAAAAAGATAAAACATTTACCTTTATTACATTAATAAATATGAAATGAACACTACTTCTGATGAAATATTTATGATACCTTAGATTTAATTTTGAATTATGTTAGAAATGTACTTTAAGCAATTGCATTCACACCAAAACTTATAGTGTTTCTTTCCATTTTTATGCATACTTTTTCAAATGTATTTTTGTCCAAGAGAGAAAAATTACTGAACTGTGAGGCACAACAATAGAGTCGTTTCTTGCTTGAGGAAGGAAAAACTTAGCACGTGATAATCTGAAAGAAAAAATCAATAAGTTAATGATGTCAAAATACTATGAAAATAATAAGGTGCATTTCACACATACTGGCATATGTAATAAAAAATTCCTTTTCCTCTGGTTTTTACTGCAAAAATATCAAGAGAGAATATTACTTTCAGTTGTTTAGACTCCTTATAAATATCATTTTGTTTTTGTGACACGAAGCTTTGTCACTGTTTCAAAGAGAATACTGTTGTCTCATGTGCAGACAAAACCACCGAGTGGTTGGGAATGTAAGTCAGATAAGCTACTTTAAAAACTGTAAACGCTCTAAATCTTTTCACTTGAGAAAACAAAGTAAATTTTCGAAGCTTTCAAAATGTTATTTTTTACTGACAGTAAAACTTTAAAAACCCTACATTGTAAAGTTAAAACAGTGTTAAAGGAATGTATGCGTCTTATCATAGCTTCAATAAATGACATTTCTCATATGTTGTCTTACTCGTCCTAGGTTCTGCTATTTCCATTATATTTAAAAACAGATTTTCTTGGGAGATAAATACACAAGTGTGTAACTGTCTCTCTATAGTACAATTTAAAATGCACCTATTTCTGAATGCGATACGGTGTTTTCCCCAGAAATGCACTATTTAGATTTTTCTCATTCTTTTTTATCCCAAAATATGTTTCAAGGTCCTTGATTTTTCATTAATGATGCTGAGTTGCCATGGATTGTGATTGCTTCTAACATTTAAATACAGGTTTAAACACGGTGAAAGCATTCATTCCCTTTACTTCCAAAAGCATTCACAGAATACAATTATAATATATCCTGTGAGAATGGAGGATTTCAGCAAGAAATCCAAGCTAGAGACCCAGATGGGAATTCCCATAGTTATCGCCACAATGGTGAGATGAGGCTGTTGGGTGATTTGAATATAGCAACGAAGTTGGATCACATGCCAATTAAAGGAAGGAAAAAAACAGACAAGGAGTCTTCGCACTGGACGTGCTAGAACAGACACCGGCAAACTGCAGAAGACCTGAGTTCCACCAGCCGAAGAACTCAAGTCTATACGTCAATACCACGTCACTCCGGAAAGAAAATGAATAGCACATCGTTAGTCAAGAATAAAATGAGATTTAAACGGTTGTGGAGAAAATGAGACAAAGGGCCATTTCAAGGGAAAACTGCTCAAATTTTGGTATAAAGTTGAATACATTCATTGAGCATTGAGAAGAAGCAGAACATGTTAAGGCTTACCTTGACCCCGGGGCTGGTGCAGTGTCCAGATTTGAGTCTGCAGAGCTGCGTAAGATGCTTCTTTGGTGTCCTTTGTGGGATTGGATTTCAAGAGCCACTTCAGATGCCTCGGGTGCCACAAAGCACGGGTGTTCAAGTCCTTTAAGGAAAATGGCATCAGCTTGCATGAAGCCTGTGACCATGCGACAGAGTTTTGAATCATTCCTGGGCTGCCCAAGTGCCGGCCACAATAGACATTCTATTGTTTCGGATGTTCACGGCAGCATGGAACTGTGTAAAAATGTGTGCAGAAGCAGCTGCTTCTGTTGTCTCGCTGTTTTGTCACTGGTTTCCGTACGAATCACTCTGATCCTTTCACATTTTGCTGACCAGGTTTTTTAATATAGCAATCTACAGAATTGGTAATGGTGGACATCTTGATTTCATTATTGATACTAGTATGAATTTCTTATTGTTTCAATATTAATACGCACCATCATTTTTTCAATTCTTTGTTTTTTGGCACATATTCTTTTAGATATTTCCCCTAGATTCTTTAAATCTTTCAAAAAAATCACAAGTTAGTGTTGTTTTTTTCTAAAAAAAGAAAAGGCTGAGTGATGTCCATGTGGCTTTACAGGTGAAATCTGAGTTTAATCTTTTATCCCTATCATTCTTCTGTAAGTTCTATTTGCTGAGACTTTTCAGTAGGGTTTGCATACCTCTATGAGTAAGAAGAGTTAGCTCTTCCATTTTCTTGCATACATTTTAATATTATTTCTATATATTCAAGGCTACGCTATAGTAACTTTACAAAGTATGTCGAGGTACGTTATAGAAATAAATATGTCATCCAAAATTCACATGTACAAGCAACACGTGGAGGTAAGGCGTAGGTAAAAAAAAAAATCTGAGATAAACCTGGGTCATAAAAATCACCTTTTGAGTAGGATTAGCGTTTGCGGAGTAGCGTCATCGGAGCTGTCACCAAAGCCAAGTGGCCTGCATCTTGCTTCTTTTACTTGCCATGCTCCACAATTGTAAGATAGTAAATGTGTATTGTTTAAGTTACCCAACTCAAAGGTATATTATTATTATGTCAGGCTATACTTATGTAGAGAGGGATGATATTGTTTTATGCTTTGACAAAAGCAGGCTAAATTTGGAAATCTATGGAGAGTTTCCGCTTCAAGTTTTTATACAGATGTATTTAATTTATAGGCTTCATACAGAGGATTTCAGGTTTACAGGGTTTTCATACTCAACGACAGAATTCATATCGTTTTGAGGAATTTCTCATTTTTCATACAATCCAAATATTTTGTGATAAGTATTTTCTCATTTGAGAAGAATCTCTTTGCTGACAAATGGTGTTTACAATGGTAATGAAAGAAAAATCAAGAATATGTCCAGACTTAGATGAATGATGCGCTGATTTCACTGTCAGGGAAACACAGAAAATACTTCCAGCAGTGTAATCTGCTTCTTCGTGCTGCATCTCGGTGAATATGCAGAGTTTATTCTATTTTTCAATATCGTGTCTCTGTCTCATCTGCTGTGACATGAACAAAAAATTACCCTTTCAATCACTAAGCTGGTAGTTTGTAGATCAAAATTAGGGGGAAATAATTAAATAAGTGCTATTGTATTCTAACTTTTTTTTCCGGTAGATTTGACGAATTTGATTTAAAATGCATCCTCATTCGATTAAGCTTAAAATCTATTCATATGAAAGTAGTTACTACATGCCCCCTTTAAAGCATTATTTGTTTATTTGAAATGATTAAAAGAGAGATGGTAAGAAAACACGAAGCAATCTTCCGTTCACTGGGTCACGTCCAAGATGACTGCGGAAGTCAGAGTTTGGTTATGCAAATCCTGACACCAGGAGCACCACCAGAGCTCTTCCCATTAGAGTTACCTTGGCCGCATTCCCAGGCTGTTATCATGTAGCTGGACCAGAACTGGAGCAGGTGGGACATCACCAGCACCCCATGGGATGCAGGCATCACAGGTGGTAGTAGCTTTAGCTGCTACACTGCGGTGCCAGCACTGATGTACTATTCTTGAGGCTGCTGGCACCTCGGACAGAGGATTAGCCTGATACCCTACCACACCAGTGCCTAACGTATTATCTTTTATGCTTCCAAAGAATACATTCTTATCTTTGTCATTTTTTCTGCAGGTGTATTTTTCTTTTTGATTAATTTCCTTTCCTATATCTCCACTCATATCCTATTTTGGCCTGATCTTGCTTTATATACCTTGATTCTTGTGATAGATCACTGATTTTCAATCTTTTATAGTTTGTATGTTTAGAGCTTCATACATCTCTATGGGGACAGTTCAGCCTCATTACCCAAGCATTTCTGCTAAAGATCCTATTTCTGTTGCTCTTAAATTTTTTTTTTTTTGTTTTTAGTGTAAAGAATTTTCTCTCCGACGTGTTTAAGTATTGCTTTCTTACTCATTTACTGAAATGCTGTAGATTTTCTTGAGAATTGGCCATATTGTCCTTTGCTATTATTGATTTGTGTCTTTGTTTTACTTGAACGAAGGATGTACAGAGAGAAGGACAGACACAGAGTTATTCCATCCACTGGTTCGCTCCTCAAATGGCTGAAATGGCCAGGAGATGAGCTGAGCTGAAGTCAGAAGCAAAAAAAAAAAGCAGAAGCTTCTTCCAGGTCTCCCACTTGGGTGCAGGGTCCCAGAGCGTTGCGCCATCTTTCACTGCTTTCCCAGACCATACGCAGGCTCTGGATCGGAGCTCAAGCAACCCAGACATGAAGTACCTCCCGTATGGGAAGCTGGCACTAACAGGAGGAGGAGGAGCGTGTGGAGCCACTGTTGCTAGCGTCTGTCTTTTCTTACTATGATCCTCTCTGCCTTTGCATCTTTAAATATGGCACTGCCCCTATTGTTTTTCCCATTTCCTGGAACTGTATTTACATTTATTTCAGATACCCTGATTATGTATGAGCGATAAGTCAGTTCCCAAATGGCTATAATGGACAAGGTCAGCTTGTGTGAAGCGGGGAGCCAGGAGCTTCTGAGCCTCCCACAGGGTCAAGGGCCCAAGTATTAGGAACTCCTCGGCTGTTTTTCCAGTCCATTAAGAGGGAGCTGGATCAGAAGTGGTACACCTGGAAAGTGAACGGCTGCCCCTATGAGATGCTGGTACGGCAGGTGGAAGATTCCACTGCTGTACCATGTGCTACCATGCCCTTCCTTGTAAACCCACCATCTTTGTCCCGCTGTCATTTTATGTTGCTTCCGATTCCAGAACTCTGACTCGATGACCTGTGGCAAAATAAAATCTCAACGGACTTAACAGTGTATGGTGTCTTAGGTGCTGGATTCCCTAGACAGTATGGCTACTTTTCTCCTTCATCTCCCTTATATTTTACTTTTAAGAAAATATTTCCCGGATATATATATATATATATATAAAATATATATATATTAAATGAACTTAACAGAAATAGCAGAAGTTATATGTACCTCATCAGGGTCTGAATAATAAACACTAAAAAAAATCATTTGCTGGCCCTGCACAATGGCTCCATTGTTTAATTCTCCACCTCCCAGCTCCAGGATCCCATATGGACTCTATGCTTGTGGCCTGGGAAAGCAGTGGAGGATGGCCCAAAGCCTTGCACTCACATGGGCTACCCAAAAAACACTCCAGGCTCTAGGGACCTGTCTTGAAACATCTTCATCCGCTGCAGCCACTTGGGGAGTGAAACAGTGCATGCAAGATCTGTCTGTCTCTGCATAAATTCTACCTTTCAAATAAAACTAAAACATAAAGAGATAATAAGCATGTGCTGTGTTTATTGTTATCCGACCTCATGGATTTGGTTTGTCATTTCTCCATAGATTTCTCTGTGCGATTTCTAAATGACATTCTTGCTCGTGTTGGCACAATGATGGCCATAGCACAGAGGCTGACACGTTAGAAACCTCCCTCCGACAGAAGAGTTCTCGTCTGCCTCTGATATCAACTAAGTCAACACAACTGAAGACCCCAATGTGTCAGAAGTTTGGGTGATACTCTGACAATACAATTATCTTAAGATATTCTGAAAATTGTAGGTGAGCAAGACAAGGAGCCTGTTATCTGAAGAACTCTACTCTGTACGTGCCAGGCTGGGGAAAGTTTTTCGTCTCCGTCATGAAGGTGAGCACCTGCAGTATCGTGGAAGTTAAAGAATCGTAAGACTAAGTTGGAACGCATACCGGTAGTAAAAAATGTGAAAATGCCCTCCGCCAATGCCAAGTGGAGAAAAAAAAAATGTATCAATACTTTTTGGGGGGAATATGCACAGAGTAGCAAATTTTATTGGAGAATATGGCTGGCCTTCCAGTGACTGCAAGAGTGGCCAGTTCTGACGCTGTCACATGGACAGGCGACAGGAGAGAGGCTAAGATGCTGTTAGCATCTCAAACCCTTCCACGTCGGCATTAGTGAATCGGCTAAAAATAGAGCCTTTTATGTGTGGAATCTGACAGGTGTAACCTCCCCTGATGGACACAGGACAACGGTCTGTGCGGGTGGAAGAGGACGGGCCGCTGCATTAGCAAAGACAGAAAAGAAGCATGCTGGGAAGAGTCTGTTCTGTATCAATTCAAATCTTGTTTTTCTCTGTATTGATGTCTTTTTTTTTTTTCAATACTTTTATTGCATTGCCATTCAGGATTGTAAATATTTTTATTCTATTTATCGTAACAGTGTTGACGCTGTTATTTAGTGTAGCATTGAAGACGTGTGTTACGATGTCCATAGCCATATAAAAACTCCTGCGTTCAAGTCTTGGCCCACAGCCTGGCTCTGGAGAAGGTGTGATGGATTAAGCTGAGGGGCGCCTTCCACCCACCTGGGACCCCTGGGTTGAGCTTCTGCCTGTCAGATTCATTTTGCCATGTGGACATTCTGAAGGTTTGGTAATGAATGAATCAGTGAATGGAAGATTTCTATCTTTTTCTCTGTTTTTGTTTTTTTTTTTTCATTCCTCCAAATTAATAAAAATCTAAACATTGTTAATGTATTTTTTCATTTCTGTCACTTCTCATGTGATATTTACTGTGAACTGAACCCCACGACTAGTTTTTGATGACTCCTACTATATTCCAGATAATTTAAAAAATTACCAAGAAAACAATGTTATTACATTTATAGTTTATCTGAATGTTTTAGGAAATTAAAAATTGTGTGTTTTCATTTATTTTAAAATTATGAAAAACTGGGGGTCCGGTGCAATAGCATAGTGGTTAAGAACTTCTCCTTGAACATGCCAGGATATCACATGGGTGCCGGTTCTAATCCAGGCCGACCCGCTTCCCATCCAGCTCCCTGCTTGTGGCCTGGGAAAGCAGTAAAGGACGGCCCAAAGCTTTGGGACCCTGCGCCCATGTGGGAGACCTGGAAGAAGCTCTTGGCTCCTGGCTTCAGGTTGGCTCAGCTCTAGGCATTGCGGCCGCTTGGGGAGTGAACCATGGAACGGAAGATGTTCCTCTCTGTCTCTCCTCGTCTCTGTATATCTGAGTCTCCAAATAAAAATAAATAAGTCTTTTTAAAAATTACGAAAAAAATGGCTCCATTTTGATGTATGAAGGATTCAATACACGATGGAGCTTTGACGGAATGTGTGTGTAGCGCCCTCTAGCGGAAGCATCTCTGAACTGACTCTGCCCTGCCTTCCATTCTACATGGTGCGGTCTGGATTTAATATTACGCAGCACTGGGGAGTCGGTGCTGAGACGGAGAGCGCCACCAGGAGCCACGTACCTCCAGTTGTGAAATTCAACATCGAAACAAGCAACCAACCGGACAAAGAACACGAAGAAGCATTTTTCAAAGGATGAAATACAAATGGCTATCAGACACTTCTCAGGATCACTAGCCATCAAAAAATAAATTAAAAACTCAGTGTGATTTCATTTCACCCAGATAAAAAAAGGCAATCATTCAAAAATTTTTAAAAAAAAGTCATAAGTACTGATAAGAAGGCGGGGCTATAGGTACACCAATAATACACTGCTGGGAATATAAACTAGTTTAATCATTATGGAAGACAGAAATCTGAAAATACATCTACCATGTGACTTGACCATCTCATTCCCAGGAATTTACCCAGTTGAAATGAAATTAGCGTATCTTCACATTTATCGTATCTCAATTCATAATCGCTATGACTTGGAATCGATGTCCACCAATGAAAATGCACTATGAAATACAGCTGTTATATTTTTTAAAAGAATCAAAATAATGAAATCCTGAGCGAGAACTTGCCCATTTGCAAATGGCTACAATGGCCAAGGCAGGGCCAGATAAAACCTGATGTTTTTGCTTGCAGCTGTGTGTGGATCTCTCCTAAAGGTAAGGGGTTCAAGTCTTGGCGCCTCTTTCTTTGCTTTCCCCAGGAGTTAGATCAGAAGTGAAACCTGTGCCAATTTGGGATGCTGGCATTCTAGCGTTAGTAGCTGGCATTCGAGGGTAAGTAGCTTCCTGCTATACCACAATGTCAGTTTTTTTTTAAAATGAATAGAGAATACACAGAATTTTTAAAAAATGTAAAAGCTATGTTCTGTGCTGAATTTCTGTCCCTCGCTGCACCTTAAGGTTTTCTATTTAAAACTTAATCATATTTGGGACAATACTTGGAGATAGAGAAATGGAAGGGGAAGAGATTTGGTTAATATAGGCTCATTGGGATGAAAGCCGATCTGGTTGGCTTCCTTAGGAGAGGATTAGAACATGGGCATGCAAAGGTGACCGACCATAGGAAGAAGATTATCAATTATAATCCGACCTGGGAGGCCCAGGCTAGACAGAGAGAGAGAAAACCATCCCTGCGCAGACTTTGATCTTGGACTTCCTGGTTACACTATTTATAAAAACAACAACAAAACCAAAAATGGCTTGAATTTCTTTTGTTCAAGCAGTTAGCTGAGAATAGAAAACACGCAGATACATCGCGAGGTTCTGACGGCAAAGATGGAGCAGAGCCCTGGGGAGGAACGGGGCTGCATGACTTAGAAAACAGAGTCAGCTCATCGCTGAGACTGATCTGCAAGGAGAGATTTCAAGGCTCCCAAGAGAGCTTGGCTCTAGTGATGAAGAAATCGCTTATGTTCGAGTCACGAGAAGTGGGCATCACCAGGTGAACACACTTGTGGGGTGGGCATCGGTGCCTGAACGGGGGAACTGCCGGAATCCTGCACCCGACGTGACTGTGGTGGCTCAAATGAACACAGAGCCATTTCTGCAAACTGCCTGGACTCCCTCCAGTGTCCACGCATGCACGGTGCAAGCGGCCAGCCGGCTGAGTGGGAAAACGCTGTAGGAGCATGGTAGCGTTGCCGCAGAACAAGACAAAATCATCCGCTTGGAAATCAGAAGCTCCGATTAGCAAACCCGATAATTACTTAACATTGTAAGTATATATGTTGTTTTAATTTTCAATTTTTTTCTCTTATTATTAACGTTTCCAATATTTTTCTTATTGCTATTATTTGGTTTCCCGGAAAGGGGGTTACTAAACCCTTATTTGTTACATAAGTTATGGATATTTTCTCCCAGTTTGCCTTATTTTCTTACCACTTTTTTTTTTTTTAATTTTACTGTTTCTTCTTATTCTTCCAATTTCCTAAAAATTATGGTTACCAGAAAGGATCTTTCAGTCACTGGATTTTCATTCTGCATAACCTCATTGGTCTTGAGGAATATTGTTAAGATATCCTATAAAATATACCTGTGCCTCAAACTAGGCTTTTCCCCACCCTTTTCATATGTACGTGTGATGTGGACAGGTGAACTGGATTAGATTTGTATCGAGGTCAAATGCCTTTCTCTTTGTATCACACCAATGAATATGTAATCTGTGTTGGATATTACTGCTGATGGTAACCATTAGTCTGTGTTAGTGACAAGTGTTTAACTAGGAGAGATACCTGAGAGAGATTACTCATGAAAAACAGTGCCACCTGCTCCCACTTTGGAGACTCACTGTTCAGGGTGGAAGATCAGGCAGCCCCATTGGACTGCTGTGTAACAACAGCAGCAAACACACATGGGTTGGGGGATCAAATGGGGTCACGTTCTCCCCAACCCACATCCATTTGGCTGCTCCTCCTCGAGCCAGCATAACTCAGTCTGCACTCCAGCAACCAAGACGAATCCCATCAGTTTCAAAGGCCCTCCCTCCCCGCTTCCTTGGATTACATTTCCATCATAATCCATTAGCTATTACCATACGAATGTAGACATCAAGTCTTTGATACAGGCATTTGGGAGCACGCAAGCTAATACTTAAATGACAGCGTATCGTCACTTGATTCAGGCATTTTGCCAAATCTCTCATTTGTAACATTGCCATTTTTTTCCTTTCCCTAATCGGCTCTTTCAAACTGAGACCCTAAAATTGTCTCACTCATAAAAGGAAGGCGGGCCTAGGAAATCAGCACGTTAGATTTCTTCTGTAAGGAAATTGTGGTTTTCTTTAATCATCATCTGC
Organism: Ochotona curzoniae; assembly: GCF_017591425.1. Taxonomy (NCBI): domain Eukaryota; kingdom Metazoa; phylum Chordata; class Mammalia; order Lagomorpha; family Ochotonidae; genus Ochotona; species Ochotona curzoniae. The sequence continues at coordinate 23,304,176 of NW_024467095.1, read as the reverse complement.
ATTACTGTAGATACGTATTTTGTTATCTGAGATCTGATTTCATACCACGTTACTGATGTTGCTAATTTGGGAACTCTTGATAAGATTAGCTCTTATGTCCTTTTGAAATGCTTCCTGGCAATGTTGTTTTGAGGATTTCTTGTGTTTCTGCTACTGGAAGTTGCCCATGATTTATCCCGCCTTTTCCCTGTCACAGCACTGGAACTGGATAGTTCTGCAGGTAGTCTGGCTCCTTCTACTAGAAGTAATGACAGAACTACGAATCTGGGAATCATGAGTGAGCTTTGCTGTTGAGCATCCTTGGATTCCAGGCCCTTCCTGCATCACAGCTAAGGACTGCACATGCGCACTACAAAAAGCACAACGAACAAACGGAAAGAAATTTTTGTATCTTGCTTACTGTGGTATAAAACGTTTTGAAATGTACACGTAATGCTCTCATCATATTAATCTGAAGATTGTTCAAATGCATGAGTCTCGAATTTTCCCCCAAATACGTTTGTTTTAACTTGCATTGTATAAGCTGAAAATTCCTTATACGTGCGTTTGCTGACCCATCCACACACGTAATCACCAGTCCGTTGATGTATAAATACACTCATCCACACACTAAACGGAGTCATGTCTCCCTTACCTGTGCCTCAACATGCGCGGATTCAACCCACTGTGGACCAAAAATAGTCAACACAGAACTGCAATTATTCCAAATAGGAACAAATATTTTTCTTGTTGTTATTCTCTATGTCGTTATTCTCTAAATAGCAGTATTCACTCAATTTAGAGGAAGTGGCAAGATAGAACTAAAGATGAGATTCGGAATCAGAAGCAAAGGACATCAGTGCTAATTTTATTATGAACTCATTATCAAATTTTCTAAATTTCCGGTGTAATACAACTGAGATAGCCTTTTATTGCACAAACACAGGGGAAGGGATGGGACGCTTTGGGCTAAACTCTGAGAACACATCTAAAATTTTCTGTGGCCATGTCTGCTAGTTTGGGTACTATTTTTTTCAGATTTGTAAAAGCTGGATTCAGGCACAAATTAAGCAAAAAATTAGAAGTATTATTAAGAAGAGTAAAAGCAATTTTCAAGTTAGTTTTGAATAAACGGGATAAAATACATTGATGGTATATATTAAATCATACGTTTCAATAACATATCAAGTGGCATGTTACAGTCACGGGATCTATTAGGATTATCAACATTTGATATGATAAAGATCAATTAGTTGCAAGTGACTACAAATTTGTGTGACTCAAATTTGATTTTTCAGTTGTACATATTTAACGCACCCCTATGGTAAGCTAGTCATCGTGTGGAAGTGTTACTTGCACTTCTTAAAATATGTGTTTATTTATTTGAAAAGGCAGAGTTGAGAGGGAGAGATAAGAGAGAGGAAGGGAGGCAAATCATCAGTTCACTCCACAGACGGTTACAGTAGTGATGCTGGGCTGGGCTGAAGTCAGGAGCACCACCACTGGGGCCCCTCTGATGCCTTTCCTGGGTCATTGGCAGGGAGTTAGAACAGAAGTGGAGCAGCTGACTATGAACTGCCGCTCATACTGATGCTGGCATCGAGGACTGAGGCTTTACTTGCTATGTCTCAGTGTTGGGTAGAACGCACACAGGGGTTGGAAAAGCTTATGCTGTTTCTTTACTTCACTGGTTCTGTGGTGGCTGTATTCATACAAAGAAAGAAAAGCTTTGTTCAGTAAGCACTTGGAGAAGAGAAAAAAGAACGCTAAGAGAATACTCGGTGTTTAAAAGCAACACATTAACATTGTGCAAAGAATGCGATGTATTATTGTCTACTAAAACTGTTGTGAATACACTTTGGCTTGCTGTTGGGGATACTAAAACGAGAAATAATGCATAATAGCATTTTTCTTAGTTACATTGTGAAGCAGGATTTTAATAGCCATCTTCTGCAAAAAGGGGGCTTATTGTTTAATTATCATTAGGCTTTCTATAAGTTTCCTTTACAAATAAGACTGATTATGGAGTTACGTAATCATTTTTAACATTTATTTTTATTTGAAAGATTTTACAGAGAGAGAAAGACACAGAGAAGTTCTATTTATTGGTTCATTCCTCAAGCGGTTGACACAGCTAGAGCTGAGCTGATTCAAAGCTGGGGGCCAGGAGCTTCTTCTGTGTCTCCCATAGAGCGTTGGTGTCCCAAGGACTTGGGCCATCCTCCACTGATTGTCTAGACCATAAGCAGAGAGCTGTATTGAAGTAGAGCAGGCAGAACAGGAACGGGCACCCATTTGTTGTATCATACACCAGAAGCTGATCAAAATATGTTTTTGCAAACAGAATAAACATACCAAGACAAGATAGTATATTTATGGGGAAAATTGCTTTACAGTGTATAGCACTTCATTACAGTTAAACATGATAAAATTAGGACTGGGGGGTGAGTGGGTGGGCACATCTGACTCCTGTGGCATTGGCAGCCCAACAGGCTGTGGTTTGAATACCAGTTGTGCCACTTCTGATTCAGCTACCTGCTCCTGTGCCTGGGAAAGCAGCCAAAGAGAGGTCAAGTCCTTGGGCCCCTAATACACACATGGAAGACCTAGAGGAAGCGTTTGACTCCTGCCTTCAGCCTGGCCCAACTTTTGCTGTTATAGTCATTTAAGGAGTGAGTTACAGGATGCCTGATTGCTCTCATGCTCTCTTCAACTCTGCCTTTGAAATAAATAAAATAAATCTGTATGAAAAAGATAAAATTGATAATTTGTTTTACATAAATACAACACACAAAAATATATGTCCAATTTTAATAGTTCAGAAATTCTTACTATTTTTAAACCAACTGGAGTTACAACACCTTAAACATACTTAAGGAATAGAAGTAGTAATACTAATGATGACCCCAAAACATATAATGCATTTATAATTGAGCAGGTGACATCGGTCCATCACATTGTACATATTTGTATTCAATACTGATCTCATTGACTTGTCATAATCAGATTTTGCACTTATATGCCTCTATTAAAAACATTTTAACTTTTCAGCTAAAGCCTAGTAGCCTATATATTTATACAACACATTATGCCTGTGTTTTGATTTAAAAACTTAGTTCTACAAAAATATTGAAAATAACTTGAAGATATCCACTCATGATGGTGAAAAATAGGACAAGATAAATGGGGGTTTAGAAATACAATCAGATACATACAAGAAACACAAGGAAAGAATAATCTAGACTGTCAGAAAGGCAAGGCATTGTTTTCTGTTTCTCCTTGAGGAAGAATATATTATCAAGGATTAGTAATGCTATAGAAATTGGATTCTGAGGAAAATGTCACCACCCCTTTGAGAGGAACTAGCTTTCAGAGGTGTAAAAAGTGAAATCTGGATTCTGGATACACGTTTCAATGAGTCACGGGGTGACATCATGTCATTTGTTCTCCTCTTTTGTGACTTAGTAAATGGACTTGTCCTATACTACTGGCAGTTGCTTTTAATCTAAAGAGGTATTCAATTGTGTTCATAATGAATAATAAATGTTCACCTTGATTTTGTAAGAGTTGCACATATTTTCATAGAAATTCGTTTTTTGTGACACTTTCTATTTACCCAAACATCTGCTGGAAATGATGTCATTAAGGTTCCCCAAACACTGTAATAAAATTGCTTCAGCATTGTCACGCCAAGACAGTTTTCAACTCGCAACAAAACAATGGTCAATGCCTAAAGTTGAAGCTCCTGTGGGATTCTAGAATCCTGAGTAATATTCATGTCAAGGCTTAGAAAACAAACAGTGACAGTCATCAAATGCAACTTCATCACTCCTCTAACTGGTAGTGCCAGCCTTGGAAGTAGCAGAAACACCACATTCAAGGTGGCAACACTCCAGAGGAAAGATGACTGTCCGTATCTAAGCAGACCTGATTAGGGTTAAGGAGAACCACAGTTAGGAAAGCTGACTTGAACCAACTTTCAAATTGAGGTAAATGTATGTGCAATTCAGTGTCATCGTTTCACTGGGATGATGAGAGGTGAAGTCTTGAGGTGGCATTTGGGGAAGTGGATTAAACTTGAGACCCTTATAGTTCATATCAGAGGTCTAAGATTGGAGTCCCAGCTGCTCTCTCCATTCCAAATTCCTGCTAATTTGCACCCCAGGAGGCAGACATCAGGAGAAGTTTCAAGTACTTCTGTTGAAACCAGCAGAGTGAGGGACTTGGAATTAGTTCTTGGCTCCTGAATTTGGGCTGGTCCAAATCTGGCCATTGTTAGTGATTGAGGAGAGAACCACGGCAGAGGAACATTCTCGGCCTGGGCTATTTTCTGTCTGTATTTGCGGAATATGTTTTGTAAAGGGGTATGGGAGAAAGTGGATGTTCCCATGAAATAAATAAACTAAACAAAAAATTTTAAAAGAATGTTCTTTTTTTTTTTTTAAAGAAAGGATATTGTTGATGATGTTTATAAAGTTAATTAAACTTCCAAAGTTTAGAAGTTGCTGAGATCATTGTTTGTAAATATTCTTCTTCTTCTTTATTTGTGGGAAGGGGGAAGAAGTCACAGCCAGCATCCCAATGGTCTCAGCTTCTGGGGATGAAGAACAACCACCTGGTATTATCCCAGGGTCCCTGATGTGGACCAGGCTCCCAGGATTCTGTTCAAGTGGTTTTCACAGCACTTAAGTACTATCGGTCTCACTGATCCAAGCATGAGGAAGCCCTTCTAAGTTCCATTGGCTGACATAATTCACCTTGGAGTCTCCTTTGCCCAAATTTTTGCTGTGACAGTTGACGAATTTGTTCTGCCCTCTGTCCTCTGTTATGGTACCAGGTGACCTCTGCAGGTTCCAATGTACTGTGGGTGTCCTCCATGTGCAGCTGGGAATAGCATCCACTGCTCTGTCTAGGCCACTGAGGAGACCCAGTTCTAGATCCAGTGATTCTGCCCCTGGTTAGAGTTCTGAGTCCAGTGGTTCAGCTGGGGAGATCATCAAAGAAAACTCACCTGAAGTGATCCCAGACCTGACACCTGTTTGTGCTTGCCAGTACAGAGTCTGGATCAGCCTGTCATCCACACACACAATGGTAGTTTAAATTGTGGGCAGTTCTATCTCCAGCTTCATCTCTTACACAAACCAATGGGTGCTGTGGCCAGGCCCGACTCTGCCCATCATACATTCAGCCCTCATGTACACTACTAGGAGCTGCAGCCCGGTTGGAGTGACCCTTAACAACCCCCACTAGGCTTGTCCCCATGCCTCGTTCCTGTGCTTGCTTGAATGTGTAACAGACTGGTTCAGTCTGTCCCCAACGCCTTCATACCGATCAATGGTCATTGAAGCCTTGCTCAACCCAATGGACTCTACCCTTCAGCCCACACTCATGCCAGTGGGTGCCACCATCTGTCTTGCCAGGCCTGCTCCCAGTCCTGGTTCTCATGTTCATCAGTGAGAGTTATAACTCATCAGAGATATTTCCACAGTTTCCCGCCTGGGCCCACTCCCAGTCCCCATCTTTCACTCCTAAGTGGTTCTGTACACAAGCATGATAGGGTTTACCCCCAGTCCCAGCACTTACAACTGATGATGCAGCCAGCCCAACCAGCCTGCTCTTACTCTGGCCTGTGCATGAACAATTGGTACAGTTGGTTTGCCCAGCCTGGCTCTCCTCCAAACCAGTTCAAATGCAAGACAACAGGTGCTGTAGCCTTGCCTGTCCTCGTTTGCTCCAATCCCTGCTTTCATGATCACCAGTAGGAGCAGTGGCTCAACAGGGCAGCCCCCCACACGTCCTCTACCAGGCTCATATCCCTCCCTCACATACTCAGACGTGCTGGTGGGTACTGGTGGGTGCTGGTGGGTGCTGGTGGGTGCTGGTGGGTGCTGGTGGGTCTGCTATGGCCTTCCTCATCTCTGCATTTTCTGGTGAGTGCTGTAGACTGGCATGGTCCTGTCTGTCCCCAGTTCCATTTCCTTCTGCTAGGTACTGCCTAGCCCAGCCCAGCCATCTCTGAGTCCTGGCTCTATTGTGAACTGGTTGGTGTTAAAGATTGACCAGGGCTGTCTTGCACCCTCTCTTGGTTCTTGGATTTGCACTGAGTGTTATGAATTGGCCCAGCCTGGCCATCCCCAAATCTGACTCACATGTATGCTGGAGAGCACTGTAATGTGTCCTAGTCTGGACTGCTCCCAGCCTTGGTTCTTGAGTTCATTTGCAGGGACTACATCCTCACAGAGGAGTTCCCCAAGTTCCTCTACCAGGTCTTCTCCAAGTGGCAGATCTCATGCACACCAGTGGGTTCTCTGCCAAGAATGGGCTAGTCCACCTCATGTCCTGGGAGGAACAGTGGCCTTACCCAACCAAACCACATCCATTTTGGTTCTTTTTTTTTTTAAAAGATTTATTTATTTGTATTGGAAATGCAGATATACAGAGAGGAGGAGAGACAGAGAGCAAGATCTTCCATTTGATGATTCACTGATGTTTGACTACAACAATTAGAGCTGTCCCAATCTAAAGCCAGGAGCCAGGAACTTCTTCCAGGTCTCTCACATGGACGCAGGATCCCAAGACTTTGGATCATCCTCAACTATTTTCCCAGGCCACAAGCAGGAATCTGGATGGGAAGCGGGGCCGCTGTAATTAAAACTGATGCCCATATGGGAACCCAGCATCTCCCACTGGGGTGGGTGTGTCAGTCTGATTGAGAAATGTTTTCCAACTCCCCCCCTCCAAACAACTTTACCTCAGCCCCCTTGCTCACCTGCTAGTACAATGGCCTTGTTGGTGGAAAGCCCCCAGAAGCCATTCCTCACCTGAAACATACTCACTCAGCAGTCCTCCTTCCCTCACATCCTCAGACTGACCCCCACCCCCGCAAAGCAATCCATAATCCCTGGGCCCAGGATACATGCATTCCCCATCTTGATCTTCCCAAGCCCATTCTTCTGGTGTGGTGTCTTGCTGGTCTGGAGCTCTGCCCCTCCAGTAGAGACCCAATATCATAGACTGGTCCTCAGACCCAATCCTCTTACATGCGTGCAGTTCTGGACCTTACCTCTGCACTAATCTGGGACACAAGTGTATGAGCAAATCCCAAGACACAGCCCACAGGCACACCATGCTAGCCTGGGGGATTTCCCCTCCCTTCGAACCACCCACCCTTGGGACCAAAGCACTTGCATGCGACAACCCCAAGTTCCTAGTCCCCGGATTCCAGAGCTCATGGAAGAGAGTGAAGCTGTCAGCTCCAGCTACACAAAGGTGGGAGGAAACCGGAGGCAGGTCTGGCTCTGTTTAAAACGAAAGTTCTTAAGTGGATAGGGTTGGCATAGGGATTGGCATGGGGTGTTTATCTCTTTTTAGGGTGGTTTAGGTAGAGAGTTTCTCACTTCATTTAGTGCCTTTCATCCATCTTCCAAACACTGTTAAGAAATATATTTGAAGGAAATATACTGGCTTCAAGTCTCCAAGAGCTTGACAAGAAAACAGAAATTGGTTTTCTCTGGAACCTGCTTGGGATTTCTATTCACTAAAGTAACATTTCAGTCCAGAAGGCAGACACCAGTGACCTGACTTCTGGCCACACAGAGGCACATGGATTTAGGTAATTGCATGTATCCACCCACTTAAATGAGAGACTAAGTGGGGACTGACACTGTGGTGGGGGAGAAGAAGCTGCTGCTATGACGCTGCTCCTTGGTGCACACAGCTCCTAGAAGAACACATCCTTACAACCGAGACCTGGGGTGAGTTTGATCCGGGACTCTGGCTTCCACCTGGTCCAGCATTGGCCACTGTGGCCTTTGAAGGAGTGAACCAGCAGATGGAGGATCTCTCTCTGTCTCGGTCTTTCTCTTTGTCTCTCACTCCCTGACCTCTGTAATCTGCCTTTGAATAAACAAGCATTTTTAAAGAGACTAATTGATTTCAATGACTATTCTTATGATAGCTTTTTGACTCTAAATAGAGTAAATTTAAATGAAAAATAAGCTCTATAAAGCACAAAACATTTAAAGTATTTTAATTTGTACTATGTACATAAATGGTATAGTGACTCAAATTAAGTTCTATGAATTGGCAAGGATAGGACACTAGAGATGGACTTTAACAATATGATAAATAGTAATTGTTTTTGTTTCTACTTAAATCATATATATACGAATGCTTCCAAACTAACTAAAAATATTACCTCTTAATTCATTTTAAAATGTATTTTAATTTATCTGATTTGATTACTTTCTCTACTATTAAAGCCATGGGATAATCAAAGAATTAATCTGTGGTCACAGACTAATATTTAGTATAACAAGTAGATTTTTTATGAAGTCTGTTAAATACCAACCTGGAAAGTGAATATTACATATTCACTATATATATATATATATATATATATTCCTTTTTTATATTAGAGATCTTACAATCATCTCAGAATCTTATTAGAATTGAAGAAACTATGTAGTGTAATAGATCTGGGGTTATTAACTATCAAAATATAGATCAGATCAATAAGTAGATTCTGTTCATAAAAATGCATACAATTGTAAATTTTAGAAATTGCTTGGACTTAGCACAGTAGCCTAGCAGCTAAAAGTCCTTGCCTTATATGCACCCAGATCCCATATGGCTGACGGTTCTAATCCCATTGGCTCTGATTCCCATCCAGCTCCCTGCTTGTGACCGGGGAAAGCAAATGAGGACGGCCCAAAGCCTTGGGACACTGCACCCGCGTGGGAGACCCGGAAAAGACTGCTGACTTCTGATAGGCAGAGCTCCAGCCATTGCTGCCGCTTGGGGAGTGAATCATTGGATGGAAGATCTTTCTATCTCTTCTCCTCTCTGTATATCTGTCTTTCCAATAAAAGTAAATAATTCTTTAAAAGAAGAATTGCTTGGTGCTTACTCTATGTCTGCTACAAACATGTCAATTATCCTTACAATATACAGGGTTTTACTACTTGATCTGCATTAGATTTTCTATATATTATAATATTCTCTCAATGAATGGTATTCTGCCTAAGTTTTCACCTAATATTTATTAAATTGCATTTATTTGTAAATAAATTTATTTTTAGAAACAGTAGAATTCATCATTATACTGAAACTATAAACTGACGATCAATTCACGGTCTTTTTTTTTTTTAAGATTTATTTATTTATTTATTTATTGGAAACACAAAGCAAATTTACAGAGAAGGAGAAACAGAGAAAAAGCTCTTCCGTCCACTGGTTCACTCCTTACATGGCCACAATAGCTAAGGCTGAGATGGTCTGAAGCTAGGAGCCAGGAGCTTCTTTCAGCTTTCCCATGTGGATGCAGGGTCCCAAGGCTTAGCACTATTCCCTATTGCTTTCCTGGGCCACAAACTGGGAGCTGGGTGGGAAGCAGAGAAGCCAGGACACAAATTGACATGCATATGGGACCCTGTTGCATGCAAGGTGAGGATTTAGCCACTGAGCCACTGTGCGGGGCTCACTTCACTGTCTCTGATGAACAGAGACCTCATACCTCTAAGATCTGATACACTTGAACTTGAAATAATTTCAGATCTCAACAGAAACAATGGTAGGTTACATGATGATGTTAAAGTTGAAGGAACTGATTCTGCTGCGATTAAATACAAGTTGGCAAGTTCTCACAGCTTTGCTCTTGTTCTAACCAAATGATGTTTGGAAGGGTTGCTTTTACAAAATAGGATGTGATCTCACGTTTCATTGGTAAATCACTGGCTTTCCTTTTTGCCCATGTCCTGAGAATGCTTTAATCCACACCTTGCCATCACCAGTAGGCTGCCAGGGCAGAAACCCCTTAAGACAGGGTTGATCTGTCCAGCTGCGAGTCTTGTCAAGGATTGAATATCAACCCTGAGCTAGCTGAGTGCCTAGGTGACTGGTTTTGTTTTAGCCCTTGCTGTGCCTCCTACGTTTTCTCTCTGTAGTTTCCACAAATATCCCAGACCACTGAAGCAACAGGGAATGTATTAATAAAAGCTTTTAGCACTCCCCCTTCTACATTATCTGGATTGCGTTCTGTGAGAGAGGTTGTGAAGCAGATCTTGGGTGTTTTGTGGAAAGCAGCAGTGCCAAGAGCAACCTCCATCTTCATTCAAGACTCAAAGTGTTCGTGGGCAGGGGAAAATAGGGAAACAGAATTCCGTGAATGCCCTGGAAGACACAGCAGTGAGGTTACCATCTGTGCATCTACAGGGAACTACAAGTGCAGGAAGAAGTGCGTTCTCGCTGAACCTGATGCCTGACTGTGGTTTGGACCACTCGTTTCTCAAGTGGAGGCGATCTGAGTATGTGTTGGGAGTGGGACAGACAGGGGTTGTGGGGATGTGGGTCCTGACTGACTGGCCTGTTGAAGAACTGAGCTGGGATTCTCATTCAGAGAGAGATCAGCATTTCTCCGTCCCGCTGTGTTGCAAAGAGCAGCTTGGCGGAGCTGAGTCTCATCCTGGATGGTACTTTGAGATTGCTAACTTTTGGTTTTATTCAAGTTAATACTAAAACGAGTACAGAAAAATACCTCAAGTTGTCAGAGCGTAAAGACAAACTTAGGTGTATCAAAATAATAACTCCGTTTATCTCCCATTTTCAAACAAAGCTTCCATGTAGAGTTCAAAGGGAAGCTTTTTGGTTTAGCGTGTTTTACCTTATTCGAGGATGCCAGTAACAGTTAAGCTGCATTTGATGGGAAAGTGTCTGCAGACAATGGCGTTCATGCATGAATGCTGCATTTGTTGAGGTTAGGATGTGACAGCTTCTCTGAAGTTCGGGTCACAATGTGTCCACCCAGAGCCGGGCCATCAGGACACATAAACACGGCCTAATGTGCTGAACTTGTAGAAGCCAGATGTAAGCTATTAGAAACAATTAGTGATTCCGATTCCAAGGAACGGTTTTCTGTGCCCATGCCAAAAAATAGAAAAATATTAATCGCACAGCTTAGAGGTTCAGCCTCTTCAGCTGATGGAGATGATTCTTTGCTCCCCCTGGAGCATGAGGCTTAAAGCTGAAATATACTCCATGGCAGGTTGACAAATAGAGTAACTCCTAAGAACATAGCCTATCTTTTAGAATATAAAACAAGCACAAATACAAACAGCAAAGAATTTAATTTTCTATCCCCCATACAAATAAGCTGTCTTCAAAAATTATCTAACATTTCTAGCTTTTCCCAAAAACAGATTGATTTAAAGTGATCCTGTTTTCTTACTTAAGAAAATCCATTAACCATATGTCCTATATGAGCACCTAAATAACCAATAAGTAGCTTTAATAATTAGTTGTGGATATTCAAAAATTATCACAAGATGTTCCCTATTGAATTTGATTCCAAAAGGGATTTTTCAGGGCTTGGTGTAATGATTCAGTAGCTAAATCCTTCCATTGCAAGCACCGGGGATCCGATATACTCACTGGTTCATGTCCTGACTGCTTGATTTCCCATCCAGCTCCCTGCTTGTGCCTTGTGAAAGCAGTAGAGGACAACCCAAGGTTTTGGAACCCTGCACCCGCAAGGGAGACCTGTAAGAAGCTCCTGGCTCCTGGCTACTGATTGGCTCGGCTGCAGCTGTTGCAGGCACTTGGGAAGTGAAACAGCAGATAGGGAAATCTTTCTGTGTCTTCTCTCTCTGTAAATTTGCCTTTCCAAAACAACAACAACAACAAAAATACATAAATCCAGAAGAAAAAGAGGATTTTCTCAGATGTAATTAAGGTTATGGCCATTTTAACAGAAGATCTTATGGGATTATCAGAATATTTTCAACTGCAGACAGAAGGACATGATATAAATCAGAATATTTCAAGGGGTCTCCCATGGGTGGGGGCTCCCAACCACTCATTTGTCATCCGTGCCCTGTAGTTGCCTGTGTATATGTTTTTATGCAGCATCATATTTCTTCTTGATTGCAGTTGCTTTAGAATATATTTTGCAATTAAGGAACGTTATGCCTCCAGCTTTTTTTCCTCCCTCTTCAAGATTATGCTGAGTGTTCAGTCTTTCGTAGCTTTCTGAGAATGGAAAGATAGTTTTCAACTTCTATGAAAAATGGCATTGGGATTTTGTTACATACTCATTGAATATGCGATTACTTTGGTTAATGAGGACCTTTTCACAATATTTTTCTTACAGTCTATAATCACGAAATGGATTTTTATTTTTGTGGCTGTTTTATCAGTGTACATACTTCTCTTCCTTGGTTAAGTTTACACGTATGTGTTTTATTATTTGGGCCTGCCATGATGGCCTAGTGGCTAAAGTCCTTTCCCCCTCATGTACCAGGACCCCATATGGGTACCTGTTATTGTTGCAGATACTTCACTTCCCATCCAGCTCCCTGCTTGTGACCTAGGAAAGCAATCGAGGATGGCCAAAACCTTGGGTCCCTGCATCCGCGTGGGAGACCTGGAAGAAGATCCTGATTTTTGGCTTCGGCTCAGCTCAACTCTGGCCATTGCGGCCACTTGAGGAGTGAACCAGCAGATGGAAGATCTTTCTCTCTGTTTCTACTTTCCATAATGCTGACTTCCCCTCCCACCCCAAAAGTAATTAATTAATTTTAAAAATTATCATTTTTTTACAATTGTAATTGGGATCTTCCAGATTTTATTTTTCGATGATGTTCTTTCTTTATTTTTTTACATTTTATTATTATTGCTATCCTTATTTGTAACTTTATTTTTTATTTGAAAGTCAGATAGAGAGGATACTTTTCACTAACTGGCTCATTCTTCGGATGGATGCATAGGCCTAGGCTGGATGTGGGAGCACCATCAAGATCTCCCATATGCATGGCTGAAGCCAGCCATCCAGGCATCCCCACTGCCTCCCAGTGTCTGTGTTAGCAAAGGGTGCACTCAGGAGCTGTCGCCCGCACAGGATACGGTGGTCTAACCAGCAGATAAATGCTTTCTCCCTGACGTTGATTTCCATGATAGGGTCTCACATTCTGCAACTCTACTAAATTGCTTTACCACTTTGGGTGGAAATTTTGCAGTTTCGGTTGCTTGATTTTTTTTTTCCCTATTTTTTGTTTGTTTTTGTTCTTATTTGTTTGGTATAGGAAGAAGCTACTTTGGAGAATTCCCTCTAAACATCTATTCCTCTGGGAATTTACAAATGTTAAAGAGGATATTAAAGTTAGACTAGACAGTGCATTTGAAGTCAGTAAGTACAGAAAAAACGTCCCCCTAGCAGATTCATTGCATGTTTTACTGCCTAATTTACATGACAATTTTCATACGATGAAGTTTACTTTGTGACACTTAATCGTTTTAATTTTTCCATTGCAGAGGAAAAGAATTGACTTAGCATATTAAATACAATGGTTTCACTTTCTACATGCTTTGATTTTTTTTTTAAATTTGGTTGTTATTGATTATGGTAGATAAACATTGAGTCACAGAGCAGTTTGTACATTGGAGCAGTAATTCTTCATCCTGTTCATTGAGGGCAGGTTTGAAATTGAAATGCCATATGCCATTAGGAGAAATCAGCAGTGTATGCGTAAGGGCAGCCAAGAATAGTTTATTGAAATTAATGCTATGAAAACTCCTGCAAAGGCAAATAAAACTCTGTGTTTCTGGGATTTTGCTCTCTATTATTGTCATGTATGCATTTTAAAGTAGCAATTTTTATATAAACATGAATAACAATCACACTAATAGCACATTAGGCTGATATTTCTACTATTTCAGAAATTTAACAAAAGAAACTTAAGCTAATGCTCACTGCTGTATTGATTCTTTGGAATCATAAACAACAATTATCTTATATCCATGTAATCAGCATAAATCAAGAAGAGTTATGAAAATCAGCAAAAATAATGGTCAGTGTTCCTTAATGTGAATTGCATTTGAAGTTTTTAAAAAAGCTAATAATATGTTTCTTAACGCGCAGCCTACATGTGATCAAATTGCTTGACAAAAATATTATTCCTAAATTACACATTTATTTCAAGGACATGAATATGCAAATTTGAGGAAGGGTGCAACAGCACGTGTTAATATTAAGCTGAAAAAACAATATTACGTGCTTTATTGAGAAAGAAAAAAATGTTACATGAGAATTTAAATCGTAGCTCTTACATGTTTAGATTAAGTTTGATTTCTTTAATATGACTTAAGAATTGATTCTGACATACAGAACAGATTAAAAGCTTATAGTAACAGAGGCCAGCACTATGTTGTGACAGGTAAGGCCTGTATTGCCAGCATCCCATATGGGTACTGATTTGTGTCCTGGCCTCTGAGCGTCTGAATCAGCCTCTTGCTAACGTCCCGGGTAAAGCAGCAGAAACTTGACTATAGTGTTTGGGGCCCTGCTGCTCTCACTAAATATCCCAATGGAGCCTTGGTTCTTGGCATTTCCTGGTCTGCCCCCAACCATTGTGGCCATCCGAAAAAATCTCTTTGTCTCTCCTTGTCTCTTGCAACTCTGGCTTTCCAATGAATAACTACATCTTCTTGTTTTAAACAGAGATGCAGAGATGGAGAGGCCAAAGGCACCTTCCATCCTTCCACCATCTGACTCCTTCCTGAAATGTCCTGTAGCAGTCAGGTCTGAAACAGGCCAGTGCCAGGAGCCTTGACCTCAGGCCAGGGGCCAGCTTCTTCATCCATATCTTCTGATGTTTCCAAGGATTTGTATTAGCAGGAAGCTGGAATCAGAGGGAGAGCTGGAAGTTGAATCTAGTGCAAAATACTGTCATTCAACTTAAAAAAAAAAAAAGTGATTCGCTTCTCAAGAACTTGGGAAGTGTAATAAATCTCTTTGCATTTATATCTACCTTTGAAAAGACAGATACAATTGTGTTTTTCTTTGTTCAATGAGATTCTTAAGAGAAACAAAGAGACTGAACAAAAGTAGTAATAGTTAAAAGATCTTGGAATAAGGACAGAGCTTTAGAAATCGCTGTTGTGTGTATGACTCTGGGGATATCTATGTACAGAGTAGAAGTTATTCTAAATAAGAGAGTATGGTGCAGAAAAAAGAAATTCCAGAACAAGGAAG
Source organism: Ochotona curzoniae (assembly GCF_017591425.1). Taxonomy (NCBI): domain Eukaryota; kingdom Metazoa; phylum Chordata; class Mammalia; order Lagomorpha; family Ochotonidae; genus Ochotona; species Ochotona curzoniae. The sequence goes on along the minus strand of NW_024467095.1, from coordinate 23,289,172 downwards.
TCCAATATAGCTGGAAACAGACTGCCTGAGTCATCCCCAAATCCATGTGTTGAAACACTTGTTGAAGGAGCTGAGTTCATCGGTGGACAAGGAAGTTAAGCATAAGCCAGGGACATCTGGGCTTGTGTCCAACATTGGAACACCAAGTGGCAGACTGAAATCCACAGCGCTCTCTCTCCTTTGAGCCTCCCCCTTTTAAAAAATAACAGAGGAGGGCGTTGCTGGCCTCCACGCTGTATCTTCTCATGCTTTCCTTGAGTTGTGAATGACTGACCGAAGCATACCAAGATGCCGTGTTAACGACTTCTCCCTTACATTTCACTTTTGCTAACATAAGAATAATTATGCAAATACTTGCTAGCTTCACATAAGATAAAGATTAACGAAAGCCCTTGTGTCACACTTATGTTCTCTTGGGGTGTAAAAGTCTGTGTATTCCCAAATAAAATGCATCATCCTGAAAGTACAGTGTATATCAACAAAATCATTTTCCCATTAAGCATCTTATTCTTGTCTGTTCGATTAATCCTGGCGATTTATTCTCAATGTGATAGTATTTGAAGCTAGGTCTTTGGGGGCGGTAATCATCTTAGTTACTGTGAGGGTAGAGGTTGTGGCCTCATTGAAAATGGAAGTTAGAGGAAAGGCAAGGCTTCTGCAAAACAGAAATAACATTATATCAATCTACTCTGCTTATATTCTCTAAACTGAACAACAACAACAAGAAACAAAACAAAAAAACCTCAATGACAGAATATCTATTGAACAAATACCTTAAGCCCACTTGAAATCTACTGAAAAATGACTTAAAATACTGATGTTAATAGAGAAAGTGCATGGTCACTGAGTGATGGGAGCATTTAATGAAATCAATGCTATTTTGAAGGCTGCTAACACATTTTTCTTGCAACCCAAGTATCAAAGTGTAATTTTCATCTTCAAGTCTCAATGTTTCAGAGGTGAGTTTTTGTTAAGGTTTCTGCGTATTAAGTATGGTGATTTCCCTTATGGATCTGAGAAAGCTTGCCTAAGAGATATCTAGAATAAATTCCCATTACCAATGCCATTGGGAGCATTCATGTTTCAAGGGAAGATATCAAAATATTAGTAGGAACGGGGTTTGAAAATTGATTCCAGCTTTCATGAAAGACATCGAGTTGTTAGCACTTTAGTGGAAATAATGACCACAGATATAATGAATACAGTTGCTACAATCTCATGATGAAACTTCAGCAGTTGGTGACTTGCAAAGAAAGTGGTTCCATGAAATCAAACCTGCTCTGGGTGAGGATGCTATGAACTTTGTGGAAATGACCAGAAAGGACTTGGGATAGATAATACACAGACTTAGTTCTTAATGGAGTAGCAGTGTTTGCTAGGACTCACTCCAATTTTGAACAAAGATGGTATGAAACAGCATCACATACCTCAGACAAGGGTTTCAACAAAGGTAGAACAGATGGATGTGGGAAACTTCATGCTGTTTTAACAAATGGACACAGACAGACTGACCTTTCTGCAATCACCAGAGTGAGCAATCATCAGTTATCATCATTTTTTTAGATTTATTTATTTATTTTTAATTTACAAAGCCAGATATACAGAGAGGAGGAGACACAGAGAGGAAGATCTTCCGTCCGATGATTCACTCCCCAAGTGAGCGCAACGACCGGTGCTGTGCCAATCCAAAGCCAGGAACCAGGAAACTCTTCCAGGTCTCCCACACGGGTGCTGGGTCCCAAGGCTTTGGACTGTTATCTATTACCTTCCTAGGCCACAAGCAGGGAGCTGGACGGGAAGTGGAGCTGCCAGGATAAGAACAGGCGCCCATATAGAATCCTGGCGCGTTCAAGGCGAGGGCTTTAGCCACTAGGCCACGCTGCCAGGCCCATCAGTTATCATTATTAAGGTGTTACGACCCTCCAAAGCAGAAATCATTTCTCTGAGGCTTTACTTTCAGCATTTAGCATTTTTCCATTATTTTAAAAGCAGTTTTTGACTTTAGAATATTTTCTTTCCAACTTGAAAGATAAAATGACACAGAGAAAGGAGAGACAGAGACAGGTAGAGAAAGGGAGAAGAAGAGAGAGATCTTCCAATCGCTCAGAGACTCTCAACAGCCAAGACAGGATCAGACAGAAGCCCAGAGCCAAGGTTTCTTTCTGGGTTTCAGGCCCAGTGACTTGGGCTATGGGTCCTCTGTATCTTAGCTGAAAAACAGAGGAACTCTGTCCAAAGCATCGTGATATGGAATTGTATCCATATCAATGGATACAATTGTGCTGCTTAGTCTGCTAGTCTACCCTCTTAAAAGTGTTTTTAGCATAAACGATGTGCGTTGCCTCTCAGAAATAATGCTATCAAGGCAGGTGTTACTTCTCTAACGGAACAGCCAGTCCACTTCATTTATTGACATACCTATCATTTCTCTCCTAGTGTGCAATGCCAGCTCTACCTTATATGTCGAGACAATTTGTATATTTATTATTAGTCAGGTCAAATAAATCACACTGTAATTTGAACCGATCAGAGAAAAAAATAGAGCATTAGGGAAATACAGGTTAGCAATATGATAGAAGGAGAACTTTAAAGAATATGGAAATTGCATGCAGAAGCCAAATTTACTAGCTATAAGGTTGAGATATCGGACCCTAGGGAGAGCAAACCTCTGCATGTGTGACCTCACCCCAAAGGAAGACGGAAATTCACATGTCATTGGAGACAGTGTGGTTACGAATGATGGATACAATGCCTTGCTGGAATAACTCATTGGCCAACTTCCTTCCAGACTTCACACGTGCGTAGCCTTGCTTTTGGATCTGTGGCAGGATATGCCTATGCTTGCTGTAGTTAGCATATTATCTGACTTAAAAACAAAGAGATCTGCACCATGTGAATTTGTACTGTACAATAACTCCTTAGAAAAAGGCATCCATAACTTACTCCTAAGTTTTACTTAATAAACTTGATACCTATGAAGATTCTGACTTTCAAGATCTTGTAATAAAAAGCTTCCAAAATTTCTGAAATTTCTGAAAATTATAGTGCTTACATTGAATTTAAAATTCTAGTTGTGGTGTTTATTTGGACTAAATTAACAAAATGTATTTGGAAGACATTAGCCCTGGGCGAAAACCGATATGTATAGGATTAAACTATTGAAAATAGGTGACATCTAACAGAATTGACTGTTGAAACACTCTTTAAAAATGCATCTTGTAGCAGCTCACGTACAAGGAGCTATTATAAAATCTGGTTTTAAGTGTCATTGAAATGTTGTAAGAGGACATTGTTGGTAAGAATGAGCCCAACGTGTGTTCAAGTGGAGCCAACTGAGCCCTGAGAACACTTGAGAATGCAAAGGAGTCTCCATACTGCTCATCTGTTTCAATAGTTTTAAAAATAAGCTGCTCCAATTCCAATTAGTCTCTTATCTTCCACTGCTCATCTTTGAAGAGACTTACGACAATCCGCTGCCATTTCCTGACTCACAACAAGAAGCAGTTTGTTTCGCCTGTCAGATGTTTGTGTGCGCATGTCTACAGGTGACATTTAAAAAGGAATAGGGATAGGGCTGAGGTTTCATCTACTAATTAGATTAGTGGAATGTGAAAAGCAACTGTATCTAGTAACAATTCTATAGCATAATGAATGCAATTGTTCACCTAAGACAGCAATTTAGGATTATTATCTAACTTTGCAACTGATCTATGGGAAATTTAGATCTTCATGAGCAAAGAAACGGAAAAGCTGTGCAAAGTGTTCAGAGAAACAGTGATGTTGACGAGTTAAGATGTCTCTTAACTTCAAGGGGCGTATGTCTTTGTATGCCAAAGGGAAGCAAGTAAGAGAGGGTACGGTGCACACTTCATAAAACAGTAAGCATCCCGAGTGACTACACAATTACAAAAAAGTGAAAACTAAATTTTGAAAAAAAAAAGATTTGCATATCATGTTCAATTACTCACATAGCACCTATAATCACTTAATAAATGGCCTAACGATACTGAGAATATTCCACATGGGAGAAAGCTTGCCAGGAAGTGGATGCATTAACTCACATGTGGAACAACTGATAAACCAATTTGAAAGGTAGTAGTAAGAAGACGTGAAGGTAAGTGAAGGACTTGGATCAGGATACATGGTTTTGGGCAGCTAATCTGAATCTTATTCTGTATGTGTTAAGAAACCACTGAAAACTTTGGCCCAAGAATACAACCCCGATGAAACGAAATAGGGTCTTTTAAAAGATGCATTTATTTTTATTTGAAAGGCGATTTACAGAGAGAAGAGACATCCATCCATTGATGCACTCCCCAAATGACTTCAATGGGCAGAGGTGAGCTTATCCAAGAGTTTCCTGTTTGAATTCAGTGTGGGTGCAGCGTCCCAAGCATTTGAACTGTCCTTTGTTGCTTTTTCAGCCCATAAAGAAGGATCTGGATAAGAAACGGTGCAGCTGAGAATAGAACCAGTGCCCGTGTGGGATCCTGGCTCTGCAAAGTCAACAATTAGTCTATTGAGCCTCTGCATTAGACCCCGTGGAAATTGAATCTCATACAAGTTGTAGATTCAGTGGGGGAGAAGTTAAAAATGAAGAGCCTCAGACAGAAAATTCAATGGGGAAATTAAGTCAACAATTAAGATGAATTCAAGATACATAGTGAAAATGCAGAAGGGACAAAACTAAGAAACAAAATGAAGGGAGATTTCACATCAGATAAGGAACGGAGTCTAGGAAGAGTCATATGGAAGTACTGGAATATGAAGATGGTGAGGATATCGCAATCCATCGGTCTATGTCAATTTTATAAAATTACTTTTGTCACGGAAGTGTATGGCGGGCATATACAGAAGCATGGAATAGGCAACAGGGATTTTCCCTGATCGTCTGCATTGGGCTGTGTGCTGCGTGGTTCGTGCTCTTCACAATGAACTTCATGGAAAATCAAAACATTTCACCTCTTCTTCTGAAATATAACTACACATTATCTTCGCTTTAGCTTGTATCATGTCTCACACGTTGTGTCAATAAACTGCTAACACCTTCTTTATCATTTCTTAAATATTACTTACAATTTCACCTGGCTCTCTTAGCCCCGTCAGGCATTCACTTTTTACCTGCTTGGATGCTGTAGCTTTCAACACTCTTTCCATTTTCCTTGCTTTTCGAATGAGGCAACGATACCACGTGGCCTTCTTTTATGGAAGGCTGAAAGGCCATCGCGGCTGTGGCTGTGTGCCACTTCGGGCACCCAGCCTTCTCCCTTTGCCCTCTTTCTATCCTTCCTCCCACATCAGACGGCATCGACGGATTGCTATGTTGTAAAGGTTCTGTTTCCAAAATAGTTTCCAGTGCTTTTCTTCTCCTTTCCTAAATTGCAACCTATGACCTACGTTGTAAAAAGGTTTCTGTTAGATAGACTTTCATTTCATGATATACTTTTTAAATTTTTTTTTTATTGGAAAGTCAGATATACAGAGAAGAGGAGAGACAGAAAAGGAGATTTTCCATCCTCTGATTAACTCCTCAGGTGGCTGTAATGGTCGGGGTTGAGCCGATCCGAAACCAGGAGCCAGGAACCTCTTCTGGGTTACCCACATGGGAGCAGGGTTCCTAGGCTTTGGGCCGTCCTTGACTGCTTTCCCAGGCCACAAGTAGGGAGCTGGGGGGGAAGCAGGGTCTCTGGGATTAGAACCGGCACCCATATGGGATCCCAGGTGTGCAAGGTGAGGACTTCAGCCGCTAGGCTACTGTGCCAGGCTCAATAATATATCCTTCTTGTCTACTCTCTATGATGTCATCATATTTTGAAACATAATCATCTGATTTCTCTGCTTAGGAAGGTATTATTTGTTCTCACTATTTACAGAATATGCTTTTAGTATGAATCAACAATGAACGCCCCTGACAAAAGACTACTATGTGATCCTAGTCTATATGTGTGTGACAATATAAACTTGATACAATAAATACACATGTCCATTACCACAACTTGTTTTAGTTAAGAACTCTGAAACGACAGATCCACATGATAATAAAAGTTTATCATCATAAATTAGAATAAAGCTCAGACAAAAACTGTTTTCTCAGAGAAATAATGTGTGCTGTGAATCTCTGATATTAATTATGGACAAAACCAGAACAAACTTTTAATCAAAGTCATTTGGTGTTACTAGTCTGCTGTGGTAATGAATGTGCCTGCTATAAATATGTGCAAATGGGGCCTGATTACATTGGCACAGATATTATCGGCAGCAAAACTGCCGACTGGTTCTATTGGTTCCCCTGTCTTACTCCATAACCATTTCACTCAGGCTCTCCTTGGTTGAAAAGCCTCAGGGATTGCAATTTTTTTTTTTTCTGGCCTTTGTCTCGTACTGGAGAATCAGCCGCACGATTTTTTATACTAAATACTGAGTAGTGATCACTGTGTTAGCAGCAAATGAGGGTTCATAACAGAGATTTGTGCTAATGACAAAGAGCTGATGAAACAGTCATAGGGCCCCAGCACGGAAGCCTAGCTGCTAAAGTCCTCACCTTGCATGCGCCAGGATCCCATATGGGTGCCAATTCACATCTAAGCTGCTCCACTGCCCATCCAGTTGCTTGTTGGTGGCCTGGGAAAGCAGACTAGGACACCCACAGCCCTGGGCCCTGCACTCTCAGGGGAGACCCTGGGAAGCTCCTGGCTCATGGCTTCAGACCAGCTCAGCTCCAGCCCTTGAGAACACCTGGGGAGTGAACCAGCAGACGCAAGATTTTTTTCTCTCTCTCCTTTTTCTCTGTAAATCTGACTTTCCAATGAAAAATAAATCTTTTTGTTTAAACAATGGTATTGAAAAAGGAAGACTCCTGTTTCTTCATTCCTACCATTTTTTTTCCCAGCAAATGGTACTGTTTTTTTCTGATATAGAATAGCCATAAATTTGAAAGATGTGTTTATTACTTTTTAATAGCTATGGATTGTTTAGATGTGGTGACAAAAACAATCCACTTCTTTAAATTGACTGGACCTAAAAAGCATCAGTTTTATTTTATCCTTTTTTTTTTTTTTTTTTGGTCACATGAGGAGTATTGAAGACGGTGAAGATTTTCTGCGATGCTTTCTTACCAAAATCATTTCAAATGAATGCTAAGACTGGTCAGGAGCTATGGTAAATGGCATAGGATCTATGTAATATTAGCTCAATTTTGTATGTTTTATATCATATCATATTACATTATATTATATCACTGGAAACACTGTAATGCCATTTGTGAAGCTGTCCATGTAATACTTGGGTGGGACACAGCCTGCCTTCGGACCTATGGTACTGCCCTCAGACAGCCTGCCCTCAGACATACCACTAATCCAATAACTGCTAAGAAATGGGTGTAGTGAATTCTACAGTATAATTTCAAACATGCAATGAAAACTTAATTGACTTCCTCTTTGCTTGCTTATTAAGGAGTTGATAAATACCAGAGTCATTAGACGATGGACACTGGAATATATTATGAAACTGGTTAATAAAGCATTGGGTATTAAGAGGTTCATTCCTCTGAAACATTTAATAGCTAATTAGCATAGTCCTTAAAGTGCTATTTTCCTTGCATGGATTATGCATTTTGGAACTCGCTGCACTTCAATTTAGATTTCTAAATTAACTCGCATCATAGCCATTATTGAGGGAGATGACCACCTGCCACCCCCATATGTTTGCTTTAATTACGAACACTTCCATTTGAAAGTCACAAAACTCCACCAAATCCTCTAGTCTATACAAAGTCAGAAGAGGTGCGACAAAAAGTCTTGTGACACATAAAAAGAAAAATATCTGATTATAAAGATCTTCATACAAAAAAAAAAAGGAAGAGAGGGGAGGGCAAAGTCTTGTAAGAAGAGTGATGTGAAAAACGTAGCAGATGGCTCATAGAGTCTAGTTAATTCAGTTACACAAAGCAATGTCTTTCATAACTAATAATGCTTTATAATAATTTTAAAATTTTATCTTCATACTACAAAAACAGAATAGCCCTAGCATTCATTGCCATTCTTGTTTTTGCATTAATTATTTATGTGTTCAGTCTTGTTTTTTTTTAAAGATTTATTTACTTTTTGTTTTAAAGACAGATTTATAGAGGAGAGACAGAGAGATCTTCTGTCTGCTGGTCCACTCCCCTAGTAGCTGTAACAGCTGGAGCTGAGCAGATCCAAAGCCATGAGCCAGGAGTCTCTTCCAGTCTCCCACGTGGGTGATCCTAAGGATTTAGACAGTCCTAGACTGCTTTCCCTGGCCGTAAGCAGGGGGCTGGATGGGAAGTGGAGCAGTTTAGACATGAACTGGCACCAATATGGGATCCTGGCACATGCAAGGAGAGGACTTGAGCTACGGAGTCATCACTTCTGCCCTTTTCTTGCTTTTTCAATATTTCATATCAAAATCATTTCAAAAATGGCAAGGCAGTAATACGAAGTGTTCTGACACACATCTTAGCACATTGCTTGCAATGCTATCTCCTAGTAGTATCTTGGGTCAAAATTAACAGTTTCAGCCAATCTGGAACACTTCATTTATGCAAAATGATTCACTCATCCCATTACCCCAGTCTCTAACAGTAAACAATGTGTGTTCAGATTGATTTTATTTTTTAGTTTATAATACTGAACATTTACTATTTATCTCTCTGTTATAATTGTTTTGATGTAAATGATAGGTTTCATTTTGTAACAAAATAATATTTTTTTTAACATTTGAACTGGACTGTGCTTCCTTAGCATTGAACATAATGGGATAAAAACTTTTGACCTTCCACTGTTCTTGTTACTTTTTTTCTTATTAACATTCATCTGGTCCTCCTAATTTCCACTTTTTTTTTTTTTTAAATTCATGCTCCTCTCCCATTTCCGCCACGCAAATTGTTATGGACACGTCAAGCCTCAGATCAAAGGCATTTTTAAAATGAAATCTTTTCTGATTACTTATGACAAAACATTTCTCCTCTGAGTTTTTAAATCATTTGCCTCATTTGCTTCATAACAATGATCACATTGCCGATGAAAAGAACCCTGTGTGAGTCATAATCACTCAAATGAAAAAGAGAAAGCTCTCTGTTTCCATTTGACGCCCTCAGTGTCTCGTGCACCCCAAGCACGTGCAATCAATCCTACCATCATGGAGATGGAGAGGTAGTTATGAGTTTAATAAGGACAGTTCTGACTCCTCTTCACAGACCCTGCTGACTACCAAAAGACTCAGGAAAACAACCTGGTCCTCCTGGGGATAATCTCGATTCCTGTTTGTAACATGTCTGCTTCCTCTTATTTCCGTTTGACGGACATACCTTTGTCCCACTCTCTGAAAATACAGCGTTATTCCACTGGATTCTGGTAAGCATATGCTGCTGTAACTGAGCTTCTGCCTCAAAGTAAAAAACTTCCCTGGCCTACTATCTAGTCCAAATACTTCTTGCTTAACATTCTTGCCTTATTTTGGTATAGTTTTGGCTACACGTCATATTAGATGTAATTTAGTGGCAGAGACTAGCAACCTGTTGAGATAGTTTACATAGAAAAGGGGGTTAGTGAAATCACTGCTCTAGTTTTAATCAAGAATCTGTAATCATTGCTTTGTACATTTTCTGTATGACAAGGCTCTGGTCCCCATGTCAAGATCTTGGCTGTGGAATGAAACGATGCATGACAGTTTGCACAATAATGCATAATTTTATTTGGACATTTTAATGAAATAAATTACAGATGAGGGAGGTGAAATTGGCAATCCTTTATCTTTTACACCAGAAAGTTCCATAAAGGGATGGCTTTGTGGATCCAATAAGACCATACCGATAGGGTTCTTGCTTATCATCCTGAGCCATATCGTTATCCGACACATATGACTCATATTGATGCATTCCCATATGCCCTGTACCCTTTAAGAAAATTGAAGACACCAAGACACCATTTGAACCTACTTTAGAAGTAATGAACAGTATATCTAGTAAAACTACGCTTTTCCTAGCAAGAAACATCAAACTTTCATAGTGAAAAATCATTCTTACCCCATACATACGCCCATGTTGTGTGTAACACTTTGTGTTTATTCATTTTCTTTTCTCTTCCTTCCTTTCTTCCTCCCTCCTTTCCTTCCTTCTCCTTTTCTTTTCAAGGAAAGATTTATTTATGACTTGGGAAAATTACAGAGAGTGGGACAGAGAGAGAAATCTTCTCTCCCACCGTTTACTTCCCAAGTGGCTGCAATGTCCGTAATTGAGCCAGGTTGAAGCCAGGAGCCATGAATTTCAGTGGGTTTCCAACATGGATGAGGGTGGGCGGGCGAGGGCGAGGGCAGGCGAGGGCACGTGAGGGCACGCGAGGGCACGCGAGGGTACGCGAGGGCGGCTTGTTCCACCTGCTGGTGCTTTTCCCAGGACATTTTCAGAGTGCTGAACTTCTTTCTTTTCATTTAATGTTTTTAATGTGTTCATGCATATACTTATTTTTAGAATTGAATATCATACCATTTTATGAATATTATGCAATTTTAAAACGATTCACTAGTTGCAATTTGGATTGTTTCATTTTTTCCAATTCTAAATGAAACATTGATAAATATTTGTATGGATGTGTGCTTTGGCTCTTTGAACATTTGGATTAGCCGTCATACCATGTGTCATAACATATGATAAAATATATCCCTATAAGAAATTGCCAGGCTGGCACTGAGGCACAGCAAGTTGAGCCACCACTTTCAAAGCTGATTTCCCAGCTGATTAACTTGTTTGAGTCTCAGCTATTTCTCTTCTGATCCACCATCTTACTTTTTCACACAGGGAAATCAGTAGATTTCCTAAATGGTTGGGACCTCCCCATCCAAGAGGGATTCCCTGATGGAGTTCCAGTCGAAGCCATGAGCTGGGGAGTGGATCAGTGAATGGAAAGTTCAGGTCACTCTCACTCACTCTTGCTCTTGTTTTACTAACTCTGGCTTTCCAACAGATAACTACACAGAAACAGAAACAAAAGCAAAAACACTAAAATCCCTCCAAAGTTCTTTTGCAAAATGAGTATCAGTTTGAAAATCTACAAGCAATGCACGATTTTCCTTTATGGAATGGCAGGTGTAATTCTTTGTTTTATCAATTGTTTCATGTCCTCTCCAGCACACCATACTGTCAGCCTTTTGGATATTTAACTCATCCGGGTTAGGTGAAATGCAATTTCATTGTCATTTTATTTTTTCCTTGTTGTAGTTATTCATGATGTTAAATATTTTCCTGTGTATCTTTTTTTGTATTAATTTATTTTTATTGCCAAGTCAGAGATAGAGAGAGGAGGAGAGACAGAGAGATCTTCCATCTGCTGATTAACTCCCCATGTGGCCGCACAGGCTAGAGCTGACCTATTTTGCAGTTGGGGGCCAGGAGCCTCTTCCAGTTCTCCCAGGCAGGGACACCAAGGCTATGGGCGGTCCTCCACTGCTTTTTCAGGCCACCAGCAGGGAGTAGGATAGGAAGTGGGTCTGCTGGGATTAGAACCGGTGCCCATATGGGATCCTGGTGTGTGCAGGGTGAGGACTTTAGTTGCTAGGCTAGTGCACCTTGCGCAATTTGGTGTTTATATTTCTCATTGATAACATTTGTTAATTTTTTTTCAATGCTTATATCGGCTGTTTTACCAAATTTTATATGTTCTGGAAACAGTTTCTTTTATATTAAAAGTGACATTACACATATTTTCATATGCTCTGAAAATTTTTTTAACCTATTAAGAATGTCTTTTATAGTTAGAACTTTAGTGGCCTGTGCCGCTATGTGGCTGAGGGGCAGCCCGCTGCACTGACACCCAATATGGATGGAGGTTTGAACCTTGGATGATCCACCTAGGAATCAGCCAGGAACTTCTTCCAGGTTTCCCACGCGGGTGCAGGGTCCCCAGGCTTTGGGCCATCTGCGACTGCTTTCCCAGGCCACAAGCAGGGAGCTGGATGGGAAGTGGAGCTGCCAGGACTAGAACCAGTGCCCATATGGGATCCCGGCGCATTCAAGGCGAGGACTTTAACTGCTAGGCCACGGAGCTGGACCTGTGATTGATTATTGATCATGATTCTTCTCTATTTATCTTAGAAATACTTTGCTCTTGGCTTTCTATCTTGTTTCGATGTATAGTTAAGCCATTCTCCTGGTATCCTTTTAATTTCTTGATAGAGGCACTGCCTTCGCTGTTTCCCAAAAGTTTTGATATGTTGTATTGATACCTTCATTCATTTCAAAGACACATATAAAAAAAGTCCTCTTTGATTTCTTCTTTAGCAGCATACTGTTCAGTTTCCAATATCTGCATATCTTCTGGGGTATTTTGAATTACCTGTGTGCAGTTTCATTACATGATAATCTGATAAGATTTTGATTTTTAAAGATATTTATGAGCCTTGTTTTGTGGCATATAATGTGATCTTTGAAAAGATGCCATGTACGATGAAAAAAAAAGTATATCCTGTGTCTGTAAGATGAGAGGTAATTTAGACGTCAAGTAAGTTCATTTGTTCTGTTTTCTGGGTGAGCTCCGCTGTTTCCTTGCCAAGTTTCTGTCTTGCTGATTTGTCCATTTAATTCAATGGGATATTAAGGCCCCTCATTACCATTGTATTGCTGTATATGTCTTCCTTTAAATCTGTCAATAATGGTTTCACATCGCCAATCGCCCAGGCCTTTGGTGTATACATGTTTATTATTGTAGCTGTCTGTTGCTGAGTAGATCCCTTGCTTACTACATGGTGGCTTTCTTTGTCTGTGTTATGGCTTGTCATGTTGATTTCTGGATTCTCTGCTATTAGGACGGCTATGCCGGCTCACGTCTTCTTTCCTAACATCTTTTTCTCCGCGTTTCACTTGCGGTTTCTGTGCAGCTTTGTGGATGACATGTGTTTCTTTTAGACAGCAGCTCGACGAGTCCTGTCTTTTGATGCAGTCTACTACTCTGTGATTTTAAGTGGGTTGTTCCTTGATCCTGTTATCTTGGCATTGGCTTTCTTTGGTTGGCCTGGGTTCCTTTGCAGTTTTACTGAAGCTTTCTCCACTTTCGTTTTCTTTGGGACTTTGCAGGGATGGCCTGGTAGAGGCAAGTGCTTCATATTTTTGTTTGCTTTGGACATTTTTTCTTTTGTTTTCAAATATAAATAAAAGTTTCCTAGGTGTGTTACACTGGGATAACAGTGGGTTTTTTGTTTGTTTGTCTGTTTTGCTTTCAGCCTCTGGAGTATGTCACTCCATTCTCTTTTGATGTGTAGCGCTTTGCTCTGAGAAGTCAACTGTGAGTCTGGTTGGAGTTCCTCAATAGGGCGTCTCATGTTTGTCATATGCTTATTTAGGTATCTTTTCTTTGTGTTCAGCCTAAGCGAGCGTGATTATGATGTACTTCAGAAAGAGAAGGTTTCTTTCAGCTTACAGTTTAGGATCAGGGAACCTCAGAGTGAAGTTTGTGGGAGAACTTTGCAGGCTGATCACGTTCCGTTCAAAAGAATGCTAACATGGTGAGCTGAGAGGCTGAGAGGGGGTAACGGAAAGAAGTTGAAATCAATTAAAGACTCTTTCTAGAGACCCGATGAAGCCATGAGCATAGAGACCTGAAGATCCACAATGGGACCCACCACTAAGCCACCACAATCAAATCAACTTTCCATCCTATCGCCAACTATTAATATCAGGGCATAAGAGTTTGGGGCCTGGAGTCACGGCATTGCACGTTACATCTCCACCACTAGTGCTGACATTTCACACAAGTGCTGTTTTGAGTCCTGCTGATCCACTTCTAATCTACCTCCCAGCTGATATGCCTGGGAAAGCAGGAAAAGTTGGCTCCAGTGCTTGAACCCCTACACGTTCATGGGAAATGAGCATGAGGCTCCTGCTTCCTGACTTTACACACATAACTTTACACACCTTTGCACACATATTTATGGGTGTATACAAGCCAAGTGTCACTCTGCCTGTGTTGTCAACGATAAACCAGATTTAAGAATCTGAGGACTCTCAGGCTAAGCAGGTAACGTTGCCTGCATCGCTGACATCCCATATGGGCGCTGGTTCAAGTCTTGGCTGCTCCACTTCTGATCCAACTCCCTTAAAATGGTCTGGAAAGCAGCAGAAGGTGACCTAAGTGTTTGGACCCCTGCTATACACGCAGGAGACCCCGAAGATGCTCCAGGTTTTAACATGCCACAACCCTGGTCATTGCAACCATTTGGGAGTGAACCAGCAGATGCAAGATAAATCTGTCTTGTCTTCCCTCTTGAGCTCTGTCGCATAAATCAATATATTTTTAAAAGAACCCGAATATCTCCTTGACTCATTCAGTGAAGGCAGAGATGCATAGTACAATAATCATCAGAATATACTGGCATGGAGGCGTAGTTTTCTAACCCTCTGCTTAAGGTACTAGCATACTATATGCATGATGGTTTATGCTCTAATCCATCTCTTTCCTCATGGTCTTGGAAAGCAGTGGGGGATGACTGAAGTCCTTGGAGTCCTACATCCATGAGGGAGACCCAGGAGAGACTCTAGGCTCCTGGCTTCAGATCAGCTCAATACCAGCCATTATTGTAATCATTTGGGGAGTGAACAGGTGGATGGAAGGTCTATCTCTCTCTCTCTCTCTCTCTCTCCCTCTCTCTCTCAATCTGTCTCAACTGTGACTTTCCATGTGAAAAAAAATAGTCATTTCTTTTATAAATTAAAAAGAATATATCAAAGTTTAAGTTGTTGCTTGACTTTTAGGGAGATGAGTCCTACCCAAGCATATATCACAGATGCATGAGAAAATTCATTGGCATTAAAAAAATTACAAAAGCAACTAACATGGCGTTTGGAATAAAATGTGATTACTACACAAAATAATTTAAAAACAAAGCAAACAAAAAAATGTTATGTCAAAATTCAACTGAAAAAAAAAAACATTGAAAAAGCTTTAACACATAAAACTAGAGGGACCCGATTTGAAAAGAAAGAAATAACCAAGTTACAAGCAGAATTCCTATTGTTTGAGGTATAATAGCATCAGGGGAAAGAGTGAACATTTAAAAAAAAAAAACAGCATAAAGTATTTGACTAAGTTTTTTTAAAATTTATTTTATTTTTTTTTTTTATTGGAAAGGCGGATATACAGGGAGGAGAGACAGAGAGATCTTCCGTCCGATGATTCACTCCCCAAGTGAGCACAATGGCCGATGCTATGCGGATCCGAAGCCAGGAGCCTCTTCCGGGTCTCCCACACGGGTGCAGGGTCCCAAAGCTTTGGGCCGTCCTCGACTGCTTTCCCAGGCCACAGGCAGGAGGCTGGAAGGGAAGCGGAGCTGCTTGGATTAGAACCAGCACCCATATGGGATCCTGGGTGTGCAAGGCGAGGACCTCAACCACTGTGCCACTGTGCCGAGCCCTTGACTACGGTTTAATTTTAAAATATTCATCTTTTTGAAAGAGAGAAAAAGAGAAAGAGAGAAAGAGAGAGAGAGAGAGAGAGAAAGAGATAGAGAATTTGACCTTCTATCTAGTTGTAATGCCTTCAACAGCCATTCCGGGTCAGGGTGAAGCCAGGAGCATTGAACTCTGCCCAGGATTCCAACATGAGTAGCAAGGGTCCACGCTTTGGAGCAGTCACCTGCTCCCTCTGAGGCTGCGGGTGATGGGGCTCTGAACTTCCAGCAAGCCTTTTGACAGGGAACCCGTGCCTTGCAAGCAGCAGCTTCCTGCGCTGTGCCATGTCTACGCTGGGAAAGATCCTATCAATCGAAGTTCTCCACAACAAAGCTGATACATAAGCACACTCCACTCAGATAAGCAGAAGTTATTCCAAGACTGAGAACAGCTTCCTGAAACATGGTTGTTATTGGTAGCTCTGGCGAGCACGTAAAACCTAAATTCGCAATACCTGAATTGCACGGATAACCTTGACCTCAACATGACTTCTACACAGTTTCCAGAGCCAAAACGTAGGGGGAAAATTTCATAAGAATAGAATGAAAAAATTCATTGAATTTTTTTCCTAAGAGAGCGGCATTTCCAACTTACATCTGAATATGTTTCGTGCAATAATTCACCAAGGTAAGGAGGCAGCCACAGAGATGGGAGCTAGCATACACAGAAGGACATCGAACAGGAACAACACACAAAGCCCACCATGCGGTGGTTCACAGAACTTTGTGCCAAGGATTACAAATCCGTAATGCTTACTATTTTTGAAAAAGAAAGTCAAGCTTAAAAATGGCTTCGGGGGGCCCAGCAGTGTGGTCTAACGGCTAAAGTCCTCGCCTTGAAAGCGCCAGGATCCCATATGGGCACCTGTTCTAATCCCGGCAGCCCCACTTCCCATCCAGCTCCCTGCTTGTGGTCTGGGAAAGCAGTCAAGGACGGCCCAAAGCCTTGGGACCCTGCACCTGTGTGGGAGACCCGGAAGAGGTTCCTGGATCCTGGTTTCGGATCGGCATAGCACCAGCCTGTTGCACTCACTTGCGGAGTGAATCATCAGACAGAAGATATTCCTCTCTGTCTCTCCTCCTCTCCGTATATCTGACTTTCCAATAAATAAATAAATCTTTAAAAAAGAAATGGCTTCAGGGGACCTAAAGCTGTAGAGACTGACCTTGAAAACACTAAGGAAAAGATCTAGAAAAAAAAAAAAGATACAGAAGTTTTCAACCATTACCAAATGACCCAGGAAACTTCTGACTTGAGTTTCCGAATAACGGCAGCCTGGAGTGAGGCTCTTTGTGGACACTGTTGAGAACTTTCCAAAAGGCACATTGTAATGGAGCCACTGCGCAGGAATACAAGTAAAGCAAAACATGCAAGTGGCTACACAGAAAGAAAATCAAATACCATTTTCAAAAGAAATCAGATTAAGCGTTGAAAATAAACCTGACATCTATCTTTGTGTGTCTGAGCACGAGACGGATGATCGCAGGCAGACCCCAGTAAATAATGATCTTCGTGAACCACTGTGCTAAAACTCAAGGCGAGTATCAGTGGTGCCATAATGACTCAAATGCATGAGTGGCCTGTGTGACTGTAATATCATTAAGAACAAGCTGTGTGGGCCTGGCGCAGTAGCCTAGTGGCTGAAATCTTCAATTTGCACGTGCCAAGATCCCATATGGGCACTGTTTGTATCCTGGCGGCCCCACCCTGCTTCCCATCCAGCTCCCTGCTTGTGCCCTGGGAAAGCAGTTGAGGACGGCCTAAAGCCTTGGTACCCTGCACCCATGTGGAAGACCCGGAAGAGGCTCCAGGATCCTGACTCTGGATTGGCACAGCTCTGGCCATTGCCGCGGCTTGGGGAGTGAATCATCAGATGGAAAATGTTTCTTTCTGTCTCTCCTCTCTGTGTATCTGACTTTGCAATAAAAACAAATCCTTAAAAAAAAGAATAAGCTGATGTAATCCGGAGCTTATGTTCTACTGACGAGCCAGTGAGGAGGCATCCTTATTATTAAAATCCCCAAAAGGTTATTTCACAGAACGATGTCAGCAAGTGGTTTGTAAAATTAATTGAGCAAATCCATAAGAAATAGAATGTGGCTTAGAAAATTAAAAAAATAAAAAAACGTTACAAAGAAATAAGAAGCTCTGAAATGCAGAGCCGTGGTTTAACCGATGCTCAAGATGCTGGAATGTTCTCTGCTCCTGCTTGCAGACTTGTCCAGGCTTAACTACTGTGGCCATTTAGTTAGTGAAGCAATGGACAGGAGGATTCTCTCTTCCTTCTGCTGCTCTGTCTTGCAATGAAATACATCTTTCTTTTTTGAGTAATGAAATTCGGGGAAGTAAAGGAAAAAAAATCATGTTATTGGGTGGCAAGATTATTACTGCGCTAAATAGATACAATTTGCTATTTAGAAATATATCAGGGAGTTCAGAAGTTTCCATACAAATGTCAGCTTGTGGTGGATCAGTAGTTCTAGCATGAACATTCTTTAAAAAAAGTCAATTGAATAAAGGACAATAAGCCTTGGATCTCATCACTTTTCCCTTATAGAAAATATCTCTAATTTCATCGAATATATCATGTTCAGGCTGACATGTTGTATGTTTTATTTCCCTTGGACCTATTCAAGTATATATGCTTTTCTTAAAGTCGATGTCTCCTTACGATAACAAAAATTATAACGTGGTCACTGCTGAGTATTCCTGAAGTAAAAGAGACCTTAGTGCCTATATTTATTATACTTTTGATCTATGCTATTATTAAAAAAATGAAACATTGAAGAATCAGAAAGGAATGGAATTCTTCATCATTAACTATCCTTAAAATTGCTAATGGAGAAACATGTTTAATTAAAAAAAAAATAGTTGTAAATGTAGGGGGACAAAACGGAGCTCGATGAAGACGGGACTGAGATGAAACCTATCTATTCGCTGACACAAAGTAAGACAGAAGAGAAGCTAGGCAGCGTGGGGACTCATTTCTCCACTCCACAAGTGTCTTGAGGATTCTCTTCAATAGGTTGCTTTTCATTTTTACTTTGGAAATTATCTTCATGATCCATATTTGTGTGACAACCGCAACTTTGATTCTGCATCACAGAAGAGACGGTTGAAGCCTTCTTCGCCTTCAGCAGTTGCCACAGTTTTAGAAATTACTACTTAAGTGATAGAAGTATAATAACATTTGTGTTAGTTTATAAGCAGTATTCCTACAAAATATCTTTTGGATGTGTTGGTACCTTTTGGCTCCTTATCAATTTATTGTAAGAGTTAGCAAAAACATGACATTTGCCATTGCAGTGGTTCGTAACTGCATAAATCGCTACAGCTGTGAATATTGGGAGTTGTACAACATCGTAGATTGAGTAAAATGGTTCGTCCTAGTGTCCACACTCTACTGCCGGAAACCAGGAATTTGTTAGATGCCACGAGGGAATTGCCACTGCAGCAGGAATGACGTTTGCTACATGAACTTAGTATGGAGATTGACCAGATGAACTCAGCGTAACCACAGGAGCTCTGAAAAGTTGGAGAGCGAGGCAGAGTGGGACAGGGCAGAGCACCTTGATTGACTTGATCCAAGTTTTCTGACTTTGGAGATGGTGTGAAGTAGCCGTGATCCCAGTGACATACTGGGTTTAGCAGGTGACCTGGTGCTCACACAGCAGCAATACACTAGGGTTCTTCACCCCACAGCGATAGGAAGCTCTTTAGGGAACAATCATAAATGACCAAATAATTTTTTTCCTTTAACATCCAAAACAAAATCCTGCTCTGCCTTCGTTTTAGCCCAAGGGATCCTGTGTCTGAGTTGTAACTGTGGAAATGTAACTTCAAACTTCTTAATTTGTTATGGTAACTAGTGGACCAATGCACTAGTTAATAGCACAACGCTATTGACCTTTATGGCAAGTGGAAAACATAACTGTTTTAAAATAACTTGTGGTACAGGTGCTAAAAACATACTCATGCACATTTGTACTCAGACACACTTTAAATACTAATAATTCCTAAAGACACTTCATCTTAACTTTAGTGTCCTCCATGGCAACCTTAGGATAAAAATAATTTAACTTGAGAAGAGAAAATGCCAGTGGTACCTTACAATTATTGAAATATAGTTCAACCGAATATTCCCTCATTTCAATTTAATAGCAATCTTCAAGTGTATGCCTTACTAGTTTAGCATTGATTAGGTCATTTTCAGAGGGGATTGGAAAATCTGTGTGGATACCGAATACTGACTTAGACTCTCGCTGCTCCATTGTATTTAAATAAAACCAACATTAGATTTCAGGGATTTGGATCTTCAAAATAAAGTAATATGTTATGGCAGGTTTTAGATGACAGACTTTAATGTTCCCTGTATCTCTCCTGTATTAGATCTTAAGTCAAAGGCAGAGAATTATAACCAGCCGAGGGCTAGAAATATTGTTGTTGACACAGAAGCTAAGAATAACTTACCATGATCATAAAATCACCTCGTGCTGATGGCATTATGAAAACAAGAAGTTACATCAATAGCAAAACCACTCTGCTGTCAATCCAAGTAGCCGCATCAAAGTGCATGCCATGCTTTGTGCAATCTTGTTCTTAGTCGTTCTTTAGCAAGCTTTATTGCCACCTCAAAGTGTTTGCCATGGTAGGAATTAGAAGTCTAGCTGGGGCTGGTACCGGAAGTTATTCTAAATAGTGTCCCAACTGCTTGACAAAAATCTCCCTCCTATTTTTTGTGATTTCTATGATGCTGAGTTGACTTATGTATCTGCTGAGCTTTCTAAACAAATGAAAGAACAAAGAATTCGATTCATTGAATTATTTGCTGCATATCCCCTGAGTTGTCGGGTATGCAAATTCCCGTTTTTATTCTCATTGTCTTAAGCAGAACGTCAACAGAAGCAGTGTGCATTAGTAAAATTGCTTTCATATTGAAATGGTGGAGGAACCTATTACCATGAGAGGCCTTATAATTCAGAATTAAAATCATGCTTTTCTTTTTCTCTCCCTCTTTTCCTCCTTTGGAGTAAGATCAAAGGAAATGTCTGACCTTGTATTTCACAATTTTGTTCTAAAGTAATGCTACTGAATCTGTTCAAGGGTACACGGAGACAATAGATCACTGAACTAGAATTCCTCATCTACAGCATAAGGTCTCCTTTCCTTTCTTTATTAAATATAGCTCACTGAATAAAAATAGAATCAGCCCAGCAAGGTGGTGTTTTTTTTTTTTTTCAACAATTACTGTTCTTATGGTTAATATTATCTCAGCAGGTCTCATTCAAGGCAAGTGTGACTTTGGGCAGCAACCCATCACCACCTGTGTGTCTCACTGATTCCACTTTACCATCACGAGCCACTGAAAGTGACAAACTTCAGGGCCCCAAATCCAGACACGTGGTGGATATTCTCCCTTCTAATACTGCTTCTGCTTTGAACTGTAAGATGCACAGAGCTTATTTCTTTAAGGAGACCCGGAATTCAATGAGCTGCCCAAGTCCTTGCTCTGTGCTTTTCACCTGTACATCCATGTCTTCCACATCCTGATGGGGGTGATTGCCTTTCTGTGCACCAGCTGAGTGGGTCAGGGCTGAGTGCCCCGTTGTTACTGTGGAATGAAGGTGATCTCAGTTCTTGAGTCATGTGAAAGAGAATTTCCACATGGATAGAAACAGAGACCAAAATGATTTTTGTTAAAGATTTGCTTATTTTTATTGGAAGGGCAGATATACAGAGATGAGGAGACACAGAAAGATCTTCTGTCCACTGGTTCACTCCCCAAATGGCCGCGATGGCTGGAGTTAAGCTAATACAAAGCAAGGATCCAGGAGAGTCTTTTGGGTCTCCCACGTGGGTACAGGGGCTTTGGCCCATCTCCACTGCCTTCCTGGGCTGTAGGACAATTGAATATATCTACAGAACGATAATGAAGAGAAGATGTTGGGAAGCCTTGCCAGCATGGAGCCATGGCTAGCTATGATCCTGGTTTGATAGGGAAATGCACAGGACAGGCGCTTCCCAATGCTCAGGTTTAGGTAACAGATCAGAGGTTCTTCTCTCGGGAAGATGTGTGGGAATTCCCACAGCCTCAAGTCAACTCTCACTTGCTCTTGATATGTAAATTCCTAAAACCCTCCTCCCTCCCGCCTCAGTGACCATCTTACCTTTGAAAAGTCTGATGCTGTTAATAAACTTCGTTCTGACCTTCAGTCGGTGGTCCACATGTCTGATGTGTGGCCCCGTGTGCCAAGTCCATCGCTGCTGGAAAGTAAACACAGGCAGGTGTCTGCATTGGGAAGTGGAGCATTCAGGACACGAACCATTGCCCCCACAGATTCCCAGTGCATGCAAGGTGAGGACTTTAGCCAGTAGGCTACTGTTGTGGCCACAATGTGATATTTTTTTTAAAAAAAACATGAAACCTCCTATTAGAGCAGTCAGGAGAGGAGCTCCAAGGGAGAAGTTGCCAGGGAAGCCTATGGCTTCTGGTTCCTTTTTTATATAAAAGTAGCCACCTAAATTTAACCAATCGGGGAATGAGCAGAGTAGCAATTGATAGCCAACCAGAGAGCCAGGATAACAGCCAAGAAGAGGCAGGAATGGAGCCCATCATAGGGCTAGAACTTGTAATCCATTCTAGCCTGCTCTCATGATGAAACTAAAACCCTATCAGATAATTGAATTGGAAATCATGTCTAATCTATTCGCACACACACACAATCGGAATGGTACTAAAGGCAGCCTCTGGGAAGCAGGAAGCACTTACTTTCCTCTGCGATGGATTCTGACCCTTTTCTTATTCTGACAAAGACCTACTGGCTTATTAGCCCTCCCCACTCCTTACACAAAGGTTACACATGCTAGCAGTTCTGGGAGTGTTCTTGCAAAGAAATTGTGGCCATAGAGGAGCAAGAGTCCTCAGTGGGCATCCTGCCTGTGGGACACAGGTCCTCCTGTCCAGTTCGTCACCCTTAAGAGCTGCCTTGCAGTTTGTAAATACTTGTTTGCTTCAAAGGCAGCTTGTAGAAGCTATTGGCCAACTACTTGTTGGTCTACGGAGCTTTCTGGGTAGAAGAAACTAAGCTTAAATTTAGCTTGAAATTTTAGGAGATACTGATTGAGTAGTGATCCATTTAATGAAGACACAAGGTAGCATCTTTTGAATCAAGTTTTTATGCTCTCCCCAAAGATGCTTTCTTACATGGTTTCAGCAGTCATCAGGCATTAGATTCTGTGTCTTTGCCGGCACATGGGAACATTAAACATTTTACAAGACTGTCTGCTGTTAATTGGCACTTTCCCTTTTGCAGCTGGACACCTGACATTGAACAGATTGCTTCGTGACTGACAAACTAATTTTGCATCTTGATTTGCATGAATGATCCTATGCCATTCTATCACCCTCCCTGATTCTGATAGATCCTTTCATTAGTCTTGGTGTAGATTCAAAACATTAAAGGTATCATGTTTTAAAAAAAGATATTTGTTATTTATTTGAATTTTGATAGGACAAGGTTGAGAGAGAGGTGGAAGACGGAAGTCATGGGTCCAGAACTCCATGTGGATCTCTAGATTTGAGGCAGGAGGCAAGGACTTAGATCAGCTTCTGCTGATCTCCTAGGAGTTGGATTGGAAGCGGAGCTCCTAGGACTAGAATAAACACTCATATGGATAAGGACGTCCTACATGGAACTTCAGCTGCTGATCCACAACGCTGTCTTGGGAAAGCAGCAGTGATGACTGCAAGCAGATAACGCCAGGTGAAGGTAGAGGGCTGTGTGTATTGCTGCCTGGGATGATGCGTAACTGAGCTGAGTTTGAAATGAAATAATAGCTTGCTTGCTCAATATTGGTTTCTTAAGCAACATAAGTATGATCATTACAGACTGACTGAATATAAATAAAGCACATGCTTCTAGATAGTCCTGACTTCTTTTCGTCTATAAAAAAATTGGATCTATTGGTAGCTATGCCTTTATAAATTTTGACATATTAACAGTTCGAAACTGCTTGCTTAGTTTTTGCTAGATATTAAGTTCCTAATAGTAAAAAGAAATATGGAATCAACATATATAATGAGAATTAGAATAAAAAAGACACACAGCTCCATATGTCTCATCTACTACCTAGTGGGTGTGGCTCAGACCTGTATGGCAGAAAACTAGGCATATTTTGGAAAGTGAAGCTATGACATACTAGAGGTGTGCTTCTTTTCTCTTTTTATTAAGATTCATTAATTCTTTTGTTAGAAAGGCAGATTTGCAGAGTGACGGAGGAACAAAGAGAAAGATCTTTCATTTGCTGATTCACTCTGGTTGTTTCAGGTATTGGTGAGGCTTCCGATGTCATAATAGGAGGAAGAGTGGCAAGACGACCCTACTCCCTCAGGATCCAGGAGTAACCAGCAGGGTGAGGGGTTTGAACCAAATGTAACAGTTGCTAAAATAGAGCAAAGTATCATGAGGACCCAGCCTCCCACCCTTCGCTCCAGACGCCCTTTCACTTTCCTTAGCCTTAAGCACTTGTCAGAATTGATGCACTCATTGCACACATTGGTACAACGGTGAAACACAATTTTCAAATAGTGACCATTTTGTTACTGTTGATGGAAGGTACAACTATACTTATTGGGGCTAATCTAGGATCAAGTAGTAGGATCAACTATACCTCTCATTTTTGATTTTCAGTGATCTGGTATTTGAAAGCGTTGCATTTATTTAATCAGCCAACATAATCTTATTTCATTTTAAATGTTTGTCTCTGTAATTTCATCCTGCATCCATATCATATGTTTATGCACTTATCTTTTTTTAAAAAACATTATTTATTTATTTATATGGGAAAGGCAGATTCGCAGAGAGGAGAGACAGAAAGAAGAATCTTCCATCCACTGATTCATTCCTCAAATGGCCTCAACATTTGGAACTGAGTTAATCCGAAGCCAGGAGCCAGGAGTTTATTCCAGGTCTACCATACAGGTACAGGGTCCCAAGGCTTTGGTCTGCCCACCACTGCTTTCCTGGCCATAAGCAGGGAGCTGGCTGGGAAGTGGGGCAGCTGGGACCAAAAAAAACGGCACCCAAATGGGATCCTGGCTTATGCAAGTTGAGGACTTCATCCACTGGGCTACCACACGTTTACCTCTTTTTTAATAGTTTACAACTTTTGTAGTTTCTTTTTAGAGTCGAAATAACACAACTTGTTAACCTACCATGTTTCTCTTTAACCAGGAATACACATTGCTTTCAACTATTAATTGGCGCAAAGGGAAACCTGTAGGTTATGAATCAAATTAATTAAAGCTGTGAATCTGTTTGAATATGCAACTTTATCTCACCGATTTATAATAGGAATTAAATTTGTTCATAGAGTTACAAATATATTCGATAAAATGTTACTATAACAGTTAAAATCAGGGAAGGATTTTTAATAATAAGTACGAAACTCAATAAAACAGGACACATACGATTTTAAACTCCATGTCTTATTTTTACAAGCATAATCCAATAATTTTCTGTGATTTATGCCTTATAAATTTCAATTTTATAACTTTGGATTTCTACTCTTTTTTCACTTGCGTTATGATGAATTGTACTTACTAGATCATAATTTCAGTTATAACAGAGTAAATAAGACTATGGCTACAATACATTTACAAGTGAAATTTTCATCTGACAAAAGCAGAGCGGATAGATATTAGTAAAATAGAAGCTGTCCTGATCCATGAGGTGACAGTGAGTTTTATTCAATAACAAATGAGACAAAATAGATGCCTAATTCTTTGCATAAAACTAAGCTGTGGGAGAAATTGAACATGGGATTAATGTTCAAAATATCTTAACATATATAAAGTCTTGTCTAAGATCATACAAATCTTGGGAAAGTTGTTTTAAAAGCACTGTGTTAAAAAGCGTGGTTTCTCTAAAGGACTGCTGTATTGGTCCGACTTTAGAGAATCTGAAGCTGCGGTTTCCATGGACTATAACGTGTGCCTATGCACACTTTAGTTTTTGGGAATCATAGAGTGCAGTGTGTTTAGTCCCACGGTCCTTGCTATTTTTCATAAAGTGCAGCACGCGTCAGGGATCCCAAGAACAAGGGCTTTCGGCTAGAGAAGCTGCTACATCTCCTGTCATCTCTCGGAAGTTGTCCACTCCATGTGCTGAACTTCCGGTGGGTTCACTTGGTTGTTTGGTTTCTACACGTTGTTCTTTCTCCTGGCTTCTTTCTTGCTTGCAATCTTTGCTTCTTTGGTTGCTTTGTGGTTGCTGTTTGTTTTGGTTTCTGCTTTTTCCTTTTGCCTTTTTTCCCTCTCCTTTTGGTGAAGGAATCTTAATGAAAAATACTCTGGGCTCATCCAACAGATTTCTGAAGTATTGCACGGAGGAGACATGCAATTTGAATTCCCTCAGATTCCTTTTGGCTCTAGATTTATTATAAAAGCTGACTGGGCACTCCTCAAGAACTCAATGAGAGGGAACCTTTCCATGTGTTATTATTTTAGGATATAATACTCTTGGGAGAATGATAAATGTAGTATATACTTAAAGATGAATGATAAATTATCATGGGTTTTGGCATATTTTGCTTTGCTATTAATAATAGTTTTTTTTTTAAGACATCTGAATGTGTCTAAAAGAGTATAAAAGAAACTACATTTCTGGAGACACTGCTGTAGTGTGATGTTGGTGTACCATGTAAGTATCATTTTAGTCCTGGATGCTCCACTTCTGATCCAGAGCTCTGCTTCTGGCCTGAGAAAACAGCAAAGGAAGGTCCAAGTGTTTGGGCCCCTTCAATCATGTGGGAGACTCAGGAGAGGCTCGAGATTCCTAGCTTCAGACTGGGTCAACTCAAGCTATTATGGCTATATGAGAAGTGAACTTGCAGATTGACGATCTCTCTCTCTCATCTCTCTCCCTTGCTCTCTCTTGCTCTCTCTCTCTGATTGGGCAAGGGCATAGTCTATAGTCTGGCTCCTGCATACACTGGAATTCCCAAATGCAGTTTCCTCTAGGATCTTTGCTGCATTTCAATAAGACCAGTTGTTTTGTCTTGTTTTGTTTGCTTGTTTTTGCATTTGGCTCTGCAGCTGTTGACTTCCCCAAAGCAGTGGACAAATACAACCTCTTCAGGAACCTTTATATTTCATTTCATAAGATCTGCTTAGCCTTCGTGCATTTCCTTCAACTTGTCCACAGGGCAAAGCCTACCCAGTTTGATAAATCCCAGGGAGAGCTATTTCAGCCCCCACCCACTTCCTATAGCCTTGAACTTTCCTAGCCCTTAGAACATTATAAAAGGCCCGGGCTGCTGGAAAACTGGCTTCTGCCACGTGCTGCTTCTATCTGCCGGTCAGTAGCTTATCACCTTTTTGAATTTATTTTTTCTCCCTAATAATAAGTTCAAGTTGGCTGTGAGTATACTCCTCACCTCTTCCATGTTCTGTGGTACTTTCCTAGAAGGAAGGAAGGAAGGAAGGAAGGAAGGAAGGAGGGAAGGAAGGAAGGAAGGAAGGAAGGAAGGAAGGAAAGAAGGAAAAGAGAAAGAGGAAGAGGAAAGGGAAGGGGAAGAAGGAAAGAGAAAGAAAGAAAGAAAGAAAGAAAGAAAGAAAGAAAGAAAGAACAGAAAGAAAGAAAGAAAGAAAGAAAGAAAGAAAGAAAGAAAGAAAGAAAGAAAGAAAGAATGAACAGAAAGGGAAAAAAAGAAAAACATGGCTTGATTTCCCCAGTGGTTTACTATGTGCCAAAAATTTGTGTTAAGTACTTTATGTGTATAAGCTAATTTTAGAAAACCATAACATTTATCTCTGCTAGAAACACATATTAAAATATCAAGCCTTTGGAACAATATGTTTCACAGGTTCTCATAGATTATATTCTGACTTTCTACCTGGCTTTTTCTAAATCCTAATTTCAAGTTTGTTGTACTGGTAGATCATATAGTGACCTATAGACCCTTCAATGAAATCTAGATTTATGAAAGTTGTACAGTTACATTAGTCTTCTTTTCATGACTAGAACTAAAATATGCCAGAGGAGCTTCTTGGGAAAGAAAAGATCTGTTTCAGTTGACAGTTTAGAGGTTATAGTTCAGGTCAGGTGTTCCCTATTTTAATTCTTTAAAGTCTGATTATGGTACGTACAGAAGCATAAATGCATGGTGAGCTGAGAAGGAGAGAAAGAGAGAAAGGAAGGATATCTCTATCATCTATCATCTATCTATCTATCTATCTATCTATCTATCTATCTATCTATCTATCTATCATCTACCTATCTATAGAGTGAGAGCTCGAGCAAAAGTGGTTAGGATGAACTTAACTAAAAATCAGTTCTCCACTTTAGCATTACGCACTGAAGGCATACTTGCAATGACCTAAACACCTTCCAGTAGATCCACTTCCCAAAAACCATAATTTAAAAAAAAGTCACCATGCCTAATCCATCAACCATTAACATGCAGATATCATAGTTTGAATATCTTACATAGATATTTGGGTAATGAGTCCTATTCAATCCATAACACTGGCAGAACAGTACAAGAAAACATTAAAATAGGAAAAATGGAGATAATCCCAAACTATCATTACATATGCCAAGAGAGAAGTGGTTTTCTTTCAAACTTGAGTTTGAAATTGATTTATAAATAAATTTAGAGCCTACAAATAAAATAACATAACCATGAAAGAATAAATGATTAAGACTTGAGTAACAGTTTTGGTTCTGGCCACAGTTTGATATTTGACCAGTTGATGTATTGAAGTCTCTTATATTGAAAATGAATGCACGCTTCTTAAAATATTACATATAAAATTAGAAGTTTGTATATACAGCTACATTCAACTTTAATATCAATGGTGATTTTTTAATAATAGCAGTGTCTGAAATTGTAAATGTTGTTTTAAATTCAGGGGTATGAAAATGGTTAAATATTTAATATACAACTAAATTCATGGTGTTAGCCAAGGTCACCCTGGATAGCAGTGACTATTGTTCCCTGTTGGCAGGGAAGAGTCTGTCTTTGCTGGTTGAGAACTGTCTACGAATGGTACAAGTTGCACAAAGCTCACTTGCTGTGCCTGCAAAAAAGGTTATGTGTTGTAAAGCCGAGCAACTGAAAGATAGGATGATGATAAATAATGATAATTAAGGACAGGCTAGATCTCTTTTAAAAGCCTGCTATAATAAAATCCTTTAAAAAATTCTGTTGTATTATATCAGTGCATGATTCAAATGAAGTAACAAGACATTTGTCTGCATCTCACTAATTGTCAGCTTGTCTGATATCAACGTAGATTTTCTATTACTGTTAATGAAGCAGTGCATGAACCAAGATCACATCTGTCATTTTCCTTTTTTCAATTATTTTTGTTCTTTTCCATTGTACAGTTTTGAATGTACAGAAAGTCTCTCCTTTCCCTTGCCCTCCTTTCTCCTCTCCCACACCCACCACCCCTCCTCACTAACAGCAGTATAGTCTTTCACAACAGTGACAAGTTCAGCGTTCTGCTGCCCGCACACCCCAGCGCACTGTGGGAATAGATAAAGGCAGATGATCTAGTGCTGTATTCTTGAGGTGTATTTAAAACTCCCATTGGAGTAAGAATGCATGCTGCAAGATACCTTCACTCCCCAATATGTTAGCCTCCATTGCATGGTTCATTGAAACTCAGGAAGAAATATTTAGGAATCTGAAAGGACAGAGATTTGGGACAGCAATGTAGAGAGAGGAATAAAGAATGCTAGCTAGTAGAGATCCCTGGCTCCATGGCCAGGGAAATCCTCCCTGCAGGGGGCAGGGTAAGTGAGACAACCCCAGGTGACCCTTCCTCCCTGCTGGAACACTGAACCCCAACAACATCAGCTATGTAAGGAATGGATAATCCTTGCGACCTTGGATCATAGGAAGCCTCCAGAAATACACTTTGTAGCCTTACTCATGATAGGGGAATTATAGTATGTACTGTTGCAACTGCCAAGAATTCCGGCCATGATGCGATGTTGATGATCAGAACACCCTAGGATTTAGTCTCCTGAATATTCATATCCTGGGAGCATTGCAAACACTGTCCTAGATTAGCGAAAGTGATTGTAATTTCAGAAACACATTAGAGCCAGTTAGTCACAGTAGCTTCATTACCTCAGCCCAAACAGTACTCTGTTCTTCACAGAGCAGATGACTCAGGGTAGTAGAATAGATACTACTTCCAAGACTAGAAGCTGACTGTGCAGACTGGGGAGTCAGTTTTCTGCCTTTGCTCTTTCTCACCAAGGTGGTGCCTGCCAGTCAGCAATGAGACCCTGCAACAGCCCGTTATAATCGCTTCATGACACTTGTCTTGTTCCTAGGAAGCTTGGGAGAACTCACAAACACAGCTGAGCTATACTCTTGATGGGTTTGTGTCAGATTTTCTAAGTGTTACAGTCTACAGCACCCTGCCCCGCCCCCTGCAGACACGCCTGGTTGCACACCTGTTCAGATAATCCCCTGCCTTCTCCATGGATCCTCAACTTTGGTGAGTATTTCTGACGCCAATCTTGGTCAACTGGATCCCACCTGACTTTGGTGCATGTTTATAGTTGTGGAGATCGGCCAGGCTAGTGGCTTTATTCTCTAGCTCATCTATACTTCACCAGAGCCATCCATTAGGACTGGTTTTGTTTGTGTTTGAATGTTTTGACTGCTGGCTCTCTTCTCTAATACACCTTGGCTTTGGGTGAATACATTCTACACAGCCCCAGTGCAGACTGAGCCTTCCCCAGCCACCAGTGACGCTCAGGGAAGAGCCTGCTCTGGCTTCAGTAACACTGACTGCAGCTTTTCTCTAGCTGGAACTTGGGGTAGCTTTGGTGGCTGTGTTGGCAAGATGCAACTTCAACAGGCAAAAGTCAGCTATAATTGTGTACACCAACGACAAGGTGACTGAAAGGTTTAAGGACATTTTTATTTGCAACTAAGAACAATAACAAAAAGTAAGCTATCTTGTGACAATTTTAATGAAGGATGCGAAACTTAATTACATAAACATGTAAAACACGTATGAAAGAAATTGAAAGGGACAGAAAAATATGAAATACCACCCATATTCACGAACCGATGTTGTTTATGCATTTCTGCTACCAAAGGGACTTTAAATTTCAATTCATATTCCACCAAAATAAAAGTTTATGCAGAAGTAGGAAAAGCAATCTCAAACGTTATCTGAGATTAAATTCTACATGATAGTAGCATCATATCAAATATCATGACATACTATAGACTAAAAATAAAACGCCATGATACAGCATAAAAATAGACACATAGACCAGTGGAGTACAATAGAAACATCAGAAATAGATCTGAGCAGCTATAGCCAATTTGCTTTGACAAAGGAATCAAAAACATAGTCTGAAAAGAGGCAGCCAGTTGAACAAATGGTGCTGCAGAAGTTTGACATTCCTGTGCAAAAGATTGAAATAAAAACCCCTACATCTCATGCCATAGAAAAATCAACCAAAATGGGTCAAGGATCTGAATATAAGATCTGAAAATATAGCTGTTTCAAGGGAACACTGGGGAGAAATGGGGACTTTTGGATCATGACCCAAAGCACAGAAAAGAAAACTTAAACAAATAGGATTATATATCAATCTGGTACAACACAGGAAACTATAAGGGAAGTGACAGACAACCAACAGAAAAGGGAAACATCTGCAAATGATGCCTTTGACAAAGGATTAATATAAGCAATGTGTGAGGAACTCGGAAAAGTCAACAATAAATGAACCCACCAAGATATGCAAAGACATCAAGTGGCTAGGAAATATCTAGAAAAAAAAAATGCTCAGTATCAACTCCCAAAAGGGAAACAGTGATCAGACCACGATGAGAGATCAGCTGACTCCTGTTAGAATGGCTGTTATCAACAAGACAAAAAGTTAAAGATACTAGGAAAGATACGGATAATAAAAGGGAACACGTATACACTACTGAAGGGGATATAAATCTTGCAGCCATTGCAGAGAGCAGTATGGAACTCAGATTCTGAAGCGAGGTTCACTGCTATCAAGCATGATAGATAGTGACATTTAATGCTAGAAGCATCTTTGATGCCTAGATCATTTTCTAACAATATTATTTCAAATGAATATTCTAATACAACCCTGATTTTAAATCAAGAAAGTACATATTGTAGAAAGCTGTTCTTTGTCTGGAAGTAGTAACAATAGGTGCTTCCCACCAGAAAAGCATACATTTTGGCATTTGCAGTAGCATTGAATCAAGCAGACAACAAATGGATAGTATTCAGCGAAAGTCTTTAAAACAATTAAGTTACACGATCAGGTACCTCAGTCTCTGGGACTGACATTGTAGCATCGCAAACAAAACCACCTTTGAAGGCTGCATCTCCTGTGGGTGCTGCTGTGTATCCTGGGGGTTCCACTTCCAGTCCGGCTTCCTGCCACAGTGGATGACTGAAAAACAGTGGACGACTGAAAAACAGTGGACTCTGGTCCAAGTGGGTCCTTTGACACAGAGAGCTGGAGAAATCCTGGCTCCTGATTCCAGCCCAGCCCTGTTCTGGCTGTTGTGGCCATCTGAGAAATGCACTAGCAGACAAAAGATTTCTCTTTCTCTCTCCCTTTCTCCAACTCTCCCATTCTCTTTGTAAATTTGGCTTTCAAATAAACAAGCAGCCAAGCAAATAAATCATTAAGAAAAAAAAAGAGGCGAATACTCCCATATATCTACTTTTATTTGTACCTGACAAAATATATAAATATTTGTATGCACTATGGGATACAATGTAATGTTATGATAAATGCAGATATTGTGAAATGAACAAATGAGGCAAACAGTATTTGTGATGAAGGCATGAAAAATCTATTAGAGATTTTTAAATATGTGTTGTATCATCCTTGCCGACAGCCACCTCGCTGAGCAACATATCATTAGAATTGGCAATCTAATGGAAATATTGAACCCTGGATTGCTTTGTCTTTCTTCATCTGCCCTCCTACCCAGTCCAAGATGCTGTTGACTACCATTGTATTCTCCATTTCTGAGAGCCTCACGTTTTCATGTGCCGTATATAAGTGGATCGTGTTATTTATCCTTCAGGGTCTGCCTCACATAAGCCAGCCTAAGTTCTCCACATCCATTTATGTTGCAACGAACAAGGGAAGTTTGTTGTGAAGCATGAGCAGTATTCCATTATACAACGTGCTATGCTTTCGTTCATTTCATGTCTTGGCTGTTGTGATTAGTCCAATAACGAGCATGAACACGCGGATAGCTCTTGGCATACTTACCTCACTTCCTTTTCTGAGTAACAGTCATATTATTACACAAAAAATGGTTATGCAAACTTACATTTCTGTCAACCATACATAGAAAACTTCCCTTTTCCATATCCTTACCAAATGCTTATACTCTTCCAAGCATTTTTAAAAAAAAAGATTTATTTATTTTTATTGCTAAGATATACAGAGAACAGAGACAGAGAAATAAGATCTTCCATCCATCGATTCACTCCTTAAGTGGCTACAACAGCTGGAGCTGAGCCAGTTTGAAGCCAGGAGCCCAGAGCCTCCTCTGGGTCTCCCATGCGGGTGCAGGGTCCCAAGGCTTTGGGTTGTGCTCAACTGCTTTCCCAGGCCACAAGCAGGGAGCTGGATGGGAAGTGGAGCTGCCGGGATTAGAACCTGTGCGCATATGGGATTCCAGAGTGTTCAAGAAAAGGACTTTAGCTGTTAGGCTACTGCATCGGACCCATCTCTTAAACCAATTTTAATGACAGTTTTTCCCTCTCACAGTTATAAGTTAATTTTTCATATTGGTTTTAACTACATTTCCCAGAAAATTATTCATTTTTTAAGGATTTATTTATTTTAATGGGAAAGGCAGGTAAGATTTACAAAGAGAAGAAGAGACAGAAAATCATTCCACCCACTGGTTCACTCCCCAAATGCTCACAAAGGCAAGTGCTAAGCTAATCTGAAGCCAGAAGCCAGGAGCCTCTTCCAGGTCTCCCACGTGGGTGCAGGGTCCCAAGGCTTTGGACCATTATCTACTGCCTTCCTAGGCCACAAGCAGGGAGCTGGATGGGAAGTGGAGCAGCCGCGACAGGAACAGGCACTCACATGGGATGCTGGCGCTTGCAAGGTGAGGATTTAGCCATTGAGCAAGCACACTGGGCCCCAAACTATTAATGTTTATCATTTCTCATATACTTGGTTGGCCATCTGCTATTGCGAAGTTGGTCTGTTGTTCTGCTATTGAGAATTACCTGTCGGTATTCAAGTTCTTTGCTCCGTTTTAGAAAGCATTTGCTTGTTATGACTGAGTTCGTATTTTCCACAGAGTTTAGGTATCAGCCTGTAATCAGGTGGATGGTTTGCGAATATTTTCTCACAAACTGCAGGTTGTCCCTCTACTTTGTTCCTTATTTCTGTGGCTCTCCAGGAGCTTTCCCACTTGATAAAATTCTGTTTTTTAATTCTTGCTTGCCCTGCTTGTGTTTTGGGGTTATGTGGAAGGAACGATCCTTGGATCCGCTTTTAAAAAACTGCCTCCTCTCCAAGAACCAACAGTGCAAGCTTCAGGAGGAGTGTCTCACGACAAGTTGTCTGAGAAAGGAGAAATTTAAATCAGAGTTATAGATGGCTCCGTATCCAGTCATCTGTGTTCTCCCAAGAACCAGAACCAAGGGGCAATTTTTTTTTTTTTTTTGTGAAGAATTGGCTAGCTCAAGTATGGATGTTGAAGTGTTCTGCCCTCTGACTTGTATAAAAATGGAGAACCAGGAATATAGGAAGTGTAAACTCATGTCCGACGTGCAGAAGCATCAATCTTCTCAATGCCAATACAAGGTCCACACAAGTCTGTCTCATTCAGTCCGTCAGTCATAAACAGCAACGCTGCTCTTGCTTGTTCAGTGTTTCGGGGATGGCGTAATGCCCATCCACCGTGGGACGGAGTGATATTTATCGATATATCAATTACACTGCCGATGCCTTCTGAAAATGTTCCCAACCACAAACAGAAATGAGTTTTAATCACTATCTAGGCAACCTGTGACACAAGTCAACTAGAAACACAAATTCGTGATCACCCCTGGCATCACCTGAGTGTGGATGACTGTGGCATCATGTACCAGTCAGGTATGAAGGGGAGTTTTCTAATGATCAGAACTTGGGACACTGTACCTGCTCGGTTGTCTGGGAAAATGAATGGATGTCTGTGTGGCTTATACGTATTTACAGCAATGGATATCCATTTAACTAAATGATGATGAATATGGGAAGAAAAAATGTTGTACAATTGGTATGCAAGGGCCTAGGGTAGAACCTCATGGAACGAGCACAAAATATGAGGGTATTTTCATCTTGTATAAACATCTATCGAATGAGAATTACTCTACCTGAAGCTTGACATAGGTATCCAGAAAAGACAACCCATGAGATAGACTCCAGCACTCTGCTTTGTCCATTTATTTTAGTCATTGCTGAAAGAACTAATGGATTAAGTGGTTGCATGAGCAGGCCCAGAAATTATGCATGGTTTCAACCGTACAGACTGCTGCTCAGCATGAGTGATGTGGCTACAGCAATTGGCAAATTCTGAATATGACAATAACAAAGATACCCTGGACTACAAAGAAAAGAATATTTCCCAAGTGAACGAGCCAGCCACCTGGTGACAGTTTGATTACGCTGGGAAACTTCCACCACAGAAAAGGAAGTAATTTGTTCTTTTTTGGAATAGATGCTTATTCTGGAAATCGATTCCCCCTTGTTGCCAGTAGTGATCTTGCCAAAGCACCACTCATGCTTTGGGAGATGTCTTACTAACTGCCAGAGAATTCTTTTTACAGCATTTCTTCAGAATAAGGAAGTGTTGTTAGCACAAAGTCTAGCACTAAGCCAGTATCTGTAGCATTTGTGCTTCTCGCCATGTATCTGACTTTGCTTAACTGAAGGGTGAGGTGGACCACAGGCCTTATCGAATGCTGGAAAAGAATTCTGAGGACCAAGTTACAACAACTTGCAGGCATCAAGTTATAGCCGGCAGGTATAAATTTAGTTTCTG
Organism: Ochotona curzoniae; assembly: GCF_017591425.1. NCBI lineage: Eukaryota > Metazoa > Chordata > Mammalia > Lagomorpha > Ochotonidae > Ochotona > Ochotona curzoniae. Next base: position 23,253,642 of record NW_024467095.1, on the reverse strand, counting down.
AGTCTCATACTCTGAATACCTATTTCAGTTTCTCACACAGTTGAAATTTATGGGTCTAGTACCTAAGGAATGTAAATTGGAGTCATTGCACGTATTGTTACACCTAGTAAACTACCCCCGTAGCCTCGAACGGTTTGGAGATTTTGGTTCCCAGGGGAGAAATGTTCTCATCACGCATGTAACAGGGAGAGTGTTGGGGTGGAAGCTGGCAACTACATTTCTCAGAATTCCTTTTCTTTCCTGTTCGAGATTGCCAGTCAAAGGAAATTGCCTGAGAGAATGAAGGCAGAAAATGAGCAGAATCTTTTCTGGAAGTGGGCGTACTCACACGAGGTTATTATTAGTTGCACATTCTTGCATTTCCTGTATTACTCATTTTTGCCTAACTGCCAGATCTAATACAGTGCGAAAAAGGTTCTGATATTTCAGATTTTTAAAGATGGCTTTATGGCATAATTCAGCATGGTGAGGATTACATTCTAGTTCTTATGTCCGATTGCTTTTTCAGCTATTTATAAAAATAACAACAGTAATCGCAACAACCCACCAATCATCTAAAATAGTACTTCACAATATAAAGCCATCTTCCATTGAGAACTACTCATTGTTTCAATCTCCCATGTGCCAAGGGTCTGTAAAAATCTAAGATCTCATTAACAGACGGAGTTCACATCCTGCCTCTTCTTATGAGAACATCTTTACCTTTCTCTTGGTCTGTAATTCCAAAGTTTTAGCCTATGTTACACAACACAGCAGTTACCTTTACCTGAAATACACAAATGATTCCCCCAGCAGGCTATTTCTATCAAATAGCCACATTTCTGTCTGCCACACATAAGAGAAAAAAATAAAACAGGGATCAGCTGGTTCTTTTGGAAACCTCTTCAAAATCTACCCATTTAGTCATTGGTCTACTTTCGGGGCCAGGCATAACAAAGCATAGTGTGAACTTGATTTTTAGACAAACTGTATTTGATATAGTGGATAATCAAGCCATGACTGAGTCGCTCAGTTCAGGAAAGGCTCGGTGCAGTGCACAAATTTAACCCACTAAAGGTACATTTAAGAGCAACACAATCTTGGTGCTACTTTGAAAATGTCCCATTCTGCTAGATGTTAGGCATCTGAGTTAACCACGGCTAAGACGTTCTTTCAGTTACAAGGTGTGTGCATGTCGGTGACCAGTGGCCAGGCGATCCTCCCCAGGGAACTGCCAAGAACCCGCCTCAGACTCCGGCAGCATCCGCAGAGATGATGAATAGAAAGAAGAAAAAAAGTCCTGCTTCTGCCTCAGGAGGACCATCAACATTTAACTATTACTAAGTGGAAAAGAGGAAACGAGTTACTGCTTGGATTTTAACACCTGTCATCAGTCTTCTGAGGATGTAGAATCCTACACCAAGAAAGTTGGGTAAACTTGCCTTAATCTTGACAAGTGATATTTCATTTCCATTTGTTCTTAATATATGGTTTAATTCAGGCCGCAAGCTGTCAGAGAGTAATGGAAAGATACAGCAGACTGTGGTTACAAAGGAACACTTAGAGAACTGGACTGATTTTTGGTTTCAGCAACACAGCTTTGTTTATTTCTTCAAACACACTCGGGTCTACCAGACATGTGTAAACTTACAGGTTATGGAGTAGCAAGGATTACTCTTCATGTTACCAAGTCACTGTAAGTTTTCAAATCTTGTTTTGAAGGACAATGGAACTTCAAGTGTCAAGTAAGACTGGCTTATGAGGTGAGTTTACCTGGAAAGAAAGCAAGAGACCCCATCCTTTCCACAGCTTGGCTCCTCCAGGAAGCATCACTTTCACGGGTAATGACATTTCAGTTTATATAGAGAGGGAACTTTGATGAAAAGCTTGATCAAGAAATTAGAAAGAGAAGTAAACCAGTAGCTCATTATAGTGGCTAAATGGCTCATGTTGCAAACCTCAGTTCTCCTATGACGATGACCTCAATGGGGTCTCTCATTTGGTGAGATTAGATTTTAAAATTCTCTCTGCTCTAATTGTAAATTGGCCCTTGCTAGAGCTACTGTGTCATTTGTTCCAGACACAACAAGTAGTGTATAATTAATTAGCTAACAAATAATTATGTTTGATGGCTTCCAGCGCTGAGCTGATGTGAAAGAAAAACCTGTGTTAGAAAGTTTGCAATAGTTTATAAAATCTGCAGTTTGGAGATCTAAGCTAATATCTTAGAAATTTCACGCATTATCTCAAGTACATGTTATTTATTTATTTAAAGATTTATTTTATTTTTATTGGAAAGGCGGATATACAGAGAGGAGAGACAGAGAGAAAGATCTTCCATCCGATGATTCACTCCCCAAGTGAGCGCAACGGGCCGATGCTATGCTGATCCGAAGTCAGGAGCCTCTTCCGGGTCTCCCACGCGGGTGCAGGGTCCCAAAGCCTTGGGCCGTCCTCCACTGCTTTCCCGGGCCACAGGCAAGGAGCTGGATGGGAAGCGGGGCTGCCGGGATTAGAACCGGTGCCCATATGGGATCCCGGGCGTGCAAGGCGAGGACCTTTAACCACTTGCACCATCGTGCCGGGCCCAATTTATTTATTTATTTTTTATTGGAAAGTCAGATATCTAGAGAGGAGGAGACAAAGAGAAGAAGACCTTCATTCTGCTGACTCACTTCCCAAGTGGCCGCAATGACAGGAGCTGCACCAATCCAAAGCCAGGAGCCAGGGACCTCCTCCAGATCTCCCATGTGGGTGCAGGGTCCCAAGGTTTTAGGCTATTCTCAACTGCTTTCCCATGCCACAAGCAGGGAGCTGGATGGGAAGTGGGGCTACTGGGACATGAACCAGCACCCTAATGGTATGCTGGCGCGTGCAAGGAGAGGATTTTAGCCGTGAGGCTACTGTGCCTGGCCCTCAAGTACATGTTAGTTTTTATTTTCTCCTGATTAATTTTCTTTCTTCTCTTTTCTCCCTTCCTTCTTTCTTTCTTTCCTCCCTTCCTCCCTCTCTTCTTTCCTTCTTTCCTTCCTTCCTTCCTTCCTTGCTGTCACTCCACTTTTACATATGTAATTAGCTTTTTGGTTGTTATAGTGTTGAGCTAAACCTATTTCACTTGTGTTGGTACCGTGAAGTCTTCCTGCTGCTGCTTTTCTGTTTCACTTGCAGAGTTACCCTCGTCCAGATTCTCCTGGGGGAGGGAAGTTCTGATGGCCTCCTTTTCACGGAGAGCAGTGGGTCTGCACTGTCGACTCCACCGAGAAGCAAGCACGGTTTCTAAAACTGACCAGAGCGTGCAACGGTCAAAAACTGGAGACGGGGCCCGGCGCGGTGGCGCAAGTGGTTAAGGTCCTCGCCTTGCATGCCCAGGATCCCATATGGGCGCCGGTTCTAATCCCGGCAGCCCCTCTTCCCATCCAGCTCCCCGCTTGTGGCCTAGGAAAGCAGTCGAGGACAGCCCAAAGCTTTGGGACCCTGCACCCGCGTGGGAGACCCGGAAGAGGCTCCTGGCTTTGGATCGGCATAGTATCGGCCCGTTGCGCTCACTTGGGGAGTGAATCATCGGACGGAAGATCTTCCTCTCTGTCTCTCCTCTCTGTATATCCGCCTTTCCAATAAAAAATAATAAAAATAAGTCTTTAAAAAAAAACTGGAGATGGCCAATTTCAAGAGAGAGAGCATGCATATGTGTGCACAACTGCATAACTGGAAGGATGTTTTACTAAAATGTGTGTCTGTGCTTTTCCTTGAATTAGTTTACCTCCTTGCGAGTAAACCTATGAGTAATAATCCTGATATTTTTCCTAAAGCATGTTTCTGTGTGTATTACTTATTGTTTTTCGAATAAAACGGATTCATTGTGAATTGTTGCTTTTGGTGTTTACTATAAAAGTCTCACATATATCATTATTGTATTTTCATTTAAGTAAAAATACTAAAAGATATATGCTGTTAATACAAGAGAACTTTTAAATATAGAATGACGGATTTAGGATTATTTCTGCTTGTGGCTATTATAATTACCCTTTGAAAGTTAGGGAAATATAATGACTGTAAATTCCAAAGATTTAATTGTTTTCAATTTTTTAGTTATAAAGCAATTGATTTTGCTCAGTGCTATCATAAGTCAATGTGAGTATAACAACAATAAAGTGTTAATCAAATAAGATACTCACAAAAAAGCATTCAGTATTTTAGCATGCCCAAATTGTGGTCGATTTTGGATTATATCAAAACTACTATGAATGCCTTTGTGTGTCTGTGTATCTGTTGTTTTATAATGGTATTATGGAGAACTTCAAAAATTCTGTGTACAGAACATTTTGGTAAATGTTAACCATTTACACGTTGTGGGACTTGTCCTCAGATGCCCTAGCAGGTGAAGAAACACGTATTCAATGAACTGTACCACTTCGCAGGGAGGAACATTGCAATTCCACGACACCAAATTCTTTCCACCCTATTCATTCTGACACTGTGACCAAGGCAATGAGGCTCCTGTTTTACCACAGCACAATAAAAATGATGCAGTATTTTTCTGGAAGAGTTCAATGGCAAACATTTTTCATAATCCCCTCCATGGTGTCTCCAAATTCCGTGTCACAGATGCTCAATCCCAAGTGTGAAAGCTACAGGAATGTCTTCCTCCCCTCAACCCCTATTTGTGCAATGTGACAGATCAGTAACACTCAGACCGTCCAATGAACGAGCCGTAAGCCAAGGGGACAGGGGTTATCATCCCAGAAAGGGCACATTCTTTCTCCACTCCGGCTTCAGAGAAGTGATCTACCACTGCAACTGGCACATCATGGGTGACCCTTAAAATATAACGGTACGTGAAACAACTCAGACCCAAATGACCACATATGACACTTAACTGTCCCAAGTAGTGGCTAAAGCTTTTGTACCACCACTCTGTCCAGTGGTGATTTCTTGATCTTCCTGAGTATGTGAACTTTGATTATCTGTTGAATGTTATTCCCTCGCTTTCAAAAAAAAGTGCAGCACAGCATAATAACATACAATCTTAAGGTTATGGTGTGTGAATGTGTCTGGGTTGGTGTTTGGTGCTGTGCTTCAGATGACAGAAGGGTAGACCGGCGGGTTCCTCCCACACCATCTGGAGAGGAGTCTGGGTGGATCTGAGAAGAGTCAAAAAGCCAGCGTCTAGGGAGCAGGTGGATCTCACTGACAGGTTTGTGTAATGAAGGTTTCTCTGAGACTATGCACCTGAACTAGGTGAGGAAAATTATAGGAAACTTGGGGGAAAGTTTTCTGTGTTTCCCTTTAATTTCCATTCCGTTAACCCATCAACATTGTCCCTTTCCCAGACCGGTTATGACAAGCTCTACTTTCACAGTCGTTTAAAAATCTGTAGGAGTCTAAGCTGTCGGACTGGGATAGGAAGATGGAATTCTGAGTGGATAGACGGTGGCGAGGAAAAAAAAAAAAAAAGTACTGAGCAGAGCTGGGTTAGGCGAGTGGAGCTTGCAGGAGGTCCCCGCATAGAGAGTGGAATTGCATGGAAGGGAGAGAAAGTTGCTGAAAACTCTAAAAGTAGCTGAAAATTCCCGAAGTTGCTGCTCATGTTCTAGAGAGTGTGAGCAAAGGGAAATCAGCCCAGCCTGTATACAGTGAGATTGTCATCTTACAACCAACGCCAAAGGGAACTGTACAATTGGCCTCCCGTGAGAATCCCCCAGGAAGGAAACCATGTTAGAAACCATAGAACAAAATGTCATCCTCATTACCCAAGAAGGGAGGTGAAGATGAGTAAAAATCTACAGGCTGCCGAGCACCTCCAGGTTAAGCCATTGCGAAGTGAGCCATGAGCAGATTTCCCGGCACACCCAGGAAGTCCACACCCCAGATCCCCATCCGAGAACAGCAGGTGGAAACAGAAGGCTCAGAGGTTGGACCTGGGACAGCTCTGAGGGCTTTGGCCAGGAAGTTGGAGGCAGAACCCAAAGATGAACGCATAAACAGATATTAGATTGTGGTTCAGATTCCAGCAGCTGCGAGCACAAATGGGGTGGGGGCAGGGAGGAGAGGTTGCCTTGGCAAGGAGAAGCATTCCGCGCCGTGGGTAGGAACCAGAGATTGGACTGTGAAAGGACATACAGAGACGGCCCAGGGCGCGGGCGGTGGGTTAGAGTCACACTGCTGCAGAAGCGCCATTCTTTGCAGCACCATGGACCGCAGCACCGGGAAAGAGTAAAGCCACAGCCGTCAGGCGCCTTGCTTTGTGGTTCCATAACCACAGCGCCACCTGCATCAAGGCCGCCCCAACGCCTGCAGCGCCAGAGCCAAGTAGCCCGGCATTGTGCATAGCTCCTGAGAAGAAATTCTGTGCAATAAGAGCTTCAAAGTCTGCTTTGAAGTTAAGGAATTACCACACTCCCCTCAAAAAAAAGCAACTTTTCCCTTGATGTCTTCAAGAGTAGTAGTTACCCAATCACCAGCTACAGTTGAGCAAGAAAAGTTTGAGGCATGACAGTTGAAACTCGCAGCAGTTGCCTCCATGACCCCCGGCGCCCGCCAGTGGAACCCCAAATGAGAGAAAGAGAGAGAGAGAGAGAGAGAGAGAGAGAGAGAGAGAGAGAGAGAGACCAAGCAAATGAAAGTAAGGCTGCAGGGGCCCTGCGCAGTAGCCTAGTGCTAAAGTCCTCGCCTTTGCACACACAGGAATCTCATATGGGCGCCGGTTCTAATCCTGCCAGCCCCACTTCCCATCCAATTCCCTGCTGTGGCCCGAGGAAACAGTAGTGGATAGTCCAAAGCCTTGGAACCCTGCACCTGCATGGGAGACCAGGAAAAAGATCCTGGCTCCTGGCTTCGCATCAGCTCAGCTCTGGCCAATGCGTCCACTTGGGGAGTGAGCCAGTGGATGGATCTTTCTCTGTATTTCTTTCTGTGTTTCTGCCATTGCAAGAAATATAAATAAATCTTTAAAATACATATAATAATAAATATTTAAATACATACATTAAAAATCCATATAAATACATAAACTCTCATATATTTATGTATTAGAAATACATAAAAGCATATATAATCATATACATATATAATGGCATATATATATATATATGAACCTTACCAAAAGTATGAATAAGCAGAGGAAAGAATTCACAACTATTAGACACCCACACCCAAAATGAACAAAGAATCAGGAATATGGAAGAGAAACGAAGTTCAGCTCAGAAAACCATCCAAGAATTAAATGACACCATCAAAAGGTCAAATATAAGGGTGACAGGAGTTCCTGAAGACGTGGAAAGAGAAGCAAGATTGCAAGATGTGTTCAAGAGAATAAATGAGAACCTGCCCCATTATGGAGAAAGAAACAGCCAAATACAAGCAGAGGAGAGACCTAAACAGACCGAAACCTTAAATCCCTTGAAAAAACCTCAACCATGGAGGTGAACAACCCGTGCAAGGAAAATGGCAGCAAATATCCTGGTTTTAAAGCTACATATATACCAACGTACAAAAAGATTCCTTTCCTGTTCTCTAAAATAAAGCCATCCTAGTGATTAGAAATACATTTCAAAAAGAAATAATTGTGTCACACAATCTGAGAGAAGTTAAGAATATATCATGCAGTGAATAAGGACGCTACAGGACAATGGCACTTCTACTGTCTCATAACTGTAATACTAGATACAGTGTCATCAAGTGGACAGATGGGCAGTTTTTGTCAGGCTTCCATCGTGTCCAAAACGACCAGGCTTGACTCCAGCAACATAGTCCTGATGGTGATTAGATGCAGCAACTTCAATGGGCTCAAGCAACACAACTGTGAAAATTTAAAGTCTGTACTATGTTTTAAAATGAAGTCTATAAATGATTTTCCCAATAACCTTACTGAAACCACATATTACACACATGGCTTTTCATAGCTGTACTCATGAATTTAAAGACAGTGATCCAAAATCTGAAATGAGAACTTACAACAGATTAGGAATTATTATGATGGATGACTCCGTAACCAAAACAGTGTACCTAAATATTTGGCATGGAAGAATTCACTGATGTTAATTATTCATATGAAATATTTGCAATTCTTAATCCTCCATGTGATGGCCGATGACTGCCTGATATTGCTGCTTTTCATTTTGAACTTACAGTCTAGGGTTAAGGATTTTATGAGGAAGTTCAATACTTTGGAAGAACACCGGGACTATTTTCAAGATAATCACAAATCTAGTACGCGTCCAATAGACCAATGAAACAGCATTCCGATGTTTTCCATTTGTTCTCCACTGTCCTTGTTTATATTTAAGACTCCTCCGTGTACCTTCTCCAGTTGCTCTCTGTCTACTGAACACCTATGGCATTGGCTTTCTTTCCTTTATTGATAATTATTTTGTCATGATAAAACTGACATAGTGCAGTTAAGTCATTGGTGAAATACATTATTTAAGCAGAACACAAGCATATTTCCTGTCTCAGGGCTGTTACTGTCTCCTCCAACGATTTATGAGGAATTGCTGTATCTCAAATTGACAGTAAAATAGTGGCAATAGAATTCATACCCGCTGAAATATTGATGCCTTTATTGTAGGGTATATAATAAGAAAAGTATTATTTCTTTCATTTTTGCAGAACATGAAGTACTCCTGTACTTTCCAGTATTCTCATCAAACTGACTTTGCAGTAAGTATTAAATTGTTTCAGTTGTTTCACAGGGTTTGTGATGTAACTAACACATATTAACATAAATCTGTTAAAAGAATTTACTTTAAATTTTTATCGGTTCAGTTTCATATGATTCGACACTTGAAATTTAGAAAGAAGTACTGTTCTTAGATTGCAGTTGGATTTTTATTCAGCAATAATATGCTTTGATTACTAATAATGATTGCATGCGCTTCTAGGGTACAATGTGACCTTTCAAAGCATGCATACAACGTGTACCACCCTAAATTAGGCAATCAACATTCCTTTGACATTACTTCGTGATTAGATGCACGAAATTTGTTTTTTTCTATTGCTCATGCATTATATAAAAGCTCATTGTAAACTACTGTGTTCCTCCTCATGCTGTCCAACACTAGAGCCAATTTCTTTCATCTCAGTCTTGTTTGTCACCCTTATTCTAATTTCCTCAATCTACAGACAACCTCCCCTCCTAAGCTATGGTAATCACAAGTCTGTTTTCAGATTGAGCTTTTTAATTTTTCTTAAGCTTCCATCCATGAGGGAGAACATTGCTATATTTGTCCTTTTTTTTTTAAAAGATTTATTTATTTTTATTGCAAAGTCAGATATACAGAGAGAAAGAGAGACAGAGAGGAAGATTTTCCCGTCCGATTATTCACTCCCTGGGGGGGGGGGGTTGCAATGGCAGGAGCTGTGCCAATCCAAAGCCAGGAGCCAGGAACTTCCTCCAGGTCTTCCGCCCGGGTGTAGGGTCCCAAGGCTTTGGGTCATGCTCTACTGCTTTCTCAGGCCACAAGCAGGGAGCTGGATGGGAAATGGAGCTGCTGGGATTAGAACCAGTGCCCATATGGGATCCTGGCATGTTCAAGGCTAGGACTTCAGCTGCTAGGCCACCACGCTGGGCCTGACATTTGTCTTTCTATGGCTAGCTTTTAGAACATAACATGATCTCCCTAAGTTCCACCAATTTTGTTGCAAGCATTATGCTACAAAATAATTCATGTACTGGTGTCAGGTGCACGACATTGTAGGCCAAACTTCTGACTGCCCTTGTGTCCATTTTGGTGCTGGTTTGTATCTCAGTTCCTCTATTTTATAGCCAGCTTCCTTCATATGGCCTGGCAAAAGGTGTTGAAAGCTGTTGGGCCCCTGCACATGTGTGGGGGATCTGGAAGCAGCTACTGGCTCCGGGCTTTGGATCAGCTCTGGTCACAACTGTTTTTTGGGGAATGAATCAGCACATGGATGGTGTCTTTTCTCTGTCTAGCCTATTCCTTGTAGCTGTGTCTATAGAAAACAAAAATGAATCCAGGGCTAATCCCTTGCCTACAACACGAGCATGTTGGCTCTGGTGCTAGTCCAGTCTGTTTCAATTCTGTTCCAGCTCCCTGCTTATGACCTGGGAAAGAAGCAGGACATGCCACAGTTCCTTGGACCCCCTGGACCCTCTTGGGATACACAGAAGATGCTTCTGGCTCCTGGCTTCAGATTTGCTCAGCTCCAGCCATTGTGGCCATTCAGGGAGTAAACCAGTAGAAGAAAAGTCTCTCTCTCTCTCTCTCTCTCTCTCTCTCTCTGCCTGTCTCATTCTCTGTAAATCTTCCAAATAAAACATAAATGAATTTTTAAAAAATAAAAATAAATCTTTAGCAAAATCAATTCATGTATTAAGTATTAACTCCTTTAAATACCCCAGAAACTTTGTTCTTGAAAACACTATCCTATTATTCATGTACTTCAAACAAGACTGCTCGTTTTCTGTTTGTAAAGTTGCATTGGAGTAAAATCACAGACACATGGTGTGCATAAATACCATAAATACCATTGATTTGTAACCATCGTTCAAGCCTGCAAGTTCCGACAGTTCCTGGGAATGCTCCCTGTGGCACGGACCTCAGTTTTGCATCAACGTAAACATTTGTGCTTGATTTTCTATGATCATACGATCACTAAAGATCAGACCAAAAAATAGCGTTTCAAGATGCAAATGATGATAAAAATGATGATGAAATCATTTAAATAAATTTTCTTTTAATCACTTATTTTCCAACGACCTAAAACTATAAGTCAAAATACACTCATGAAAACGTATGTGGTTTAATATTTTTCAATTCGCAAGGTAAAACAGTATTGGAACACTTCAGTGATTTTAATATTGCTGTCAACTAAAAGAACGACAGTACATACTGTATTCTAAAAACCGATTCTGTTCATATTGGATTCTCTGTTATGATAAACTTAGTTTCAGTGACTTTCTGATGTGCAAACTCATTTCAAATCACTTTTTAGAAATACAAGCTTTCTGTGGAATATTGGGATGTGTCGTTGTGACATGTTGAGATCCTTCCATGTAGCTCACAGCACTTTGTGTCTATTCAAAAATATTTACTCACCATTTGAAGATGGAGTTTGAAGAGAGAAAATCAAAATGAGAGATCTCTTTTATTTTCTGACCTTATTTCACTCCCAATGGAAAATTAATGCAACTCCTTACATCCATTTTTTTTACATTTATAGATCAGCCAATCTACGGGAGGTTTGTTTGGAGATTTTATCTGAAGTTCAATGCTATAGTAAGCTTTTTTGTAAAACTCCTAAACATTAAAAAAATATTAAATATTTTATATTTTTAACGGTTTTCCAAATAAAATGTGTTTTGCAAAATTCAGTTAATGCTAAAGAAATATCCAGCTTATTTTCTGTTTGTGAATGTGTATTGTGCAAACCTGTGAGATTTGTTAGAATTCCACTAAAATAATAGATACATTTCTTTTTTTTTTTTTTTCAGAAAATAGGGTAATCAGACATCCTTAAAATCTACTGGGGTTTCATATGTTTTAAAATGAATAATGATATTAATAAGATATGCCAAATATTTATTTTATATAATCAGCAAAAATGCTAATTTTTTTGAAAATAGATTTTATGGGACATATAAAAATATAACTCTTTTACGTTTTGTTTGTAAAGAGATGCTAATAATTTCTTGTTAGGTGGTGGAATCTACATTGCCACACACAATAATTAAACTTCAAGAATTTTGAAAAATCAAAGCACTATTAGTAATTCAGAGTATGATCTTCATTATTTTACATTTAATGACTTTTCTGCATTTTTCTCTTGATTAGTGCTTCAGCCATTTAACGGGCTTGATTCTTTTAGAAAACTCCAAGACTTCCATTTTGTTTGCTCATGTCTAAAGAAGCTAAAAATAAACAAAAAATAAACAGATTAGCAAACTGATTAGCAAATTAGCAAATGGGATTAGAAACATTTCCCAAGGATAATTTGCAAACACAAATTTACATACAGGCTATTAATCTCGTAGCGATGGCTCAGTCCTTCTTTCTTTGTAAATTAGAATGGATAACAGTGCCCTAAATTCATCATGTTAAGAACTTAAAGCGAAGTGTCTCAAGATCAACTTTATCAGTCACACATCTATTATGATTTAATTTTGAGGGGACAAAGTGGACAAAACTCTGATTATCTCGCTAGTGGTCTTCTAGACAAGGGGTAATTGAAGCTTTTGCTTTTCGGATTTTCGACTTAACATACTGCATTGGTCATGCAATATGTATCTTCACTTTTATTAACACAACTACTGCTTCTTCAAGTAGAAGTGTACTTCACAACATGTTGAAAAAAAGAATTAAAAGATAAATTTATTTTGCTGCAAATAAAAAGCAATCCAAAAAAATATATATATATATATTTCCGTATAAATGCAGTAGATGCAAGTTAAGGCATTCTTAGAGTTCTGAGTACAATCTTACCTTTAAAGTCAAATCCCTCAGCAAAAAGTGATAGAATTGCAATTTCCTTGAAGGACTTACCATAGTCCAGTTTGGTCATTCTTTACATAGATAAAAATAATCTATTATTATGATAAGCAAATAGTTAAATGAATATATTTTTTTTGTCCATGAACGTTAAGATGGCTATTGCTCGTGATGAAGAATAAAATAACACACTTTGGCAATGTTCCTGGTGTTTCATAATTGTGCATAATATTGACTGAATATCTGAGAGAGTTATTTTAGCAAGTTGAAAATAAATTCTTTAATTCTAATTTTTTCTGAAGTTCTTTTAACACATGTAGAATAGATTTTCCTGGTCAGTTTTAGCATCTACTGAAAGAAAAATGTCTTTGACGTGTTAACGTGTTATATTTAGTTTAATATATTCTTTAATATTAAATCTGGCATACAATGAGTTGGATTTTCAGAAAGAATAATGAATAAATGAAATTAGGTTTATTTTGTGTGTGTGCAATCTCTTTTTTTCTAGTATGCTATATCTATGTGTTGCTAAGATAAGAACTGAAAAGGTCTGGATTTTGTTAACTCTGTAAAATGGCCTGGGTTCATGCAGAAGGCCCAAGATTCAGTGTAATCTACTGTGCTGTCTTGCACGTCCCATGCCCCACATTTTAACAAGTGTGTTGTAAAACTATGAAATTTCCTCAGAGTGAAGCAATGGCTAAATATGAGGTACGCTCCTAGATTCCTTTATGAATGCTTTGTTGACTGAAATACGTACATACTGATTTTTTTTCTTTCTTGAAGATTTGATTCTTTCCAAGGGTTTAAGATGTCCATGCTTTATCCTTTGTAATACTCATATTTTGTTGCATTTTCATTCTCATCATGATTTGAATAATAATACACATTTTTGATGTTTATATTTTATTTTTCCACTTTTTCACTTTTTCAGATAACATTTTTAAATATATGTATTTTAGTCACCATTTCAATCCTTACTGGTCTATTATTGAATTTTATAAATTTCTCACAAGCGATTGAAAATTGTATTAAAAATCAATATTTAAGGACTCTAAAAGAGTTTGAATTGTGTAAACAACTTCTCGTGTTTTATCAAACATTCAGACGAATTAGTTTGAGATAATGAGTTCAACTCAAAAACAAGATCTTCAGAAAAAAAGCTTTAGTGACTTTTAAGGGCAGCAGTTGAAATTGGTTAAATATGGAATATGAGTTTAATTTTGGAATCATTGTTAAGTTAATTTCTCAATACGTAGTCACTACGCTTTCCTGATTCTCTGGGTTGCCTAGATTAGGTTGGGGATTCCATGTCGATGTTGATTATTATTTCTTATTCTTCCTCCTCTTCTCCTTCTTCTTAAGATTTATTTGTTTTCATTGGAAAGGTAGATTTATACATATAGCAAGCGAGAGAGAGAACTTCCATCTGCCCATTGCCCCAAGTGGCCACAATGGCAGAAGCTGAGCTGGATAGAAGTCAGGAGCCAGGAGCTTCTTCCAAGTCTCCCAAGTGGGTGCAGCATCCCAAGGCTTTGGCCCTCCTATACTGCTTTCTCAGGCCACACACAGGGAGCTAAATGGGAAGTGCAGCAGCTGGAACATGATTTAATGACTATATGGGGGTCCCCGGTACATAAAAAGTGAGAATTTAATCACTGAGCTAACACACCGGAGGTTCATGCTGATTTCCTTTTTTCATTTATTATTATTATTATTATTATTATTTGAATAAGGGGGTATACAGAGAATAAGTGAGACAGAGAGAAAGATCTTCCATGTGCTGGTTTACTTCTCAACTGGCCACAGTGGCTGGAGCTGAGCCAATCTAAATCCAGAAGCCAGAAATTTCTTTGGATCTCCCGTGCGGGTGCAGGGTCCCAAGGCTTTGGGCCATCCTCCACTGCTTTCCCAGGCCACAGGCAGAAAGTAGATGAAAGTGGAGCAGCTGCGAAAAGAACCTGTGTGCATTTGGGACTCGGGCCTCTAAGTGGGGGGATTAGTTCACTAGGCTCTCAAATTGTTCCCTCTCATGTCCAGGATCCAAGCCAAGGTGTCCCCAAAGAACGAATAGACAGCTTTCTTAAGACTATCCTTTATTACAAACAATCATAGCTTCGATTGTATATAGTTCTTCCAGAAGCCTCCAAGACAGGCCATGCTGCCAATGCATTCAAGTTTTCATAGTAAGACTACTGGGTATTTAGTTCATGCTTTTGGAGACCCGAAGTCCAAAACACATGTACCCAGGATCCTCCAAGGGCTCCCTTGGTCACCCGACAGCCTGGCAGGGCAACGTGAGACTCTCTGCACATCCCACTCTATTTTTTTAGGATGCAATCGATGAAGTCTCCACACCGGTGACCTCATCTAAACCTTGCCACCTTGCAAAAGCTGCATTTTTAAACACCATATCAGTGTTGTGTCCCCACACTCACGGGCCACTTCTATACTGCATAAAGGACTGACTCATGCACAAATCAAGGTAAAGAAACATTCCAATTGTAGCATCCTTCTTTTTCTGAAGAGCAGTCGGCTCTTTGTGGGTATTAACAACCACGCAATATGTGCCTCTCTCATGATGAAAGGGAGAAAAAGAAGTGCTTCTACTGAAAGAAAACATTTCTGAAATATTTCTTCTTAGTAGCTTGATGAAGAGAGTCTAAATTTGTCACAGGCTCAGAGTTTCCTTCAGTTCACACTGTGTACGCATTTACATAAGGCAATCATTATCAGTAGATTCAGAATCATGCTCACATTCTACATGCCCCATGGTGAAGTTGAAAGGATTAAATGTGTTGGTTTGTGGAAAGATGCTTAGAAAGTAGTTGCACACTGCGTATGCTGAGGACTAAATTGCTGTGCTAATCATGTCAAAATCTTACATTCTAAGTTCTTCTAGGCCATTTCAAACATTTTTTTTTTTCAGTTGCAGGGCTAAATTAATCCTTGTTCTGAGTTCTGTGATTCGTGAACTCTGTTACTTCTTACTCCTCCTCTCCCTTCATTATTTGGATGGCTGCAAATCTGAACATGGTGTGAAATACTGCTACAATGAATCAAAAGTGGGGTGTCATTTCACATCAGTTCTTTATATTTGCCTGTATAGTCGCATTCACGCTTCTTGGATTTAAGTCTCTACTTACCAGCACACTCTGACAAGTCTTCTAGCATTGGTGTAAATTCAGTCCCCTGGAAGAGATTGCAAGGATTGATGTGTAAGCATTTTTGCTCTGACATTTTTCTCCTTATATGACTCAGGTGTGCAGTCACCATCACCTACAGGGAATTTAAATTCTCATCGGTGTCAATTAATTATTTGCTCAAGTTCTAATCATGTCATCACCAAAACAATACTGCTATTGAAGCACCATGGCTCCACTGGCACTAGGATGCCAAGTATTTGCATATCAAATTTCTGGGAAATCATTTTCCATTTCTGATAAGCAATTATTTCTATTTCTGGAAATCACACAATGTTCCGACAGTTTGAGTCAATATTAAATTCTATGTCATCCGATGGAGTGGCTTTGGATTACATGACCATCAGAGTCTTCTTTCCATTAGAAGGAATTTATGTTATAAAGCAGACTGCAGTCAATGTCTTAGAAATTGCTTCCTGCTCTCCCTCACACTTTCTCTTTATTTTAAAAGTCCCTGTTAAATTAACTTTTCAAATTTGACTTTGACAGCATGAAAATTTGCCAATCTCTAACAATCATCTAAAAATTTTTGCAGGTTATTGAATAATTCTTAAGTATAGTTTCAGCATGTTTCTCATTCAGGTTCACTCTTTTCTTCAAATAATCATTCTTCTTGAAATTCGGTTTTCCATTCATCTAAAATTTATTTTCTAAAAGGAAATTTGGATCAAGCCCTCACAGGTATAGTTAATATAGTCAGTATGTCAATAAGTCCTTTCTCAGGTGGTTGGCAATAATTGTCATTCCTTGATCTGCCCTGTTGATGACTGCAGTGTCTGCCCCCATCTTGCCATTGTCTTCTTCGCGTGTGTGCGTTTCTATCTTCAACCCTCTTGTTATAATTAAATCACCCAAATTTTATTTAGGACCCACAGTAATCAAGAATGATTTCCTACTCATTTGATAATGTCAGCAAAGATCTATTTACAAGGTCATTTCAGAGACTCTGATTCAGGTGTATGTGAACTTGAGGGGACAGTCCTGCTCCGGGCTCATAAGTGATCCACCTTCTGCACATGTCAGCTCATCCCAGTGTCTATCTTCATAAATAAGAAATTGTCCCAATTCCCATACAACACTAATAAAAAGGTCACATTTTCAAAATTTCCAGTTCAACAGTCCCCAAAGTAAACAGATGCCACCCTTTGGGAAGTGATCTGTATTTTAGAGCAGCAATGGATTTTTATATAAACAAATACATCCCCAAATGAACACAGACAAGATAACTTCTAGTAAACCAGATTCTAGGACTTCTAATTAAATAACTGCCCTACTCTGAAACTTGCCAGTCTGAGTTTCAGCCGTTTGAAATTCATGCTCATTTTGCTTTCCCTTTGCTACTTGACAGCAAAAATGTAACCAATGAATCAAAGAAGCAAAAAGGAAAGAAGCTTTGTCATGGCGCGAAACAAAGAGATAATTTGAAATAAGAGTTGTTTCCAAAAAGAAAAGCTTTAATTAAGGCAGTATTGTTTGCCCCGTGCTGTATATATTCGTGTTCCTAAAGCAGCGAAAGAAAAGGGCGTATTTCTTGAAACTCACATACACTTTAGACAGGACAGCTGAGACACTGACAGTTTTCATTTGGATACTATACTTCTTCAATTCCCCCACTATTGTTACCAGAAATTAATCACTCTTGAGGGAAATCTCAAACGTGAAACAGAGCTCCAGGAGGAAATATTGAAGTTGGCAGCCCACTATAACATCCATTCAAGGTATTCGGGAAGACTCTGCCTTCCCTATTTATGGCAGCAGTAGAATTCGTAAGTGAGCTGGTTGTCATAGGAATGAATATGAACATGTTTATTTGAGTTGAAAAATGAACTTAGACTTTCTGTGACAGAAGAAAAAAAAAATCTGATCCTGCTGATTAGTTTCAAAATATTGACTGGTTTTGCCAATTAGGTTATAAGGCTGACATTTCCCAAATTGAGTAAGGTAAATTTGTAGGTCTAAGTTTTGACAAACATATATAATAGTATGATGAAATTAAAACATTTTACCATTGCATTTATTGGCAAAGGCATGTTGAAATGAGCAGTATTTCAATCTTCTCAAATCATTCTGGGAGTATAGATTTAATCAAAGTATTTTAGGGTGGCAGGATTAGCATTATAATTAAGAGACATTTGATATGTGTCGGCAAGGGGTTTTTTTTCCACTTATTTTCCATAAACTGTGCTGCAATAATTCTAATTATAGAGTAAAACTCATTTACAAGTAAGATAGAAGAACTCATTGATTTTGTCACATCATTTAAGCTCGTCCACGCAATTCTGAATGTAACTTTATTTAAATAATTCACCACGTATTAAAAACTAAAAGTGTATCACAGCTATTTGAAATAATGATGAAGGGTGTTCAAATCATTTAATTTTTAGCAAAAAAAAATCTAAAAATATTTTAAAAGCCTTTGTGGAAGAGGGGCTGTGTTACTGCTTTATGTGCGTGAGCATGAAACAGGAAGGAGCTACAGGAAATTGTCTGACGTACTTGTTTCACGGTGAACTGGACATAAGTGACTTTATCAATCAGGTTATTCATTACAATCCATTATCGGAGAACTGCTTTGACTTTTTGCTTACCTTAGTGGTAATTCTCATTTAGACATAAAGAATGAGTCATATTTTGTTTGGATATTTGTGGATGAATGCACACTTACACTTTTCCACTGATATCTACAATACATTTTTTGAATCATGAAATAAAGAATCTTGACTTACTAGTCAAAAGACTAACCCAACCCATATACCCATATATCTCTGCTATGAAGTATATAACATATTTATTAAACATACTCAATTTGACTGAATACAACCGATAAATATATTCATAAAGCAGACTGACCTCATTTGTAATCATCTTCATCAATTAGCAACATCTGGAGAAAATATACACAGCTTGGAGTATTTAAAGTAAAACAAGGCCTCCACGAATTTGGTAGAAAAATATACAACAAAGGGAAAAGCATTTTAAGGAAGAGAGAAAAATATATTATCCAATGATTCTCTGAGGAGTCACCATCTTAGCATGACCATGATAACTGAGAAGAAAACGCTATCCACACACACCCATAGTGTTGAATATATTAACACAGAATTTTAGGAAACACAGAGCCGGTAAATTATAATGAGAATTATTGTCAGTCTTCAAAATTCCAATTCAAACAGCATCGAGATATAACTCTTGACAACGTGACAGGCAAAAAGCTCAAAGTTTAACACGGCCTGCAGCAGAATCTGGGTGATGGGACAGACAAGGCTGCACATCGTTACAGCGCAAGGTGATGCTGTCCCTGTGTGGTGATGTTTGGCAATATCTATCAAACCAGGAGGTACCTTCATCCTTTGAACTAACAGTCCCAGTTTTGGGAATCTAGACTATGTCTGATGAACAAAGTCTGTGTCTTACACATGAGGGTACTGATTGTCCCGTGCCGTTAGTGAAGAGCGACTTCTGGCTTGGTACATATCTTCTCATTCCTAGATTAGGGCAGACACTCCGGCACCCTGGGGAATACTGCTTTTATGGCAAAGGGGAAGTGTCAGAGGAAAGAGAAAGCATCTTACTGTCCCTTCTTGGAAAGATGACACTGTTTCCTTCTGCCCAGTTTCCATTAAGCAAAGAAGCTGTGTGTCTACCACCACAGTCATCAGAGCGTGGATGGAGACAGTTGGGAAGCATTACATAATCACAGATATTTAGGCTTGGATATCTAATGCTGTTATGAGGAGGAAACAAGCATTTCAAACAATGTCTACCTGTCCATGGTTGACATGTTAAATGTACAGAGTTACTTGCTGTGACGTTGTCAACAAGAATACTGATTTATAACTGTTTGTGGAAAGGAGTCAGGCGGTCTCTCCACATTTTTTTTTTTTTGGTATGGTGAATTTATTTGAGGAAGCCAGTGGCTTGGCGAAAGGGACCTCTTGGCCCAACGTGCGCTCTTCGATAGTATCATGAATAGGACTACAGGCGTCTGCAGGAAGAAGGTTCTTGGCTGTGTATTCATTCCAAACATTGCCGCAAAGAGACTCAGCAAGTATCATTTGTTGCTGCTTATCTGAGCAGCAGAGTTGGAGGCCACACCACACACACACACACACACACACACACACTCAGGGTTAAGGGTTGGAAAAAGAGGAGAGAGATTGAGCGTCCATCCACTGCTTTTTTCCCTGATAGTCTGCAGTAGCTGGAATTGGGTCAGGTTCAAGTTTGGAAGCAGGGACCCAAATGCAGTTCTCCCGCAAGGCTGTCAAAGACCCAGTTATTCGAGGGTATCTCCTGCTCACCCTAGAGCGTACATTCGCAAACCCCTGGAATACAGAGCAGGGCTTGGACTCCAACTAAGGTATCTGAACATGGATGGCACGAGGGCCGCCTAGTGCTGGGCTTCACACACTTGCTGCTAAATGTGTGACCTATTTATTTACTCGTTTGGCTTTTCCCATGCTGCAATCATGTATTAACACTTTTTTGACCAATACCTGACCAGCAGTCATTGGAGTCATTGTTATATTTTCTGGAGAACTATCAGTAAAGAATTTTCCAAGTCAGCTATGTATTTTGTTTGCCAAATTATTGGAATGACTTTTCAAGTTGTAGCCTGGGATTCTTTTTAATGGATTCATATAATTTAATTTATAAATGTAAACAAAGGAAGTAAATCCTCAAAATGAAATACAATATGCTCCTCTGAACTTTAATATCTGAAAATGCATTTATGTTATCTACTTGCCATAGAATTACATTAACTATTGTTTTCCACTTCCAAAATTTCTAAATATCTCTGAAATATTTAATAATGCTCAAGAGGATGGATAGTTAAGAATTCAGGCATTTAGTTGCTTTATTTTTAAGTCAATTTCAGGAACTTCTAGTCACAATAATATGATTTGACTTAAAATATTCAATCTTTTGAGGATAGGCCAGTTGAGATATATTTATTGAGTAGTTGTTTTCTCTTTCTCTATTTTTTTTTGACAGTTGTATTTCCTTAAAACCAAGAAAAAAATCTGTCTATATGATTTTTCTCAACAGATACGTTGTGTGTGTGTGTGTGTGTGTGTGCAACTTGCTACCAGAAAGAAATAGATAGCTCTTTCTTTCCAGAAAATTCCTATGGTAAATTCTTGGAAAGTAGGAGAAAATAAATTCATCTATTTCTCAGGAATTGCCTATGTTATGAGCACATCCTGTATTTTAGAAGCCCGGCATATTCAGCAAGACTCCTTGAAACGCATGGTGAAACAGATGACGAACCCCCAGCGAGTGTGAGGGCTTATCACAAGGGGTCGGCAAACTTAATGACATTGTACGGATGGACCAGCTGCTCTTTGCACACTGGAAACCATTGATTTGGCACATGGGTTTTTGATTTACAAGTTGATTTGCTAAACTATGTCTATTTCAATAGACAAATAGCTGAATGATAATAATCATATTTCTTTATTTTTTAAGTGATTTCCTTAAAAATTTTTTATAAGTTACAAAATCTATCCCTGTGACTTTATGTAAGTCATCACGACTTCTTTTTTAAAATTATTTATTTATTTGTTTATTTATTTAGAATTATTTATTTTTATTTCAAAGTCAGATATATAGAGGAAGAGAGACAGAGAGGAAGTTCTTCCTTCCGCTGATTCACTTCCCAAGTGACCAATGGCCGATGCTGCACCAATCTGACGCCAGGAGCCAGGAGCTTCCTTCAGGCCTGTCATGTGGGTGCAGGGTCCCAGGGTTTTGGGCTGGCCACCACTGCTATTCCAGGCCACAAGCAGGGAGCTGAATGGGAAGCGTAGCTGCTGGGATTAGAATCAGTATCCTTTTAGGATCCCTGTGCGTTCAAGGAGAGGACTTTAGCCACTAGGCCATGCCACCGGGCCCAGTCACCACGACTTTTCTTGGGGATTTTTGAAGATCCTAGGAATGAGTAAGTGAGAACCACTTATGTAATAACAAATTACTCAGAAGGCTAAAACTTTTGTGTTGCCATTGTTGTGGAGTTCTAAGTCAATATCAATTTGAAAAATTGGTTCTCGCTCCTTGATGCAGTGTAGGTTTATTTCCTGGGACAAGACATGGATTTGAGAGATTTTATTTTTAAACAGGTGTAGGATGGCTCCTTGTATGCTTTGTTCAAATCTTGCGAAGCCTAAGGTCGGCGGTCTCAGCCTTTCCCTGGTGTTTCTCATATGTTCTGTCTTTGTTCTGACTGTAACACACGACCCTCCGTCTGAGGGCGTGCGCACCAGCATCCCTGATCCACTCAGGGGAGTGCAACCGCATCCACCCTTATCTCTAAAAACACTCAGATCTCAGTCGCTGTTAATGAAACGGACATAAAGCATAAGGTGGATTGCGAAGACTTTCCCTTGTGCCTTGTACACCCCTGTTGCACAATCGTGTTGATGGATAACAGTAGCTAACTTCACCACAAAGAGAAAAATAAAACCATCTTTCTTTTCTCTGAGTTAAATTAGAATTTAAAACCATTTTTTTAAGAGCATAGCTAACATTTACATCTCATACAAGTTTTTTTTTTCCAGTTTCTCTTTTTCTCTACTTGACCCCTGAAGAATGTTATCTTAGATGGAGAGAAATTTCCACTGGAGTATTCATTTTCTGAAGGATATTTCCTACTGTAAGTCTTCAAATTATCACTTTTCATCTACGCTCTAAGCCTATTGAAAATGTCTCCCCAGTACCTGAACCATTTGCTCTGTTGAAATATATCATTTTACGTTACTCAGATGTTCTGAAAATTCATAAAGTGGCAATCATAATTTATTGAAATTTCTTTTTGCCAGTCAGCAATGAATAAAAACTACACAGTGCATTCAAGAGGAAATGACAAAGAAAAATGAAAAGTGTAACACCAGTTCCTGCGGTGGAGAAGTGACATCACACTGCTTTTTGTAACCAATTTTCATTTCAGCAATTCACCACTATTGTCCTGAAGATAATTTATCTATTTCAAGCTTGTGAAGAACCAAGCCCAAAAACTCTGTGTAGACTTATATTATAGGTCTTTCATAAGCTTGTCCTTTTATTTTCATCATAATATCAAATATCTACTAGATCAAACCATTTAATTTTAAAAGAAAATATTGCAGTTATTTGGAAGTTACAGAATGATGCAGAGAGATAGACAAAGGGAGGTGATGGGGATAAAGGCGTCCACTCCTCAAAGGGGACATAGACAAAGGGAGATGATGAGGGCAAAGGCGTCCACTCCCCAAAGGACCACGGATGCCAGAGCTGGGCCACGCCGATTCCAGGAGCCGAAGCTTCCCATGGGCACACAGGGACCCAAGCTCTTGCATCATGGTCTCGCCCACGAGTGTTAGCAAGAGCTCGATGGAAGTGGCGCACCCACGTGGGAGGCGAGCAGCCTGCTGCCTCACGATGTTGGCTGCAGCACTGTTTGTGTTTAGAAAGCAGATAAGACCTAGGTTTCCCAAGGATCCATGAGGCATGGACAGGGGGGTTCATATTCATCTTCACGAAACTTAATAATAGATTTTCTATATGAATCTTACTTTCTTATTCACAGTAAATGCTTCTTTAATCAGATCTTGAACTTGCTCAGGAGCTATAATTCTGTCTGCTTTCTGGAGATAATTCTGTCTGCTTTCTTTCTCCATGATTTTTTAAATTGAACTTATTTACGTAAAAGGCAAAGTGAGAAAGACGGAACTGTAAAATGATCTGCCATATCCTGGTTCACTCCTCAGATGTCCACATGAACCAGATCCGGGGTAAGCAGACAGAAAGAGCCGCGTGTTCCACGTGGTCTGCCATGTGAGTGGCTGGGCCCAAGTACTTGAGGCATTTCCTTGCGCCCTCCTAGGTGCCTTAGCAGGGTGTCTGACTAGAAGGAACACAGCCAAACCGCAGCTCCTCACAGCTCTGCTTCCTTCCCAGGTGACACGAGCGAGGGTAAGGTCCCTGCTTTCAGAGTGTTTCCATGGTTGTGCAAACTGGGTGGGTGGGAGGTCATGGCTTCACATGGCAGTGGTTGAAAGGACAAGTGAGTCAGATGCTGTATGAAACCCCTGTAGGTGGTCCTTCCTTCCACTCCTGCATGAGTACTCCTCACGGCCTCAAAACTTTAACTACTAGGCCACGCTGCCGGGCCCAAAAGCTGGCAATTCTTAAGGCTTGAAATAAAGACCACTGATATAGAAAAATGATTTTGTTTATGCAACATGTCAACTAGGCACACTCACACATACTAAAAACAACCATCAGAGAGGGCCCAGCGTGACAGCTTAGCAACTGAAGTCCTCGCCTTGGACCCGCCGGGATCCCATATGGACACTGGTTCTAATCCAGGCGGCCTCGCTTCCCATCCAGCTCCCTGCTTGTGGCCTGGGAAAGCAGCCACGGCCGGCCCAAGGCCTTCGGACCCTGCACCTGTATGGGAGACCTGGAGGAGGTTCTTGGCTTCGGATTGGCACAGCTCCAGCCATTGTGGCCGCTTTGGGAGCGAGCCGTTGGAAGAAAAATGTTCCTCTCTGTCTCCCCTCCTCTCTGTATATCTGCCTTTCCAATAAAACTAAATGAATCTTAAAGAAAAAATTAGAAGAAGTGTAAGAACTTGAATGCGTTACCCTGCAACGGTGAATAGCCATGGTGGTCTGGGACAGCTCTGAGCAAGTGCAGACGGCGCGTGCACGTGTTTCTGAAAGAAGCACCAACTGTTTTTTGAAGCATTTATTAAGACATTAGAGTCACAGAGTCACGGTGAATTATGATGATTACTGAAACACAATTTGTACCAATTTGCATGCTAACATGGTATTAATACAAAGAGAACAGAATCCAAATAGTGGATTGTTATGATTCTCAGAGTGAAGTGATGCTCGGCTTTCTGCCTTCTGTGTCTGCTTCGACAGGGTTCACTGTTTACATGTATACATGCACCACACACACACACACACCCACATACCACACACACACACCCACATACCACATACATCACAGACACCTCACACACATACCACACACACCACAGACACCTCACACACCACACACACACACACACACACACACATACCACACACACACCCACATACCACACACACACCCACATACCACACACACCACAGACACCTCACACACACACACACACACACACCACAGACACCTCACACACCTCACACACCTACACACACACCCACACACACCAACACATACCACACACACCCACATACCACATACATCACAGACACCTCACACACATACCACACACACCACAGACACCTCACACACACACCACACACACACACCCACATACCACACACACACATACACACACCACAGACACCTCACACACACACCACACACACACACCCACATACCACACACACACATACACACACCACAGACACCTCACACACCTCACACACACACCCCAAACACACCTGACACATACATACCACAGACCACACACCTGACACATACCACACACCCATACACCCACACACCACACACAACACACACACCACACACAGCACACTACACACACACACACACACACACACACACTCAAGAACCAAATGACACCGGAGATAATACCACACTCAAAGACACAAACAATAAAATAAAAGCTGCAGCTATTAGGAGATAAGATATAGGGTGCTAATTGTGAGAATAAATGATAAACTGAGCACCCTTTACAGAAACAACGATGGAATAAGGAGCAGCTATAAGGGCATTTGCTGAAAAATTGTGACTTTTAAGTACCAAAGGAAAAAAATCCCATGAAATTTAAATCCAACAAACCTCTCAGCCTCTACCAGATTCCCACGATGGAAGCATACCCATGGACACACTCTATTCAAATTCAAAGTCAACGGTGACTTCATAACGTGAAAAGATTCAGAAGAATTATTTGGCATTGCGGTTGGAAAGGCAATTGATCACGCATTACTGAGATGGTTTTGAAGGTGGCACATGCAAGTGTGTACATCTGACAGAACTTTCAGGGAACTGTGACTTCATTAATGATGAGGCGAATTGAGATGACAATAAATCACGGTACTGACTGCCTTAGATTAGGCAAATTGCATTTGGTAAGACACCTAAACGCTAACTTGAAAACAAAAATTGCAAAAGGGCGACAGAAGTGTCGTCACATAAAATGATCTGTGATTATTGTGGAAAGACAGGAATCATTTAGAAGAAGTTGTAAAAGCGTGATAAGAATAAAGGATCAGTGCTGTGGCTTAGTGGGCTAAGCTTCCACTTGTAGCACTGAATCCCATAGGAGGGCTGGTTTTGTTCTAGCTGTTCCACTCCTTTCAGATCGCTGTTTATGAATTAAAAATGAAAAGTGGGATTAAAACAAATAAGAAATAAGGGAAGTTGCTAATATTTCACATTGCAATTAGATGAAAACACAGAAATAAAAGAAACATAGGGCCCGGCAGCGTGGCCTAGTAGTTAAAGTCCTCGCCTTGAACATGCCCGGGATCCCATATGGGCACCTGTTCTAATCCCGGCCGCTCCACTTCCCATCCAGCTCTCTGCTTGTGGCCTGGGAAAGCAGTTGAAGATGGTCCAAAGCCTTGGGACCCTGCACTCGTGTGGGAGACCTGGAGGAGGTTCCTGGCTCCTGGCTTCGGATAGGCGCAGCACCTGCCGTTGTGCTCACTTGGGGAGTGAATCATCGGACAGAAGATCTTCCTCTCTGTTTCTCCTCCCCTCTGTATATCTGACTTTGTAATAAAAATAAGTAAATATTTTTTTTAAAAATTAAACTATACACCAAAAGAATGAAGAAGAAAATATGCTTTGCTTCTTAAAGTAAAAACAGATAATTTGAATATAGAATTTAAAAAAATGCTAAATTATCACTAGTTGCAACCTGGGAGGTCAGTCAAGGACGGTGCAAAGCCTTGGGACCATGCACCCATATGGGAGACCTGGATGAGGCTCCTGGCTTCGGATTGGCTCAGCTCTGGTAGTTGTAGCCACTCTGGGAGTGAACCCAGTGGATGAAAGATGTTTCTCTCTATATCTCCTTCTCTCTGTATATGGGCCTTTCCAATAAAAATAAATAAATCTTTAAAAATGTGTATTATGCCAAAGATTATGCACAGACTTCACTTTTTGCACCAAGTACATGCATGATTGAACTCCATTTTTATACAGTTTTCTGAAGTAACGGGTGTTAAGGAGCTCAGCCATTTTTCAAGCATGATAATAGTGCAGTCTTGCTGATGAAAATCAACAAATTGGGTCTCATACAGATTTTTTTTTTTAATCACGGGGATTGCTATGATATTCAGACAGCGGAATGCTGCGTGTCCTCAAGCGTTAGTGCTTTTCGCAGTTCCCCATCCCGGGAAGCGTCAGATACAGAGGTCATCCCAGCAACGTCCCTGTTTTCTTTCTCTTCCTTCTTGCTTCTCTTCCTTCCACACCGTCATCTTCTCACACATCCTTTAAAATCATGTGTAAAATAATTTCAAGGACCAACTTGTCGGAGTTCAGTCTCCTGCCGTGAGCTCTGCTTACAGATCTTGGACCAGAATCATGTCAGAGATGACTCTCCTCGTGTCTAAAGAATAGTAGCACATCCTAAATTTCAGCTAGTCACATGACCATTCCTTGGGAGGAACAACAGCAACAAGATTCTGACCTCACCGGGGGAGACATTGCTTCCCTAGTGATTCGCGGAGGAAGCCAGCACAAGAATTCTCTTTCTCTCTTCATTTCTCTTTCTCTGTCCCTCCAATTTCCAAAAAAAGGAAAAAAGAACAGGGAAAATGCCCTTTAATGCCCTTTAAGAACTACGAAGTCTACCTAACAAAGTTTTAGTT
This sequence comes from Ochotona curzoniae, assembly GCF_017591425.1. Classification (NCBI taxonomy): domain Eukaryota; kingdom Metazoa; phylum Chordata; class Mammalia; order Lagomorpha; family Ochotonidae; genus Ochotona; species Ochotona curzoniae. The sequence continues at coordinate 23,226,174 of NW_024467095.1, read as the reverse complement.
TTAGTTCCGGAAATGGTGTTTAACTTGTTATCACAGGTTGCCAATCTTAACTGATAAAGGTATAATTTATCATTCAACTCATTGTTTTCTTATAAAATTTGCATGAATTCAATCTAATTTGATCTTCAAACCAAGTTAGAGCACGCTGCTCAGAAATATTTTAGACACATTTTGTTTCCAGCAAGTTTTTTTTTTTTTTGTGATAAATACACCCCGTTTCTTTAGCTATTTTGATATGTATTAGCAGGTAATGGCAAGTATCCCCTTCTTCTCAACTCTAGTCTCATCTTTGCCAGCAACTTTAACAATATCTAGCTCACGTATATAAACACTGGAAATATGCTGCAGATAGCACAAGGAGTATTACTTCCTTTGTTGCATACATTGCAATTTTTAAGGAGATGCAATTCCTTTATTATTTCAATAATACTTTGCTTTGTATTGAATCTAAAGAGAATAATATTGCCTGGTTTTCTGCTCTACCCCTCAACAGGTGCCAGTCTGTTGAAGTCATCATGCTTTGACATTTTATCCTTGAAATCTGCATTCATATTCATAGTAAATATCGCTTTATTTTTACTGAACTTTTAGTTTTGACTCCACTTTCCACCCTCATTTTCATTATGTTACAAGTTAAAAGGACAATGTTTTGAAATTGGGTAAAAACAGTGAGATAATAACACTACATGTTATGAGAACGATTGGGTCACCAGCACGTGCCACTTGACACCGAGAAGGTGCAGAACATTCAAGAAGAATGAAATAACTCAACCATGTTGTTTCAGCATTCCCTCGTTAGAGCTGAGTCATCCACCGTGTGCAGTTCAGGTCACAGGGAGGGTATTAGAATGCCTTTCCACTGCAGAAACAAACAGGTTCACAATTTGAAGTGAATAGACTTTTCTACATGGAGACACAAGTAGAAGAGAAAACGAAGCAGGGAAAAAGAGAGAGAGATAGAAGTGCTACACAGAAAGTGACAGCTAATGTATTCATTTTCATTAATGCTTTCTTCCGGGTGGTGATTTTTCTCTGCATAACCCAAGCATTCTTTATATTATGAAGTAGTGTAAGTATTTAAACTAAGGTAGTGGCCGAACTAAATGGAATAACCAAACTAGAGCCTTACATTAAGTAACAATAACAGGAATGGAATATAAACCCAAAGAGTTCCTTTCTAAAATAATTGAATTCATAACCCATGACTTTGATTTTTCAAATTTTATTCATTCTTTTTATGATGATTTTCTAAATTAGCTTTTTGCAGCCAATATGTCAAAAATACTTGATAGCCCAAATTTTCCCATTATAGAACTGCTTTGATAAAGTAACTCTGCAGTCAAATGGATAATTGCAGACAAAAAAGGAAATAATTGCAAATTTAAGCAAGTATGTATAGATTATCTCAAGAATAAGAGTTAATAATTGGATGTAGACATTTCCATGTTGCTATGTGAGACAGGAATCTTAGTGAGGTTACAAATAATTAGATTGGACTCTGTGGCTAAATCCCTGCCTTGCAAGTGCCAGGGTCCCGTACGAGTGTCAGTTCATGTCCTGGCTGTCCTCTTCCCATCCATCTCCCTGCCTGTGGCCTGGGAAAGCAGTAAAGGTTTTGAATGGCAAAGCTAGAGGTGTATAAGAAACTTTAGATATTTTGTGAGCAGAAGAAGAGTGGCATCGTTATCAACTGATATAGAAAAAAAAATGGATGGCACACTTTCAGTGAAGATCTTCACGTCAGACTTGGATTTGCTTGTGTTGTACTATTCATTCAACATCCAGATAGGGAAATTAGCCAGTTGGATGAACATCCAGTTAGGGAAATTAGCCAGTTGGATAAAATTAGCCTGTGGTTAATGCTGGTCCTGCAGTTGAAATTTAGAGGTTGCTAGAATCAGGGATTAAATCTTGGGGGCACATGGTAGATGAAAGAAAGAGAGAGTGAGAGAGAGAGGATGGAAGAGAGACAGGGAGAGAGAGGAAGGGAGAGAGAGGAAGGGAGAGAGAGAGAGGGAGAGAGAAAGGGAGAGAGAGAGAGAGGGAGAAAGAAAGAGGGAGAAGTGGAAGAAAAGGATGGGAAAGGGAGGAAGAGATGGAATGTCACAGAGATTATATCATTGTAGCAGATAGTTCTTACCATCCCTGTAATTAAGTACAAAAGACTGACTTGTGTCTGCTTTCCCGGAACTCTGCCTTGTTAGCTTCTCCATGGCTTTCTTACACAACATGCTGGTTTGTGTGTTGCCAAATGATCCATTGGGAGTTTATCAAACCAGTTCTATAAAGGTATCTAATGCGACGTTTAATCAATGACTTGAGAAAGCAAAGTTTCGTTTAATAACCTCACCCAAAGGAAAAATTCCTACTTACAATCTTGTAAATATTCTCAAACAAAGTACCCCCCTGTTGAACTCCGAGATGATTACAGGCTTTCTGGGTTGTCAGTTAAAAAGGATGAAGTTAGCAATAACTTAAAAATATTTTTTTTTCAGTGTAAGAATGAAATACTTCGGGTAGGTACTAAAATTATTCACATTTATTTCAAATTCAAAGTGATTTGGACATCTTATATTTTCTCTGCCACCAAGCAACATTACTTGAGAAGAAGTAAGAGCCTCAAAGCCAACTGACTGCCCCCCTTGTTTTTCATCCAAGAAATTGAGATAATATATGGCAGTTTAATATTGCTAGGTTCAATAGTTATTACTTATACAGAAGTAGTTGACTAACATAAGGAAATCTTGGTGAGTGGCGAAAAAAAGAGAGCTCAGTCATCTTAAAATGAAGGTTATGATCATACTGAAGCAACATTTCATTGAAAGCAATGATTAGGAAATACCTTGACGTTGAAACATCTTGTTTATTTTTCTTTTAAATCTGGTGTAGAGTACATTGTGATCTCTTTTTCTTTATTTAAAAATTTGTCACAGGTGACTTTTTAAAAATAACATTAAATTATTTTTCCTCTAGTCTGAAAGTTAAAACTATTTCATATTATGCCCTTGTTGCATCTCTATGTTGCCATGGTGACAAGGTAGTGCTTCCTGTGCTGCAGTCAGTTATGCCCTTGTTGCATCTCTATGTTGCCATGGTGACAAGGTAGTGCTTCCTGTGCTGCAGTCAGTTATGCCCTTGTTGCATTTCTATGTTGCCATGGTGACATGAATAGTGTTTCCTATGCTGTAGTCAGTGTTCTGAAAGATGTACCTGTCATTGATTAATTTAATTTTAATAACCAAAATTATTTACTATTATTATTACTTTTATGTAGGAAAACTGAGATACTTGGGTAAGGTAATTTGGCCCAAAGGGCAAAACTAATAAGAAACACATCAGTACATGTTTTAAAAGACACTGAGTCCTTGGTCTTAGTGAATATAAAAATTTTCACTGCTGCATATTGTTTCCACAGCCACAAAATCTAGATTCCTATTTTAGTGTTTGGACTAGTGATATTTTTAATATAAGAGTATAATATTTTATTGTTTGGAGCTTTATTGTTCTTTTTTTTCCATGAACTGCTTTGCTTGCAAATCTGAGTAATCATAGTCAGTCTCCATGTTAACAATAAAGCTTACCCTCATTTGATCAACTGATTCCCTCTGGAAGTTTCTCCATCAACATGAATTTAGATCTTGTTTCTTTTTCATGTACATCTTACGTTGTTTTGAATCTCTTCGTTTCTCTGTTTCCATTTTCCTGACTATATCATTGGAGTAATATTAAATATTACCACGGACTTGATGAAGATTAAAAAAATACTACTTTCCTGATGTTATGGATTTCAACATTTTATGAATTGAATTTGTTGCTAGGTGGTGCTTTTCAGCCCTTGATGAAAATGTAAATTAATAATGTGCTATCTCAAAAATTAAAAAAAAATAACTAAAAGGAACTGTTGCATGTAAAGTACTAATACGCACTGCAGTCTGTCAGCCATGCACTAAGAGATAGTCCCACCTTACTTTTGAATAGTTTTGTATTAGTGCCTAAGTTTCAATCTTTTCCTTTTTATTTTTTTTGCCATCTATAACAGAATCCATATGGCAGCAACATGTGCCCTTAGAAAGCACCAAAACTAGAGGCATCCTTTACGTTTTTACATTTTTATTCTATCTTTTGGGGATTTTGGCACTTTTACTGCCCCAATCATCTAACCATTATTTTTCCTGATGTCTGTTGCGATGTCTTTTACTGGTACCTCCCCATTCTGTCAGTTTGTTATTGTTGTTGTGATGCTAAAATGAGTCAATCAGTCACCAAGAGTCATTCCAAATGCCCCGTGTGACCCTGGGGAAGCTGGGAGGACTAAGGGTTGTTAATTAATGCAAAAATAGGCATTTTTTTTGGACACATTTTTTTTTTCCTAAACAAAAACTTTTTCTTGAATAAAACCAAGTGGAAATCAATGCCTGGAGGTGAGCAGCATAGTGACTTAAGTCACCACTTGGAAAGTGCACATGACGTATTGCTTTTGATGTAGCTTGAGTCACAGCTGCTTCTGAAGCAGGTTCCTGTTACTGTGTATTCTGGGGGCAGTGGGTGATGTTTGTCACCCAGCTGGGAGGCCCAGGTGGGATTCCAGGCTCCTACGTTCAGCCTGGCTGTGGTCAGCGTCTCGAGAATGAAACTGATCTTTGGATCTCTGTATTTTTTTTCCCTTGAAAATGAAATGGGCATGAATATGATTTTATCAGTTGAGGAATATGGTTACATTGACAGCTGAGGAGCTTTCAGTCTTTACAGGAGTTCTGTCTTCATCATTTTTACCCCAGGATAATGAGATCTAAATACTCATGTTAACTCGTTATAAAGAAAATACTATTTAAGTGGTTGGTGTAAGGTGAGGAGGCATCAGAATAAGCGAGGTGACTGGCAGGGGAAATGGATCATTTGCTTGTTGAATTTACATCTGTCTTTCAGATGTGCTGCATTTTTTAGTTTCCTGTTTTCATCATGTGATCAGCAGTGTCTGCCCGCCAACATTTGTATCTTGTCGCATAAAGAGATTGTAACTCTAATGCCACTTAGTAACTTTAATAGCATTGGATGCCCTACCGTTCACCATCCCCAGCTCTCAAATGTCACTGCCATACCATTCATTAATTGATCAATTAATTTGATGGAATGCACACAGGTAAACGCGGTGAACATACAAAGAAAATGCCATTTCTGACTCGCTTGGTCTTCGGTAGTGGTGTTAAACCCCGGCTTTCATGACAAGTTGCTGACTTGCTACCTTTAATGGAAGTAGAGGATTACAAGTTTCACGACTTTCTTATGGCATGCTATAACGGACTGGAAAGCAATGTGAACGTTTAGCAGGTGTTAGATATTATCTAGCCCAAACATGCACTCAGGATGATATATATCAATATTATTGATTCTATCTATCTAATCTATCTGATTATCTACCTACCTATCTATTTATCTAATCTACCATTTTGCCTATAGTGAGACCACCTTAAGTCAGAACTCCACCAGAATAGGTGAGTTATGCTGGTGTTTTGACTAATTCATTTTCAGGAAAAGTGCTGATCACACACATCAACAAATGTTAGAAGAATTGGGTATTTCCCAACATATAGAGTATGCTTCTTTGCTAAATTGTTGTAGATACCATTAAGGAACTATTTCAGAGTTTCCCCAGGATGTATAGATTACAATGTTATAAGTCTTGTTTTCAAGGGATGAATTCTTTTTAAACAAACCAGAATCTTTTATTTTTCAAACCAGAATCTTCATGTATTGAATTACCAGTGTATAAACAGCAAGTGAGAGCTCATAATTTTCTACTTCAATGATTAACAATGTCATTTTGTGGTCGAGTATCAACTCAGGGACTGCTAGCTCACCTTGAGGTAGAGCTCTCACTTCATGCTTCTGTATCAAATCATCCTGATTGTTGCGTTGGGATCTGAAGGTATTTTGGGGTTATGTTATTACTCTATGTCACTCTTACCTCCTGCACATTTTGACATACTTGTCAACGCTCTCTTCATATAGTTTTGTATCTTCTCTTTCCACACCTTAGACCATCAAGACCACCCAGCTTCAAAGAGAGCATCTCAACAATGTCTTTTGCACTCGCTGGGTTTAATCCTTGGTCCTGTAAAGCATTTCTGGTTAATACCCATCTCAGTATTCATACTAGGACACTACTCTCAACATTTACATTCATAAATGTTTACATAGTTCTCCTAATTTAATTTCTAGATTAATTTCTGAAATCCCTCTGTGGAGTAACCTAATTGTTTCTTGTGCCAGGTATTAATTTGTTGCCTCTCATCTCTAAATCTGCCCCATGTGTCTTACTTTGTAAAATTGGACCAGGAATCAGTAAACATTTCTTATTTGTCAGCCAGTGCAATGTCATGCCTCACCAGTAAACAGTTGTCACAGTGATTCTGAGAAGGACGTAGGTCCATCTCCTGGCTCCAGTAAGCTCGTACCCTTCAAATAACCTGCTAGAAGCTTATTTGGAAAGGCAGTGCATTTTCTCCAGCAAATTTTCCTTGCCAGTCCTATCATATATTTCCTAAGTACCATTTTCAGCCTGTTGACTCCTGGGCATAAAATTTCCTGCTCCTGAGGCTTTATTTTATATCTGGATAGCTTCGATGAGGGAAAACATAGGACTTTGCCTTTACCGTCTCATTGGTCTCATACTTGCCAACCTTGGCCCCTTAGCCATGGGCCACATATTCCCTAGCAACTCAACAAACTTTTCTAGCGTCGTTGAGCTCTTGCTCTCTCTCCTCTAGGAAGACTGAATCTCTTGGGGGAGGCAAGCCTTTGTCCAAGTTTATTTCTTCCCCAGCTGCATTTCTGTGAGCACTAGGATATTCTATAAAATGTAATTTATTCTTATTCAGTAGATTTTCCCTCTTCATCACTATGTTTTATATAATTTTTCTTTCTTACAAATACTTATCTAATTTCTGTGTCCTGAATTGGGTCGTGACACCGAGCAGGTTTGAGGAAAGTCCCCTGGCTATAAACTCTAAACATTGAGCTTTGGAATCAGTTCAGTCATGTTCATGGCGGACTCTTTGCCAGTGGAAATCAGAGTACCAACAAGGCATACGTATAGATTCAACTTGAATAGGTCATGCCAAGCAACTCTGCAACATTTTCATTTGCATTTACAGTCTTATCAGTACGTGACTTTAAACTTTTTTATTTATTATTTGAGAGATGGAAGGCGAGAACTCTCACACACTGGTTTACTCCCCACATGGCTGTTTTTACCAGAGTTGTGTCAAGTAGAAACTAAGATTCAAGTCTCCTGGGTGGATGGCAGGAATCCAATTACTTGAGCCATTACTGATGCCTGTAGGGTCTACATTAACAAGCAGCTGGAGTCAAGAGCCAGAGGTAGGAACTGGATTCAAGGGCTCTTATAAGAAAGCTGGATGTCCTAACAGCTTGACTAGATTCCTGCTCTAGCAGTGTGTTAGAGTACCTGCTACCATATCTTCCTCTAAGTGCCTGCCTTTATGTACCCTCTTGACTTCAGTTATTCTAGCATGTATATCTTGGTGTTCAACTCTAGTTTTAATAAATATTTAGATTAGAGCTAATGTGACTTAATAACTTTCATATGCTTATTGGCCATGTGAGTATATTTGAATCATTTCCTGTTCAAATTCTTTGCCGTTTTTCTATTGACTTAGCTGCTTTAGCCTTTTGCTATTGTGGTTAAGTTGCTTGCATATTCTGTAAATTTTATGCTGTATTATTTGTGTACCATACAATTTTTTCTTCTAGTCTCTATAGATACAACTTACAAAAATACAAAAAAGCCAAAGACATACATGTGTATTAAACTATAAATTTAAAAAATTAATATAATTTACATGAGTTGTCCTACTTTTATGGACTTAGAGCATACAACAGGAAGACCTATCAGCTTTCCAACTCTTATCTCTGAATTTAAGGTCTCCTTTGTAAGTTGAAAAGCTACTTCCAATATTCGGATGGAAGAACAGCAGTCTTAAAGAAGAAACATGTTCAGTTTTACACTGAAGAATCACACCTCGGGCCAGTGTTGGGGCATCCACTGTGATCCCTGCACCTCACTTGGTTCTGTTTCTGCTACTCCACTTCCTATCCAGTTCCCTGCTTTATGGCCTAGGAAAACAGTGGAAGATGGCCTACATCCTTGGGCTCCTGTACACATTTGGGAGATCAGCAGAAGCTCTTGGTTCCTGGATTTGCATTGACTCAGCTCCAGCCCTCGTGGCCCATTGGGAATAAGTCAGTGAAGAAAAGGCTGTCTCTCTCCCTCTCTCTTTCCTTCTCTCAGTAACACTGCCTTTCAAGTTAAAAAAAAAAATAAATGAAGTTTCTATTAAAAACTGAATCACGTATTTTTTTCAATGTAATTTTAGCAAAAATCTGTATAGAAGCACAATGAAAAACAACTGAGACGTTAATAAATGTAGCCAACACGATTCTTCTCAATAGATTGCCAAGTACCTAGCAAGAACTGATTGACAGTTCTTCGACTTCCACATTTATGCAAAAACATTTGCTCTTCAAGCTTCTTATGTTACTGCTCTTTCCATTCTGTTATATCCCCTGAATACCACTCATTTAAAGAAGTTTTGAGTAGTTCTTCATATATATATCTGTGACTCACAGCAGGATTTTTTATGAGTCTACTGTACAGTATTTATTTCCACAAGAATTGTGATACATTTTATTTTCCAAATTGCTTCAAGACCTAATTTAACATGCCACCATCCAAAATACAGCATGTTCCCTCTATTCCCCTATAAGCCAATTAATTCCTTCTCTATTCAAGACTATGACACTCTATGGAGATCAACTGTAGTGTCTCTTTTGCGGATTAGTCACATAACAATGGATGTTAAATGAAAAGGGGAGACCATTTTACTTGATTAACTGTGTTCCTAATAAAAGCACAGTGTTGCAGCAGATTTATGTATTTTCAGTGAAAGAACTACTTAATTTCCCACAGCTAGCTTTATGGAGAATATCATTGCCCATTCATAGAAACCAGCAAGAGTCACTGCTAATAACATGCCTACTTTTGGAGATACTGTTCAGCTTTTGAGATTACTTAAAAAGATCATGCCAGTTTTAGCTGATACTCCCCAAAGGAAAAAATGAAGCTTCCATTACAATCATCATTCACATATGTGTCAAATTTCATCATGTTCTCCTCCCTGCTGATTAATGTAATTAATCTTAAAACTAGTTTCACATTTTGCTACAATTAAAGGCAACTTACCGCTAAAATGATCTTAAATGTATGAATTCTCTTTCAAGTATGCTAATTTTTCTCTCTTCCTGCTTGTTCATCTGTTTCATGTTAATCTTGAGGAATTCATCCTGGAAAAATTAATAGAAGCTGTTCTTCAAAGAATCAGGTGTGGAAATTAAATGAAAGACTAGCTAATGTGCTTGAATGTGTATTTTATTCCTAGGTTCTTAGATCACAAATAAGATGAATGTCACAATTTATGTTGATATTTTATGTTTGGAATAAGATAGCTGTGAGAAGGGAAGGGCTAGCTGACACACTTTCATTATCAGAAACTTTAGTCCTTGCTTTAAGAGCTAGGAAACAAGAAGTCACTCTTCATAGGGTCTTGAGAAGGACTGAACAAGGCCAGGTATAGCCAAGGAGAAGGCTTGCTCTTCCAGGTAAGTGGCAAAAGGCCCTTGCCACATTGGAACTTGTTGAATTATCCTCTGAGTGCTGGGTTTTTCTTTGTGTTAAGTCGTCCTTCTAGTCTGCTGACTGCAAATGGTATGTACTCACTTGAGGGCCAAGCTTGTGCAAAAGTTTCTAATCAATGCATAATCATACTGCAAATCAAAAAATAAAAGGAGGTTGAGGGACAAACAGAAATGAAATGTCAAACCTTTGTCTTTTGAGATAAGTTTGGCTAAAACGTTACACTATTTGCTGAAGACCCATTCAGCGTCTTCAATGAGCTCACCATTTATACAAGAGTGAAAGAGAGGAAAATTCTTGAAGGCAAAAACATGTGCATGCAGACTACACATTTGCCATGAAACAGTGACTGCTACAATGGTGAGATAGTGGCTGCTCTTCAATAGAAAATATGCAAACACAGGCATGCTTGATTTTGAATTCAGAAACTCATAGACAAATAAATAAAAGGAAACGGAAACACTATGAGCGTACAACATATTAATTTGTGTGGCTGCTGATTGTCATCTTTAGCACTGGCAGCTCTTGAGTCCTTAAAGGTCCACGGCTTACCCTATAAGGAAAGCATGGTCAGAGCTTCAGATACACAGAATGCTATGGGAGATGCGCTCACAGCCTTATGAAAGCACGGATGTTACAAAGCTCTCTTTGTGTAGAAGGAATTGGTGAGCGTCTCTGTTGAGATGCTGGATTCATGTCCTACAAATGTTATTGCTCTTTCGTTGTTCTTCCCTATCGAGAGGAAGCCACACCAGAGAGTGCTAAATGCTTAATGCTCTTAGTGAGATTTCAAAATGTTGGGACTCTAGGATGGATAGTTAACCTTAGTCACCTTCTCTCTTGCAAAACTGGAATATTTGCAGTTTTGTCCTGCTTCAATGCTCACCATGGTTTGCCAATACCTCCAAGAGATTTCTCCCTGTGACACTGGAAAGCACTTAGTTTCTTCCTTCTAGCCATTTTTGAGAATTATTCACATATTGATTTACAATTGAGTCACAATTCAACACTTCTTGCTCCATTTTTCACTTAGTCTCATATTTAAGAACATGTTCGTTGTTATTTTATTTTTTCCCCCAAAGAGTGTAACTTCAGCAGGATGAATAGTGCCAACGATTTAGTCGCCCTTGAGTATGCTTCATGCTTCTTAACTCCTTTATTAAGTGACAGCAAAGCCTTGATATGCGACTTGGATATATTTACTTTCCATTGATAAAGTTCTATCTATAGGGGGAAAATACAATGGGAGGATAAACACACACTTTTTCTTTTACTTAAAGCCTTGGGATTTAGTTATTGTTACCTGTGAGAAATATTACAAATGTTACTTGCTTCCATTCAAACATGGTTTTTAACTTTGTTTTACTCTTGCCGCCCACTTGAGTGTGGGACATGCGGCTACCTAAGCAAAGGAGCAGGTCAAGAAGAGATGAGAAGGATTAACTCTAAACACTCCGAGGCCGAAGGCGTGTGTCCCAAGTGGGTGTCTTAGCTACTGTACCGAAGGCCAACGCTGTGCCACTCTGCTGTTCTCTGGGTGTGTTTTAGCTCAGACTAAAAAGCAAGGCACTTGTGTGTGGCCTAATTTGGCTGAGTGAAATATTTGCAGGATATACTCGCTGAGGGTTAATGCCTTTGTACATTGCTAGTCTTAAACATAAATGATTTAAATCATCCTTTTCAAATGTATTGATTTATTTATTTGAGAATACAGAGACAAGAGAAAGAGCAGCAGCAGAGAGAGAGAGAGAGAGAGAGAGAGAGAAAGAGAGAGAGAGAAAGAGAGAGAGGGAGAGAGAGACAGAGGGACCTTCTATCCACAGACTTCCTTCCCCAGATGTCTGCAGTGGCCAGGGATGGGCCTGGAGGAGGCAGGAGGCAGGGATTCATCCGTATCTCACAGGTGGATAAGGAGCCCAAGTACAGGGGTCATCCAAGGCATATCATCAACAGGGAGCTTGTTTGGAAGCAAAACAGCCAGAATTTGATGTGATGCTAATGTCATTTTTATATGGTATTTATTTGCTTAAAATCCATGTATCAGTATTTAGATGTTTTACTTCAGCATTAGCATTTCTAATTCATCACAAACACTGTTGTGTCCTACCTGTAGCTGCACTGCACAAAAAGGATGCGCTAATAAAGCAGATGAGGGATAAACACACAGCACAATATTCCTTCAGCAGGCACAGGAACATCCAAGGTTCAAGGGAAGGTGAAAGGTTCAAGGGGAAGTGGAGTGAAAAGATAAGTTCATCTTTGTCCCTAAAATTTTGAAATCCATTGATAATCTTTCCATAACGCACATTTCTCATGAACTTTTAAACATTCGTACATCAAAGCCAATTTTGGTCTCATTTCATTCTCTATAGATTTTTCAAAGCAATCGTGTGTAACTGCAAATGTGTTTTTTTTTTCCTATCCATTAGCTGATTGTGTATGTGCAGCAATGAGAAACTAAGAATCTGTTAAAAATAATGCCTGTGGTCCTCACACAACAGTGCTGGGTGAAGGCATAGCATTTCAGGAGCTACAATTCCGTTCCTTCAGGCACACATGTGACAGGTGCAATGGAAAAAGATTGATGTAATACAAATGTATCAAGAGGGTTGTCAGCTTTTCTTGCTTTTTGCTGAGTAACCTCGGGGAAAAGGAGAAATAACCAACTGAAACACAGCTGTGACATCAAGAGAACGCAAGGGAAAAACAGAGAATTCTGCTAATGTCACAGCAATGTCACTTAAACCCTAGCAGCACTGCGGAGGAAGAAAATGTCCAAAGAGAAGAAGAAAAAAAAAAGAAAGTGTATTTTTGAGGTATCTTTTCACATTTAGATTTTTTTAAATTACTCATAATGTTCAGTTCTGTAAAAAAAACATAGCAAAAATATTAGGATAATGGATGCACAAAAACAAAACTTGCAAGATATTTGATGACAAGGTGATAACTTATCAAGTACAAACATCTGAGCATTTTCTAATTTTGTTGAAACTGGACAAAAGCTCGGCTAGTTTCCTATATAAAGTCTTGGGATCCATTGTTCGATCGTTTCTTCTTAAAATCCATAGTTAACTAATGATGATCGACAAAGCCATGTCTTCTGGAATGTTCTGGGTTTCCACAGTCAATAAGGAAACTGAACATGGCAAGAACAAAAACAAGGCTTGTTTTTGAGCGGCAGCCTGAGAAATCTCATCGCAGCATGTCTAGGTGGTTAGGTGGTCCCGGGAAATGCAGCCAGAGCTCCTGGGCGCAATGCAATGGGATGAATTTAGGACTTAATATCAAAATACTGGGGATCAAGAACTCATATATTAGCTCCTATGGTTGCACTTGACTATGCAGTGTTATTCCATAGTTATTTTGATGAAAACAGTCATACCTACTTTGGAAAACATCCTCTTTTAAAGCGAACACTTGGTTAAAATATAACAACTATTGAAAGCTAACATATAAATACATGACTGGAATTTCATGACTTGACTATTCTGAGGATCAATAGACACTTCAATCAACGGAACACTTACTAACACTGGAAAAGCCATGCTTATGTTCTCCGCGAGTCTCTACATTCCCACAAGTAAACATCGTAATATTTGTTTTCAAATTTTTAAAACTGAGCTAAAGTTTTAGCCATACAGAGCCCGGCACTGTAGCCTAGCAGCCAAAGTCCTCCCCTGGCACAAGCTGGGATCCCATATGGGTGCCGGTTCTTATCCTTGCAGCCCTGCTTCCCAATCAGCTCCCTGCTGGTAGCCTGGGAAAGCAGTAGTAGAGGATGACCTAAGGCCTTGGGGACTCTGCACCTGCATAGGAGACCCAGAAGAAGCTCCAGGCTCTTGGCTTCAGATCGGCGCAGCACCAGCTGTTACAGCCACTTGGGGAGTGAATCAACAGATGAAAGATCTTCCTCTCTGTCTCTCCTCCTCTCTATACATCTGACTTTCCAATCAAAGACATCTTTAAAAAAGTATTAGTTACAGAGAGGACTAATGTTTTAATATATAATTAGATCTTAGAGGAAATGCTATCTGCTTTCCCCCTTTTATTATGATACTAGCTGTTGGCTAGTCATGTCAGCTTTATTTACATTCTTCTGCAACTAATTCGGTAAGGATTTCCGTTATCTGTTGAACATGTTGATTGTGTCTACTGAGAGTATCACATCATTGTTTTTCCACTCTGTTGGTGTGGTTTGTCACACTTATTGATTTGCAAATGGTTAACCACTCTGGTACCCAGGGGAAAACCCCGTTTGGTCCTCACCATGTGATCATTTGAGCACAGTGCTGAATTTAGTTAATATTTTGTTTGATCTTTTTTTCAGCTCTGTTTATCATGGATATTCATGTGTAAGTTTGCATTTTGTCTTTTTGTTCTCAAATTCGCGCTGCCTTCCTAAAATAGGTCTGGAGAAGTTCCTTCCCTTCCAGGAGGCTGGCATACATCAAAGACGGGCAGAGCCATTTCCTCTAAACTTTTGGTAGTTTCCTTTGGATAGTCATCGGGTCCTGACCACTGCTTTGATGGGGAACTTGGTTTCAATCTTATTACTTGTTATACAATTCTTTAGATTTTTTTATGTCTGCTTGATTTTTCTTGGTAGGTTTGATAGATTCATTTTTCTGAATTGTCCAGTTTGTTAGTTCATTTTTCCTTACAGCTTACTTTTTTACTATGCATTTCATTGATTTTTCTCTAGAAGAGTAACAGTTCTACATAATTAAAATACTGAGTTTATTTCACATGTATATTTTTGTCTCCCCACCATTTCCATGTCTGACCACTAACATAACATATGTGTCCTAACATAACGTTCCATAAATATCTAAAACCAAGCAAAGGGTGGAGTTCCATCTTTTAAAAACTAAACAGGCATTTTGGACAACACATTCTTGGCGATGGAACCTGGACAACATTTATCAAACACGGCAGCGAAAGTTCTCACTCTATATTATAAAAAAAGGCCAGCCAGATATCAATTGTTACGGAAATGAAATAAGACGGAAAATTTTAACAAACTGCTTAAACTATTTTCTTAACGAAACTCCCTCCACTGCCAAAGATCTTGACTAGCCTCCCGGTCAGTCATCCGGAAGCAATTCTTCACATAATTGACAAATTTGGCTTCCACTTTGGGAAGAGAACCACCTTTTTCTATACTTGCTTGCGTTTTTGCTTTAATGTCTTCTACAGAACTGGGTCCTTTGGTGTCTTTGGGTTTTTTTTTTTTTTCTGATTTTTGGATGATTCTTGCCCTTTTGATCTTGGTGTCGGTGGTTTGGAGTCTTTTCCATTCTGGTTTGATTTCTCTGCATTCTCGTGCAGAGTTCTTCACTGTGGCTTTTTCTTCAGCTTCCGCGTGATCATCTTCATCATCTTCATCATCCTCATCCTCATCTTCATCAGCAGCGAGCTTTACTCTTTTGGGGGGTACCCTGCTGCCACCGCCAGGGGCTGATCGCTTTCCAGACGTGGTTAACAACTCCGCATCCTTCTGCTCTTTAGCTTCTGACTCTGCATCTTCCTCCGCAGCTACTAAAGGTTGCCCACTAACGTTGACAGGCTTCCAACCACACTTCAGTCTTAAGCCCACAGGTGATGTTATTTCGAAGCCTCCAAGGGAAACTGTTGGCTGTGCAGACATCTTCAAGGCTGCCAGTGTGACTTGAATTGAACTGTCATAATAGTCCATGGCCTCCGCTTTAACAATGGGCACACAGCTAGATTGGAAGTATATTAGCTTCTATCAAAAGGTGCACTGATTTGCAATGCTGGCATAACAAGAGGATGTTTAACCAGTGGTATCATGATGCCAGCCTTTTAAATTTTTTTTCCCACATAACACCATTATGAAGGCTTTATTAGTAACTCAGATTTGCAAGTCAAAAAAGCACTAACTTTGATTTTCTGGGTATAGAAACCAGGTAGGGGTTGATTTAAGACAGCAGAACTGAAATCACTCAAAAGTTAAAACGTTGTCATATTCTCATATATGGAGGCAAACATAAAACCCCAGAGTACTTTTCTGTGTATAACAGCACACAACATTTCAGCTTATAAAGCTGCAAATTATGAAGTTATTGTGAAGATATATTTAACAGTTAATTACTTTAAGGATTTATTTTTTTCTTATTTGAAAGATTTAAAAAGAGAAAAGGGGAAGAGAGTGAGATCTTCCATCTGCTGGTTTGTCCCGGAAATGCCCTCTGTAATTGAGGCGAGGACAGATCAGATCCAGGAATCTGGAACTTGCTGTGCTGCCACACTGGCCTTTCAGACAGCATGAGCATGTGAAGGCATGTAGAGCTAACTTAGCCAAAGAAGGTAAAGGTAGGTAGGTGGCAGAAAGTTGAGAATCTGAATGCTTCAATGGATGGGATTCTGTGGTTAAGACACTTGTGGCAAGCTCAATGGTAATGGAAATCTGTCGGTGTTACTTGGGAGAGAGGTGGCATTTCAAAATCCGATCATTGTTGTGCTGAGTTCTTCCTCCAAGCAAGACAATTTTTCATTGCCTTTTCTTTTTTCCTTGGATGCCAGAGCGAATTGTTCAATGTAGAATGGAAGTATGGCATTGATAATATCTTTTTGTTTCTGTCAGTTCTAAACGTGAGGCAAGCCACCTTACAGAGGCTCTGGCAGCTGTGTGTTCATTTCTCAAAGCCATCTTATTTTTTTTAGGCGCGATCAAACATGGTTTCTTTGCGAAAGGATTAGGTTGTTGATCCATGCTTGTATTGTAGAACTATTTTGCTGCAGCAGGGTTTTGACAAGTAGTTTTCTTTCAAAAGCTGAAGCATTTAATGCTTTTCTCAAAGATAATGCCTACTTAGGCAAGGTATAACTGGAGAAATATTCAATGAATGCAATTATCCGTGATTGGGAATCAGCACCGGAATTCTGCAAACCTAAGTAGGGAATTGGCTTTCCATGTTTGCCCCCAAGACACCCCATTTCCTCCTGAATAAAGTGCTTGCCATTGCAGTGGAAGGTCTCCTTTCTCTATAATCAGTTTATTTCATCAGTATCCCCGAAGAACTCAGCGATGCTTTGTTATTCTGAATGAAGTGTTAACCAGTATTTAATTTAAACAGGTTGAATGTGGGAAGCTTGATACATGTGGGTCCATTTTAATTCACCAGAAGATGCCTGTAGCTTTGAGTTTATTCTAAATCATTTACCTAACATCCTTCCAATATCAGTTAGGAGCAATTTGAACTGAGTTACTCAGCTTGAAATCAGAAATCAATACTACTCAGTGTGTGTTGCTAGTATATAACAAGAGAATATATATAGTAGATATATATAGGATACAGTATATAACCAGAGAAGAGGCAGTGAGGGTCAGCTTCTCCAGGACACTGGAACACATGGTCATGTGCTCTAATGTTATAATCTTTGCTCAAATGTTTGCTTCTCAAATTCTCAAGGATTATTTCCTAAATTTCTCTGACCCAACTAATACTCCCAGATTCTCTTTAACTCTTCACCACACTTTTTGCTTAGAGCTGGTATCTAGTCTACTGTGTATCTGCTTATCTTTCCTTGTTGCAATGCAGTAAGCCTCCTGAGAATAAGTATTATTTTTTTTAGCTCTCATGCGTATTGTCACTGGCCCCCTTATGGCAGGACTCAAATATAGCTGATACTAGTTGATAATTATGAAGTTACAGAAGGCATTTGCTAAAGTGCTTTATAATTTTTTCAAAAAATAAATCTACAGAATGTTACAAAGTCCCCTTGCATTCTTTATTCATTTCATGAGTCTGTCTTGCACAATTATAGTGCAATATCAAAACCAGGACAGACATTTGGCCCAGCGATGAAGATTCCAGTGAAGATTCCTATAGCCAAGAACAAGTGTGGTAGCACTGCACATTGAGCCACGCCTTGCAATGCCAGCATCGATAACGGAATCCTATGCAAGACCCAGTTCTGTTTGCATTCTAACACTGCTAATATGCCTGGGAAGGCAGCGAGAAGGATCCTGGTTGTTGGATCCCTGCCATGCATGTGGAGAACAGGATGGAGATCCAGGCTCTTGGATGTAGCCATCTGAGGAATGAATCACCATTCAGAATACCTTTCATCTCTTGCTGTCACCTGCCTGCCATAATAATCATAAAAAAACAGGGTCCAAATCACAAATTAGAACTCTGACTTTGCTTCCTGGCCCCGGTGCAGGATTCTAGATGCTTTCTTTGCAGACTCTGGAAAGCATTCATGAAACTCCAAGTTGTGCATCGTGTCACCCCACAAGGAGGAACTGGGTTCAGTTCCCAACACCCAGATTTATCTGCCGGCCACCATAGCAGACATTTGGGAATAGAAGCAAAAGATGAGTGTTTTCCATGTCTTTCTACCTCTTGAATGACAAAATCATGATCTGGAAATTAATGGTGATATAACACTGTAAATACCGTTCTATGACATGTGTATTACCACCATCACCATTGAAGAAACAGAACTATCTGATCCTTGCAAATATCTTCCTCATGCCCCCCGTATACAATCCATCTTCCTTTGTCATTGTCATCATCCATAACCTCAGGCCCTCACTCACATGTTCTCTGCAATTGCATTATTTCGAGTGAACCACACACACAGGTTTGAGGTTTTTTGTTTTCACCCACAAATGCCCTTCACACCCCTCTGAGTCCTGCAGGAATCAAACATCCATCATTTGACAATTCTGACTTCTAATCCATGATATGTTGGTAGTGAAATTTTAAAATCGTTGACCAAATAGAAAACTACTTGTTTCTGAAATTTTGTCATTACAAATAAAGCTTTTATTAATGTCATGAATTTTCATTTCTATGACTTAAATATCCATAACTAAAATAAATGAGCAAGATCGTAGATAATTTTAGCACTTTTACGAAACTGCCAAAGTGGGCATGCGCACACATACACGCACGCACGCACGCACACCCTCCACAGTGGCTTTACTGTGTTGAATTGCTTCAAAATATGTATTTTTTTAAAAAACAAAGATCTATTGATTTTTATTGCAAAGCAAATCAGATTTATGTAGAGAAGGAGAGACAAAGAGTAAAATTATCCAATTCTATTGCTATTTATCAAAATATTTATAAGTAAGAAGTATTTGTTGTATTTTTTTTTTTGACTAGTGGAAATGGTAACTTTAAACTAATGAAAGATGTGGGTCCAGCAAAATGGCTTGGTGGCTAAATCCTCACCTTGCATGTATTAGGATCCCCTATGGTTCCTGGATAATGTCCAGTTGCTCCACTTTCCATCCAGCTTCCTGCATGTGGCCTGGGAAAGCAGTCGAGCACATCCCAAAACCTTGGGACCTGCACCCACGTGAGAGACCCAGAAGAAGCTCCTGGCTTTGGGGTGACACAGCTGCAGCCATGGCAGCGATTTAGGGAGTAAATTAGCAGCTGGAGAATCTTTCTTCCCTTCTCTCTGTAAATCTTGCCAGCCTTTCCAATAACAATACATGAATAAATAAATAATGAGAATGTGGTGTTTGTTATCAAGCATGTGGTGTATGTATCAAGTAGTACAGTACCTTAGATCAAGTGCAATTGTGTCCACTTCTGCTCCAGCTCCTGCTTGAGAGACGGCAGATGACAGCCCAAGTACATGGTTCCTGCCTCCCAGGTGAGCAGTCTGGGTGGTGTTCCTGGTCCTGACCTCAACCTTCGACCAATTGTTGAAAGCATTGAAAGACTGAAAAGCAGACAGATGCATTTTTTTTTCTCTTTCTCTGTCTCCATGTTTTCTAGCACCCTTCGGATAGATTCCATATAAATGAATGGAAGAATTAGTCACGAGGAAAGAATTGTGTTCTGCATATTTATCCAAAACTTTCAAAATGTAAGCCACACATGGAGCAATACAGAAGAGAGGAGAGTGAGAAGACACGGCAACATGATTGGAATAGTACAGTGATGAACCTGTATCTTGCCAAATGTTCCAAGAATTCGCAGCACTTCTCAAAACGCTCCTAAAATACTTGAATCTATTAACATGTGGAAAATCAAAAGATAATAAAATCTACTATATATCTGTATCTTACACAAACCATGTTGTATGCCTAAACTCCATAAAACAGAGTTTATAATTGTAAAGTGAAGGAACCTTTCATCATGCTAAGATATGCCTAGCATTGAGTTAGATTGCTGGATTTTCACAAGTTACCAAATCAGTGCAATGAAACACAGCGAATTCTACCATACACTATAATGGCTTTCTCAATTGATAGCACTTATCTAAACACACATGTAAGTGTAAAAAGCTGTTTCTGAACATTTAATTTGCTTATGAACACGCATATGCTGATGCATGCTCAGCAAAACATGATACTAGGAATTAAAATGTATTATAAAATTTTATGTGCAAAACCTGAGACTATGGACTACAACCTGCTATTTTAAGTAATCATCAGTCTTCTCATAGCAGAGATGAGAATGATATATTGGTAATTATGATAATGTGAAGTGTAAACCTTTCCAATGTCATGATATAAAAAATATAATTAAATTTGAATATTACTTCTGTCCTACCTATAGAAATAGCATTATTTTAAAGGGTGCTATAATTACTTTTTAAAGATTTATTCATTTGTATTTGAAAGGTATTATTGCATAGAGGAGAGAGAGAAAGAGAGAGAGAGAGAGAGAGAGAGAGAGAGAGATCGAGATCTCCCTGTGCTGATTACTCCCCAAATGTCTCCAAGGTCAAACCTGAGCTGATCCAAAGCCAGGAGTCAGAAGCCAGGAACTTCTTTTCAGGTCCCACATGTGGGTGCAGGATCCCAAGGCCAAGGGCTATCCTGCTGCTTTTGCAGGCCATGAGCAGGGAGATGGATCGAAAGTGGAACAGCTGAGACATGAGCCCGTGCCCATGTGAGATGCCTGTGTCTCCACGTGGAGGATTAGATGTTATCCACAGCATCTGTCCGTATAATTATGCGACTTACAAAGCTAGACATTTTCATAGTTATAGATAAACAGAATATTTTATATATAAAGCTATCTCCTTGCTAAAAGTTTTATTGAATGAAGCAAAATTCAATTCCATCTTAAGATGAAAGAATTGGTATGAAATGTAAAAAAGATCAAGTATTTTCATTTATTTTGTATTATTTTATATATCTGTGCTGTCATATGATATCATTTGGTTAATATCTTTCGTTCACTGGCACATTAAAATTACCAAGTGAATATTTGAATATCTGTATATAGAAAAAAAATATATAGACCCAACATTTGAGAAATGTAAAGGCCACCTGCAGCATGCAGTGTGGGCTGGTGGCATATACGTCCATCTGAGCTGATGCAGTCCATCTGGTAGACCTCTTTCCAAGAATTCCAAGGAAAAACATGTGACTTCCCTTGACCCGTTAGTGACAGGTACGTGCATTTAACGGATACCTGTTAAGAACCCACTTTTAGCTGGCTATTGCGCCAGAACCCAAAACTACAAAATTAAAACTAATCTGGAGTTTAAAAAATTGAAATTGTTATGGGAAAGATTTTGATGCACACTTTTATAAGTAGGACATTTTTTCCTAAATGTTTTGTTAAAAGTATGCAGTCACAGTCAGATGGGATGTGTAATTTTCAATATTTTTTTATTACATAAGAGAGGAGAATATCTTTATGTTCTCCATATACTTTTTTTGGGAGGGGGGAGCTTCTGAAGACTTTAATTAATTTTTTTTAAATTTTTATAAAATTTTATTTTGACATTCTTTACATAGTTAATTAGGGTAAGAAGGTTCAAGGGCTACAGGAAAGTGGATAATACTAGTATGTTTTCCATATTGTTACCTTCATGTTGCCATATACTCTGTGAATTTTGGTTACTCATAGGAACTATTTTTTTCAAGGTTTTCAAAATTTAAATTATTTATGTATTTCTGTTGGAAAGTTAGATTTACACAGAGAAAGAGAGACAGATCTTCTATCCACTGACTCACTCTCAAAGTGGCCACAACTGTCAGAGCTGAGCTGATCTGAAGCCAGGAGCCAGGGGCCTCCTCCAGGTCTCCCACGCAAGTTCAGGGTCCCAAGGCTTTGAGCCATCCTCTACTGCTTTCCCGGGCCACAACCAGGGAGCTGGAAGAGAAGTAGAACAGCCAGAGTATAAACCAGAACCCTTATTTATGCCACTAGGCTACCGTGCCGGGCCCAAGATTTTAAAAATTGATTCAGTTGTTATTTTTCTGCTGAAACAATATCAGCTCAAAAAGTTATATAAACAGTACCAAATAGCTAAGTTAAAAACAGAAGGAAAACAAGCTCAGAACAACATGACTATGTGCAAGCTTCCATTTCATGTGACTAAAGGATTTTAAAAAAATGAAAACGTCTTATCCATTGACCTCTTAGTGGTCTAACATCTTCCATATTTGCATTGAAATTACGTCACCTGCAGTATTCAAATATTTCTTTCCTATCTGACAACCGACATCTCCAATAAGGAGGAACCGGCTATTATTAAATCAGGATGCTTTAAGAAATTCATAAAATGGAATTAAAAGTAAATATTTTTGGCGCGAGGAATCTAACATTCGTGTTTACATTTTCTTCTGCTAATCGGCATTTATATCATATGCACTTGCAAGTGCAACTGAAGAGCTGCCACGGGTGTCACAGTCAGGATGTGACCGTGTTGCTGCAGGGCCCCCGCCTCTCCGGGTTCCTGTTCTGCACTTTGACTTTCCTGCTGCTCGGTCGTCTTCGCCACGTCTCATTTCTTCACTCACACCTGTGGTCCTCTGTCCGCCTTCGGCTCCCGCATCCTGCTGACCGGGCTGACAGCCCTGTGGGCGGTTGGATCCCCTTGCTTAGCTCAAATCGGTGTAAACAAAGCCAGATGTTATCGTAATGAACTTCTCACTTAAGCAGAATTGCAAATTTTTTTTTTTTTTTTTTTGTAAAATCAGTGTTTGTGAAAAACCTATCCTTTCTGGAAAGGAAAGCTGAGGAAAAACGCATCACTTATGGAAAACGTACATTTTTGAAGTTTTTTTTTGAAAATCAATAATCCAGAGATGATGTCATTACGTCTTAGTCTAAGGGAAGACGATACTTGAGGAACAGCAATGTCAGCTGCAGTAATACCGTGAAATATTTTTCCTTGTTAAAACTGTACCAAACTGAAGCTCACAGCAATTTACCCTGCTTTTCAAATGTAAGGATTGATAAAAGAACAAAATCCAAATTTGGATTCACCAGGAGCAGAGTCCTTACGTGCTCTCCTCCGCAGAGCATTCTTTGGCAAAAGTTGGAGCAGGTGTAAGTTTTCCTAAACTGAGAAAGACGGGATGTATCTTAACCACTTAGGAAACGGGTAGAGGACTTTATGGCCAAAATCATCAATTTAACTTAGATCTAAATTGCGATCTATGCCATTAGATAGAGATATTGGAGAAAGTAAGTCAAGAATATTTTAAGGGAAAAATAAACCTTAATTTCTTTTTAAATGTAGTGATCCTCCATAACGGAAATTATAAATCAAAGCAGAATCTGTAGGTTGCAAAACAAAAAGACAATACTTTGTTTTTGGTAAAATGGAAAAAACATCCACGCGGTCACATTTGTAAAAACTGAAAGCAATTGAAAACTCTTCATTTATTCTTACTTGCGGAAGAGATTAATTACATTTTGTAATTGCAAATGTGCTACAGAAAGAAAAAGCTCATGGGAAGGAAATTATATACTGTTCATAGTGGAGTACAAATCTTAACACAAGCAGGAAGTTCTTAATATACACTTCCAGGCCTGGCACGATGGACTGGCAGCTAAAGTCCTCGCCTTGAACGCACCAGGATCCCATATGGGTACCGATTCTAATTTCTACAGTCCTGGTTCCCATCCAGCTCCCTGCTGGTGGCCTGGGAAAGCAGTCGAAGACAGGCCAAAACCTTGGGACCCTGCACTCGCTTCGGAGACCTGAAAGAGCTCCTGGCTCCTGGCTTTGGTCAGGCTCAGCTCCAGCCATTGAAGCCACTTGGGAAGTGAATCAGTGGATGGAAGATCTTTCTGTCTCTCCTCTCTGTGTATCTGACTTAGCAATAAAAATAAATAAATATTTAAAAGTATATATATACCTTTTAATGACATTGTAAAGATTTTCATACTAACCAGTAACATATCAGATGTATGTATATATATATATATATATTTTTTTTTTAATTGGAAAGGCGGATATACAGAGAGGGGAGACAGAGAGGAAGAACTTCCGTCCGATGATTCACTCCCCAAGTGAGCACAACGGGCCGATACTATGCCAATCCGAAGCCAGGAGCCTCTTCCGGGTCTCCCATGCGGGTGCAGGTTCCCAAAGCTTTGGGCCGTCCTCGACTGCTTTCCCAGGCCACAGGCAGGGAGCTGGAAGGGAAGCGGGGCTGCTGGGATTAGAACCGGCGCCCATATGGGATCCCGGGCGTGCAAGGCGAGGACCTTAACCACTTGCGCCACTGCGCCAGGCCCGAAATAGCTTTTATATTCATATTCACTTTAAAACATCAGAGGAAGATATAGTAAGGAAGCAAATCTATTGTTCAAATGCAATTTTCTTATGTGTTTTTATCTGATTAAATGCAGTTCATTATAATTACAACTCTGATTGCAATCCCAAACAGAAATTAGTAAAGTTAGTACATACAACTGATTCATTGAATTGACTATCCTGCCAGCAATATGCATATACAAATATACAATTATAAATATAAATATATTATAAATATACAATTTAAATTAGGCCAGTAAGAAATGAAGGTGAAATTACACCATTGTTGTGAAATATAGTTACAACAGCTCCAATGGATTCTGAATAGCTTCATGGTCTCATCAACTTTCCCTGTGTTAAAACCGTTATTCTTGTTCTACTAACTTGTACTTGTAACTAGAAACTATTGCTCTTGTATGTCTGGTGGGTGCGGTTCATGTGGCTCAGCGATTTAAGCCACTGCTTGAGACACCTGCTAGTTCAAGTCTTGCTCATTGCACTTCCGATATAACTGTCTGATAGTGTCCCTGGGAGACATCAACTCTTGTCCCAAGTTCTTGGATTTGTCCAGTCATATGCGAGGCCCATATAGAATGCCAGGTGGTTGGCTTCAGACTGACCTAGTCTTGGAGGTGCAGGTGTTTGGGTGTGAACTGGCATGTGGAAGGTCTATTTCACCCTCTCTTTCTCTCCAACTCTCTTTCTCTGTCACAGTGCTTTGTAAATAAATACATCTTTTTTTTTTTAAAGCCCCCACACATATTAGAAGGTTAAAATGTGTTGATTTGCACTTGGACACACAAACATTACGACTTCTCAGATTCCAAAAGGAGCAAGCACTTTTGTCACTAATTAACTGAAGTCTACAGAGATAGAATTTAAAAACCCTTTGGTGTTATCATGTATTTGTTCATTTTCAATTTAAGAAAACAAAGCCTGTGGATTATATCTCTGTATAGAGAAATAATACTTGATTTCTCTAAGGAGTTGAAGAGCATGAAATACAATCAATTTAATCACATAAAAGTTTCTATAATACTTTGCTGAAAATTATTTTGCAAATGTTTTGCTGTGACTTTGAAGAGGAAGATTTTCATTGTTCATGCAATAATTTTAGAAGTTGACACTGAACCTTTACACTCCACATACTACAGTTTTTAAGATTTTGGTGCATTAACCTACTTCCTATTTATAAAATTCAAATAACTTACGATTGTCCCTAGATAACTGATTCAAAAAAGGTACAGTCTTAACCCACTGGGAACAGGACCCTGCTCTTATTGCCACAAAGAATACCGTACAGTACCCGCTAAGGCTCACTCAGATAACCCCTCACTGTTGACCACAGAGACTAACAAGGATTTCTACCATCCCAAACTACTGGGCAAGCCAAGCTGTAACTGTCCAGGACCTCTGCAGTGACACCATTCAAGTGAACTCCATGGAGTTGGAAGGGCTCCCTGACTCTGCTGAAACCTGACACACATCATAGTGGTTCCGTAAGATCAGTAGCTCCAATATAGCCAGTAAAACACTGTCTTCCACACTTTCCAGGTCTGCTGGAAAAGCCCACAACCCACAGAGGCTACAAAATGATGGACAGCTTGTCTTTCTTGATGTGCCGGCTGTGTCTTGCTTTCCTAGTTCGCCAGAACGTTTCTGGTCCCTTGTGTCAGATCTCCCACAGCTAAAAGTCTGTCCCTGGTAGCAAATATCTTACAGCTGAAAGTCCCACTTTCGAGGCTGTAATTTCATCTGCCCCTAAAGAATTTCCGACATTGATTTCACTCAAAGAAACTATACCAAAAAACCCACTTGGAACCCAACTTAGCATAGCCTATCCAGCTGATACGTTAATAGTTTCAGGAAAAAAAATAAAATTCTGAGCTGCTTCATGAAATAGGTGAAGACAACAGATATGCCAGATGTACAAACATTGGTGTAGGAAGAAAAGAAGCATGAAAAGGCAAAGTAATATGGTACCTCGAAAGGAACACAACAATTTCCTTGCCACAAACGCCAAAGAGCAGGAATTGGATGAGCTGTCTCAAGAAGAAATCAGAGTGTGGATTCCCAATGAGTTACAAGGGAGTACAGAAAATGTCATGGGATTAAGAAACAGTGCCTGAGTTCAAGGCAGAATTCAGAACTGAGATGATCAAGAGTATACTAGATTAAGCTGAAGGAAGGATTTCTGAACTTGCTGAAAAGTCTTTTGAAATAACCCACTCCAATTAAAAAAAAATGAAATTAGTTTACAAAATCTATGGGATTACGTTAGCATAGTTCAGAAGGGGAAGACACAGGGAAGTCATAAAAAAGGGCAATAAGGTAAAAAATTGCCAACTCATTGGAAAGATACAACTAAACTCAAGACATTCCAAGGACCTGGAGTACACTTAATGAAAAAAATGTCTTCTCTGTGTAGTAAAACCCAGGGCAAAGAGAACTTCAAAACCAACTGAGGTGTCAAGTCACATTTAATGGAATCCCCAATGATGTTAGGAGCAGACTGCTCCACAGAAGTCACACAGATGAGCGGATAATGAGGCGACATCTTCCAAGTCCTGAAAGCAAAACATGACAATAAGAAATGCTATATGCAGTAAAGTTGTCATCCAGGAAATAAAACAAACAAAAATGCTGTTTTCCATGAATGAATTGGGTCTGAATAACAAAAGTGAAATTCCCACACAGCATTTCCATTTTGTACATTTTCCAAGAATTTCTTAAAGATTAGTTGTACATGTGGATTTCAAAAAAATCTGCAGCAGAGTGAATATCTTTGAGATTTAATGTTACAAATGCTTTTTCACATTCTTTTGTAAACCAGCACAATGGCGTAGTGGTTAAGGTCCTCGCCTTGCATGCCCAGGATCCCATATGGGCGCCTGTTCTATCCCTGCAGCCCTGCTTCCCTTCCAGCTCCCTGCCTGTGACCCGGGAAAGCAGTCGAGGACGGCCCAAGGCTTTGGGACCCTGCACCCGCATGGGAGACCCGGAAAAGGCTCCTGGCTTCGGATCGGCATAGCATCGGCCCGTTGCGCTCACTTGGGAGTGAATCATCAGATGGAAGCTCTTCCTCTCTGTCTCCTCTCTGTGTATCTGCCTTTCCAATAAAAAACATAATAATAATAATAAAAATAAATCTTTAAAAAAAAGAAAATAATGGAATAAAACCGTAATTCCATTATAGGAAATTTAGAAATTACACAAATACATGGTGAGTTAGCTCTTGAATAAATGAGCTGATGAAGAAATAAAAAATACAGTTAATAATTTTCTTCAAACATTATAATAAAAAACAGGATACCAATATATTTTGGATACAGAAAAGAAATGCTAAGGGAAATTTCATAATAACACTTATGTATATGAAAAAAACGAGAAAGTTTTTAAATCAGCCACTAAACATAGAATTCAAGGAACTAGACAAGAAAATGCCAGAGAATGAAATCATAGAGAAAAAAAATTAAATGAAATCAGAACTAAGAAGGTACAAAAGGCCAACAATTTAGAGTTTGTTTTTGAACACATAATAAGAAAACCTTTAACTAGACTAATTAATAAAAACAGATTAGATAGAAGTAAATGAAACTAAGGGTCAAAATGATGAGATTATAACTCATCTCACAGAAATGAAAATGATCATTAGACACTATTATGAGCAATTATGTGCAAGCATACAAATGGAAAAAAATGTTGGTGCTTATTTACATATTTATGTAAACTACCAACTTTAAACCATGATAATAGAATGCAAATAGGCCCATGACAGGTAGTGAAACTAAATGAGACAGAAAAAGCTTCCAGTTGTTCTGGGATTCTGAACGCGGCACATTATTTTTTAAGCATGTTGCAGCTGACATGTCATTTCCATGTGTTCATGTATGCATTGTTTTAGCTCTGGTTATTGTCAGACTTCTTTTTTTTCTTTTTACAAATTAAGGATTTAATTAGTGCCTGTGATAGAAAAGAAATGTGTGAAGCAAGCATGGCATACAAAAGCTGTAACAGGAGAGCTTCTTGATCCAAGCACTGCGGGCATTTTCCATTTAAATGTGAGAGCCCTGGCCACAGAACTGCAACTCCGACACCACCAACGTGGACCGTGGACTGTTGGTTTTGCTAATCACACGTTTCTTTCTTTCTTTCTTTTTTTTTTTCTGAGAAGTTCTACTCTCCTTTAACCTAGGCATGTTGATTTCATTTTTAGAACCTTTATTATTATTTTACTTTGATGATTTTTCATAGTTTATTAGGATGCAAAGGGTCAAGGGCTATGGGAAAGTGAATGAGAACATTGTTTTCACACTGTCTTTTTTCCTTCCTGTATCTGGGGGAAGGGGAGAAATGAGGGGAGAAGCCACACCCAGCTTTCCAACCATCCCGGAGTCCCTGATGTGGGGCATGCTCCATGGGCACTGCTCAAGTGGTTTTGATAGTTCAGCAGTTCTGAATTGCTGCCAGTCTTGCCATTCCCAACAGAATGAAATCTCTCCAGAATCCACTGGCTGACATGGTCCACCTTAGAGTCTCTGCCCAGATATTCACTGCCAACACTTGGCTGGGGTAGTTGATTCATTTGTTCTGTCCTTTGTCATGGTACCAAATTTCCTCTGCAGGCTCCAATGTACTGCCACATCCTCTATGTGCAACCAGTGTTTTATGAAGAATTGTGTTTTGACAAAGGAATATCTGGCCCTGTTTAGTATATTTAATTAATTTAGTATATTCAGATGACAATGTTTTTTTTTTTTCTGTAAATTTATCCAAATTGCCCCAGTTTGTACAGTGAAATCCTGTGTAAGTCAACTTCTGTGCCCTTTCTTGTTTTGAGCACTTTGTTGCCATGAAGCTTTTCTGGTTCTTCTTCATTGTTTGTCTGTCTCAGCCCTGGGGTCAGCCATTTCTTCAAGGAACCTACTTGCCTAACCTTTTTATGTATCCCACATTATATGATTTTCAAGAAAAACAGTATGTGTATAACCACAATGCAGATGAAGCAAATATATACATAGCAGTTACACATGAAGAAAATATGACCAAATATTAAAATGTTTAAATCCACGTGTGCTCATTGGACACTTCTTTGTACTTTTCTATAATATCTGAAATAATTTTTTTAAAAAGTATTTATTCATTTTATTCTGAAGGACAGATTATAGACATAAGAAGAGACAGAAAGAGAGAGATCCTCTATCTCCTAGTTCATTCCCCAAATGGCTACAACAGCCAAAGCTCAACCGATCTAAACCAGGATCCAGGTGCTTCTTTCTGGGTCTCCTCATGAGCGCAGGGGCCCGAGGACTTGAACCATCCTACACTGCTTCATCCGGTCATAAGCAGGGAGCTAGATCAGAAGAGGAGGGGTTGGGAGTAGAATTGATGCCCATATGGCATACTGTTGCTGCAGGTGGAAGATCAGCCTGTTGAGCCACTGTTCCATCAAATATTTCAAAATCAAAAGAAAACAGAGTACTCTTTACCATTCCACAGCTGTGTATATTAAAAGTATAGATTTGATTAATCTTATTGTGGAAGTTTTAAGGTTTATATTTTTTGCTATGTCAACAGTATGCTTATTTTCATTTACTGAAATTAAACCTACCATACTAAAGTATGAGTGATATTAGAATGACACATTACGAATAAAAAATTGAAGGAATTTGCTTTCACATTTCCTTAGATAGAGACGAGTCCCACTAACCCACCCCTGACAGGACTATTTATCACTTTCTGTATCTAGATACCGTTCTACAGTTCAATACTTCACGAGATAATAAAACAAATAATAACGCTTTTCAGACGTGATCATGTCTACACTAAAGACAATAAAATTCTTTGTATCTTCATGAGGGAAAGCATTTAACAATAGAGTACAGATGCACTTCACAGGTGCCAGAGTGGAGTATGAGAAACAAGTTTTTGTAAGTCATTGAACGTAGTGCACGTAGCTTCCAGCTTTGCTCCTATAAAACGATGCATGTAATTAGGTATAAAGATATATGTAACATTCTATTTTCGCATTCATCCATACAGTTTCTTTGCCATGCTTAGTTTACCTAGAAGATATATGGAATAAGTTTTCATTTATTTTCTGTTATCATTACCCCACAAGAGCCCAGCTTCTATACAAAAATTAAGCTGAACTCTTTTACACGTTATGTTCTCATGGCTGTTTGATATTGCCACCACGAGTCATCAAAAATAAGATTTGGTTTTCATACCTCACAATTTGGCTTATAATTTATGAGGCTGATAGGATTTTGTTTGATGTTTCTAAGCTTCACTGAAACTGTAAATTTGATAACAACATTTATTTTGACTAGAAAGCTGAATAAACACAATTTTACAGTTTTAGCAGGAATCATTTATTAAATCCACTGAGTTAAAAATGTGGAATAATCCAATGGAATATTTACACTCTTTCTTCTGTCTTCTAATGTTAAATGCATCAGTAACACTTCAGGGTGTGGATTATGCGACAGACGCCGAATTTCACAGGGTGAGGCAACATTACCCCAGATCTTCATGTTTGCTTCAATCTGTGCCATTGAATATGCTTATTTCTCCAATCTTCACTTAATGCTCTTGGCTAATTTAATTTTTCAAATCTTCATAAGGGTTATATTTGGACAAAAAAAATCAAATAAATAATTTGGGGATTAATATTGCATTGCTCTTAAAAATAATTTTTAGAATATTTTCATGGGAAAGTTTTGTGACTTCAAAATTGTTTAAAATCTTGCTTATAGCTCTCAGGGATTTCCATCATTCCGATAAAAATAATGCCCTGTCTGGTAGGTAAAATGATATCAAAAAGAGTTTGCAAATAGATTTTAACTACTACTTAAATATGTAGTCGAGCCCTAAAAGACAGGTCATAATTCTTATTTCGGGATCTCTGAAATATTAGCTTCTTTGGTTGAATGAAACCAAATGATCTTTCCCTCAAGTAAAATAGACTCACATTAACACACGAAATGGTTTCTAACACATTTTTTGAAACTGCTGTGTGGTGTTCAAAAGGCTCTAATGGAAACAGAATAAAATATTCCGCAGGAGGAGGTGACAGGAGTAGCATATTTAAAATCCTCTAAAGACATCTCAGATGGATTTATTTGCTTAGAATTAGTATCATTTGAAGAGTATTTTAGAAATTTCAAAGTAGCAGTCATTTAGAACAGGACATAGAGCTTGCGTCCTGTGGATAAAAAGTGATAGGTAGGGACTGCTGTGGTGGCTTACAGCACTGGCATCCCATATGGGTACCAGTTCTTGTCCTGGCTATGCCATCTCCAATCCAGCTCCTTGCTTATGGCCTGGTGAGGTGCCTGGCACCTGGTTTTGGATGGGCCCAGCTCTGGCCATTGTGGCCATTTGGGGGAAGGAACCAGTAGACAGAAAATCTCTGTGTCTCTTCTGTGTGAACGGGCCTCACGAACATGAGCAAATGCAGAAATCTTTTACTAGGATTAGGTAACTTAGGTCAAGTGAACAAACCTAAAGTAGATGGATGAAGAGTTAGTTGGGTCTGAGGAAGATACCAGAATGTGGAATGAAATACAGTCCATATAAATACAGTTTATCCCTTAACGACCTTAACATCTTTCTATCTTCAACCACCACAAAGAACCTCTGCATGTTAAGAAATATCAAGATAAGGTTAAGTTACCGACATTTTCATGAGAAAGTGTTTTGCAAGTGCCAGACGAGGATCATGAGCAGCGTGCGTGATCAGATCCTCTCTGTCACAATGGAAATAGTTCATCTGTCACTCTCTAATACATGGAAAGAATGGACACTCTCTTCTCTTAAGGGTAAATTTCATCAGCGAGTACATTTTCTCTCCATTTGCTGTCAAGAAAATCCTAGTTTGTATTTTTAGTCTTTTTCTCCTCAACAATCCAAAGAGGACCCATTAACTCTGAGTTTCTTTCCTCATGTGGGCGTCCATGTTGCTTTTAGTCTTGTACAGGATAGTTGATACTTAAAATTGAAGCAAGACCGGTTTTGGAACAAGTGCATCTAATCTAAAAAGACAGGTTGAAGCCTGGACGATAGTATTGGACAACTACAAATAAGGGACAGGACTTGCAGACAAGCAGCTCGCTAACAAGACAAAAGCATAACCTTACAGGGTATGCAAAATCTATTAAATGAGCCACCAAAACATATGAACACAAAATATAATTCCATTCACATTAATAACCAAAAAGCAACATGGACAAAATGAATCAATAATACATAAATAATGCACACTCTCAAAGACTGTAGATGGCGTCGCTCAAGTGCCTGAGTGCCTCCTACCCATGGTGGGGATGGTCTGAGTCCCTGGAATCCATCTTTAGCCTGTCCTAGCTATGGCTGGCTGTCTAGGGCATTTGCAAAGAAAAGAATTTAGTGGAAAATCTCTCTATCACAAACGAAATGAAAATAAATATTTTCAAAAGAAATACTTCTTGGAAATACAGAGAAACCAGAGACTGATTACAACAGCGTGGAAACTGGCCAGGAAATTCTATATAATGTGTGAGTGCATTTATTTAACAGTCTAGAAGAACAAGTGTTATTGGTGATAAAAAAAACAAGTCATTGAGTACCAGGAACTAAGAATGGAGTTGTTTTTCTTAAAAGGATACACAAGAATTTCTGGGTAATGTAACTGCCCTGTATTTTGGACTGTGTCTGACTCAATTTCTTAAAGTCAAAGCACAGTGTCTCAATTGGTTAACCCTCTGCCTGTAATCATTAGAACCCCATACGGGCACCAGTTCATGTCCTGGCTGCTCTAGTTCCAATCCAGCTCCCGACTTCTAGCCTAAGAAAGCAGTGGAGAATGACCCAACACCTTGGGGCCCCGCAGCCACCTGGGAGGCGCAGAGGAGGCCCCTTGCTCCTGATTCCAGATCAGCTCAGACTCAGCCACGGCGGCCATTGGGGAACGAATCAGCAAATGGAAAAATTTTCTTTCTGTGTCTCCTTTTTGAAATTCTACTTATTTTTAAAATGCTTTAGAGTATTTAAATGGTTAAAGCGTTGAGAGCAAGAGAAAGTCTATAAATGAGTGTACAATTAGTTCAACAAGCCCTTGTTTGTTGACTTATAAATAGAAGGCGACATAACACCCAACCATGTCAGATGAGCCTGTTTCTCAGGACCAGTTTGCTTGGTCTCCTAAAGAAAAAAAAGCTAAAACAAATTGAGTGGCTCAGTGTCAACAAGGTCTGTCACCCAGCGTTGCAAGCATGTGTGCCTAAGACACCTCAAGGTTAGAAAATAAATTCCTAAAAGTTCAGGTTTATTGCCTCACGTAGAGTGACTGTGAGACTTCTGAATCCCGGAGGGAACCTGATAGTTCAAAATCAATGTTGCAGTGGTTTGACAAGAAGAGAACTATTTCTAAACCAATGTTCAAGCTGTTAGAAAGGATTACAGGTATCTGAAATAAGCTTCTAAAGAGCTTTTCAAAATTTGAAGATGGGCCATGAAAGTTACCTTTTATAGAATAGCCACAGAACCATCATATGAGTCTACGCATACATAATTAACATGGATTATCATGAAGGACTTCTGTGGATTCTGTTGGAAGCTATTTTTACTTGTAAACAAGTGGAGGATATCTCTGTTGCACTTATTTACATAAATACCCAGAAACACCATGGATGCTACAAATTTGATTAAGGTTTAGAAATACAAAGAGTAAGTAATACCACTGGCATTTAATTTCTTATTCACAAGATGCTTACAAATATTTGTAGTATGCTACCATGCACCATTTGAGAAAGTAATACGAGGAAAATTTTAAAAAAAGTTTCTGTTAAATTATAGTTTCAGATTTGTGACTTGATTTGATTACATAGACATCATGAGTAATGATAATACTTCTCCAGAGAAAAATCTCAAGTAGTTATGGTGTTTCTTTCAGGAACTTCCCTAAATGCTAGGAAAAGGGCTTTAACACTTAGATACCACATGTTTGCCTTGATTTAACCTGTAATTTTTTGTTTGGTTGTTTATTATTTTTTTGAACCTGTCATTGATACTGTCTCAACCCAGATGTTTCGAAGAATGGAACTTGCATTATCTTTAACATATTGTTTACCCAATACTATGTCAATTAATTCCATAATGTTGTATATTGATACTGAGGTTTTGTTGGGGATTTTATATGACCGGATCTTTACTCTGTTAGCCCTACCTTCAGACCAGAGAGGGTCTCCCCAAGAGGCCACTGAACTTATCTGGACAATAAGACGCTGAACTTTATGCTAGGCATGTGTTTGCAAGGAATGAATCTCAACTGAACTTGAACTATGGTTATGCAACAAGGTGGAGGAATCCACCATGGGGGGAGGGCTATGGGAGGGGTGGGGGGAATCCCCAGCGCCTATAAAACTGTACCACATAATACAATGTAAACAACAATAAAAAAAAAAAGATTCTATCAAACAGTTGTGATTAGCTAAACATTCAGTCTTAGCTTTTGAATGTCTGTTGACTCCCCTCGTGCGTCTTCGTCTGCTTCAGGGTCACCATGCTGCACTGATTGATGGAGTCCTGTTATTGAATTTGAAGGTTTGGAATCTGCCACAGTCTGGAAGCTGTGTTCTCCCAAAATCCATGTGAGGAGATATTAACCCCCATACCGATGGTATTGAGATAAGTCATTTGACTTCTGGTTAAATCATGAGGCAGTACTTGAAGGTGGGATAACGTCCTTATAAAAGAGATTCCAACAATTATACGTATCCTTTTTGACAGGTGGAGACACGAAGTCTCACCAAGCAACAGCATGATGCTGGACAACTTGATTGTGGGCTTTCCAGCCTCTAGAACAGGGAGACATACATTTTTTTTGTTTAAATATTTTTTTTAAGATTTATTTATATCTACTGCAAAGTCAGATATATACAGAGAGGAGGAGAGACAGAGAGAAAGATCTTTCATCCGATCATTTGCTCCCCAAGTAACTGCAATGGCCAGAGCTACGCCGTTCTGAAGCCAGGAGCTCTCCTGGGTCTCCCAAGGCTTTGGGCTGTCCTCGACTGCTTTCCCAGGCCACAAGCAGGGAGCTGGATGGGAAGCAGGACTGCAGGGATTAGAATCCGCACCTATATTGGATCCTGGCATTCAAGGTGAGGACTTCAGGCGCTAGGCCACGGTGCCGGGCCCGAGATACACATTTTTTATTGTTTATAAACAATTCAACTTGATATGTTTTGTTATAACAACCCAAGCAAGCTAAGAAAATACCATTTCAGTTAGTACTTCCTACCGACTTGGTACATTCATGAACCTATACTAGAAGAACATTTTATCTTAGGGGCTGGCATGATGGCTCAGCTAATCCTCTGCCTGTAGCACCAGCAGCCCATATGGGCATCGGTTCCAGTCCCTGCTGATCCACTTCTGATCCGACTCCCTGCCTATGGCCTGGGAAAGCAGCAGGGGATGGCTCCTGCATCCACATGGAGTTCTGGAAGAAGTTCTCACTTCTGGCTTTGGATCGGCTCAGCTCTGGCCATGGTGGCCGTTTGGGAAGTGAGTCACCATATTGTAGACATTTCTCTGTGTCTCTTTCTCTCTGTTAATCTGATTCTCAAATCAAAGTGAATCTGTGAAAATATTGTATCTAATTTTTCAAACACACACACACACACACACACACACACTTTCTCTCTTGCTCTGTCATCATTATACAGCTTTTTTTTTTCAAGAGTGGTGCCTGAGTAATAAACAGTAATTTGGTAATGGAAGAATCAAGGAATCTTAACTCCCAGTGTTTCATTGAGAATATATCTGTTTGAAGAGCATTTTAATACAGAACTAAATGCTGCATTCTCCATGCTAAGAATTTATCTTAACAACAGCAACAAAATCCATCAAAGAGAAAGCAGAAGCTGTCCGTGTGTTATCTGATCAGCAGCAGCATTTTGGTTTCCCTGTTATTCTGAAAGAAAAGTCTACTTTTTAAGTTACGGTTGAAGTAAAAAAAATCATCTCTACCTTACAACGTTTCCATTTAATTATTTTCCCCCAAATTTATCATGGTGTGAAAATGATATGGATTCAGCAGAAGCATCAATTAAAAACTTTAGTTTTGATCTTTTGCTTTGCTAGCAATCTGTAGTGAGATCCTGGGTAGCTTGGGCAGTGACCTGCAGCTCCCAGCAGCCGTAAGAACACCAGGACAGACAGCAAGTGCCCCGCAGTGGACAGCATCACCAGCTTTGGGGGGCTTGCATGCACTCAATGAGTTATTTGAAATATTCCACTTGCTTTTATAAAATGGCTTTGAGTTAGATGATTTTGTCTAATGGTATGCTAATGTCATACTCTGAGTATATATACATAATATATATATATAGGGATATATATATATATATATTTAATTGGAAACTCAGATCTACAGAGAGGAGAGACAGACAGGAAGATCTTCTGCCTGCTGATTCACTCCCCAAGTGGACACAGCATGCAGAGCTGAGCCAATTGGTGGGCTGTAGCGCCAGGTCCACTCTGAGCATATTTAAGCGAGGGTAGACAAAGCTATTGAATTCTCTAGGTTCAGTGTATTAACTGCCATTTCATATTAATAGATTTTCAGCTTCTACTGTGTTTATAAAAGCATAGCCCTATTGCTAAAGAAGTAGCATCTCTTCATTTAATATCATCACTTCCATGAGATGATTTTGACTCTAGGAGAGTTATCTTGGAGATAACTTAACACAACTTAACACACTTACTGATCCCTTTTGTTCACACACACACACACACACACACACACACACAATTATTGGAAAAGCAGATCTACAGAGAGCAGAGAGAGAGAGAAAGATCTTTGCTCCACTGTTTCACTCCCCGAGTGTCTAAAATGGCAGGAGCAGAAGCTGGGAGAACCCGGAGCCTCTTCTGTGTCTCCCACAAAGCTGCAGGGTCCCAAGGCTTTGAGCCATCCTCCACTGCTTTCTCAGGCCACAAGCAGGGAGCTGGATGGGAAGCAGGTCTGTTGGGATTAGAACTGGAACCCACTGGGATCCTGACACAATCAAAGGGGAGACTTTAGCCACTAGGCTACTGCTCTGGGTCCCAATTTTAGCATTGTTTACCCACTATGCCACAGTGCCTGGCAACCAACCTTAGTATTTTTAGCATCCATTCAGTAGAGTCAAGATGGAACTAATGTCACAAATTTGTTTTGCAATTTTATACTCCAGAAATCGAGGCTCTTGGACATGAATTAATTGCACTGTCACATTTTTGCATTTGTGTGTGTGTGTAAATATATTATGTCTTTCTGTTCCAGATGGTCTTTTCATTGCTATTCGTATGGCACACATCTATGCAGGAACAGCATTTTTCTCTGGACTGAAGGTATACTTTGCTTCTAATTCCTCAAATTGAGGATTTCTCAGTTGCACTGCATTCGCAGGAACCCCCTGGGGTACTCCTCGTTACACGGGGGAGCGAAGCGAGCAGGCGTACGAAAACCCTTGGTGCTTGCTCCGAGGTTATGCCAACATCCATGAAACCGTGACAGACTGATTTTTTTTTTTTTTTTTTGGTCCCCCTATCGGAGTGTTATAGAGAGGGAGAGATCTTGATTTCTCATCCACCGGTTCACTTCTGAAATGCTTGCAGTGACAGACGCCGCACCACGCAGATGCAAGCAACCTGTGATTCAGTACAGGCTTCCCTTCGGCTTGACAGGTGTCAAGCAACTCAGTGACCACCTGCCGCCTCCAAGCACCTGTTAGTGGAAAGTTCAAGTCTGAAGTGGAATAAAAGCTGAACCTGGGCACTCCACCACCAGATGGCAGCATCTTAACCACGGAGTCAAACACCCAGCCCCATACTTGCGCTTGCGCTTGCATGGCAGGTGAAATGCAACAGCCCGCCCCCCCCCCTTTTTAACATATATTTTTTGTTACATTTAATTTTACAACAACGTTTCATAGGCTCTGATGTTCCCTCTTCCCCTCCCCTTGCCCCCCTCTCCCCATGGTGGATTGCTCCACCTTATTGCAGTATTTCAGTTCAAATCTAGTCTTGTTTCTTTCAATGCAAGCATGTGCCTTGCGTAGTGTCCAGTATCTTGTTGCCCAGCTGAATTCAGCAGTTTCCTGAGGAGACTAACTCTGTTCTGGAGACATAGCTGGCAGATTATCGTTCCAACCAATTAAATGCCATAACATAACATCAACAACAGCTTCCAACATTATGGGGTTGATGAACAGTGTAATACTACATTTCACAGGCACCCTTTTACAAATTGACAGCATTTCAACTTAAATTAAGGCAAACATGTGGTATCTGACCTTTTGGGATTGACTCATTTCCCTTAGCATGATGGTTTCCAGTTGGGCCTGTTTGACTACAAAGAACTGCATTTCGTTTTTATTAATAGCTGAGTAGTATTCCATGGAGTAGATGAACCATAGCTTTCTTATCCAGTCTTCTGTTGATGGGCGTTTCGGACAATCAATACCATTGTAACTCTGCTGAAGTATTCATTGTACTATGAATACCTTTTAATTTTAGAATTGTTTCCTGAAATATTTGATTATAAAAAAGACTTTCTTTTTAAATACACTAAATACCTGATGACTTAGCAAGTGCTTATTCTAAGGCTCCCAGATATTCTGTTTAAAGATGAGTTCGATGTAGATTTAAGAATAGATATTATAATTTATTCCTGCAGTTTGATTTTTTTTTTTAGCTAAAAGGTAAAGAAGTAAAGAAGAGTGAAAAGAAAATCATTCGCAGATACATGATTGCATGTATTTTCATATGCTTTTCTATATTCATTTCTTTCACTTGGGTAAATTTATAACCCCAGTGTTATTAAAAATTCAGTTAAGCTAATTTTTCTCAGGAAAAAAATATATGAAGTTTAATGTGACTTCATATTAATTTTGTGTTTTCCTGAGTAGTCCGATGTCATAAATATTTTAAATCACAGGTTACTTAACAAACAACCATTAACCTATCAATTACATAGACAATACTATTTTGCATTTCCTTATTATAAAAAGTGTGTTCTATTTGCCATCATATACATAACGCTGTGATGACCAGTTTTCATTAAACATTTTTAGTAAAAAGCGAGCCTTCTGTTGTGTCTAACCATGAACCAAGTTAGCCTTGAACAGATAGCTTCCCATCTGAAATGGAAACCAATGATCTTCTCCAGACACACACACACACACACACACACACACACACACACACACAATGTATTCACCATGTTTAGCATCAAATGTGGATGACTGCTCAGAACAGATGAAGCTCAACACTAAATCTAATGTAGGATAATGGATATATATTATGTTTGATAATATTGGTACAGAGTTAACTGTTAAAAAAAAACTACTGTTGACAAATATTTGCCTTCTAAACCATCACTTTGAATCAAATCTAAATGATTTTTTCTAATGACGGAGTTTCTTCATTTTTCCTGTCAGGGAATTTCATGAAACAACACCTGATTTTTCTAGCATTTTTTTATTAAAAGATGAGTTCTGTTTATTTTGATCTTTGGCAAGGTGAATCATGCAAGAAGAGATTCGGACAAACACAACGTGAATCTTTGGTGAAGAGATAGAGAGAAGCTATTCTACAGACCAAGGCGGGAGCTCCCACGCCTGACGCCTTGACTTTCCAGCCGGGAGGAAATCGGCTACCCCGTTGAGAAGGCTGCATCTCCTGTCGCACTTCCTTATGGCAATCTCGGGAACTAACACATGTGTGTATACGCACATGTTTACATTTATGTAAAATGAAATATGTAGGGGTGGAGAAGTGGAGGGCCGTAGGCTGTTCTGTTCATAATGTTTGAGAAGTTAGCATTGCTTTCTCGCAGGGTTTGTTCCATTTTTAAGGTTCTTCCATGGCTTCCCATCTTTATTTAATGTTGTTATAAGTCTGGTCATCCTGGTTATAAGGCATCACATTTCATTGGATATTCATTTCTGTTTCCTTAATGACGAGTGATACTGAGAACACTGCCACGCACTCTGTATATCTTTATTTGCACAGGATATATTCAGGTGTGTTTCCCACCTTTTGTTGGCTGGATTTTACGTTTTTCAATCTCAAATAGTCCTTTATATATTCTGTATAAAATAATAATGTGACGCAAACCCTCACAAATATGAGCTTTCATTTTATTGGGTAAAAATTCATTTTCTTAATGAAGTGGTTTGGGATAAAAAGACATGAATCAGGCCCATAATGGCATCAGAATCCCTAGTCTATTATAATCACTACACAGGTTTTAGTAGAGGCAAGTCAGGCAATTGGAGGAACCACTTCAGTTAATGTTTTATGTTGTAATACTAAATTGCAGAAACAGCCGGCCACAGGAGCTGTTCGTACAGAAAGCAGAAGGACAGTAGAAAGCAGAAGGACAGTAGAAAGCTGAACTCTGCCCGTCATGACATGATCGGTGTCGTAAACTCTTTGGGGATGCTGTGTTGTCTTATCTTGTGAGGAAGACTCCTGCACTTCCAAAATTTCCCACTAGCCAAACCAATTCAGCCTAGGCCAGGGGTGGGTTTAGCAGGGAGGCCGTAGAAAAGAAACACACAATCTGTAAGACTCTGAGATGAAACAAACTGATTCTAGTTAATTCTCTGAAAGATCAGCTTCCAAGAAAATCTTTTCCTTGGAGGATAGGTTCTGTGATGGAGAAGGATCTGCGGAAATTGGCACTGTTTTACGTTCTTAGAAACACGGTATTTTTCTCAGCAGTGTGTTGGTGAGATTTGTGGAAAAACAAAAAACAAAAAACATGAATGTGTCACAGCCTTCCAAGCCTAGAGCCCTGCATTTTCTCATTCTCTGGTTATACTGTGTACAGCCTTCAGTAAAATTGTCCTGTGTCCGGCTGTGGCAGCTTAAGTTCCAGAAAGCTCATCTCAGCTCCAACTCTGTGCATTTCACCTGTGTCTTCAAATTCTTGGGTGTCAATTTTCTTTGGATATAATTTCTCTAATGGGTCTTGAAGAAAGCCATCAAGTTTCATGTATTCAGCATTTTTTCCAGTTTTAAAGATAATCCTAGCTCTAAGTTGTATAAGGCCGAAGGGAATTTTGCTTTGCTGATGGTAGCACTGGCTCTTGTTTTAATCTGAATCTTTTGGCTTAGATGTGAAAATTGGGTTAACAGTACAAATCTCTAGCATGGTAACTTAAATGGGAACTTAACTACCACTTCTTATCCTTTGTCCCGGCTAGGTTATGTAGATCAAGTCACGCTCGTCCCTTTTAATCCTGAGGTCTTTATGAACCAATTGCTAGTGTGACTCCATCGCTCTTCATGGTGAAGGATTGAGGCCACTTGGCCTTGAATAACCTTGTGATACTCATGTCCATTGCGTTCCTACACCCGGCATTCCTCTGCTACAATAAGAACAGTCAGATGGCTGGCTGGCTTGCTTTGTTTGAAGATGTAGCTGCTTCCCTACTAATATGAGGCACTTAATATTTTACAGAAAATGAAATCAAGAGATGTTTATTTTGGTGCAAGATATTTGAAATTCATGTGTAAGAGGAGTCTTCAAAAGGTTTGTGGAAAATGTGTATCAAGACAAAATTTATGCATGGCTTTCAAACTTTTTTTTCCAAAATGAACTCATTCGATTCCGTTTTTCATACATATTTCAAAGTAATTTTATATGTGTCTCATGAGTTTGCTGACAGAAATATCTACCTGGAATTCTTATAAGATGTAGTTCGAAGCTGACATGTAGGTGGCAGAAACCAAGCGTGTCCCAACTTCCCCAGGTTCTGAAGCCATGCGATTGTAGCCTCAAAATCATGCCTGAGAAAGTGAATGTACTAACCAACACCGTTAAATGTGCATCCGAGTGTCAGTCAACCACGTAAGAACTGGGAGCATGACATGTTCAGTCCAGCTCAATGGTTTTCAGAGTGGGCCTCCAACTTACTTCCGGGATGTTTTGGGTATATGTTTATAAGATCTTACATTGTGGTGTGTGTGAAAATAATTCTTTCACTTTAGGTGATAATTGTGTGCCTGCTTTCC
Source organism: Ochotona curzoniae (assembly GCF_017591425.1). Lineage (NCBI taxonomy): Eukaryota > Metazoa > Chordata > Mammalia > Lagomorpha > Ochotonidae > Ochotona > Ochotona curzoniae. Next base: position 23,183,915 of record NW_024467095.1, on the reverse strand, counting down.
TTGATGATGCCACAGATTTTAGCTACAGATTGGGTGTGATTAGTAGATGATGGTAGCAAATTTGAGGAAGGTGTCATCTCAGAAAACACTGGGAACGCCGTGGGTTATGCTGTCAAGGAGTTTTTAGCAAATGGAGACTTTACTACCAATGCAATTGATCAGCCACTTTTTAAAGGGTTTATTTCTCTTTATTGCGAAGTCAGATATACAGAGAGGAGGAGACACAGAGAGGAAGATCTCTCATCTGCTGATTCACTCCACAAGCAAGCACAACGCCTGGAGCTGAGCTGATCTAAAGCCAGGAGTTACTTCCTGGTCTCCCGTGGGGGGTGGACAGTGCCAAGGCTTTGAGCTGTCCTTGACTGCTTTTCCAGGCCACAAGCAGGAAGCTGGAAGGGAAGTGGAGCAGCCGGGACAAAAAGGGGAGACCATATGGGTTTCAGCAGGTGCATGTAAGGCGAGGACTTTAGCCACTAGGCTGCTGCGTGCCGGATTCTGATCTGCCACATTCCACAGAAGGGGAGACGCAGTAACTGGCTCTCAGTTTCTGAAAAGCCCCATCTGTTATTCTTGTTCCGAATGGCCAAGTCTTATTGCTTCCTAATTAAGATCATAACTTTAATAGGAAATGCACACATGGTTAAAATTAACTTAGCATTCTAACTCTTAACCAGCACAACATATTTTATGTTATAAACTCAATAGTCTTGCTCAAAGGCTGTAGAGAACAGGAAGTGATTCCATTCCCACCATAGAAGATACCTTGCCCTTAGTGCACGGCTAAAATGGATAGTTTAATAGTCTAAACCTCGTGAGAACCTCCTTCAGTCATCACAGAATAACAGTTAACCACAGGCAATAGATTGATTAAAGGTGTTGCCCCTGTACACCTGTACACCCTACCCAACCTGTCATTGCAAGGCATTCATTAAATGACATGAACAATCTACAATTTCCATAATTGAGAGATATCGCCTGTCATGACTGTTGACACGAATTCTGTATTAGTCGGAAGCCTGTTAGGAAGAAGACCTAACGAATCAGACATGGAGAGATTTATTACAATCAGGCTTATTTCAGTGCAGGGGAGTCGGATCTCACCATTTAAAATCATAACTTCTTTTTTTTTTAAGATTTATTTTATATTTTTTTGCAAACTCAGATATACAGGAAGAGGAGAGACAGAGAGGAAGATCTTCCATTCTATGATTCACTCTCTGAGAGGCCACAATGGGCAGAGCTGAGCTGATCCGAAGCCAGGAGCCAGGAGCTACTTCCAGGTCTCCCACGCGGGTGCAGGGTCCCAAGGCTTTGGGCCGTCCTCGATTGCCTTCCCAGGCCACAGGCAGGGAGCTGGAAGGGAAGCGGGGCCGCTGGGATTAGAACCTGCGCCCATATGGGATCCTGGGCGTGCAAGGCGAGGACCTTAACCATTGCGCCATCGCGCCGGGCCCATCAGGTGAGGACTTTTTAGCTGCTAGTCCACGACACCAGGAACCATAACCTCTTACAGTGGTATTGCTTGCTACGCCTCTATCTGCATTCCATAAGGGCTCTGGTTCACACCTTGGTTTCTCTACTTTTCATCCGTCTCTGCTCTTGTTGTTTGGAAGGCAAGGGAGGATGGCTAAAGACCTTGGCCCTGCATCTACACCGAGATGCAGAAGCTCCTGATTCCTGAACTTGAATTGTCTTCGTTCCAGCTGTTATGATCATTTAGGGATTGAAGCAAAGAATAGGAGATCATTCTGTGTGTCTCTCTCCTTTTAAAAAATCTGTCTTTAAATAAAAATGAATAAATCTTTCAATAAATAAAGTAAAATCATAGCCTCATGAAAATGCCTGTGTTACTTGACTTATTTTTCTTCAAAATTTTACTCACGTTTAGTAAAATATAATTTTGTGTTTCATGTATGTTAATTAAAATACTGACTCTCCGGTATCAATTATTTTGCATTTGTTTCTTAAATACTTATTTATTTTGATTTGAAAGGCAGACTTTACAGAAAGAGCAGGGCACCAGATATTCTTCCATTATCTGACGCACTTCTACCATGGCCACAAAAGCTGTAGCCAGGAGCCAAGAGTTTCTTCCAAGTTTCCCACGCAAGCGCGTGGGCCCTAGGTTTTCAGTCATATTCCATTGCCTTCCAAGAGCATAATCCCAGAGCAGGATCAGACTTGGCGCATCTGGAGCACAAGTTGACATCTGCATGAGATACTGTTGCTGCAAGTGCAGGTGGAGAGACAGTGTGAGATGCCACCGTGTCGGCCTCTGCATCTATTTCAAATATCTTTGTTTCTAAACATCTGCATGATTGAGAGAGAGAGAGAGAGAGAGAGAGGGAGAAGGGAGAGAGTGAGAAAGAGAGAGACAGATACAGAGATCTTCCAATCACTGATTCACTCGTCAGATGTGTGCAGAAGGCTGATCCTACAGACTCACATGGAATCCATGTGACTGTTCCATGTGCGCAGGAGGGACTTGACTACTTGGGTCGTCATCAGCTGACTTCCTTGCAAGTTTTCCCGATCAGAAGTGGGTAGCCAGGGTTCAAACTGACATGTCAGGACAAGGTGCATTCAGCGACTTATCCCAAGTGCCACCATGCTGCCTCAGGTTTCTTATTTTGTTCATTGAAGTATGCCATTATCTAGAACTATACCTTGGGTAAGGCAGTTCTCCTAAACACATACCAAAAGGTTCATTGACTTCATTCCAAATTGAGAAACGCTGTTTCTCAATGAAATCAAGTCTTAGATTTCCTTCCCATTTTCAGAAGACACCTGCATTTTTCAGGGTGTGATAAAATGTTTCCCTAAGCATTTATACTAAGAAAACTGATGCTGTCTTTATGATATACTTCTGGTTGCAAATATTCAATGCATGTTGTGGAGATGCGTTTGTCAATCTATTGAGAAAAAGTAGAGAATTTTTTAAAATGTGTGTAGTTCTTTTTATTAATAAAGTTGAGTTGTGACAGTGAAGGGCTAATGGCATTGCCATGGAATCATGTTTTCAGTGAATGTTTATATGCTTTTAGCTTCACTAAACAGACTAATATTTCTGACACTGAAAACTAATATGTCCTTAACGTTCTGTTTTAGAAAAATTATTTCATCTACACATTGCTTATATTTGTCTTTTCATTTCTGTCCTGGCCTTCTGATCCATAGCAAAAGGAGTGAAAGAGAACTGGTAATGGCGTTTTTGCAAAGAGTAATCAACCATAAAGACTGTAATTGAACACATAAGGGTAGTCACTCCGTGATTAATTGCTCTGACGAATCAGCCTCCTCAATACATCATAAAAACATTTTGAGGAGGCTAGGACACAGTGTACAAGAAAAAGGGGGAAAAAAAAAGAAGCTGATTGTCACTAGCTTAATCACAGCCATCGATAGCTTATTTGTTTTCAGAAGAATTTGTTCCCAGTGTGTCTCAGTTTTCACTGTTTTGCCTCCCTGGCCATTCTTTGTATACACTACATTTTAAGATAAATGTTTTGGTGATTAAGTGGGAGCAATGCAGACACTGGCTGAGCTAAATGTCTTTTCACTTTGCTGTCACACACTCAAAAGATGAAGTGCAACGATTTATTTCACAGTATATGCATTCCTTCCTGATATATTGCTGAGATCGGTTGTGATATTTCTATAATGCTTCCGTTGTTTAGTAGGTAATATATCAATATATATTTTTCTCAAGTTGAAACTGATTCAATGTTATATACAAGGTTCTGGAAAAATACAACAGAGAATGAGATCATATATAATGGGATCTGATTAAGAGATGGCTTAATTTTATTCTGGATGATTTCATGTCTGAAATCTTGATGCTTCACTTGCCCTGGATTCGTGAGAAGAATGAACCTGAGAACCAAGCTAGCACGTTTCAGAGGGCACAGCAGACAGAAAGGAAGAAGCCAGACCACAGATGATTTTAAATTTCTGAATCTGAGTTGAGTCTGAATTCACAGTTCCCCAGCCTTTATCTCTCGGTCATCAGCATCTGATATCTCTCATGTACAAATATGCTCTTGTTATAAACCATGGAACTTCACAGTCAAGGACACTAGCGATCTGCTTCACCTATCTTCACAATCTACTCAAAATGGTCTTTGCATCATCTTAAACATGTGAATGGGTCATTTCAAAATTACCTTAAATTTGTTAGTATTTGTGCTGTGATTGAACGTCCTCGAGTGTGATGTGCTTTGCTTAGCTGCTTGGTGGGAATGTAACTGCTTCTGTAACATTCAAACCCTTATCAAGAGTGCCTCATTCAGAGGCATCTTCCTCCTATAAGATGCATCATTGCTTATTTTTTCCCATGATATTTGAGATTGGTTTGGGGCTGGTACAATGGTTGAACTAGCTAATCCTCCACCTGCAAGCGCCAGAATCCTATAAGGGTACTAGGGCATATGCTGGCTGCTCCAGTTCCCATCCAGCTCCTTGCTCATGGCCTGGGAAATTAGCAGGGGAAGGCCCAAAGCCTTAGAACCATGGACAACATGGGAGATTGGGAAGAAGCTCCTGGCTCCTGGTTTCGGAACAGCTAAGTCCTGGCCATTGTGGCTTTTTGGGGAGTGAACCTGCAGGTGAAAGATCTTTCGTTCTGCCTCTCCTTCTATTTATAGATTCATTTTTCAAATAAAAATAAATAAATCCTTAAATAAAAAGAAATTGGTTCTGAAATTCGTCTGAGCCAGTAAATCATGAATATATGCCTTTGGAGGAATGGTGGTCATCATAATTTCTACCAGAAAGATTTGAGGCAACTCTGTCCGAGAGCAGAGTTACCCACACTTCAGTTAAATCATGGATAAGATAAAATAAAAATTTTGCACATTACATAGTGTACACTTCAATCATTCCGTATTGAGAGGGAAAAGAGAAAGAAAAGGAAGATAAAAGAATAGTACAGTTGAATGCAAGAACAGTTTTAATACTTTTAAACTTGGTTCTGATATTGTGTAGTGGCAAGCAAAGCCACTTTCTGCAACAACAACACCCCGAGTGGACGCTGCTTCATTTCCCAGCTGCTCCGCTTCGAACCCAGCCCCAAACTAACGGCCTGGGCAAAGCAGCAGGTGACATTACAGGCATGTGTGACCCACTTGGGAGAGCCAGATGAAGCTTGTTGGCCCTGGATGCAGACTAGGTCAGCTCTGGGCATTGCAGCCCTCTGGAAGGTGAGCCACGGGGACGACGGATCTCCTGCTTTCGATCTCTCTCGCCTGCTTCCTCTCTCTCACTCTCTGTCTCAGCCTCTCTAACTCTCTCTCCATTCTTCCTTTATTGCTTTGATGCTGAGCTTCAACATAAGTAAGCGAATTAAAGAAATCAACCCAAACATTCCAAAATAAAAAATATAAATACATTATAAAAGATAATGAAACCTTCAGTGAGTCCCAGTAGAAATGGAAAATCAGGATACAATTCTGAGAAAATTACCAAAACCTAACAAAATATGTATAAAACACATGTAAGAAGGTATGGAAATGTCTTAAGAAACATGGAGATACAAGATTTGCAGAAGAATAGGAGATACAATATATGTGTTTTTCCCAAAGGAGGGAGAAAAATGACCTTTAAGATTAAAGTAATATATCGCAAGTTGACTAAAACCTCTAGGAAAAAGATCATGGTAAAACAGAAAATCACCAACCAGATCAGAACAGCTACCATAGACAATAGAAATCACTAAAAAACATAAAATCAAGAGGAAATGCAGACTTATTAATAATAAAAAGATCTCCAAAGGCCATGAACCAAATACAGCATGCTTTTCAAAAATAATATCTACCTAGAATTTTATGGCTCAAAAATGTATTTGAAAAACCATTTAGATGAACCAGTAAAATACGTTTCTATTTCCCTGGGCATCACTAAAGGAAATATTTCCGTTAAAAACAAAATCAGGCCTAAAAAGGAAGGGAATGCTCCGAGCAATGTGTGGAAAGAACTGGCGAGTCTTAGCACGTCTAATTTATCACTGATTATGAAAATGCTGACTGTTGTGTGTTCATGGCTGAATGTCGTCTTCCAGACATTGTAGCAACAGAAGGCATAAAAACCATATCCCTTATTGCTTATTCCGTGTTATTCAAAGTTGAACTTTTATTAAAGAGAAGAAAATTCATAGGCACCTAAAATAAAGAGCTATATGAAATCTAAAACCTACATCATCCTTTTTTTAGTAGAAAGGACATGGTTAACATAAATTGTAAAGCGCATGGTTGATAGAAAATGCAGATATTCCTTGCTTCCTTCTAAAATCACATAAACGTCACCCTTCCGTTGAGGACCTTCTGCTCTTAGCATGCATGCTGCCAAAGCGAGCACGACCCTTCTGTCCTTGATACAGAGACCCCGTCCACTCCATCAGTGTCTCTGATGTGGCTAATAGGAACAATTACTTGCACCATTACTACTACTAGGATTTGCCTTAGAGGAAAAAAAAAATGTACTTAAGAACTGAGCCGGGCACTAAACGCAGGACTCTGCTGACCCTGCACGTGTCCTAACCACCAGGTCAGAAGCCTGCCCCGAGCCAGCGTTCTGTGTTTGGGTGTTGGGAGTATCCAAAAACCTTGTTAGGATAGTAGGTTCATATGCCCAGTTTTCCTCTCTTCTTCACCCTAATTAGTTTCTAAAACTTCCCTCTGTAGTGGTTAGCTGTGCCCATTTGTTATCTTGCAAACTTTGTGCATCCCTTTTTCGAACCCAGTACATTCCATGAATAGTTTTGTTTTTGAAGGACGTTTATCTGTAAATATTTGTATGCAGATATCTGTATTTTGATCACATGTCTGTCCACTATTTTATTGGTCATAAAGTTTGAGGCAGCGTTGCTTTGCTCGCTAGTGATGATGTGATAATCTTGTGACATGTTGAAGATAAGTCTGGGGTTAACCTGATGATTTATTCTTGGGACTAGTCTTACGGTGCGGCAAGTTAAATTGCTGGTTACTGATGTGCAATATCACATTAGAACGTGATTGAATCCCCATTTTGCAGCTTCCAAATTCACTTCTTTACACAGTGTTTACAACCCTGGCCCCTGACACATAATGTTTCAAGATGGAGTTTTGGGCTCCTGGCTTCGGCTGGTGCCGCTCTTCCGGCTGCAACCATTCAAAAAGTAAATCAAAGAATGAAGGGAGGAACTCTCTTTTCTGTCTTTTCCTTTCTCTCTGTAGCTCTGACTTCCAAGTAAAGCATTTAAAATGAAAAGTGAATGACCATTTCAAAAATAGATTTGTTTATTTGAACATCAGAGTTAGAGACAGAAAAGGGACAGAGATTCTCCTTCTGCTTTTTCACTCCCTAAGCGGCCATGGAGACCAAGGATGAGTCATGCTGACACCAGGACCCGGAGCATCAGCTGGTCTCCCACTGGGCTGACAGGAGTCCAAGCAGTTGAATCACCTCTCCACGCATGGACGGACGGGAAGCTGAATCAGAAGTGGGGTAAGTGGGACTCGAAGCAGCATCCATGTGAGACGCTGATGTTGTGCACGATGACTTAGCCTGTTACGCTGCCATGCCAGCCCAGGCAATGCTTATTCTTATCTTTTATTTTTCTATAAATTTTTAAGATTGTGCTTACTATTGATCATTGCAGCTTATTTGCTCAGTATATGCATGAAGATCTGCTTTTCTATTTACAACTGTCACAATTTGGTTTTGATCTGGCACCCATGGGATAATCCCTAGCCAAGTATTTGAAATACTTCCTGCTGTATCCGTGCTGTGATGACCCCTCTATTATTCCTCTCCTTAGCCTGGTCTAACAGTTGCTTCCTCTGTTGCTTGTATCAGCACAAAAACGTCCTACCCTTTCTTTGTGTTTCCACATTTGCTTTTCTAACTTGCTGCTCATTTTCTGTAACATCTAAAGAGACCATTCAAAAATATATCTCGGGCCCACCACGGTGGCCTAGCACCTACAGTCTTTGCCTTGAATCCCCCAGGATCCCATATGGGTGCCGGTTCTAATCCCGGCAGCTCCACTTCCCATCCAGCTCCCTGCTTGTGGCCTGGGAAAGCAGTAGAGGATGGCCCAAAGCCTCGGGAACCTGCACCCACGTAGGAGACCCAGAAGAGGCTCCTGGCTCGTGGCTTTGGATCCACACAGCACTGGCCGCTGCAGTCACTTGGGGAGTGAATCATTGGAAGGCAGATCTTCCTCTCTGTCTCTCCTCCTCTCTGTATACCTGACTTAGTGATAAAAATAAAATAAATCTTTTAAAAAAATTTCATTATTACACTCTACACTTCAGAAAATGCCTCACTGAGTTTCCATCTCACTCAGAAAATGTGAACAGTACACAATAGTCTGCAGATCTCCTCTGTTCTAACTTGTGTTACTCTTGTCTGGGCAGCGTTCTGGCTTCTCAGAATCGTTAGCACTCTGCTAGAAGACTATCTCTTCTGCCGCCTTCCTGCAGTGTTAGAAACGTCAAGTTTTACCCATGTCTATGTGTATGTTTGTAAAGCACTTCTGCTTTTGGGATATACTCTGCACTATTATGAAACATATTCTATCTTTAATTATTAATACTAATATTCCATACATGTTACTCTAGCACGTTTAATATAACTAACATATTATGTCTTCATCTTATTTATTAATCTCACTGTATCCAAAATGCCAGGTAGATTGGGTGGGTATTTTCTCTGCACTCTGGATGGTTCATGAGACCTATGAGATGCTCAATAAGCATTTGTTAAATGATTGGATGAATGTGTGTCCATAGATGATGTTTTTCCATAAAATCTGTGAAATGATAAAGAAGAAGCTTGTGATTGGGAAACTAGGATTCTTTTGTTTGTTTGCTTTTTGTTTTTCCATTATATATTCTTTTTGTTGTTGTTGTTAATTGCATTGCATTTTGTGACACAGTGTTATGAGCACTGGGATTCCCCCCACCCCTCCCCGAACCCTCTCCCCATGGTGGATTTCTCCCCCTTGTTGCGTTACCACAGTTCAGATTCAGTTGAGATTCCTTCATTGGAAGTATTTACCGAGCATAAAGTCCAACATCTTATTATCCTAGTGAGTTCAACGATTTCTTGGTGAGACCATCTCTGGTCTGAAGGTAAAGCCAGCAAACATAACATCAACAACAATTTACAACATTATGGATTCTTTTTCAAGCAGGAAAGAAGATTTGGGAGAGAGCAACAGTCCAACATATAGAAGCAGTGGAAAGCGGTTACATGGGATTCGGGCTCTGAAATGACTAAGTGAGGCTATTTATATTACACAAATACAAATGTCATGCTTGAAATGCATGCAGTGACTGATGTGCATAACAATTAGCATAAACACTCTATACATATCAGCTAAACTGAATAACTAAAAATAAGTGATGAAACTAGCATTATCTCTCAAATTGAGCCATATAGTAAACCAAGAAAGAATCACAGTGGCAGCAAAAAATGTAAGATAGATATTATTATAATAAAAAAATAGCTGCAAATGTCACTTGTCATTGAACTGACTATTGGAAGTCCAACTGGTTAAATCCTATTGAGATATCCAACCTTGTCATTGACTCGGATCATGCAGCAAAGGAATTGGCGGGGCCGTGGGAAAGACCCAGCCCTGACTTGTGGCAGTGGGCTTTGCGCACTTCTGTCTGAGGCTGTGCTGTCACGTGCTGACACCAGCATTTCATCCTGGGATCTCCTTTGGATCACACATGGTAGTCATTTCCCACGGAGCAACGATTCGTATTGGGATCATTCTGAAAAGAAGCATTTGTATGCATGTTATCATTGATCAATTAAATATACCAATGATTCTCTCAAGCTTTTAGGACACTCTGGAATTTACCCCAGAAATTAATTGAATTCTTTTTTACCATAGGTAACTACATAATTCATGAAAGCTCAGGCAGATTAATTCTAAATGATTACATTGTTAAAATAGAAGAGCGCCTGATTGAGTTAAACGCAGATGACAAAAGGGCAATATCTGTAATTATTTTGAAATAATTATTTTGGTTATCACCATATTTGATTTGATTGTGTCTGTGAAACCATTTGCTCCAGAAATCTCATACAGATGCTTTCAGCACAAACTGCTGAGCTACACCATGCAAAACCAGCCTTTTATTTTTTCACAAAATGAATTAGCAAAATATTTACTTTTTCATAATAATGGTTTTGTTTTTAGTTTATTTATTTATTTCAAGGGATTACAAGCACACATATAGTGTGAGAGATGGAGATTCTATTTGCTTACTCCCTAAAAGCCAACGGTGCCCAAAGCTGAGACGGGTGGAGACCAGGAGCCGGGAACTCTGAGAGGGGAGAACTCAGGTGTTTCTCTCACCATCTACTCACTTGCAGGATGCTCATGTGCAGGAAAAAGCACACCGGCATGAAGCAGAACCACAGGGCAAAGATAAGGACGTGGGATTTTGGATCTGGAATGACGATGACTCTGACTATATCTGTACCTTGTCAGAGCCTAGGGGCACCAGTTCCTGTCCTGACTGCTCCACTTCCCTTCCAGCTCCCTGCTTGTGGCCTGGGAGAGCAGCAGAGGATGGCCTAAAGCCTTGGGAGCCTGGAAGAAGTTCCTAGATCAGCTCAACTCTGGACATTGTGACCATTTGGGGAGGGATCCGGTAAATGAAAGATCTTTCTGTCTCTCCTCTGTGTGAATCTGATCTGCCTTTTCAACACAAATAAATAGATATTTAAAAATCTATGTACACATATATTTATGCTTGTTAATGCATCTTATTTTACATATTTTATAATCTGTTTATATGTTACTTATATATATAATACAAATATTAAATTCATTATATATACATACATATATATACATTTAGTTAAATCTATTTTATTTTGCATATTGCTTGGTTAAGGGGAAAATTTATGAGTCGATTGATTCATATGGATGTCTTTTCTTTCCTTCTTTATTCATGCAACCATGAGGATAATCAGTCATTTCAACAGGCCCATCTAATTTTCATACACACACATACACACTCTATTGTGAGTACGTATGTGTGTATATGATTACGTTTTATTTGATGTCCCACAATATTTAAATTTGTTATTTATGCTTAAATTAGGTGTATAGAGCCTTTCGCCTAAGATGACATTCGTTTTAATGTACACTTCAGGGAGTTTTGACAAATACATTCAGTCATCTGAGAGGAGAACAACCAAGACACAAAAAGGATGAACCATTCCTTCCCTGAAGTTCCTGGATGTTGCCTTTTTGGGTTACTTCTTTCTGACCCCTAGCTCCAAGCAGCCGCTTGTATCCCAAAGGCTTTAAAAAATTCAGGAAGCTGGACCTGGCGCCATAACCTAGTGGTTAAGATTCTTGCTTTGCACACGTGGGGATCCCATATGGGTGCCAGTTTGTGTCCCAGCAGCCCCAGTTCCCATCCAGCTCCCTGCTTGTGGCCTGGGAAAGCAGTCGAGGACGGCCCAAAGCCTTGGGACCGTGCACTCACGTTGGAGACCCGGAAGAGGCTCCTGGCTCATGGATTCAGATCAGCTCAGCTCCGGCCAGTGTGATTATTTGGGGAGTGAATAAGCAGACAGAAGATCTTTCTCTCTTTCTCTTCTGTCTATATACCTTTCGAAGAAAAACAATTTAGTCATTAAAAAAATTTTTTAAGAAGTCATACATTCACACAAAATCACATGGATTTAAATGGCTGAAATATGAATACTTTTCAGCCATTTTATTATCAAAATATTGAAAATTTAACGTTCTACAAATAACAAAGATGTTCAGTCTCACTCTTAGAAAGCAAATTTCAAATAGTTTCAAGATCGTTAATACTATACCTACTATAAAATTCCTTTTGGGTTATGATCCTTTCATTTTAAGCATGTGGAACTCTTTATTTAGAGTGGTTATTAAGCCTTTGACCACAGCCCAAAGGTAAGAAAGTGTACTAACTCAGAAACATTATTGATAAGTTGGAAAAAATAATTTTAAAATTCTTACACAGAGCTCCAGGAAAGAATAATTAGTAAAGCTACCACGCTAAATTTCAATTTTTTTCTAACTTTGAAGAAAATACACCTTTTTATTTATACTTACACATCCAACAGAAGCTCTCAGCATATAACTAAGAGGGGTTATGTGTATTGTCAGGCTTGTGATGACAATTCGATTGAAAATAAGTTTATTTATTGCAATATCCCTAAACTCATGAAGTTGTTTTCCAAAATATGCTTTTTCATGAACTTTAAGGATTTTTCAGGCATGCATACATACATCCACACATGAGAATTCAACACACGTTTAATAAGAATGTCATTGTAGTATGAGCCATAATAGAAAATATATGAAACAATTTAAAAGTTAATAAATACAGGATCAGACAAGTCAACGGAGTCACATGATAACACAGAATCCTGTGTAACCAGTAGAACAACCACAGCTGTGCATAATACACACGTTTTCAAGAGTCTAATATTGAGCAAGAAGAAATGAACACGGAAGAATACGTGCGATGCATAGTTAGATGCAGTGTTCAAAGTACGTGAAAAAAGTAAATGGTCGTGTTCAAAGTTGCACAACCAAGAAGAAAAACCGAAAAACCACGAATACTGTTGCCAAAAAGATAAGACCATATATGACTTTTTAAAACATTTTTACTGCTTTAGTAAAGGCAACCAGTTTTAAGTATCTCACAATACTGTTATGACGGTATAAACATACTTCCTTTCATGCTTTCATTACTCCTCTTGTTGTTTTTATTATAATGTTTCCAATGTCAAAATTTCAACTTACTTTATAATTGCATGCTTACTCCCTTCCTAAATAAAGATTTCAACAAATAGAAAGCAGAAAAATCCCTGTTTCTCGGGACTATAGGCTGGATTGAGTACGACAGACTGAAAAGAGATGGAAAATGTGTTTTCAGTTAGCTTGAGCCTTTTTCCATAATCTCAAAATTGATAGTGGCTTCTATCCTTTGTCATGGACATTTAGATATAAATAATAGGAAGCTTATCTGTTACCAAAAAAAAAACCCAACAAATTCTCTTGGATAATTTTTATGTGTGCATTATTTTGGCAAGGGATGAGCTACTGTTGATTTAAAATTATTCTGAACCAATATCTATCTGATACCAAGTTGTATCATTAGAAGACGGAAGATCATTTTTTTTAATCAGCTGAGTGTTCACAATATCATTAATATATTAGTTTCCTAGCCAGTGCACATACAGTGAGGGTAAATGTGGCCTGTCTCTCCTATGCCTGCAAAATTATTGGGACCAATGATGGGATGTTTCAGCTTACAATACTACTAAGAAACTACAGTTTTTTCAGAATACGTCATTTTTACACATATTAAAGCAGATGCTTAAAAAGAATGTATCAGTTAACTTTAGTGTTTGCTTATTATAAAGATGTGCACTTATTAAAAAAATAAAACATATGAAGTGTTCAACCACATGTGTGTAAGCAGGGATCGTTGTGGCACAGTGCGTTCCGCCGCTGCCTGTGAAGTCGCCCTCCCACATGGGCGTAGTTCCAGTCCTGCCTGTGTGCTTCTGAGCCAGGTCCCTGGAGGTGTGCCGGGAGCATCAGTGGAGGAGAGCGCCAGTACTGGGGTCCCTGAACCGTCCTGGACGGCCCGGATGACGCTCCTTCGTTCCTGCTTTCACCTGTCGCACCCCGTCTATCGCTGCCATGTGGGAAGCGAAGCAGAAAACGCCCCTGTCCCTATTTACCTGTAACTCTGCCTTTCAGATAAATCCCAACGTCGTTTAATGGACAAGAAGATGTTCCACAGAAAACTCTAAGGTTTTAGATTAGAGCAAAAAAAAAAAAAAAAAAAAAAAGATATTCGCTTGGAAGAAAATGATGGCTGTCTCATTGAAAATTTTTATTAATGTCTGGAAGTAGGACATAATTAACTTTCTGATAATAATGTGTGTGCGAATGAAAAAAAGGAAAGAAGGGGGCAGACACTGAAGCCTAATGGCAAAATCCTTTTTTTTTGCATGCGCTGGGAACCCATTTGGGTGTCAGTTCATGTCCCGGCTGCTCCACTGCCTACCCAGCTCCCTGCTTGTGGACCAGAAGGGCAGTAAAGGATGGCCTTGGCATCTGGCATCTGCGCGGAGACACAGAAGAAGCTCCAGGCTTTTGGCTCCTGGTGGCAGATTGGCTTAGTTGCAGCAGTTATGGCCACTGGGAGAGTGAAGCCGCGGATTGAAGGTGTTTCTCTCTGTCTCTCCTTCTCTCTGTATATCTGCCTTTCTGATAAAAATCAATAAAACTTAAAACAAAAAAGAGAGAGGGGAGGCGAGTGTCAAGGAAACAGAGACTCCATGCTTCAGGTGCGTATGATCAGAAGGAAGTGAACACGTTCTGAAAACTTACATGAACATTCCCATCAGACAACTTTACTGATATCAAGAAGCAAGGAGATTATAAGGCGAGATACAGAATAAAAGCACTAAAGCGCTGCCTTTTAAGCCCATTTGGAAATGTTTTCAATGCAAGTTGTTAGCTGGTTAGTTCCTTCTGGAATCAGAGCAGCCACTCCAGGTGCCCATGAGTACAAGCGTCTCTGTGGGGCTATTACATTTCACCCTCAAAGATATAACTTACATCCACCTAAATAAACAAATTCTATTCCCTCAAGCTATGGAAGGGGAAAGGACCAGGCAATATAAATCAATGCAAATTCCATTTTGAAAAAAGCGGTATTGGGAAGTACAAATTAACTAATCAAAGATGGGAAAATGAACATTCCTCCCTAACAGTGATTGCTGAAGACTCTCCCTTGGAAAACCCTTGCCTTCAAGCATCCTGCTCTCCACGGAACTCCTAATTTCCTGTCTGTCTTTGCTGCCCCTAACTTGCTCCCTGGACGTTCTTACAACTCTGTGTTCCTCTGGGGTTATTTTTGAAAAGAAAACTTGGAAGACATTTTCTCTGGGATTTTCACATCTATTCTTCACAAAAATCAACAGATTTCGGTTCTTATTAAGGAAATCCACAATTGACTGCAAGATAGTAATGGATATTAGCATTATCTCGCATATCCCTTTCAGTCAATTACACGCATAAATAAACACAGTTAAGGTTTTTGTCTAAAAGCAGGTATTAGCCATGAACAGTCTCAATTTTACCCGCCAGATTTTTTGTTCCTTCTATCTCCATGAACTATTCTGATTCTAGTTAAAATAACAGGCTGGGAAGGGATGGGACACCTTTTTCTGACTTTTCCTAATGTGCTTACTCTTGTTGCAAAGCAAGAAAACACTCAAGAAAATTGTTGAAAGGGTTTGGCCATAGTGTTCCTTCCAATGAGTGCTGCCCTTTATTAGTGAATGTTGGTAAGGGTACCCAGTTGGAATTGAGTCGACTTCAGCTTGGTCGAATGAACTCGCAGTGAAGTTAGACTGCCAGCCACCGGCTGATGGATCCCTCAAGCTTGCTACTTTGATTGTAGCTTACTTCCCCATCTAGTCTAGCTTCAAGTCTTCAGCTAAAAATGAGCAACAAAAGTGGAATATATATGACTTATTTGTGTTTTTCTTCAATGCAGGCTAGATTTTAGTAGTATAACACGAGTCCATGAGCTATGTCCCTTCTAAAATACACAAACACTAGTTGAAACAATTATTTTTTATCTTATACAGCCATGATGAACATGCTAGTTTTCCATGTCTCCGTGCTGAGTGCTGGTCATCTCATCTTCTCCATGTGAAAGCCGCAGGGTTCATCTTCTGTTCATTGCAGCAGACATGCTCAGCAAGTAAAGATGAAGATACTACTACCAACTGTATGCCCAGAAAATAGCCAAAATAACAACATAGAAAAATATGCTGTTGTTTCAAGGAAAGCAGGTCTTGCACAGTTTTCATCACACTGCGCTTTCAGATATGGCAAGGTTTCTATCCAGCAGCAGATATCCAGTCCCTTTATTTCTATTGCAACAACCTGCAGTGCCAGGACTCTTCCCTTCTTTCTGAGAAAACTACCGCAACTCTTGCCATGCAATACGGGTTCTGAGAGTCACAAAGAAGCAAAGAAAGCTGTAAACGAAGAAAGTGCTCAATAGAGCCAGTGGTTGTCGAGAGAGTTTCTGGAAATTTGCCTTCAGTGGTCTCTTTTAAAAAGGAAAAAATAGTCTCAGATATGTTTGTATCTTCTGTTGGCCAGAACAAACAAATATTAGTAACAATCACAAAAGAAAACACTGCATGATATTCAGGTAACTAGGATTCTGTCAGTGCCAATTCAGGATTATTTTTGAATTATATGTATCACACACAACACCGTATAAGGGTCTTTGAGCTCTCAGAATAAAATCATTATTCATAAGGATGAATTGATGTTGATTTTCGTCTCATAAAACTTTTTGGGAGTACTGGTGAAGAGCATATTATCAAATTCAATAAAGCAATATATGTGTCAATATATTAAGTCCCTGGTAAGCATGTATTAGTATTCAACTATCTTGAGGCCACTTTCCATTTCTTATTTTATGACAAGTAACAAACACAAATACGGTTTTAAATGAAAAAGGCCCGAAGTAAATTTCAGATTAGATTTTGTTTTTTATATTGGCATTACTGTTAATTTTTAATGGAATCTTGTGAGACAATGAAATAGCTTATACAAGTAAGCTTTTCTAATGAAGCCAATTTTATATATCAAAATTAACATATTTTAAAGATAACATTTCCTATCAGTGCTAGAATAGTGCTCATTAAGATAAGTATGCGTTTTTGTATTACATCGAGCTTTAGCTTTCTATAAACTTAAAGAAATATCGCATATAACATAACATACAAGCCAGCATAGCATGATATAAACAACACCATTACCTTAAATGTAGAAAAATTTTCTTTTCTAAATTAATTCCACTCTGGCTGAGAACATGTATATATTTTTGCTTTTGTTTGCCTCTGCTTCAAGTTGATCTTATCCCTATATGCTAACAATCATTACACAACTTCAAACTCCCCACATTTTAAACAAAAAATTTCCAAACATATTTATAAAGCAAAAATCAAAATTAATTTTTATGAGACCGATTAAAATACCGATTGTCTATTTTACAACTCCACTCCCATCTCGTGTCATCTCTATGAGTAAGGTCTACTCACACAGCAATGGATCCGGAAGTACTTTGCTAACGACCCCACTTTTGTGTTCATTGCAACATTATTTACAAATGCTGAAAAGCAGAGGCAATGTTTATATAATATTTAGATGGGTAAGGCAATGAATCAGATGTGACATTCACACACAAGACCTGGTTTTATTATATTCAATCTTTGTTATTTTAGATTCATTCTCATCCCCACCCCAAAAAAGACGTGACCTCTTTTCCAACAAGTTCAGCTGTGAAAGCACACTGTGACACACACATCAGCGTGTCCTTTGTCTTTTGTATAGGAGCCAAGTTTGGATATATGCATTGAGAGTGTGGATGACGATTGAAAGTAGACTGTGGGAAATCATCTAGATTCTAAAGAGCGCCGATCAAATGAGGGTGTCTACGTGGAGTTCCCAAACAGGTAACCACAGTGTAGTGGTAGTCAGCGGACTGCTTCGTTAAAGGGGTGAGAGATGATTCACAAAATAGCCAGAAGGATCTAGACCAAATACAGTTTAAAAATATTGCTCAACACTCCACTGCTCATAGTCCTTGGGGACCGTTGGACAAACAAGATATCCTTCATATTTAATGGTTTGTTTTTTTTTTTAAACAGTGAACAACACAGAATGAAAGACAAGGAAATGTGCTTACATTTGCTGCTGATCTAGTTAATTCCAATTCAGGGACCATCAGGAGCAGAGATAACTTCACAGATAGGCTATAACGATGTCACCTGTTGTCATTTTTGTTAAGAAACTTAACCTCACACTGTGAACATATTTTATGATGAGCGCATACTCATGTATCTAGCTCTGTATTAGATGGTACAGTATCATCTGTGTTGTATGTACAATCTGGATGTACAAACCTGGAATTTACAATGTATGCCAGTCTGTAGGTTATCAGTACATGGCAGGCTGTAGATTTCCTTACACACCACAGTTATACCTTCTGGTCTACTTCTGTTTGTTGGAGACTGCCGCAATGTGAAAATGGATTATACCGCAGAATTGTATTAATTCATCATTGAAATGTTATAGTTCACAAATATATCCATAGGGATCTACAGATAATTAAAATATTAGTCAAAGGAACTCTGCTTTCTGTTTTACTGCCTCAATTTAAAAGCAGGGCCTGGAGCTACGGCTTGGTAGGTAAAGCCACAATCTAGAAGGGTGGCATGTGGGCACATATCCCATGCTGGTGCGTATCCTGATTGCTCCATTTCTCACACACCTGCCCCACCTTCCACAGGCCCAGGTAAGAGCTTAGGATGGCCAAGTGTTTGGGCTCCTGCCGTCCACATGGAGACCCATATGTTATTTTTGGCTTTGGACTGGCCCAGTGCTCAGAACTGAAGCTGTGTGGGTTGTGAACCACCAGACGGAAGATACCTCTCTCATTCAGTGTCTCTTCCTCTCACTCTAATTCTGACTCCAAGTAAATAAGTAAACAAATAAATAAATTTGAAAAGTCAAATACATAAATAAATGAATACATTTGAAAGGCAGATTTACAGAGCTGGGGAAAGATCTTCTGCTCTTTCGCTCTTCAAAATGGCCGCAAAGGCTGGGGCTGAGCTGAGCTGAAGCTGGGAGCCAGGAGCCAGATGCATCCTTTGTGTGTCTGCCATATCAATGCACTGTCTTTAGGAACGTGAACTTAATTTTTGTATTTAGAAATATTATTAATATGGGAATATAGTCAAGGATTCAGAAAGTATGAAATTCATCTCAAAGCAGTTTTTCTGCTTAAATCTTCAGATGTCTATTTTTATCTTCAAAGAGCATTTTAACATGAAAAGTTTACAGTAAGTAGAATTACAGGACTTGGGAAATCGAGATTACTTAATATAGGTAAATTTCAATGATGCTCAAAGGAACTTGATTATCCAATTTGTAATTTACTTTTAAAATCTGAATACAAAATGTACCTTATTTGTCACAATTTTCCTGCTAAGTTTCTGTAAGCTTACAGCCCACACATGATGTTTATAGTTTCAGAAAGTATTTTAGAACAAAATAAGCTATACAATTGGAAGTTTTTATGCATTTTCTCTAAGAACTCTTGCTTTCATCATAATACTATATTATTACATTATGAAAGAATTGTGTGCATATATCTATAATTGTATTATATATATGTGTGTATATATATGTGTATATATGTGTGTATATATATATATATATATATAATATCTTGCTCTAGGTAGGAAACTGCTATGCACAGAGGTGTATACAATGGGATGATAAACCATTTGATTTTATTTCTTCTTACATTGAAAATTTATGTTTCAAACTGGTATTCTTTCATAGCTTCAGTTTCAAATTAGTAAAAGGAAAAAACATGGAAAAATTAAAAAGCAGTTGTGACATTGTATTAATGCAGTGCAAGACCTCACAACCCTTATTCTACAATATTTGTGCATTTAAGAATTTCTTAAATTACAACATGGTCATGATTAGTGCTTCAGAAGTCTAGCCCAGGAGAAGGATGGGAACTGAATAGTAGGGTTTTATCTGGGTGGTACTGAATGTGGCAATCGTTAGAGCAACAGTGTAGAGTACCATGTCTTAGTACAAAGCATTAACACCTTAGACTGTGACAATAACAATTATGACACAAGGAGAAACATAATTTCAAGGTGGTTGTTGTTTGTAATCTTTAAGGAGAGAAACAAAGTAATTGAGGGAATTTGGCCACATGTTGGTTAA
The DNA here is from genome assembly GCF_017591425.1 of Ochotona curzoniae. Classification (NCBI taxonomy): domain Eukaryota; kingdom Metazoa; phylum Chordata; class Mammalia; order Lagomorpha; family Ochotonidae; genus Ochotona; species Ochotona curzoniae. The sequence continues at coordinate 23,164,072 of NW_024467095.1, read as the reverse complement.
TTTTCTATTTTGACTAGTGAGCTGAACCATGGCCTGCAATGACAGGATCCCATCCAATGGAGTTCAAGTGCCCTCCTGCTCCATTTCCAAGCCACTACCCTGCTAATACACTTGGGAAGCCAATAGGTGATGGTTCAATGACTCGGGCTGCTGTCACTCCAATGGACGCTCTAGATGGAGTTCCTGACTGAGGGCTTTGGCCTGGCCCCTGCCCAGATGTTGTGATCACTTGAGGAATTAGCAAGCAGATGAAAGATTTCTCTACAGTTCCAGCTGTACCTCTGGCATTCTGCCTTTCCAAGAAATACTTAAAGCTTTTGCAATCGAGTAATGAAACTGCTGAATTCTCTTAGGTTGGAAAGTACCAAAAGAGCGTAAAATTACTGGAGAAAGAATTGTTTCTGAACTTTGTATGTTTTAAGAAAGGGAGCAGTTTGTTTATTAAGACTAAACCACAGTGCCATGTGCCTGAATGATCACCTAAATCGTTTCCTGATGTCAAGCACGTGAAGAGACGATGACAAATGATTTTCTCCTCTCATTGTTTGTGTCACTAAAATATGCAGACTTTGGAATCTCAGCTTGTAACTAGTTTCTGAAATATCATGTGCCATTAAGCTTCGCTTTGATTTTTTGAAGCTAATATTGCCCAAACCAAGAACTTAAAGTAAAACCGACGCTCACTTCTTGGCTTAAATATTATATCACCTGTACTCCCAGCACTGGCAAACCCATCACAGCATTCAAATATGTCTTCTAATATGGGTTAACTAGAAATCTCGGTCTCGGGGCATGAATTAAATATCATTAAGTCTTTTTTAGCCTACTGCCCAGATTTTGTTATGTCAGGCCTTTAGCTGAAGTTTAGTTTTGACTTAGAATCTACAAAATATATTATTCTTCTTTAGCTTATGAAAAAAGTAGATTCATTCGATATGTGTCCCTGTTCTAAACTTTAGCAAGTTACATGAATATATTTTGTTTTATTACAGAAGCTTTTTTGGAGAATATCAAATAAAAAAATTATTAGATAATGTCTCTTTGTTGCCTGCGGATGGAGGCTTCAATACAACAGGAAGGGAATATTATCTAGAAAGACAAATTGAAGTGCATTACAGCTCCTTAATTCCAAAGAAAATGAATCATTTTTCATAATAAATTTATGTGGAAAATATTAATGTAACAGTTTGTTTCAAAAGCTAGTCTGTCTTATTTGACTGGGAAATTTAGTTTTCCTCCAGGGCACATTTTATCATTTCAGTGATGCAAAAATGTGATGAATATACTATTTGAAATAATAGAACCTGAAATTTATCTTAAATGAGATTAGGCTATGCCATTGTTCCTAAAGGTGTATGTCTTTTTAAAATAGCTATTGGGAAATGAATTTCTCATTTCAGCATCTATTCTAAAACAACCACTATGTATCTTTTGAGATTAATTCGCTTCTCAAATTTTCCAATCTACATATTAAAAAAAAAAAGAAGTAAAGAGATACCCTTCATTGCAGCTGAAGGACTCTGTCAAAAACAGTTCCTGCCAACTACAAAAGCACCTGTTCACAGGCACCTGAGTGATGTTGGACAAACTTCTCCACCAAAGTTCACTTGGAAGTTCATGACAGGTGCCACGGAAGCCGTGACTGTATTTAAAACAATCACAGTTAAAACATTTATGCTTGTCATATAGTTTTTAAAAATAGAATGTTCACAAGCGAATGTCAGAGTGAGGAGAATCCGACTTAAACTTTGATCTATTAATGTTCAAAATAAATCCCTGCTTTAGAGACTTTTTTACATGCTTTTCTATTGCTGGTGTATTTTACAAAGAAACAAGAGGTAATTTAGTTGTGTCAAGACTAGAAAACATATGAAGTGACTTGTGGAAAAGGAAGTGTCCATGCGATAATGTCCAACTTAAGTTGAAAATTGTTTTCCCAGAACCAAATTAAACATTTCTTTTTACTCTGTGATGTATTTGGCATGGAATAATTCCTTTAATTTATTTTATAGATTTGGGTTCATAATAAATAGAGACAGAACACTTTGTGGAAATTATAAATAATTTGACACAAACTAAAGACATAAATGAAAGTATTAACTCAACCAATATTTATAACTCCATTTTATAGAATGAAACATTAAATCACATATACTATTTTGTTTGAATGCAGACTGAACATAGATAGAAAAATATACCACTAAAACTCCTCTGTCATCACCATGAAGCGTCTGTATATGTAACATTACCTTGCCTTAAAATCCTTCTGATTGCAAGGTTTGATTTTCAAAGAAGCTGTGAGTGTTCGGTGCTCACTAGCTTTTGCGTGGAAAGGAGGAAGGGAGTGTTACTGTGGTCAGGACAGCCGCACTCTGAAGAGGAACAGCAGTACTGGCAGTCAGGGAGAGGGCAGTCGGGGCAGGAAGTGGAGGAAGTGTCCAACGCTCCTGGCCCTTGGTGTTGCACTGCCTGTGCTGTCCCTGTGCCAGGAACCTGTCCCTACCTACGGATGGAGATAAACTCTTCCGGTCAGCACAGGCACCTTCCAACACTCAGCCCAAGTACCTTCCAACACTCAGCCCAAGTACCTTCCAACACTCACTTTATTCACATTTTTAAAAATCCAAATTAAATATCAAACAAAACTGACGACAGAATCTTGGTTACAGTATATTTTTGTTATATTAAAATATTCTAATTTTATGAAGAATATATATTAAATAGGCATTGAGTATATATCTATTCTTTATTTTGATAAGGATCAAAGTAAGACACAAAGATTAGTTAATCCTCACTAGGGTACGGAAGATTTCTCTGCACACCCCTCCTAAAACTGTTCAACTCAACTGTTGACAAAGGCCTTGTTAGAATTACAAGCCAGTTTAGACTATCCTAAAATCTACCAAGTACAGCAAAATTATGCGTCAACACAATAAACTGCTAAATACTAAAATGAAAACAGACACGAGACAGCTGAATAGTACCCTATAGCCACTTTAAGGTGTATTGCAGCCGGTTCTGTGTACAAACAAAAACTGAAGGGTTAATGAAGTAGTCACAAGATGTGGTTAAGAACTTGTACTATTATAATGTATTGATTACTCAATACCATGTCAATTAATTCCATAGTGTTGTAAATTGTTGTTGTTGTTGTGCTAGGGCTTCTAATTGATCGGGACGATATTCTGCCAGCTCTACCTTCAGACCGGAGAAGGTGTCCCCAAGAAACTGTTGAAATTATCTGGACAATAAGATGCTGGACTCTATGCTTGGTATATGGTTGCAATGAAGGAATCTTGACTGAATTTGAACTGTAATACTGCAACTAGGTGGAAGAATCCACCATGGGGGGAGGGCACATGGGCAGGGGAGGGGGAAATCCCAGAGCCTATGAAAGTGTGTCACATAATGCAACGTAATTAATAATAATAATAATAATAAAAAGTCAGTTTGTTTGGAACTAGGCGCAGTAGCCTAGTGGCTAAAGTCTTCACCTTGCATGCTCAAGGATCCCATATGAGTGCCAGTTTGGATCCCAGCTGTTCCACTTCCCATCCAGCTCCCTGCTTGTGGCCTGGGAAAGTAGAAGAGGACGGTCCAAAGCCTTGGGACCCTGTACCCGCCTGGGAGACCTGGGGGAAGTAGTTCCTAGCATGGGAATACCTCAGCTCAGCCCCTGCGGCCACTCGGAGAGTGAATCAGCGGAGAGAAGCTGTTTCTCTCTGTGTTTCCTCCTCTCTGTTAATCCACCTTCCCAAGCAAAGTGGATGATTTTTTTTTAAGAACTTTCCCTTTTATATTTTTACTATTGGTTTGTTTTTTTCAGTTCTGTCATTGCTTTGGCATGGTGTGACCACTGTTGTCCACGTTAATTTTTTGCTTCATTTTTATTATCTTACACATTGAGTGTTCAATAGCACATTGAGTTTGGCATATTTATTGTGACTTTCTAAGCATTCCTCCTGTTAGAAATGTTTAATTTGTTATCATTGTGGTCTGAAATGATATCTGATGTGACGCCAACACATTTGCTAAGACTTGCTTTGTACTTCAAGCTATGATTCATCCCAGAAACTGAAACATGCACACAGGAGAAAACACTTGTTTTGCTGTAGTTGAGAGAATATTGTGTGTGGCTGCAAGAACCTTCTGTGTGTCACCCGTGCAATGGATAAGAATCATCAAAGTCTACCATGAGTTATGAAGACTATTTTGTTCATTTTATTTTGTGCAATCTTCATAATATGATTTTGTCAGTTTACACTAATCACACTGCAAAGAACCCTCTTCTCAGTTTTTGTTGTTATTGTTGTTGTTGTTTGTTTGTTTTCTTGCATTCCTTCCAGTATCAAGCATGGGTGGGTAATGTTTTGGACACATGTCTGGAAATGCTTGTGAATGTGTATAACTGGCTTTCGTAACTCCGAAATTCATAAAAGGTATAACACATTCACTAGTAGAAAGACTTAAATACAGCATTTTGTGAATGTGAGTTATGAATTATTAAATGCACAGCATTCACTGGCACTTGTTTCTAAGCACCTGAATGAAGACTTTTATTAAGTTGGTTCATCCGCTGACTAAAGATATTTTGATGTTTATGAGATGAGCAAATCCAGCTAAGCACATTTCGCACAAATTACAGGACATAATTTGTCTTAATCAAACATCTTGTAGCTTGAAGTGGTGAGTATTCCAAATTAACCCATTCAAAACAGTGTATGTTTTAAATAACCACAAAATGATAGCATTTGTTTGGGCAGGGACTTCTTACACTGATTGAAAACCTATATCTGAAATACCTTTTGCTTCAACACCAAACGTCAACCATGTTAACAAATTCCAGTCCATTTTACTGTTGCGTATTCTGCAGTCATAATAGTAAAATACACTCTAGTTAAAATACCTCATCATGGTGTACATACTTTTCTGTTAATATTCGAGAAGCATTCACAATTTCACGTGCATTTATATTCCTGTAAATTCACCGCACCGTGTCTACTAATAGCATCTAAAGATCTATCACCTTTTGTAATTTTCTGGTTCGTCTATGAATATTTCACATCCCTAGTCCATTGGTTCCCGTAACACTCCCCTTGAAATACGCTGCCACACCATGTGCTCACAGGAGTGGTTTCTAACGGCAAGTTTGAGAAATCATACGTTCTCTGGAGATCTTTATTGTACATTTACATATTAAAACCTCAAAGCCCCTACAGTGGGAAAATCTGTTGTTTTTCTTTTGATGGCCTTTAATCCCAGTTTCTCAAAGCTATTTGCTCGCACATTTAAGAACAATGCTATTAGCGTGTCAGAGCATCCCACAGGGTAGCACTCTGTGGGGGCAAGTTACGGGAACTGTGAATCTAAATCAATAATCCCAGCAAACAAACGGGCTGGCCTGTTTGCTTTAGATGTACTAGGTCTGTGTCTGCATTCTCAGACACTTTTTTCTGTATTTTTATTCATTCCACAGTGTCTCGGTGATTTTTATGGAAAATTTCAGCATAAGGTCATGCTAAACTTATATCTCTACCATTTTTATAAAATACAATATTGGTTAATAACAATTTACTGTTGATTACTTTTCAACGTTATTCTTGTGAACAAACTGACAATAATTTGTTAGATTAGGGGAACTGATGAACTATCAAAACTGTTTGAGCAGCACCCTTGGAGCGCTGTTGGGGATCGGGGATGGGTCGGAGGTTGGGTGGGGCTTTTCCGTTTGTTACTCCCCTAATCCCAGATACAGGGAAAAATGATTATATTAGCGTGGAAACAATGGTATTACCTACTTTCACCCTGTAGCCCTTGACCCTTTGTACCCTAATCAACTAAGATTATTAAAGAAAAAAAAAAAGATTAGGGGAAATTAATATCAGACATGTCTCACCAACATGAGTACAGAGCACGTGTGTGTGTGCACCTACGTGGTGGATCTGTCCTGAAGTTCCAACATCCTGTTGCTTTCCGTGTGCGGACACCGTCTGCATCCGTTGCTACCTCGTTCAAAGATGACTGATGTCTCTGATGCCTCTGCAAACTAAATCTTGGGTAAAGTTTCCAAATATTCATTGTTAGTTTGAAAACTATTTCAAATTGCTTCTATGGATGTGGTTTTGCCACAGGGTGGTCAATTTCTTTTCGTTTTGGAAGCTTTGTTTGTGCACGTTTACCAGGTCACCAAAACAAAGTACAACCCTGAGCCAACGTGGCTAGAGACATTCATGTCCCACAGAGAGATAGGGCTGTGCTTCATCTGAAACCACTCGAGAAGGATCTATTCAGTAAGCTGAGGATCTGGCCCCAGTGCCGGGCAGTTCCTACCTTGTGGTTTCATTATCGCTGTTTCACAGGGCGTTCTCCATGAGCAGGTATCCCGCCCACTGTGTCTTTGTTTTTCTTAAGGAGGCAAGTCTTCTTGGGTTAGAGTCTCACATAGACTCATTGTTACTGAAGCAATCCTATTTCCAACTAAACACCGTTTCAGTGTTAGTGGGGATTGAATTTCAAGATTTTAATTTTTAGAAAACATAGTTAACCCGTGAGAATGAGTTTATACTGATTTAATGATGTGTAGAGGAAACGTTTGCCTATTCTCAAAAATTAGAATTTTTTATTTTCTTCTAATGTTTTAGCCAGGTATTCATGTGTGGACGATAATGAATTACAAGCTGACTTGGAAAGAACCTTGTGCCTTCTGCTTTATGAAGTTGGTGAGAGATTAGTATATGTTGGTCTATTTTATAGTGTTTGCATTGAGATCACCTGAGCCTGCAGTTGCTGATACAAGTTTTTGTAAAAACTATTTTAATGTTCAACATTTTTTAGTGTTTTATAATACAGTTGCACAGGCTCTGGGATTTCCTTTACCCCCCTCCCCAAATCCTCTACCTGCCACCCATTTCCCCTATATTGTTATAATAGTATAGTCCTTCATAAACAGTCATAAGTCCATCATTCTGCTATTTAAAAGCATCCTGCCATTGTTAGTACGGACAGTCGCAGAGAGTCCAGCATCCTATTGTCAAGATATATGTAACAGTTTTACTGAGAGTCCATATTTGATTGTGAAGATACTGCATTGTATCTTCACATCTGGATATGATATCTCTATCACACAGTCACTGCACATCCCTTTAAATGAAAATCATCAAACAGGGCCTAGCAGCGTAAGTCCTCATCTTACACTCACCAAGATCCCATATGGGCACCATTCCTAATCCGGGCAGCCCCACTTCCCATCCAGCTCCCTGCTTGTGTCCTGGGAAAGCAGTTGAAGATGGCCAACGCCTTGGGTCCCTGCACCTGTGTGGGAGACCTGGAAGAAACTCCTGGCTCCTGGCTTCAGACAGACATAGCTCCTGGCTGTTGTCGTCACTTGGGGAGTGAATCATCAGATGGAAGATCTTGCTCTCTAACTCTCCTCTTTCCTGTATATCTGACTTTGCAATAAAAATAAATAAATCTTAAAGAAGCGAAAATCATAAAAGAAAATCAACAATAGGAAGAAAAATTTTAAAATTGCAACAATATGAAGTTGAATGCATGCTCTTGAGTGACTAATGCGTTGTTGACAAAATGAAGATGAAAATCAAGAAACTAAGAAAATGATGCTATTCTATGATCAGTGAAGAGATTAATTAGAAAAAACTTTTCTGAAAAAAATGAAAATAAAAATCACGCAGCATGAATGTCTCTAGTTGGGACCATTTGGTTGCAAATGATAGCATTTCATTCTTTTTTAACAGTGGGATAATATTCCAGGCAGTAGATGTACTGCAGTTTCCTTTTCCATTAAGGAGTCAGTGTCTTATGGTGTTGCATTTGAGCCACTACTTCAGACAAGCTGATTCCATACGAATGCCAGTTCTAGTCCCGGCTCCTCTGAATCTGAGCCAACTTCCTGTAATGCACCTGGGAAAGCAATGCATGATGGGACATTGTACCAGATACAGATCCAGCCAAATGGTTTGTACCAGATATAGATCCAGCAATGCATGATGGGACATTGTACCAGATATAGATCCAGCCAAATGGTTTGTACCAGATATAGATCCAGCAATGCATGATGAGACATTGTACCAGATACAGATCCAGCCAAATGGTTTCCCTGTAGGTCGTTTGAAGAATGTATTGATGATGTGAGCAGGTGCAGGAGAACTCCTCTTTCTTCTTTCCTCCAACAAGTAATTAAATACAATCTTTAAAAGTGTTTTCATTTCAAATTCTCTACACATAATTGCTGTCTATGTTAGGTTTTGTTTTTCAGCTATTAGGTTGGTGTGTTTACTCTTTATAATGCTTCTTTTAATAACAATGAGACATAGATTATTAATCATTGCATACATTAGGATATTCATTGTCTCTCAATCTCTTTCTCTCTTTGACATTCATAATCATTCATACTAAGGGAGTATGCATTTTGTGGGAATTTCTGAGACCAACAAAATTATTTTCCTAAATTATTGATTTTTCAGTTCAATGATTTACTACCTTGTTAATGCGTTGTGAATGTTTGTGCTTAATTTTTATTTCTTTTTCTGGAATCCTGAGTAGAATCATACATCATTGATTACAAGCTTTCTTTTTTTATGTAAACACACAGGCCTAAGAACAGCACAGTTCCTTCTGCACACTGCTTTTGTTTCAGTATTAAAAATCATGGCAAAGAAATTTAGCATGAGATATATTATCTTAAATGTGTGCATGCATTAGAGTATTATTATCTATAGGTACAATGTTAGACACCCGGATGATCTGCAAAATTATGGTATATTTCTATTTTCAGAAAATGTATCATATTTCCATTCCCCTTAATGATATTTTTGTCCCCAATATTAGGAATGTGTTATTTAATATTCAAAAATGTTAGCTTGTATGTTTTACACTTATAATTTAATTCTATTATTGTCAAAAACATATTCTGTGTGATTTTAATACTTAGAAATGCATAATTTCTTTTTTGGGAATGAAAATGAACTTCATTGTTAAAACTTCATCAATATTTGTAAAGATTATGTTTTTAGTAGTAGTTCAGTGTAATAGTCTAAGAACATCAATTTTCCTGTGTCCTTCAATGGTGTAGTTGAAAACACATTTCTTTATTGCATTATTCCTATTAGTTGTTGAAGAGGAGGTAACAACATTTTGTATTGGCGCTATAAATATTTGTAATTGTTATTTACAGTATTTGCATTTGCCAGACATTTTTGCTTTAGCTATGTATGAAGTGTCCTTGCTATCTCCGTTGATTTTGTCTTGAAATCTGTGCAGTCAGACACTACACTAACTATTTTATAAGTCTGACAGTTCATCTGTTCTTACTTTGTGGAATTCCAAGTCCAGAGCTAGTCACCACCTTGGATGTCTCTAATCATTGAGTCTCTGGTTGTGATGAACATCTGCATCCATAGGATGTGGAGAGCAGACTGGCCTTCCTTGTATTCAAGGGGGTCCGATGCAGTTGGTGGAACGCCCGAGATTCCCACCAGCAGCACAAGTTCTTGCAATGCACCTCATCTGGATCTCGGACACTGATTTGCTTCCAGCCTTAAAACTTCACCAGGGCCCCAGTACCCACTCGGTGGTGGGCCTGCTGACGTTCCTATCCAGATGAGCATCTGCTGACGTTCACATCCAGATGCAGCATCAGCTGACGTTCACATCCAGATGCAGCATCAGCTCATGTTCACATCCAGATGCAGCATCAGCTGACGTTCACATCCAGATGCAGCATCAGCTGACGTTCACATCCAGATGAGCATCAGCTCATGTTCACATCCAGATGCAGCATCAGCTCATGTTCACATCCAGATGCAGCATCAGCTGACGTTCACATCCAGATGCAGCATCAGCTGACGTTCACATCCAGATGCAGCATCAGCTGACGTTCCTATCCAGATGAGCATCAGCTGACGTTCACATCCAGATGCAGCATCAGCTCATGTTCACATCCAGATTCAGCATCAGCTGATGTTCACATCCAGATGCGCCATCAGGTGTCCTGGTCCCACACGTCAGCTTCATCCTGGAATCATGCAGTTCCATTTCCTCTGAATCTCCACGGGTGACACCGGATCTTGCAGTTTAGCTTTCTCTATTATCATAGAAGCTGATTTCTCAGGATCAATTGAGCTCTAATGATCGAACTTATAGCTGGTTTTACTTTTACAGAAATACTTGCAAATTTGTGCTATATCTGGTCCTTTCTTCTGCTATGGATAATCTCTGTCTGCACTAAGAATGCTTAGTCTTTACTTTTAGTTTCAGATCTAATGTAGTTTGTTTTCAAATCAATAATCTTACCTGTTTTCAATTTCATATTATTGATACTTTTATCCCTTCATTTCTGTGTTCTGTCTTCTCATTGGTGCATTGCAGTTTTATATTATCAATAAAATCAAACAATAATAACAAAATTAAACTTTTTTGGCAATATTGATTTATTTGAATTGCAAAGTCAGATTCACAGAGGACACAAAGAGAAAGAATTACTGTCTACTGGTTTGCTCCCAAGGTGGCCACAACAGCTAGAGCTGAGCCAACCCCAAGCCAGGAGCCAGGAACTTCTTCCAGGTCTCCCACACAAGTGTAGCGTCCCAAGGCTTTGGACCATCCTCAACTGCTTTCCCAGGCCACAAGCAGGGAGCTGGATGGGAAGTGGAGCTGCCAGGATACAAACTGGTGCCCATATGGGATCCAGGTACATGCAAAGCAAGGATTTCAGTCATTAAACTAGCATACAAAACTTGCCATTAAAACTTTCTTATTTTTTATTTTTTTATTGATTGTTCATAAAATGCAGCAGTAATTTCACACTAAATATAATTTCATATTTTAAAGATTTATTCATTCTTATTGGAAAAGCAGATGAGATTTACAATGAAAAGGAGACAGAGAGCAAGATCTTTCACCTACTGGTTCACTAGGCAAATGGCCACAGTGGTTGCAGCTGAGCAGATCCAAAGCCAGGAGCTAAGAGCTTCCTCCAGGTCTCCTACATGGGTGCAGGATCCCAAGGAATTGGAGCATCCTCCACTGCCTTCCCTATAAGCAGGGAGTTGGACAGGGAGTGGAATAGTTGGGACATGAACCAGCACCTGGATTGAATTCAGACACTTTCAAGGTGAGAATTTAGCCTTTGAGCCATCATGTTGGGTCATATATAATTTAATTTAAACAACATGAATAAATTTATGAGCCATGTATTATTTATGGTGTGCCATATATTTAATGATTACACATAGTCCCCATATATCATCAGTATTTGCCCCTTAAACTTTTCATAACAAACCTATGTGTGCAAGTGTGCCGAAGACAGCATTTTGCTTCTGCGAGCTATTTTATCATTTATTATTTTACTTTAGTTTGAAACATCTTTTTCTTGAATATAGTATTCTGGGTTGTCAGAACTATAAACACTAGAAAGTGTCTTACTTTTGTCTTCATATTTTGGAGGATGTTATTTGAACTTGATACCTCTTAGTAAAATGCCCCTTCATAGAAGTGTTTCATGTTTCTATCCTGCCTCTGGTTTTCTTGTGCTTATGGGTAATATCTTGAATAATTTTGTAAAATATCAATTTCAGCTATTTACACATTAAGAGGTTCTAACTGTGTTTCTTAAATTTAACGTAATAAAGTCTGATTACTTTTTTTTTAAAGATTTATTAATTTTTGTTGGAAAGTCAGACATACTGAGAGGAAAGACAGAGTGGAAGATCTTCTGTCTGTTGATTCACTCTGCAAATGATCACAATGGTTGGAGCTCAGCCGATCCGAAGCCAGGAGCCAGGAGTTTCTTTTGGGTCTCCCACGCAGGTGCAGAGTCCCAAGGCTTTGACCCGTCCTCGACTGCTTTCCCAGGCCACAAGCAGGGAGCTGGATGGGAAGTGGAGCTGCTGGGATTAGAACCAGCACCTATAAGGGATCCTGGTGCATTCAAGGTGAGGAGTAGAGCCGCGAGGTCACTGAGCCAAGCACTCAGATTACATTTTAAATTTTCAAAAATCGTTACACCTTGAGGAGGTGACATTGAAATGGTTGTAGAAGGTAATCATGAACTTACATGTAATTTTAACATATTGTCTACTCAATACTATGTCAGACATCTAATGTTTGCCTGGATTTAACCTGTAATTTATGCTTGGTTGATTGTTACTTTTTGAACCTGTCACTGATACTGTCTAAACCCAGAGGTTTTGAAGAATTGAACTTTTTTTTTTTAACATATTGTTCACTCAATACTATACCAATTAATCCCATAACATTGTATATCAACGCTGATGTTTTGTTGGGGGTTTTAACTGACCGGAACTTTACTCTGTTAGCTCTACCTTCAGACCAGAGAAGGTCTCCCCAAGAGGCCACTGAACTTATCTGGACAATAAGACGCTGGACTTTATGCTAGGTATATGCTTACAATGAAGGAATTTCAACTGAACTTGAAACGCAGTTATGCAGCAAGATGGAGCAATCCACTATGGGAGGAGGGGTGTGGGAGGGGTTGAGGGACTCCCCAGTGCTTATAAAACTGTATCACATAATACAATGTTAATAATAAAAAAAAAGAAGCTATAACCCAAATGCAGAAAGTGTTGGGGTGTCAAGAAAGTGTGACAGAAAGGATACCGAAGATATTCCCTAAATCCTCTTTATTATATTTTGCTTTGTACTCTGCAATTAACATTGCCCCTAAAAGTTCTAGTTCCATTTTAAGAATGTATAGCATAATTAGTTACCTGTGATTATGTTACTGGAATTAAGCAAGAAATTGGGGCCTGAAAACATGGAACAATTCAGAAGCAGGAAAAAATTCAGTGGGAGGAAAAATGCATCATATGTATATGATACTATGTTGCCAAATTGTGACTGTAGAATTCTGCATAAGCTGGATGAAAATGTCCATGTTTGTGCTATGTGAGGGCTTCCTGCATTTTAAATTTGGATAAGTTTTTAAAACAAGCTGTTCTTTTGTACAGAAAAGCCTATTGTATTTTTTTTAACATTGAAGTTTAGAACGTGGGATAATCTGAAAGTATAGACACAATCCAAGCACATATTATCAATGGTCATCTTTTGCTAATAATGGTTTATGTTATATGTGAATGTCTTTACCATGCAATGCTGAGGCAATTTCAAAGCACTTTTCTAAAAAACGTTATTTCATAAAGAGATGTTGTGCATCCGTTATACCAACAAAAAGGAAACACCTGATATTTTTTTCTGGTTGCTTTTTTCCTTCAATCTTAACCTAATAAAATTATTGAAAGACTAGGAAATGAAAGGTGCCAGACTTCCTGAGCTAGAAGCAGACTACTAGCATCTAATGGGTAGTACACTTTAAGATTTAATGATGCAGATTTTTAAAATTGTAATGAAGCATTTTTGTGAATATATTTTATTAGAAAATGGCTTTTTTGGGGGGGAGAGATAAAGTATGCACTTAAGAAAAAATGATATTTCCACTCTAACTGCAATAGCTCAAGAAATGAAGTGGTTATTGGAATATTGACAGTGAAGGATTGCCTCTACGTGTTGTAATGTTTGTTATTAGACTTGAAATGGAAATAGTAGAGATATTTGGGGCAGACCAATTGTGTACACCGTAATATGAAAGCTAGCTTAGACTCTAACTCATGCGGGCCCTATGTACCTTAGGAGTAAATACTTTGGATAACAATACCTTAATGCGCTTCATTTCGCATTTGCTTTACTTGCAAACCATTGGGAAAGGCTGCTAGAAGTCAGCTGTGCTATGAATAGTCACGGAGGAAGTATCATGTCGCTGGTCAAAGTGAGGGCACTTGCAGATGTCACCAACAGAGAAACACATGGCCACTAGTATGCATTCATGCTAGGAGTGACCTACCTCATCAAAGGAGAGTCGCCGTAGAGAAGCAAAGGATGGAATGTTCTGGAGGCTTACCAAGCTGGACGAAGGAGACCTGCTTGGACGAATTTCATAACAGATTCTGTGCTGTGTATCTGTCAAGGCTCGTCGTGGAGCCCCAAGACCTTAACAAATTGTGCAAATGAAAGAAATGCATTTCCATTTTTGCGAGGCCAGTGACAATGATCAAATAACTGAATAGAAATGAGAACGTTAAAAGCACTAGCTGGCAAGACAAACTATAGACACAGACGTAGGTAAAGGTTCAGACTCACTTAAACAGGCGCCAGGACGAGGAAGGATGTCTGCCCTAAGGCTCCCTGTGCTGCAGCTCCTCCCAGCCTTACTGTTTGTTCATGCACAGTGAACATCAACGTCACCGTACCTTTCAATGAACCCTTGCTTTCCAGCAGTTCCTAGACTCTTTGGTGCACATTTGCTAGAAACAACTCCAATAAGAACCATAGATTGTTTTCTCAGGTAGTAGCTGCCTAATAGCACCATGTTCTTGAGTCTGAAACAAAATGAATTTTGCACATAATTATGCTGTTATTATTCTACCTACTTATATTATTTGCCTTAAAAATCCTCCTAGTTATTGAATTTTGATTATTTACACAGTCGTCTTAATTCTCCTCTCATAATAATACTGGGAGTACAAATCCCTTATGGTTCCTTTTACTGATGTGCTATTTTTTTTTTTTCCTAGCCAAAGGGAGAAGTTACTTTCAGTGTCTTACATAAAATCATGTGGACATGTTTAAATCGTTGGTTCTGCACCATGACTGTTCTTTTTCTATTTTAACATCCATGTTGCAGTGGTTAAAACTCCAGTCATTCTAAGCTTTCCCCCCAGTGTCTGTTACAGACATCAGGTCACTTCTTTATATCTTCAATTTCCATATGGAAGTAGCCATCAGATACCCCATAACCTCAATCAATGGCTCTCCTAATTCTAATTGTGCCCAGGCACAGGTGGTCTATTTCTAAAATCAGTGTTGAGTTTTCTGCAAAGTTTCCTTAAACATGTCATTTCACAGACTTTCCTTCCCACCTGTGCACTGACTAGTTTTCACATTCTAGCTGACTTCACATTATCATTCTGAACATCCTAGCATTATTCAGTGTTCCCAGGGGCATGTTGCAACCCATTGTCATCCTTCCAGTGTAATTTATTCTAGCTCTTGTTGCAAAACATTCCAGGGAAGTAGCAATGTACTACCTTATTCTCTTTCCTATGTTCCCTTTCAGCCTCATCATTTTTTATTTTAATTCCAGTCACTACTGTAGGAAATAGTTTTGTAGTCTCCTGTTGGTTCCCCCTGGGTGCAAGCTAGCTGTTCTTCACCCAGTGCCAAGTCTTGGTATTTTGCTTCCACCTGAGGGCCTTATGTCTATATCATATAAGAACAAGTTCAAGAAAATAAATAATTCACCTAGTGAATATTTCATAATTGATAATGGAATTCCAACATCAATAATTGCCCATTATTACTTTGGACAGTTGAATTGCCTCCGTGTTTTATTTTTCCCGAAGCTTCTTTTTTGCCTCCCTCATTCCATAATCACTGTCTACAGGACGGTATTCCCACAGCAGCCTCACATCCTGACTGCTTAGTAGTTATATAATAAAGAAAGATGTAAATAAAATGGGGCATCATATATACTACATATTTAATGAAAGTTACCTCTCCTGATTAAAACTTACAAAATCAAAATCAAAAAGTACTGCAGTGGGTTGGTCTACAAAATATGCCTCTCAACGGTTTCCATTGCTCTACTTTCCTTCTGTATTGGTCAGGTTTCCTTGATTCAAAACAAGGAAACAAAACAAAGTCACTGGGACCTGATTAACTATGTATTTGTTGCAGGGACCTGGCATAGCACGCACAATTGTAGATAAGACGGAAGACTCGCTGACTGGCAATTTGGCTTTCAGAGTGAACTGACACCTGAAGGCCACAGCTCCCACATTCTGTAAGAAAATGTGTAAAATGAATGAAAACAAGAACCACAGAGCAGCCACACACTGACACACTGACACACGCATTGCTGGGACCAACTGAAACCTCCCACAATTTTGACTGTCTCCACCAACCAGGGTACTGTATTGTACAGCACGTGGCACCTTACTGTAAAAATGGACGTGCAACTGACCCAGGTGTCTTTGAGGCTGAAGGAGGATCCAAGGGCAGGTGTGGCAGCGATAAGCACAGGGCAGTCCTGCTTGCTGTCCTTGAAATTTAGGTGAGCCAGCAGAGGAGAGACAACGAGAATGAAGCAACGTCACCCGTGACCTCCGTTACTATGGTACCCGTCTAAATACCTATTGCTTTCCTTTCGCGACATAAATTTTTGCAGAAATGTCTTAGCATATTCTTATTAGAAACAAACAGGAAAGGAAATGCAATTAGGTATGACACAACTACACTGTGACCACCTCTCCAGGGCAATAAATGCTATCAGGTTATATTTTCTAATTCCAGATGTATACTGTGAATGTAGAAGTTACTACATAAGCATCAGACACATTGTAACATTTTTCTTAATTTACTTTCTGGTCAACGTACATTTTCAGAAACTGTTTCGACACTGTTCCAACTAATAAACTCAAAGGTATGCTGCATTGTTACCTAGTAATTTGGTTTAACAGCTGTTCCATTTTTACTAAATGTTGTATTTAGACACTAAAAATGAGGGTGTTGTCTTCATAAGTTTAACTTGATACATGCTTCATAAGTATGAATCGGTTGCATATTACAAATTGATTCATTTTACCCAAGAAATGATGATTCTAATTTGTCCTATTTGATATAATATTCATAAAATTTTCTGAAGTCTTATATATATTTTTGAGGCAGTTTATGAAATTATTCTTCTTCTTATTATTTTGATGATTCAAGGGTAAGGGCTACAGGAAAGTGGATAAGAACATTGTCCCCACATTCTCTTTCTTCCTTCCTGTTTCTTTGGGAAAGAGGGAGACAAAAGGAGAAGCCATACCCAGCCTCCCAACCATCCCAGGGTCCCCGATGTGCGGCACTGCTCAAGTGGTTTTGACAGTTCAACAATTCTGAATTGCTGCCAATCTCGCCATTCCAAGCACGATGAAATCTCTGCAGAATCCGCCAGCTGAAACAGTCCACCTTAGAGTCACTGTTTGTCCAGATAGTCACTGCCAACACATGGCTGGGGTAGTTGATTGATTTGTCTGTCCTCTGTCATGGTACCAAATGTCCTCTGCAGGTTCCAATGTACGACCACACCCTCCATGTACATCTGGATATGCTGTCCACTGCTCCATCTGAGCCACTAAGGAGGCTCAGCTTTGACTTTTGCACTCCACTTTCGGACCATGGAATCTGCAATTCTCTTCATGGTTGGGAATCTTATTATCATGTGTGAATTCAAAATGTACTCAGTTTACTCTCAGCAAGCTTTTGCTGTGAATACATCCATGAAATTCCAAGGGAAGCTTTTTTTTTTCTATTACATTTTAAAATTTGTCTTTTTTTTTCAAGCACCTCTGTCGGTTTAAGTTTGCTTTCTTCCTTGAATGGCTACTTTGCAAATATTTCTGCTGACTTATTAAAGCTTTAGGGCACTTTTATGATACTCTTCTGGCGAGTAGTAGATGATTTGAAGATAAAGGTCACCTTTTTGAGTCTTCTGAATTAAACAACTATCTTCTGAACTAACTATTTCCAGATCATATGCCGGGAGCTGGGTAAACTATAGTTAATTCTCCTTCATTTATTTAATATTGTACACAATCAAAAGCTCTGTTCTGGTTCTAATTTAAATCAGGTTTGTTCAATCTGAAAAGAGATCAGCTATGTTTTCATTCTGTGACTGCTTGTTCGAAGACTTGTTTATTTGAAATCCAGACTTTTATTTCTAGAGGAGATAAAGAGATCTTCCCTCCGTTGATTCATTCCCTAGATGTTCTCAATAGCCAAGGGGCTTCTCCAGGATGTCCCACATGGGTAGCAGGGCCCACCTGCTTGAGCAGCCTTCTGCTGCGTTTCCTTGGCCATCAGCAGGGAGCAGGATCTGAGCAGCAGAGCCCAGACATGAACCGGCTGTCATGTCACATGGCAATATTGCATTGGGTGGCTTTTTCCACTCTGCCACCATGCTGCCCCCTAAGTCTGTTTTTAAAACTTAGTGTTCGGGCCCGGCGCGGTGGCGCAAGTGGTTAAAGGTCCTCGCCTTGCACGCCCAGGATCCCATATGGGCGCCAGTTCTAATCCCGGCAGCCCCGCTTCCCTTCCAGCTCCCTGCCTGTGGCCCGGGAAAGCAGTCGAGGATGGCCCAAAGCTTTGGGACCCTGCACCCGCGTGGGAGACCCGGAAGAGGCTCCTGGCTTCGGACCAGCATAGTATCGGCCCATTGCGCTCACTTGGGGAGTGAATCATCGGACGGAAGATCTTCCTCTCTGTCTCTCCTCTCTGTATATCCGCCTTTCCAATAAAAATAAATAATAAAAATAAATCTTTAAAAAAAAAAAAAAACAACTTAGTGTTCACCAGTGAGTAGATTCATAAAATAAGCAGTCCAGCTAGATTACATTAAGATAAACTTCATTCTATTACAGCTCTTCTTCCACTGCTGATTTCTGACTTCCTATAATTATTGATACATACATATTGGTATATATGTAATATATATGTTATATATATGTATCCACTTTACAAAGAAAAGTTTACAATTCTTTAAAACCATGTCATTGGATTATTTTATGATATCAACTATCACATTATGCATGTAGAAAAATTGGAGTGTGACTCAGCGTGTTTCCGTAAGGTGAGAATAACCCAGGCTCTGTGATTCGGTGTATTTCTGTAAGTGTGAGACCAAACCAAGCTGTGTCCTTTGTTTATCTTTGCAGATGTTAGAGTTGACTGGTTAGCATTTCCTATTAATCAATAAATAAACCAGCTACTTCTCCATCTTGTGACTTCTAGCTGCCATGAAATCCTTCTGTTAACAGTTACACTTTTGTATCTTGTTATTGTGAATACAATAGCTAATATTGACGTAATGTCATCAACGACCTACCATGAAGCAAGCACTGTGCTGAGCTACCTATGGGTGACTTATCTCCTTTCCATTTCAAAACAATCAAATCATCTTGCTTTGAATCCTATTAATGGCTTAACGTTTTCAGATACAGAAAACAAATACTATAAGCAGTGGGAAAAAAATCAAGATTCAGCCCCACAGTTTAGGCTGCAAAAACACCTGTAGGCACTTAGACTGCCATCCCAAAGGTAAACAGAAGAAGGAAAAAACAACAACAAAAAAACAACGAAAAACAAAACTGTGTTCTGCCAGAGCCCAGGCATTCTTGCCCTGCTGATAATGTATGCTGAGGATCTTAAGTTTTTGCATCAGGACATCAACAGATCAATTATAAAGGTTTACAACATCCTCGTTTTCAAGTAATTCAAATAAATGCAGAACTTACCCTATATTGAGCTCATATTTTTTTCTTTCTTTTCAATCCAAGCAAACATTGCTTTTGGCTGCTGGGTCGTTTTTCTAAATCTCAGCATGTTATTATCTGCAAAGAATCTATGTCTGGGGTTATTACATGCTTATTTTCTTTCACCATAGAAGGAAAATTAAGAACTAACTTTGGATGAGTTATCCATGTGCCATTGTATCTTAAACTCAAAACTAGTGTTTAATTAGTCAAGCTAATACATTTATTCCAAAGCGAGGAGTCAATCCTTCTGGAGTTTTCATTGACTGATTTAATATTTCCAATACCTCTAAACTAAATAAGGGACATTAACTATTTTAATTTCAGAAAGTTTAGACAGTACAATACTGAATCATAGGAAGTAATGTGGCCTGATTTCCTCGGTCCTCTCCCTGTACTCATGTTTTATTCAGAGAACCTAATAAAGATAAATAGATTGTGTACTGAAGAAAAATACAAAGCACTAACCACAGAGCACTGTAAGTAAATTAACATACATAAAATATGTAAATGTTGAGTGCATCTTCACATTCTTTTTTTTTGGTATGTATATATGATTTGCTAAAGAGGTATCTAGCCCTATGTTTAACAATAATTGCCTGGTTTTCTGCAAATTGTATACAATTAAACCTCAACATGTAAGTAGAAACTAAATAAAAATACACAAATCATGGATGAATGTGAAGCCTTCTTTTGGTTATAGACTTATTTATTATTAAAGCGATTAAACAAAATAACTGGAATTTGAAAAAGGTCTAGCAGTGTGGGCAGGGATATTTAGAATAAGCTTTAAATTAAGTACTCTTTTTTAAAATGTGCTATCATATTTTATTCATGATATAGCTTTTAATCTGCTTTATTCTTTATAAAATGTTTAATAGAAACACCTTTCTGTTATTTTCATTTTATAGTTCTATAATGCTAGTTCTGTATTTATGTAGTTTTGCACTAAAATATTGACTGCAAGTTCCTTGCTAACTTAGATTAATTTACGTACTAAAAACTTCCTATCAAATAAAGCCAAGTCATGTTGGGGCCTCTTTCCTTCTAACAGCAACAGTTTAGTCTGTGCTAATAAAGATTCTCAGAACTTAATACCTTTTGACCTTAAAAAAACAAAGTCACAAATCGTCAGAAATTTTCTGTGTCTTATTGATAATCATCTTATTGGATAATCATCCGGCTTTACATGCTGTTCTTAGCCAAAAAGAATTAGGACTGGATCTGCTTTGCAAAACACATGCCATGTAAATATGGTGGCAAATCAGTGAAGTGCGCTGTCTGGTGACTCCACGCTGAGTTCTCAGGACCACATTTCCAGGCTGTGCTGCGGGGAGATGACCTCTGGGCCAGTGAGGCACGCCTGGCTGAGGGGAGGAGGGGCACTGACAGCCCTGGCAGCCCAAGGAACGTGGGTTCAAGGGAATCCCAGAGTGAACACACTGATGGATAAGATCGAGCACTTCAAAACAGTCAAAACAATTAGAAAGAAGAGAATCTGCTAAGTCTCCTCCTATGAGGACAGCATCATGTTAATTTCAAAACCAGATAGACATGCAACAAGGAAAGCGACCTGTCAATGAATGTCCCAGGCGCACAGGGGTGCAAAGAACCTCATCAGAACACAGGCCAATCAAATCCAACAACACATCAGAAGGATCACTCATCCACACCACATGGGCATTATCCCTAGAGGGATGGCTCAACAAGCGGAAATTAGTGAATGTGGTGTATCATAATAGTAAGCTGAATAACAACGCAGAGAAAGCAGTTGGCAAAGCACAGCATGCTTTCACATTAAATACTAAGTAAATTGGGCATGCAAGGGACATTCCTCAGCAACAGCAAGGCGATAGGTTCAGTATATGAAAACCCACTGCAGCGTCATATTGAATGGGGAAATCTTAGGGGCGTTTTTACTAAGATCTGGAACCCAGTGAGGCTGTCCCCACCCACCACTGCTCTTCAGTACAGTCCTTGGGGCTCTAGTCAGTCATTAGGGAAGAAAGCCAAGGGATGGGAATAGGAAAGGAGGAGACCAAGTCATCCCTTCGTGCTGTGACATTACTCTTTATTAGTGAAAACCGAAGACTCTATTAATTGACTTGGAACTCACAAGAGAGTATGGTGAGATTTCAGGGCGTAAAATTAACACACAAAAATGATTGGCTTTTGTGTGTACAGATCATCTATTGCTAAGGAGAAAACAAACAGACAAAAAAAACCTTGTAACATCAGTCCTAGATGGTAGCTGCAATCATTTAAATTGTTGAATAAATTTTATGAAGGGTGTGAAGGATATTTATGATGAAAATGACAAAACAATTTTTTAAAAAAGGAGAAAACATGAAAATATGAAAAAATCTTACATGTCTGTAGATTGGTACATTGGTATGTTTTGATACTACTGAAAACAACGTACAGACTCAGTGTGATCTCAGGGAAAATATTTATAACATTGTTCTGAAGAGCCAAATCAATCTTAACAAAAGCAAAGCTGGAGGCAGCACCGTATCAGACGTCAAGAAGCACCTCATGGCATTTTTAATGCGAACAGACTGCCAGTGGCACCAAAACATACAAGAAGATCAATGGAAGAGAATAGAAATTCCAGAATAAATCGACACATCTACATCCAATTAAGTTTTTGAGAGACAAACCAAAATCTTTTTTTTTGTTGTTCTAGGAAAATTGGATTTGCATATACAGAAGTTTGAGACAAGACCCTGATATTTCACAATATATAAAAATTACTTTGAATGGATCATGGATCTAAATCACTAGAGGAAAACATTGAGGAAACTGAAAAGATTGGCATAAACAAATAATTCTCTAAAGGTAAAAAATGTATAGGTAATAAAGACAAAAATAGAGAAATGGGAATGCATCAAGCTAAGAAGTCACCGCACTATAAAGGAAACACTTAACAACGTGAAAACAAAACAAAGAGGTCAGAGAAAATATTTATAAACTATGTTACTATCAAAATGTTTATCTCCAGGATCAGTAAATACCTCCAGAAACTAAACAACAACAAAACGAGCATTGCAGTTAAGAAATGAACGAAGGTCATCAGTAGGCATTTTGAAAAAGATTTACTTATTTTTATTGGAAAGTCAGATTTACAAAAAGAAAGAGATAGAGAGACAAAATTGTTCCATATACTGATTCACTCCCCAGGTGACAGCCACCCCCGAAGCTGAGCCAATCAGAAGCTCGTAACAGGGTCTTTTTACAGGTCTCATGCTGCTGCAAGTGGCCCAAGGCTTTGGGCCGTCCTCTACTGCTTTCCCAGCGCACAAGCAGGCAGCTGGAGGGGAAGTGGAGCAGCCAGGACATGAATTTGTACCCACATGGGATCCTGACACATGCAAAATGAGAATTCAGCCACTGGCTGGGCCTTCGATCGGCATTTTTCAATGGATGAAATTCAAGTGGCCAAAAGACACATGAATAAACAAAACAAATGAAAACTCACAATCATTAGAGAACAGAAAAATGAAAAAAAAAAAAAAGTAGAATAAGACTTAACTCACTCAAATTAAAATATCTATCATCCAAAAAAAAAAAAAAAGAAATCAATAAATACTGGAGACAATGTAAGAGAAACTTAATTCTCCATCGGTAGAAATATAAACTAACGCTATCATTGTTGAAGACAGATTCTTCAGAAATCTGAGAATAAATCTACCATACCACCCAACCATTATATACTTGGGAAGTTATCATAAATTGGGAATTATGAAATCTGCATATAAAGGAGATATCTGTTCTGTATATTTATTGAAACTCATTGAACAACAGCTAAGATGTGGAATGAACCTAAATGTCCATTAAGAAATGATTGGATAAAAAGTGACGTCTAGGCAATACTATGCAATATTACTCAGGCACAAAGGAAAATGAAATCTTGTATTTCTGTGACACGACGGATGTAAGTAGAAACCATTCAGTTTAATGTAATAATCCAGTCGCAATAATGGAAAACAAAGACCCTATGCTTTCTTTGATACATGGCAGTAAATATAGAATCAAAAATAACGTATAGGAATGAAACAGACATGTTTTGATTCTGCTGTTTGAGCCCTTATTTATAGCCCGTGGATGTGTGGTTCTTCCTGACTTTTTAACTAGTTGCACATTGCGGCAATTGGTAAATTATACCTTTGTTTACAGAGGGAGTTGATAGCACAACATTGCGATAATTAAAGAAAACAAACAGAGATGTGCAGGCGAGCCTAAGAGGAAGGAGGGACGAATGCTTATTATTTTAGAAACACATCCATGAAACATATCAACTATCTTCTGGTTATATGAATAAAAAATTGGAAAAAAAAAAGCCAGCCAATAGAAAATGTTTTTAGCACCCTGAAGTCCAAGGTTTTTGGCTTAAAATTTCACAGAACACTTCATACTCCAGCGCATGTTGTCACAGTAGCTCAATCCAAATTTGTAAAAGCTACTGTCAAGTTGATGACTATTTTTGCTGATTTTGTTACATTATCCTTGCTTTTTAATGATGGTACAGTTGTTTTAGTCAAGTGAATTTGCAAAAGCACATTGCTGATTCAGCGAGGACATGACTGCTGAGTTTAAGTGTACCTCAAGGGAAACTTCAGTATAACGTTTACAGTGTTACAGACTTCAGATGAAGGAAAGCTAAGTTCCTTAATGTAACTTTAATGCACTGTTTAATGACTGCTATAAATCCTGATGTATTTTTTTCTCGCTGGAAAAGAACAAAATAATCATTTAATATTTAATACAATGTTCCAATTTATGTTTGAAGTTAAAAAGATTCATTTTCCTGTACTTGAAACATAAACCAAACTACACAAAAGGGCTGCGAACAAAACTTTTTTTTTCTGTACTGCTAAATCTATAAAATATCAGAACTTAAAACCTAACAATTTTAAAATCAAAATCATTTTAATTTTATATTGATACTGCTCCACAGAAGTTAGTGCGTGAATTGCCAGCTTTCTTCAAATCTCACAGATTTTAAATTCATTTTTTTGGTTGGGAATTTAGTTTTTTAAATTATCAGCGTTATATGAAGCTGACAATATGTGTGTTGAAAGAGAAAATGCCTCCCGCCCATCGCAGGTTCCTGACGTGGGGCGTGCTTTGAGGGTCCAGCTCAAGTGGTTTTGATAGTTCATCAGTTCTGAATCGCTGTCAATCTCGCCATTCCAAGCACAATGAAATCTGTCCAGAATCCACTGGCTGACACAGTCTACCTTAGAATCTCTGTTTTTCTCCCCTTACCCCAGATCAACAGTGGTCTTACCCACTTTCCTGTAGCCCTTCACCCTTTGTGCCCTGATCAACTATGTGAAGATTATCAAAATAAACTAATAAAAAAAAGAGAACATGTTACAATTTGTATCTTACTTTTTAAAAACTCATGGTGGACTTGCACATGAAAGGTTGCATTGCACAATTCCTCCCAACATTTAGGAAGCAGAGAGACAGCCCAATGTTTGGAATTAGCCTGTAAAGTAAAATACCAAAATATGTTCTATTAGAGACACAAAATGTGCAGATAATAATGATTTGTAGTTTCAAAATAAGTGGAAGTGAAAAAAAAAAAAACAGGAGTTTTTTTTGTTGCTGATCCACATTCTTCTAAATCTTGAATCTCGGGGCTAATGAAGGTTGTCTTATTTTTGCAGGAAACCCTAGGAAATAGTGAGTACAAGTGAGAAAATTTGGACTGGCCTCCACACAATGTGTACAGGAAAATGGATGCTGAGCTATTTGAAGCTACTTAGGAAAGGCATCCCACATATTAAGACGTGGGAAAGAGAAGCTTCTAAATAATAAATGACAATGAGGGTTATGTTAGCTTTCTTGTGCTTCAATAAAATTTGCTGTTTAGCAAGGAAATAGAAAACTTAGGCAGCTTACACTAGTATAACAAGACAGTGTATATAGACACACACACAGTATAAAAGCTTATCAGGAGATTACTCATTAGAATAGTTGAACATATATGTTGATGTTTCTCGTGGTCTACCAAACAACCCATCCATCCCTACATCTGTTTATTCGCTTATAAATCCCCTGCTCAGGCATGCACCATCTGTATATCTCTACCTCTTCGAAGTAAAAAAGGACAGGATGCAATTTTGCAAATGTTCAAAAGTTCTTTGCGATTGGAAAATTTTATTTTGAAGTCTAAGTTATATCTGGCAGACATCAGGGACAAATAAGGATATGTAAATTCAAAAATGTCCCAAGATCCGTACAACAATTGGTAGAGAAGCACTCAGTTAAGATTATTGCTATTGTTCTACATTTGATTTATTTTTAACTATGAATCTGACAGATGGATAAGGCAGTCAGTTTTTAAGTTGTTTCTTTGTGTATTTCCTCATGCCATTGCTTATTTGAAGGAATATTGGGGCAGGAATTTCTGCTGTCACTAAATCATCCCTTATGAAGAATAGAATCAGAGTACTCGGGGTTCACATGATTCTGTATCCAGTCATCATTGTGCGTTTAGTCAAAACAAGATAAACTGAGGTCTTAATTTGTGCCAGGGACAGTTCTTAAAAATATCAACAAAGCGTTTAATCAAATCAAGGATATACTATTTTTACATTCTGAAAATAATTGTGTTAACCATACATGGCTTTCAAACCACATATTTTCATGCATATTTTGAAATCTGAACTTAGGCTAAAATACCAGGTCTTAACTAAGTTGTGTTAGGCTGTCAAACACAGAGAAGAAATGGAACTACCCCTCTTACCTAAAGCTTGAATTCTTTATTTTATATCAAAAATATATTGATTTAATTCCATGCTATATATCTTATTTCTAATTTCCCAGGTGAGTGAAGGTTTCAAGATTAAATTTGAACATATATGTATAAAAATCACTCTTTAAAGCTGAATATTTTTTTCCACTTAATTAAGGTATTAAATGTAGCCACTGTTTTTTCCATTTAAGCTTTTATTCAGAACACCAGAGACATTCTGCTGCACTGTATGCAATATTTTATTAGAAGAATACAAGCTGCATTTGTGATGAACATCAAAGGGAATGTAGTTGGCCTCTATTGCCATTTATATTTTAGTATCAGTGAACTTCCCATTTCATCAATGCAGTATTGTTTCTTTTCACTGATTATTAATGCCCCAGACCAGACATTTTGCACAGCAGTCAGGGTTTGCTGGCCAAATCCCATATAGCAGTGCTTAGTTTTGAACCCAAGTTGCGCTCCCAACGTTATCTTTCTGTTCACTCCGATACTTGCAAATCAGCAGGTGCCCAAGTAACTGAGTTAGTTCCTTCCACCCACTTGGGAGACCCAGATTCAATGCTGGGCTCCTGGCTTCAGCCTGGCATAGTTCTAGACATTGTGGGTATTGGGGGAGTAACCGGTAAAAGGAATCTGTCTCTTTCTGAGTTTCAAATAAATGAACAAATACTAATGGACTGCAAAGATAAGTTAAACTGTATTACTGTCAAGGGCATCATAATGTTTACTGGAAGTCTACTCTTTAAAAAAAATGAAAAGTTCCTCATAAGTTTTAGGGAGAGGAAGTAAAAACTCATAGATTTACAAGTATAGACTCTTAAATTACAGTATTTTTTCCACATTGCAATTTGGTCACTTAATAATTGCTATTTGTTTTCCTTAGTTTCAATGATCTCATTAAATAATGGCATGATGATGAATCATCAATTGGCTATCATATTATTGATGTTATAACCAAAAAAACCATACATGCTATAAATAACTCCTATATTATACCCAGAATCTGATATTTTATAATCAAGGTAATATTTTTGTACTTAAATTATTTCATTTTTCATCTCCGTTACATATTTTAGCATTATTAGAAAATGTCAATCTGTATATAGATACATATAAGTAATTTTAAGGTATACAACTCTATTGTAAAATATAATATAAACAGTCATTAACCAGAAATAATTGACTTTTTAATCATCTTGAGGTAGCCTGTAACTTAAATTTTCCATGACTTTCATACTATATTGTTTGATAGAGTTAGAACAAAACAGATTAGAAGGCTGAGTTTATAAATAACAAAATTTTTACTAAACTTCTGCATATGAAAAATTGCTGTAAAATAGTTTTATGAATTCTGTCCTCATGCACCCTGGCTTGGTTTGGAGGCTCCCCAGGAACTCCCTGAAGCAGGAATGAATGAATTCATTTCCCAAGATGTAAGTTTCATAGCCAGAGCAGGGTAGATTTTTCTATTTCTTATAGCTCATGTTGGGGTTCATGGTTTATTTTGAAAGCTGGTCTTCAAAGCAAACTTGTTCAAAATCTAGAACATAGCTATTATTACAATGAAAAATTG
Organism: Ochotona curzoniae; assembly: GCF_017591425.1. Taxonomy (NCBI): domain Eukaryota; kingdom Metazoa; phylum Chordata; class Mammalia; order Lagomorpha; family Ochotonidae; genus Ochotona; species Ochotona curzoniae. Next base: position 23,136,345 of record NW_024467095.1, on the reverse strand, counting down.
TTCCCGATTTTAAAAATGTCACAGATCTACTCATTATAAAGAATAATCTTGTGTTGAAGAAAACCCTGTAAATACACTAGTATATTTCTCTCATTATCTTCTGTGTCTAGATAAATTTTAGATGTAATATTGCTGCTGTTTTAATCCTGCAACTTTCCTAATGATAATTAGAGATACTACTTTGAAATATACGATATAGAATAAGCATTATTCATGCTATTATAAATATGTTGACAATGCCATTTTGGAAATAGAAGAATAATTTTGCATGTGTACATAATTTTATGCACTCTTTTCTTTCTACATAGCTACATAATTCTCATTTTTCCCAATTTTTACATGAATATACAATGATAATAACTATAAAGTTATTTTAAGCTTATTTCATTACTCCACAAGAAGTCTAGAGATAAATTAACTGATATAAAGAATATGAACCTATTTAGTCTCTTAAATCTTTAGGTGTTGCTTTATTTTTTCTCTGATATAAACACGTACAGATTTTTTTCCCGCACATATAACTGCAAGGCACATTCTTTCTTGTTTTATTTTACCAGTGTATAGGTGAAAGGCGATACTCTACTGCCATATTTGCATTTCCTCTTAAGAGTAAAATTTATCAGAGTCTCATCTAAGCATTATTTGCAGTCCTGTGACTTTCAGTTTTTTTCCTCAAATGCTTACATATGTAATACCAGTTGAAAAACAAGCAAATTACGAATTACGCTTTTCAAGACATTGGAGGTCTGTGAAAGATTATTAGAGGGACTAAATTTCCACCCAGGGAAAATCCATGCTGAACTGGTAGTGAAGCAGATGCTATTTCTGAATGCTTTGAACAGTTTGGGTCCTAGGTTTAGGAAGCAAACATTGGAACACTGGGGAAAGGGGAACGTTACAAAGCTTCTACTCGATATGAACAACTGTAACAGGACAACTTGAAGCAGTGAAAACTTACATATCATTTTAAATGTCTAGTTTATAATGATGATTGAACTGTCAGAAAAACTACCAGCCTATGGACATAGGAGAAAGTTTATAAAAAGGAAGCATGTGTAAGCATAGGTCTTACCAGCTAGGAGTTCAACACCGATTCACATTACATAAAAAGTGGATTCAATCAAAGGAGAAAAGCGACAACGATACCAGGAGTAGCAAAGTGGCAAAGTTGGCCCCAAACACAAAACCCTTCACCAAGGAAAAAACAAGCAAATGAACAAAAATCTTTCAAGAAAGAAAAATGCCCCCTTAGGGCCTGATGTTGTGGTATAGTGGATCCATCAGCTGCCTTCAATGCTACCCTCCCATTTGGGAGCCAGTTCTTGTCATGCTTCTGTGCTTAATGATTTAACACCCTGTGAAGGACTTGGAAAAACAGAGAGGTTTGCAGAAGTGTGTGCATCTCTGTGCACACGTGGGAGACCTAGGTAAAGCTCCTGACTTTGGCTTGAAAGATGGCAGACTTTTGAGAGATAAATCAACTGATAGAAGTCTCTCTCTGTCTCTCTCTTCCTCTTTCTTTGCCTCTCTCTCCATAACTCTAAATTCCAAATAAATAAGTAAATGTTTACAAGAAAAGAAATTGTCTCCAAATGAGAAAAAGATCCTGCAAATAACCTCTCTTCCTGTACAATACCCAGCAAGGCTGAATGTTCCCATTATACGCTCCTGATGTATGGGGAATGATGTCCAGAAGGAAGCCACCTGGATATGCAAAGGAAAGAGCTTGGGATATCACTTGAGCTCTTCCATTCTTTGTTGTTTTCTGGAAATACCAGAAGCATGGTGCTGTTAGGAACATGGCAAGAGTGGGAGTGCCTGTGTCATTGGCGGATACATGTGATGGATATTCCCAGCTGGTGCTTGTCAGAATTCCAAATACCGTGAAACTCTCTTACTTCGAAAGGGGCAGAGGATCACAGACAGGTGGCTGGATATAGAGCACTGAAATGCAGGTTAGCATTAGACAAAGGAATGGGGTTTGGGTTGTGCACAGAAAGAGCCAGCACAGGCTGTCCCCTGTCCCTTGACAGGTAGGCTGCAGCTGTCAGTGTGTCAAGTGTGTGGGGATGTCAGTCAATGACCCGTGCTTTCGCCGAGAATGACAATGGCCTGTCCACCAGCGGTGTGGACGGAGCTGTCAGTCAGCACTCAGCAGAGGGCTGCCAATCCTGCATTCCTCTTGCTAATGTGATAAAAGGACAGAGGGACTCACAACACCAAAGTCAAATCCCTCTTCCAATTTTTTGAGACACTTGCCAAATTTGGAAACATCTTTTCTGTAGAAGTTAAAGCACAGAAAAGCACACACACACACACACACACACACACACATCTCAATCACTATATCATCTCTCTGCTTCTTTATGCCGATATAAAAAATCAATACCAATTGTTTAACATTGCCTTTACCTGAGGAGTTAAGTGCAACTAAACAACTTAAATGTAGCATCTGAGGAACAGTATGCCTGTAAAAAAATAGGAAAAGTTACGTTGATGTAGGTGTTGAGGTGCAGTGGCTTGTAATTCACACATCTGCTAACAGCGTTCTTTTGAGCCCTGATACTTCTGCTTCCTGGGTAACTGCCCACTATGCACTTAGCATCCAAAACAGTGTGATCTGTTCAATACAGCAAGAAAAAAAAATCTTGATAAAACTCAGCACACTTTGGCGACAACAAAAACACATAGGAAAATCCATGATCCAGGATTGGAGGACAAGCATTAACTTTCCCCTGAGGTCAAGGACAAGGCAAGGGTGTTTGCAGTCCCAACTGGACTTCTGTGCAGTGATGCTGGGTCAGACACGAACAGACAATGGCAAAAAGTGAATGGCTCTCATATTAGAAAGGCATCCTCTAACCCATCTGATTTATTAACATGACTCTGAAAGTTTACTGGAATAAACTTTTCTATAATAGCCTAAGATTCAAAGTATTCAAGGTAAAATTGAACACTTCAGATATAGATATCTCCCCATACATACAGGATTTTAATAAAAGAAATCTATAATAATAATCCTTGAAAGATGAAATCAAAATGATCATTAGAGAATAAGTGGGATTATATTGGAATCAAGCTCCGTGTGATTTGGCACATCGAAACTGGGAAGATGGAGATGTTACTGTGTCTAGAGTGAAATCAATAGCACAAAGTACATGTGCCTGGCAAAGAAAAAGGGCTAACAAAAGCCATCAGTGAATCAAGATTCCATCTAAATGAAAAGCAGAATACAGAAAGGTGAGTACAGGGCCCAGCATGACAGCACAGCGGTTAAGGTCCTCACCTTGAATGCGCCGGGATCCCATATGGTCGCTGGTTCTAATCCCAGCGGCCCTGCTTCCCATCCAGCTCCCTGCTTGTGGCCTGGGAAAGCAGTCAAGGACGACCCAGAGCCTTTGGACCCTGCACCCGCATGGGAAACCCAAAAGAGCCCCTTGCTCTTGGCTTCGAATTGGCTCAGCTTCAGCCGTTACACTCACTTGGGGAGTGAATCATCAGATGGAAGATCTGCCTCTCTCTCTCTCCTCCTCTCTGTATATCTGCCTTTCCAATAAAAATAAATATAAATCTTTAAAACAATGAATACATAGATATTTTAAAAATCTAAAACAGAAATTTAGAGAAAATTTAAATTAAGCTACTAAAACTAAAGGTATTTTTTAAACTTAAAGAAATATGGATAAGAAAAGGGAGTGACACCCTCTCAACAGGAAGCATGCAAAATCAGACATAGCTATGGATCTCACTAACATAAAAACAATAAGAATCATACAGGATAAATAAACTTTATGCATTGAATTGCTAGCTTAAAATTGTATGTGAAAATTTCTTCAGCTAAACAGCTTCTTGCAGTTAAAACGAGCAGAAATGTGAAATATTGACTATCGTGGTACCTGTGGAAGGGTCTGAAAATGTTTTTTTTTTATAAAACTTCACGCAAAATAAATATAGACTTCTCAGTTCCATCAGTGTTTCCTCTCAAACATATATTTTTTTAAAATGATAAAATTAATCTTACTAGGAGGAATAATTTCTATATCAATGCACAAATGGAGAAGTAGAAGAATAGAGAATGCAAGTCAGCCACAAAAATTGGTAAAAATGCAATTAAAGATAAGTTTATTTTCACTCAAAAATCGCAACATCCATTCGTAGTATTGTGATATGCATAGTGCATGGCCTTTCACAACTTCTCTTTTCACAAGTTCACAGATATTAATGCAAAACTTAACAGTGCAGTAGCTTATTAATTTTCAAATTTCAAGCACTGGCAGTCCAGATAGTCACTGATTCATGCCCTGGCTTCTCCACATTCAATCCAGCTCTCTGATAATAGCTTGAGAATACAGCACAGGATGATCCCAGCGCTTGGGACCCTGCATCCACACTCCTGGTTCTGGCTTCGTACCAGCTCAGCTCTGGCTGTTGCAGCCATTTGAGGTGTGAACCAGCAGGAAGCAGTAATTTCTGTGTCTCTCCTTCTCTGTGTAACTCTGCCTTTCATATAAAAATGAATGAATCTTTTTACAAACTCATTAAATAAATATTGAGAGAAGGAGTATTGTGAAAATAATTCTGTCTCCTCCTGTGTGCATATTCATATGTATTATTTACCAGCATTTGGGATGCATTACAGAAACAAAAGGATAAATATGAGTATGATTCATCAAACAGAATGAAAATGCCATATGTCCAGTAAGAAAAACATGAAAGCTTATCTAATAAAAACATAGTTGACATAACTGATAAAATATACTGTGTGGATTTTTAATTTTGGTTTTTAAATGTATCAAAGCAAGGGCTCGTGTTTCGGTTGAGTAGTTGAAGTTGCAGTTTGAGGTGAAGGGCTCAGTGGATAGTTCAAGTGCTTGAGAGCTTCCTACCAGACCAGGGTGGCATTCCAAAGCTCTGGCTTCAGGTTGGTCTACCACTGACTGCTGTGGACATCAATGAACGTACAAGCACCTGGAACACATCTCTCTCTCACTCTTCCATTCAAGTGGACTAAAAAAAAAATTGAACACCAAAATTAAGCGCATTAAGCTAGGAGTTAGTAAATACTTCCTCTGAGACACGGTTTTCACCACAAAATATAGCAACCCAAAAGGAAAAAATAGTGTTGTGAACACATTGCATGCTTCTCCTTGTGGTCATGTCCATTCTCAATTTGTCTATCAAACCTTTCTCTCATTCCATGGTCAGAAAATATTTCACTGTGCTTTTCTAATATCCCCTTTTCCTGCTATGTTGGTTCAAGTGGCAGACATGTAAAATGGAAGAAAGAGCCATAGAAGGTTTCAGTCCCACATGCTTCCATTTCTGCTACACGCTAAACTTTGATCTAATGTTTACTTAAAACTTGAGCAATGCAGAGACTAGCTAAAGGTAATTAAATTTTTTTTTTTGTATTCTACTGTTACCTATGATATATTTCTTCTGTTTTTTTAGTATCTTAGTACATTTGGTCTACTATTAGAAAGGACCGTGTATCTGGTCACTTGTGAACATCACAGATTGGTTCCTAACAATCCTAGAGGCTGGGAATTCCAAGCCTGGGAGCTGACAGAGTGAGCTGTTGCATCAGGACATGACTCACAGAGGACATCATCTTGCGGTGTTCCTGTGTGTTGCCAGGGTCATGGTAGCTCTATGCAGTTTCTTCTGTAAGAGAACGGACTGCGTGCACAAGGTGAAAGCTTCATGACCTAAATGTCCCAAATACTCCACCTCTTCATTCTAACATCTTGTGGGTTAGAGTTTCAACAGGAGTACAGTGAAGGCAAAAGATGCGGGTTACAGACGACATTCTGGAAGCCCATCTTCATGACCTGCCATCTGTTATGTGTATCCTTGTGTGCAAATCCAGGAATGCCTGAAGTAGCTCTGTGCACTGCTCAAAATAGAGTAGGTTAATTTTTTTTCTTTCTTGTCTTTTCAAATATGTTGGTTATTTTAATGAAAAACTTCAGGAGTTTCTAATGGCTAACTGATTTTTAGATAAAGTTGATTTGTGAAAGGACTCGAAGTTAATAAACGTTTTAATATTTAGATATTTGTCATATTTAATGCTTCATCAAAGAGGAACAGCTTAAATCTGTTATTATTGGATTTATATTTCAGATTTGGGGTATCACAATTTACTCATGAAAATATCACAGATTGCAAATATTTTCTTACATTCTGACAGTTGTTTGTTCATGCTGGTTTTATATTTCCTTTCTGGAAGCTTCTTGCGTTCACATAATCCCATTTGTGTCTTTTATTCTTTATTGACTGATTTTGAAGTCCTATCCAAAAATGTTTTTGCCTATTCCAACAGCTTTTCATCCTTGCCATATGTGTCCCTCTATTAGTTTCATATTTTGGATTTTAATTTTGGTTCTTTGATTCTTTTTTGAGTTTATTTTTGTAACATAGAGGTATTGTGTTTTTATCAATTCTTGCATGATGTACTAGCCATGTTATTAGCTGCACATTGGAGCAATGGTTTTGCTTTCTATTTGATATTTTCAAAATAATAACTAATTTGAATAATTCTCCAAGATATTGCAATGGTGCCTAGTGGAACAAATTTCATTGCAAAAGGCTATTATACTCCAAAAATGGCTTTAGCACTGAATGGTTAGGAGACAACTGTCTCCTTTCTGTAAGTCTGCCTTGTCCACTAAACCTACTTCCAAGTGACTTTGGTTCAATAAGTTATCCATGCAGGGAAAAAAAAAATCTATGAAGAAAGGGTGTTGAAAGTTTTTTGTCAATGCCAATTCCTCTGGCATACATACTTAATTTTATCACAATACAATATTTTCCAAGAAGTTTCTGCAGACACCTGATAAAACAATTTTAGAACTGACAAGAAATGATAAAAAAATGAAAACAGCATACATGGTAGCATGTGGAGTGAAATAAAGACCAACGGGCAAACAGGTTATAAAATAAACCAGATGCAATCCTAAGAAATAAGTTCAGACAAAATGAACACAAAAAAATTGCTAGAGATTTTAAATTTTGTCAATGAACACTATTCAAGAGCCAGTGAAGAATTCTAACAAGGCAAGTGGCACCGTCAGTTTTCAACGTTGGCACCGCAGAGTCCCATTAAGCACACAAATGCTAAGCTTGACATTATCCAGGTGAAATAGCTGGAATTGGTCTTGATCACTGGATCCTTGATTGTGTCGTTTTCTTCTCTGTAGCTCTTTCTTGCCAGGCATCTTGGTCCCCAGATTCAGCATTCCGAGTGTTCTTTCTCTCCCTGAAGCAGGGCAGAATCTTGAGATTGCATTTCAGGTTCACATGAGGATAAGTTTATTTGATTAACAGAACGCTCATTGAGAAGATGGATTTCAAAACGGCATTTGCATTGACAGTGAAATGTCACTCATATATTATTGGAATAGCTCCAGATAAATACCTCGATACCTTCCATGGGGACCTTTTCTTTTAAATTTCTAATAACGATGAATATATAAACATTTTTTGGAATATGAAGACCTCTTGATTTGTAGACGGCTTCTAGACAATGAGCCTTAACAGGATCATAAATAATTGGTTTTTCCTGTGCCGTTCTTACAGAGAATTATGATTAAGAAAAATACAATCATGGAAATTGTTATATTTCACGATTTTGTTGCATCAGTTTTAATATCATGCATTAACGTGTTTAATCAAAGGTATGACTCTTGATAATATTCCAGGAAAAAGATAGAACTTGAAAACATTTTCACTGAAACATTTTCATGTTCTCCTTTGTAATTCTCCTCATTGAAACATCCTTAATTAGCCAATCCTTCTCACTTATCTATATTTTCTATACTTTTGCAACATTGATTGTTTTCTGCATGAGGTACTATTTTTGTCTGTTTTTCTCATGAGACAACTCACTAGGAAATAGAAGTATGTGGAAAGGAGTCAGTAACCAGAGCAAAGCCATGCACAATGGAGAGGTACGAAGGCCAGGTTGGGACTACTCCCAATAACCCCCACCATACCTGCCCCCAACATTTGCTGTGACCTAACCTGGTCTGTCCCATATCACATCTGGTCTCATACACACCCATAGGTGCTGTAGCTTAGCTCAGCCTGACCAGCCCCAGACCCAGCCCACGTATGTTCCAGGTACTGCTGCCTTTTCCAGCCTATCTAACACCCAGCCCTGACCCTCATAATTATCAATTAACAGGAACTACAGCCTAACAAAGGGGTACCCACATGTGCCCTACTAGGCCCATTCCCAGTCCCAGCTCTTGCACCTGCCAAGGGGTACTGTTGGCCAGCTTCAGATGGTCTACCAATCTTGGCTTTCGCCAGAAGTGGCCACAACCTGGCTCAGCATAGCCCACCCTCAGTTCTAGCTCTAAGAGGCAGGTATAGCAACCTAGCCCAGCTTGGCTATGCCCAGCCTTCATGTGAACTGGTGGTCTGATGGTTATTACACATCAACCTGGCTAGAGTGGGAGATAAGGGTGAGGATGGACCTCATCAGGAAGCTGCATTTAGCAGTGTGTGCCTTGTCTTTCCAGGTGATGGAAGCTGACCTGGCACACACAGGACTAAAATCTGAGACTCCCCTCCCCAGGTGAGGTTTTTGGGGGGCTTCCCCAGTGGGATTGCTAGACTCAGGCCATGGTCACAGAGAAAAATCGCAGGCTATGTGTTCAGACCTCGGAGTGCATGCATTAGGACTGTGCCTCCTCAGCTGCTGATGCCTGTGCAGTGAACAACATGCCCAGATGTGTACGGATAATATCACGGCCAGCTCATCTGGGTCAACAGAGAACACGGAGTGCCATGCAAGAATAGATTGACCATTCTTCCTGGCCAGGCTTTGCAGCATGTCCCTGGGCCCAGGGACGCAGTAAGATGGATCCGATCAGTCAATAGACCTTGGGAAGATTTCTTTAACCCTAGAGCAACAAAACCAATGTCCCACAAAGGAACACTTCTGGAACACTCCTTGGAACACTCTTCTGCACATAGGGATCTCTAAGGCATTATCAAAAGACTATCCCCCAAACCTGGGTACTGCTACAGTCTGACAGGAAGGAGTGGCTCACTCTACTTCCCCCATTGCAAATGCAGGAGTCAAAATAATGAAACATTTGTCCCATCTACCTGCTTAGATAACTTAACCTTCCCTACCTTCACTAAGGACCTATGTGGTATGCATCCTATAAAAAAACAGGTCCAGTTACAAATTAGAAAGGAAAGCCTTTTACTCATTTAAAAATTTCTGACCTAGTCAAATCAAATGCAACGAAGGATTTTAAGACAAGAAAGTCATAAATAGGAAGAATGCTTAATTCTCCTAAACTGACAACACATCTTGGTGGAATCTTTTATTACACTTGGTCATTAAAATATGTATGTCAAAATTTATGGTCATAAGAGTTAGAATCACAATAGCAAGATGTGTTTTACACAAAAATATATGAATTCACTATATATGAATTCATTATATATATACATATTCATATATAAAATATATGTGTATATATATAAGTTTATATACATTTATATATACAGGTATTTTAAGATTTATTTTATTTTTTCATTGGCAAGACAGAAATACAGAGAGGAGGTAAGTGGCCACAATAGCTGGAACTGAGCCTATCTGAAGCCAGGAGCCAGGAGTTACTTCCAGGTCTCCCACGTGAATACAGGGTCGCAAGGCTTTGGGCTGTCCTTGACTGCTTTCCCAGGCCACAGGCAAGAAGCCACATGGGAAGCAGGAATGCCGGGATACGAATGGCGACCATATGGGATGCTAGGCTACTGCGCTGGGCCCCGAATTAACTTTATATTTTATTGGTACTCATGAATGTCTATATTACACTTTATATGCCCTCTCATTCTTAATTGCATATTACCAATCTGCAGAGAATAGCAGTTTGGTACGGAGGAGTGCAATGGTATCTGACCATGCTCAGACCTTAATTGAATCAAATATTTCCAGATCGCTACACTTCCTAATGTTTACGAATTTTAGAATTTCTGCGGTGGGAGAATCTTCACTTGTTTCTATATGCTCTTCTCTTCTTTCATCTTGTGCGAGTAAAAGAATATCACAGCTGGGGACTGTATAATGACCACACATGTGTTTAGTTAATGCCTCTGGGGTGGCATACTGAGAGCACGACATTGATGTGGGGGAAGGAACGCTATGCTGTTTCATTCCATAATGCAAGAAAGAAGGATATGCATGCATGAGCCCAATAGGGTGCCGCATTTGTTTGCTTTACAATAAACGAACTTTGAACATCATAAGCATACCCCCACAGTGATGGCTTCCGTCTGTTTACACGACACAGCCATCATTGCTTCTGAACACTGCTACATCCGGAACCATATTACCCATTCGTGAACCCTGAGAGACACTGTACAGGTTTGATCCAGAACACGAGGGCTGAGTAACATACTCCATGTTGAGGACAGCCAAAGTGGAGAGGGACAGGAACTTGACTGAACATTCCAAGCACCTTATGCTCTTGCACACATCTGTCTTTTCTGGTCGTGCTTTTCATATACAAGGTCCTCATTCAACATTTGGTGAGTGGATAAATGACCAGGAAGGAGCAATGCCTGTGAATGAAATCTGAGGTGATCAGGACACCTTCCAATCTCAGAAACCGCCATCAGGCAGCTGTGACCTTTGCTAGACGGTTGCTTCAGCCTGGAGCTCATGCACATTCAGCACGTGAAAGAATGCTAAACTTGTGTTGTTGAATATTTAAAAGTATAGCCACCAATCAGAAAATGCTGGGGAATTACGTTGGTCTATAAAAGTGTTTCCAGATTTAAAATAAGCCGTTCCAAAAACTGGCAAGCAAATTTGGCGAGCTGACATCCATATAGTTTTAGAGAGATCTGGGTGAGTGGTGGAAAAAGCCCAAAGGGACAAAAATGGAAAGCTCCAGTGAGGTCTTCCAAGGATTTCAACACAGCTTTGTGCCTGGCAGTTTTGGATGGATAGTTAAAGAAGGAAATACGAGAAACGTGTTTCACAAATTGCTGCTGTCCACAGGAAATCTAGACTAATTTTTCCACATTTCTCTGAAAAGCACATTATTTTGCTATTTTGGTGCAATGGAGCATGTATGAAGCTCAATAGCATATTCACAGGATGACACAAGCAGTAGCAGCGGCATTGGAACAGTCTGGAACTTGGAGGTGTGACATTATCCTTCATAAACATGAGTGATGTAGTAGTAGGTAAGAAAAAATATCAGGACATCAGACAAAAGGGATCTCAGGTTTTTCCCAAGCAGAGCGGACTGTGTAGGAAGAGGTGCAAGAGAATGGCCATTCTCATTGTTGCTCACTAGCACCAGAGGTCACGAGCTCCAGGAACTAGGGTGTTTTTTAGAGTCTCTATTTGCATGTGCAACTTTCTGAACAGATGCAATGGAATGTCTGTGACACAAACAAATCTGTGTATGTTTGTTTCTTGATTACTTTTCTTCTGTATCTTCACTCCACGCCTCTCTGTTGATTCTAATCTTGGTTGTTGTGAGAACTCCATTCTCCTGATTTAATTGCTTTCCAAAGTCCCCCACTTTCAAATGCCATCATCTTAGAAGTTGAGCATTCAGTGCTCAGGACAATAGTGTAGCAGATACGGTCCTCACCTTGAATGCACCAGGCATCCCATATGGGCGCCAGTCCTAATCCCAGCAGCTCTGCTTCCCATCCAACTCCCTGCTTGTGCCCTGGGAAAGCGGTCAAGGATGGTCCAAAGCTTAGGGACCCTGCACCCGTGTGGGAGACCCAGAGGAGGCTCCTGGCTTTGGATTGGCTCAGCTCCAGCTGTTTCGGCCACTTTTGGAGTGAACCATTGGACGGAAGATCTTTCTCTCTGTCTCTCCTTCTCTGTGTGTATCTGACTTTGTAATAAAAATAAATAAATCTTAAAGACATTCCATAAATAAAATTGAAAAATCATAAATTCTTGGGAGAAAATTTGTCAGTTTGCAATTGAGAAGAAAATGGCTAAAGGAATTTTATAGAATGAACATAACACTTGCTGTATTGCGTGAAGGTTGAATTTGTTAGCAATGAAAAAGGGTTTTTGAAACTAAAATTTTGACACCTTAACTGTGTTATTGGACTGGATGGAGATAAGAACTATTATTCTCTGAAAATACAGTATTTTTCTGTTCTCCTCACTTGGATTGCTCAGTTCTGAATCCGCTGTTTGAGTGTCCACTCCAAGTTTAGATTCCTACAAAAGCCTGCTTCCTGGCCATGAGAGGCAGGTGTCGCATCTGAGGCCAGGACGGTACAAGTCAGAGCTCAGCTTACTCGACTGAAGGCACGATATCAGGAACGTGAGCACGTCAGTAACAGCTCTGGTATGAAGTCAACGAATAAGACACGGACACCTTTGATCCAGATTTGAGGCCCAGATATGACTTGGTATTTTTTTTTTTTTAGGATCATATCTCCAGAGTTCATATAAATCAATTTACAGGAACATTATTTATTTCCCTCTCCAAGACAATTTGCCAGAATGAGGTCAGAAAGAAAGATTAATATGACACTGATATTGAAGCAAGAATAAAATTGCTTTAAAATTCAGGTCAAAGCTTAAAGAGACAGAAAGTTTTGCTCTGCCAGAAAACAGAAGGTTTGCAATCTCCCACTAATGTACTTGGTAGATTCTGTTTAAGTGTTCTGTTAAGCCATAGTGCAGCAAAAGCACAGAAACAGAGGCAATGGTGGTTAGAAACTCTAGAATAACTGATCACTTAGCATTTCTGAGCCCTAGCTTCTTTATCTGAAAATGAGAAAAGAACACAGGACTTTTGAATCCTAAAATTGAACACAGGCAGAAGAAACCTACAAGTAGCCTACTGACAAATACACACGCTTGCACCTGCTCCTTCTAACTTTTTTTTCTTGCCTAAGGAATACACATTTAGGTCTGAGTAGGAAGCTCTTAGTAGTTTAATGGTTTAAACCCTTTTGATTAACTCTCCTCAATTTTAAAAATTTTTCATAATTTAGCATAAATTATTTCCCTTCCACTTTTTTGAGAATAAACACATTCATTGAAGAACTACATGAGACAGATGAAAGATTAGTAGACAGGAAGTAAGGAAGTTTACTGAAATGTTCAATGTAGCTACTTGATGTCTTTGAGCAAGTTAGCCCTCCTGTGTGTTAAGTACGAATGCCAACACAGTTCACATGGTGTGCCCAAAATCTGAAAGTCTGTAAAACAGCTCAAGTTAAAAAAAAAAGAAAACTAAATAAACAGATTTGGGCCTTTTTGATTATTAAGGAACATAGCTGTCCTCACACAGTAATTTTCCTTTTCTGTAATTATTTGTAGCATTGATCCTCGATATTAATATGACAAAATATGAATTTCATTGACCTTTAAAATCCAACTGCTAAATCGACATGTCTTAGAGTAAACGTTGTGCAACCATCAGTGATTTGTTGTAACCGCATGGGGGACACACGTAAATCAAAAACACATTTGGAGCCCTGACCAAATAATGAATTTCAATACTTGGATCCTCATTATAAATCAGATGACTACTGTGCAGCTGTCAATCAATTGGAATAGACTAATAACTTCAACCGAAGTGATTTGATGAACTCTGGGAGATATGGGAATTAAAAGAATAACTATATTTTTCTTGTATTTTTAAAAGTTTATTTTCATCTTTTCACTCATGGATTGTGCTAAACAAATCTGTCATATCTTAGGCTTCGCTATGTCTATTACAGCTGCATGAGTTATTTCTATGATTTTTTTTTTTTTTTTGCTCTCTCATCTGTCACTATGCTTTGGTTTTCTATTGGTCCCCCCAACAATACTCACTAGCTTGTTTGATGGTGCTTTGTAAAACCTGGGAATCTGCAAAACATATTTCAAACACTGCATTTGTTCTACCGAAAATTCCTGGATTCTCGGGCCTCGCACGGTAGCCTAGGGGCTAAAGTTCTCTCCTAGCACATACCAGCATCCTATACAGACACCATTTCAATCCCGGCAGCTCCACTTCCCATCCAGCTCCCTGCTTGTGGCCTGGGAAAGCAGTCAAGGATGGCCCAAAGCCTTGGGATCCATGTGGGAGACCTGGAAGAGGCTCCTGGCTCCTGGGTTTTGGATCAGCTCAGCTCTGGCCATTGCTACCACTTGGGGAGTGAACCAGTCAGTGGAAGATCTTCCTTCCTGTCTCTCCTCCTCTCTGTATATCTGACTTTCCAATTAAAAGAAAAAAAAACATACATCTTTAAAAAAAAAATCCTAGATTCTTGTATAACTCTTTCCTGTACAACGCTATGAACTGGCGGCTCAATTTCTAGACTTTTTCAACACTCTCTTCAAAATGCAAGTAAAGCTATTGGGAAACTGAATAAAATGCATTAAATCTGTAGAGACGTTTGCTATGTTTTAATATTCGTGTGACGTTGAGTAGCATAGCCAACAGTATGCCTGGTTTATTGTTTTATTAGCTGTTTATTAATGTTTACTGTTTCATTAATGTCTATGACACTAGAAATGTTTTTTTGGAGATATCTAAGTTAATCTAGAGACATCTAAATGAATTTAGAGGCATACTTCATTACACTTTTGACAGTATAATATTAGTGGTTATACAGAACTAATAATTTAATATTAAGGTTAATACTAATACTAGTTGTTACAGGGAAACAAAAATTTTAAGCAATTGGGGCTTGGCACGATGGCCTAGCAGCTAAAGTCATCCTCTCGAAGGTACTGGGATCCTACAAGGCCACCGGTTCCAATCCTGGCAGCTCTACTCCTCATCCAGCTCCCTGCTTGTGGCCTGGGAAAGCAGTTGAGGACGGCCCAAAGCCTTGGGACCCTGCACCCGTATGGGAGACCCGGAGGAGGTTCCTGGCTCCTGGCTTCGGATCGGTGCAGCACCGGCCACTATGGTTACTTGGGAAGTGATTCATGGGGCAGAAGATCTTCCTCTCTGTCTCACCTCCTCTCTGTATGTCTGACTTTGCAATAAAAATAGATAAATCTTTTAAAAAATTAAATAATATTATATATGCTCTCTCCAGCAATAAAAGGAATTCTAGTTGCTCTTGATCCTGCCTACACTTAGGTGATTTTGTTTTGTTTTGTTTTGTTTTGTTTTGTTTTGTTTTGAAGTCAGACATACAGAGAAGAGAAGAGACAGAGAGGAAGATCTTGCGTCCAATGATTCACTCTCCAAGTGACCACAACAGTCCTAGGTGAACCGATCCAAAGGGCAGGGTAAGGACTTTAATCTAGGCTACAGTGCCGGACCCATCTAATATTAAGTTTGTTTTTTTTTTTTAATTTAGGTTTTTGTTAGTTTGTTCTCTACCCTTGTGTCGTCTTTTAAGATTTTCCTTTAATTTGCTGTCTAGATGGGTTTCAGAGAGATGAAGAAGGAGACAGAGGTAGGGAACGGGAGAGCGCGAGACGCCTACATCTGTGAGTCATCGTCTAAACGCTCCAGTGGCGGGATTGGCGGACAGGACTACGGGCCCACAGGAACTTCGTAGATTAGGGAGAGAGGCAGCGAGGGATTGGTGGATAGAACCGTCAGGTGCGATGACATGAGCTGACAGCGCATTGGTGGGGTTGCGTTATGAATGTACAGCGGATTGGCAGACAACAAAATCTGACACTAAACGGTACGTGAGTGCTATGGAAACTGAGACCTAAAGGAAGCAGATATTTAAAATGCTACCAAGTCCAAAATAGCAGGGGTCCTCCAGGCCAAATGTTTGAGTCACTCCTCACAGTGCAAAATCCGCATTCTGGACATGTAGAACTTAGCATAAACACGGCTGGGCTTTATAAATAACCATCAAGGATAGCCTGAGCCTGAACCAGTAGTGCTTTCCTATTTCGTCTCAGCTTTTACACTTTCAGCCTTTCTCATTCCCCCACTCACCTCACTATTCGGAAATCTCAATTGTTATGCAAAAAAAAATCTGGCATGGGTATTCATCAAATTTTAAGCAAATACCGCATTGCAGATTGTCGAATGGAAATTTTTCCCCTGATTGAGGAGTTCTCCATTGTTACTTATGCTAATTTAGAATGTTGCTTTTTTTTTATAAAATGGAGAAAAGTTTATCACTCAAATATGTTTATACTGATCCCTTTTTCTTCTTCTTTTTCTTTCTTTCTTCTTTTTTTTTGTTTAGTGATCACATGTTTATTTGGAAATCAGAGTTACACAGAAAAAGAGAGAGGATTTCGCCACTCTGCTGACTCACTCTCCAGGTGGTCACAATGGCCCAGCTGAACGAGCCGGAAGCCTGGAGTCGAGAGAGATTTTTATTCCTGGTCTCTCCCACTTGGATGCAGACCGAACCACGTGGTACCATTTCCTGTTGCTTTCTCACGCACTTTCGCAGGAAACTGAACCACAATTAGAACAGCCACGGCTCCACTCGGCACCCGCATCAGGTGCTGGCGATGGCCCTGCCCCACGACGCCGATGGATTCTTATTTTGTTAAATGAGAGTAACAAAGAGGTGTGGCTGCATCCCTTGTTATATCTAAATCCAAAACAGCTTCTCATAATAACAATTTATCTGTCTAATCTTTTGCTAATCAAAACTTTGCTAGAGCAGTAGCACTTTGTACACAAGAAATTTATAAAATAAAGAAAAATTGATATGCGCACCTAAAAATTCATTTTCATTGATTTTTATTTGGAAGAAATAGACACAATATGAACTATTATAAATTCTTTTTCGTCTTTCTCCCCCCTAAAATTTTTAAGAGAATAAAAAACAGCGTAATCAAAAAACTTACTTACAGTATTTCCTGAGAAAGGAAGCATAAATCATTTACTCAGGTTTATTCTATGGGAAATGCATCCTGCTGTTGCCCTTCCGGGTTATTTATTAATCATTTTCGTTATTTATTAATCGTCGTTAGCATTCTTCAACATTTCCCCTTCAGGCATTTTATACTAATGGATCCGAATGCTAACTGTACAAATAAAAAATGGTATGGAGAACGCTTTATATACCATCTAAAGATCTTTGTCATTTGTATAGAAGTTGTGATCTCAAAAAAAAAAAAAAGACACAGCAAGGTTCCTTAAATGTTAGTCCTTCATAGATGATTGCTCATAAATGAAGGCTATTTTAGACCGCTTTGTGTGCTAGCATAACTTCAGAGCGCTTGACTTTTCTTGGAGAGAATAAACAAGCCTGGCAGCAGAGTGCTGCGGAAGCACTGGGAGAACATGGAGAGAGGCTGTGTACCTGCTATTGTGCTGACTGCGGGTTTGCTGCTGTTTCTGCAAATCCGTGCGAAATCCAGTGTAACGCGTATCACTTTCTTCCCTTTCCTATCTTAATTTCTATGAGAATAAATCCCTTTTCATTGAAGTGCTGCCTGGGATTACGTGTGCACATGCTTTCTGCATGGTTCAACAAGAAGGAACAAGATTGACAGGAAGGGGAGGGAGAGGTACAGTCGTTAGGTTCTGTGTCCAATGGCATTACACACCATGTCGTAATTTTAGAAAGTACGTGTTGGAATGTCCTTGGCTTTGGTCATTCCAGAGACATTGGGAGGATAAAGAATTCCAAGAGTAGCTTGAAAATGTTTAAATACATTACTGAATATTAATCCATATACATAAATGTATATATATGTGTGTGTGTGTGTGAGTGTATTTAGGTCTGGGGTATATATGGATTGAGTTCAACCAAGATAAAGATTGTTTAGACCTGCTCTGATCAATGGTGTGTGACAGAAACCCTGCAATCCGTTCACCCAAGAGGTCAGTAAGATTTAAAGACTTCGAGCTAAGAATCTGAGGAGTTGATTAACAAGCTGATTTGCTGGGTGAGTTAGGAATGAATGAATATGCAAGGGAAGAAAAATAGAAATGATCCTGAAATATAAATCATTTTATTCAGCAAATATTTATTCAAAATCATTGCACATATTTATCAAGGAACAAGGTGTTTTTCTTTCCGATCCTTATGGAAGCTCTGTTGCAGAGAAAGAAACAGAGGCTTCAATGGAATGATGGCCATAGCGTCATCCCTACATTTGACGATGCGTTCCAGCTAGAGATCGTTACTCTGTGTGAAATAAGATCACCTTGAAAGGACATTCTATGTTCTCTCTGACATAAGACAGCCTTCATGCAAAATACAAGATCAATATGTACGTATGTAAATGCATGTGTATATATTCATGAAACGTGATAATAAAAAGATAGCGTACCCCTGGAAACAAAAACAATGAAAAAGAAGAGCAGTAAAAATATCCCAAAGACATCCTATTAAAACTAGAATGAACCTCAGAGTTCACACAGCTCAACTGCTTCTTTCTGTAGCACACTGGAAGTAGGAACATATCAAAGACTTAACCAGAGTAACTGACTTTAGTATTACAACAATGGCTAGAGTCTCGATTACAGCATTTTGCACAGTATTCTTTCAGCTACAAGAAAAATTTCAGAAGCAAGTGCAATACCAGCTAATGAAAAACCATGAAAATGAGTTACAATGCCAGAGCTAATATAAGAAGCATTTTGAGATTTAGGCAGTATTTTAGCTGCATATTTGAAAAATCTTAGCTCTGTCTGGTAGTTGCACTAATTGAAATTGGAACATGCCAGTATTATCTATAAATTCCGTTTCTAGCTTTCAAATAAATCAGATGGTTGTAAGCCATGTTAACATGTACATTTATCACTGTTTTAACAAAATTAATATTTAATTTCTGTTTCTAAGCCCTCAACAACCTGCTGAAGAATCCTTCTTCATTATATCTTTAAAATTTTTTTTAGATGTCCGGTTTATCTTTCAGGCAACATGGAAGCAAAAATGTAGCTTTTTCCCCCATAGAATTATTCACTATAGGGGAGGATCGCATTGATTCCCCTGGTCATTTCTTTACGCAGTCAGAAAGTATGTGACATCTAGAGTGTAAGATCTTTCATTTTTCCTAGTGTTTATTGAAGCCTATGTTTTACTGGATGATCTGAACTTTGGCTTCAAGGAGCTGTTTAATGATTGTGGTTTTGTCTTACCTCAGTAGGTTTAGTCACGCAGGCAATGCTAGACAGACTTCGTCAAAGGTAAGTGGTTTTCTCTCTGCTCTGGCGCACCCCATAGACTAACTAACTGCTTAATGCAATATCCTCATTACAATAAAAATAGTTGACTTTTGGAGTCCCAACAGAATGACATTTTGGAAAAACAAATCGAAATGCATTTAAGATTGATTTGATTGGTCTCACCTTGATTGTGAATTATTTCTTGAATTTGTTATGCAGTCTTTGTAAATAGTTTACCTTTTTCTCAATTCTTCTGTCTTAAAATGTTTATAAACTTCAGGGATTCTGTGGGAAAAAAAAAAAGAAAAACGAGTAAGTAGAAATAAGCTTTGAAATATTTGGTTAGTTGATTGTCTCTTCTTTATGATGGAATATAAAAAAAATTATAATACCATCTGTCTCAATTAGCACAAGTCCAGCAAGCATAGAGAAGAAATAAAAGCAAATGAATAAATACAATGATTTGCAAGAAGGAAAATTATATATCTAATTGGATTTTATGGCATGACTTCCGTATTCTGCAGTAACCCTTTCGGTACAAGGAGCCAGCAGCGACATGATGATGTTACAGGTAAAATTCCTACCATGGAAAGTTGAAAACAAATGCATCATAATAACTTGAACCACATCAATTATATGATAACTATAAAATTGCTGAGATTACTGGGTAAACCTCTAGGAAAGCACCGAAGTCGTTTATTAGTTCTAAAGTAAACTTTCATCTGTTGCTTTGCTTTTCAGTTTGTCACTTTAACCGACTATAGTCTGAAAATTATACATAGAAAATGCCCAAAAGTAAAGCATAAGTCCTAAACTGTGGGTTGTTAGTAGAGTAATGAAATATCAAACTGCTGTGCCATCCTACCCACATGCAGGGCATGTGGTGGTTATCAGATCCGCCGCTTAACAGCACTAGTGTTTCAGCAGCTCTCATGTCACTGAATATGGCAAAGTCCAAAGTGCAAGAAGTGATCATGGCAGTTCAGATGTGCCAAAGGGAAGCTGCAAAGTATTTTAAGTAAAAAATGCAATTTGCTGACTGAAAAAGGAAATAAAACTCACATGTGGAGCCAAGTAAGACTGTCAACAAGAAGAAGTCATCATACTGTGGGGAGGAAAGAGGCTCGATGCTAGTGTGTTCCGGTCACACTGCCAAAGTGACGGCCACAATGCGTGATACTTGCCTAGTGAGGGCGGAACATGTGTTAAGTCTGGTTTTATATTTTCTGTTTAAAAAGCCCAGGTTATATAGACCTTCCTACTCTTTGGGGTTCTTGGAATACAATTCCATGAATAGAGGCTGACTGTTGTAGTACAGTGAGTCGAGGTTCTTTCAAATCTAAGTATAAAGAAAGATATTGATAAACTTCATTCTAGTGGTGCTGCTGTTTCATTCTTGAAAGTCATCACATAAACAAGATGCAATTATAAATCATAGGATAATGGTGGTGAATGAACAAGTCTTCTCATTACCCATTTTCCCTCTCGCTGAATTACATCTGGACTTTGTTGATCTTGGTGTATCAGAGTGGGTTATGATGAGTGTGGGTAAGGCTAGAAGCAGAGACTCACTGTTTACTGTCCTGTGGCCACACCGACACTCAGATGCCACTTGCTCATCACCCACAAAAGAAGTTTTGCTGTGTATTCAGTTCCACCGCCTTACCAGAACATTCTCCCAGGAAAATTAGTCTTAATGACTTTGTCCTCCAGCAGAATGAAAACTAACTAAAGAAATTTCATAAAATTTGTTGTAGTAAAACTTCTTTCATTCAACTTCTCTATAGCCTAGGCCCGTCATAAGAAAAAAATAAATAAATAGGGAGGCATGATTGCCAGCACCAGCACCACAAGGTTGTTGCTGAATTACGTGAGTCAATGATTGCAAGCCAGTTAAGAATGAGATAATGTCACAGCTGCTTATAAGCAACGGTGCTTTTGATTATGATGACAATGCTGAAGATGACAGTGATGCTGTTACTTTTTGGGGATGGAATAAGAATTTTATTTGTGTGTAAGCCTGTGCACTGAAAGCAAATGTGCGTATCACTTGCATTTTACGCTCCCCCAAACTTGTCACTTTAGCAGACGCTGACAAAGCCTGTCACCAAACAGGGATATAACCCAGTAACCAGCTCCTATGAAGATGTGTTTTATAGACCAATAACCAGTGGCTATTCTATTCTGCCTACCTCTCCGGTCACTACAATGAATCAAAAAGGCATCATGTGAGGGAAAATTTCACATATTTTCAATTTTCCTCTAAAACCAGCCTATCTTCACGGTGACGGCATGCTTTAAAATCTGAAATCAATTTGTTTGGACATAGGTACAAATGCAGCAGTTCCACTATTTTCATAGACATATTGTTAATAGCTAACAGGCTCTAGCGTTTATGTATTTCATTGAGGATGCTCAAATTTTATAAAAATCAATTTACCCTCAGCAGAAATAACAGTAGGCCAAAAATCTGTAAGAATTTTATCTAACCAGTGTTTTCAACTCTATTGGCATGACAGTGTCTCTCAAAGAGATAATTATATGTTCAATCCCACTTCCAAAGTACAAACATTTATTTTTGCATTTACATAGACTATTCCTTTCTAAGGTCATAATAATAATAATAATAATAATAATAATAGCGATACCAGTAAGAAAGAGTATCACTTTGCTAGCACTCATGGCTATTTTATGTGCATTTTAATGTTTGCCTTTTGATGATTTCAATAGTACTTTGAAATGAATAGCTGTTATTTTAAAGGGATTTTTTTACAATGAGTCTTACATATATTAAATGATTTTGGAAATCTGCCTTTATGATGAACACACATGTTCTCATCATTTCCTCAGACTCCATATGTCTTGTAATCTCAACCTCTATTTTTTTTTTTAAAGATTTATTTTATTTTTATTGGAAAGGCGGATATACAGAGAGGAGAGACAGAGAGGAAGATCTTCCGTCCAATGATTCACTCCCCAAGTGAGCGCAATGGCCGATACTATGCCGATACGAAGCCAGGAGCCTCTTCTGGGTCTCCCACGCGGGTGCAGGGTCCCAAAGCTTTGAGCCGTCCTCGACTGCTTTCCCGGGCCACAGGCAGGGAGCTGGAAGGGAAGCGGGGCTGCCGGGATTAGAACCGGCGCCCATATGGGATCCCGGGCGTGCAAGGCGAGAACTTAACCACTTGCGCCACCGCGCAGGGCCCTCAACCTCTGTTAATAGTATGGTAGTGTTCCAGTTTGTGGAACACATACTTAATTTTATATTTTACCAAAGTAAAACTGTGAAACTTCAGCTTCCCTCCCATTAGCACTTTCCCTATCTTCATAAAAAAGAAATGTTCATTGCATTTATTTGAATTCGGTATATAATTCACACTGAAAATATTTCTTCAGTTTAATTAATTTACTTTGAAGTTAAAGGGAATTATCTGAAAATAATTAGCGACACAGAAAAGACAGCGTCAGGGCAGGTACTTGGGTAAGTCAATCATCCTCTGATGAGTCAACATACAATTTGGGCAACAGCTGAAGTCCTAGGCACTTATTTCCTGAAGACTCAAATCTCAAGGCTTTATCAGACTTTAAAACAGCTCACCCTCTCTGCTAAGATGGATAGAACGTCTTCAACTAAGCCATGCAATATCTGAACTACATTTGGGTGGTCCCTATGCCCTTTCCTGGCTCCTGACCCTAAACGAGACATTCCTGCTGGGTGGACCACCTGTCTCTTACTTTCCCCTCCTTTCAAATAAGTAACAGTTCTTAACCTGAGCAGCTCAAAGGTACATGTCTGTTGAAATTGTTAACACCCTAAAATGAAACTTGTTTCTTTCACGATTTCCTGAGCTCCTTGAAATACCACTTCCATTGTTCACATGATAGCATCATTATCTGACAAGGGAGTTTAAGAAAGAAAATGAATATGCAAAAAGCCATGCACATGATTGTATCAATTATACTAAGAAGAGGCAATCGCTCATTTATCAGGAACTCGGAAATCAGGATCTGGCCCGCAATGTTCAGTTCGATTTTCCAAGAAAATATTGCTAAGAACTGTGTGAGCTAGGAGTGAGTGCATCCCCTCTCTGGGAGCTCAGATTTGTAGATTATTATTCCACATGCCTTTTAGCGTGAGACCTAAGAGTCTATGAAATGGTAATTTGCAATATTGTCTCCGTAGGTGATTATCCAGAGGAAAAGACTTATATTGAATAATTTTTATCTAAAAAGTGTCTCTCTGCACCCTGCTTTGTCATTTATGCTTTACTTCGTCTCTATTATAGTCCAACTTTTTCATTGTGCTCTGGGCATTCATTGCAAAATGTTACCACAGTCACAAAGATGCTGAAGAGAAACGCATTTTGCCCTTGGTTAATAATAAGAATCTATTAGTGTTTTATCATCCTAGGATACATAGACAGTGCGTGAAATGCAGAGCCAGTTGCATGTTTATCATCCAAATCAGGAAAGGAATCATTATATATTGAACTATGCAAGATTATAATCACTTAATCTGCCATATAAGAAATCAGTGAGCTATGCATCTCTAATATTATTCCAATTCACTCCGAGAGCCAATCAATTATTTACTAAACATACAAATTCTGCCGATAAACAAAAATTTATTTTGTGATTTGGGAAATGACATAGCTTACTTGGAAATACTAGACTTCTGATGGAGACAAACTTCCAAGTGTATAATCCTGAAGATTGATTGGATTTTATGAGTATTCTCATGAGGTAGAAGCTATGAGAATTGGACAGCTTAGACATTCACAACACTAGGGAGCTAAGGAAATACAAATTTATTTTTTTCTTATGACAATTCCACTGTAACAACACAGGAAAAAAGATGGGAGGTGGGGATAGGGAGGGAGAAAGGGCAAGGAAAGTGAGGAATCCAAAAACCTGCAAAACTCTATCATGTAAAAAACTAAAAACCATTGAACAGGAGTGGCTAATGTAGATCTGTGTTATAGGGATGGGTCTTGTGAAGGTACTTACGGGGGTGAAGACTCCTAGAATAGCCAGTGGCAGAGTTTGAGCAAAATTCCAGCAAAACTATATGCAAAGTTTACACCTATGTTGTTGTTTTCTTATTCTTCCCAGAAACTTTTGATGACTGCTCATGTCACATTTCTCATCTAACATCCTCACCAAGGTGTTCTGCTTTTTCATAGACATTGCAAGGTGGAAGAAGACAGGGCAGGAGTGGCGCAGGAGTAAGGTACCAGCAAGGACGTCTGCAGCCTAAACTGCAGGACTATATGGCAGGACCTGTTTGAGTTCCTGGTACTCTGTTTCCAATTTAGTTTCCCTCCTTTACTCTGTGTGTAACCCTGCATTTCAAATAAACACAAACACCTTATGAAAACTGAAAGGAGGAAAGTAAAACATATCTCATCTTATTGAGATAAGCAAAAAAAGATTTTAAACAACCAAAGCTGACACTTCCATAGTAAATGAATGGCTGGAAGGTTTTTTGATTCCAATAAATTATACAGAAAACAATATAGAAGATGTCCTTTGCAATCAAGTATAAAGGAGACATTTTAATGAGAAAAAGAACAATTAAACACTTCAGTAAGATTAATGGTAACTTAGTTGTGTTTTTAAAATTATTTTTTATTTTAACAGATTAATTAAAGTATAATTGTATGCAAAAACTGCATATATTTAAAGGGCCTGAATTGATAAATTTATATCAAGGAAATAGACATATCCTTAATTGCCCAAATTTTCTTGTGGTTTATTGTTTGCTTGTTTGTTTTCCATGGGACCATTGGTTTATTATTCACATGAGCCAATATATGGAAATAACTCAAGCATCCATTGACATATGAATAGACTAAGAATATGCATACACTTATACACATATACATCACACACACACACACACACACACACACACACACACACACAGATGGACCTGACCTGAACTTGAAGCAAAGCTGCCATATTGATAATATGCATAAACATTGTATCAAGTAAATTTGCCTCTCACCAAAGAATAACTACAATGTGGCTTTCTTTTCCTGAGACATTTATGTTTGTCAGACACAAACAAGGAAGGAAAGATTAGAGATTTGCAGAAATTGGGAGGTCTTGGTACAATTTTTAATGCATGTAGAGTTTCAGTTAGACTAGATAAATAAATAGCCCTGTTACACAACACAGGTCCTACAGTATTGAATGTTGTAGTGTACTCTTGAATTTGCTGAATAGTAGCTCCCATTTTAAGACATCAGAAAAAATTAAAATAGCATAACTAAGATTGTTTCTAAGATCAGTTATTATGCAATTCTAGTGTCTCTGAATGTTCTTTTAAATACAATCATAAGTCTATGCAATTCAAATTGAGACTACTCATATAATTTGTGCAAAAGGAATCATTTTGAAGATATTGTCCTCTTTGTTGGTGTTAAAATAATAAGGGTAACTGTGGTAAGAAATATATAAAGAATGATAGTGTTGGCCAGTTATGTGAGCTTTATATGTATCCAATCCTTTTATATTTTAAGAGTTCCGTGAATTAGAAGAATCGATGGTAATTTTAAAATAGAGGATTTCTGTTGTAATTTAAAACTTGTGTGTTTATGTGCGAGGCAAGGAGATAGAGACAGACGAATAAGCAGATAGTCAAACATAGATCAACCCATACCTTTCATTAGCTTGTCAGCGTGATTCTAGAATTGCAAGTTGAGCCTGGACTCAAACCCAGTTACTGTGCCATGGGATGCAGATGTCATGAACAGCATCTTCACCGCTAAACCATGGGCCTTCTGCCACATGATATCCACTGCATACGTAAGGGAACTCATTTTATAAAGATGAGGATTGCTCAAACATGGTAGCACAGCAAGCTGAACAATCAACTGCTATGCCGGAAGCCCATGTAAGAGTTCTCGCTGTTTGCCTTCGGATCCAGCTCCCTGCTAATGTGCTAAGGAAGCAGTAGTAGGTGATCCAAGCAGTCGGTGGCCCTGCCGCCCACCTGTGCATCCGGAAGGAGTCCCACGCACCTTGTCTCTGTCTAGAACAAGACTGACAATTTCAGCCACAAGGGATGGAACAACCAAATGGATTTCTTACTCTTTGTGTCACTTTTTTCTGTTTATCAAACTTTCAATTAAATAAAGAACCCTTTTGTAAAAAAAAAAATAAAAATAAAGCAGATTATTTTTTTAAAGACATATTTATTTTTATTAAAAAGAGTTAGAGAGAAACAAAGAGAGACAGAGAGACTTTCTGTTTGTTGGAACGGTCTCCAAAAGGCAACACGGCCAAAGCTAGGACCCAGAAGTGACCTGCTATTGTATACAGAAAATAGATGAGCGAATGTTAATTTACTTAATACAATTTACATTTATGAAACTATATATTGCTGATATAAAATCTAAATGTGTTTCTCAAGGAGCTTTAACAAGGAGTTGAAAAACAATAAATATTAAGGTGACTAATAGCTGAAGCAGTATTACTTGATGTTTTAAATTTCATAATTTTTTTTAAACATTTATTTTATTTTATTGCAAAGGTAGATATACAGAGAGGAGGAGAGACAGAGAGGAAGATCTTCTGTATGATGGTTCACTCCCCAAGCAGCTACAAGAGCTGGAGCTTTTTAATACATTGTATTAACCCAAAGGTGGTGTATAATGCTGTAATTAAACATCATTTCATATTGAAACTAAAAATATACTCATTAACAATTAGATCTGTTGTGACATTATATATTTTATATAATCATGCACTGCCTTGTTTGCTTCCTCAATGTAAAATGCCTGCAAACTCCTCGCTACATAACATTTTGGCTTAAATTTTCTCGATAATTTGGATTCACATGCAGTTTAAAGACATAAGGTAGAGATTATGTACACAATCTATCAAGATTCTTTGATTTGCGGCATTTTTGCAAACCACACATCATACAGTGTCACAGTATATCGATGAACCTGATATAACATTGTTACATCACTACACACATCCTTGATGCTGCCCATTACCAGTTATAACCACATGCCTGCTCCCGCCAGTACCTCTGAGCCTCTGGGAACCAGTAATCAATTCTCAATGCAAAAACCAGAGTTGATACTGCACATTGCATTAGTTATTGTTGATAGGCCATTATGGTGAAATGCCTAACCATGAACTTTATATATTTAACTACATGCTTTGAGGACATTTTAAAATCTCTTTCATCAGCATTTTGTCATTTTAGCTCACAAGGTTGTATAATGTTTTGCTAAACTGATACATGTTAACTTCATTTTGTAAGAAATTGTTAGTCATATTTTGTTTCTAATTCCTTTGTCAGCAGGTTAAACAAAGATGTACAAGACGACAATTGGATTTGCATGAAAGCCCGTCTTGCATCTGTAAACTCTATTGGATTCACCTACTGATTCAAAGCCTTATTCCTTCAGCTTCTTTGAGACTTTCTGAATAGTCACGTTGTCTGCATATATGGAGAGTTTTATTTCTTCTTTTCTTTTTTCTAAATAGCATACGTTGAAAAAAATATTTTATTTATGTGAAAAAGCGAGATCAGAGCATCAAATCTATTGGCCAACTTCCCAACTGCCAATAATGACCTCTATTTGGGTCACACCAGAAATTCAGTCCAAGACTTGCCTGTAAGTAACATGTTAAAATTTGCCTGTCTTGGGGCCTAGCGGTGTGGCCCAGCGGCTAAAGTCCTCGCCTTGAACATGCCGGTATCCCAAATGGGCACTGGTTCTAATCCTGGCAGCTCCACTTTCCATCCAGCTCCCTGCTTGTGGCCTGGGAAAGCAGTGGAGGACGGCCCAAAGCTTTGGAACCCTACACCCACATGGGATACCCGGAAAAGTTTCCTGGACCCTGGCTTCAGATCAGCATAGCATCAGCCGTTGCGCTTACTTGGGGAGTGAATCATCAGACGGAAGATCTTCCTCTCTGTCTCTCCTCTCTGTAAATCTGACTTTCCAATAAGTAAATAAATGTAAAAAAAATTGCCTGTCTTGTTTACTCTTGGGGCAATAGCCAACTTTCCATAGCAAAATGTCATGCTAGTTTCTAGTGACAAGTAAGCACTATCTTGATCAATGTCATGATAAGAGGAATTTTTAAGTTACTACTTGTAGCTCCTATACAGAGGAACTAATAGGTGTCATGGTTTAGCAGCATTATTCAAAACCAAACAAGCAAAAATAAACACTCCATCCTTAGTTGCATGTGATCGGAGCGCTGTTAGTCTCTTAATAATTTTACACGCAAAATATGAAAAAGAATGTTTTCACATGTCCCCAGAACATAGACAAATTATTTTTTTCTTTCAATTTGGAAAGCTCTATTTACCCAGAAAATAGAAGAAAGACACATAGGAAAAATATCTCCTCTATTTGTCAAAAAGGAACAAAGATGCTAATTTCTGTCTCCTTGTCTGTAGTGGAAAATATGTGCAGCACTAACAAGCAGCTGGTTTTGGGGGTTGGCCCTGTAGCCTGGTGGCTAAAGTTCTCACTTCGCACATGCCAGGATCCCATATCAGTGCAGGTTTGTGTCTTGGTTGCTGCATTTCCCATCCGGCTCACTGTTTGTGGCCAGGGAAAGCAGTAGAGGACAGCCTAAAGCCTTAGGACTCTGCACCCTGAAGGAGCGCCTGGCTCCTGCTTTGGATCATTGCAGTTCCACCTGCTATGGCCAATTGGCGGGTGAAAGAGGGGATGAGAGATCCTTCTCTCTGTCTCTCCTTCTCCCTGCGACTCTGACTTTCCACCTAAACAAACAAATAATAAAATACCGGTTTATTACTAAACAGTGTGCAGTTTCTAAAATAAACAGAGGTAGTACTAAAGAACTATATTTTTTTTCTATATTTTAATAACCAAAGCTGTGCTCACTCACAAGCATAAAAAAGGGTAGAAAAAGAAGCATTTTAGGATTTGTGTGATCATCAAAACCATCATTCCTGAGGGCGACCACAATTTTAAAAATCATCTATTCATATTCTGTGCGAAAACTGCATAATTAACAAGATGCTTAGCTCCCATGGCTGACGAATTATATTCACAGGAAATTAAATGGCTGAATTATTTGGATAATGAGTAAGTTCCCTGCATATATTTATCTGGATTTTTAAAAGCATAGTAGGCAACTTCATAGAATGACATATACCATGGGTTCATGCAATTTTGAAAAGCAAAATTTATAATTATTACAAATGTAGTTTCTGATTTGTTATGTTATATTAGACTTTCAGAAAAACTAAATTTGAAAACAGAGAAAAAATCAACATACGAGTTCTATGCAAGTGCCTTATACTGAAAGAGTAGATTAGAATGCTGTCCATCCTCAGGATGAATTTTTTCTCTTTAATAAATGAATTTACCTTTAAATTCATTAACAAATGAATTTAACTCCAGAAATGTAGGTATGTCTACATATTTTGTAAATAGATGTGCAATGCGTGTGACTGCAATCAACATATTAGTCTACTTTGAAATTTTAATCTTGGCTATACTCCCTAAACTATACATACCATCATCAATGCTATTGATTTAAGACTCTAATGCTATTTAACATGCAAGAATTTAAACTTTTATAACAGATAATGTTCCTTTAAAATTACGGCCGGGTTCTAGCACAATATTCCTTTTTATCTACATGTGGATGATTGCTCCCTGATGCCAGGAAAGGAGTCTGTCTGCTTGTACAGTAGATAATTACAGATAATGAACAATTAAAATCGTATGTTTACAAAATAAAGAAGAATGGTGACATTATTTGATCAAAAGTGAATGAAAAGCTCATGAAAAGGACAAGTTGGCATCACTGACCAGACGCAACATATATCCATAAATTACCATGCAAGATGATAGACAATTCACAATTATTGGCACTCAACAAGTGCATGTGCTCAAATTTCCTTACTCCAAATTTGCTGATGCATAAAATTCAGTAGGACCTAAATGAATAGTCACTAAGCCAAGCTCATCTTACTGTCACCTCTTTACTCTCATGTATTAACTCATTTGTCGTAAGAAACAAAAACAGAACTGTGTATCTTCACAAGACTCCACAAGGTGCAGTCGACTATGATTTTCTTTAACGGAGTATTAAAATTTAGGAACATCTGTGAATGCTGAATTTAAGATATCCCTATAGGGTCCGGCACAGTAGCTTAGTAGCTAAAGTCCTTGCCTGGCATGCCCCAAAATCCCATATGGACGCCGGTTCTAATTCCAACAGCTCCACTTCCCATGCAGCTCCCTGCTTGTGGCCTGGGAAAGCATTCGAGGACGGTCTAAAGCTTGGGACCCTGCACTCTTGTCGGAGACCTGGAGTAGATTCCTGCTCCTGGCTTTAGATCAGTGCAGCTCTGGGCATTCTGGCCACTTGGGGGAGTGAATCATCAGACGGAAGATCTTCCTGTCTCTCCTCCTCTCTGTATATCAGACTTTCCAATAAACAAAGATAAATATAGTTTTTTAAAGACCTGTAAATTTTTTTTTCCATAATAAACTTTCATTGCTATCTGACAGGATTCTTTTCTGTTTTTTCCCCCACAGGCTGACTTTTCTCTATCCATGCATTGATGCATTATTACTTCTTCTGTTTTAAAAAGCATGTTAAGTCCTAAAAATGAAGATGAATTTCTAAACTGGAAATTATTTCTGTTAGTGAATAATCTTTATTATAGTGGAGGGAAAACTCAAATATTTATAATGTACTAAACAACACTACATGTAATTAATGCTAAATAATAAGATACATGCGCATAAAAAATATCAATTTAACTTATTCTGAGAGCATCACTGGATTTTTTATAAAGCGAAAGTGTATTTTAAGTAGGTCTTAGGAATGAACACCACTTTTACAACCGACAAAGAGAAAGGATGCAGCACACGGAAGGGACTGAACAGGTAACACAAAGGCCTGGAATGCAGTGGGGCTGCAGGTGTGGACGGCAGAGCCTCAGGTGTGAACAGAGGAGCTGCAGGTGTGGACGGCAGAGCTGCAGGTGTGCATGGCAGAGCTGCAGGTGTGGACAGCAGAGCTGCAGGTGTGGACAGCAGAGCTGCAGGTGTGCATGGCAGAGCTGCAGGTGTGCATGGCAGAGCTGCAGATGTGCACGGCAGAGCCGCAGGTGTGCATGGCAGAGCTGCAGGTGTGCATGGCAGAGCTGAAGGTGTGGACAGCAGAGCCGCAGGTGTGCATGGCAGAGCTGCAGATGTGAACGGCAGAGCCGCAGGTGTGAATGGCAGAGCTGCATGTGTGGTTTGCAGCTTCTCATCATCTCAGTTCTACTCATTGCAGCCATTTGGAGAGAATCAAAGGATGGAAGATCTTCATCTCTCTTTCTGCTTCTCTTTGTAGATCTGCCTTTTATATAAAAATAAATCTTAAAAAGAGAAATAATGCAATTATCTTTTATTAAGGACAGTGGAATGGTATGTTTTCTTTTAATGTTAATTTATTTACAATTTATATTGCTATTTGAAAAACAGCAGAAAGACACAGGAATGGAGAAGAAAGAGGACAAAGAAAGAAATCTCGCATCCATCGGTTCTATTCCCAAATATTCACAATAGCTAAGGCTTTAGGGCAAAGTCAAGCTCGTGGAACTCCACTCATGTCTACCATATGAGTGCACGTGGGGCAACATATACTGCCTCCCAGGATGTGTTGCAGGAATCTGAAACAAAAGTGGAGGCTAGGGAACATATGATATTTGTCCTTTTGGGACTGGCTTATTTCACTGAGCATAATGGTTTCTACTTGGGACCATTTGGTTGCAAATGGTAGAATTCCATTTGTTTCTAAAAGTTTTATTTATTTTTATTGGAAAGGCAGATATACAGAGAAGAGGAGAGACAGAAAGTAAGATCTTCCATGTGCTGGTTCACTCCTCACGTGGCTGCAACGGCTGGAGCTGAGCCAATCTGAAGCCAGGAGCTTCTTCCAGGTTTCTCACGTCGGCTCACCACACTCCACCTCCTGTCTGTGATATGTGCTGAGGCTGCTCTGTTGTCTGTACAACCTTTATCCCACTTCAGGTCGGAGCAGGTCCCAGGATGAGGGAGACACCAGGAGCCCTACATTTCTAGGTTGTTGGTCATGCTGATCTTGCTGGAACCTGTTGGCCATTGGAGCTGAGGTCCACATGGACTGAATTAGGCCCATATAATACCAATGTCCGGGGTATTTTCTCTGTGCGACCTATACAATGCACTGAGCTCAGTGAGTTTGCTCCCAGCTCAGCACATGCGTGACCCACTGTTGTCTTTGCAGTCTTAAAACCTTTGCTGAGCTTTACAAAATTGTGCCTGATGTGTCACTGCTACAGCTCTTGTTGGCCATCAGATCTGAGGGCTACCTGGAGCTATCTTGGGGGGAACCTGTAGGATGCCACAGTTATGCAATTCGCTAAGCCAGAGACGAAACTTCATTAATGATCCATTAATGAAACCAGATTAATTTTTTTCCCCATATGTTGGCTGTTTTGACGTATTGGATACCTACTTGCTATATCCAAAGCCATTCAGGCTTCTCCTTTGCTATATGCTAATAATTGTTGGTTACTTTAATTTACATTTTATGATACATTTAAATTAATTTTCATGAAGTATTTAAATGCAGTGTCTAGATTCTGTTTTTGCATGTAGACTATCAGTTTTTTTTTTCTTAAGACCATTTGCTGAAAGAATTGGTTTCACTTCATTGCATTCTTTTTGTTCTTTTGTCAAGGAATAATTGATTATATTTATGTGACACTATTTCTGGACTCCATCTGTGGATCCATTTTTGTTTTGTTTTGCTGACAGTACACCCTTCAGGCTACTCTAGTTTCATAACAAACCTGTGATTCGGGTGAAGTCAGCCATGTGATGTTGTGTTTTATCAACTGTGAATGGTCTGTTCTGTGTATTTTTGTGTCTATTGAAATAATATTACAAATGGATTGGAAATTTCCACAAAAGTAAAGTGTTGGGATTCTGACTGAGATTTTCCTAAAATTCAGGAATTCAACTAAGAAGAAGTGATGTCTTGAAAAATATGAACCCCACCACCCACCCGTGGACATTGATTTCATTTCCATTCACTTAGTTCCTTGTTGGTAAATTTGTATGTATTTTCATTTCATTTGAGAGAGAGAGAGAGAAAAAATAAGGTCTTCCCACACAACGTATGGGATGAACAGTGGTGATACTGGAGGCCTGGAACTCCATCTAAAGTGCCACATGAGAAGAAAAATGTTAACTGTTGGAATAACTGAGTAATCCATATCCTCCCCTGATATGGATTATCAAGCTGGATCCCAAATGGGTGCAGGACCTGAAACTAAGCCCTCCGTGGAGGGAAGCAGGCTTTTGGTGAGACAGCTTAGCCACCATGTTAAATGTCCAACCATTTCACTTCCTATATCACAAATTTGTGTCTTACTAACTTAGCTGGGTGTGTCATTTTTAATATTTATTTTTCAATGAACTAGATTTTTGCTTTGTTAAGTATCTCTTGATTTGCTGTTCCCCACTCTGTCAATTCTTGCTCCAATTTTGACTGATTCTTTTTGGTTCAGCTTATTTTTCCTTTTCTAACCTTCTAAAGTAGAAACTGACACTACCAACTTTGTAATTTTCTTTTTTTGTTGTTATTTGTTGTTGTGTTGCAAATTCCCCTGAAAGCACTGCTTATGTTACATCTTATGAGTTTTAATTTTGTTATCATTTTTCTGTTTTTAGCTTATCTTAATGATTTTTCTTTGATTGAATTATAATTTAGAGGTCTGTTGTTCAGTCTCTAAGTATTTTGATATTTCTGAGCTATTTTCCTATGATCGATTCCTAGTTTAATTCCAACGTGGTGTGACAGCAGATATTAAATAATTCCTACTTCGTTGCAATTGCTTGTATTTCCTCTGACGCAGAATGTGACACATCTTGCTGAAAGCTTGGATTCGCTGAATTTCATTTCATGAAGTGGGAAAGCAGATAATCACATTAATGTATAATCTGAGATAAATACTCAGAAAAAGTTATAAATGAATCTTCATAAAATGATGTTTAAAAAGTGCGTGAACACAATCAACCCGGAATACTTTAAGCAAGGTAGCTCTCATTTATAAATGAAAGTGAAATAAAAATCCTCCCCAATTAAGCAACAAAGCAATGTCTGAATACTTGCATTTCAAATAATACATAGTGCATGGCATACATGTATGTCTGTGTGTTTATTTACACGTATTGCACCTGCATATCAGAGATACTCTGAATACCTCAGTAATTCTGCAATAGTCACATTAAGACAGTTTGAAACTTTTGCATAAAACACGTTACCACCAACGCTCAGTGGGTTCCTTTTTTCAGCTCAGTATAGACATAGAAAGGAAATCCAGTGAAGTGAAAGTGTGACCTAAGAAAGGGAAAGCCGCTCCTGGCAGGGAGCCTAAAGTTGGAGTGTATCCTGAAATCAGAGAGAACAAGAGGAGAGAGACGGGGGTCAGGAACTGTCCAGTTGTTGTTGTTGTTGTTTGTTTTTGTTTGTTTGTTTTTCTAGGTTCCTTGATTCCACTTTTGCCTGGCCTGGAACGTGCAGCGAAGACATTTCCATTCAGTCATCTCTCAACCAATGAGGAAATGACTGAGTAATTCCTGAGCTGCCCATTAGAAAGCTTGATTTTCCTGGCCACTTGGTGAGGGAGCAATGGTGGTTATCCTGACAGTTTCCATTCACACTGAGGTGTCAGACCCATCAGGGTTTAAACACTATGGGGTAGTGACATGGTGACCCAGGGAGAATGGTCTCCTAAGGCTGGTGCCTGGAGCTGAAGCAAGATTTCAGTAGGTCTAACAGTCTCAGACTGTCATGATAATGCTGAGTTGACTAAAATTTACATGGTTTGTTTCCTCGAATCTATTTTGACATTCCAAGATGTATGAGGCTTTTTACTTGTTTTTATTTAATCCAGATGGAAATGTAACTAGTTCATGAAAGATAAAGATTAAACTGAGACTGCAACCCAGGTCTTACTGCAGCATTCCAACTTTTAGCTAGTGGGTTGAATAAATGACATCATTTGCAAAGATGGCTATGTTGGGTTTTCCTATAAAGAATGTAAATGTTCTTGGTCGAATATCATGTTTAATTCGCCTGGGTTCTATTCAGCATTTTAATGTGGAATATTATTTCATTTAAAAAAGTGTGGCTTCCAAGACACAGTTTCTTTACCCTGTTGACTAAGCGGCATATCGAAGTCATGAAGCTGCTGTGGATCTGGTCCGATTAGCCCTAGACCGTGAGATGGAGGCTGAGGAGTCACTGCTCAATAATCACAGACTCTGCTTGTAGAAGCAGGTGAGCTGGGAAATGTCTTGCTGCATCTTGAATACCCCTACGTGAACCTATGATATCTTGTGCTAAGCGTATTAGTTTAGCTTGTGTTCAATTAGTGCCCAGTACTGCATTGGCAATTATTATTAGAAATATGAACTGTTAATGTAAGAGTACCCATTTCAAAGTGAAAGGGATCAAATTCTTTTTATATCTCATATCCTCTGGTTAAAAGCCCTCTCACCTAATACCTTTTCATAAGCTTTATTTACTCAGCTGCCTAATCCTGGACTCATTCCTCAAGATTGATCACAGATCTGAACTAATGTCTAAAAGAGTATAAAAAAATTGTACTGAGAACCTCCTTAAGCTCTTTTTTCCAAGAGATTGTATTCATTATATGTGTCTATTTCCATTTTGTAAAGCTAAGCATGGGAATAATTTTTTTAAAAAAAACCAGATCCTTTTGAAACATTTTGAATATGATGTTGATGGTTATTTTTTGATAAATATATTTTATATATTTTAAATTAAAAATAACATATCAGCTATTACACTATAGTATATTAATGTAAGCTGCTGTGGTATAAATATGGAACTGACTCACGTTCCCAAAAGTATAAATTTTTTCTTCCAGGAAATGCATTGTCCATTGGTATCCCAACTTTTGATTAAAAAAAAAATGACTTTGTGATTTCGAGTTGCTTTTAATTTATTCTTATAATTCTGACAGTAAAACAGTTCAGAAAGTATGGTCCTTTTACTATTAGTTCATGTTTCTACGTGAGATTTCTGCAGGTATTATGTAAAGTTCAAGAACTTTTCAGAATAGAAGAGTAAAATCTAGAAATTGTATAAAAGTAGATTGATTGAAAAGAAAGCCTTAGTGTGTTATAACTCTTTCTTATGTAGTTATAAAAAAGAATTATGGTTAAGCATATAGAATTTTGAAGTCATGGGAAATGCACTCTGGATGTTAGTAAAGAGTTTCATCCCCCACCTGACATGAGGAAAAGCTAATTCTAATTCTTGAGGTACAGGATTTCCAAAAATGGAAAAATTCAGTTGCACAACTTTTTTTTTTAATGAAATTCAATGTTGCTTCCCTGATGCCACCTGGCAGTGATTAGGAAGTTTCTGGAAGATTACAGCATTCACCTTCCTGTGCCCTTCTTGCAAGCGATGTAAATAGAAACAGGTGTTTGTATTTTAGCACATGTAAATGACCCTTTGCAAACACCTGTCAATGAAAGACCTGCATGATCCTTGGGTGCCTACCAAAACTTATCAAAAAGTGACTTTATGCCTAGTGTAGTCCAGTTCTAACTCCAAAAAGAACATAGATTTTCATCAGGTACATGAAGACAAAAGCTAAAAGTTAATGCACAAGTATACTCTGAAAGTCATTTAGCATTTTTAGAAAAAGCATAATATCGCCCTTAGTACCTTTACAAGATTTCTTCAATATGTAGATCAATTATTTTAATAAATGCATACTTGATTGTAAAAAACTATTAATCTGGTTACTAAATCATATATTTAAATGTGCATAAATACAAAAAAAAATGAAAAGAGGAGCCAACCTTGAAAAAAAGAGTGAGCTAAGCTGTGGGGACACCAGGATTGCTTCTCAGTGCTGGGCTTGAGTTCTGCTCTGGATTCCAGCTCCAGGCTGATGGAGATGCTGAGGGGCGGCAGACAGCAGTGTGGGTCCTTGTGGGTCCTTGGGCTGCAGCCACACCTGGAAGACACCTAGACTGCGTTGCCTTCTCCTCGTGTTGTCATGGCCAACCCCAGCTGTTTCAAGCAATTGAAGAGTGAGTCTTTAGATGCAAGATAACCCATTGACTGCCTGTTTCTGCCTTTCTGACTTTTAACAAGCAAAATTTAGGAATTATATTAAAATATGTTTATTTTGGTGCAAATAATAGAAATAATAGAAATCAAAACATGTTTTCCATAATTTCATTTTTCCACTAACTTTCTGAAGTACCTGCATATACGCATTCTATGACCTGCAGTTCCATGTCAAGAATTCACAAAAAGTTGATAAACAAAACAGTGTTTATTCCTCTGAGTGTGCTATGAAAGCAATCCACAAATCAGTGCTTTGCAGGATGGATGGACTTTACATAATACACACAGAAATCTCACTTAGATTACAGGTATATATATATATATATATACATATATGGTATGCATTATATACTATATCAATGCAGAGTGATGTATTCTAAATAGCTAAGAATTAGAAAAAATTAATTTATGAACTGTCAGAGATTTATAAGATAATTTCATTCTTAATCTTTCCTTTCTTCTTCCCACAATTCCATAAACCATGGGAGATTGCAAATAGAAAACAATATATAGATTCACATATGAATACAAGTATGTTCCATACATGATCAGTCTATTATATAATTGTTTATTCTGCTTTAAAAATAATGCCATGGGGCCTGGCATGATAGTGTTGTGGTTCCTTGCACGCACCTAGGAGCCCATATGGGCGTCTGTTCTAATCCCAGCAGCCCTGCTTCCCACCCGGCTCCCTGCTTGAGGCTTGGGGAAACAGTCGAGGATGGCCAATGCCTTGGGACCCTGCACCCGCGTGGGAGACCTGGAAGAATTTCCAGGTTCCTGGCTTCAGATTAGCTCAGCTCCAGCCATTGCAGCCACTAGGGAATGAACCATCAGATGGAAGATCTTCCTCTCTGTCTCTCCTTCTCTCTGTATATCCGCCTTTTCAATAAAAATAAATAAATCTTTAAAAAAAATACCATGTTTGTAACAAGGGTTTTGAACTCAGTAGAGATTATATAAAAATCTTTTGGTATCTATCTGATTACTCAACACCATCCCATCAGGCCATCCTCCCCAGGGTGAGTAGAGTACATCATTATGTCTGAAATTTTTTTAAAAGATTTCTTTTATTTTTATTGCAAAGTCAGATATACATAGAGGAGGAGAGACAGAGAGGAAGATCTTCCATCTGGTGATTCACTCCCCAAGTGTCCGCAATGGCCGGTGCTGCGCCAATCCGAAGCCAGGAGCAAGGAACTTCCTCCAGGTCTCCCGCAAAGGTGCAGATCCCAAAGCCTTGGGCTGTCCTCAACTGCTTTCCCAGTCCACAAGCAGGGAGCTACATGGGAAGCAGGACTGCTGGGATTAGAACCGGCGCCCATATGGGATCCCAGGTGTGTGCAAGGTGAGGACTTTAACCATAACGCTATCACGCCAGGCCCCAATATCTGAAATTTTGACTTCATATTAGCAACGTAGATAATTATTGATCTAATTTGTTAATCTCTACTTCATTTGCTTACTCAGATATATTAATTTTTCACTTGATTTTGATCTTGGGTTTTTCAGTGTTCATTTTGAAGTACCTTACACCCATGTGGCTCTTCCATGTAAACGCATCTGTCACTACAGTATCAGCAACATTCCAAATTTGTATCTTCCATACATTTGCCTGTTCTTGAACTTCACATTAATAGATATAATCCATTCTTGTTCTATTTATTTTTTTCACAAATGACAATGCTTTCAGAATTCATTTATGCTTTCGATTTAAAACATACCAGAAATCCATGCTTGTTGCTGGTCAGTACTATTGCACTTTGGATCTGGGTCACACTGTGTCCAACTGACCCGCAAAGGACGGACTTGTGGTCACAATGTTTTCAGACTATACTCAGAGGAATAAATGCTCTTTCGTTCGCCAACTTTTGCTGAATTCTTGTCATGGAATTACAGTTCAAAATATACATCCATGCAGGTATTTCAGAAAGTTAGTGGAAATGGAATTTTAAAAATGGTAGTGGATTTGTTCTAAGGATAATGCCGCCAGTGAGAAATACTTGCTATGTACATGACATTTTCATAGCTTTGTTTTATAAGGTGTCCATGAGGACTTGGCTTATTTTTAAGGCCAGGTATTTCATTTTGGTGATCCATAAAAATGAATGATATGTATGTTAGTCCTTTAGGTACTGTTCATCAGAGTTGCATGTTTGCAGCCTGTTGATTTCCTTGTCTGTTTCTCGATGTTACTGCCTCTGTCCCACTTTTTATGTCATTGTGTGTGTGTGTGTGTGAGGACTATCTCTTATGTAAGGATTCTGTGCTGAGACCCACTGTCACAGCTGGGTGCTTAAAATAAGAGAGATTATGGACCTAGTGCATGGTGGCCACTGGTTCGTATCCTGGCAGCCCGGCAGCCCTGCTTCCCATCCAGCTCCCTGTCTGTGGCCTGGGAAAGGAGGATGGCCCAAAGCCTTGGGACCCTGCACCCACTTGGGAGACCTTGAAGAGCTCCTTGCTCAATGCACCTCCAGCAGCTGCAGCCTTTTGGGAAGTGAATCATCGGACGGAAGATTTTCCTGTCTCTCCTCCTCCTCTCTGTATATCTGATTTTACAATAAAAATAAACCTTTGAAAAAATAAGGTAGGTTGCTTGTAATTTTGTGATTTTTGAAGGCTGGAAGTCCAAAATCAACGTGCTGACTCTTTCTTACTTCTATGAGGGAAGAGTTTGGTTTGTATTTTTCTCCATGAATTTTAGATGTCTTTTTTGTAGGGTACCCATATCATCATTTCCATTCATTTGTGTCCCCATTTTCCCTTAACTGAAGACAACAGTAGCATTGCATTTACAAGGATCCTTCCACATGACACATTCTGAAATATGGAGTTTTAGGATGTCAATATAAGATTCAAAGTGTTGGGAGATGACAACTCAGTGCACATTAAACGCCTTTCCTTTCATATAAAAAATGCCTCTCCTATAAAGTTTAAAATTATAGCTTTCATGTTTTGGTGAAAGATTTATATCAAGTCGTTTTTTGTTTGTTTCTGATTAACCAGAAATAAAACTTCATTTTCCACACAAAAATATTTAGTTTTTATGACATTGTTGATTCAAAATGTTTGTTCACTACTGACTTATTTTGATGTTGTTATCTAAAATTAAAATTATGTGTATAATGTTTTTAAGCTAAATAGAAAGTGGTCCTAGATTTGGAAGTTCATCTCTGAATTCTCTCGTCGGTTTCTGTGAGCTATATTTGTACCATTTGTCAATAGCTGCACTGTCTTAATTACTTTAGTCTTATCCTTTAATACTGTAGCTTTATAGTCAAGCTTGAAATATTCTCTAGACCATGTTCTGCAATTCCCAGTTGCTTTAGCAATTTCACTTTCCATTTTCCCTTTTCCCCATCTAATGGGATTGGTTTTCTTCCTCCTATTTTATTTTTCTGCATCATGCTTTAGAAAATGCTCCAAGGCAAAAAGCTGCCGTGAATATGAAGCTTCTATCATTTCCCAAATGAGAAATGGCCCAGGGCTGCCTGGAACTCAATCAGGGATCTTTACACGGGTGTCAGGATCCCACTGTACCTGAGTCGGCATCCACCACCTTCCAGAGTGTGACTCACCATGAAGTTAGAACTAACGCCTGAGCCAAGACCAGAACTTCTACATTCCAGTGTAGGATAAGGGGGTTGTCGAGAGTGTGCAACCTGCTGTCTCAAATGCCAGACTCTGCCCCATATACTGTAAATCATCTCTAGGTTACTTATAATAAAATGTGAGTGTTATGTACATAGTTGCTAGACTGTATTGTTGAGAGCATAATGGCAAGGAAAAATGTCTGCGAATGTTCACTAGAGCAGTAATTATTTTCCAAATAGCTTGTATCTAAAGAGGATTGAATCCATGATGTAGAACCCACTGTCATAAAGGACCTACTGTATTTCGTGAATATGTTGTTGAGATACATACACATATACACACAGACTCACACACAGCATACACACACATAGAAAAAGAATAATATACAGAGAGAGAGAACACACACACACATAGAATACACACACAGAGAGATACATACAAACACAGAGAGAATATACATGCAGAGACATACAAAGAATGCACACACATACACACAGAATACATATATAAGACACAATCCAAGGCATGGAAACTCACTTGTGAAAGTATTGTAAGGCATGAAATTTCTGATGTGCTGTTTTTAAAGTGGGCACAGTAACCAGGGCTGGACCAGGACAAAATCAAGAGTTTGGAAGACTATCCTCCCGCGAGGGTGACAGGCCCGGGGTACTGGGCCATCTTCCATGACCTTCTTAGGCACCTCTTGCTAGAAACTGCATTGAAAACACGGTAGCTGGAAACAAAACTAGAGCTCCAAGTGGGCCTGCTGGCATCCCAAATAGTATCTTAACACATTGTAACACGATGCCGGCCTCCGAAGCCTATTTGTCATTTTAATAGTAATTAGTAAGATAGAAATTCCATTTATCTGTATCACACAGGATTTTCTTTCATGGTGTTGCAATTTTTGGTGGATATTGTATTTTTGTCTCCATGTTGTATGTACTACCCGGTGGCACTTGCGAAATTACTTATTTTATAATCCTGAGTCTGTCTCTCACTGCCAAAGCACTGTGTATATGGCCTAGGCATCTTGAGTTAGTTGCTCCCTGTC
Organism: Ochotona curzoniae; assembly: GCF_017591425.1. NCBI lineage: Eukaryota > Metazoa > Chordata > Mammalia > Lagomorpha > Ochotonidae > Ochotona > Ochotona curzoniae. The sequence goes on along the minus strand of NW_024467095.1, from coordinate 23,094,462 downwards.
CCACCCCCGCCCCCGCCAAAAAAAAAAAAAAAGAGAGATATGAAGAGTTTTCAAGGTTTTGCAGTCTCAAGAGGTGGTTGCAAGCTTGCAGCCTTAATGACAATGACTGTGTGACTGTCCCTGCACCTGGACTCTGATTGGCTGTGGGATCTGACCTTTGCATTCTTGATGGCTGATTGCCCCCAAGCTCTTCCACTCTCAGCAACTCTTTTAGCTACCCCCAAACTTCTCCAAATATCTATTTCCCATTTGATTCTGCCTCGGTATATTTTACCAACTGCAAATCGAATCCCTAACACAAAGTGGGCCCGTACATTGAGAGCAAGAGCTTTGAAAACTTTAGCAGAAATCTGGAACCATTTATGCAACTATTATTGAAAACATCTCCTTAACAAATTAAAAAATAAAAGCAATTTATTGACGTGGCATTTACATTTTTAAAATGTTGACTTTTAAACGACTGTTGATTCAATACTCGACTGGCTTTGAACAAAAGAATGTGCGAAGTAATTTTGACTTCAGCACTGTAAGCTTCTAAAATCAAAACAGCAATATTGTAGAATATAAAGCATTTTAATGACCTGTATCTTTTATTTGTTAGCCTTGTTCCACATAATTTGGGCACCAATGTTAGGAAGCACCATATGGTGGCGATAAATAAAGCTTCCATGTGTTTCACTTATCCGCTAAAATGTATATGAAAAGGTCAATTATTTCTAATTAGGTCACCTCTAATTGAGTACTCAGTAATGTTCTGGAGTATTCTTACATGGTTGATTAAAGACAAAGATCAGAGTCAGGAGAAAAGTTCAAGTATCTGTTTCAAACCTAACAATAAAAGCAACAAAACCAATATATATCAGGTAAGCTCTACACACTATTTCACACACATTTCATGTATTGTCGAAATCTCATTTTCCAACTCTTTTGTCTTTACCCCACACAAACTTGCAGACCATAAGAATTAGGAGACCCAGTGTGACGGCCCATTGCTAAAATTCTCTCATTAAATTTACCAGGATCACGTATGAGCACCTGTTCATTTCCCAGCTGCTCCACTTCCCCCCATCTCTCTTCCTGCTTGTGGTCTGGAACCAGTGGGAGATAGCTCAAAGCCTCGGGGCCCTGCGCTTGCATGGGGGACCTGAAAGAGCTCCTGGCTCTTGCCTTTGGATTGGCTCAGCACTGACCATTGCAGCCGTTGGGACAAGAACCAACAGGGTGCGTTGTTGGGAATGAACTAAATAACGTAGTACTGGGAACCACACCAGCGTAGGAAAGCTGGCAATCTAAAAGATTCTGACTTCTACATTACCTAATTTTGGGGGAATCCATTTTGTTCAATTACATCCAGTAACATTTGTATTTAAAAAAAAATCCTTATTAGATTAGGATATGAAGCAAAACTTGAAACATCAGCCAAGTCTTTAGTTTGTATTCTTTCAAATACAAATCCAGAAATCCTAACCTTCTAAGAGATGCTATTAAGGTATTGCAGATCACGAATGCAACACGATGCCGGCCTCTGAAGCATATGTATCATTTTACTGCTTCAATAGTAATTAGTGAGATAGAAATTCCGTATATCTGTATCACACAGAATTTTCTTTCATGGTGTTGCAATTTATGGTGGATATCGTATTTTTGCATTAAGTATTAAGGTATTGTAGATCCCTCCAGGATGGGATTACTAGCCTTATAAACGAAAGCCCACAGAGACTGCTCCATTCAGGGTAAAAGGCCATTGCAGACAGAAGGCCCCCTGTCGGGGAGAACATAGCTGAATGCGCTGGCCTCTGGATCTGGGAGTTCCTGGGCTTCAAAACTGTGAGAGATAAACTTCTGTTCTCTGGGAGCCAGCCAGGCTGTGGTGCTTTGTTATAGGCCTGAAGGGACTAAGACACAGACAAATGAAGGAACACACAAAAGTATGCCTCTAAAACAAATTAAAACCCTCAGCTAGAATTTTTAAGTTAAAAAGAAAAGAAAAAGGCAGCATATTGAAGGCACTGAGGAAATCCTAATGAGAAAAGTCTAGCAATGCAAAAATCAGAAAGGCAGAAAAATGGTGAACTCGAGAGAACGCAGAAAAATAATTCAATCCAAAAACATATGTGATACATTTAACTTGTTCAAGTAGTAAAAGCTCAGTGAAAACGAGTGAAGTGAACGAGCATGTGAAAATCCATAAAAAAAACATGAAATGGGAAAGAGCGCAACTGTCAATATTAAAAAAATAAAAACATGAAGAATATTGGATTTAATAATAGAGTGAGATTAAACCGTAGGCGAACCTTGAAAAAGAGAATAAAGTGAAAGCAGAAGAACAAAACAAATAATAATACCATAACATGACAGAATGGAAAAATATACAAAAATATACCGGAATGTACAACTTAACTGTTATGATAGCAACGTAAGACCCTGGAAAAGAAACAGACCAAGTGGTTCTTACGCTCGGTGATTTTCTTAAGCATCCCTCACCAGCATATGCCTAAAGGACCAATAACTAACTCTGTGACATCTTTATGTGTCTTCTAATGACATGATTGATGGGAACTGATGGGACTTCAAATAGCTGTTTGATGTGATAAACAAAAAAGAATATATATCATTCTTATTTAGAACGGAGACTTGAGCTATGAAGGAAAGAGGATTCATCGAATGAGACTCAAGAAATTAAAGATGGATTTGTTTATTTGGGAGGCAGAGGTACAGAGTAGGAAAGACTGAGAGAGAAGAATGACAGACATCAAACAGGCTGAAATTTCCTTTCCGTTTGTTCACTAACCAACGGGCCAGGGCCAAAATGGCCGGGGCTGGGCCAGGCAGCGGCCAGGGGCCCAGGACTCTGGGACTCCGTTGAGATGCACCAAGCAGGCAACATGGACCAAGTACTTCAGCTATCTCACACTTCTTTCACAGAGAGCTGGGTGGAAACTGAATCAGCCAGAACTCAAATCTGTGCCAGAAGCCAGGCACTCATTTGCGACATGGAATTCCTAGGAATGTTACTGGCTGCAAAATAACACCAGCCACAGAAATTGTGCTTTTTCAAAAAAAACAAAAAACGAATGTTTGGGCTGTCACTGTGGCATGGAACATTAACCTGCCAATGGTAATGAGAGCCAGTTCAAGACCCGGCTCCCTCTGACCCCATACCCTGCTGCTGCACATGGGAAAACAGCAGAGAGTGGCCTGAGCATTTGGGCCCTGACGTCCATATGAGAGGCCAGGATGGAGCTTCAGGCTCCTGTTTTGGCCTGACCCATCTGGGCCTGTTCTGGATAGTTGGAGAATTAACCAAGATCTCTCTCCCTTGCTTTCTCTCCCCTTCTCCTCCTTATGTCATTCTGCTTTTCAATGCAAGATAACAAAGGAAAAGATAAGGCAACAAAAACACCCTTGATATTCTTTAAAAAAAAAAAAAATAGTGACCCAATAATCATCCGTAACACCCACTTGCTTGCTTGGTTCTGAACATCCGACTGAAAAAGGGCTACTTTCACATATAACTCATTCTTGATTTAGGGAAGGAAATATACAAATGAATCCAGATGGTTTGTAAGAAGCAAGCAAGATCAAAAAGAACCAGGGATGACGTCGAAAAGTCTCTGGACACCAGAATCTATGGTTCAATGATGGATCACTTTGGACATCGATAGACTAAGAATTGTAGAGAGGAGGAAAAAGGAAGCAAAATATTAAGTTGAGAAGTTCAGAGTGTTTTACAAATAAAATAAACAGAAACAAAGGATAAACATCAGATGATGAAAAGATACGTACATTAGAGAGCCACATTTACAGTCATCACTATTTCACGATGCTGAAATTCCAAGTAACTAGTCTTAAAAAGGGTGGGAATTTAAAGGATCCTGAAAAATAAAATAAGCAAATGATTAAAAGTTGAAATTTCCTTTTATTAAAATTTTATTTTATTCCTTTGATTAAAATCAATCAAATGCAAAAAAAGATAGCATTATTACATCACCTGTTTGCAATCTCTAAGCATCATTGTGGATAACTTCCCACCTAGCAGAGTAGTGTAGAGTGCATACTCTTCATAAGGGAATACTGCACCACCCATGCAGTGTTCTTGGAATAGATCTTACCTGCATCTCGTCAAGTCTCTGTATGGCTTCAACTCCAAAATGTGTAAGCAACATGTAGGATCAATTGATGTGTTTTACGACAATTCAGACCAAAATGAATCCAATTCAGACCAAAAAAATCTGCAGAGGTTTTTTTTTTTTTAAAAAACTATTCATGAGACAGAGGGAGAGAGGAGAGAAAGTTGATTGTATTTTGTGGAGCTCATTTGCATCCTAATTCCATTAACCGATTTGGGGGATGTTGAAATTACTCCAAGGGAGAATGAGTACATAAGTGATGGTTCAGCAGTTCTGTAGGAATTGTTGCAGCTGTTAGCAATGATGCTTTGAAGGCTAGTCAACAAACTGGAAATGCTTATCTTACCTTAGGTGAAAATATTTCAAAGGAGATGTTTAAAATAGGATTTTACATGGAAGTAGTGTAAACGCTTGTCATTTTATTTATTTTTTCCATTTATTGTTATTGTGTACAGTTTCTATATATGAAAGCAAAGTGGAAGAGAAGAAGAGGGAGACAAAAAGAACCTTCCATCCACTGGTTCCTTGGACCACAAAGCCTACCACGGCCAGAGGCAGGGCAAGCGGATGCTGCAGCCCCAACTCCACCTGAGAATCCATGCCGGGTGGCCGGAACTCAGGTACCTGGACTGTCTTTTGTTGCTTTCCTGGTACATTATCAGGAATCTGGATCAGAATCACAGAGTACTCAGAACTTCAGCCAGATACTCCATTATGGGTTGTCTACATCCCCAGTGGCAACTTAACCCACAAGAGACAGAGTGTCCAGGCCTAAAACATTATCTATAGAGCTGATTACTATCATAAAGTAGTGTTACCATGAAGTGTTTTAATTCTTTCTGATTTCTGGTTTTGATTTAATAAATATTAGTCAGGGCCCGGCGCGGTGGCGCAGTGGTTAAGGTCCTCGCCTTGCACGCCCAGGATCCCACATTGGCGCCAGTTCTATCTCGGCAGCTCCCTACTTGTGGCCTGGGAAAGCAGTTGAGGACAGCCCAAAGCTTTGGGACCCTGCACCCATGTGGGAGACCTGGAAGAGGCTCCTGGCTTCGGATCGGCATAGCATCGACCGTTGCGCTCACTTGGGGAGTGAATCATCGGACGGAAGATCTTCCTCTCTGTCTCTCCTCTCTGTATATCCGCCTTTCCAATGAAAAAATAATAAAAATAAATCTTTAAAAAATAAACATTAGTCAATAAAGTAAAAGCATAATTAGTTGAATCTACAGTCTTTTACATCTGGAGTTAAACTTTTGTCTTCAGCGTGAATTGTATGATGTGGAAAGAATAGAGTTACTTTGGTTCCCCACACTTGGCCGCAATATTAGCTTTGTCATTTTCCTTTAACTGGGTTGGGAACTTCTTAATAGTTAACTTTTCCAAGCAGAATGAATTTCTGTTGCAAGGAATAGTACTACTGGACATCTTGAGAAAATAGTTGCCAGTTTTATCTGGCTTCAAATATTAGATCACTGTATTTTAATCTTACAATCCTCTATGACCATCAAACCTGAGAAATTTATTTCTCATTTTCTACAATTACAAAAAAAAGTCATTAAAGGCAAACCAGGTTATGATGTTCAAGCCTCTTGTAAAATTATTTCACTTCTTTTTTTTTCCATTCATGAAACATTTCTCAGTCTTGTCTTCCTGTCCAAAGATGTTTGCTGTGTTTTATAGTTCACATTGCCCGGATGCTCCTCACAGTCCTGATAACAAAAAACAGACCTAGAAGAAATTCAGTCTAGATCTCCATTCCTGTATTGAGCATCCAAATGTCTAGAAATGCGATCTCTGTCATTTCAGGATGGAGCAAACATGACTGTCCTCATTCTTTTACAACACTAAACAGCCTCCAACATTCAAAGGAGAAATGATATTTTGAAGCATAGAGTTTTGTTTTGGCCTGCAACTTAATCAGCTTTCCAAATCCTCCAATGACCATAGGAATAAAGAAGCTCTTTTCTTCAAATCGTAACCAAACCATGAATGCTTGTCTGCCATTTGAAGTTCACTCTGTTACAAGTCAAGACCAAGTTTACAGTCATTCTGTGTGCTGAGAGGGCTTGAGGGGACAGAGGTCTCAGCTGATTTTCCTTCTCCTGTCTTAGATTCCGACTCAAAGAGATCCCTTAAGTACTGAACTCAAGGCTGCCTTGAGTACTGTGGTGGGCTCTGCAGTCACAGACAGCAAGTCTTCAAGTCATTCTTAGAATCCCATTATATTCCTCTTTGGATGTATGAGCCTACTTTCAGAACCGCCTTGGAAAGCCCTGCTGTAGAGCTCTCACGCAGTCCACACGACTTTTAGAAGTCCATGAGAAAGTAGCAGGGCTCCTAACTGAACAATTGATAGGCACTGGATACTATGCATCCAACAAATTGATTATGATTAATAAAGCATAACTTCCGTTTTACCTAGCTCAAGATTTTTGCAAATGAGCATGTTGAAACTCAACTTCAATTTTCTTAAATTCACAATAATAATGTTAAGACAGATGCACTTACATAATGAATTGCTATTAATCGTTTTTTCATTTAATATACATATCACCCTCTCAATCCAGATTGCTAAACCTGTTGACTCTTCTCTACTTTTTCCTCTGATCCATGTGTTGATGTGTTTTAACATTCTGGATAATATAATTTATTAACTTAGGTTTCTCTCTGATGAACAAAACATTTTTCAAAGGTCTGGGTCTTTTTTATGTTCAGTGATACAAACCAAGTATAAACAAAAATGCCCAATACATATTAGATATGAAGCATTCTCCAAAACAGCACCTACACACATATGTTTCTTTGGTTTTCTTTATTTGGCAGGTAAGAGGAAAATAGAATTTTGTGTTTAGATTTTTTTTCTTTTTTATTCTGGTTATTTGCAGTTTTCCTTTTTTCTAAGAATTGGTATGAAGAGACTTTAAAGGGACTGTAGAAAAATGCAATGAAAATAATTAAGTAAACATATACACTTTATTTCCAACCATAACTCCATCTAATTCAAATGCACTTATAAATTATGATTCAAGCCGTGTTTTCCACCCCTAAAAAACTGAAGAGCAAATAGGAGCACTGTTGTGGCATAAAGAAATCTGATTAAGGATTAGGAAGTTGCTTTTTTCTTTTTCTTTCTCTTCCTTCTTTCTATCTTTCTTTCTGTTTCTTTCTTTCTTTCTCTTTCTTTTTTTCTTTTTGTTGTTGTTGTTGTTGCTGCTGCTGTTCAGGTAGGTTTGAGTTTTTCAAAATAGCCTTCGAACAAGCAGGTGTTATTATTATTGGGCCATCTAGATTTCCAACAAATAAATTTCCTTGAATGAACGGTAAAACTATTGTCATAACCTTTCATCTTGACTGATCCATTTCTAATTTGGCTGGACCACTTCCGCCTCTTGTGAGCCAATTCTTTGATTGTCTTTGTTTTCAAGGTTATCCCAGGAAAGCCGCATTTCATCTCCTGTTCTAATGGCTTTAGAACCTTAGTCCCACTTGTCCAAATTCTCCACTGAAGCTCCTGTTCTTGTATTGCAATTTCTTTGTGAGCAAAGTTTGAATATCCGTCAAACTGAAGGTTTCAGCAGAATCATGGAAGAAAATCAATGAGGTGTCCATAGTGCTGGCTCTGGCTTTTACTGTTAATTGTTGATATTCAATTGATTGACACATGCAATTTTTTCTCATAATTCATGTGAATGCTCTGCTACTGCACACTTTGTATTCATTATAAAAACAAGAAACAAGTCATTTATTTGTAAACTATTAATTTCTTGGGGCAGTATCCCTATATACATTTTATCAGCATCAATGATTTCAACCTAAATTTGGCTGTAATTTTATGGGTTTTTTCTTGCTTTATTAGCAGATTTTGCATTGTTCTGATAAGAACTATTTTCAAATTTTCTTAACTATCTCAATGCTCCAATACAGATTGTGTTCTGATTTATTTATACAAATTAATACAAATGTATTTTAGTACATTTTTTGAAATATGTACCAATTACTTGTCATGGACTTTTTTAAAAGATTTATTTTATTGGAAAGGCAAATATATACAGAGAAGAACAGAGAGAGAAAAAGGAAGATTCTCTGCCTGATGATTTGCTCCCCAAGTGACCACAACAGTTGGAGCCTTGCCAATGCCACGTCAGGAACCAAGAGCTTCTTTTGGATATTCTATGCGGGTGCAGGGTCCCAAGGCTTTGGGCTGTCCTCAACTGCTTTCTCAGGTTACAAGCAGGGAGCTGGATGGGAAGTGGAGCTGCTGGGATTAGAACCGGTGTCCTGTGCGTTCAAGGTAAGGACTTTAGCCACTAGGCTATTACACCAAGCATTTACCCTGAACTTTTACAGCCTTATCCAACTGTAGGCATATTATATTTGTGTATATATGAAGAACTGACTCCAGAATGTCTTCAAATATTTCATATGCTTCCCAGTTACTATTTTGATGGAATACTCTAAGGACACATATTATAAATTGAACATCATCATGAACATATTGACTATTATTATCAATATTTTAATGTTTCTATATGTTGCACATTGAATTTAGAACTTTTGCGACCGAGATTAATCTCTTTGTATCACTTTTACCACTTTTTGAGGGATTCTTTGTTAAAATTTTTTTTATTAAACATTCCTGAGTTATGCGTATTGGTCTCTCACCATATATAATAATCTTATGTGTTAAATAACCTCTTTGAATCTTATTTGGAGTGTTTTTTTTTTTTATAAAAATCCACTGATTTTTGAGAACCCTCAGAATGAAGAGTGTACTTAAAGACTGTTAAATATTGCATGAAATTATTATGAATATGATGGTTGCTCAGGAGACATTTACCAATTACAGCATTTTTGTGGTTGTGATTCAGAGACACGCAGGCAAGCTTTTATTTCATATATGTAACATCAGGCACTCAGATGGCATTATATCATGGGGCTAGAGAGGCTGGTTGCTGTTATCAGTACATTTATACATCTACACCTGTATGTGTATACATACTGGATGGAAAAAAAGAAAGGAGGGCAAAAGTGGGGGCGGAGAGAGAGAAGCCGATCTGTGATATTGATGCAACGCTGAATAAGTTCACTAAGTCCAAAGGAAAGAGTAACTGGAGCCGTCACCACTGCCTCCTGGGTCTTCATCAGCAGGGAGCTAGAGGGAGACGTCAGACACGGGAACTGAACACAGGTACCAGCCGATGTGGTCATCTTAACCACTAGGACAGACATCAAGGTCAAGGCATCTACCATTTCCCTTTAAATGACCAAAGAAATCTCTAATGAAGGCTTGAATGTACTTTTTAAAAATAATTGTTGTTGTAAGCACAGTTTAGTTTTGAATTGACTCTAATGAAACGTCGGAATTTTCCTGATCTGCTTCTAATAAAACAGGAACATTCTCTGAATCCAACACTAATATATTGTCAGCCAACTCTCCTTTGGCTGCCCTGGGATCTTGTGTAACTAGCTGACGGTGAGTGAGGTTAAAGAAGATTAGGAGACAAATTATGAATAGTCTTTATATCAATTTACTGCCTTTAAATTGTTTATGATGCCATTGAGCTGTGCTGAAGAATTTACCAGCATGAATATCTGTAAATCTGTGATTCCTGACACTTGCAGACAACTTTTGATTGAGATCAGCTCACAGCACACTTTCTGACTCCTTGGTACAAAGTGGATAACTATTTTATAAAGGTCACAGAAACCTTAGGCATCATAAATGCACCTTGATGCTCCAGGAATATATAATGGACTGTATGAATCTGTAAGTTAATCAACAGCTTGTTTATTAGTTTGAGTTCCTACCTTGCAGCACGTTCTAAGCATGGAGATTTCTGTTCTTATGAAGTTATCATATGTGCAAAGACACGTATCATAGTGTCTTTGAAATACTGAAATGATATTTGAAATATCATAGTGTGCCTTGTAAGCTCTTCAAAGAAAATTAAGTCAGTCATAGAAGGAAAAACTAGGGACGGGTCTAGGCAAAACATATTTTAATAAAGACTAAGATGAATTTCTGGAGAGAAGTAAATAAAATCTTGGATAAGAATCTTCAAGCATCCTTACACTGTACCAAAAATAGCTGCTCCTGCGTAGATTTTATAGAGGCATTGGATTTGTGTTGTTGGATAGCCACTCTCATCCCACGCATCAGGTTGAGGTCCTAGCTCCTCCATTTCTGATCTAAGTCCTAGGAATGAGTAGCTTGGCCACTGCCAGCTGTCGGAACACACGCAGCAGGATGGCTGGGACAGCAGAGGCCTGTGGGATCCTGTTGAGAAGAGACTCCAGGACAGAGGATGTGGAGGGTCTCTCCCTCAGACTGTACTCTTGCCCCAGTGAGTCCTTGGATGCGATTTCATGCTCTCCTTGATGATAGATGAACATCCCTGCTCTGTCCAGTCAACCAAGGATGGACAGTGTTCCTTAGCTGTTCACTATTTCAATAACGCTTTGACTAAGTCAGGGTCGTGTTAGCTTCTTTGTACTCTCTGTTGCAAGACATAACCTCACTTTCTGTTATGTTTGAACTATTGTTATAGGAAACGTGTAAGAACTGAAATCCTGGGGCCTGGCGTGATGGCCTAGTGGCTAAAATCCTCTCCTTGCACACGCTGGGCTCCCATATCGGTGCTGGTTCTAATCCTGGCAGCTCCACTCCCCATCCAGCTCCCTGATTGTGTCCTGGGAAAGCAGTCAAGGACGGCCCAGAGCCTTGGGACCCTGCACCTGTGTGGGAGACCTGGAAGAGGTTCTTGGCTCCTGGCTTCGGATTGGCTCAGCTCTGGCTGTTGCGATCACTTGGGGAATGAATCATCAGATGGAAGATCTTCCTCTCTGTCTCTCCTCCTCTCTGTATAACTGACTTTGCAATAAAAATAAAATAAAATCTTAAAAAAAAAAAAAAAGAACTTAAATCCTGGCATTAAACTTTGTCGGTTGCCTCACAGAGCACCGTCCCCTCATTTCTTGTGGTCGCAACTCCTTCCCAGGAACCCATAGGGTCAACTTGCAGCCAGTTGTATGAGAGACTTAAGAGTGAACTGTGAGTTCCAAATTTTGGCTTGTTTCAGCCACAGTTACTGCTGCATTTAGGAAGTAAATTAGGAAATGGAAGATCTCCCTTTGCCTCTCCAACTCTCAAATAAATGAAAACAAAATCTAGAAATTTAAAAAAATAATCACCAAAATGTATTCAGTGATTCTGTCATCTCTCTCTCTCTCTCTCTCTCTCTCTCTCTCTCTCTCCTTCTCTCTCTCACACACACACACACATCTTCAAAGAGGAATTTGTTCTGATTATTTTATGTTAGGTGCAATAGCTCTCTGCTTTTCTCCCACGTGTCCTGTCAGTGGTTATTCTGTGAGCAGAAAGCTGGGCTGTTTATGTCAATGCTTTCAGGTGATTCTGCTGATGCTATATACACTCGGTGGAGGACTGGAGCTGCTTCTCTCGCAGAAGTGCTTCAGGGGAAGTTCCACCTGTTACCCACCCATCATGCCAGTGGGAGCAGCTCCGAGCCTACCAGCACTTCGTTGGTAGCTGTACATTTCCAAAAGGAATCTGATCCTTCCCTTCATATTGATAAATTATTTCTTGCATATGAATTTTATTTGTAAATCCATGATTTTAAGCCTAACAGTACTTAGGAAAAAATCCATACTTTGAAACTAACCTGTTTACGATGGGGAGACTAACTTTGTTTAAAAGGAGACTTCCCTAAGGAAACATTAGAGTTAATTTAATCACAATGAAATTATGAATTATGCTACTCAATATTGCATGAGAGCGCCGTTGCAGGCGATGGGTATTGATCTACTGCCGTTAACTCCAGCATTACGTGATCTTACTGGTAATACAAGAGTTTTTTTTTTCTTTTATAAACAACTGTATATTAACAAATTTTCTTCGTATGTTTTATATTTGGACATTTCTGTGATTCTGAAAAATATCATTCTTCCACTTAATTTAAACCATATTTATTGAAATGTTATTAACACCCTTAAGAAAAGGACAGGGACAAATGTAAGGCAGTCAACGTGACAAGTTAATTTCTTTCTCACTATATCCCAAAAGCAAACAAGCAAAAGCCTTCTTCAAACTGTGAGGAAAATGGTCGTTTAAAATTGCTCCCAAAATGCAAAATGAATGAATGTCACTACTTGTCACAGTGATGACACCTTCTTAGTTCTTTTTTTGTTTTAAAGATTTATTTCTCTTATGTAAAAGGCAAGGTTGGCAAGGGAGAGAGGAGAGAAAGTGGGAGAGATAAAGAGACGGCGAGATATGTTCCATCTGCTAGTTCATCCGCTAACAGGCTACAACAGCCAGAGCGGGAGCAGGTTGGAGATGGGAACCCTCAGCTTCTTCCAGGTCTCCAACACGAGAATGGGAGCCAAGCCCTTGGGCTTTTCCTTGCTGCATTCCCAAATCATTAGACTAGAACTGGCTAGGAAGTGGAGTGGCCAGGATGGGGACCAGTTCCGCTATGGGATGCCAGCATTACAAGAGGCTGCTTAACTTGCTGCCACACAGCATGGGCCTCTCCGAGTTGCCTTGTACTCCAAGCACCTGTTCAACAGCATCTGTGCAAGCCTTGGATTCTGCTGGTTGATGTCCTCACCGATTCCTTTACTATCCCTTCTTAGAAACTCTGCTTCTTAATGAACGAATATTCAAAAGTATAACCCCATTTAAAGGACAGCGCATTCAAGGCAGAATAGTTGTTATTTAAGAAAAGAGTTTTTCAATCCTGTCCTTCATCACTGTGTAATCCAGGATATACAAGAAAAAATAATTAGGTCAATAAAACACTTAAGTAGCAAGTGGAATTTATTTTTTGTGTGTTGCTTAAAACAAACATACAACTCTGAATTATTCAGAAAGATTCGTACTTTTAAAAGTACTTCTAATCCACCAAGAAAAAGCTGTTTCAGCAACAGGTATTATAACATACAGGGTCAAGACAGCATGTCACTTACTCACATCCCATACCAGACAAAGTCTTTAAGTCCTGGTTACAATGCTTTTCATCCTTTTTTTTTTTTTTTTGGGCTAAATAATTTGGCAGACATCAGATGATGGGCCGTGTAGTTTGCCCTCTGCCACACATGTGGAAGACCCAAATAGATTTTCTGGCTCCCTGCTTTTGGGAGCTCTCTCTCTCTCTCTCTCTCCTCTCTCTCGCTTTTGCCTTTCAAGTAAGAAATAAATTCTAACAGTGAAAAAAAAAATGCAAACTCTTTCTTGTGTTATATTGGCACGAATCATGGTCCAGAATTACTTAATTTGATCTCGCCTGAGATTTACAACCATAGGAATTCATTTTGCTCATCAAACGGTTCCCTTACCACATTTTTAAAAAAAATACTGAAATAGCTAGTCCATCAAGAAGGGTTAAACTGTATGCCTCCATATTTATAGAAGCGTTTATTTGTTTTTAGTTATCATGTTAGCAGAGAATTAGAAAGGTGAGAGAGAGAGTGAGGGGAGAGAGAGATTGACGTCTCTCATGTATCGATTCACTGCCCAAAGGCTTGTCACAGTCAGGGCTTGACCAAGTGGAAGCTTGGAGGAGAAGGGGGCACTCCATCTGGCACTGCCACACAGGTGACGCAGTTCAGCATTCCAGCCACCACCCGTTGTTTCCAAAGCACTGCAGTGTGACCCTGGAGTGGAAGCAGAGCAAGAAGGGCTCTCTTATCCCAGGCATTCCGTACTGATTATGGACATCCCCAGCAGCAGATGCCTCCCTGTGCCATAACTGCCAGCCGATGCATTCTACAATGTGAAATTGCATGGTGCGCCAGCATGAAATGACGTCACACACGTCTTTCCCTTTTTGCCTTTGGTAATCCACAATCACGCTGTTCTGTCTAAGAAGGATACATGGACAAGCAATAATAATTCCTCCTGATTGAGCTGAGCACGGGGACGCATGTTTAGTCTTTGGAGTAACTCCTTACATTTATTTATTACTGTGCTTACCTTGTTACAGATAAGAACCCAAGGCTCTGAAGCAGCTAAGTAAGTCCTGGACCAACATCAAAATCTAAGCATCTCAACTCCACTCCTCTGAGCTTTCCCTCCATCCACTGCACCCCAATCCTGTTTCCACAAAGATAAGTGATCCACGTTAAGGCAACTGAATGGGTCTATAGGTAGGGCAGCCGGCTAAGTATGTGTTCATTATGCCAAAGAATACGAATTCCTTCTAACTAAACATTTATTAAATATAGACAAAATGTGCTTGGATTTCTCTTTTTTGTCACTCTATTATTAATGTGGGGAATTGGGACCTAAGACCTTACTGTCTTTTATCCTGAAAACTATGGTATCTATCGCTATCTTTTCTATAAATACATAAAATACCAGAAATTAAACATCTGCATGATTACATGTTATTTATCACTTTATGATAATCACAGCAAATGAAGACTTTTGTAACATCCTGTAAATGTAATCTTAGCTCTGTTAAGTAACCCATTCTATACAGACTATTAACTCAATATAGCGGAGTTCTTCACACACTTGATTTTTAGAAATTTATGTTATTTTTACTGGTAAGTCAGATCTACAGAGAGAGGGAAAGGCAGATAGATCTTCCACCCACTGGTTCACTCCCTAAGTGGCCGCAGGGGCCTGAGCTGAGCTGATCGGAATCCAGAAACCAGGAGCTCCTTGGGGTCTTCCACATAGGTGCGGGATCCCAAAGCTTTGGGCCAACCTCCATTGATTTTTCAGGGAACTAGAAGGGAAGTGGGGTAGCCGGAATATATGGGACCCTGGCTTGTGCAAGGTAAGGATTTCCATTACTAGGCTACCAGGGTGCGTATTCCCATTTTTAAATGTTTCCATACATATAACAATAAGTACAAAAATATTATTTTTATTTATTTGGTTAAGAGACAGAAAGACAAATATTTATTTTATTCATTTATTTTAAAGTTTATATCTTTTTATTAATATCATTTTATGCTACAGTTCCATAGATCATGGGATTTTCCTTATCCCATCCCCAGTTCCCTCCCCCCTCACTGAGTTGCCCTATATTTTTATTATAGTACAGTTCTCCATAAACAGTCATAGGTCCATTAAGGAGGGCACGGACAATGTCCATGAGGGCATGGCAGAGTCCAGCAATCTATTGTCAAGATATAGTAAACAGTTTCATTGGGAGTCTTCTTTGTCTGGAAGTAGAGGTGATTACTGCATTGTATACTCACATCTGGATATGATAGTCTCCATTACACAGTTACTATATATCCCCTTAAATGAAAAGCCACAATATAAAATTAACAACAGGAAGAAAAATAGAAACTTACAATGCAATGAAGTTAAATGACATGCTACTAGATATGGTAGTCTCCATTATACAGTTAATATACATCCCCTTAAATGAAAAGCTACAAAATAAAAATCAGCAACAGGGAAAAAAAGAAGAAATTAACAATACCATGAAGTTCAATAACAAGTTACTGAACGATTAATGTGTTGCTGATTAAAAAGAAATAAAGAACCTGCTTAAAGAAAATGATACTATTGTATGATCTATGAGTCAATGAAGAATTTAATCAGAAGAAAGTGTTTTGAAGAGATGAAACTTAAAAAAAAAATCCAAATCCATGATATATAGTTTCCATTGATCTTTGTTGGTGAAATATGTCTCCTATAGTCAACAAATAAATGGGTTTTGTTTTTTAATCCGATCTGCTAATTTACGACCTTTGATTGAAGTGTTTAAATCATTTACATTCAGGGTTG
This sequence comes from Ochotona curzoniae, assembly GCF_017591425.1. Classification (NCBI taxonomy): domain Eukaryota; kingdom Metazoa; phylum Chordata; class Mammalia; order Lagomorpha; family Ochotonidae; genus Ochotona; species Ochotona curzoniae. Next base: position 23,078,562 of record NW_024467095.1, on the reverse strand, counting down.
ATATGAACGGGTGGTAATTTGGTCCTGTCATTTTAGCAATGGGTTGTTCATTGATTTAGTCTTCTGTTGTTATTTTAATGGGATGTTCTTCACATTTGCCTTTGCTTTGGGTTGGCATTATTCCTTTTCTCTGTCAAGAGAACATTTTTAAGTATCATTTGTATGGCAGGTTTGGAAAAGGAATATTCTTTTAAATTTTTTTTTACTGTGGAAGAATTTTATTTCATTTTCAAACACAAATGAAAGTTCTGCTGGGTACATAATCCTGAGCCAACCACTTTTTCCTTTTAGAATCTGGAATATGTTGCTCCGTTGTCTTCTTGTCTGTAGAGTTTCCTGTGAGAGATCTTCTGTGAGTTTAATTGGCATTCGTTTATATGTAATTTGATTTTTTTCATGTACATTTTTAAGGGTCTTTTGCTTATGTTCAATTGAAGAGAGCTTTGATGACCATGTGATGTGGTGAAGATCACCTTTGGTCAACTCTGTTGGGAGTTCTGTGCCCCTCCTGGATGTTGTTCCCCAATTCCTTCTCTAGATTAGGAAAAATTTCCCTTATTATTTCATTAAATACATTTGCAAACTCAGTTTCTCTTTCTGCGCCTTCTAGGACTCCCACAGCTCTTATATTTGGCCTTTTAATAGTGTCTTTCAATTCTTGATTTTTATTTATTTATTTATTTATTTTGGTCTGCTTCCAATTTTTGTTTCTATCCCCCTGGAGACAGGAAATATCTTCTGATTTTGAGATTCTTTCTTCAACCTCCATTCTACTGGAGACTCTCCGCTGTACTTTTAATTTGTTCTACCGTATTCTTCACTTTTGATATATCAGCTTTCATCTGATTCATCTGCTGTGCAACGTATTCCTTTAATTCCTTGAACACCTGTACTACATGCACCTCGCTGTTGTTAAGAAGTTTTATAAAAAATGTTTTGAATTCTGTATCCATCAATTTCTCGATGTCCTCTTCAGTGAGTTTTGAGGTTGGCATAGGGTTTTGCTCCTTTGCAGGGGAGTCTTCAGTAATATTTATTGTGCCTTTGTCTCCACCTTTGTTTTTGATATTGTACTTATAGTAATCAGATTCTTCTCCTTGGGGCAGGTTTTTAAGCTGTGTCACAAATAGGTCTACAGTTCGATTTTACTTATTACAGTTGGTCCACGGCTCTTTGTTTGCAGTCACTTGTGCTACTCCCTCCAGCAAGTTCCAGGTCTGAGTTCTAATGTTGGATTTCCAACATAGTCTCTGTAGCCCTAATTTCTGGCTCACCACACTCCACCTCCTGTCTGTGATATGTGCTGAAGCTGCACCATTGTCTGTACAACCTTTCTCCCACTTCTAGTTGCAGCAGGTCTTAGGATTAGGGAGACACCAGGAGCCCTACATTTCTAGGTTGTTGGTCATGCTGATCTTGCTGGAACCTGTTGGCCGTTAGGACTGAGGGCCACAAGGAATGATTTAGACCCGTACAATGCCAATGTCAGTAGTATTTTCCTGTGATACTAATGCACTGAGCTCAGTGAGTTTGCTCCCAGCTCAGCACATGTGTTACCCACTGTTGTCCTTATGGTCTTACAGCCTTTGCCAAGCTGTACAAAATTGTGCCCAATGTGCCACTACACTACTACAGCTCTTGAACTGTTGGCCATCAGGTCTGAGGACTACCTGGACCAGTCTTGGGGGGAATAAGTTACATTTTTGCAGTTCGCTGAGCCAGAGATGAGTTCACGCCCAGCTCAGTGCATGCTCAGTCCTCTCCCATTGCCTTTGTCTCCTTAAGTAAAATGGCACCTGATTTGGCTCTAGGGAAAAGATTGGGCTGTGAAATCCACCCTGTTCCCACACCACCCCTCTTGGACCTGCCACTCTGTCTCTGTTCCTGGTCAAATCAAACAGACGAGAAAAATGTGCAGTTCTTTGGGTTCACCGCCTGAACTCCTGGTCAAAGTCCCTTCCCTCCTGGTTGCTGGTGTGTTTCTATCTGCTGGTGGGGTTTGGATCACCACATGCTGAATGCCACTGGAGTATCAGTCACTGCAACACCACACTGTTGTTTCCACTGTTCTCCTGTGTCTGTCAGTCTCCTGGTACTTCTCTGCTGTTGTTCTGTCTTCTCCTATTTCCTGGGTTGTACCTTCTTTGCTTCACACTGGCTAATATTTCTCCCTCTTTTTGAATGCGTCCTTACCCTATTCTGCCATCTTGATTCTCCACCAAAGACAAATATTTAAACAAAGAGATAGTGTGAAAGTGAGAGAAAGCAAATGTTCACAGTGGCCAAGTGTGGACTGGGATACAGCTGGGAGCTGACAACTCCACTCCTCAGATTTCATGCCAGGGATGCTCTGGTTTCCACAGTTGGAATGGGGTACAGCTGGGAAAGCTGAGAACTCTACCTACATCCCTGACATTGTGGCAGGGATGCTCTGGTTTCCAGTCTGCATGAACAGGAAGGTGGGTTCAGGAATCAGAGGCACAGGTCAAACAGATGCTCCAGGATTGTGCTCGTGCAGTTTAATCAGGCCTGAACTGTTTCAATGACTATATTAGCCAAAACGTCCCTTTTTTCTTATAGCATCTGTCCCATTTAGCAAATGTCCCATTTATAGCATTTGTGCTATAAATGTATGTGTGTATATAGAATGTGTAACACATATACACATTTTTGAGTTATCCATTAAATATTTTCTGACTTACTGGTCCTGAATAAGAAAAAGTTGACTAATTTTATGAGGAGCTAATTTCATAACAAGTTTTATATATATATATATATATATGTTAATTTGTGATTGAATTTGCATAATACAATACTGATCTTCTTCAAGTGTCTACTAAGTTGCCGTTAGTGCACCTTCAGTGTTTTAAAACTACCTCTCTATGATTGTTCCTCATGTCCCATCTAAAAATCTGTTTCCATGTGTAACTCATGAAGTCTCCCTCTGTGTTTCTGCATAAGAATGTTGCAGTTTTGCTGCTTATGTTGAAGTTATTGAGCTAATTGGAGTCCATTGTTTAATATGATGCCGGTCAGGGAAACAACTTTGTTTCTTTGCAGTAAGATGTCCGTTTGTTGCAGAATTGTTTGTTCGAAAAGCTATTTTTTTGCTTTATTGCGTAGACTTGAGACATTACATGTGAGTTTTCAAGTTTCAATTTTTAAATTTATTTTTAGCTTCTTTGGATCGAGCTCAGATAAAAGACTTTTTATATCTTCTGTGATTTTAGAATATGCTGTGACTTTTCTTGTGAGCTAACACACAGCTACCCGAAGAATGTTACATGTGCACCTGAGAAAACTTATATTGTGGAATGGCTTTGTGTGCTGCCTGCTGTGTGACAGTCGGGCTGAGCAGGTTTAGAGTGTTTTTCAAGCCCTCTGTTTACTTACTCAATTCTGTTTGTTTCTTTTCAATTGTTATTGCATGCTGTTCTTATGTTCTGCAGTAGTTATTTTCTATATCTTGAAGCTCTTTGATTTGTTGTCCATAGGTTCGTAATTCTTACCTGTCATTGGCTAGATGAATCTTTAAGCAATCTCTAATGACTTGCTTTGGCTTACCTGTCATTTGCATGATGCTGATTTATACGCATAGTATGGACTAAATAAATGGAGGTAAATAAAAATATTTTTGAAACGCTATGTTTATTATTCTTACAATGTTTGTAACCAACTGTTTTAAGCTGTTTACTTTGAGCATTCTAAGCATCACTTCAAGGAAAGCAGCACGACTTTCTGCATGGTACTTTAAAAATGCATTGCTGGATAAAATAATTTCTTTTCAAATGCTTTTGTAAAGAATTAATTCATGTAATTTTTTTGGCAAATATATTCCCCATGGTATTGTATATGAAGAAACTCTAGAGACAAATTATTGGGAATATGGGTCTCATATTATTTTTAACCTAGGATAAGAGAATGAAAATTATCAAATGAAAATCTAAAATGTGCAATTCCAATCATATGAAATGAGAGGGTAAAAGTCCAGACCATAAAGAGAAAAACTACAATATGGAAAGAGAAATACAACTTCCAATCACCAAGAAGGTGATTTTGAATAAAATGGGGTTGCTGTGAGGTAAATCACGGAAATATCAGGAAAAGAATTTTTCAGATGTAAGAAAACGCGAGTTAATTCCTGAGACAGGAATGTACCAGGGGAGTAGTACAGCAGCATGAGCCATTCTCAGTATGTTGCAAGTGGCCTAGGGGAAGGGAGGTACCTTACAGATACGTGTTAAATCAGGGGGCTGGCTCCTACAGCAATGTGTGCCATTAAATACTTAGCTCCTCCAGAATCACAGAGAGACTGATTTAACTATAGTGTGTATCTTTGTCACCTTAGCAACGACATGGCTGTAGATACATGAAGTCATTTCAAGATCTGTATTAAGTTCCATTGGTCTGTGTGTTTTGTTTTATACCGCTACAGTACCGTCTTTATTATAACAAATCCGCAGTATCTTTTGAAATCACGTGGTAGATACTTAAATGAAGTGTGTTTCAGGCTTGTTTAAGCAAGACATTTTGGCATCATTTTGAGCCTAGAATAGTATTACCACATGCTGGGATGAGTGGGAGGAGGAGTCAGAGGAAAGTTGGGTATTATACATCAAACTTCAGTAAGGAAGAAATAGGAAACATTATTGTTTCAAAGTACAACATGAAGACTCCTGTTCAAAATAAGGCATTATATGCTGTAAAAAGACTGGAAGAAAAAATCTGTAATCTCCAAATACAGATAAAACTGCAATACATGGAAAAGACGTTGTTTGGCATGATTAGTTTATGCAAAAAGTGTTTGCTGAAGTATTGTGCTATATCTCATGAAAATACACACTATTCCACATAAGCAAAATGTTAAAGGAAATAAATGTCGTGTCTGAATTTCAAATATTTTTCACTAAAACAAGGAATCATTCCCATATTTCCTTGTATCAATAAATTCATCCTAGTATTTGAGACTTTCATAATATAAAATCAATTTCTCCAATGACTCCACAGGATCAAATAGCAGACATTTGAATAATAAAATGTAATTGTTATGGATGATTCTGTTATATTTAAATTCAAACGATGCTTATAATTATTACAAATATAGAGATTCACAGAGAGTTGCTGGAACCAATTGGAATCTGTCAAGGAGATTCTATCGGTAGCTACTCAGTAATTTTGTAAACTAGTTGACAGTATACTAGTATTTTAGAGTCAATCATGTTTTGAGTGTTTACATCAAAGAAATTGATCATCACTACAAGTCGGCTCCCCATTTCTTAAACATGTCCTGATGTGCTGCTGAGTTGAAGCTCTGAATTCCAAATACCGTGAACATTGAAGAAAAATCTCATCTAACAAATGAAATGCATTAGTTTAAAATGCTGTTCTGAAAAAAATCTTTTTAGATGTTGTGTAAGCTACAACAACGTACTAGAGACACATTTGGAGCGTTACTTTGTGTTTGCTGCTTGGGCTGAAAGAATCTGCTATAACTTGTCACCAGTCACTTCTGCTAGCAGAATAGATCTTCACTCTACAGAGTAACAGTACGGGAGATATTTATAAGCTATTTCAGAATCAAGACCAAATTTTAATGCTTTGAAATGTATAGATTCACAGAAAACACATTACCTATTCCATACGAGACGTAAGTTAAAATCCTTATTATTTTCTAGACAGTTTTATGACTAATTTGCAATTCTATCTCTGCATTTATGAAGGATTCTGTGCGGTCTTCCACCACTGCCATTGGGATTACGTGCCTGTTTGCTCAGAGCATCGTGGTTGCAGTTAACACAGAAAGCTGGCTGGCACATCTGAGAGTTCTGCCCGACTGTTGAGCAACTCTGGTATTTCAGTTAGAATCACAGATGTCACAGATGTACTGAGTATGTGTTTCTGCTTTATTTCCCTCCAGCCTGGTGAACATGGCTGAAATAAACAACTTCTGGAGCATCAAGCTTCCACTTCTAGAGCATTCAAGTAAAAGTTGGATTTATTTTTCAGGGTTTGAGGTTTTTTTTTTTTTAAGGCATATAAAAGAGAGAAAGAGAGGCACATAGATTTATTCCCTAAATGTCTCCTGTAGCTTCAGCCAGGACAGGCCAAAGTTAGAAGCTGGGGGGTAGGCCCGTGCCTCTTACACAGATAGCAAGGACCAAAGTACAAATACAATTAGTGTTTCAGAAAAAAAAAAGTGTACTTATTCAAATTCAACATTATTGTGAAAATTGTAATAACTTTTCTAAAATGATTCAAAAATATATTTTATTAAAGCACAAATGGGTTATTTTCAAAGTGTTCACAGAGGACAGAAATTTTATGAGTTTTAATCTGGAGGAAAATATATTCAAGACTTCAAACATAATATTTTAAGTATTTTTGAACGCTAAGATACTATTTGGCATATGACAGCTATTTATTTGGCATCTGTATATTGCCCATGATGTGTGATTTAAAGGAAAATTGAGGATAGGGTTTAAATAATTCAGAGATCGCAGTCTGCATGAGTATTATTATATTGCTATTGGACATTTTGAAATACGGTAGAAGGAATTCCTCATAGAACACCCAATAGTTAATAGACTCAGTAAATTATTGATAACCGAGTTGTGAGAGAGAAGTATTTAATGCAACATGTAGAGCAAGAAACACAGGACACTTTGCTTAGCTGTATGGACCTTGGAGGGGCTGAGAGTAAAACTATGGCTTTGAAATGCGCTTTGAGATCTATGCCCAGTAAATTCCCATCTCCCAGTTTGATTAGCAGTGACTATGGTCTTCCTTTGACGGGGTCCAGTCAGTCTGGGTGCTACAAGCAGACTGTAGCTATATATATATAGAAACTGTATAATGAAGACTAAAACCAAAAATGGATATATATATATATATATATATATGTTTTTTAAGTATTTTTAATAGATTTACTTATTTTTATTGGAAAGTCAGACTTAGAGACAAGGAGACACAGAGAGAAATGTCTTCCATCTGCTGATTCACGGCCCAAGCTTCCACAATGGCCAGAGCTGAGCCTATCTTAAGCAAGGAGCCAGGAGTCTCTTCCAGGTTTCCCACAATGGGTGCTGGGTCACAAACCTTTGGGTAGTCTTCAACTGCTTTCCTAGGCCACAAGAAGGGAGCTGGATGAGAAGTGGAATAGTCATTCTTTTTACTTTGTTCATGATCCAGTTCTATAGATGCAGGGATTTCCAGTTCCATGCTTCTTAGTTATTTTCCGTATACGTTATTACAATAGTATGGGTCACAAGTCCATCATTCTGCTATTTAGGCGTATCATGACATTGTAAATATAGACAATGATATAAAGTCCGGCATCCTACTGTAGACACATATTTAACAAGTTCATTGGCAGTCCATCATTTATTTATAGTAGAAATGCATACCGTAGTGTATCTTCACTTTCGGTTTTAGTCTCCATTATACAGTTCCTACCATGCAATCTGCAATAGTAAAAACACAGAGACAATCCAGAAGCCCGTTGGAAGAGGAATGGTAAAAGAAGCTGTGGTACTTCAACTCCGTAGAATACTACTCAACCATTTAAAAGAATGAAATTCTATCATTTGCAGCAAAATGGCCCCAATGAGAAACCCTTATGCTCAGAGAAATAAAGCAGTCTCAAAAAAAAAAAAAAAAAACAAATATCTCTCTGAGGTAAGGCAAACTTCAGAAAAAATACAAATTGGTGTTACTTCTTCTCAACTCCTAGTGTTATTGCAAGCTCCTCAGGACCAAACCAACACCATAGTTGATGTGTTCTATGAGGAAGACTAACAGCATCACCTAGTGATTAGAAATTTGCGTGGCAGGCTGTACTACTCTCAGTTCTGTGAGATTTATATCATGACATCATAAAAGTATGTCAAAGCAGACAAAAAATGGGGGAATAAGTCTTGGAGACTATGAGATGCTAAGACATGGTGGATTGAAATCTGCATCAAAGCTGTGGTGCAAGAGCTTGATTTTAGTATCATGCCAACATAAACTTATTTTGATTCAAGGAAGAAAAACTCATCTTAAGAGAATGGTTTTCCCCTTATTCATCATTTATCCCCCAAATCTGACTTCTCATAGAGGAGTTCCCCAGAAAGTGTTATCGCATGGCCATTGAAGTTTAGTATACTAATTAGTACATTGTATTCAACGTACTAATGGACTACAGCATTCTAAGACATTACAAAGGAAAGAACACTCAGTAAAAAAATTAAAATACTCTCATGCATACAACAAGGCTACCGCTGTCGCGTTCAGGTGATGCCAACAGGTATGCCATTAGCATCCCCTACGAAAGGTGGTTTGCATCTTGAGTGGTCCGCTTCCAATATGCCTCTCTGCAAAGTGCGTTGGAAAAGAAGCCAAGTTCTTAGACGTCAGCCATTTGTATGCAGAGAGCTGAATAAAACACCTGGAACCTGGCGTCAACACAGCCCAGCCCTGGCTGTTGCTGTCATCTCAGGACTGAACCCGCAAATGGAGGCTTTCTCTGTGTGTGTCTCTTGCTCTTTCCCCGTAAATATGTCTTTCAAATAAATTAATCTTCAAAATACACCCACACATGTTGAAAGTAAATATATCCATATAATTTCTATCCAAGGAGATAAATATTCCTCATCACTACGTAAGTAGATCTATCATTTTAATATGTTACTCTATTCTAAGCTATGAAAGAAATCCTAATGTATTCATACTATCAACTTTATGCAGACTAAATTCAGTTCAGTAAGCAGAAACAGTAGAAATCATTAACAGAAAGCTTTTTTGGCTTTTTTCTTAAACCTGGTAACTGAAGAAACCGTTTCCAAAAATTATAAGGATGTTTTTGAAAATATTTAGAGCAGAAGTAAATACATAACACAATTTCTGAATAGCTATACTGAGTTTTTGTGTAATTGCTCAGAATTAGAGTTACGTAATATAAATTAGGTAAGCTCATTTTATTTGAGAACATGGAAACAAAGCAAAACCAAAAAGGCCAACATGGAACAGCGTATTTTTTTTTGACAGGGACATTCTTTATTTTGATGGCTGACCCACAGCCCTCACAGAAGGTAATTGTAAAAATCAAAGAATCAAAAAACTAGAAAATGAAACAAGAAAATACGTTATATTAGTGAAATCAACATTCTGAGTGTTGTTATGGATTGTGTCTATACTTTTGAGGAATAAAAGTTTTTTTCCTTGCTACTCGTTGAAATTTCTGTTTATTTGGAAGATTAAGCTTGTGAATATAAAGTAAATTGAAAGTGCACCATTCTAGAAATTAAAAGAAAAATAAGAAAGGAAGGAGGAAGGGTAATAGGATTGAGGGAAGGAGAGTAAGGTAGAGTATCATGCTTTTTGCACGATTTAAGTAAAAAACATGGAGTTTTTCCCCTTTATGCTAGTGGAAAATAATGATGGTCTTCCTGAATGAGGGTACTTTGAGGTTTAAGGAGGTTACTAGGCGGAAGCTAATCTGCCCAAATCCCCAAGAATCTGTGAGCCTCCGCAGTCACTGGCAGGATAGTCGTTAGGTTGATGGCAGCATACTCCTTCTCTACTTCATCACGTTATTCCTTGAGATCCACAGATGGTGATAATAGATCTAGACTGAGCAGAACAACTTGGTTGAGGATATATATTTTTTTCTTATGGGTAGTCAGATTTTACAGAGATAAGGAGAGACAGAGAAAGATCTTCCATCTGCTGTTTCACTCTTCAAGTGACTGCAATGGCCAGAGCTGAGCCAATCCCAATCCAGGAGTCAGGAGCTTCTTCCTGGTCTCCAATGGGGGTGTAGGATCCCAAAGCTTTTGACTATCCTCTACTGCTTTCCCTGGGCACCAGCAGGGAGCTGGATGGGAAGTAGAGCAGCTAGGATTAAGAACAGGCACTCATATGGGATGCAAGTGCATGCAAGGTGAGAACTTTAGCCACTAGGCTACCTTGACAGGGCCTTTGGTTTAATTTTTTAAGAAATATTTAGTTCTTATTAGAAAGAGAGTTAACAGAGAGAGAAATAGAGTTTCCATCTGCTGTTTGACTCCACAAATTGGGCCAATGGCTAGAACTAAGCTGATTTGAAAACAGCAGGCAAGTGCTTCTTCCAGGTCTCCCACATTGAGTGCAGGGAACCAAGGCTTTGAGCCATTTTTCATTGCATTTCTAGGCCACAAGCATAGAGCGGGATCAGAAGTGGAACATCCAGGACAAACCTGGAACTACATGGGATACTAACGCTTGCAAGTGGAGGATTATCTGGTTGAACCATCATGCTATCATGTTTTTTGTAAAAGAATTTGAGATAAAGAATAAGACCATGTGCACACTGGGGCATGAGTAAGCAGGAAGTAGGCCATCTAGATGGTCTGCTTGAAATGACTGTACAAAGTCATCTGATCAGTGTGATGGCCAAGAGAGCTTTAGTGACTCTGGGAGCTATAAGAAAGTGGTAATTACTTCCTGCCGCAGACCTGGAATTTCTCTGTCCATGCCTCAAATTATATTTAATGAATCTCCTCAAGAAAATACTACTACTATATTATATCATATATTATGTATCATATGATAATATTATATGTATATATGTGTGTGTGTGTGTATCATTAGAGAAGCAAATGGCTTCATGAGTCTGGGGATTAGAATCTTGGGGCACCAACCATATCCATGGCTCTATGAGTGAATCACACACAGACAAAAGACTGTCATCATCTGATATTATATAGAATTTGTATTCAAGGCACTCCTTGGGGGCTTGGTCTCAGCTTGTGGAAAGAGAGAAGAAAATGTATTCATTCTAGTTAAGGTTGCAATTCTGGTTATTGGATTGGGATTGACTAAGTAATAGATAAAACTCCGTCTAAGTGGTCCTTTGCTGAAAAATTTTAAGTTTGGCTATATAACAGCATGCCATTTCAAATACCCTTGTCTTGGGTATTTGCACCCTTAGAGACTTTACTAGTGTGATACAATTTGCTGCAAAGCATATTCTTTGCAAGTTACGTGCAAATGAAATGATTGCCTACTGTTTTACTCTAGAACACAATATCTGAAAATTTAATATCAGAGTAATCACTCTGTATCTTCTTAATTTGTTTTCTCTCCACAGTTTTATCAGTCTGCAGCTCATTTCTATGTCTCGAGCGAATTGGCAGAAGTAATAACTAATGGCTTTGCAATGACATAATCTCATTCTTAAATCGTCAAGCTGTTTTTGAAAGTAAAATTTCAGAGTAACCGAAAATCATTTTCCCTCCCTTGGTCTGCCATCACAAGTGATAGACTGATTATATGATCATACTAGTATTAAATTACACATGCATTCAATTAAAGTTTACATGTAGGAGATCCCAGTTGATAGAGCTGTAAAAATCTACCTAAAAGCCAAAGTTCTGCCACCCCAGGAAATTTCCACACGCATTAGAAACAAAAAGAAAGCATTTTCATTAGTGAATAAGCACTCAACAAGAATGTGAAGTGCATCGTCGGTGAGATAGAAATATTTTCCGTTTAATCAAACCAAACTCATCTATGTCACAAACCCACTCTCTACATGAACAGTCTTGAGTCCTTGCGTACAGGACTGTGACAGCACCATTTGTTCCATATCCCGAATCCTTAATCAGTTTATTCTGAAGTCAAGCTCGCAGCATAGCCACTTGTGTTGTTTGAAAGGAAAGACAACCCTTTCCTGTTTTTCTATGCACAGCTAGTATTACAATCCGAAGTGCTGAGTGAGCCCCTGTTCTGAGTGAAGGGTTCTATATTACTTGATTGCGTTCTCAAGTAATGGTAACTATTTTCAATGGAAAACCTTGTTAGATTGCTTATTTAGCCTTTTAAAAGACTCTCATACATTTTAAGAATTAAAGTGCCTAATACATTTGCATTAATACGTGATTTAAGGAGAAGGCAGGAAGGGGAAACCTCTTTTTTAAAGAAGAAGGACGGTTTTTAATCCATCCTTCAAGCTACTTAAAAGCTACAGTCACTTCTAAGCGTGTTAAATTTCTGTTTGCCTGGTTTGTTTTATTCTTAGTTTCAAGATTTATTTGTTTTCTCTTATTCAAAAGGTACAGTGAGAAAGAAGGGCCTTCCATGTACTTATTCACTCTCCAAATGGATTCAACAGCTGGGTCTGGGCCAGGCAGAAATCATGATCTAAGGACACGATCCATGTTCCTCCTGGATGGCCAGGGATCCCATATTTGGGCCATCTTCCACTGCCTTACTGCCAGGAATGCCATCAGGAAGCTGGCTAGGATGTGGGCAACTCGGACTCAATCCCATACACCAAGAGAGAGTACCAGCCTCATACAAGGTTGTCTTAACCAGTGGAACTAGGACACCAGTCCCTTTTTGCTTATTTTAAAAATAACTCCAAAGGCAGAGCAGACAGAGGCAGACACCAAAGAGAACAAATGGATGGGCGGTGGAGCAGGCATACATTTACAATTGAGTGGGAAAATTTATTTTAGGCAAGGGCAGTTTTATAACACCATTCTCACATCATATATGATTAACAACTTAAACATGAACCTGCCATAAATGTATTAAATTTTGAGTCCCCCGTATTGGTGACTTGGCAGTGCCAGACCCAGTAATTCCACAGACCCCACAAGTTTACAGGCTTGACATTCTCCACACCTGGTGAATAAAAATGGGTTAAATTGATGAATTCTCAGAGAAGCAGGAATAAGTAGCCAAAGGATGGTGAACGACAAATCAGGACAGAATCACAAGGAACTATCTTAAAGCTCAAACATCGTGACAGTGTCCTCGGCTTGACGTTTGCCAGACTGTACCAAGAGCTGGTAACGTTTGTTCAGTGACGAGGGTACAGAAGAAATACGCTGCCCCCTGGGTGACTGGAGCACAGTGGGATACTATTCAAGGCTTCTTTCCAATGCCAAGATATATTATCTGTTTACATGTCTTAGACACAAGAAATGTGCCCATATTTCTAGATGTATCGTCAGAGAAACAGTAGAGATGTTAAAGCAACACTCTATTATTTGTATTTCGGTTTCAAGCTTCCCCATCTGAGACAACCTGGTAGAATACAGCTTGTTTACAAGATTCGTTAGGCTGACTGCTTTAAAAGTCAAGGTGTACAGCTAGCAAGAAAGGGCATTATCAACATTTATTACAGCAGGTTATGTAAGTTGCTTTTACAATTCAGGAAAATGTTGAGGACGAGGAGAAAGCAGTAATGGGTAAACAGAAAGACAGAAAACAGAGCAATAACAAAGATTGTGCTAGAATGAAAGAAAAGCACGGAGATGGAAAAAGACCGTGTTCAGGAGGCCGTGAAACTCATACAGAATAACGGGCCTGAAGAATTATAGGGGAGAACAGAGCAGATGGAAAACACCTTTAGAATTATAATAATAAAAAAAAAGGTATCAAACATTCTCAGAGAAACCACGTTCAGACATTACTTCAACGGAGGGAGGAGAGATTTACGGAACAACCGAAAGACAGATGACCAAGTTCTGGAAGATGTTGGTCCTAACATTGGAACGTGTCCAGTCACTCATACTATGACTGGAGAAAAGCTTTGATCAATATGTTTGAATGCGAGATAGACTGTTGTGATACTGGGTTACTAGACTATTGTTATGGGCACGTTGTTTTAATTGGTCAAGTAAAAAAAGTGTTCCTGGTGGAAGCAGTTTTAAGTGTACCTGGTAGTTATGCATGATCCGTAATAACTTTTGTATTCTGAATTTGTGAAACTTTTTTTTCCCTGCTGTTGAAAATCACTGTGCTGATATGGTCATAGCATGTCTCGTAGGCTTAGATTTACATTCCTGCCGCTGCACATTCGGGCTGCGTTGTGCACTGTGGAGTCCCTTTCAGTTACTTCTTTTAATTTGTTAAAGGGAGAAAATTGTATTTTCTGGATTTGTTATGAGGAGTAAGTGAAACCAATCTATAAAAACACTTAGCACAACACTTGGGCCTATTAGCACCACACAGCCAATGGTTGGCAATATAATTATACTATGCAGACTGTGTATTGCATCTGTCAATATGTGATTTCAAAATCTGTTTTTTCAGACACTGTTGTATACTTTTCATTTGCAACTGTGACTGCCTATTTCGCAGAAATTCCTAATGACACATGAAATGGGATTATCGTGCAGAACTCCAACAATATCTGCACATCAATTCTTATTCTTGTTTGAACGGTTTGCCCTTTTATAAACTATAAAAAATTGTTTCCATGATTTTATTTCATTTTTTTTCAGAGATGAATCAGCTATGTATTTTCAAAAATGAATTTACAATTTTGCATGGAAAATTCTTAGACAAAGGAAAAAAAATCATTCGGTCAGCATGGTGGTGTAGTTGGCTATTCCTCTGCCTGGAGTGTTGACATCCTTTCTGGGTACCAGTTCATGTCTTGGTTGCTCCACTTCGGATCCAAGTCTCCACTTGCAGTCTGGGAAAGCAATAAAGAATGACTTAAATCTTCGGGATTCTGCACCCATGTAGGAGACCTCTTTCTGTGTCCGTCTTTTCTCTCAGTAAACTCTGCCTTTCAAGCAAAAATAAATGAATCTTTCAAAAACTAAAAATGCTACATTAAAAAAAAATCCATTGGCATTTAGAATAACGTTGAAAACACCAAATATGTTCCCTAACTTGCTCTTTGTCATATCATTATAGGATGGTGGATAACATCTTACTCTGCCATTGCCTAAAACAATTTATAAGTTATCCTTGATATTAATAGATCAGCAAATTTTCCTAGGTCCAGCTTCAAAATTCCCCCAGTTCCTGTTGCGCATCTCTGCGGCTCGAATACCTTGTCAGGAAGATGCCATGATATGCCAGGTGCAGCTTATTATTATTTTTTCAATGATACACGATCTTCCATTTGTCCTTTTTATATAAAATGGGTGATTCACAATTTTTAATTTTTTTCTTTGACAAGCAGATTTGAAGAGGAGAGAGAGAGAGCACCCATCATCTTGTTCATACCCTTCATGGCGTCAACGGCAGGGCTAGCTTGAACTAAAGGCATGAACTAGAAGCTTCTTCTGGTTCTCTTGCATAGATTCTGGGGCCCAATGATTCAATTATTATCCGCTGGTTTTCCAGGCAGGTAGGAAGCTGGATCAGAAGTGCAGCAGCCGGGACAAAAACTGGTGGTACTCATAGGATGTGCCCATACTGCGGGCACCGGATTACCCCACCATGCCACTTCACTCGCCCTGGGATGATAACTGGTAAATGAAAGATTGTCATCCATTTGTTAACAACAATACTGTGTTCCCTTTTGTATTTTTCTCAAAGTAAGAATGCCAGGAATGGCTTAGGCGTGATTAGATTTCTGTCCAACACCATGCCATCTGATCCTGCTGATTCTTAAATTCCACTACCATTGTTTCACACCGTTCACTAACTTCATTCAAAAGCTAGGTGTGGACACTTTGGCCAACTGGACTTGCAACTTGCATTCTTCCTGCCTGAAACCCTTCTTCCATTTGCTGGTTTTCTTTTTACTTCAAACATATTTAAGATGTGCCACATTCTGAGTGCAGCTTCTCAAAATATCGTAAGGCAATCACAGCGCAGTGGTTATGTCCACATTGCCTAATTTTATTTCCGGTTGCATCTCTTCAAAATGCTTAGCATTCTGACTGTGACTATTCCTGTGTGTGCACGCCTTCCAGGAGAGTTTAAGTTTCATGAGGATGCAGATTTTGTTCCAGTTTATATGGGTGTGAATGTATACATATGGCTGTATATGCTTACACATACATATGTATGTGTGTACACTGAGAGAATTCACCTCATTGTTGACCATCAACAAAATACTTCAAGCTAATTATTCATATAGAACTAGTTTTAGTTTTCTAAATGCTTCAGCGAAACACATTTTCTTAACCCTGAGGGTAGCAACAGCATTTTCATTCAAGCCATTTCAATTCAATCTGAACTAAAGCATTTGAAGTTTTGGGTTATTTTCCCCACGCAATTAATTGAACAACTTAAAACAAAAATGAAGAGGTAAAATGCAAGGAAATGAAGTACAGAATGATTGCAGACCTAGTTAACTCTAAGCTACCCAGGTTGATAAAGCAACTGGATTTACTAACCAAGCTCAGTGAAGAGGGATTCATGTCTGTGTGTGTTTCATCTTATGTGTTATATAGAGAGGATACACGATACATTATGTAATATACAACACAAATGTAATATATGATTATGGATAATGCTCTATAAGTTACGTGTGTGTGTGTGTATCAGGGGATGGCGGCCCTTCTCTCCCTATTTCTCTTTCTGTGTAAAACCTACCTTTCAAATAAAAGCAAATAAATCTTAAAAAAAAAATTGCTTTCTCTTGTTTTAACAATCTGCTACAGCTCAAAGAGAATAAGTACATTACATGTAGATTTAAGAAGCTAAAGCTGTGGCCTGAGCTGATGAAGACTTTGTTTTAGATTTAGTCAAGAACCCCAGCAATACTTCTGAAGTGAACCATGCCTCAACAATTTCTTCTCCCAGATAATGTGTGTGTGTGTGTGTGTGTGTGTGTGTGTGTGTGTGCGTTTTCAGTAACAGTGACATGAAGAAATCTGTCTGTGTACCTGGTCATTGGTCCACATGGCTGCAGATGTCAGCAGACCTAAGGGCTTGATTTCCTTGTGGTGCCACAGATGAACAACCCTCAAGTGCAAGTTGCCAAGAGGAAGTCTTCATTAATTGTGACAAGCAAAGGAGACAGTAGGAAGGTATTGTTAGCTAATTAAACTGCTTCCTTTAGACACAATTGATCACTTTTTTTTTCAGGAGGGACCAGGGTACAGAAAAGGGTGATTGGGTGGGTCTTTCCTGTTTAAGCCTCTTTACCTTCATATACACCCTTTTAAAAAATCTGAGGCAATGTAAGTCAGGAGCCAGATGTTACTCCTAGTTCCCCTAGGTGGATGCAATGGCCCAAGGACTTGAGACATCCTCTACTGCTTTCCCAGGTTATAAGAAGAGAACTGGCTCAGAAGTGGAGTAGCTGGGACTAGAGCCAGTGCCCAATGGGATGCCAGGGACACAAGACAGAAAGACCTTGTTGAGCCACTGTGCCAACTCAGATTGATCTTTTGCATTTTTCCTTGTCTGTTGTAGTCCCGTCCCCTCCGAGACAAGAGCTACAAGATAAGCTTTCCTAGAACATCATCTGAAAAACGCATCCAAGGAAATAAACTGATTTAAAACCTTTGTCCCATGTTTAGGTTGCTTTTATCCCATATTCTCTCTCTTACTAAATCTTACACATAAACAAAATATTTATCTTCCAAAAGGCATTGGAGGAAAAAGAGCTTGTCTTCTTGCAGATAGCTCCACAGATGACAGAAGAAGGCTGTCTTCAAAGTGAATATTAGGACACAATAAGATATGAACATTCTTCTTTCCAGTGAGCAACACTGGTAGATTTTTATTTGGCTAACACAATCTCTATGACTTAGATTTTTTTTTTTAGTGAGTCGCTGCTTATTTTTAATTAATAGCAGTAGAAAAGCACTAAGGTTATAAGAAGCAATATCAAGATTAAACGACCTTCATCTATTTTCCTTGCGTTCTTTAATTACCTCGTCTCTCTTCACTGATCTATTTTTATTTCATAGCATGCCATTTGATCGTTCAGCTAACCTCTTATTTCATATTTCCTGCTCTAGGGGAAGTAGCAGTGTTCCTCAAAGCAGACTGAGCAATGGCATTTGGAAAACATGAAAGTCCAGCAAACAATTAAAGGCAGTGAAAAGACAAAGACTCGCTTGGTGATGCTTACCAACTCCAATCAAAATATATTTCCAATGCGAAGATACTGTCAGCTAATTTCAGTTGCATCACAAACACAGAATCCATCTTAACGCATGACACATCGTGAGAGCCAGGCAACTTTGTTTAAATAACGACATCCACATTTATATGTTGCTATTCCATCTGCCTTCTGGTTTCTTTAGTTTTATCCAGAGCTCTTTCATATTCAGTAAGTAATAAGTTAACCTGCTGTTTGCAAACTCTAGACAAGTTCAGTTCTAGCTCATTCTAATTATTCAGTAACTTTATAGCTAGCTGTTAAATTTTTTTTTCCAATATGACTCAGCTCACAGAACCTGGCCTCCAAAGTACTTCACTGCACTTGGCAAACATGAGGTTCAATATTTTACTCTCCTCATGTCAACGCAGTATTACATAAATTATTCAAAACTGCAACACTTTGATTAATAAGATCATTAATGGTTTTTGAAATTAAATACAGCCTTGATTAGAAAAAATAAATCATCTCCTGTCACAGGATGAAGAGCGGCGTTTACACCACGTGAGGGTGTGTTCCATCAAGCCCCTGCATTTTAGATGTCGACAATGCTTTGGGTCTGTCTGTCTTTACGCTTCAACATGCAGTCTGTTATCTTAAGTGCTATATAAGTAAGGAGGAAATAAAGAAATTTGAAATAAAGCATGCCATCAGAAACAAAAATAAATGATTTAAACTTACAGCAGATATTGTTCAATTGTAAAACTAGATTAAATCATGAGCTCTTGTGCAAAAGACAAAAAATAGTTTTGTTTATTTTTTTTATTAGATGTACAATTCAGATTTACAGAGAGAAGGAGAGACAGAGAAAGTTCTTCTGTTCGCTTCTTCACTCCCCAAATGGCTGCAACAGTGGAAGCTGAGCTGATCCGAAGCCAGGAGCTTCTTCTGTGTTTCCCACACGAGTACAGGTTCCCAAGTCTTTGGACAGTACCCAGCTGCTTTCCCAAGCCACAAAGACCTGGATGTAAAGTGGAGCAGCTAGGACAGGAACAGGCGCCCATATAGAACTCTGGGGCATGCAGGCGAGGATTTAGTCCATTAATAACCGCCACCCCCCCTTTCTTCTTTTGACATTGCTTCAACAACAACAAAAAACGTTAGACAAAAATATGTTTTCTGTTTGTATGGCCAGTTCTCCTTATACCCAGTTGTATTGTAGTTCCTTTCTGTGGGGCTGACACACACGGTTGCTTGGGGATTCACTCCATTTTGGCTTGGGCATTTTTCCTTGCCCTTGTGAAACACAAGTTAGCACGCGGACCATGCCTGGAGGAGCCAGAGCGAAGGAAATGAACTTGGTGTCATTTTCCTGATATATGTTTCTTATGGTAGGCAATTTGTATTACAGGTGATACAGGCTTACTAAGTTAGCATTGGGATGAATTTTCCATTTAATATGACAAATATAGAGTGCTTAGACAATGTGATAAAGATAAATCTTTGAATAATGGTTATGAGACTGGGTTTTCGATGAGGAACATACTTTTAGCCAAAGCAAAATTGAAACATGAAAATCACCACAGTTCAGTGGGGAGCAATGTTTTTCACATTTAGATATGCACTCCAAACAACAGACGCTTATTAGAAATGTAAACGCAATTGTCAACCAAATATTCATGAAACTCTCAAGACAAAATTGGATGAAATTAATCATGAATTACCTGCTTGTCCACACTGGAAAACTTGCTCCATCTTTTTAATTGTTGGATTATTACAATTTTGTAAGTGAAAGGTGAGTGAGACACCAAACTTGATGGAGTTACATTTTTAGGGGGGTTTATTTAACCACTTATATTTCAGCACAATGAATGTCGAGATTCTTTGTCCTTCCATTGTCCCTTCCTTAGAAACGCTCAGACTGGGCTCCGGTGCCATGACCTAGCGGCTGACGTCCTTGCTTTGCATGCGCCGGGATCCTGTATGGACCTGAGGTCTTGTGGCTGAATGAGACCTGTGGCTCATCGCTGCTGTTCGGCCTCACCAGATCACCAGCGTGTGTATTGAACCACCTATTGTTAGTATAAAGAAAGAACAGAATTAAACTTTTAAAGTATGGTGTCTGCCATTGTGCATCACATCTGTACAAGTCCTAATATCACAATCAAATCAAATTTGTGTAATGGTTTATATCTATTATTCTGAAAGTCATTAGTCACAAAGAGAGAGAGAGAGAGAGAGCCTCCTTTTCACTGGTTCAATCCCTCGCTCATCCCCACATCCAGTGGTGAGATGGACCAGGCCACAGCCAGAAGTTAGGGATGTCATGCATCCCTCCCACATGGGTGGCACAGACCCAAGCATGTGGACCACGTTGCACTGGAGTTGGATATGATTAGAGCAGCTGGAACTCAAACTCACCACCCTCGGACACTCCAGCATCACAGGCACCAGCTCGATTCAGCAGATCACGATGTTGACCTCTATTCAAATCATCTTTATACAATATGTCCATTTTAATGGACTTCATCTCCCAACATACACTTTAAAAATAATTTTAAAAAAAACCTAGAAAACAACTTATTTTTAGGTCGTTAATTTTGGCCTGGTGGGACTATAGAACCAAACGTCTATTCATTTAACGGAACAAGAAACTCCAAGGATTTTCTAATAAACAATTATTTCAAGAAGTCATATTGAGGAGCAGATATACATGTTTTAATATCATGCATCCCGATTATTTAGCAGAAGTGACATCCACATGTTATTTTTTAAAATTTTATTTTTATTAAAAACGTGGAAAACAATTTCGATAGCAGGATTGCATGCCGGTGGAAAAAAGAATTGGTCAGATGAATAAAGACCCTAGTAATTTGGGCCTGAATGGACTGAGGATCAACGGGAGGCCTTTATGTTAAAGGCCATGGCAGATGGTCCGTTTTTGCCATTTTTGTCTAGCGTGATCAAATGAGATTGTCGGAGCTAAAAATCAGGCATCCATTTTAGCACCAGCATTTCTGGATCTTATCTCTTCTGTGGTACATAAAAATAAATGCATCCTGTTACAGACCAGTGCTTTAATGTGGAAATAGCTATTACAATTGAAACATTGTCTCATTACTGTTCATTATAGCATGCTTTTCATGATTAGTTTACTTATTCTTTATGTAGCTGCCACTGTACATAAACAACGGGTTATTAGCAGGGAGACAGTGACCGTATCTGATATGCAACCTGAAGAATTGTCCTAGAAGTGTTCAGATATATGAATATTATAACATGACGTGGTACAGAAGCACACCTACGGAGGGGAGGAGTTCATTTTCAAAAAGGCAAGGATAATTTCTATTCAGCAAGAAAGAAATATATTGTGAATAAATTAAAATTTGTTTCAGTGGCAGCTACATAAAGAATAAGTAATTCTGTTTCAAAGGAAGGAAAGAACGTTTGCTTCTGAAACTATCACAGCACTATTGCTTTTTGGACACAGAGAATTTGAAAGAATCCAGGAACTAATTTGGTTTGTTCCTTGGACAATCTTCTGTTTTAACTTTCTTGATCACCCAGCTCTTAGATCAAAAAAATCAAATAATAATCATAAGCACATTCTTCCACCTCACTCAACACCGTGTTGTCCCCAGCCACCATCAATTCGACTCAAGTTTGATTCTGGAACTAGTAGATGATTTTTTTTAAAGCCATTCTCCCCCATCGCCATTTTTTTTAAATTTTAATTTTTTCTTTTTTTTTCTTTATTTGAATTAATCCCAAAACTCCTTCTAGTTCTTTATGATTTTAACTTCTCATACTCCAGCAACTGAACACACTTGGCCCTCTAATTCTACATAATATAAGACAGCAATTGGTTCTCAAACTTCAAGTGCACTGCACATGCATGCAGAGGTTCTCAGAATCGGAGAAGTTATTACATCTTCTTTATCTATGTAGTAAAGAAGGAAGGAAAACATGTGATGCAATTTGCATGCAGATGTGTTTTGTTCTAAGTGTCTTTGTTTTGTGGAAAAGATCCTTGGGCCTCTTGTCCTTGTCACTGCTTTTACAAGGCACGGCATTGCACATGCTACAAGCATTTAATAAGCACATCATCTGGGTCCAGGGTTGAGGCAAAATGCGTTTGGCTGTGCTTGGGTTCCTGGCTTTCCATAAGGGTGTGTGTTGGAGTCCCAGCTTTTCCATGTTCAAAACAGCTGCCTGCTGACATGTCTGTGAAAGTGATGGAGAATGCCCCGAGTACCTGGGCTCCTGAACTCATGTGGGAGAACCAGATGGAGTTTCAGTCCTGTGCCTTTGGTCTGGGTCAGCCCCAGTCATCGTGTCTGTTTGGGAAGTGAATCAGCAGAAGTATTTCCCTGTCTCATCTCTCGCCTTACTGTAACTCCTTTTCCGAATGAATGAATAAGTAAATAAGTAAAGAAATAACAAATAAATCTATACATAATTACTAATATAGTAAATTGTATTGTTCCTCCTCTCTTTAAGCATTAATAAATAAGTATATGTCTGATTAACACTATAGTAAGTGGTATTGTAAATATTTCAGTGTCATTTGCAGGTATAGCGAGCTGCTAAAGAATGAGACATTTTCAGTTTTGAAGAGGATTCAATTTTCAGACCTTATTGCAAAGCAATCGTCACTTCCATCAGAATCATTCAAGATGTTTGCTACAAGTTGGGTTTCCAGTGTCACTCAGATCCACAGACCAATCTTTGGTTGAATTGCATTATCCCTTCAGTTAGATCTATTATTCTACCTTACCTGTCTAGATTATTTTTACCAAGTGGCAATTTGCTCAGGTAGTTATTACAAACTGCCACACATGTGGTCAAATTCTGAAAATAAACATAGAATTAGATGCTATGCGTAAAGTTCATTAAATGTTTTGATCACTTAAAAACCCTTCAGAACAGATGTATCCACATGATTGCTATAAATATGGTGGTACATATATTCTTAAGATATTAAATCATGTTTAATCCTAAGAAATATTAGCAGGAGTTTGGTTGAAATACCACGGAAGACTTTGGCTTTTGTAATGTGTAGGTCAACCAAGTGTTATAACCATGAGTCTTTTTTTTTTACATTTTTTTTTAATTTACCATTTTGACTTGATTTTAAGTACAATTATTGCCAGGAAAATATGATACTTGCACATCTGCCAAAGTCTATAAAATGCATATCCACTAGACTAAAATATTAAATTTCCTTTTGTAAATCTGGAATGTGATCTCAACATTCCTCAAAAATTGCCCTGATATTCCGGAGCCAAAAGAGAAATATCAGACAGGAGTTCTCAGGGCATTTGAAGAATCATGAAATGAGAAATCTTCCTTTCGCTGGTATTAGCGACAAAATGGGAAAAACAGCTTCTGTAGGGAAGATAGGCAGAAACCATGGCTCTGTCCTTCCCAGTGCTCAGGCTTTGCTAAGTAGTCTCAACACATCCAAGCCTCCTGTTTACTCATTTTCCCAACTGAAAGAGGGAAAGCCTTTACGATATATTGGAAGTATCAAAAGAATAATATATTTGTAACATTTCCCACAGCATTTTAGGCCAAGGATGGAAGATCAGAAATCACCCTTCCTGTTCTGCCATTTTGTCAAGCTGTGTCCAAGGTTAAGGTGTGACACCTGAATTCTTGAGGCATAGGTGGTCCACTGACGTTACCTGCAGAACGATTCGGATGAATGACTATAGCAGGCATCAGTTACCTCCACGTACGCAGGTGTGTGAGTATTAAACTGCATAGACTCTTAGAAGCATTGTTCTGAATGCGTAAGTGCGAGTGGCCTTTTTGCAGTACATCAGGAAACAGTTATTTCAAAGTATTCGCTGGCTGTGAGTGACCTCTGGTGTCACATAAACTCTACTTGTCTGTCAGGCTTTGCCTGTGTCGGCAGCATCTTTGTAAGACTTTTTTTTTTTTTTTGCTCTAGCAACAAAAATAAATCTGTTTTTTGCATATTAAGGGGATGTTAGCAGCATCCACTTAGCATCAGATCATAAATGATTATATTAATGGAATTGTACATATTCTTCATTTTTATTTGCCAAACTAATTATGAATGAATATTACAGGGAGACCCTTAGTTAATAGAATCTGTGTGGAACCTGTTGGTGCTGCTTTTTTGCATTTTTTTTCATTCTGTGGATGACGTCAACGCTACAAATGAAGAACAGCTGGAAGAAACAAAGCGTAGGGTGTTGCACAGTCGTAGAGTCCAGCTGCTCGGACTCACAGGGGTTAAACCAAAGAAACTGATGCCAGTATTCAGTTTATACTAAGTCAAGTGTAATCATGGCTTTGTAAACGACTGAAAGGGATGGAAATCCCCGAGATCATCTTAATAATAAGGAATCATTTAAGTAAATGCATGCAAACCTGCATGTATCTTTACATGCTAAATCCTTACACAGGAAAGAAAGTGTGACTGTTGCTGAAAACAGAGTGCAGGTGGCTACCAGGGAAAGTGGTCACTTTGATATCCTCATGGCAGGGCTACAATCAGGTAAGAAGCATCAGTAAATATTAGCCCCGAAAATTTTGTTGTATAAGCCGGAAGAGAGTTGTATAGTCGTAAAGTTTCTGCTCCAGGTCTGTGCATCTGTTGCCAGGCTAAAGCAACAGGTGCTTATACAATGAAAATGACACTTGGAGAAAGTAACCAAAGATACTTTATCAGAAAGTGACATGCGGATTTCATGCATCTTCACATATGACACTCTGAGAACACATTATCAATGGCCTCTTCCAGCCGGACACCCAAAACTCCGTCTTTTCATTGGTAAACACAGATAATTACAAAATGGTGACTTTTCCATGAAATTTAAAAGGGGAAATATCACTTCAAAATATGAATGCCATTACACACAAAGGCTGTGAGATACTCCAAGTGAAAAAAAAAATCCAAATATATGAGATAATTGCTTATAAACCTTGATCCTAGTTGTGATATTGTCTGAAAAAGAAGAATAAACTCTACGAAGAGCATTTTTGGGTCATATGCAAGGTAGGATGATAAATGGAAAAACAAATTAATATTTTATAAGCATTGCATTATTATTAAATTAAACAATATTAAATTAATAATATTAAATTTTATGAGGTTTAAAATTTCATCTGGTTAAACAAAAGAAATGTTGGTATTTTTAAGGAATACATACTGAAAGATTCGAAATTAAAACCAAACGATATATTTGAATTACTTTCACACATTCAGAAAAAATTGTGTGTATAAATGTATAAACAGAGGGGAAAAAAAACAAATTGGTTAATGTGCTAGGAATATGTGAATAAGAATAAAGGGCGTGTGCATTTTATTTGTGCTGACTTTATTTTTACAATGTTGTACATGGAAATTATTTCAGACATAGAGTTTGAAAAATAAGAATGATATGTCAAGTGGTAGCACATCATTTCCATCAAAATAAAGCAGCATGGAGCTAGTTCCGTCTTCTGCATTAAAAGTTTGTTGGTGTGTGTGTGTGTGACTATTGTTTTGTATGTGTGTTGTTTACTGATACTCACCTTTTTATCTAATACAAATAATGAAAAGCATGGAAATGGAGGAAAGTGTTCCCTTAGTCCGTGGATTAGCTACCTTGCTTTTCTCACAGTATATTGCCCTTCCCCATTGTCATGCTATTTATTGGCCAGTCAACAATGGCTGCTTTTTATGGACAATAAAATGCATATGAGTTCTACTTTTACTCTTTATGGAAAAGCAGTAGCTAAGGTCAGTGACCACATCTCATAAATTTTCTCAGTATTTTTACTGAGATTTTCTAAAAGTCATGGTTCAAAAATACTTACAGCTTGAAAGCAAGGTGCCTTGGGCATTCTTCCTGTGTCTTTAATATGCATGGAGCTGTTTGGGACATGTATATTTAAAATTATTTATTACTCGTGTGCCAGCTTGTTCAAGCAACCAAAGCACCAACTAAGCTGTTTCATGCTTCTCCTCAGTGGAAAGCTGCATTAGCCACTGGACTTTCTATGTTCTGCAGCATCCTGCTGATGCAATTACAAAAAGCAGCCATGGTGCCTAAAGTAATTGGACACCTAATACAGACCTGTGGGATCTGCATTTTTAAAAAGATTTGTTTATTATTTTTATTAGAAAGTCAGATTTATATAAAGACAGGAGAGACAGAAAGATTTTCTGTCTGCTGGTTCACTGCACAAGGGGCTACAATTGCAGAAGCTGAGCTAGTACAAAGCCAAGAACAAGGATCTTCTTCCAGTCTTCTGAGTCTTCCACATGGGGGCAAGGTGCCAAGGCTTTGGGCCATCTTTCACTGCTTTCCCAGGTCACAAGCAGGGAGCTGGAAGGGACGTGCAGCAGCTGGGACACATATTGGTGTCCAAATGCGAGGATGGTGTTGCCATCCCCTCTAAGCCACAGTGCCATCCCCCGATATTTTCTTTTTAAAAGTGAGAATTTAAACACAGGAGACCAAAAATAGCCAAATTATCCCGAAGACTAAAAATCAAACTGGAGGAATTGCAATTCTAGACTGAAGATGTACTACAGAGCAATGGTCATCAAAACAGTCTAGTACTGGTACAGAAACACCAGAAGGGAACCCACACATGTATAGGTAACTAATCTTTGACAAGAAATCTGAAAACAATCCAGGGAAAAGTCCTGGTCTCTTTAACAAATGCTGTTGGGAAAATTGGATAGCAGCTTGCAGATTTAAGAAACAAGACCCACACCTGTCACATTATAAAAAAAAATCAGCTTTAACTGATAATCAGGGACCTAAATAGGATCAGGGACCTAAATCTACACCCAGAAACCATCAAACTCTTGCGAGATACAAAACACTCTCCAAGATAGAGGAACGGGGAAAAACTCTTGGAAAAGATGCCAAAAAGCAGAGGCAGTCAAAGATAAAATAAACAAATGGGACTATATCAAACTAAAAAACTTTTGTACAGCAAGGGAAACAATGAACAAAGTGAAGAAGCAACAAACAGAATGGGAGAAAATACTTGCACACTACACAAGTGACAGGGGACTAATATCCAGGATTTACAAAGAGCTTAAGAAACCCAGCGACAGTTAAAAACAAACAAACAAAAAACTGTGAAAGAATGGGCGAAGCAAATGAACACATTTTCAAGAGAACAAATTCAAATGGCTAACTGACATATAAAAGATGCTCAGCCTTTCTAGGCATCAGGGAGATGCAAATGAAAACCACATTGAGGTTCCACCTAAGTCCAGTGAGGTTGGCCTACATTCAGAACTCTAGTAACAACACCTGCTGGCATGGATATGTGGAGAAAGGCACCCTCCTGCACTGCTGGTGGGAGTGTAGGCTAGTACAAGCACTATTGAAATCAGTATGGAGAGTGCTTAGAGAACCACAAATCAACCTGCCAAATGACCCAGTTATCTCGCTCTTAGGAATATATCCGTTGGAAATGAAAACTGCAGACAAGAAACGGATCTGTAATTCTATATTTACAGCAGTACAGTCTACAATAATGAAGAGACGGAAGCAATTCAGACGCCCATCCAAAGAGAAGTGGTTAAATCAGTTGTGGTACACTTACTCCATAGAATATTACTCAGCCTTTAAAAAGAATGAAATTATACCATTTGCAACTAGATGGTCCCAAATACAGACCATTATACTCAAATAAATTAGTCAATCCCAAAAGAGAACAGATACCATAGGTTCTCTCTGATATAAGGCAGTCTTCAAGCTAAGTGTAAGATCAATAAACTAACTATGCATTCCATTTTATTTTTTCTCTCAGATTCTTCCAAATGGCTATAACAGTCTTTTTAAAATGTTCAACAGATGATCCTGAAAATGAAAATCCTCTCACAGTGGTAGTATTTATAATTATGTAAATGAAACTCAAGCGAGAATTCCTGGGCCCTATCAGATTTCTCAGGATATAGGTTAGACGGTGTCACTGACACGCTTCTGAGAGAGTACGCCTAATAGCATTGATATTATTCTCTTACCTTGAACTTTGTAAAGGCAGAAAAAAAGATTAATGGAAGATGACTGAATTTGCTATGTACGCAAAATTACAAGCACCATACCTGCAGATATATTTTGCTGAGAATCGGAGCTGCGTTTGCTTTGGTTTCAAAGACAAGCTTATGCAGAATTAACCTCCTAATAGTTCCCATGTAGGAGGAATGTCTCTGTTTATTTCAATGCTGGTTGGTTTCTTTCCTCATTACCTCTCAGCTTACAGCATAGAGTCTGCATTATTTTGTCAAATTCAGGCTTCGTTATGTACGTTTCTTGTGCTCGTATAGATGGAATTATCTTTTAAAATTACAAGCTTTTATGGCTTGTATGCAGGAAGGTACATTAAAAAATTCAGAATGTATGCTTGATAACATATATTATTTAATGGAAGTTTTGACATCATAAAGAACATAAATCTCAATTTAAGCCTAAGTAGTATCCACTCTTACTCCTATGAATAAATAAAGTAATTTCTGTTTTCTGCCTTTTCATATCATGCCTTCCCGATTGAATATGAAATTTGGTACAATGTTTTATCATCAATATTTGCATTTAGTAGGGTTGCTTATATTTCTGTTATTGGAGAAAAAGAACAAAGATGGCTAATTAGTAAGTGTTCATTAGTTAAACACTGTTTAAAGTTGGAATAGTTATACATGACCCCTTTCTATTTTCTACCTGTTCCTCTGTAGATAAGGAAATTAAATTATACAAATTTTCTTACCACTGCACAAATTCCTGAAAAACATGATTTAATATAATTGGTTGAAGTACATAAGATCATAAACTATTTTAACTTATGTTAATGTCACTAAACTTATGATTGATGAGGTTTTCTTCAACACAAACTTGTAATTATTCTGAATATAAATTCAGCAGTCTGTGATATAGATCATCTCTCAGATGTGAATGTGTGAAGCAGCAGCGAAGGTAAAATGGCATTAAGATTGGCATGAGATAAATTTAGAAGTCTCCAGACACCTGACACTGCCTAAATTAAATCAATGCGTACAACTCTGGCCCTTCAGTCCAGCCTGAACGAAACAGCACACATCAAACATTGCAAACATTTGTGAACACAGCAAACTCTTGCCTTCAGAAAATAGTGGTCCGATACTTGTATGCAGACTCAATAGTAAACGTGAATACTTGTTTCTTTTGTAAAACACACAGCTGACAACCTGGTCAACATCAACCCCTGCCCCACCGGCACAACAGACTTCAAGATTTTGCTTTTTAACGGCATCATTTAACACTATTAGAAATACAATTGTTTGCTAAGGCTACAGCTGTGGCATAGTAAGTTAAGCCTCTGTCTAAGGCATCAGCATCCTATATGTGTGTTGACTCAAGTCCTGGTTGCATCATTTCCAGTCCAGTTCTCCTCAAATGCCCCTGGAACATAGTGAACAATGACCCAAGTACTTGGGAAATGCGGAAGAAGCCCCTGGCTCCTGGCTTTGGGCAGGTCTAGCTCCTGCCCTTGCAACCACCTGACAGCAAGATCTCTTTCTGTCTCTTACTTTCTCTATTGTAATTCTGCCTTTCCAAGAAAAATAAATAAATATAATGTTTTTCAACTACCAACTATGCACAACCACCATAAAGGGCAATGCTATGTCGATCACTTCTATAGTAAAAGCTATATGTGATATACACAGTTGTATTATGTATAAAACATTCACTTTGATTTAACTGAAGGGATATGTCACTGTACTGTAAATATAGCAAAATAAAATTGTGTATTTTTGCATGTCTCATGCCTTACTCTAAGTCGTTCATAAACGTATCCCATTGTATTTCTAGTATGGAGTAACTGTCCTGTTCAGTTAGGGGATGGGATATTTCATAACTACTCGTTTCTCCACTGTACCATATCCTGTACCATATCATACAAGCTGACAATTCCATCCACTGGCAAGGAAACAAAGGGAAGGCTGTACAGGTGCGCAGCAATCCGGAGGGAGCGGCCTTCTCTTTCTTTTTGCACGTCCCCAAATTCTCCCTGGTGACTCCTTTGCTTGTTAAAACCAGTACTTGTAACTGATTTATTTGTATCAGCATTTGTTTCTGGAGTACAGCCTGTCTAAATAGTACAAGAACTTATTAGTGGATGTGCAACGAAGGGTCGCTTGTCCTGTTGCAACATGGAGGAACTAACAAATATTGGGCCTGCATGGGTCTGCTTACATTAATAACCTGATCTGTGACTTAAGTTTCATAATGGTTCTAGAAGCCAAGCCAAACACCCTGACTGCACTTTTTCCTAACCAAGGCCTTTCTAAACTGCATTGATCAGGAAAAAGGAAGATAAACAGACAGAAATAGAGACAGACTTTCTATCCACCGGTTCATCCGCTAAATGACTGCAAACAGCCAGTGTGGTGACAGGCTAAATCCAGCAGCTGAGAAGGTACCTCTGCCCCCCAAATGGGCAATCCTTGACCTGTTCCCATCTGTCTCTTGGGGTGTACTGTAGCAGGAATGGAGAACAGAATCGGACTTCAAGCCTAGGCCTCTGGAGCCAGGCGAGATTTTACATTAGGATGAATCCTGAATCTTAGTTGGAATGGCAGATAATTCAGGGCCAGCCACAAAGTTGTAAAAGATGCAAGAGCTACGGTCCTTATCTGTACTTGCTTCTTCAGTTTTGCCTTTGGACAACTGAGCTCCTGTAGACTCAGTCACAGGCTGGAAGCAGGGACAGCCGCTCTGCTTCATCAGGTTCTTCGTTAGGCTTGTTCAACATGTACCCACAGTTAGTGCCTACTCACTGATTATGCACACGAGGTATTTTCAATTAACATCAGAAAAACAAAACCAGAAGGCTCTTACAGTCACTTAGAATTGACAAGTTACATATTTTGTAAGCTCTTCAAGCATATGTTAAATTTCCTGTTCTTCGTCCTCATATAAGCAAATACATGGGTGAGACGCATAATGCATGCTAGATTTTCTTAAAGATTGTGTTTTTGATTACAAGTGTTGGGCATTACGATAAAGAAATGGTTTTTAAATGAACCACTGTGTATAACAGTAATACATATCAACAAGGTTCCTTTTATAAATATTTATTTTTCTTAAAGGTTTATTTATTGGAAAGGCAGATATACAGAGAGGAGGAGAGACAGTGAGGAAGATCTTCCATCCGATGATTCACTCCCCAAATGATTGCAACGGCCAGAGCTGAATCGATCCAAAGCCAGGAGCCAGGAGTTTTTTCCAGGTCTCCCACACGGGTACAGGATCCTAAAGCTTAGAGCTGTCCTTCATAGCTTTCCCAGGCTTCAGGCAGAGAGCTGGATGGAAAGTGGGGCTGCTGGGATTAGAACCAATACCCATATGGGATCCTGGCACAGTCAAGATGAGGACTTTAGCAGCAAGGCTACTGCTGCTAATAATAAATCCCAGGATTTATTATTTTTATTGGAAAGTCAGATTTATGGAAAGAGGAAGAGAGACAGAAAGATCTTCCGCCTGTTGTCTCACTCCCTCAAATGGTCACAACAGCCAGGATTAAGCTGATCTGTAACTGGGAGTCTTTTCTGGGTCTCCCTGGGACCCTAGGCTCTGGGCCATCCGCTACTGTTTTTACCAGGCCACAAGCAGGGAGCTAGAAGGAAAGTGGACACAGATCCGCTACTGTTTTCCCAGGCCACAAGCAGGGAGCTAGAAGGAAAGTGGACACAGATCCGCTACTGTTTTCCCAGGCCACAAGCAGGGAGCTAGAAGGAAAGTGGACACAGTCGGGACATATCCAATGTGCATATGGGATCCTGGTGCATGCAAGATGAGGATTTAGCCATTAAGCTACTGTGCCAGGTCCTTAAACATATATATATAAAATATATATATATATACAAATATATACATATAAAAAATATATATATATATATTTTTAATTTCTTTGAAAGGCAGAGTGACAGAAAGAGAGTGAGAGAACAAGGGAGAACAAGGGAGAAAGATCCAGAGAGACAGAGACAAAAGGATCTTCTGTTGTCTAGGTTAATTCATACGTGGCTTATAAAGGATGCAATTGGTGTGGATGCAGCGCCTGGAGCCTGCAGGTGCATCTTTCTTGTGGTGATCAGCATCTGCACACCTGGACCATCGCCTGCTCCTCTCCCTGGCACAGTAGCAGAAGCTGGATGATAAGTGGAAGTGCTGAGACTTGAATCTATGCTCCAGTGTAGGATGTAGGGGTTGCAGGCTACAGCTTAGCTCTCTGTGCCACAACGCCAGTCCCACCGTAATCTGGAGGAAAATAAAATGTAGTGTCATGACAATAATTTCTGTAACTTAGGCGATTAGGATAGAATTAGAAAATGATTTCCAAGAATACTGCCGCATGCAGATTGGAAAGCATAATGCTTAGAAAAGACTTGGATGAGAATTGAAGATGATATGCCATGGAGAGCTGTGATAGATGACTCGAAAAAGAGAAGGCAGTTATGATATAAAAATACTGATTTAAAATTTTGAAGCGTTTGAATAAAATCAACTTT
This sequence comes from Ochotona curzoniae, assembly GCF_017591425.1. NCBI lineage: Eukaryota > Metazoa > Chordata > Mammalia > Lagomorpha > Ochotonidae > Ochotona > Ochotona curzoniae. The sequence continues at coordinate 23,046,268 of NW_024467095.1, read as the reverse complement.
AAACATGAAAATGGAAAGAAGCCTCTTACCGTGATAAATGACAATCTAATACCTTATAATGTGTTGCAATTAAACTTATTAGCAGAACAGATTTTTAATGCGTATTTTTCTGAAAGCCATGTGAACTTTTCTCACACCTGAGCCTCTGCTGCCAGTGCTTCTGTCGGGTGAGTTCAACAGCCACTGTGCTACATTCAGAACAGATCTCCTGACTGGACTCAAAGATTCTGTCCCTGCCTTGCACATTTTAATGACAAGATCCTTCTCTTATTATGACTTTTAACTTTTTTTTTTTTGGAAAAAAATCAGCATTGTTTTGGGCCATTTGAAAACCAATCTTATTCCATCTATCGCTTCTCTACGTATCTCCAACTAATAATGTTATAGAATAAGAATCTACAAATATCATTTCTTTTTTTTTTCTCTAGAAGCGCTGAGACTTTTTTGATTCTCAACCATAACCAGCTTTTAGTCTACAGTGTATTACTCTATCCTTAGTCGTTCCTTAATTAAAAAGAAAACATTGTTTGAGGGGCAGAGAGAGCAAGTGCTCCCATTAGCTGGTTTACCCTGTAGCATCCACAAGCTGGGAGACAGGCAATCATGTCTCCCACATTACTGAATTATCCAAATTACTGAAGTTATTCTTACTGCTGCCCAAGCCTGGGAAGCTGTGGTCAGGAACTTGAGGTAGGTATAGAACCTAGGTAATTTGGTATGACATGCAAGTGTCTTAAAATCTTTGCCAAACTCTCAACATTAAATCTCTATATTAGAGCCTTCGCTCTATGTCTCCTCCAGTTTCAGTCCCTCTTCCTGCCAATGAGCCTGGGAAGGCAGCAGACAATGGCCACAAAGGAATTCTGGGTTTCTAATCTTAAGCTTGGCCAGCCTCGGCCGTCGAGAACATTCCATGGGTAAAGCAGTGCATGGAAGAGAATGCTGTCTCTCTCCCACACCTCCAATCACTGTACCTTCCAATAAATAAATATAAACTGTTCAACAAAAATAGGCACTTACATTTCTAACAAGTTTGAAAAAATGCAATGCACTCAAAAATCCATTCACAAAATTGTATTTCATGTATTTGAAAGGAAAACAATCAATCAAACAAAAAGAGCTGCCTTCCAGCTATTCACTGGTTAATCTTCCAAGAGCTCGCAATAGATGGAGATGCTTTGGACCCAAGCTGTGAACTCAGATCTCTCCTATGGGCGACAGTGAGTGGGCGATCAGAGCCCAGACTTTACCCCAAGTACTCTGACATCGGATGCAGCTGGTTCAACAAAATCCTTAACACTCACCACAATCTCATATCCCTGGAGAACAAGTTAGAGTCATTGAGGGCCTTGTGCACATACCATCCTATTTCTCTAACAAATAACCGAAGTCAAGTGTAGCCTTACATCCTAGATACCTTTGAAGGACCACTCAGCCGAAGATCAAGTTCCTTATTTTACATATATAACTCACATACAGAAACACTCCTCCAAATCCTAAAGCAGGCAATGTTAGTTGCCTTCCGTGAGGTGGATTGTTCGACAGTTTTATAAGTTAAAATACTGAACTGCAGGAAAAAGAGGCCTACACTTAAGTGGAGCATGGGAGTTTTTGTAAGAAGATAAATACACAGCTGTAGGTCCATCTAAATGGCCTGCAAATTTCTCTCATGTAAAGCATGCCCTTTGCTGAGAGGAACAGACAGTCCTTGCCAGCGTTTACAAGAAGTGATAATTTTCTACATCAGAAAAACAAGAACTTGTATAAGGAGATTCAGTAATATTATTGGAGTAAGAAATTTAAAAAAAGATTATAAACGTTTTGTTAAAATGCGTGCAAGAATTTCTTTATACTTCTTGACACTCAAGTATTTCTTGAATTCACCCAGAATTATCAAGAATAAATAGCATAACATTGTGCTTCCTTCATTTTACTTGTGTCACATTTTTTTTTTTTTTGTAAAACCATTTGCAATTAAAGTCCTTGAAATTGGATTTATGTTGGGGCCCAGCACGCTAAGCTACTGCTTGTGCCATCAGCATCCTATATCGAAGTGCTGATTTGAGTTTTGACTTCTCTGCTTCTGATTAGCATCCTGCTATGCCTCTGGAAATGCAAATGAAGACAGCCCAAAGCCTGGCACCTCTACTACTCACTGGGGAGACTGAGGCGGAGGCCCTGGCTCCTGGCTCCATCTGGTCCAACCTTGGGTGTGGCAGCCAGTAGCAGGTTGATTCTGCAGAGAGAGGCTGATTCACACTTCTAGGTCTCTCCCTCTCTCCTTGTTGCTCCACTTTTCAAATAAGTTTGAAACTCCTAAAATATAAGTAACATGTGCAAATGTATTTCCTTTATCTTCTAAGGGATTAAAAATTGATAACAGTTAAAACATACGTTAATTTAGTGGTATTTCTTATTACAGGTATCTTAAGATCTTTAAAACAGACTTTCAAAGTATGCTGTTGTTAGCAGTTGTGTTTGTTCCTTTGCAAGAAGAAATGAGAAAGCAAACATAAATAGGTTTTAATGAAATTGGAACTTAGGAAATTAAATATAAATGACATATAGATTCCTTGGTATTCCTCCCATTTTCTGTTATGCATCATTCATATTGGTATTTCAAAGTGTGGGGTGACAAGTTACAAAATGTTACAGTTAGAAACAAGTTATAGGAGGCAGAAGTCAGTTGGTGGCACTATACTGTGTATAAAGAATAAATATTTCAAATCGCTCAGACATTTGATTGTCTCAAAGGCTTTCATTTACAAATGCTACATGACAGTCAAAGCAGCGGAGACAGGACCACAGAGATCCGGGTGGCTGTTCAGCCCAGCTGTTGAGACAACTGTCAGTACCCCAGCATCCCAAATTGGATTGTCTGCATGGCATGCCTGGTTACAGCAGCGAATTCCAATGTCCTGTTACGATGCATCCAGGGGAGGAGCGGGTGATGGCTCAAATGCATGGATACCCATAGGCCACCCTGGAGATTTGAACTGAGTTCCACCTTGCCATGTTTGGCTTAATGGATTAGGATTCTTGCAGACATTCAGGAAGTTAAGTGTAGGGGTGATCTTTTGTTGCTGTCTCGCCAACAAAAAGAAAAAAAAAAGGTTTCATGTGTAAATGACTAAATACTCTCAATTCCATGTTGCAGTAGAACTCTTCTCCAAAATATTTTCATCCTAATACCTAAATGTTTCTATAGGATATTTAGGCAAACTTTAAAAATCTTATTTATTTGCAAGCCAGAGCTACACAGAGAGAACAGGCAGAGAAAGAACAGGCACTGCCTGACTCCTCAAGTGAGCTCTGTGGCCAGGATAGAGCCAGTGGCCAGGAGTTTTGGCATGCTTTGCCACACGGTGGCAGGGCCCTCTGCATTTGGGCCATTTCTGCTGCTTCCAATGCGCATTGACTGGGAGCTGGGACATGGAGAAGCTGCAGCTAGAAGCAGTGCTCCCATGGGATGCGGGACCAGGGGCTGTGATGTAAGGCACTGCAGTACCATGCTCCACATCCCTACAACTTGTTTATTATTACACACAAGCCTACCCTCCCTGATGTACCATTTCGAAAGCTTCCGGTGCCATGCCATTTTTTCTGACAACCGCTGCTTATCGCGACTCCTGCTTTAGCTTTCGAGTTACTTACCCATCTTTCACTTTCTTACTGTCCCTCTTTCCTTTGGTAAGTCCAAGCCAAAAACTAAACAATATGCCCAGGCATAGAAAACAAAAGAAACCATTGTATATTCTAATACACAGATGGTCTCATCTGGATTTTAATTATAACTGCACTATGCTTTATTCTATTAATTTTGCTCTGATGTATCTTCTCTTGTTTTCCACAGAATCTTTCCCAGTTTCTTCCAGAACACTCCATGTTACGTGCTCAGAGTGAAGCCTTTGTTACCAAACAGCTAGATAATACAGAATAGAATATTCATCTTACGAAGTAAGCCATTACATGCCAGACTTTTTTGTGTTTATCTTTCACGCATCTTTGCTGCAAAGCCTCTGCGTTTTCAATATGGGCATATTCACTTTTTCAATGGCTGTGACATTACTTTCTGCGTACGTCTTAGATCACTCAACTATCCTTTTATTATGTAATTACTCAATTATTGTTCTGTTGTCCACCACCTTGATTTCATGAGATTCTGATTAATACAGGATATTTTGACTTGTCCATCTATATTGATATATAAGTATAGTATATGCGTAAGTATGTGCGTGTGCACATGTGAATATACATGTATAAGGATATAAAACTAGGTATACATGAGTTACCTGTCAAATATTCTCTTCTAAAAACTTGTTTCTCAGTTTCACATTTTACCGAATATTCTTCCGCAGTAAAGGCGGAGGCACGGAAGCACAGCCCTACTCCCATCACAGCGTTCCAAGCCCCGATTGCATCAAGTCCGTCAGGAGCCCCACGAAGACCATGGAGTATGTCTGTCATTCTAGCATGTTCCCTCAATCCCATTTACAGGGAAACACACGCAGAGTTAAGGGCCATGGTTCTGATCATTTTCCACAATAAATGGATTTTTGTCTACTAAACCTAGTATGTAATATATATATATATATTTGTTTATTTTACTTTTTTATTCTCAATATGTCTTGAATTTTAACTTTTATTCTCATATAGACAAGCAGGTTCTCTGTTTTCCTTAGTACAATTTGATATTATCAACTAAAGGTTTTAAATCATTTTCCTACTCATTGACATGTGCCTCATATCTGGTTTTCAGCAACTATAAATGAAATTGTTATATTTGAACCTTCCAACCTCTATGCTTGCGTGTTTTTCTTTTCCGTAAATACCTGTTTAAATGACAATGTATACATCTTTAATTCTGTAAAAAATTGAAATTATTAATTTATTTCAATTAACAAGCCAGTCCCCAAAAGATGATTATCACGTATTCTCCCTGATTTGTGACAATGCATAGACCAGAAAACGATCCACGCTCACTCTGGGTGAGATTCCTACATTGGGAATCAACTGCTAACCTCAGCTAGAGTCTACAGTCACCAGTAAGAGTAGAATTTTTATTTTTGTTTTTATTTTATTTTACTTTTTATAGGCAATCTTATTTTTGTTTCTTTTTCCTTTTCCTCTACTTATTATGCCATGATATATTTTTTTAAGATTTATTTTTATTATATTTTTATTGGAAAGGCGGATATACAGAGAGGAGAGACAGAGAGGAAGATCTTCGGTCCGATGATTCACTCCCCAAGTGAGCGCAATGGTTGATGCTATGCCAATCCGAAGCCAGGAGCCTCTTCCGGGTCTCCCACGCGGGTGCAGGTTCCCAAAGCTTTGGGCCGTCCTTGGCTGCTTTCCCGGGCCACAGGCAGGGAGCTGGAAGGGAAGCGGGGCTGCAGGGATATAAGCGGCGCCCATATGGAATCCTGGGCGTGCAAGGCGAGGACCTTAACCACTTGCGCCACCGCGCCGGGCCCCATGATATCTTTTAAAATCAGCAAGTGAGTGAAGCATATTAGTATCAGGTAAATGAATGCACTATTGTAATAACTTGGGAAAGATTAATAAGGGGGAAGATAGGAACAAAAGGGGATGAGGGAAAAGGAGGACTGTTGCAATGCTTATACTGCTGAATGTGCACAGTGAAAACCATGAAATTCACACATTCCATAAAAGTCACAAATTAAAAATTTGCAAAATATCTCAATTTTAACCGGTCTTTATCAGTATGTTGGTTATGCCACATCTTGGCCAATATGGAGTCTAACCACCCTTAAATATTTTACTCATTTTATGTAGGATGAAATTGCCTCATTCTTTTAGTTAATAAAATTTAGCATTTGCACAGAATGTTTCCATGCTATGTCTTTTAAACTGACTCTTAGTGACCATTTTTTTCAAAGGTGAGTTATTAGGTTTTTTTTTTTTAATTAATATGTATCTATATATTTTTGTATTTTTTTTCCTGTTATTTCTAAAATTAATGTGGTTTCTCGTTGGGAGCGTGACTACTGGCTTTCTCGAATGAGGCTCTGCAGGAGCCGACATGGCGAGCACTCAGCTCAGGTGCTCATCCGGTGCTGAGGCTGTGACTCGGGTTGTGTGCACAGCCCCGGGATGAGTTCTCCGTGGAGTACCTTCAAGGATGGCCTCTCTTTGGACCATCTCAAAGCCACAACTGTGCCTGCCACACTCCATTTAATTTTGCTCTGTGATATCACCCGGTTATAGGAATGCCAAGTGTTTAGAGCGTTCCTGCACAGCTCATAGCAAATAGCATTGGCAATGACACTCCTGGGGGCTTCATGAAATTATAGCAACCACAGCGACAAAAGCAAAATAAGCGTCCTGTACTTGCATTGTTTGAAGAGCATTGAATTATTTACCGAAATGTTCCCAGTAGCAAACGAAATAGAACTTCATCAATGGCTTACCTCCAATATATAGGAACGAATAAAAATATGCACATATTTTCAATAATAAATGAAGGATGCCATCTCACTTATTTTAAGCAACTATCCCACACAACCCCGACATCGAACTCAGTATAGCTGAAACAATAAAATAAAGGTATAGATTGATGTCTTGTATTAAGCTAAGCATAAAATGTTTATTAAAATGTTAGCAAATCAGCAGAATAATATGGATTTGATTGTAACACTTTATAGCACATTCTTCCACATTTATAATCCTTATTGTTCGAAATATTGTTGTTTCCTTTTGGGTACCAGATGGTATGGTATTTATGATATTGTTATCAAAATCCTGGGACAGGGAACTGAACTGTTGGTGCTAGCATTGTGTCACAGCAGGAAGTCCTAGAGTTCAGTAGCAGTTTCCATAGGCATGCTAGTCATGTTCCTGCCTGCTCTGCCCCCATTCCAACCCCCTGCTAATCCTCTGGTGAAAGCAGCAGAAGATGGACTACATACGGGGCCTCTTCCTCCCCATGCAGGAGACATAACTCAGGTGCCAGACTCCTGGCTTATCCCTGGCGCAATGCTGGCCCTGGTAGCAGTGTTTAGAGTAAACCAGTGGATGGAAGATCTCTCTTTTCATCTCTCCAACTCTGTTTGTAAACTTTGGTTTTCAAATAGATCAATAAATCTTACCCCCCAAAAAAGTTGTTTTTTTTTTTTTCAGAACAAAATGATATCAAATTCAAAACACTAAATCAGATGAACTGACAATTTTATGTTTTAGTCTTTATTTTTAAATGTTATATTTCTTCCTCAAAATTCTACATATTAGCTCATAATGTTCCTTAATTGTGGTATTCTATGCTTTTGTGAGTACAAAAATAAAAATGGTGTTTTCTTTCAACAGCCTTTTATGTATTCATTTGTTTACTTATTTTTTTGTTTGGAAGGCCAACAGTCAGAGAGACTATATGTGTGTATAAGAGAAAGAAAGTGAGAAAAACATTCCGGTTTAATTGAGATATTCTTTCCTCATACGCCTGCGAGAGAAGGTGATGGGTTATGCAGAGTCAGGAATTTAACCTCCAGTGGCAGGGGAACAAGTTACTTGATCCATCACCTGCTACAGGAAACTGCATCCGAGAAAGAATCAGGGACCCAGCTCAGGTGCACTGATACACACTGCAGGCATCTCACACAGGGTCTCAAGGAGCTGTGCCACAACTCGTGCCTCGGTTCATCCCCACTTGTGTACCGAGAGAAATTCAACTGTTCATAATTATGCTTTAGCCAGTTACTTCATAGTTAACTTATTTTTATTTTTCTGGAATAAATATTCTACTAAAATAAAAAAATATATAGAGGAAACTTCATTTACTCTGGAATGTTGGTGGCTATTTGATTTTGGACTTATTGGATTTGCCATAATTTTTGAAAAAGAAAGCAAATCGATATGAGAGATATCTGTCTCTATTTTCTATTTTTTCAAAGATTTGTTTATTTATATTTAGAAAGGCAGATATACAGAGAGCAGAAGAGACAGAGAGGAAGATCTTCCACCTGAAGGTTCATCCCCATGTGGCTAGAGCGGCTGGAGCTGAGCCAATCCAAAGCCGGGAGCCAGGAGCTCTTCCAGGTCTCCCACGCGGGTGCAGGGTCCCAAAGCTTTGGGCCGTCCTCGACTGCTTTCCCAGGCCACAAGCAGGGAGCTGGATGGGAAGTGGGCCCGCTGGGATTAGAACTAGTGCCCATATGGGATCTCTCTCTCCGGCATGGATGGAACGATCCCAAGGCAAAGGTCCGGTCCTCCATCAGGCTTGGCCATGTATAGTTTGAGGTCTTTGGGATAGTCCTAGGAATGGGGCAATTCCAAGAAAATGAGGAAGTGGTTGAGAACTGAACCAGCTTTTCCTTGGTGTTTCCATTCTGTTAGATGTTCCTCTGGGGGCACACAAATGCAGACTGGAGGAGGCATAAGTTATACAGGTGCATTCAAAGGCAATGTAAGAGTCCCTGGTGGAGAATTTTGTGTTTACTGTCTGGTGGACAGAAGGCACACGCTTATCTTCTTGCTCTGTACATTCTACAAGAATATTATAACCCAAACAGCCTGGTACTGGCATTAGGCTTGAGAAATTAACCCAAACATCTACAATGACCTCATTTTTGACAAAGTTTCTAGAATTATTCTCTGGAGAAAGGATCGTCTCTTCAACAGAGTGGAGAAAATTGCATTTTTGCAAGTGGAAGCTAGAAACAAGATCCTTACTTACACTGTTTATAAAACAAAACAAAAAACAAAATCAAAACCCCACAGGGAATCAAGCATCAAAGACTGGAAATGACTGAATTTCCACAGGAAAAAAGCATATGTAATGCATTGTTCTTGCCATAGACTTCCTGGATAAGATCCCAGAAGCCCAATGGAAACAATGTAGAGAGTTCTCAGGAAACTGCAAACAGATCTACAGTAGAACCTGGCCATCCCACCTCCGGGACATCCAAAGCAAATGAAAGCATCCTACAAAAGAGATCCCTGTACGCCTCTGTTTATAGCAGCTACATTTATAATAGAAAAGAGGCAGTATCAAGCACATGTCTATTTAGACATGATGCGATCATACTCAGGTATGACAAATAAATGACACCCTGACATTTGTAATAAAATGGATGGATCCAGAGTACCATATGCTAAGTGAAATAAACGAGGCCCAGAAAGACAAGCATTGTGTTTTATTAGTGGATGCTAATATAAAGAAAGAATATATAAAACTTTGTGAATATCTAGTGATGTTATATTTAGTTATGAATATTTAGTTATGAATCATATCATGGGAAAGACAAAGTCCTCCCCTCCCTTCTCTAGTTAAAAAAAAATGGTAAAAAAGGAAATGAAATGGGATGTGGCTAGAAAAGACTTAGGGTATTGGTAATGTGTTGGTCTTGAGTGTAGGCTGCAAGCATACCCAACAATGTCAGCTGTATGTGGAGGTGCTCTTTGTGCTGCATATACTGCATTTGAATGAAATGTTTAATCTATAAAAAAGAAAACATTTTTAGAAGGAATAGCTTCATATAAGTCACAACCTCATAACACATGGGATTAACCCTTTGTAAGCGTAACTGTTAGCAATCATAGGTTAAGTTCATCTTAATAACACGAGAACTAGCATGTATCAAGGAATCACACAGGTTATGTGGATTGGTGGAGTTTTCAAGTAGCTGATAAAAATATACAGACAAATGTTCTCAACCTTGTCTAATGTTACGTGCACTAGGGTGTTCCTAGAACTTGATATTTAAGAAAATGAACTCCATTTTCAAGTTCCCTGCAGGACTCTCACTTCTTTCCATTCCTCATCTGTGCATCTTCAGAAAATGCCTTCTGAGAAATATCTTAATAGCAAAACACTATTTGCAATTCAGAACATCTGCCATAGTGCTTTAGTACCTGAGGCTAAAATTTGAAACAACTATTTTTGTACAGTAACTTAATACACTGGTGATGTCTTCCCAATTTTCTGACCCTCTACTTTAAATATTGTGAAGGATGTCTTCAGGGTGCTCAAAAATAAATTTGCCATATTTCACATGTTCTGTATCTCAAAAGACACTATCTCAAATAACCCCTCACATTTTTCATGATAAAAAAAGCAAGCAGTGAATTTTTTTCAGGAAGTATTCCAGTTTCATTGGTATCTTTACGTATTATGTCTGAATATCAGATTTTAACTTGTAACTTAGAAAGCCCGTATGTGTGTATATGTGTGTACATATGATATTCTTATTTTAAATAGATTGATACTAATTTATATTTACTTATTATTATTATTCTCATTTTATCATACAGTTCCATGGGCTCCTGGCATTTCCCAAATTCCCTCCCCACTTCCCTCCCCCCAACCTACTTCCTCTATATCATTAATTAAATATAGTTCTTCACATACAGTCATACGTCCATCATTGCATGCATGGACAATGGCAGAGAGTCCAGAATCCTATTGTCAAGATATAGTTAACAGTTTCATTGTAAGTCCATCTTTTTCTGAAAGTAGAAATGCATACTACACTGGATCCTCACATCTGAATGTTAGTCTCCATTTTACAGCTACTGTACATTCCCTTAAATGAAAATCATAATACAAAATCAATAGAAAGAAAAATAGAAACTTACAATGCCATGAAGCTAAATGACATGTTATTAGATATGGCAGTCTCCATTACACAGCTACTATACATCCCCTTAAATGAAAAACCACAAAACAAAATCAGCATCAAGGTGAAAAAAAAATGAACAAAACCATGAAGTTAAATAACATGTTACTAAATGACTAACATGTAGCTGAAGAAATGAAAATCAAGAACCTTCTTGAAGAAAATGATGCTACTGTATGATCTACAAGTCATTGAATGATTTAATCAGAAGAAAATGTTTTGAAGAGAAGAAACTCACAGAAAACAACAAAATCCATGTGATATAGTTTCCACTGATTTTTGCTGGTGTAGTCTGTCTCTTCTAGACAATAAATAAATGGGTTTTGTTTTTAATCCAGTCTACTAATCTATGACTTTTGATTGAGTTTACGCCATTTACATTCAGAGTTTAATATGTATGGATGGTACTTTGGTCTTGTCATTTTAGGAATGGGTTGTTCATTGGTTTAGTCTTCTATTGTCATTTTACTGGGATGTTCTTCCCATTTCCCTTTGGTTCTGGTGGGAACAATTCCTTTTTTCTGTCAAGAGAACATTTGAAGTACCATTTGTAGGGCAGGTTTGGAAGAGGCAAATTCTTTTAAATTTTCTTTACTGTGGAAGAATTTTATTTTGCTTTCAAAGACAAAAGAAAGCCTTGCTGGATATATTATCCTAAGCCGACAATTTTTTTCTTTTAGAATCTGGAATATGTCACTCCATTCTCTTCTTGACTGTAGAGTTTCCCGTGAGAGATCTCCTGTGAGTTTAATTGGCATTCCTTTATATGCCATATTACCACATGTAATATCTCTTTATTGAGGACCAACTACCTTCTGTTTATTTCTTAGATGCTAGGGTGATATAAGCAAGGTCTAATGTGTGACAAGATCATTGGAATTGAGCGAATCATGACAACACAGAACAAAAAGTAACAATAAGATTTGCTGTATACACACAGAGCCTGTGCAATAGAACAGATTTTTTTAAAATTAATAATATTTAAAATTAATCAGTGGTGACAAGTGAATTATAAATTGAAGTGACAGAGGGAAGATTTTTGGCGAAAGATAGCAAACACCTATGTGAAAACCGAGATGACATGTACCTAGAAGCTTGGAGGATGGGGGAAGACGATGGATCGATGCTGGAAGAAGAGCAAGGAGATGGATCCGGAGACTAAAGGTAAGTGAAAGCGTGCTGCCTTTATGCGTGAGGCCAGGGTTCTCTGGCTTCTCATCTTCTGGGGATTTTTTTTTATTTTTCTTCTTCGTTAAAAGGATTGATAACAAATGGGAATCTCAGAGCCTATGAAACTGTGTCACATGATGCAATGCAATTAATTTTAAAAATTTCAATTAAATTATACATAGAATTCACATGCTGTTGGTTCTTCAAGAAGTTCATGTAAAATGGAATAAAAAGATAGGCTCACTTTGGTTAAAATATATTTTTGAAAGGCATGCATAAAGGAGTCTTCAAAACGTTAGCGGAAATGCATCTTAGGAACAATCCATGCATTTATTTAAATATATGTTTTAACAGATTTGCTTATTTTAATTGGAAATACAGATTTATAGAAAGACAAAAAGAGAAAGATCAGTCTGCTGACTCACTCCTTAAGTGGTCACAGTGGCCAGAACTGAGATGATTCAAGGCCAGGAGCCAGGAGATTCTTCCAGGCCCTCCACACAGGTGCAGGGTCCCAAGCCTTTGGTTTGTCCTCTACTGATTTCCCAGGACACAGACAAGGCACTGGATGGGAAGTAGAGCAACCAGGACATGAACCAGTGCCCATATGGGATCTTAACACATGCAAGGTGAGAACATTAGCCAATAGGCTACCATGCTGGGATGCTATGCATGTATTTAACACTGAACCATGGGCCAGGTGCCATAGCTTAGTGGTTAAAGTTCTCACCTTGAATGCCCCAGGACCCCATACTGGTACTGGTCTAATACCTGTGAGTACAAACTGCTTGTTTATATATCGTATCAGTCAAGTTTTCATCACTATAATGAAATGCCTGAGGCAGCCTAACTTATAAAAAGAACATTTTGTTTAACTCACAGTTGTGTAGAATCCCAGCCCGAGATCATACATGCCCTGGTGGTCTGGCCTCTGGCTGCAGGTACCTGAGTTGCTGCAGAGCGCACCACATGCCTGGAGGGACTGCACATGTCTCTTTGCACTTCCTTCTCAACCCCACCCGTCTTATCCCTCCAAGCCCACCTGCACAAGAACAGGACTGATTACTACTCTCTTAGTACAGTCAGCACTATTATTATATTATTAGTACAATTAGTACTAACACGTCCATAAGCAATTAGCACAACTAATATATTCGTAGTACAACTAGTACTAATAAGTAGTATAGGATATTCAAGACCCAACTTTTTGAGTTCAGGAGCAAAAATTGTGAAATCCTAGCAGGAGTCTTGCCCACTTAACCCTTGCTTTGCTCACATTTTTATGCATGTTTAAAGATGTCATTGGAGATAAAGAATCTTCCTTGAATATTTTGGTCAGGCTTTTTTTTTCTTTGTCAATCTTTAAGAAATTAAGAAATATTAAATATATTTAACAAATATATGTATTATTTCATAAATTTTTATTATGCATATGCAAGGTGAAGTATATACACATATATTTAATTTACTTGATCATTCTAGTTAACATACGGAGAGTAAGAGGAAGGGTGTGGAAGACAGACAACTTGGAAGGAATTTCTTATCAGACTGGTGGAAGGGGCTATCAGTAACAGGTGGATCTGAAGTGATTGCAAGGTCAGCTAAGCTGAAACTAACAACTTCACCAGCATTTTGTTCTAGTGAGGCAGTATATAATAAGTGTTCCATTTTTTAGTGGTTGAAATGGTCAAATTTAAGCAATATCAATAACCTCTAAACAAAAGAAGAAATACACTCCCTAAATCATATGTACTTAACCTTACACAGAAACCTATGCGATGAAGATTATACACTGTATTATACAGGGAAAGAAATGGAAAATGATGAAGTTTAATATACATTCTCAATTCACCAGCAGGCTTATTCAAACCCCACACTTGTTCAAATACACAGCAGGAAAGGGAATGAAAACTTGGGAGTGTTTTGAAGTGTTGGCAAAGAGACATGGCCACTTTTTTTTTTCATGTAAATCACCTATCTTTATTAAAAAGACTGAAAGTTGAAATTATGACAATACTAGCTACAATAACTTGTTAAGTGGTTAGATTTAAATGGACATAAAATATAATTTTGGGGTGAAATAAAAGAGTATTTTTTACGTTATCAAAGTTAAGTTGTTACCAGCTTGATATCACCGGTTGTAACTATGTCTTATAAAAGCCTCATAGTAACCACAAGGCATGAATTGATATGGTATACTCGAAAGATTAAAAAGAATCAAAGTGCATCCAATCATGAATGACAACAGTAAGAAACAATATAAGAAAATAAAACAGAAAACTACCTCACGTGGTGATGGCATTAATTCCTCACCTGTCAATAATTACTTGGCATGTAGATTGATCACATGGCCACTTCTCATGATCATTGATTATGACAATAAATATGCAGAGATTTACAAAGCAAAAACTTCATGTCAACACTGATATTTAAACATAAATTTCCAAGAAGGAATGCTCAGAGTTTAGGAAATCCAGGCTGTCACTTTCCTGGGTGTTTAATCATCACGCTCCACCAGCACAAAAGCATGATGATGCTTTTTTTTTTTGGCCAGTGATGCCAAAACAAAAACATAAGATTAAAGGGAGGAGCCATGTAAATTACTAACAAAATCAGCAGGGTCAGTGGTTCAAGATATTGGCTTTGTACCCCAAATCTAGTAAATGAATGAATGAAAAAAGGAGTTGTGATTGATATGATGTAACAGGCATGGACGGATTACTTCACCTAGACATACTCCAATAACCAATGTCAAGTCTTCTCAAACCACAAGCCAGCGTTACAGCAACCTTAATTTCAAAGTAAATGGTCTTGGAGGAGTGGTCTATGAACCCACCACTGTTCACGTGCATGATTCAGCCCTCTAACCTGGAGGGCTGTAACACAACCAGGACCAAATTTGAAGGATTTGGAGCAATGAATAGGTAATGAGTGTGATGAGGTAGCAATGAGAAGCAGTCTTAAGAGACAGTTTTTCTAATTTATATAAGAAACGTATTCACAAAGAATGATGGGCTGACTGTCCTTTAAGCCTGGGCCCCCAACACCAATTCTTCAGATGTAATCTTCAATAATTCCTGCTGAGTGTATCAGTTATTCCTGACAGATGACAATGAACTTCGTAGGGCAGGAAATATTCTCTCTTCATTTCGCTATCATTACAGCAGCGATTCTTCTTTAACTTTGTTATATATATATATATATTTTTTAAGATTCATTTATTTTTATTAGAAAGGCAGACATACAGACATACAGAGAGGAGAGACAGAGAGGAAGATCTTTTGTCTGTTGTTTCGCTGCCCAAGCTGCAGCAACAGCAGGGGCCAGGAGCCTCTTCCAGATCTCCTAGGCAGGTGCAGGGTCCCAAGGATTTGAGCCGTCCACCACTGCCTTCCCAGGCCACAAGCAGGGAGCTCGATGGGAAGTGGGGCTGCCGGGATCAGAACTGACATGCATATGGGATCCAGGTGTCTGCAAGGCAAATGCTAGGCTACTGTGCCAGGCGCATTTGTTTTGTATTTTAAGCTTTCGATTCACAGAGCTTCAAAGAGTCAAGCAAACAACAAAGAAAACATAGAAATGAAAGAAACGCCCAAAATGTGACTCTGATTCACATTATACAGGTCACTGGATTGGGACAAAAGCTAGGACAGTACATATTCAATATAGAAGCTAAAACACAATTAGCTAACTAGGGTTATCCAGTATTTGACCTTACACAGCAAAAACCTGCAAACAGGAAATGTTCTTGTTCATAGTTTATTACTGAATTACCAAGGAATAAATATTTACTAATTCTTACATAGGTTTCAAATTAGCATACTGGCCTAGGGCCCATGATTAATGAGACTGGATCTGAAAAACCATGCTATGGATAATTAATATTGAAAAGTATGATCCACTGAATTAATAATGCATTTCTGCCAACCACTAATAATCATTTACACCAGATGTAGCGTCTCTGTTGTATTAAGGAGGAGCTGCAGGCATGCCTCAAGCTTCCCAAGTAGTCTTCTTGCAAAAATTAACTAAATAAATGCATTTTTAAATAAATGAAAAAGATCTGCTCAAATAAATGCAGGTGAAAAAAATCCTTCAATTTCTGTCCACAATGTTGCGCTTATTTATTTATTTATAAATTAATTACATTTAATTTTATCACACAGTTTCAAAGGCTCTGGGATTCTCCCAAACCCTCCCCGTACCCTCCTCCTGTGGTGGATTCCTCCAGCTTGCTGCAGTATTATGTGCACTTATTTTTCAGGTAAAATAATTTACTTCTACCTAAATATTGCAATACATATATATATACAATTGAAATTGCAATCCATGCAACATTGTGTGACTTCTAACAGATTACCACCTAATAGAAGTATTTTTAGAAGAACCTTTGAGAGACAACGATCACCAATGATATGAATGAAAACATGAGTCTTTTCTTCTTGCTGTGAAACAACTATGAATGGATTTTTAACATTTTTTTTGCACTAAAACAAAATCATTTTTAATTCCATTTTTTTTCTGTGAGCATTTCCAATATCATTTAAAGTATACAACATAAAGTTAAAATATATCCTAAATTATTTTCTGCATCATGAGTATTTTTACTTCTCAGATCTACCTGTATTTTTTAAATTTAGTTCTGAGTCTCACCTATGTTAAAATTGACACATGCTTCTACGCACAGCTACATATTTTATGCTGATATGTAGAATCTTACCACGTTTTGTCTACAAAACAAATTTCATTAACCTACTGCTTCTAGCATTTCACAATAAAATATTTTCTTACATATTTAAAAGTCCTTGTGCATATTTTTTCAATGTCACACAATTTATCTCTGTAAGTCATGTACATTAATGTTAACGCATTTGTTGTAAGACTCTTAAACAATAAAAACTATACTGCCAAACTTCCAAACCTTGTTTGTTGAAGAAAACAAGAGAAATTATAGTGGAAAATGACATCATGATTGAATTTTACATGTATCATAATATTTTTGTCAGGAAGTTATTTTCTATATGCTATGTATGAAAATTTAATATTTAGCCTTTAATAGTTAGTCTTTAATATTTAGCCTTCCATTTTTATCTTATGTTTATACTTTTTTATTTATTTGTATTGGACCTGTAGCTCATTTTATGGAATATAAGGATTTTAATGATAGAATTCTTCTAAGACAAGATCAAAAGATGCTATTGCATTTTTTGTGTCCTTGATGATTTCCTGGTAAATATTTTATGGTTTTCATTGTAGAGATTATTCTTTGGTAAAATTTGTGACTAAAATTCTTTTTTTATATTGAATATCATTAGTTTCTTGATTTCTCTTTCTATGCATTCAATACTGGTATATAAAAATGCCACCATCCCTGTGCTGACTTGTCACGTGTCACCCTAATGAATTGGTGTGTCAGCATGTACGGCATCATGCCATTGGTCCATGTGTGTTTGCTGCTTTCCTCAGACCCAGATGCTGGCATATCATGTGGGTGGCTGTCCATGTCCCAGATGCTCCACTTAGGATCCACTGTCTGGTTAAGGCTTTGGAAAACGCCAGGGGTGACTCAAGTCCTTGGTGCCATGCACCCACTCAGAAGAGCCGGAATAGCTCCTGGCTCCCCGCTTGATATTAGCTCAGCTCTGGTTGTTGTGACTGCTGGAGGAACGAACCAGCAGAGGGAAGAGTCCTCTGTGTTTCCCCTTCTCTCTCTGTAAAATATGTCTGACAAATAAGACTAAAAACGTATCTTTAAGTAGGGAGTTGTATAGCAATAATTCTACATTAAAAACTAATCTGTGATAAAGATTTAGTTATTTTTATCACAAAGTCAGATATACAGAGAGGAGGAGAGACACAGAGGAAGATCTTGCATCTGATGATTCACTCCCCAAGTGACTGCAATGGCTGAAGCCAGGAGCCAGGAACTTCTTAAGAACTTAGAAAGATAAGACCAAAGCAAATCCAGCCTTAGAAGAGATGACGAATAATCAAAGCAGTAGTGGAAATAAATCAACCTGAAATGTACAATGCCAAAGAACTGCAAAATGAGTAAACTGCTTTGGGAAAAGTTAAACCAACAAACCTGTAGCCAGATTAACAATAACATTGGGAATGGAAGAAGGAGAACTTACAACTCGATATCAAAGAAAAATAACTGATTCTATTTCATAATAATAATGATTTTATTTCATAACTGATTTTAGTTAGCTTAGAAAGTGAGAACTCCAGAATAATTCTCTTTCTTGAGAATTGCAAGTTTGTAAAGTCACATTTGAACACGACTAACCATTAAATTCATTTGATAGTTTAATTCTAGAGTTACAAAATGTTTCTGCTTAATATATTACAAGAAAGTTTTTGCTGTGTGTATCATTTTTATTATTTTCTGTTTTACAGTATTGATGACATAGGGCTTCCTTCCTCCCCTACCCTCCAGCCATTCCCATAAAATACTCCATCAGGTACAGTCTTGACCACAACTTTCCGCTCTTGAGGTGGATCATGACACTGTTGGCATCGGCGATGTTAGAAAGTGTGACATGGTGTTATCTAGGTATGTTTGAAAGTTTCACCAAGAGCCTGTTTTATTCAGTAGCAGAGATGCATTCTGTATATATTTTCTTGGATTGCTGGTCCTCTGGTCTCTAGCGCATCCCTCATTTGCAACACTACAAGTGCCTGTTTGCTTACCTTTATTTTTATTTGGTATTTTCAATGAAAGTTGTCTTCTATATATATATATTAAAGATTTATTTATTTTTGTTGCAAAGTCAGATATACAAAGAGGAGGAGAGACCGAGAGGAAGATCTTTCCTCCGATGATTCACTCCCCAAGTGACTGCAACAGCCGGTGCTGCGCCAATCCAGAGCCAGGAGCCAGGAGGAAGGAGCCAGGAGCTCTTCCAGGTCTCCTGTGTGGGTGCAGGGCCCCAAGGCTTTGGGCCGTCCTCAACCGCTTTCCCAGGCTACAAGCAGGGAGCTGGATGGGAAGTGGGACTGCCAAGATTAGAATGGTCCCCCATATGGGATCCTGGCGCACTCAAGGCGAGGACTTTAGCTGCTAGGTTACAGCGCCAGGTATGGAAGTTGTCTTATATTAGAACAAACGTATGATATTTGTCCTTTCAGAATTGGATCATTTCTCTGAGCATACTGGTCTCCAACTGGGACCATTTGGTGGCAAACAGTTAAATTTCATGCATTTTAATAGCTGAGTAGCATTCCATAGGATAGATGTGCCGCAGTTTCTGTTTCAAATATTGAGTGCCTTTCACAAAATATTACTTCTGTCTTTTATTAAAAAAAAAAAACCGATATGATGTACAGTGCAGTATCAAAAACATTTAAGTAACAT
Organism: Ochotona curzoniae; assembly: GCF_017591425.1. Lineage (NCBI taxonomy): Eukaryota > Metazoa > Chordata > Mammalia > Lagomorpha > Ochotonidae > Ochotona > Ochotona curzoniae. The sequence continues at coordinate 23,027,107 of NW_024467095.1, read as the reverse complement.
AGTTTTTCAAAAATAATTTGAACTTGTTTTCCATGGAAATTTGCACCTTCTTTTTAGCTTTTCCTGGCACGGATTCACTCCCTAGCTGGAGCTGGTAGTACGCAAGCAGCAGTGGCCAGTAGCAGCGTGTCTGTCTCCATTCTCTGAAGCCTCAATTTCTCCAGGACCTGGCACTTCTCGATTGAGTATGTCACTCCTCCAGTCCCTTGGACACACACTGCATCCTTAGTGGTTTAGATCTGTTTCTGTGGCCAAGAGAAGTGTTGCTTTTCCCCCTCCAACCATGTTGAAACTAGCAAAATAATGAACAACGGTGAGAAAGCCTGCCCAATATCTACGTGTCTGATGCACTTTCTATTACAGCACTAAAACTATGATTCGAATATTGGTGCAGAACTCTCTGTGTCCAGGCAAATTATTAAATGCAGCTAATATTTCATTTACTCCCCCAAACATTGCCTCATGTGAAGTAGTATTATTCTGTGTCCCACAACTGCCTCTCCATAGAACACTAGAGATATTGACGACTTCGTGAAAAGCATTATTTTCCTTCTCACGACTTTCTCCAGAAGGAGTGACACCAAGATTTGAACCGCCTTCTTTTATTTTTATGCCACTGGTCGAAGCCTCATGCTATAGAATTCCATCAGAATGTGATGCTGAGTTTACCGGCATGCCAAAGATTCATGGTGCCAACTGGCAGCGTTACCTGGGATGCTATCATTGACAATTTCTCCTCAACGTATCTATGTCCAAGTAAATTCAGTCGAGGAAAAAAGACAGTGTATGTGTCATTAACAATTTCACATCTCCTTTTACTGTATTTATTTTTTTTTAAAAAGATTCATTTATTTATTGGAAAGTCAGATATACAGAGAGGAGGAGAGACAGAGAGGAAGATCTTCTGTCCGATGATTCGCTCCCCAAGTGAGCGCAACGGCTGATGCTATGCCGATCCGAAGCCAGGATCCAGGAACTTCTTCCAGGTATCCCAAATGGGTGCAGGGTCCCAAAGCTTTGGGCCATCCTCGACTGCTTTCCCGGGCCACAGGCAGGGAGCTGCATGGGAAGTGGAGCTTGATGGGATTAGAACTAGCACCCCCTATGGGATTCCAGGGCATTCAAGGCGAGGACTTGCCCTTACATCTCCTTTTAAAAATATTTATATGCACAGTAGTTACGGAGAAAGAGAGAGAGAGAGAGACTTTCACCTGCTGATTCATTCTTCAAATGGCCTTAAAGTTTTCGATTGAACTAGGAAGCATCACAACTCGGATACTGCACCCAGGTTCCCCAAGTGGGTCACGGGGCTGTCAACGGTTGGGCCATTGTGCTGTCTTTCCAACAGCAGGAAATCATATTACAATTAAAGCAACCAGGATTCAAATCAAACCTCATATGGGATACCAGCATCAAAGATATTCTTATATTATTATTGAATTAATAATTCCTTTCTAATGTGACACAATCAAGGTCTTTGAGAAATGAAAGCATTACCAATAAAGATAGGCAAATGAAAACCAGGAGAAGTTGACGCTTAAAGAACGCTGATTCAAGACTACAAATGTGTTCTTAAGTGAATCTGTTGCTCAGGAAATGTATGCGGACATAAACTGAAATCTGTGATTCGTTCATATGTTTTGACTTCTCTATCATGTTTTTGTACAAATTAAAAGAGAGAGAGAGAGCTGGGCCATTGCCATGGCTCAACAGACTAATCCTATACCTGCAAGCACTGGCATCTTATTTGGGTACCAGTTTGTGTCACAGCTGCTTCACTTCCCATCCAGCTCTCTGTTTATAACCTGAGAAATCAGTGTAGGATGGCCCAAAGCCTTGGGACCCTGCCCACATGTAGGAGACCAGAAAGAGGCTCCTGGTTCTTGGCTTTGGATTGGCTCAACTCCAGACATCGCAGCCATGTAGTAAGTGAACCAGCTGATAAAAGATCTTTTTCTGTCTATTTTTCTGTCTGTGAACCTGCCTTTTAAATGAAGGGGAAAAAATGAACATGAAAAAGAAAGCTCTGAACAATGTAAATCAAGGTTAGAATTAAAACTGAAATCAGCTGGAGGCCAGCAGCATAGCTTAACGTTCTAAATCTGTGCCTGTGGCACCTGCATGCTGTATGGATTCCAGTTCAAGTTCATTTACTCGCTTCCCAGCCACCTCCGGGCCTATGGCCTGGAAGGAAGTCAAGGATGGCTCCAGTCCTTGCCCAAACCGAGCCCTTGTACGGAATTCAAAAGAAGATCCTTGCTCCTGGCTGGCTCAGCTCTGGACCCTGCCGTCATTTGAGGAGTGACCCAGCAGGTGAAAGAAGCTCTCTCTCTCTCTCACACACACACACACACACACACACACATAGTCCTTTTCTAAAATTCTGCCTTGCAAATAGAAATAAATTGATCTTTTAAAAAAATAGCATTTGAGAGATACTTTCAGTGTTACTATAGAAAGATTTGGTCTTTTATTTATTATTATTATTATTTTTTGCTGTTATGAAGTAAATAAAGCATCAGTGTAAGAGGCAGTGCAGAGTTCTACGTGAACTAAGAAGGAAACAAATCTTGTTAACTCAGATCGGAAGAACATGCACTTAAGAAAGTCTAAAGATCACTCTTCAACTTTGCCCAATTGACTCATCAAATTAATGCAAACGACTTCTCCCTAAAATAAAGCTCCATAAGTGAGAGGTTTTCTAAGGCAAAAGTCTCGTTGTGGAGTGACTTTGGCTGCGTGCACAGCCGCAGCAGCCGGTGCGATCGCTCAGCCCTGCACGATGACTCCTCTGTGTGTTGTGTTTAAACCGTGGCACTTCGCAGCACAGGAGTATAGAGAGGGAACAAAGACTTGTCAAGTGCCAAGACAAGAGTGTCTCGGGACTGTCTGCTTGATTAATCATCCTTAGTAGGTAGGCAAATTACAGGAAAGAAACTTCAGCCCAATGTGGAACTCTTAACTCCGAATTGCCTTTTTTTTTTTTTTTTTTGCTTTGTTTTGTTTTGCTGTGTGTTTCAGAGCAAGTGGAGCAGAATCCAGATGGAACGCTGGGTAGCAGTGACCAGCGACTTTTAACACACGTAATAAATCCACGCTGCTTAAAGTGTGAGGAAGACATCTACTTCAGAAGCAGTCCTATTCTCTGATAATTGGAAATGCTTGTCTGGCTTCTAACATCTATTTCAGACATGTGTTTGGGCATAAACCCTATAATCCTTTCCTGATATGCAAAGCAAAAGGTTCCACTGTGCTGGACAGTACATAGCACACTCGCCACCTAGTGGACATTCGTGGTAATTTTCTCCCTTTTTAACCTATTTCTGAATACGTGCAAACCACTGTATTTTATAATACATAAAAAAGTGTGCTTGTATGTGTGCACGTCGGTGTGTGTGTGTGGCTCTGTGGCTCCAGTTCAAATATATATATTTAAGAATCTAGACAGTTTGAAAAATGTGAAAAGAAAATCCCATTAAAAATGCATGCGAAATAGCACTGGCTCGATCAAATTCATCAAAGCTTTTCCTAGAAAAAGTACCAATCCCTATAAGAGTTTCTCCTGCTGGTACTCCTCCGTTCCACTTCGGGTCACGATTTAAATCGAAGCCACTGAGATGTTGGCCTGCCCATGTTAATGCAATGTCCCCGCTACCCAGTTACCCTGCTTCTGTCCAGATGCGTGTTGGGGTGACTCGAGCGCATTGTAGTTTAGGGAGAAAGTTCTAAGCTAACATCAATTAAGAAACCAATGCGGTTTCCTGTTTCCCTTGCAGATCTTACCTCTGCCCCATGGCTACCATTTTTTGTTGGCTTCTCATCAGGATATTCATCAGGAACTTAAGCATGACAGAGCCAAGAGCAGATCTTTTAGGATTTGGGGGCTTTCCCGACACCTGTAAGTTCCTAGGAGAGTTGCCAATTGTCTGTCTCGATGCCAGTCATGGCTGTAGAATTTTATGTTATCATCTGGGCATATAAGTATTGCCTCCCAAGATTTCTTTCTGGATGCTTTTATTTATATTTATATTTATATTTATATTTATATTTATATTTATATTTATATTTATAACCTGATATTAGGGCCCAGACAGTAGCCTAGCGGCTAAAGTCCTCTCATTGCAAGTGCTAGGATCCCATATGGGTACAGGTTCTAATGCAGGCAGGCCTACTTCCCATCCAGCTCCCTGTTTGTGGCCTGCAAAAGCAATTGAAGATGGCCCAAAGCCTTGGGAGCCTGCACCTGCGTGGGAGACCCGGAAGAAGCTTCAGATCAGCTCAACTCTGGCTGTTGTGGCCACTTGGGGAGTGAATCAAGGAACAGAAGGTCTTCTTCTTTGTCTCTCCTCCTCTCTCTATGTCTCGCTTTCCAATAGAAATAGATAATCTTTAAAAATAATACTAATGAATGGCTTTTCTTTTGGCTCATAGTATCTTGTTTTAAGAATCCCTTCCCTCATTCCTTCTTGGACCTGTGTGGGAAGTAGCTACCAGGCCAATCATACGGCACTCTCAATTTACCTGCACGCATTTTTAACCATGTAAACATCTTACATAATTAAGAATTTTACTCAGCACAAAAGAATAGCAACAAAATAGAGTGTGGAAAAAGAACAGCATATAGAGTGAAATTACATTAATACTGTAGCTAATGTTAGTGGTAATGCTAGAGTTGCAGATTTACTGTTCTACAGAATCAGGTTGTCTTGTACATCCCCGTACAGCAGAGGTGTTAGGATTCATTCTGTAGCTTAGCTGGTATATTTCCTTCGGAACAGTTTCCACCTGCACATCCAGCATTCCACCCGAGCAGATGTTTGTCTGAAGTCAGCAGGCCTGGGTCCTCAAGAAAGCCAAGAAGCCAAAGGCAAGGAGCGCTGTGTGTGTGCGTGTGTAAGTGCATGGTTTTTTTAAAAGATTTATTTTTATTATTTTTTCATTGGAAAGGCGGATGTACAGAGAGGAGAGACAGAGAGGAAGATCTTCCGTCCGATGATTCACTCCCCAAGTGAGCGCAACAGTCGATGCTATGCCGATCCGAAGCCAGGAGCCTCTTCTGGGTCTCCCACACGGGTGCAGGTTCCCAAGGCTTTGGGCCGTCCTCGACTGCTTTCCCAGGCCACAGGCAGGGAGCTGGATGGGAAGCGTGGCCGCCGGGATTAGAACTGGCGCCCATATGGGATCCCGGGCGTGCAAGGTGAGGACCTTTAACCACTTGCGCCACCGCGCCGGGCCCAAGTGCATGGTTTTATAAGGAAAAGTGACAATCTTCACAGATTTAAACACATGTGATTTTTGCAGATTGTTATCACGTTTATCAGCTTTTAATAATTACTATCAAATAATTTCATGGAATAACCTGCATTCTTTCTCCACCTCTAATTCACACACACACACACACACACACACACACACACACTATCAACAGCAAAACAAAATAGGGATGGATCATATTAAAAACATTTGCAACAAGCAAAAAGAGCTTATGTTCTTTTCATCTTCTCTGGTGATACAGTGGTGTTCATTTTTTGTCAAGAACTAGCCTCTAGCAGCCTGCGCCAGGCAATGGATCCAAGATGTTCATATTGAAAAAAACAATCATTGAAACAGTGTCAAACACAACCGTTATTGGTATCATATTATTATGATTATATTGTGTGGATTTAAAATTAAATGAATTACATTAAAAGCACAAACAAAAAAAACACAATCGGTTCTCAAACATTGGCTTAGTTCAAGTGCAAACAAAGAAAATACTCAAAATCTATCCACTCCTGATGGTGATGAAGTTTAAGTCTTACTTATGTTCTTGATGTAATTCGGTGGTTTTTTTTATCAGCACGATGAAAGTGGCATAACGTGGTGAGCCACTGTATATTCCTATACAACTTCTCATTGAGTGATATCATAATGATACTTTGAAACTGCTCTTGCTGGGAGAATCTACACCAAAGTTGAGCATACACGACCGTTCAAGCATCTTCTAGTTGGTCCCCAACCCTAAGTTCCAGATCGAGCTCTGTGATATTGACTAGCTTTTAAGGTTTTTGTTTTGTTTTATTTTAAGGAATAAAGATGATTTCTGGGGGAGGCAGGAGGTAAAGAAAGAAGGATTGAAAGAAAAGGAAAGAAAAAGGGAGGCAGGAAGAAACGAAAGAAAGGAAAATAAAACTAGAGGAAATGAAAGAAAATCAAAACAAAGAAAATAATAATACTACTAAAAATCTGTCTGCTGATTCAATCCCTAAACATTCACAGATTGTAGGGTTTGACTGCATCTAAGCCATAAGGAAAGCCTTAACCTGCCTTGCCAAATGGGTCATAGGGACCCGGTCCTTGAACCATCCTTGTTGACTCTCAGAGTCTGCATCAACAGGAAAGTGGACAGAGGAGCTGTACATGAGATTCCAATCTGGGCACTGGGATGCAGAGCTGCTTGGACAAATGCCCACCTTTCATTTCTTAAACCATTTGAGCTTGATAATACTGACCTATAACATGAGGTATAGCAAACATTTTTTTTTTTTGTCAAGAGGTCTGATATTGAACCCAATATTTTAACTTGTGAGCATGAAAGCAGCACAGAGCAGAGATGGAGTTTATCATTCGTATCTGAAGAAAGGTTGTTTATTTTAAAAATAATATGGAGCATATCTCAATAATGTGTCAACTTCATTCTCAACCATTTTGTAAAAAAAGAAAAAAGATGCTCAGAAAAAATGTATGTGACAATACTGAATACATTTTGTAAATATATAACAGTTTCGCTTTGTCCATTTGATTGCTCTTATGATGTAATGGTGTCTGTGTTTTTCAAGATGAAACGGAAATGAAATATGAGTGTAAATGATCAGTTCCTGCTTGATTTACATTAATTGAACACTATATGAACATACTTTTCAAAGTGGCCATTGAAATGTATTTATTGTATTTGATCTCATTTATCACTGTCCTAGAAACCAGCGATAACTTGCTTTCAAAGATGGATTCATTTCTTAGAAGGAGCGAGAAAGATGTACGGCCAATTGGTTCACTCCCAGAGGCTGCACCAGCCAGATCCAGGCCTGCAGAGGCCAGGAGGCGCGAGTTTCCTCCAGGTCTTCCCCCTGGGTGCAGGAGCCCAAGCTTTTGGGGCGTATTCTGCTGCTTTTCACCCTGGCATAAAAACCGGAGAGCTGGGTCTGAAGTGGAGCCACTGGGACTCGAACCAGCTGTGAGAAGCTCTGTCACAGGCAGCAGATGAGCCTGCTCTGCCAGAATGCACGCCCTAAAACTTTTCTTGTATAATACATGGAAGTTTCTTTCTGAATCCTTTCATATATATATTGAAATAAAAACAAACAAAAAAACACATTGCTTAAGACAATATTTTGTACAAAATGAAAAATAAATTAAAAAAATTATGGCATCATTAGGATTGTGAAAATTCAACAGTGAAACCCTGAATTTCCTCACTTTTCATTCTTTTAAAGAAAAAAAAATCTTCAAAAGAAGAAGTTTCCCATGCAAATATGTATCAGAAGAGTGAATTTATTTTTAGTAACCACTTCCTCTCATAATATTAGCAAGAAAATACTTTAAATGTCATAGAAATGAGAAGCAAATGTTAATTACTATGAATGCCCTGGGGAATGTATCATTTTGATATTGCATTGTGCTACTTCTCAGCAAAAGCGTAATTGTGTTCCGGAATTGGAGGCCATCAGGCATCTCCTACAGTGGCTCATGGAAGAAACTCAACAAAACCTCCAACAAATGGATGCTTCGATGAGTCTTAAGCACTTCTGTTTAGATTCAACTCACAGGCTCAGGAAAAAAAAAAATATGAAACTGTGAGAAGAGTCTTGGTGTTGAAAAGACAATTTAACACATATTTGTAAGTGCAAACGTGTGTTCTCTGCGCTTCAGTTTATTCTGGTCTTCATGAGTCTGAGGCTGCTTCAGCCCGCCAGTCCACTGCACTTGACCGAGGGCACCACTGGGTCCTGAACTGGACTCCGTGCCATGAGGAAGTATGCAGAGACATGGGCTCTGCCGAATGCCCACGACACTGCTGCTTTAGGAATTGAAAAGTATTTTGTGCTTCCAACCCATTACTACCAGGCAATTACTCAGAGTTGAGTTTTGACTGAGTGTGTGCTTCTATTTTCCGAGTGTCATGGTTCCTAATGCCTGCGTTTGCAAAACACGTGTCTGTGATGAAAATGATAGGATTGGAAAGCGCAGTGCTCTCTGTCACCTTGACATCACGGAACTCTGTCTTCTGAGCCCAGGGGTGCTGGTTTGTCGTGGTCTCCCATTTTACGTGCTCCTCTCCAATGGGAGGACCAGGATGCTTAAATGTCCCTTGGTCCTTCTTCATCCTGTTCCTTTTTCTCCCCCATCCCCCGGAGACGTTCTAAGTCGTGACAGAGAGTTGAAGGGCTCAGAAACATTACACAGTGTTCCATTTATTAGGAGAAAATGCACACAGATGGAGCAAGGAAATAATATCTCTTCTTAATTATTCGAATGGATGAGCTGACAGCACTTTTCGCTCTCCAGGAGAAATGAAGAGTTGTGGCTCTCTGGCCAGTTCTGGCCAAGCTGGCTGCCGGTCGCTGAACACGAGGGCTGGATGCCCGTCCTGTTTTTCTGTGCACCTGTGTCTACTGTTGGAGACCCCTGACACTGTTATGCTTTTTCATCTCTTCATTTCCTTTGTGGGAGAGGAGCAGCGCATGGCTTCAATAGCATATTGTCTGCTAGGTGTCAGAAAAAAAAAAAATCCAAAATTCTCAAACCGAGTTTACTGGACCCAGATGACGAAGAACATTTAAAGATGCACATGACGGTTATGGTTATTTAAGGAGCTTCTGTATGTTTTCTTCATGCAAAAAAATATGCGTAGAAAGGTTGCAAGTGAATTTACCATCCTCTCATGGATTCATTAATCTGTCCAAATAATGTCCCTCCTTAAAGACTTTTTCCCCCCTCTTTGTTCCTTAGCTCTGGTTGCTCAGCATTTCAGCAGAGCACGGATGTCACTACATTTACAAGCTTAATTTGTGCACAAGCCTACTTGCTCCATTCTGTTCAACAGCTTTCAGCTGCCCTCCTCACCCTGCACAGATGTCTCACCAACCCATGTTCCTAGTGGAGGACAAGCAGAACGAATAGAGCAAATCCATCGTCCCAACAACCCAGCCTAAGACCTGCTAAAGGAGAGTCGATAACGCCCTTCCCCTATGCAAAGCAAGCATACTGTATACTCTACCCCCCTTCTAAGGTTAGTCTTTACAGTGCAGGTTTTCCACTTTTGCAGAAAAGAGGTAAGTTCTCCATCTCTGTTTTCCACTTCATTGAGCCTCTCAAAGGGCCTAGCATTACCTCGCTCTCACATCATTACCTCCAGTACAAATGAGCTACACGTCAGGTTCACGCTCCTCATCTTCCAAGAAATATTCCATCTCCCCTGTGTGCCACGAGACCTCTAGCCTTTTCAAACTCTGCCGCAACTCCCTGTGCTAATGACAAGATCCGTAATGTTAGAGGGAGTGTGGTACTTAATTGCGGTCAGTGTTTCTAGCCCTTTCTGGATGATTTGAGGATATCAAAAGGAAATTTGCTAGCAAAGAAATGCAGAAAAACAGTAAATAAACCTGAATTGAGAGAGCTATAGAATTAGATCTCTTTTATTAGCACGGCTGCTTTGGTGAGCAGAACTTGACACTTGAAGTGTACAATGTTAACACTGACTTCTCCAGCACTGTAACATGACTCTAAGACGTAAGAAGTCACACCCATCCTCATGTCTCAGTCTTCTAATAACAAAAAGTGAACAATTTCATACAAATGGCTCAGCAATTCAATATGTGAAGTGAAGATCGCTTTATCAGGCATGCGTTGTTGAACTATGTAAGGCTTCGTTTGTTTCTGCTGTTCCTGCTGGATGTAAGATCACAGCCTTAAACTTAGAAGTTTAAGTTTAGACCATAGAGATCTAACCAAACCACTGCATTCAAACATTACCATTATCTCTAGCTCAAAGACGACAAAAACGATACATAAGGCTCACAAATGCATTAAAAGTACAGGGAGTCCTCCCTCGATTCGCACGACTAATTTGCATTTCAACTGAAATTTTGAGCGCAACTCATGGTTTTTAGATATTTTGCTCTGGAATTGGCTTTGTTTGAAAACACACACACATTTTGCGTTTATATGAGTTAACACTCAAAGAATGCAGTGTTATATATTCTTTTGCGTATTGTGGTGAAAATAATTAAGGATAACAAATAAAATTATGAAGTCCTCATTGACATTATGTATGCATTTCTAGTAGTGTGTCTAAACGACGAAGGAAAATGTGACAGTGTTTATCAAATATTTCAAGAGTCACGATATCCTTTTGTCTACTTTGTTAGATTAAGGCAGAAAATAGATGATTTATTTCGCAGATGATGATATTATTTGCAGGATGAGTGCAAATAAGTAAAGATTAAAACAAGGTGCCTGGCCCGGCGCGGTGGCGCAGTGGTTAAGGTCCTCGTCTTGCACGCCCGGGATCCCATATGGGCGCCAGTTCTAGCCCAGGCAGCTCCGCTTCCCATCCAGCTCCCTGCCTGTGGCCCGGGAAAGCAGTCGAGGACGGCCCAAAGCTTTGGGACACTGCACCTGCGTGGGAGACCAGGAAGAGGCTCCTGGCTTCGGATTGGCATAGCATCGGCCGTTGTGTTCACTTGGGGAGTGAATCATCGGACGGAAGATCTTCCTCTCCGTCTCTCCTCTCTGTATATCTTCCTTTCCAATAAAAATAAAATAAATCTTAAAAAAAAAAAAAACCAAGGTGCCATTTACAGAGATGTGGCTAGACTTAAGAGAAATAAAACATGTTGATATATTTAGACGCTAGCAATTTAAGGAAGTTAAATACATCCTCATTTCTAAGCAGAATGTGTAAGCTAAATGTCTAAAAACCAAAATATGAAGAAAAAGAACTGAGATCCTGTCAAACCAAAACTATTCCATAAGCATATCAACATTTATCCCGTCAGTTAATCCGCCAATGCCATTGTCAGCCACTGGCTAAACAGGCGAATAGCCACCGTCCGCCCAGAAGAAGCTTATGGGTGTGGCCCTCCCTGCACATCAGGAATGATGGGAAATGACAATGCATGAATCATATCTAGCAATAATTAAGGTGAGTGCAAAAACGCATGCAAGAAACACTAATGCTATACTTGTCTAAAACTAAGATCATGGAGGTACTATGTACATAGAAAAAGTTACTCAACAACTAAAATTGTACATGAACCATACATTTTCTATTGGAAACTCATGAAATGCTTAGAAATATACTCTAAAAATAATATTTATTGATATCAAAACGTTACTAGTAAATTGCTAATTGAGCTGGCTGCAGTGCATGTACAAATAAGTATGCACAAGAACCATGCACATACCTGTGTTTGTGATAATATTAACTAAGATTAACTTTGGAATGCTTACAGTTAAGCATTCAGTTTAGTTTTCATGCAGTTAGTTAACTGTTTAAGAAAGTGACATTCTTTTCTAAGTCAATGTATTTTTGCCCTTCAAATTCAACTGGAATGATGGTACAGTGTATTTACATGGATGCGAGGCGATGTGATGCAAGCTGCCTCGATGAGGATCCCTCTGACTCCACATACAATGCTGCAGTATGGGTTCCAGAAAAGAACGGTGATAGCGTTGTGTGAGTTTCTATGAGACAAGGCTCTTAAAAGTAGGGGCAAGTTGGAAGTGAGCAATTCAAAAGAATGTTTGTAACAAGCGCTTGGACGGATGACAAAAATAAGCTCAAACACTGGAAATTCACCAACACCATGTGGGCAAGAAACAGTCGTTATTTTTCTCATAAGTCATGAATCATTGTTCTCTTATTTTCATATTTCTCTTCTGCTTCCTTTCACATTTTCATATCAAATAGTTTTCTCTCTGCATCCTCTCCCCGGTTATAAAATTATTATAACATGACTAATACTAGCTGCTATGTTCTTTATTTTATTTTTCATTTTACAGGAAGTTACAGTTAAAACTATTATATGTCTGCTCATTTGTTGTAAACAATTAAACAAATCTTTCCTGAATATGATCTTCAATTAGTTATTTGTAACCTTATATAAGTAGGTCAATTTGAAATTTCCCTACATAAAAAAAAAATACATGGAAACAAAAGTAACATGAAAAATGGAAGGAAAAGAGAAATAACTTTGTTGAAAAACATCTTTAAAAAATTCATTTATAATTTTTCCATAACACCCAATTTCCATGAGCTTTAAAGAACGTGTTGACATAATGTATGTTCTCATTAGCTTTTTTGACACAACACGTTCTCTCCGTTGTGCTATGGCAATGCTGTGTGTATACAGACAGTGGAGTGTAATAAAGTTACAGCTTCTAGATTAGGTTTCTTTGATTTCTGTGCAGACCCCATAGTTCATAACCTTTAACTCATTAATCATGTCTCAGTTTTCACTTCCGCGTCATAAGGAGAAAGTAGTTATTGTTAACTAAATTGATTGACTATTTTGAAGTTTTGGAATAGACGTGGTTACAGGGGTCTTTGAATACTGAACTGAAGCTTAAATCCATAGAACTTAGTCTGGTTGCAAAGCCAAGTTATGAGTGGCCAAGAGAGAGATGGATAATTATTCTAAACATCAGATCTAAGGTTAAAATTGTGGGAAAAAATGAACCTCTTTCTCTATTGAGAATAACATCAGTGTCATGATGATCTTCATTCCGTTCTGCGAAATCACTTCATGTGGTTGCCACTCTGAATCACACAGCCACTCTTGCAGTCATTGAATTAAAGATCCTTTCCTGTCTGGTGAATCTAGCTTGGGAAATATGCTCAAGATAGAAATGGAAAGATAACTTGTCTTTAGGTTCTAAAGTTTAGAAGATGCTTAAAAGGAAGGCTGTGTCAAGTGCAACCCCTAATATCATGATGATAAAAAGCTGCTAACCCCAGAGGCAAAAGGCTTCAAACATTTTGACATTACTTTCTGAAACAGAAGTCATAGATGATAAATACTAAAATATACAGTTTGCATAAAGATTACTCTAATGCTTGAACTCTAATGTAATGAAATTATGAAGAAAATTCATTTATTATAAAAGCTTCCTTTCAATAGTCAGGTAACACAATGTAATGAAGCATCTATTTTTCCATATCCCGAGTCACTGTGATGGTGTGGAATAAGCATGCCTTTCAGCTGGGGTACCACTGGGATGCACTTCCAGCCCCAGAAATGGAGCTACCTACAGTGACATCGTTTTCAGAAATGGAAAATGATGTCAGGTCCTGGGAGGAGAGAAAGTTAGTGAGATTGTCTTTTGGTTCACACTGATGTAGTGTTTCTGGAAAGCTTAGTGTATTTTTATAAAGGTGAGGAAATTATTTTAACTGAATTAGAGCTAATCTGAGTTCTGGAATGTGCCTTGAGAAACGAGCTCTCCTTTGCAAAATGCACAGTGTGAAGCGGCTGCTGAACCTGTCTCTGTAAGTGCAGAAGCGCTTCACAGGAATCAGACCACGAAGACCAGTTTACCAACATTCTTGCAAGAGATGGAAGGGGTAATAATTATCATACCTATACAAATGTTATGCATAGTTATCCTTAACAAGCAAAAATATAATTTTATAGGGTGAATTTCCACAATGCTAACCTTTGACATCAGCACTTAAGTCTCTAAATAGGAAATAGCTGATTATTCAGTCTCTGTACACTGCTACTGACCTGTCCTTACAGACGACTACCATGCAATGAAGGTATGTGGTCCACACATATCGGGTCCTAGAATGCATCATAGCTACTACAAATGGGTTAAGCTCATTTCCATAGTTCCACACCAGTAATCTTGTGCAATCTGTAATAAAGGGCAGCTTCATTGAACACTTAACCAAATATGACCCATTGTGGGAAAGGCAATAGCATTCTTGACCAAGGATGCTATGCCTGACTACTCAGCTAAGTGACATAGCTTGGCTCTTGTTGAATTTGATTCTCATTCTTATACATCAAGAGGAATCTTATAGGTGGGAAAAGGAATTGAAGAAACTGCCTTCACAACCAGGAATGAACCAGAGCGACTGGCTTTGACTGCATCTAGGTGGAAAGCTGTTTTCTCTTGGGTCAGTTTCCTGGTGCTGACATAACAAAGTGTCACAGACCAGGTTCTTTTCGTTTTGCTTCATTTTGTCTTGTTTATTCAACAACAATGACAGAAATGTTTTACCACCATACTTCTCTTCACTTAAGTAGAGGTTTAAGGATAATTACATAAGCACATGACAATAGAACACGCAGTTTATTTCTTCTATTTGTATCTAGCCTGTTAGCAGGTTCCTCTGACCTTTCCGCTAAGTTTGAGCTGAAACATGCATTTTTCTTCTTCGCTGTTAGAATTACACCAGTCCACGTGAGACGGTCTTTGGCCTGAGTACACAGGAGCTCTTTCATTGATTGCTTCCCTTCCCTGGCTCCAACTGGCCTTAATGTTCTACTTTTTCTGCTTGCATATTGACCTCTGCTCAAACTGAGCTGTTGGTGCTGTGTTACACAAAACTCATTCCTGTGTCAACTTGATAGCCATGCAGAAATTTCAACAAGTGAATGATCAAAAACCACACATTTCTGTCGGTCTTGAGGTGATTCATTCCTCTTCTTCTTTGAGTTTTGCCCTGTACATCACCTCCACCAGTCTGGATGAATCCACCTACGGTAGTCCACAGGACACTAAATCAGCATTTACTTTTATTATGGTGTGAGCTCTAGGAATTAGTCTGTGCTCTATATCTAACAGCAAGAACAATGCTTAGGTGATGGAGGAAAATCAGCGAACAATCTTGGATGGAATGGTCGAGTAAAATTTTGTATGAGATATTTGTACCTCTTAAATAATAAGATTTTGCTTCTGCACATTTCCTGAAAATCATGTTTTCAAGTGAAGTGAGACTGTTTTATATATTTAATGAACTTCATTGTACTAGGTCAAGAAGAAGGCTTCCGTGATACCAGGCTTTTCAATGCCCGTATGGTAATATTTGGTGATTAACAGACTACAGAGTAGGTGCTGAGCTATTCAACCTGTTGGGAGGCCTACATTATACAACAACGTGCTAATGAGTGTCCCAGGACCCTGCTTCCAATTTGGCTTCTTCTAATAGATCTGCAAAGGCAGGAAATGACGGCCTCAGTAACTGGTGTTCTGTTTACCATATGAGAAACTAGAGTTATCGATTTCTGGCTCTGGCCTAGCCCAGACACTTAGGAAGAGAACCAAATAGAAAATTCTACCTGTCATTCTCTGTCCCCCTCTCTCTTTGGTATAAAAATGAGTAAATGCACACATTTACAAAAATGAATAAAGCAAACATCAATTTTCTTAGGGACATCCTGTTCCAATTTGTGAAAATCAAATTATTCTATAGTATTGATGAAATTTATTTTTTCATTTTGAACATTAATAATGTAGATCATAGTATCTTTTTTTCCAATCTTCAGGGTAGTTATGGTATACATTTTTCATGAATCGTAGGAAGCAACATTTGCTTTCACAGAGGCATTTAATGTGACATTTCAAATTAGGAAGGCATCCTTTAATTTCCCTGCTGTTTCAAAATAATAATTAGTGTTCTTCACTAGTTTTTGTTGTAGAAAAGGAATAACACATTCTACTTTTGTCTCTGAACTGAATCATTCCGCTGTTTCCTAACTTTATACCATGACTACAATGTAACACGAATCACATTTTTCTCTCATTTTTTTTTTGTTCGGTTTTCTTTCTTTTTTTTTTTTTTCCTCCATTGATTTTGTCTGTTTGCATTATTTCCCAATAGTAACTGTTATTCTGTTCCGTGATTTGGAGAATACTTTAAATGTTAATGTCTTTGAAATCCTTCACCCTAGTATTTTATTGTAGTACATACTCCATTAAATTACTAGATGCATTTATTCCGTTTACTTTATATGTGTGTTTTGCAGCATTAAGCCACGGCCCATAAGTGTCTGCATAACATTTAGATGCTAATAAGAAAAAAAAAATAATGAAATGACCTCTGGCACATTCTCAGAACTCTGTGAAAAACAGTGCTAAAGTTGATAGATTATTTTAATTGGGTATATTTCTGATTGTGTTATTATTCTTGGGAATCCACAGTAATACTTACAAAGAACTTTCTCCTTCACCCAGCTTTAACCCTTTGCTCTTACGTAGTTGGTGTTACAGACACTGTTGAATATGCCCCCATGGTCTGATTTCAGGAGAAAGGTGTCGAAGCTTACCCCTCCTCCCTTTATTTTTGTTGGAAAGCCAAATTACAGACAGAAGGAGAGACAGAGAGAGAATGATATTCCATCTGCTGCTCACCCCCCAGATGGCCTCAACAGCTGAGATGATCCATACCGTTTCCCCATGACTGGGGCCCACCTTCACTGCTTTCCCAGGCCTTCAGCAGGAAGCCAGATGTGAAATGGAGCAGCCGGGACAGAAACTGGCACCCATGTGAAAAGCCAGCATTTGAAGGTGGAGGGTTTGCCTGTTAAGTCCTGGTGCTGGCACCCAAAGCTTAGACTTTTTTTTTTTTTTAGATTTATTTTTATTATTTTTTTATTGGAAAGGCGGATATACAGAGAGGAGATACAGAGAGGAAGATCTTCCGTCCGATGATTCACTCCCCAAGTGAGCGCAACGGGCCGATACTATGCCGATCCGAAGCCAGGAGCCTCCTCCGGGTCTCCCACGCGGGTGCAGGGTCCCAAAGCTTTGGGCTGTCCTCCACTGCTTTCCCAGGCCACAGGCAGGGAGCTGGAAGGGAAGCGGGGCTGCCGGGATTAGAACCGGTGCCCATATGGGATCCCGGGCGTGCAAGGCCAGGACCTTTAACCACTTGCGCCACCGCGCCGGGCCCAAAGCTTAGACTTTTACAAACTGATTCAAGTTCCAATGAGTGGTTGGTTGGTTTTCTTGTATGTTTGTATTATAGCTGTTTATTCAAAGTGAGGCAGGGATTGCAGCCGTAATCTTATTCACGTTTCTTTCTGCTTTTCTGCACAAAATCCAAGGTAAGAATTGAGATGACAGTGTTCAACAGGGACAGAAAAGCAAGAGAACCTGCTCTCTGTAGTTATCTGGACACCTTGATCCTCAACTTTGCTCAGTGAGACTAAAAATCTCTCTCTTGCTCCCCAATGCTCCACCCCATGCTTACGTAATTCTTGAAAAGAAGGACCTCATACAATGTGGATTTTGAAGTTAATAAGGTAGAAAATTTTCTTATCTCTATAATTCTTCCCACCATAGACTGGAATGCATAGCTAGCTTGTTCATTATTATAAAGCAATTGTCTTTTGTCAGGTGCTGAGTTATCGTCAAATGAAATGATGACAGGAGGAATATTCAATGGAGAAACTGAAATTTGAAGAAAAAGAATGATCTGGATTGATTCACGTAGAGCATTTCTAATCAGCATTTAACTCTAAAAGATGAATAATTCTGCAATTTAATTGAATATTTACTAAGGGAGATATTCATTAGAATTGCATTAATGTTTCCACAATGAAAGCAGAAAAATCGATTCAGTTATTTGAACTCAGTTATGTGACACTTCGTTTTATTTTGAAATTCATACCTTTCTAACACAGACTGTTGTGGGGAACCAAGTGGTTCCAAGCAGAAGGAATGGCATGCACAGTGATGTTTATTGAAGGTGGATTGGTGATTGGGGAGTAACTGGACAGAGTCAGAGATCTCAGACTTCATAGAGCAGATTTGGGTTTTTGAAAACTCATACATAAGGTCAGCAAACAGTTTTTTATTTAATTTCCGGTGTACCCATTCTCTTCTTTAAAGAATCACTAGACTATCTGCCGAGATAATTGTCTGAAATTAATCAGTTTCAGATGAAGAGGAAGCTAGGATGGCATTTTCCTTCTTTTTGGCGGAAGATCACTAGTAAAGATGGCATGCCACAAACATTTCCGTTGATGAAACAAGATGATTCGTAGAAAGATAATTGTATCATACACAAAGGAACTGCAAAACATTTGAAGAGAACTCAGGTTAATTTCATTTTTCCACAGGTCTGTTGAATGTGCTTGTAATGGTTAAAGTCCTCTTTGAGAATCCTTTTGCAAACCTAACGTAGCTCATACTGAACCAGAAATTATAACTGATTTTATGTAGCAGTTAAAAAGGGAAAGAAGAAAGAGAGGGAGAGGAAGAAATAAAGAAAGAGAAAGATGAACAAAGAAAGAAAAGAAGAAAGAGAGATATTCTTAATGTTGATGCTAGCTCATTCATCAGATACCCGAAGTAACTGTGGCTCGGCCAAGGTGAAGCCGGGAGCTTGGAATTCACTCCAATACAAGATGAGGCTTCCCAGGCATCGTTGTGACCACTACCCCAAATGTCTTTCTACAAGAGGCAGCTTTAAAATATAATTCAGAAAGAATAAGTCTGAGTCATGTTATTCCCGGCTATACCACAAACAAAGCTGAAGTTTCAAAAACTGAAGAACAGGGCCTGGTATGGTAGTCTTACATGCACTGGAATCCCATATGGACACCGGTTCATATCCCAGCTGCTCCACTTCCCATTTAGATCCCTGCTTGTGGCCTGGGAAAGCAGTCAAGGACGGCCCAAAGCCTTGGGACCTTGCACCTGTGTGGCAGACCCGGAAGAAGCTCCTGGCTTCTGGCTTCCAGTCAGCTCAGCTCTGGTTGTTGTGGCCACTTGAGTAGTAAACCAACAGATGAAAAAAATCTTTCTCTCTGTCTTTCTTCTTCTCTTTAAATCTGCCTTTGACTTTACAGTAAAATAAAATAAACAAATTTTAAAAAACCAAAAAAGGAATGGATAGAAGTAATTACATATTTTAAATTCTATAAATTGATTTAGCCCTCTTCCTCTCACTATTCTAAATTTGAATGTGAAACACAAAAAGGTTTTATGGATGAAGTTCATATGTTTTACTTTCTCCTTGCCAATAATGTTACACAGTCTGAGTTGCTTCTAAACAAGTATCTTTAAGGAATTTAGTCCAAATGACAGTTGCTGCATGTACGCTGTGGACCTCTGTAATAAAGTAAAAGTTCAAAAGTAACTTGGAGTTTATGCTTTTTCCTCAATTAGGCATTTTAATAACTACTATTTACTTATGAATCACTGTGTTGGAACTTCTGAACACTTTCAAAGATCAAGATTCAACTTGGATTTGCTACTCCAGCAGCATTACACAGCATGGACTTGACCTCATTAGAGCATGTATGCTAGAAAGATGCTGTACATTGAGACAAGCAGATGCTGAAGTATTCTTTGTATGCGGATTCAGACTGGCAAATATTCTAACTGTTCCTAAATCACCGAGTCCTTGGCATACTTGTACATCCTCATTGGCAGAGGAAAATTCTATTCCAAGAAAGTAAAGACATTCCAATGTGTTTCTAATGACTGAAATACCCTGGTCATTTTCATCACTTCATGCAATAGTTAGTCACATTCAGACCAAGTTATTTTGACTCCTTTTATAATTTAAGTTCCAAATGTAAGAAGACTTACCATGTGGCATTATTAAATATCTCCAGAATTAGGTATGCAATTAATATTGTTATGCTAATAACACTTTTTAGTTGTTAATCATTGGGAAAGTAAGAAGATACTAGAAAAGCAACTCAGTCGACATTTGCTTGAATCGGAGTTCTCATCCAGCTGATAGCGACTTGTTTTGATCCTGTATTCAACCATTGAATACCCAATCTGACAGCAAAAGCACTGTTTGTATCATAAGCATGATATTGGTATCCAGTGTAATGCCAACCACAGTAATAATGGATATCACAAATATTGGAGATACAAAAAGATTTATATATTGTTCATAAATCATCCTTGTTTTAAGGAATCATGTTAACAGAAATGTCAATGTGTTTACAGAAAACACAAAGAATGTGAGTGGTAGGAAAGTAGAAATTTCTAGTCTCTTGCAATTTCTATTGCTCCACCTCCAAAATAATGCACTGTGCCTGTATGTTCCCATCATAGTTTTATTTTCTCCTTATTTACCTTTAATTCCCTTAGCTTTCAATATTATTTGATCTTCTATCCAACTAAAGATGAGTATTTTCAGTTGACATTATCGTCAATTATTTACCAACATCGATTTCATGCAGCATTTAATAATGAATTCCACGAGGCTGGCGTTGTGAGGCTGCAGTTAAACCACCAATGCAGGCATCCATTGTGGGTTTGAGCGCTAGCTGTTCCACTTGAATCTCCCTGCCTGATAACTTACCTGGGAAGAAAGTAGGAATTGGCGCAAGCCCTTGTGCCTCCACACTTGTGTTGGAGCTACAGCCCCAGGTTACTTTACTGGCTTTGGGCTGGCTCAGCCTCAGCCTTTGGGCCATTTTAGGATGCAGCAGTAGACAGCAATTCATTCTCTCTCTCTCTCCCTTCTCTCTCTTTTCTCAATGTGTGTGTTTGTAATTTTGCCTTCTGAATCAATAAACTAATGTTATAAAATAATGAATTGACTAACTTGATCAGGGTATTTCTTTTTTCTTTTTTCTAATACGTTTCTAGTGGAAAGATTCTGAGTTCATGGCTGGCTTATTAGTTTTACTGGATTTGTATTTTTACTAAACAGCGTAGACTGCAAGGTTCCTACCTCCTCAATAATAGTCAGCTGTAACTCAAGGGAAGCCTGTCAGAGATTTGATCCCCCAAATCTCATGTTAATGACAACGGGATGGTGGAAACTTAATCCAGTTCTGTTCAGAGGTGACGTCTTGTGGCAGTCATTGGTTTGGAAGAGACTGTAAGGCCTGTAACTGGTTAATGGTAGCGTTGTAAGGAGATACACAGTCAGACATGCACTCACTCTGTCATGCTATGTGACAATCTGCTCTGCTTCAAAATTGTATGCGTGGGAATATCATCTTCAGATGCCAGACCACTTCTGCCATTGGTTCTTGTACTCTGCCAACTGTAAGATGACCTAAACACACTTCCTTCGTTAGGTAGCTTTCCTTATGTATTTGGAGGTAGTCATGAAAAGAGGATAATGATAGGATGGGTAGAAAGTATATAGCATCATAGTCTAAGGAATCTTTGACCGCAAAATTATTAAAGTTCTATCTCTTTATTGTGTGATTTCAAGTGTGTGTGTGTGTGTTGAATGAACACAAAATTGAAATAAAAATTAGGTAAATTGCAAATCAAATACGATGACACAACTTTCAAACATGCAGAAAACGCAGCCCGGTACATTGAAAATAGATGAGGGTTGGTGTTTCACGCCACCACGAAAGGAACACTGGGACATGGATGATGCTGGTGATATAGGTTGTTACATACATGCTATTGAGATAAGTTTTGCTTGTTTGGTTGTTTAGTTTATTAACAGTGAAAGAGTAAAAACAAGCTAGAATGCTTTTGGAGAAAATTACATCATCAGGTATGTCACTATCTTTTACAAAATACTTAAACAGATGTATTTTTTTTAACTCTTTTTCATTCAAACCCTAGTGATGATAATTGCTCCAATTACTAAGGGAATGACTCCCACTGAGGCACTGAAGTAGAGATCCTTAGCGTTACTGTTGCCTTCTTTCCTCCTTCTATTAAGATACTTTAGCACTACTTTAGTGGAGGTTAATCGAATGGTTAATCGGAAACGCATACACGATTGACTGGTCTTAGCAGTGCTGCTTCCTGACTGATTTTTCCTGGGATTGACTTCTGTCAGAGCTCAGCTAAGGCTGATGACACAACCTACGGCAGTGCAAACAGAGAAGGGGAGTGTTGTGATCCACTAGAAGGCATTTGCTAGTTTACAGCAGGGATGTTTAATCAGATGAGGATGCACTCTTTCCCTGTTGTTCATCTGCACGATTCTTCATTTTCCAGATTTCATCCAATCTGTACTTCTTACTAAAACAGTGTATCCTTTTAAATCAGTAAAAAAAAAAAAAAAAAAAGCTCAGATAAAGAAGGCTGAATCAGGCCTGTGAACACCGTGTTAATTAAGCAGTGAACACACAGTCCTGCTTACAGTAGACCTTTCTGAGATCTAACCACCACGTTAAAAACTCAGTCTATTTCAAGGAGTAAGCAAATCTCTATAAAATATTTATTCATCCTGGAAGGCAAATGCTTATTCATTGCATAACATTGAAACACATGGTTACTCCTACTTTGTCCTCCCTAAACATTAGATATTTAGTTGACCAATAATTTTTGGTTGTGTCAGTGCAGCGAGTGAAGGGGTTGGCTGTGGAGAGAGATAAGAATCCAAGTATTCATGCGGACTGGCTGTCAGGGAGGAAACCATATGAAGGGTGGGGTGTGGACGATATGAGCTGGGGGGACAGAGATGTGTGATTTATTACCGAATTTTCTAAATGTGAAAATGAAACCTAGGTCTATCTGCATTGTTAATTTTCAGTACTTGCAATGTCTCAGAAACCTCCAAGTAGTCATCCATATGTCTGCTTATTTATATCAGGCTTGTGTTTATGTCTGTTTGTGTGCGTATTTGCCTGAATGTAGTTTTTCTGGCAGCGGCGCGCGTTTGATGTATGGGTGCCTATGTATGGGGATGAATTAATTAAACATTGAAAACATCTGCAGTCCTCCCTTGCTGTTCCAGTCTTTCGGGATGGCTTAGCTCCAGTCACTTGGTGTTAGGACCTGTCGGACGCCTGCTCGTGGTTCCCGAGGGGTTGGAGCTCCGGGAGCCTGTACCATCTCTATCCGAAGGGGAGGAAAGAAGCGAAAGAACAGGCACCCGAGACAGGGGGCTCTGCTTCCTGCAGCTGGGTCGGGGGCGGCCAGGGTTCAAACAGGGTTCTAAGACTGTACTGCAAACCCCCAACTTCAGCACCGCGGACAGCACCATCTCCCACCAGGGAAGAGGCGCGCGCTTCCTTCCTCGGCCCCCGCTCCAGCTGATGGATCCGGGCTCGTCGCTTCCTTCTTTATTTTGCTTCCAAGCCAGGCAGGGACAGGGCAGACAGGTTCAGACAGCCAGAGGGGTACGGTAAGGAGAAGAAGGAGGTGGTAGAGGAGGAGCCGGGGAAGAGACCCAGAAGCAGGGGGAGACCACAGGGCTTCGCTCTGCCTTGCTTGCACCAGTTTGCAGGAGCTGCTGGCGGCGGCAGCGGCGGCTCCTGCTCCTCCCAGGCGGCCGAGGCTCCTGCTGCTCGCGCTCCACAGGAGAGCTGCCTTCCCGCACCATACCGCGCTTGAGGCCGTGCGTGCGCCGTGCGCTCCGCGTATACACAAGCTCTCCAAGAGAGCTGACAGCCGATTGGAAACCCCTCGGAGTCACGCTGCCCAGTGGCGAAGGGAGCGCTCGCCCGCAGTGGCAACAGCAGCACCACGGTCCCTGCCTCTCTCCCTTTCTCTTCCGCAGCTTCTGCTCTTCTGATCCTCCACCCTCCCCCTCCAGGTCCTTTTTTTTTTTCCGGAGGAGAGGGCGGGGTCGGTGTCTGTCCCCTCCTCTCTCTCTCTCTCCCCCTCCCTCCCTTTCCTTCTCGGTTTGAATTTCTTCCTCTCGGCATTTCACTGGCTCGCGGAGCAGGAGGCGAAACACACGCACGGAGGGAATTGGAATAAGGAGAGTCCCCCTCTGCTCCAAGCCCTGAAGAGCAGCAGCCAGGAGGGGGTGCAGGGAGAGAAGGAAGCGGGAGGAGCTTGGCTTTGCCTGGTCTTGGAGGACAGCCTCTCTCTCCCCTGGAGAGCCCTCTCGGAGAGCCAGACTGCATCTCCGCAGCGAGCCCTGGGAGTACCGCTGCCCAGGAGGCGAAGGATGGTGGTGGCGGCGCCGGGAGGCTGCGGGGCAGCGCTCTTGCTCTGGATGGTCAGCAGCAGCATCTGCAGAGCCTGGACGGCACCCTCGGCGTCCCGTAAGTAGCTCTCTCCAGCTCGCTCCGCACCGGAGCGGTTTCCGTGCCGCATTGATGTTGGGCAGCGGGGTATTCACTCGGAGGTGCACTGGCAGTTTTCGCCCCGTGTTCTGTGTGTGTGTCTGTGCTGTGACGCTCCTGCTGCCACTGCCGCAGAAAAACTCCAAACCCAGAGCGCTCCGGGTGTAGGAGACTGGGTTTTGTAGCTGATGATGTTTCTGGAAAGTTGTTCCTGGTCTTGGAGATTGAATGGCAACTGCTTGGTCAGAGTGATTCGTGCAGACAGAGGCTTCTTCGGAAGTTACTTGGGCAGAGTTCAGGGCGTTTGCTTAGCGTAGTCAGTGAATGAAAAGTGTATATCATGGTTTACTAAGTTTCTGGATTTTGCGTGTGCCTTTGATCTTACATGAGCACAGGTTTGGGGATGAAAGCGGGCCATATTTTTTAACAGTTTGAGAAAGTATAGATTCTCTTTAACCTCCTCCGTTCCCTTGAAAAGTTGAGGCTCCCTTAGTACTTGCTTGGAAAACGGAAGACAATGACTCCATTTTTATAACTTAAATTATGTTAGTCTTCGGTAGTTTGATCTAATGACTATGAACTATGCAAGCTCGGACTTGGGAAAGTCAGTGCAATTGGTGGTAATAAACAGATATCTTAGCAGTTTTCAGGAAAATGACGCTGTCCAACGTATATAATACTGATATAATTAGCTATTTTTTTTTTCAAGACTGCTGGGTTCTTGACGAGGTTTAGAGGAATTGGAAGATAGCAGCCCATTTTTCTGCATTGCTCTTGAAATGGTTACTGTACATGTTGTTCCCTTTGGCACAGAAGGAGTTAAGGAAAGGCTGCCCATTGGAATCTAAGCAGTGCACACAGCACATACTTGTTTCAGGGGCTGAGCAAGTTGGTAAAGAATTGCCATGCAAGTCTTAAGAGCTTAAAACACATGTTTTTCTACTTAGGGACCAAAGTTCTGTGCTTTCCAGAATTCATCCTACATGAAGCTTTTGGGTTGCATACTTGTATCTATTGTCTGTATGTTTATGATAATGTAGTTTTCTCAATATTTAAATATTAACAAGGGTAGCAATGAAAAGGAACTTTGCATGTTGTGGCCAGGGATCTAGTCCATAGGGTGTCATGTGGTGAGCCTGCAGTAGGGCTTGATATTTTTTCCTAGCTCTGATTTTCTTGCAATGAAGGGGGTATACTATATGTTCAACGGACTTGAACAAACGTCCTTTATACTTTGGGTTAAACATGAAAAAGTTACATTTTGTCAATTAGTATCATTGTTGTAAATTGTAGTGCTTGAGTTTAAAATCTACGTGGATATGTAACTTTATCCTTGGGTAACCATGATGTTGAAATTTCTGTTGTCATTTCAAAGTTAGTTTATTTTATATTTACTATCACTTTCCAGCAAAAATAAACTCATTAAATCAACTTTATTCATTCCTTGCAGGCCTTAATACCAGTTTTTTTTTCCCCTTTATGCATCAATTGTAGAGTCAATATGAAACCTTTATCACATGTTAAGAATGCCACAAGTAAAGTTGTTAATATATACTTTAGGAATAAAAAGTTATTTTATAAATACATTTGTATTCACTACGTTGTTAGAAATTTGCGATAAAGACTATAAAAGTCTTTAAAATACTTGAAAGATACTTAGTAGGTAGATATGACTCTTAGAATGGGGTTACTCATTTCTTGGTCTTCCTTGATTAAACACGTGCCATGCTATAATTAACACTGCATTTTATTTTACTCAAATTTAAAATGTAACCCCATATCCAAATTTGCTACGTATTCTGGAAGTGAATGAAACAATGAAAATGAATGCATTGACTAAAATCTCTTTGCATGTTAATACTTTAAATGTTTTATAATTCGTGGAAATTTTAACTTGTACCATGTATAACAGAAGAGTAAGATACCGATATTTTTAATGCTAAAACCATTCCATGAAAAAAGAAATAGTTACCACGTGAAGCTAGGATAGTGAGCAACTCAACCAGGAGAGGTCATCACGAGACAAAAAGTAACACGGAAATCCAAAAGTAACATTTTTCCGTGATACACCTTCAAAAAATGTGATGACTGTGCTAAAACTGTTTCCGAAAACCTATTCGGCACCTTAGACATTTTCAGACAGTATCACTGCTCTTTATTATCAATTTGTAAGAAATCTATCTCAACTATATATATCCATAGATATCTGTCCTCACCATTTTCATTTTGATTCTCAAACTTACATAAAATCTATTACTAATGCAGCTTGAACAGGAGGCTACCATGAAGTCTAAGAAAGTTCATAGCTAAGATTAGATAACGGCATATTTTTTGGGTGTAGTGAAGAGGAAGTGCCACTCAGGTGACGGGCTTGCCTAGCTGCTCTCTTGTAAATGGACCCACACAGGACACACGGAGTTTAAGGAGAATCTTTGCTTCTTTATTGGTTGCATTTCTTGGACCATATAAAAAAGACCCGCACACAGCAATACTAAACAATGAAGAACCGGAACTAACGTTTCCTAAATGAAAATTCTTATGAACTTTTACAGACGTTAAACTTTTTGATAAAGGATAACTTGTGATTATTTTGTATAATTATTGGCCTATAATTTTACTATCATATTATAGAAATATGGTCTCAGTTGATCCAAAATGCTTTCAAAAACATGACCACATATATATTATACATACCTGTGTGTGTAATACATGTATATATATATATATATATATATATATTTGGTAAAATCCATAAAATGCAAGATTCTGAATATATAGATAATTGGCGTTACTTAACGTGGGATATATATCTATGTGATATACACGCACACTCATATTTTCCAACATGTTATGAAAACATGTTAACTTGTTTCCTAGTCCATACGTGTCACTTCCCATGCAAATCTGTCAGCAAACTCATATGCGAATATTTTTCCTCTCCTCAGTTGATATACTTCACGCCAGTGTATATCTTCAAAATGAAATAACTGTACTTGCAATGCTGTTAGTCAATAATGAGTTTACATAATGATGAATTTATTCACAGTTAGAATCGATTTTTAGAAATGTCTTAGGCCAGAAAAATTCATTGATTATTCCAGATGAATTTCAAGAAAGTTGTCATTAATAATGAGTAATGTGGGATTTATTGCTTTATAGGCAGCGATAGGAGCTAGGGACATTTCTACAAGGCTTACTCCTTATGATTAATGTTTAAAAAAAAGAAAGAATCCACAAATTGCCTATAGTGTTTTATTAACATTGTGTAGGTATATAACGTGTTATTTAGGTGGCTTTATCTAAGTGATTTGTGTTATATTATACTGCAAAAATGGAAATATTGTACATAGAAAGAACTTCCAAATTCAATGACTACTGTGAGACGTTAAGTAACTTTTTCACATGAGGGAGCTTTAGCAGTAAAGTCCATTTCCATAAGGGAATTCAGCTTCTTGTTCAACGCCCTGTGTTATGATGGAATAGACAAGCGACTAGAATGTGGCGTGCCTTCTCTTGTCTTGGACCTGGCTTTTCTGCTCTTTCACTGTCTTGAGGAGATATTGCCTGGATTTTGCGAATGATATGTAAAGAACGAATGGATTCTGTGCAGAGACTCTTGATTCGGACACAGTTTGTGATGGTTCTTTGGAAAGGAAGCTTACGAGAGAACTCAGCTTGTGCATATTGTGTGTGCAAAACAGATGTGAATGAGACGAAAACATGTAAACACTTGTGAGATTTCTGCCGTGTAATATTGACTGGAGAAGTGCTATATTGTTACCATTCTTGAATTTAAAATTAGCAAACCATATCCATCCTAATTTAAACCTCAGAACTACATTGCTGCATGAGTTGAATTCTATACTTACACCTGTAATCTTAATTGAAAATAATTTTATCTGTGCTTCAAATGATGCATACTTTAAGTAGCCAGCAACGACTTAAGGTGTATTTCTCTTAACAATTTTGTATTGGATCGTTGGAAGAATTTGTACATTCATTTTATAAATATCATGATAAAATGATCTTAAAATTGTCTTCAATTTCTCTGATAAAAAATTTAAAAAGAAGACTTCTTTTAGAGTCTTCATTTCAATGGTTAGACTTTCCCATCTCCTGAGATCTGTGAGAACTCTTTACTTCAATTCTGACCAAACAAAGGTGCTTCTAGGACCGGGCCAGTCTACCTTCACACAATCCTGACTGCTCTTCCTGTGTGCAGGAAACTCCTTGCGGCATTCCGAGTCTGTCCGATAGGTTACTGATCCCTTTTCGCCTTTGGTAACTTACCAGACAGAGTTTGGAATGAAGTGCTAGACACACAGATGGCCTACGAGAGCTATATATTCTGTTCCAGTATAAAGAGTATACTTTATCAGAATGCTAATATGAAGGACTTTATCGTGGACAATCCGACCGATGGTTAGAAGGGTTCTTTAATCCTAGAATCAATACGTATGATTCTCATTGTTGTCACACATTGAAACCTTCTTTTTCTGAGTTAGAAATAGTTATATTCATCATTATATTTGCTTTACGTATGTGTATGATATTTATATTTGCTATCCATCTGTGAGCTTCTTTGTAATCTATTACACAAGAAAGAATTGGGCCCAGCGCAATAGCCTAGCGATTAAAGTGCTTGCCTAGCGATTAAAGTGCCAAGATCCCATATCGGTGCCCGTACGTGTCCCTGTGGCCTCACTTTCCACTCAGCTCCCTGCTTGTGGCCTGGGAGGACAGTCGAAGAAGATCCAAAGCCTTGGGAGCCTGCACCTGCGTGGGAGATCTGAAAGAAGCTCCTGGCTTCGGATCGGCATAGCATCGGCCATTGCAGCCACTTGGGGAGTGAATCATCGGATGGAAGATCTTCCTCTCTGTCTCTCCTCCTCTCTCTATATTTGACTTTCCAATATAAATAAACAAACAAACAAACAAATAAATAAATAAATATTTTTTAAAGAAAGGATTATTGTATTTTGTACTTACTAACTCGCAACGATGTTTTTTTTGATGTTTTTTGTTTGTTGTTTGTTTTGATGGTTCTATTTTATTTTTTGTTTTGTTTTGTTTTTTTAATGTTGTTCTACCAATAACAAATTGTTTAGTATGAAACTTGAGCGAATCTCTGTCTCTCTTAAATACCAGTAATACTTAAGGCTTACCTGTTTTGAATTGAGATGGACAATTATTCTAAGCACGACCTCAAGGCCCTCTCATTTACTTGCTCATTACCATGGTGTTAGTGATGTTTGTTTCAGAGGAATGTTCAGGATATGAATTTTTGACATCTATGGTCCAATCATTAATATAGAAATTGAATCCTGAGTAGAATAATGACTATATGCTAGTTCAGCATATTTAAGTAAGAAATCGGTAAACTGCTTATGATTTATGATAGAGAATCACATGCGGGTTATTTATCCTAAAATAAAGAAAGCATCTTACTTGAAATAGAAGTTAATTGTTACCTTCATTGTACATCTCAAGTTTATCTTTTCAAATTCTTGGTTACATCATTGTTGAAGTAGGCGATTCATAAGAACAGCTTTAATTAATCGACATTTTTTTAACAGTCTAGATTTAAAACCTCTCCTGATGGTTGGAAATCTGGAAAAAAAAGATGTCATCATT
Organism: Ochotona curzoniae; assembly: GCF_017591425.1. Classification (NCBI taxonomy): domain Eukaryota; kingdom Metazoa; phylum Chordata; class Mammalia; order Lagomorpha; family Ochotonidae; genus Ochotona; species Ochotona curzoniae. The sequence continues at coordinate 22,997,519 of NW_024467095.1, read as the reverse complement.
GCCTGTGCGTTAGCTTGGTGAGGATAAAATGCTTTTGGTATAATGTGATGCAAACGTGTTGCAGCACCAAAGAAGACCCCCTGAGAGGGTTTCCTATGCACTCTTCATCTTCCTGGTAATTCTGGTTGATTTGAAAAACTCTTCCAATATTAAGTGATATGTTTTCTCATGTTTTCATGTTTCTTGTTTAGAAAATCCTGAGTGTACCGAGTGCATAGGCTAGAGCCTGAATCCTCTTGCCTTTGCTAATATATTCATTCTCTTCATTTGCCCTAGGATGATGGCTTAGGCTTGTGGATCACAGAAGTTAGCAGGCAATAGAGCTGTGCGCTTCATACACACTGCCAATTTCACTAAAGCTATGCTGTGTGCTACGTCTAACTTGGAATCTGACTGGCTCCTTTTGTGCTGATTTAAAACATTTAACTTTATTTGATTTAGTTTGAATGTTTACACACAGTTGAGAAGGATGTATTCCCACATGGGCCACTCATCCTGGTGGGGAGAATCAATGTATGGAGGAAGGCGAGTGGAACACGTAGTTCCTGATTTTTTTTTTTCATTTCTTTTTCTCCTGTTTCTGCCATGGCAGGGGTGGGTGGACTAGGGAGAGTGGACTGCTCCATGCTGCCAAACTATATCAGAACATGGGGATTGGGAACGGCCAGTCAATGTCATCTTAGAGACCCCAATGTGGGTAAGAATTTTCTGAGGGTGTTGATGGGTTTTAACAGTTCTGAATCATGGTTGGTTTCGTTGCTCCACAGGCTAGAAAATCATGCCAAAGTTCATGGGTTGACAGATTCTACCTTAGTGCATCCACAGACCCAGGCACTTGCTACAAAGCTTGGCCAGGAGAGTTGTCCAACCTGTTCTGGTTTCCATCTTGTGACTAGGTCCTCCACTTCTTTTTTCTGGCCTTGATGAACTGGCTGTCATGCGTGTTGTATGCATCTGGGCATGTTCACTGCACAGGCATCCACAACTGGAGATGCCCAGCATGGATACAGGCACCCCAAGGTTGGACAGCATATCCTTTGATTTTCTCTGTGGCCAGAGTTTGAGTTCAATGGAGTAGTTGAGGAGTACCTGAAGAAATTTCACATGGGGTGACCCTAGACCTGACTATTCAGTTGGTTACCCACATCAACTTATATCCAATCAGTGAATGCAATTGTCTGGTTAGTTCCTCCTCAAGAACCATCTTTCACACAAACTGATGGGAGCTGCTGCCTAGCCCAATCCAGCCCAACTTAAAAGCCCAGCCCTTATGCATATCAGCTGAAACTACAGCCTACTTGGTGTGACCCCCCTCAGTCCCCAGCAGGCTCATGCCAGACCCGATTCCTGCATATGCAGCAGTCTAGTTGAGCCCAGCCTTGCACCCATCTGACGTTGAACACACTGATGGGAGCTGTAGCTTAGCTCAGCCTGACCCACGCCCATACCCAGCACTCACATATATCATCACCTCTGTCACTTTGTCCAGCCCTGCCTGCCCCGAGCACTGGCTCAGCTCTCTTTCTCACCGGCCAGAGCTGTGGCCCAGTAGAGGAATGCCCGCTGTTCCCCCACTAGGCCCGTTCCCAGCTCCAGGTCTTATGCTAGCCAGTGGATACTGCAACCTAGGCTGACATCACTTGTGCTCAGTTCAGGCACTTGCCAGGGGATGCTGCAGCAAAGCCAGGCTAGGCCACACTTATTCTGGCACTTGCAGAATAAGTGATTTAGCCTAGCATTTTGGCAGATGCAGTGGGCTAGCTTATCCCAGCCCTTCTGCCAATCCAGCTCACATGCAGGCACCTGTCAGTGGGTGCTTCAGACTGACACAGCCCAGCATACCCCCAGATCCAGTCTATAAGTCCCCCAACCCCTTTCCTCAGGCAGTTAGCTACCCCCACCACCTGCCCACCACATATACCACTGCTGGTGCAGGGAACAGCTTCCTTAGAACCCACCAGCCATCTACCATATATCTTTAAAAAAAAGTAGGGCACACTAGTTAATGTTAGTTAACACAAATTTGGCTTTAACTAGGCTCAGAATGCCTGCCAGCTACTGGTTGCTTTTCTCCCAACAGAATAACTATTGCCTTGGTACAAGGTGATTGAGGATGTTGTCCATAGCCGGGGGAATCTAGTTTTAGGTCTAATTAAATTCAGCAAGCATTTAATCACCTCCCTGCATTATTGGTAATGATACAACAGTAGGTTAAAAAAGAAAAGTGTACCCTGTTTATTCCTCATTTTCTTAATATTTTGATATACCCTATGTCATTCAATTACAATATTATTGAAAGCAATGTCTGTAATAAGTATATACACTAACTTAATGAAACAGCTTATTAGGTTGTGAAATAATGCAAGCTTCTAATTATATATTTTAAATTATATAAATTTAAGTTATTATTTTGAATTTAAAAGATGGAGGGTAAATTGTATCATTCTATTAACTTATTTCATAAGAAAGTCACCTCATTTTTTTAAAGATTTATTTTTATTATTTTTTTTCTCATTGGAAAGGTGGATATACAGAGAGGAGAGACAGAGAGGAAGATCTTCCGTCCGATGATTCACTCCCCAAGTGAGCACGACGGCCGATTTTATGCCGGTCAGAAGCCAGGAGCCTCTTCCGGGTCTCCCACGCAGGTGCAGGGTCCCAAAGCTTTGGGCCGTCCTCGACTGCTTTCCCGGGCCACAAGCAGGGAGCTGGATGGAAAGTGGGGCTGCCGGGATAGAACTGGCGCCCATATGGGATCCCGGGCGTGCAAGGTGAGAACCTTAGCCATTGTACCACCGCTCCGGGCCCACCTCATTTTTTTTTTAAATTTATTCTTATTGGAAAGGCAAATGTATGGAGAGGAGGAAGGACAGAGAGGAAGGTCTTCCATCAAGCAGCCACAATGGCAGGAGCTGAGCCAATCCGAAGCCAGGAGCCCGGAGGCTCCTCTGAGTATCCCATACAGGTGCAGGGTCGTAAGGCTTTGGGCAATGCTTAAATGCTTTCTCAAGCCACAAGCATCAAGCAGGATGGGAAGCAGGGCTGCTGGCATAAGAACCAGCACCCGTATGGGATCCCGATGCTTTTAAGGAAAGGACTTTAGCTGCTATACTACGTCACCATGTTCGAAAGTCACCTCTTAATAAGAAGAAAATTATTAAATTACATTAAAATAGATGTCTATCTCTACATATGATAATGTTCAAAAATTTCATAGATTAAACATAAGACTTCATTTTGGCATAAAAGACTTCTTATTCAAAATGTTTTATGTTAATTGGAAAATATATATTATGATAAGTAAGCCTTTGCATAGCTCCAGAAAAGTTGGTATCAAGATAAACTCATATTTTTGAAACTATCCTCTTCAAAGTTTGTATTTTAGTAACTCTTTCAGATAGTGGATAACTTTATTGAACATAAGAAGTAACAAAACATTTCAATTATAGCATCGTTTAGGGGTATTGTTTGTTGAATTTTTTTTACAAATTAGAGAATGGTCTGTTTGGGATTAAATTATTTGATTGTTAATAAATTCCAACTCAGAATTTACAGATTCCCATCATGTATTTGAAAGATGTTTTCATTCAAGTGAATGTAAGATATACCGAAATTCAAAATTGAAAATCAATTTGTAGATGATTAAATGTACCAGGTTAATATTGCAATATCTAAAAATAAAGCGATTATTTTTGCAATCTTAAGGCAAAAGGCAATGTAAATACCTAATTATGATAATTCATATCCTTGATACAGTGCTATCTATGTTGGCATAAAATGGCTGTTTTTGGTTTCTCACTATGAATCATTGTCAAAAGCAACATCAACTGAAGAAAAGCAGCCAATCCTTTGATAAACACATAAACAAGGCATCGCTTTTTCTTCTCCCTACCTACTTAGAGCATCACTCCAGGTAGAGATGACCCCACGTCGCATCATTTTTGTTCATGAGCTGACTGTGACCACTGAATGTTGCTCAACACAGCATGCCACACACGAGACATCTTCCCACCAGACTTGGTCTGCAAGTGGAGACTTGTTTATTCTACGCATACTGTATGAAGTACCATCTAATAGTTGTCACTCAGCTTTTTCTTTGTTAGCAACAAAATGCACTCATTTTCACTTAAATCGCTTCTTCATTGACCCCAAATACTCTCATGAAGACAACATGTAGATAAAACCTACGTGTAAATTACAGGAAACTTAATGGCAACAATGAAACTTCAAAAATAAATTTCATCGTGTCTCATGCACTTTTTTTTCCGTGTGTAGATTTTATTCAAATATTTAACATAGCATTTACATATCCTATGTCTTGGATAAGCAGATTCCATCACAGTCCATTGCATTTTTGCCAGTGATTTATAGTATGGCTTTTAGGAGAGCCATTTTGTTGTCAGCAAAAATTGCGTTGCATCAAGGGTAGGAGTTGCAGAATTGGATACTTCCGTTGCTTCTTGAGTTAAGACTCCCAAAATAAGCAGCCTTATTTATTTATTCTATATACTGGTGGTTGACAAAAAGATGCTTGACCAAAGAGGAGCTAAAGATGATTTTCTTTAGTAAAATATCGGTGACTGAATTTTACAAGTGCACGGTAACCTTCACTTTCAGAATTAGCCAATCAATATACCTTCTCAGGAACAATGGGTCCTATCCACTCTTTAAAATCTTTTTTTTTCCCCCCACAGTGTTGTTTATACAGTATTTCTTGGATCTTGACTTCGAGCCAGGCAGTATTCTTTATATGAACTAAGCAATTGGTTCTTAGAACAGAGCGTCTGTGTTCCAATAGCAAAACCAAGGGACAGCGTGGAATCCCTTACCATGCAATCAGCAATATGGCCAAATTCTGCTTCCTAGCTGACAGTGAAGTTGTATCTTCCTTTTGAAATTCTTTACTACTGAATTACAGTTTGCATCTGTCTTTTAAGATTGAATATACTGCTTAGATGGAATTAAAGGGAAAGAGCTGAGGGTCTTGATGCTTCTTTTTGTTTTGTTATTCACCAAGCATGTTATTAATATACTTTGGGGACTGAAAACATCACTGGTAAACAAGAAGAAATATGCTTAATGTAAATGTGAGGATAAAGATCTTTCAATGTAAGATCGTTAAATAATATAGAGAATCACCTGAGTGTTTTTTCCCTTAACCATCTGGAACTTTAAAAAAATGTAATTTCATTTTCTATTCCATTTGTATTTCTATCTGCATGCCTTCTGTCATCATTCACGTGTGTATGGAATACCGATAACTGCTGTGCTAAAATCAGTTCGCAGGGAGTTTTTCAGTCTGTATCGAAAACTGTAAATATTATTCCATTACTGAAGTTAAATGTTTATAATTGTTTAATCTATAGCTTGGTTTTTGAGGATCCATTTCACAAAACATCTAATGCATATAGCTTTTCTCGAGAGCCCTGTTGAAAGGAAACTTTCTTCTTTTGATGAATGGAAGTGGGGTAATGTTGATTTCTAAAGTAGCTGTCATTTTAAAACTAGCGCTCCATTCCTCATACCATCATTGCAGCTAAGGTAATCAGCACGTCCCTCCAGGTACTAATTTGGGAGACCCTGAGCATGCCCTTGCTTCTAATCTTGTCACTTATCATCCATATCTATGTCAATACTTTTCTAGCCAGGATCTTCATACGAAGTTCCACTTGTCTGATTGCTTCCTCTCTTTGTTAAAGTATACCCTATTCTCGTACTATCCTGAAGCCCTTGCAGTTTTCTGAATGTGGCATGTTGTTGGCAGCCCTTTATTTTTAAACTTCTAGATTCCTATCCCCTCTTCTAGAATGCCATTTCCTGTGCCAATGAGTTAAGGGTAGTTCATTTGTAGTCCAAACTTCAAAACTTTGGTTCAGATGGGAGCATCAGGACTTTTATAAGGCAGTTTGATTTGATTACTATTGAACTATTAAGAGAGCAAGGATCAATTTCCTTGGCATTTGTATTTACAAGTAAATGTGATGGTGACAAATATGGTAAATCACTTCCAATTATCTATTAATAACATCCCACATCGTTGAAAATAGAAAGACGGGCACCTAGGTTCCACGCTGCCGTGGCTGCCTTAATACCTAGGTGTCAGGTGGCATTGAGGGGCGTGGAGACTTGGGTTGCCACAGCGCGGAACTGGCCTGGGAAATGCATTTAGATACTATGCTAAATTAAATATAAATGGATTAATTGTAATGGTATTAAGTTTTAAATTAGTTTTTGATAGATAAACACATCGTAATAATATAATAATGTAAGTGTATTAAATGTTAGTTCTAACAAAATTTACCTGTATGTAAACCTCAAATTTCATATATTTTGCCTTAAACCTGATATGTTTTTGTGAATCAGAACTCAAAATGAAACAGATAAGTGTTTCAGAGGGATGTAATTCAAAAACAATGGGCTTTTACTCTTAAAGAATAATGTACGCCTATTTGCTCCATATGAAATGCAACATATTCTTGAATTTCCATTTATGATCAGCTTATTTCCAGGAGCTAACAGGAAACTAGAACTTGAACTTGAGTGCCCCTCATGCCCTGAGAACCTGTTTAATGTCATGTAATTATTACGTAAAATGATATGCAACATTGTCGCTTTATGAAGACCATTTTGAACAAAGTGGTTCAAAATATATATAATTTTGTAATTTAAAGTGTGTTGTTACTACACATGTTTAGAATACAGTAGGCAAACTTAGAGCCATGTATTGCCTTCAAAAGGAAGATTTCCTAATGTTACAAATAAAACTGACAACGTTTTCCCTCTTGAATTGGCATCAATTGGGTTTTTACCAAAGGCTTTCAAATCTGCTGTGTATTCATTTAGATGTCTATAATTATATCATTTAGAGCAACTCGCATACTGTGTTTATTTCTCTATATTACATTTTCAAATGGTAAAGACACAAATAACAGGGCGAAATACAAGTCTGCTTCTTGGATTTTTCCCACGACAACAAGTATCTCCAAAAGAATTAAAGTGGCAGACTGTTCACAAACATGGACTGAACTTGGTGAAATCCTGCTTCCTCGTGTCTAACATCTTATGTATTATGGTGACACACATTTCAATTCAGAAAAAATGTGGAAATTGAGCAATGGGAATTTCAAAATATATTTCAATAATGTCTTGGTGAACAATTGGGAAAATTATCTTCTTAGATATACAGTTACAGTGTATTTGATTTCTTGCTATTAGTATCAATTGTTATCATTGCATTGTCAATATAAATTGCCTAATCAAATGTAGTATCAAAAAGGAACAAATGTTTCATTGTGTAGCAGAAGCATTTTCTTCCTGAAAGATATTTCTAGGAGAAGTAACTCCAGGCTCCTTCAGCAATGCTACTTCACACTGTGGTGATTATTCAGTTACATTTACCATAGAGGATCTTGTTATGGAGAGAAATTAATTCCATTGTTTAACATGCATGTTATCAAAAGAACAAAGACCAATAAGAAGCCATTGTCTAAATAATGTTTTGCGAGTAATCATAATAATAATAAATATTTTGTCATATTATAGTGTCTATAATCCACTCTAAAGGCTGTAAAGGATAATATGTATGGCATTAACAAACTTTATCAAAAGTTTGCAAGACGGTTATTGGCATCTAACAGCTACAGGGTATTTGTGGATATTTCTTACTGTGAACAAAACACGATGCCTCACATGCCACAGTTTTACTGTATTTTATCCCTTTAAAATATTTCTTAATATAATAAGATTTTAATAAATTGGACTTGTATATACATTGGAATAGAACATGATATATTTGTTTTCCCCTCATTTTATAGTTTTACATAAATGTATGATATGCACCATGAAGTTTTTAAAGCATGAACTTGTACGTGTTGAAATGAAGAAATTAGCCTATCTACTGTGTTACTGAGTTTATGAAATAGTATACTAGCAAGCCAAAGTTACTGTGAAATGTATGCTGAATTTTTATTACCTTGTACTTACTGTATTATATATGTCAGTTGTCTTTTTGAAACATAAAATTATAGTAAGATGATTTCAGAACTTGAAAAGTACGTGCTTCAAATAAAGAATAATGTGTTACACAGTAGTTTACACTTTCAATGCCTTTGCAATGACTTTTGTTGTATTGTGGATTATGAAGCGTTGTCTTCAGGAAATTTAACGTGACAGAAACCAAAACCTAGATGGGTTGGATGATCACTTATTCATAAAAATTCATGCACTGTCTGTATCTATGCATCTCGGATTACACATTTTCTGTCAGTAAAGTATTTAACATGTTTCTTTGCCAATAACAAATATTTCTTGCCTCTTGATTTTTGGTTAAAATTAAGTGCACTCCAAGTAACAAATCTTCAGCTGATGTTAGATATTGTTAGTATCGTTATATGGATATCACAAAAAGGAAGACATAATGCCTGTCTTTCTATGTGAAAAACTATGAAGATTCCACATCAATATAATACTGCCAAATTATTTTTGCTCTTATGTTGGGCAAACCATGTGCTTAAATTCATCCTTTTTATTCTAGTAGTCTAATAAATGTAATGAGCTGGCCAATCTGTGTGGGTGTGCAAGTTGCATAGTATGTCATGTTTGTGAATAATGATGTAGTAACAAATGATTTCCCCTTTTTGTTTTGTTATTTCTGCTATAAACACAAAAACATGTCTCTGTATGTGAATAAACGTATAGAAAAGTATAAAAGATGAGCAGTATTGATCTACATAACCCATATTCTTCTGAGTAATGAAGTATATGGCGTTTGGAAGTTATAAGATAGAGCAAGGCAGATGTACATCAGTAGCTTTGCCACGTTTCCCTTTATTACATGCCATTTTGGTTAATATCATGATTTTAATTTTAAAAATCAAAATCTGTCTCTCCTCAGATGATGGGTTCACATATGCCCCCACGTTTTATCGTTGACATTTTATGCTCATGTAACTCCAATTATCAAAGAGTTTGAATACCAAGACATGAATGAGATGAAGTTAGAATGAAGCGGCAGGGCACTGCTGCGGCTCCAAGACCTCGGGGATCTGGATTAAGGGGAAATGAATGCATTTCAGTTGGACCAGAAGTGTGATATTAAAGTTCAGGTTGCACCCTTTCAGGGGATTTGGAAGCAATCAGAATTTCTGAATTGGTTCCTTTGTAGCGTGATTAGTTTTTTTATGATTTAGATTGATCCCTTAGCAAATACGGGCTCCTATAAGAACTTAATAATGTCCCACTGAACTAGTTCTGTACACTTGGGTGTAAGTGGAAACAGTTTAGAATGTTGTACTGTTATGCAGGCAGGAAGTTTGTTTTCTATGCTTGGGTGTGATGGCTTTACAAGGTGTGGATTGCTTTAAAGTGTAAAATAGCAGTATCGGGGCCAAGCGTGGTAGCCTGGTAGCTAAAATCTTCACCTTGAATGCACCAAAACCCCATATGGGTGATGGTTCTAAATCAGGCGGGGTGATGGTTCTAATCCAGGCGGCCTCGCTTCCTATCCAGCTCCCTGCTTGTGGCATGAGAAGGCAGTCAAAGATGGCTCAAGGCCTTGGGACCCTGCACCCATGTGGCAGACCTAGAGGAGGCTCCTGGCTCCTGGTTTTGAATCGACTCAGAGCCTGCCATTGGGGCCACTTGGGGAGTGAACTATCGGACGGAAGATCTTCCTTTCTGTCTCTCCTCCTCTCTGTATATCTGACTTTCCAGGTAAAAGAAATAAATCTTAAAAAAAAAACAGTATCAGTGTTCATGGCGAGTTTATACGAACTCCAGCATAGGAAGTAGATGGAATAATTTAGGAAAATGTGTGAAGATAAAAAATATTCTATATGGTGATTCCATATTATGGCATTTGAAAGTGATTATTTTAGAAAATTTAGATAACTAAACTTGAAATGGGAAATATTGGATATCAGCTCAAGTGGTCCATACTGACTCTTACCAGCTACTCACCATAGCTCGTATTCCCTAGCATTATTTTGGATGTTATCATGGTGAATCCTGGTTAATGCATGAAGGAAACAAATATATGGCTATAATTTATAATATGAATTATGCATTTTAATTTATCTTAAAATTTTATCAAGTCCAACTAGCAAATTGTTGGGGAATGTTTTAATTCTGAATTACTCTAAAAGCAAAATTTAAGTAACTCCTGGGCCCAGCGCAGTAGCCTTGCAGCTAAAGTCTTCACCCTACATGAGCAAGGGTCTCATATGGGCACTGGTTCTAATCCCGGCAGCCCCACTTCCCATCCAGCTCCCTGCTTGTGGCCTTGGGAAGCAGTCGAGGACGGCCCAAAGCCTTGGGACCCTGCACCTGTGTGGGAGAACCATAACAGGCTCCTGGCTCCTGGCTTCAGACTGGCTCAGGTCCAGCTGTGGCAACCACTTGGGGAGTGAATCATCGGAGATCTTTTCTCTCTGTCCCTTCTTCTCTTTGTATATTTGGAATTCCGGTAAAAAAAATAAACAATTTGAATAATTTCTTTAGAACATATACATGATTCTTGAAAAGATAATGCATTATTTAGATTTTTAATTTCCTGCCATGTGAAATTTCAATATTTCATCTCTTCTTAAGAACAAAGTTGAATGTTTTTCTACATTGAAATATTCTGAACATCTTTTTCTCACTTTTATAATCTGTCTCTTTCTCACTGTATCTTCACAGATAAAAGTGTAGAATTGGACAAGATGTTTTCTTGATTTCTCTGTGTTAAAGCATATGTGAAATTTTATTTCAAACTTATCAACAACCTGACAAGAAACTACATATTTGATTTTGTTAAAGAAAGACATTGGATGTCACAGAAACAATTACAGAAGGATTTAAATGTGGTTTGAACTAAATAAATTTAAACACAATTTCAGTACTTGCTAAGCATTTTTTAAAAGATTTATTTATGCTTATTGGTAAGTCAGATTTACAGAGAGAAGGAGAGACAGAGAGAAATATCTTCCATTCACTGGTTCACTTCCTAAGCAGACTTAATGGTCAGTGCTGAGCCAATCTGACGCCTGGAACCAGTTTTTTCCTGGTCTCCATGTGGGTGCAGACACCCAAGGCTTTGGACCGTCCTCAACTGCTTTCCCAGGCCACAAGCAGGGAGCTGGATGGGAAATGGAGCAGCCGGGATTAGAACTGGCGCCCCTACGGGAATCTAGAACTCTAATAGGATGAGTAGTCTCCATTTAGTCTATTTTGAAAACTATTGATTTGTTGAACAAATATGATATACATTTGTAGAAGACAGATGCAGACTCGACCGATTATTTGGAAGGTCTGTTTCAAATTAAGAGTGTGTTTAGAATCTGAGAGCATCGGCTTACTCACTTGTGACATGACTCAGAACATATGAGGGACTATTTAAACGTTTCATGGTAACACAAACTGTGAAAGAATTATGCAAGTGTTTCGGAATGTTTTGTACCAAAATGAACTGATCTTCAAATTCCATTTTCCATCGACTTTTTCAGATATCCCAGCAGTACTTATTGAAGCCACCTGTGTGGCAGAAATGAGATGCCGTTTAAAGGCTCAGTGAATGATACTTCACAGCTGTTTATCACATTTAAATTATGCTGTTTCATGTGAGTCCTGAGTGGATTAAGACCAGTCTGATGGTTGTCCCTCCTGGAAAATCATTTTTACTCAAATGCTACACCTGAGGAAATATGATTTTTGTATTTTTCCTCAGAATATCTCGCATTACGACTCTTCCTTCCAATAACACAAAATAATTCTAAGTTTTGTGTTGCAACGATTATATGTAGCCAATTTTGCAAAGAAAGCATTCAATGGAATTATGTGAATCCTTTAATAACTTGAATGGATCGTGTTTCAAAAATAAAATTAGAGACTTAGAATGACATATCACAGGTCGATCTTGTCATTTACTTTAGCAATGTTGCATTTCTGTGTCATTCTTTTTCCCATGAAAACGTTGCTATGCTTTGTCTCCTTGCATTGATTGTGCCAGGCTTTTGAATTGGCGGTTGAGTTTTGGTATATGTGTTTAAGCTTACTTTCCATGCTTTACTGTTGGTTGGGACACTGTGTCCAAAATAAGTTTTAGCAGCACGTGGACATCTCTGAATTGGAAATACAGTAATTATGTTCCTCTAGAGTGTCAAGCATCCACTCAAGCTCATCTACTGGAAGGGGAAATTAGGGAAAATATGATAGGACTACATTATTATCTGTTATTTTCCTGTTTCTTCATTATTGCCTTCCATAAAGCCTCTATTTTTTTTTTTTCTTTTCTGGTTTGTCATGTTGCTTTTATCATCCACCTCGTGAAAAATGTTTGACTTTGCGACTCTAGCCACATGAATGATGAGGCTAAGTCATCCATCCCACAGAAAAATATGATAGTGTGAATGAAAGACCTTTAGGATGAAGAAAGCAAAGGCAACATGAAAACTTCATGGAACGTTGCCAGGCTTCGTAAGGTGGAAACAGGTGGAGTCTGGGTGAGTGAAGGCAAACGCCTGTAAGAGATCACGTGTTTAATCTCTGTACATTTGAAGTTGTACAGTCATGCTCCTACGTAACAGGAAACTCCCAAATAATGAAACTAACCAATTGTTTAAAAAGTGTGCATGGGGGCGGCGGGAGTGTGGTGGTGGTACCTTTCTCTCTTTTAGAAAGTCAATTCAGATGCTGGTGTTTTTGTTTTGTTTTGTTTTGTTTTTCATGAGTGGACACAAGACAAATACGGTTCTGGCTGCAAGTATGGATGATTCTTCAACAGTTAGAACTAATGTTCACAGTTAGAACAAAATGTTGCAATCTTTTTTTTTTTTTGACTGGGAAAACACCACATGCAGTTCACAATGCATTTCGAAGTTAAGTTCAAGAGCACAGGTTCACTAAACTGAAGCCATGTCATATTGTCATCATCAGCTGTTGTAATTGCATAGTTTATTGGAAAAGACAAACAGATGTTTAACTAAGTTTTGGTTTGATCTTCCTCTGACCCACACTTTGAATTCAATAACGCAGACCTAAGCATTATTGATATACTGTGTCTTGTTAACATTTGCCAAGTGTTGAAGTTATTCATGTAAGAGGATTTGCTTCTGCCGAGTAGCATCTCTGCAGTTCAACATGGGCTCTTGCGTTTGTGGAAACCCCAGGACCACCATAATAATAAACTGAATACTTACCTTGACAGATGATAGGAAAGGAGAATGTGATAGACAGCCTTTAAAACTTCACTGAAGAAAACGTGCTGGCCCCCATATGCCAGCTAAATTGGCTGAGTCAGCCTTATATAACCACTGGAATCCCATATGGGCACTGGTTTGTGTCCAAACTGCTCCACTTCTCATCCAGACCTCGGTTTATTTCCCAGGATAGTAGCAGAGGATCCAAAGCTTTGAAACTCTGCACCCATGTGGGAGACCAGAGACCCGGAAGAAGCACCTGGCTCCTGGCTCCTGGCTCCTGGCCCTTGGCTTCAGATCAGCTTGGCTCCTGTCATAGTAACCAATTGTGGAGTGACGGACCAGATGCAAAATATTTTTGTCTCTCTGTAAATCTGCCCTTCTAATGAAAATAAATCGATCTTTAAAACATGCTTCATGAAATTTCAGATACTAATGTGGTAAGTGGTATTTCTCTTTGAGAGGGAGGAGAACAGGGAAGAGAGAAGAAGGAATAATTTCTTCCTAACTCATTTTGAGGTAACCGGTATAATCTGGAGTATTTTATATGTGTTGGAAGTTTAGTTTAGAAAAGGATCACATAGCATGTACACCCTTCTGTTTGACAAGCAACTGCATTAATGAATAATTCATAACAAAGGGAAAACATTTTGTTGGGTTTCAAGAACTTTGGAGTATTTCCTAAATAATCAGAACTTAATATGACCATTGAATTCCGACTTTTTTTTTTTTTTGCAGACACATTGCAACCATAAAATGACTCCTGACTCTCATCAAAATATTGCTAAAGCTCCAGCTGTTCATATTGCCAGGAATGTCTATAGAGTTCAGTCCTGCTGTTCTTCCTTTACAGCGTGCTGTAGTTAAACGCAGGAGCAATAATGGAGCAACGTCTCTTGGGACTGAATTATGGTTAATTGGGAGGGAAGCACGGTCTCTCTGGTTTTTAGTATGTGAGGGAGGACTCAGTGGACTGCAGCCCATGCGGAGCAGAACCAAGTAAGAGGATTAAAAACAACCAATCCACAAACATGTAGCGTGGAAGGTTCTTATGTTTGGAGGCTGGGTTATGTTTACCTTTTCGTGTTGGAGTAACATTATTTTAGGAGGTGAGGACTCTCATGTCCACAAAATAATGGCTTCTGTAACATGTGTGATTAGAATAGCAAATCTATTCACGTCTGTTTTTCCCAGGGCAGGCATTGGGATTACATTTCAATTTGCACACAGGAATCTCGGATTCTGTTTGCGATGCTTTCAGACATGGAACATCAATGATTTAGCAGTCACTCTAGACTCAGTGCGTCTGAAAGGGATTCTGAACAGACATCTGCTCTGTCCTCTTGTGTTGACTTTTTCATGTTGTCTGCACAATCAATTAGGAATGCATGGTGGCTCAGTGACTAGTCTGTTGTCTATGGGGAGTCTCATTGATTGGACATGAACATTTTAACATCATATGTCGACCATGATGTGTGTGGGTTTTTTTTGTTTTTTTTTTTCCTAATTTTTAGTTTTTTATTCAAATGGGATTTTTAAAAAAATTCTTAAATATGATTTCTGATTCAGAGTAAATGTTTGATTTCATTTTGTCAAAGCAGTGACTTGAAATTATTTTTTTAAGGTTTGAATTTCTATTTCTCAGAAAAATGTATTATTGGAATTTATTATGTCGGAAAATTGGAGGAGTTCTAGTTACATATTTTTAAAAATATCCACTTTACTTATTATGCAGATGACTTCTGTAGTGCGCACCTTAATGAAGGAAGAAAAGTTCTACATTTAAAAGGCGGCATTAGAATCGCATCAGTACCAGTGCCAACGAGTAAATTATTAATAAGGTGATGATCGTGTTAATGAAGTTACTTTATTAGATTTTGATGGATTTTGTGTTGGTGATTGCAGTAGGGCCTCTGGAATTATAGTATATTCTCTCTCAGGCAAAATCTGCCTCCACTGAAAATGTACTGAAAATTTTCATTACTTTCATTACTTGCAACACGGCTCAGCTCTTTTCCAATGACACAATTGTCACTTGCATAAACACAGTGGCGAGTCCAATGTTCCGTGTGCTGCTGCCGCAGAATCCACAGCTGAATGCTCAACAAGGGGTTAATTCCCCGGGGAGGAAACAGGAAGTCTCTAGGGGAGTGTTCTGATTGACAGATCTGTTTTGGCTTGATAAAGATATGCAGGCTCGGTTTGATTATTTTTTATTTGAGAAATTCCAAAAGTTAAAGAAAAGATTTCCCGTCTGATAGAATTTACATTCATCTCCAAGGCATTTTTCTCGTTCGTTCTCCGATACCTTCTCATTTGCCAATTCACGTATATAGAAGCACATTTCAGAAGCCTGGAAATCCAAAGAAAGGTAGTTGTCACATGAATGTGTCAATTCTTATGATTGAAAAATAGTTAACATGGCAGAATAGTGTTATGGTTGCTATAAAACTGCACTAATTGGGAAAATATAGAATAAATCACACGAGTACGACGGAAGTCCAGTGTGAGTTGCACAAATTATTCAGGCGGTCTTCAAAAAGCTCATGAAAAATGTATGTTATGGAAAATTCCCTAGCTTAGGCTTCAGAAATATTTTTTAATAAACTTCATCTTAGTCTTTTAAAGTGTCATTCCAGGTGTATTTAGTATACACTATTACCTTTATGCGTGGCCCACCATATGCATTAAGGCATTCATTTATGTTTAAACTCAAATAAGAAACTTGGCTGTGCAAAAACATAGTATAACAGCTTAGGATAAAAAAAAAATCTCAAAAACTCGGGCCCGTCACCATAGCATAGTGGTTAAAGTCCTCACCTTGCATGTGCCAGGATCCCATATGGGCGCCGGTTCTAATCCCAGCAGCTCCACTTCCCATCCAGCTCCCTGCTTGTGTCCTGGGAAAGCAGTGAAGGACGGCCCAAAGCCTTGGGACCCTGCACATGCATGGGAGACCCAGAAGATGTTTCTGGTTCCCGGCTTCGGATTGGCACAGCACTGACCATTGCAGTCAGTTGGGGAGCGAATCATCAGACAGAAGATCTTCCTCTCTGTCTCTCCTCCTCTCTGTACATCTGACTTTGCAATAAAAATAAATAAATCCTTTTTAAAAAAAATCTCAAAAGCTCATGTTTACTACTTTATTTTTAAATTGGCAAATACAAGATTGAGTTATATTTCCGCCTCCTAATCCTCGCTCTGCCACATGTACAGTAAAATGTTTCATGGAAAAAAAAAAAGAAAGACATTATTCCTACAGGAAAAATTGCGGGATTTATGGAGATAGGTAAATGGACTTTGTGTTGAAATATTTCTTGATCAAAATTATTTATAATAGCAAGCATGGTCATCTTATTCCCTCAACTGTGATTTCCAGTGTGAAATCTACTTATATATTGACACACTGTATGTTTCCATTGAGAAGCAAGCTGCAGTCGAACTATGTGGATTATGTAGATTGTCTTCAACGTCATGCCATTTTATGGGTGTTTATCAGATGGCTATTTTTACCTGTAGGACATTTTTTTCTGGCATCTCCCTGTTTCCAAGAATTTTCTTTCCTTGACTATCGGATTGTCATGCTCTGTGTCATTCCAAAGTCTCTATCACACCTGTGTGAAAAACACCCCCCTACTTCTGTGCCATGAGGACTTTAGAGTTGAGTTATTCTTTTTTTTAATTGTTAATAACATTGTATTATGTGATATGATCTCATAGGCACTGGGATTCTTCCCACCCTTTCCACAACCCTCCCCCCATGGTGGATTCCTCCCCCTTGCTGCATAACCACAGATCAAGTTCAGTTGAGCTTTCTTCATTGCAAGCATATACCTAGCATAGAGTCCAGCATCTTATTGTCCAGATAAGTTCAGCGGCTTCTTGGGGAGACCTTCTCTGGTCTGAAGGTAGAGCTAACAGAGTAAAGTCCCGGTCAGTTAAAAGCCCCAACAAATCAGCAACAATATACAATGTTATGGAATTAATCGACATAGTATTCAGGAAACAATATGTTAAAAATAATGCAAGTTCAATTCTTCAAAACACATGGGTTGAGACAGTATCAATGACAGGTTCAAAAACAAACACAAAAAGAAAATTACAGGTTAAATTAAAGCAAACATGTGGTATCTAACCTTTTGGGATTCTCTCATTAGAGCAGCAGGTTGCTGGAGACTGGGGCAGAACCCCCTGCTGTGCTCAGCTCCAACCCCAGAGCCGGGGCACTGCTCACCCGAGTCTGCTGACCTGGGTGGAGGCACAGGCAAGCAGGATACAGCAGCATGTCTCCCAACAGGGGAGCACATTTGTGATAATGTAGCAGGGTGTGGAACCCCATGCTCTATATCTACCCAGAGCAAAGACAAGAAACCCAAGGCTACAAAGTCTCTCATCCACACTCTATCCCTGTTGGCACACATAAGACAATACCTAACCGAGGAAATAGAAGGCCGACCGAGAAGGGCAGGCATAGAGGAGGACGTGGTAAAAGAGGGACGAAAGATAGCTGAGGGAAGAGCAGCAGACCAGAAACCTGCAGAGAAGAGTGCTTGAAGCGTCCCTGAACACGGAGCAACCAAGAAGAATCACGCAACTTGGAAGGAATCCAGAGAAAGTAAGCAGGGAACACAACAACCCGCCCGGAACGTGGAAAAAATAACACAATGAGAAAAAGCAACGACTCAGATGAGAGAGCCAGCACCCCACCAAAAACAAAAGAGCAAAAGCCAAAATCTATTTCGGAGATGCGAGATGAAGACGTGGAAGCTTTACCAGACAAGGAATTTTTAAAAATTAATGATCAAATCCGTCAGAGACAATGGGAAGAAGTGGACAAGTTCAAGAACCACGTAGTCACAGGAATACAACAAATCAAAAGCTTTGGCTCATCTACTCCATGGAGTTGAGTTATTCTAAGAGAATGCTAAGAAGCCTTGCGGATACAAGGCTTTCCAGTGACTATGATTTTGCTTTGCTTTTAAATAAAATAGGTAACAAACTCAACCGCAAATTCCTTCTCGTCCATATGTTTCCTCGTTTTTTAAAATCCTAAATATTTGCATAAACATGTCACACGTTTTTATTCTGATGTTCCAGTGTCACATTTCTGAGATGTGTATGCTTTTCTTTTCTAAGCAATCAGCATAGTGAACATTCTATGTTCATGTTAGTTTTGGAATGACCTTCAGGATTCCTCCCTAGCCTTACGCGGGGATTTTATTCTTACACTTTCCTAATTTTTACTTGGTGATTGTTTCGTAGTTTGTGCAGACAGTAATTTATAGGGAGATATTGATTTGCTTCCAGAATTTTGCGTGTTTAAATAACGCTGCGAATAACATTCTTCAAGTGTTGTTGCATTGTCAAGGCCGTTTTCACACCTCGGAGGGTTCCCTGGCGTAGAATCTGGTATTGGTTTTATGTGCAACAAACATTAGTCGTTAATTACGTATTTTCATATGTTCTGTTGTTTTCATTTTTTTTGTTACATTAGCTCTAATACAACAATTAAAATAAAATAATATTTTATTTTTTCACTTTTTGTGTTTCTGGATTTTTTTTTTTGTATAATTGATTTTATTAATATCCCTCATAGAACGTTAAATGGCAATGTTGGCTTTGAACAGTGGTCTCTGCTCCAATTTTTAAAATTAATAAATAAAAGAATATATGTCTATATAGCTTTATATTGTGTTATCGTTATAACGTTTAAATGGCCCATTGCACATACCCATCACCTCACATCCTTATCACTTTCTTGTTGTAAGAACATGTAAAATCTATTCTCTTAGTAATGATTATGCAAATAAGTCTTAAATAATATTTTTTATTTTAATTGGAAAGGCAGAGTTACACAGAAGAGGAGAGAACGAGAGAAAGATCTTGCATCTTCTGGTTCTTTCCCCACATGACCACCATGACTGGAGCTGAACATATCCTGTCGGACTGAACTGATCCGAAGCCAGGAGCCAGGAGCTGCTTCCGGGTCTCCCACGTGGGTGCAGGGTCCCAAGGCTTTGGGCCGCCCTCACCTGCTCTCTCAGGCCACAAGCAGGGAGCTGGAAGGGAAGTAGTGCACCTGGTACATGAACCAGTGCCCAAACAGGATCCTGGCATATGCAAGGCAAGGATTTAGGCAGTAGGCTACAGTGCCAGGCCCCTACTCAATATTTTAATGTAGGAAAATACACGTTATTATTGACATCCTATGTTTTTCAATAACATGACTTTACATATAAAAATGCTATCAAAATCATCTTTTCTGGTATAATTAATCTAGGACCTTTTTCTTTGTATATATTCATATACTTAAACTTCAGCTGCATTATAGCAGCAGAAAGATAACTATTGTTGCTATCTATTTTGTCACTTCTGTAATAATTTTGTCAATAATTCTATTTTATTTCCAATGTAGATGTTCTCATGGCAGGTCAAATGCCCCCAAATTTGGACAGATATGATCTTAATAATTTTTCATATTTTATGACATTATTAACAAAAGCAACCAAGTCCAGGTCACACTGTTAGCAGAGGTACACTGGCGTAGACCATACAGGAGTATTTTTTGAATGTCCCGATACTCATGAGCTTATATCTGGGAAACATCCCAAGTTTATGGTGCCAAAACTCTAATTTTAGAATGTTTGACTACAGTGTTGTCTCTACAAAAAAATAAAGTCAAACTGTAAGAAAAGTGGCAATTCTGTGGCTTAAGAAATGGGTGGATTGGGTGGCCTAAGGCTAACAAAACCATGAGTGAGTACGCAGTCTTAAACATCTGAAGCCAGCAGTTCAGTGAATTCTACTTCCGTAACCTTGAATTTGCGGCAACCCACACAGACGATCTAATGAAGAAAAGAAACTCTGTTTCAAATCGTGCAGAACAAATATCCTGAAAAAGAAGTGCCGGCCGTTATTACTTCAGAGACCTAAAAGACAATGCAATTTGAAGTTAGTTTCTTGTGGTTAATCTCTTTCACTTGATACGGAAACATAGCGTAAGTTCATTGTCACATGAATAAAACATAACGGCAATCATCTCTATTACCTGAACAGTTTAGGTATTCATAGAGTGTGTTTTCTGTCAAAAGGAAAAGCAACAGATTATTAGCCTTTAATTTTATGATCTCTTCTGCCTCTTTAATTTACCCCCCATTTTTTTTTTTCAAAAAGGAATACATCGCTGTGATATTGTTACCATAGAAGTAATCGGAAAGTACTGAGCGTTCATTTTCCTTTTGAGAAGCGTCACCTTGTGTTTACAGAGATGGAGCTCAGCTCGCAGACTGCAATCTGAAAGGAGTTTATAATCTTTTGTCACATGGCTTTCCTTGGAGTTTTGCAAATGCACCGTTTGAAGAGACGGTGTATGATGGTTGAATTCCTAAAGAAGTAACAATTCCGTCATGGGATGTAAGGTAATGATGGAGAAATAACACACAAAGGTGTTTTTCCCTTTTCTTCCACGCCCCCCGAAGCCCTTGCTTCTCTTGCTGATTTTACCGTTTAACTGTTTTCATTCTCAGACAAAATTTGCTGCATTTGATTCTATGGGCTATGTATTTACAGACTGGTCATTGATTTAAGGAATTTCTAACCGTAAGCAACAGAACGAAGAATTAAAGGACATATTGCCATGTTAAAGGTATAATTCAGTGACACAATATTTACAACTATATAACACATGACATCCCACCCCCATCTCACTTCACGCTGCCTGATCTCTGTATGCTCTTTCCCAATTTTAAGTTTAGTCTCTTGGACTCCACACATTGCGATATTTATATCCCTGTTTTCCAAACAGCATTCATCTATATGTCTACAGTAACTACATTCTAAAATGATGTGGCAAAATCAAAATATTTATATGTTAAAATCAAACTTCAAAACAACAAACCAAAGCCTTGCTGGGCTTGCACCTTGTCCTGTAAGAGCACAGACAGCATCCAGATGGCAGGCAGAGCCAAGGCTCCATTTCAGCTCTTAGGTATTCTTGAGACATTGACAGGAAAGTCAATATTGAGTTTCAGATAACAACAGGAATTTTGACAATGCTCATTAGTTAAGCCGGCGCGCTCTGTGCTTCCATCAGTGCGTGTCGGCCGCACTGGGGTCTCCCTGGGCATTGAACAAATGTTGCATACAACCACAGGAAATGAATGCCAGTCTGCTTGAAGCTGCGGCCGTACAGCCGACCCACCTCATCGATTCATAGAGCACCACTCTGGAATTTTCCAAGGGTGATGGGAAACTTGTGGGACTGTGGCTCAACCCTGGACGAAAGCACCCATGGATCCGATCAATCCGGAGCCTGCTGTTCCTCCCCACTGAGCCAAAAAAAAAAAAAAGGTTTACACTGAACTAGGAGTTTTCTTTACATGCCTGTCACAGGTTAAATTTAATAGAATTGTGTATTGTGGTTTTGCCCCATTTTCTCACTGAGCTTGTTTATAAGAACAAGAATAGCCAAGAACCCTTCCTGAACACTACTGTGTTTCAGTAAATGAACATAGTTGTAAACTACTTTAGGTTCTCCAGCCAGGATTTCATAAAGCTGTTTAGGACTTCTGCCTCACAGAATGGAACCTTAGGTTTTGAAATGTTGAACAACTTGTCAAAACAGACAGATCGCCTTTTTGCCAAGATTCAAACTCACCCTTCGGTAGCCTAGGAGCCTAGAGTCCTTAGAAAGGCTGTACCACCTTCGAGGCTGCATTTACGTTTCAATCCCTGAGAATCATTCCAGTATTAAGACATTCGGTCTAAATTGACACCTCTGAACACTCCACAGATGTCATTCCACATTAAAGTTGTGTGCCAGGGCAACAAACAGGAAATTTGACCAAACTAAGCCACTGACTCTTCGAATCGTAGAATCATCTTGCCTTCCTGAAAATGTTTGCTCCTCTGTCAGTATCCTGGGATCCTGTTAAGCATGTGTTAGGGCCAAAAGAAAGATACCTAAGGAAAGCCACGCGGTTGCTTCCATTTGTGTAGAGATACTGACAATGAGAAAGAAAACTTCCGTTCGTATTTTTAATTAAAAGAGCCTTTGATTCATCAGAAGATTGAACATCAGCCATATGGAATACAGGTGAAAACTGATTAGCATCCATCTATCCATCCATCCATCCTTATATAACACAGAGAATATATATAAAAATTGGTAAATGGCAAATCTAAAAGGACTCGGACATTATGGTTTTGCATTTTTGAAAAAAAAAAAGAGATCAGGTTCTCAAAAATAGAATGTATTATGTTATTAATTTAAGAACATAGTGCCCTATGCAATAGCCTAGTGGCTTAAGTCCTCACCTTGCATGAGCCAGCATCCTATATGGGCAACGATTTATATCCCAGCTGTTCTACTTCCTTTCCAACTCCCAGTCAAGGATGGCCCAAAGTCTTGGAAATCTGTATCTCTGTGGGAGACCCAGAAGACATTCCTAGTTCCTGGTTTTGAGTTGCCTGAGCTCCGGTCCTTGCAGCCACTTGGGGAATAAACCAGCAGATGGAAGATCTTCCTCTCTGTCTTTCCTTCTCTCTGTAGATGTGATTTTCCAACAAAATAAATATTTAAAAAATATGTAGCATGTAGACATGACTTCTAATTTATTAATTAAAACATGATCTGTCATTTACTATTCTGTGGGGCTGGTGTTTGGCATAGTGGGTTAAGCTGCCGCCTCATCACATGTAAGCACAAGTTTGAATTATAGCTGCTTCTCTTCTGATCCAGTTCCCTGCTAACGTGGTTGGGAAAGAAGATGCCCACATATTTGGGGCTCTGAGCCCACTTGGGAGGCTTGGAAAAAGCACCTGGCTTTGGGCTAGTCCAGCTCCAGCCACTGCAGCCGTGTGCAATGTGAGCCAGCAGATGCGTGACCCCTGCACCTCCGCCTTTCAAATAATAAAGAAAAAAATACAGAAAAGAACAATATTATTGCCTTGCTTCATGGCACTCTTACAGTAAGACAGAGGTGAATCCAGTGGAAAGGTTGAGGCCTCGAGGGAACATAGAAATAATTCAGTAAGAACACAGACTGAAACAATGTGTATTAACTCAGAATTTTGCATTTTCCAATTTTCCATTTTGACAGTACTCTCCATATAAAATACAGTAAAATAGAGTAATTTAAAAAAAATGAGATGGAAATACAAATAACAATAAGAAGAGGCAAGGGGGAGCAAATTGAGTTGGATCCTTATTTTCTCTGATTTTTTTTTAAGGAATATTTGCGAATTATTACTTCTATCCTCTCCTTAGTCTGATATTTAATGTTCGCAAATTTGTCAAGTAATCCGTGGCAAGGAGCTGTTGCGTTTAGAATTCCTGATCCGTTATGTGTGGCTCCCAAGTAACTAGAGAGCTTTTTTTTTTTTCCTATATGAGACATTTTAATTTGTTCTTTGGGAAAGTTCCTGCTCATTCGTTTCACTGTGTCTTCCCAGGCTTGCTTGTGCTGCTGCGGTGAGTGTGTGCAGCTCATTGTCAAGCCCGGTATTCGCCCCCTACGGGTTGTGTCCTGTGCAGAGCTGCCACCCCCTCGTGCTGCCAGCTTCCTCACTTGGCCCTTTGCTGTGTAGAGACTGCGTAGTTTGATGTAGTTCCATTTGCTTCTTTTTACTTGGATGGCCTGTGCTGGCACGACTTTTTAAAGACTTGTTTGCCAGTGCCTATACCTTGCAAAGTGCTTTGTGTATCTTCCCCTGAGAGTACGTAGGATTCCTCACTATTATTGTATTGAAGTCTGTTGCTTTAATCCATTCATGTTTGTTTCACATAGCTGTGTGCCTTGGAATTTGGTGCTGCTATATTTATTATGATTTCTTCTGGCTGATTGGATCCCTTAATCATTTGTGCTGTCCTTCCGTATCTTTTTTAATGCTTTTCATGTTAATTCTTTATTATCTGATATTAGACTGGCTACACGATTCACAACGCATAACCTAATTACAATATCTACTTCATAATAGCATGAAATGAATGAACATTATGAAAAATGCCATTATGTAATGATATGTGGACTAAGTATGGCATAGGGCAAAAGCTTGCATATTCTAATAAGGAAAAATAAAATAGTTTGTCTTCTGACGTAGTGATGTCATCTATGTAATCTCTACTGATAATTGGTGAATTTGGTGTGAGAGTTCCCAATATACAATGCAGCTACACATAGGTGAACGAATCACGTTTTCTTCTTCTAGTCTCATAGTTATAATTCCTTTTTTTTTTAAGATTTATTTATTTATTGGAAAGTCAGATATACAGAGAGGAGGGGAGACAGAGAGGAAGATCTTCTGTCCAATGATTCACTCCCCAAGTGAGCGCAACGGCCGATGGTATGCCGATCC
This sequence comes from Ochotona curzoniae, assembly GCF_017591425.1. Lineage (NCBI taxonomy): Eukaryota > Metazoa > Chordata > Mammalia > Lagomorpha > Ochotonidae > Ochotona > Ochotona curzoniae. Next base: position 22,972,989 of record NW_024467095.1, on the reverse strand, counting down.
AAAGCCAGGATCCAGGATCTTCTTCTGGGTCTCCCACACGGGTGCAGGGTCCCAAGGCTTTGGGCCATCCTCAACTGCTTTACCGGGCCACAAGCAGGCAGGGAGCTGGACGGGAAGTGGAGCTGCTGGGATTAGAACCTGCACCCATATGGGATCCTGGCACGTTCAGGGTGAGGACTTTAGCAGCTAGGCCACGCCGCCAGGCCCATGTTCTCAATTTTTAAGGAAACATTTATGTATATGAGCTTTGCCAGCCCAGTTCAAATCTCCTAATGACCTGTGCCCTAAAAGTGAATTTGTTAGGAAGCTGGTATTCATGTTCCTACATCATCAATAGTGTTAATGTTGGTTTAGATGTCACACTAACTTTGTGAGCTTATTTAAGTCATAACCAAAAAACAAACATCTGAAACTGGTTAAATGATAAAATAAATGCTGCTGCATACTAGTTATTCATAACCAGTTACTGATAATAAAGTAAAATAGGAAATTATTGAGCTAACACTGACACTCTTTTCAGAAAAATATTGTGAACCGTTTTTTTTTCAATGCAGCCCACCTGGAATGTATGCTAATGGCCTTAAATAAAAACAAGAATTGAGGCAGAAACCACACAGCTTTTGAGAGCAAATTTCTCTCTGGAAAAGAGAGAAAGTTTGGGAAAAGATTAAGTCCTGATGGTTAGGTATCCACGCCTTCCTTGGCAAACCTCAAATCTGCTATGAGAGTGGCAAAGTGGAAAGAAATGAACAGAAAAGTCAGAAGTCAGATGGGGGCAATACGAGAGAGAGGAAATAAAATATGTTCCCCAAATGACATGTGATGGAAAGTATGGAATTCCATTCCATGCACAGAGTCGGCAGTCGTTAACAGATTCCGTTACATGGCAGATTCTCAGCAAAGTGCATCTTCAGAGAACGGCTACTCAGAACTCGTACTAACAGTCAATCCACTACTTTGAAAAATCCTATTCATTTTCCTCGAGCTACCCTCAGCAAAATCTGATTGCTATAAATCTCACAGGTTAACCTTAACAGCTTGAATAAGAATTACCCACACATTAAGCCCTTGACAGGCAAATTTTGCTTATCATTGGGGTGTAAGTATGGTAATGGATACGTGATGCTGGACACGTTCTAGGCCATTGTCTGTTGATACAATTTAGTTGGTGGTGGGCTCTCCCTCTCCCCTCCCCAAATTCCCTTCCCTCCCCTCTGTCCTCCCCTCTGGGATCATAATGTGTGTCCCTCGTGGATTTTTCCAAGTCCATCGTGCTTCCACTGGAGTGTCTCCCAGCCATGCAGAACAGTAACTTTCATTGTAGGTTAGTTCTTGTATCTTGGGGCCCTAATATAGGTACAGTGAGGATCAGGCCTTGGTTGTTTATTGGCTGTACCAATAACAGTTATATGTGGACACTGACACAGGTGGTTATAAGAAATACACCTCTTGTGGATGGTTCACTAATGAATTACATCACAAGTTCTTGTTACATTAGGTACAAGTAAGTATGAAGTAACATTGATTAACACAGAGTAAGGTTCATATATGCTATCTCTAGATTTGGCATCATACTGTATTATATTAGAGCAAGCATATGGTATCTAACTTTTTGGGATTGGCTCATTTCTCTTAGCATTATGGTCTCTAGTTTGGCCCATTTGACTATGAAAGCATGGGGAGCACTTAGGCAATTAAAAATTCACCTGCCATACGACCCAGCAATACCACGTCTAGGAATGCATTCAAAAGACTCGTTATATGGCAAAGCAACATGCACCCCAGTGCTTACTGCAGCACACTCAACAATCGCAAGAACGCAGAAGCAACTTAAGTGCCCTTCAACAGGATATGACAGCTTTTCAAGTGACAACAATGTAAAGAGTATGAATGTTGATGATATTCTATCCATTGTATACTGAGGTAAGCATGAGGCTCCGCAATGCTGCTAGAAACCAGCAGTACAATGTAAATCTAGAAAATGGGTCTGTTTTTCCCCTCTATGTTTGACACCTATCCTCCCCGTTCCCACCTTGCCCTCGTGTTCGCCATCCCAAGTTTTCCTACAGATTGTGGAAGTCTTTTGCTTTTCATATTATTATACCCATAGCTGAAAGCCATCGTTGGCTCTTCTGTGGTAGGAATTAGTTGTTCAGGAAAATCAGCAAAGTCTTTCTAATCAAATTATATCCAGCATTCAGAACCTTCCCCTGCCTGAGCTTTTCTTCCCTGATCTGTGACCATTTTGCACCAGGTCGGCTGTAACATCCTGCTCTTTGGTTCACCGGCTGCCAGCCTTTTCCCACTCAAGACTATCTTCCACACAGCTGTCAGAGTGATCTTTTAAGTTAAAAGTCAAATTATCCATCACTCTTCTCAAATATCTTGAAGTGTCTGCTTGTTTCCCTCACTCAGAATACAAACTATGGTGCTTAAATAACTTACCTATATTTCAAAGTCAAAACATCCAAAATAAATAAATAATAAGGCAGTAATAAATAATACAATAGTATAAATAATAAGAAAGAATATTTTTTTTTCAATTTTACTGAGGTGTCCTTCATCAGGTTAGGAGCTGTGCTGGTCATTAGTATTGTTAGCACATAGAAAAATATGGCTTTCTTGAATTCTGAACAAATGCTATCATATATCTTGTGCTTCTGGAATTAATTTATTAATTAACTTGTAAAATAGGGAATTGAATATCTTGTACAAATTGTACATGTTGATAACGATTGCATTATTAAGGTAACAATTCAAAATTAATTAGCATTACTAATGCATCTGGGTAATCAGCAGATCTCCCGGAGTCTTGGTCACTGCCACGCAAGTGGAATACCCAAATTAACATCCTGGTTTGTTGATTCATCTTTGCCCAGGTGTGGCCTAGCTCTGACCTTTGGGGCCATTGAGGAAATGAACCACTAATTGAAAGACCTGTCTATGTATGGAATTCTGCCTATCCAATAAATAAGTACATCTTTTGAAATGATTAAAACATATTCATCATAGTCTATATGTAAAATATGCATGCATATAGAGCATATGAGTTTATTAATTAAGCTATAATGGTTTAACTGGTCATATCTTTTCTTGTCTTCCATTCAATTTGAGGAACTCTAGAATATTCATATTGCACTGGCTTATATTTTAAAAGATAAGGTTCATGTTGGAAGTTTCTTTTTATTTTCTTTCTGTACATGTCACTTGCTTCTGCCCAGAACCCTTTAATTTTTAAAGTTTCTTTAAGATCTTTGTTTCTTCTGGTTAAGCATACATTTCTGCCCTGGTGTGATCTGCCTCCCCGGGAACGTCTAGCAGTATTGATTGTCACCATTGAGGATGAGGGGTATATTGGCAGCTGCTGTGCAAACGCAGGGATGCTGCTAAAATCCTAACTGGAGGACACTGTCACAGCGCAGCATTTTACTCCAGCCCAGCACGGAAGGAGTGCCCAGCATCAGCCATTGTTAGTTTAACATGCACTGCACAATCATCATCTCATTAAAGATCTTTTGGTTGTGTTGGCTTGCATTGAATGCATTCTGTTTTTTGACAGCAGAGTTCCAAGTTCCCTTTCTTCTGTTTTTTGCTTTTAGGTTTCTCCAATTAGCAATTATGAGTATGACTATGGTATTGCCCTTGGGACTTCCCAATTAATACATAAAATAAAGTTTAAAAATGAAACGTTATGTTCTGGTCCTTATGTGGTTTCCTTTCTACGTGGCTAACTGGAGGACTTGTAGTTAATTAGCTAGTATCTGCAGTATAATGTTAACAACTGTTAGAAACAGGTGGGCTTTTTGCAGAACTCTAGATTACAAACCTCCTAGTGTTTTCCGACGCATTCTCTTCAGTAGAGCACGCACGCGAGATGTTGTACAGAGAACATGATCAGAGAACTCTGGAAAGGGCCGCATTTAAAGGCCTAAGTACGCCCATCATTATCATAATTCCCACCCACACCAAAGAACCTGAAGCACTGAACCTGCTTAATCCAGTTCTCGCCAGTTGTTTGTTTTTCTTTTTATGAGTGATTGCTGCATTATATTTATTCCATAAGATTCCAATAAGCCTTGACAATGGAGACATTAGTATATTCTTACCTGTTTTAAAAAGATCACATGTGTTCCAATCTGCTATTGCACATGATGAGTGTTCTAAAATTAAGTGCATGTGAAACCAGGACGGTGGCTTTGCGTACCAATCCTCCCGCTGCAGTGATGGCATCTCATGTGAGTGTTTGTTCTAGTCCTGACTGCTATGCTTCTGATACAGTTCCCTCCTTTTGACCTGGAAATGCAGTGGAGGCAGGTCCAAGTTCACGCACCTATGTGAGAGACCGAAAAAGAAGCTTCTGGCTTCACCTCTGGGAAGAGGCCAGTGGAGGGGAGATCTCTCTCTATCTCTCTTTCTCTCTGTAACCTTGCTTTCAGATAAAGATAAATTAATCTTTAGCAAAAACATTAAGTACATTTAGCATTGGCATTCATTTTGATTTTGCTCAATTTATATCTCTTTATGTTCTATTATCAAATAACAACATATTAGACTGAATTTATCTTTTTATCCAAATGTTCATTAAAGTACACACAAATGTGCATACACGTGTGTATCTTTGCTATCTAGCTTATATCCTGATACATATAGATACACATTTCTAGACATTAGACTAAATTCAAATATATGGTGTCATATTTGGCATATTTTATGATCTCCTTGACCAATATAATTGCTCCTATTAAGGATTTTATGGTTTGTATAAGTTTGTGGTTTATTTTCATAATAGATTATAATTTTTCACTCCTTTGATATGCAATATCTGTGAAACTTGGATTCTACAACATGCTCAATATTATATGGAAATTCATATAAAGACCTTTACAAAAACTTGTGATACACACACATACACACACATATCCATACACACATATACACATACACACACTCAATAATTGTTAACTGAAAACAGGCATAGGACTCCTCATTTTTGGAAACAGAAAAGAAAAATAAAATATAATCCCAATATTTAATCATCAACGCATAGCCCTTGATGAATATCCCAATCACAAATATCCATAATAAGTTTAAGAGTCTCCTTAATCAGGACTTGGTTCAGTGACATAGTTCTTAGCACCACAATTTATTTATAACCTCCTCCCCCCCAAATTCAGTCAGAGAAAATAAATAGTAAATTCAAGAAAAGGAGAACTAACAATTCCTTATACTACTTCATGTACAATCTGTAATTGTAGACAGGGATTATAAATCTAGCATGAACTGGAGTATACATTTCACAAATATTGTGTAACATGTTCATTCATTCCTCATTTGTTAAACATGAATTTATTGTACGTTCAGTACTAAAGGACCCAACTCAGCTATTTGAGGAAGGGAAACAAACAGACTTGTTAAGACGAATTAGATGAATCATCCAGGTTGGTGACAATAATAGCAACCAATGTCAGCTCAGAAATAGACTCAGAATATGTGGGATATACAATTACCTGAATGAATATGAAGGTGGACACTGAGGAACATGAGCAGCAATAAAGCATTAGTAGCATAAGTGGGTGTTGTCAGAAGGTTGAAACTTGGGGAGAACCAGCAAGAAGGGATCAAAGCAGAACATAAGAAGCCATTTCAAGGGGCTCTCCCCCCCCATCCCCCAAGATTTATTTATTTTTATTGGAAAGGTAGATTTATGGAGAGAATGAGAGATAGATGCAGAGAGAAGGATCATTCATTCCCTAAATGCCCAAAACACCCAGCGCTAAGTCATTCTGAAAGCCAGGAGTCAGGAACTTCCGGGTCTCCTATGCGAGTGCAGGTGCCCAAGGCTTTCAGCCATCCTCTACTGCCTTCCCAGGACATAAACAGGGAGCTGGATGGGAAATGGAAGAGCTGTGATATGAGCAGTACCACATGGGATTCTAGAACTTGGAGGTGGAAGATTAGCCCTTTAGCCTTACAAGGGACTCTTTAAAGAACAGATATGTAAAATCTCTGTAGTTGCAGTTCGTCATCTAATATTCCATTCACAAAGCAATAGTGTATGAGAAAGGATAAGGTGCAATATTAGCCTGGAGGTGAAATTAAATTTTAATGATTCATCTTGATATGATCGGTAAAAAAAAAAAAAGCAAAAGCAGGAAAAAAAAATACTAGAGTCTGTTATTGCAATTGAGGCATTCATGTTGTGTGTGTGAGAGAAAGAGAGAGAGAGAGAGAGAGAGAGAGGTAATATAACTAAAAGTAATTTGAGATTCTGTGGAAATGGAGCAACTCAATGATTATGAATGGGTAAAATAATTAAGAAAGAAACTATTAAGGGCCTTCAGGCTGGAAATGATTATCAAATGTCTGAATTCCATGTATGAATTAGACTATTTTTAGTCTCTTTCTCTTTATGTTTATTCAAATATAGAATATACATTTACTTCTTTTTAAAGATTTATTTATTTTTATTGGAAATGGAAATTGAGGGAGAGAAGGAGAGGTAGAGACATCTTCCATCTGCAGCTTTACTCCTCCAAAGGCCGCAAACTACGAGAACTGGGCTGATCTGAACCCAGGAGCTAGGAACGTCTTTGCAGATCTCCTCTGTGCATGCAGGGACATGAGATTCAAGCCATGCTCCACTGCTTTGTTAGGTGATAAGCTGTTTTCAGACTTGGAGCAGCCAGGACCCAAACCAGCACCCAGATGGAACGGGTGCTCTGCACTTGTAGGGTTATCCTGTAGGTCACCATCCATGCCAGACCCCTGCACTTCTGATTCTGAAATTTATTGCATAATATTATTTTTCCTTTCTATCTCATTCATTCTGTTAATACTCATCTCCATGTTATTTTCTCTCTCTCTCTCCTCTCTCTCTGTCCCTCTCTCTCTTCCTCTCTCTCTCTCTCTCCCATTAGCAGGAGTTTTCTTGTAGGATTATCTATGTTAAATATTTAGGACCCTTGGATTTTATCCCTAGCGGGAGCTATTCAACACATACAGAAAGGCTACAAGGGACTCACTGTTCTTTGAATTCATTTGCTGAGTTTCTACATCTACAATTATTGCTACCCTAGGGGCAGTTTATGTATACTACATATGCAAATATATGCTTTAGAAAAACATGTTTAAACCCTTTTCTCCATATTTCAGAAAAAAAAACCTAGAATGCTGCTTAAGCATTGTTTGTGAATTGCCTATGAATTGGTCTTCAGAATAGTCTGTAAATGTGGAAAATGGGGGAAAAACATACATGTTATTTTATACTGTATAAGTATTGGAGGCTCATATGTCGGATAGTTAAAAATGAAACAGAACCATTCCCCTCTTCATATGTAGACTGTGTGTTGCTTTAGAGAAATAGCAAGTCGGCTGTGCTTAGGAGCTGGAGGTGCAGGAGAGCAAATGGAGGGAAAGCAGTTCTGCCTCAGATGGTCAGGATGACGCTAGCCAGGGATTGGGATTGTTACTGATTGGGGGCAAAGGAGGAGGAAAGCGTAGATTCCTTTGGAAATCCAGAGCAAAGAAATGTAGACTCTTCATCAGCAGAAAGACTATTCAAATCTTTGGAGATCAGTGAGCATAAAACCGAGTTCCGTATCAGTGTGTCTGTGATTCAGTCTATCTACCAAATACTTGGAGAACCTTGCAGATGCCAAGCATAGCTTGAACTCAGATTTTTGCAGAATAAATACCGATAAGTTGCCGCTTCATATGCTGAAGTGGCTACTTTATTGGAAAGTGGTCCACAAGCAAATTTGTGATTGTCTGCCCTAGATTATTGAATTGGTCTTAAAAATATAGCTAGATCATATTTTGATAATTCATTACTTGTTGAGGTGCCAACTGAAGGGATGTTTTGTGCTTCTGGCTGTAGTTACACATTTCCTGTTCTCCTGTTTGGAGGGGCAGAGAAGACAGGGATGCAAGAGGCAGTTGGCACAGAATGAGCCTTGTGGCTATTGGCATGTTGAGCATGCGTTGGTTCCCGAGAGCCCTCACTGCCTATTTTATTCTGTCCTTGCTGTGAATCCTGCTGCCTTTCACTCGAGTCTCTACCGCTGCACATGCATCAGACTTTGTCTCCACTTTGTGGTTCTTTCATGCTGCTTATTCAGGGGTAGTAAATTTTGAATGACTCTAATGTCTATAGCATTTCCTGAATCGTACATCAGGACAGCATTGCAGGGCAGCTTGGCCTCCCAGAGTCTGTTTTGCTTGACTAAGCTTTTTTGTTGTATTGATTCAGCATTAAGAAATTCTGGGATATCATTCAGTTTCTGCATGGTTTGTAAAAAGTGAGTCATCACAGAGGGCTCGATATTGCAGGCAGGAGAAATTACATACATGTGTTTATACATATACAAATATATATTTGCATATATATATATATATTATACATTACACATTACACTGTGGTCAAATTGTGTGCGCCCAAAATTTGTCCTAACATAGAACTCCACACAGATGGCATTTCCTTAGGATTGGTTCCAGTAATGTCATATAATTAGTCTTCTTTGGGTGTTCGCCTTGGTCCTGTTACAACTCTTCTACACCCTCCCGAATTTTTAAAGAAATGTAGCGAAAGCTGCATGGAATAAGAACAGAGGTTACCCTACCGCTTCTAAAGAATGTCTCGATTGCTCTCAGCACCCGATTCCTTCGGTGCAGGGTTTCTCATCACAGATCCTCAGAAGACCGATTTCCGCTGCCTCCTAAAGAAAACAGTGTTCAACTAATCCATCTGTGATGCAAGAATATGAACTTATATGTTGATCCTTGGAATCGCATCGTTCTGTTATTCACAATATTGGGTGCATTCAAATGCTATTTCTTTCCCGTTAGTTTAATTTACTTCTACAGATAAGCATCAAAAGTTCCATCTTACTGTTACTGTCATCCATCTTCTGAAATAATGCAATTGTTGAAATGTAGAGATCATTCTGCTTAATCATGACGTTTTACACATGAACATAGCCTTCTTTTTATTGCATATTGATGCAACAGCAGTGATAACTTCATATTCTGTATTTTATCATTTTATAAGCTCCTTGAAACAATCTCCTTAGGTGCCCATCGTTCTTTCTCGTGAATATTGACTATTTATATCTGTGATTTCATCACCGTGACTGCAGGTTTTGACACGTGAGATTTATGAAACTTGTGAAGAAAAGTAAATTATGCCAGCTTTTGCTCTTCTCTCATTATAGATTGTTCCAAACAGTTAACTTTGTGTCCAGATGAACAATTCAAGAAATTTTTCTGCCTGTGAACTAGTGATACATACATCCTCCATGTGACCTCGTTGGAATCCTATCTAATCAACATCTCTAAATCTTCAACGTCGGAATGTATAGTTGTATTACTCAGATTTTAAAACTGTCAGACTTCTGTGAGAGAAAACAGACCTCCGCTGAGCCATTCTTTCTTAATATTAAACATTCCATTAAAAACTGGATGGTTCGTCATTGGCTAAGTTCAGAGAAACAAGTCGAATTATTCTTTCATTTCGCTTCCTTTAACTCTGTAGTTGATTCTGCTTCCAGTTCTAACACAAGGTTTGGAGCAAACACCTGAGATGATATTCACCAGATTCCTGTTTGAGTAACTGTGACTATGTGTGAGTTGAGGATGTCTTTCTTTCTTAGGGTTAGCTGTAAATTCAGGCTTAGACCCAGGAGTTGAAGACTCCTGAGCTTCTCAATCCTCTTCCCTTCTGAACATATGTGTGCAGCATAGCCAACATTGAAGGAATAGTTTTGGGTCAAACAAAGATGACAAGAAAGACGGTTGTTTTGGAGGGGGTAGATATTCAGATTGTAAGTTACTTAGCAGTTATCTGTGCTGCCTTTAGCCATTCAGTCTTTCTGAATATTTATCATATATCCCCTGTCATTTTTCATCTTTCTTTCATTCCCTTTTCTTTCATCGCCTTTATTTTTCTCCTTTCTTCTCCTTTTTTGGTAACTTGCTTATTCTTTCCATCTCCCCTCCTCCAACATATTTTTTCCCTCCTTTTGACTTATTTCCTTTAATATAAAACACCCGTGAGCTTATATTCATTCCTATCACAATTGACTTATTTATAGATACATTTCTTGTGCAATGTGGTGTTTTAAGATGCCCATGTTAATGTTTAATTATTGTATGTATTTTATCTTTTTTTTTTGTAAATAAAAATGCATGTGTTGGATGGACAATGATGGAGGACGCCTTTCACCTCTTCCTCCCTCAACAGTGGTGTCTATGCTGTTCTAATGGAAATACGATAGCTGTTGTCTCCCTGTATCTCTTACAATCGTTACTACATTATTCATGTTGGACTTGTCATAATGTAATATCTCTTGCTGTGACACTAGCAAGATCCACAAACAGTGAGTTGAATTGCTGTGATTGAAGTTAGTTCTTCTGACGTTCAATCCGGGTCATGCGATGTGCACGCTCAAAGGTGTCTGCCCCTGGAAGCGACAGGTGCAATGGCACAGGTGCCTGACTGTCTTCCATTCCAAAGACATCATGGCTGGCTGTCACGTTCCCCACGCCTTAGTCTACAAATGCCTAAAATCGCTTTGCAGTCTTTGTGCTGATCAGCTTTGAAAACATATGTTTCTGAAAAGTGCCATCCTTCAAAGTTTCTTAAGCATTTTGGGGGACAACATGATGAGATGTAAGAATTTGACAAAATGCCATTATGTGAGTGGCTCGTTTTCTTTATTTCAGGATTCATGATGCCAAACTAAGTATACGAAGGAAATCATGTTTAGGACTCTTGGTGTTTCGTTTCTGTTACTAAATATCTTGACATTGAGGACTAACATGCACTTTCTTGTCAGTAATATGAAAAGATGGAGCTAATGACACTTCATTTAACATGCAATATTGGTGTTTTATCATTATTCCTAATAATGGTAAGACAATGTTTAGTATAGAGTGACATTTACAAGTCATAAGAGTAAAGGCTTAACAGTGAGGCTTAATACGCCTTTTTATTTCCTTGGCATACAGCTTTCAAGAAAGATCGCAACGAGGAGCATTGAATGAAGAAAGTTTTGCTTTCTCAATGGTCAGATAAACCTTCAAAATGGATATGACATAAAATTTTGTTTTAATATCACATTTACAAGGAAATAAAATCATGGTGCTTCTCCCTCTGAAATTGAAGATTTTGACTATGAAAAATGTTATAGTTTATGATCAGAGCCTTCTGTCATTCCTACCTCATAAACAAAAAATAAGAATTGTTCCAAGAGCTGGTGCTGCTGTGTAAAGGTTAATATCCCACTTGCAGCACTCGCATCTCCTCTGGGAACCATGTGTGTATCTGTTTTCTCTATGCCCCATTCAGCTTCCTGAGAATGATCTGGATAAGCCATGGAGGATGGTCCAAAGGGCCAGGGCACCTGTCCCAAAATGGGAGACCTCAAAAAAGCTCCTGGCTCCCAGCTTCGTATTGCTTGAGCTCTGGCCATTGTGGCTCTATGGGAAGTGAACCAGCAGAGGGAAGATCTCTCTCTCTCTCTCCCTCTCTGTCTCTCCCTCATTTTCCCTTCCTTTCCTTATCTTCCTCACCCCCACATTCCCTTCTTTTCTTCTCTCGCTCTCTTCCTGCTCTCTCTGTAACTTTTACTGAGGTAAAACAAACAGGTCTTTAAAGGAAAATTGTTTATCATCCCTTCTGGTACACGAATGGACTTTACACTCGTCTCAGTTTCAAGCTCATCTCTCTCTTGCCAAAATGCTGATCTGCTCGAGCTAGGTTCATCTGTGTCATGGAGTACCATAGGCTGTGTCCACATGCCTCCTGTTCCTTTCTGCAGTACATTCTGATATCCATATTACATGGAAAGTCATTGCAACCATCAGAATGACTGATATACGGTAGGCACTGCTCACAGAAACTGAGCAGGGAAAAGGTTTATTAAAAACAGTAGGAAAATCAATTTCTATCTAAACTGTTTTCAAGAGTACCTATGCCAACAAATTTCAGAGACCAAAGATCCTTGCTGCTTTTTATTCATCTGTTTGATGTTGCCTAAACAAGATCACAATTAGCCTTGTGATTCCTGTCTCTAATGGTTAAAGCCTCCTTATAAGAATCTCTCCAAAAAATAGATATGTGATTTGGAATCCAAGAAAAAAAAAATGCATGACGTGTGTGTACATATTATTTGTGAATACTTCTTGTAAGAAAATAGTGAATCGATCTTGCAGGGAACCAGCAGAAGTATTTCCCTCCTCTGTGGTACATCACAGTTCTCCCAGAAGACGCAGTGCTTCCTTCTCCAACAGGCAAATATTTGGTTGTTCAAAACATGTTGCACACACAGGCCCCTGAATTCGTCTTTTCGTATCATTGCCGTGAAATCATTAGCATTCCTGCTCAGCATCCTGGCAGGCTTCTTTTCCTTCTGGCACAGCAGATTAATCCTGTTACAGCATTGCTTTTTACCCTTTAAATTATTGATCCAAAATGTTCTTTCCAAAATCTAACTTCTTTCTATCTGAACTCACAAGTGCTTGCCTCCTGCTCACACGCCCAGATTTTTCCCTGTTCTGGATGCTAACTCCTGTCTTAAACTTCTCCCTCACTCATAAGATCACATTTAACCGCTTATTAACATGTGATTTTTCTAAACCAGAGTTCCTATGCAATTCCTACTCCTTGTTGTATTAAACAGCCGCTTTCAAAATAGCAGTGTCCCATACCATAGTTCTTCTTCACGCTCCTTTCTTTTATGCAGTATCATTTTATATTTCCTACTCTTTCACGCTTAGTTTTATTTTGTTGAAACATGCGAGTCATTTGCAAAGCTTCCTTTTAGCCAACAGCTACAAGCAGAAGTGTCTCTGGGGAATGACATATTGTGAAATGCTGTGCTTGGCAAAAATCATGTTATTTTTTTTTTTTCTTGGCTCTGCTTAATATCACAAGTGAGTGTCAGAACTCTTCTGTTAGTGGCTTCGGCTGATCCAGGTCCACATCCCAATCCCACATTGCAAAGAGATGCCAACCAATTGCTATTTGGCATTTTTTTGCATCTCAGGTTTCACACTTGGTCCCGTGCATATAGGTTTGGATACGATTAACCCTTCGTTGACCCTAAACTTTCCTCTACACACACAGAGAGAAAATACAGCTGGAGGTGTCATGCCTCCACCTTTACCCCTAATGCTACTAGCTTTTGATAAAGAATGCAATGTTTGCCCTCTCTCTGTCCGACTCTATATCATGTTGAAAAGTGACATGCTTCCGTGAAAGACCATGCGATTCTAAGGTAACTGTAAGAGAGACGGGGTCAGTCAGTCCTGCTGCACATCAGCTCTCACCACTGTCCAGAGCGTTTATCATCACAACAACATGTGTTCTCAAGATGCACAGTAGGAGCTAGGCTTCCGATACACCTGCAGACACGCTCCACTCAAATGGACAAGCCCCAAACTGGTCTATGCACAGTTTGTGCAATGACATATAACCAAAATGTGAACTGAAGCCCCAGTATTTTTTTTTCCTAAATGAACTTGGAAGCCATTATACTTTCCTTCCTGTTGCATTTCTTCATGTTTTCGATTCTCTTTCAGTGGTAGTTGACCATCACTGGGAAAGATCTCCCTGAGCTCATGCTTGCAATCTTCCACTTCAACTTGCCCTCTGCAATGTTGGACTCGTTAGTTTGCATGGAGATGTTAACCTCTGCTTGGAATTATCAATCGGATCTTTGGATTTTTCCTTATTTTTAAAGGCCTCCCTTGGGAAAGACACACACCTTCATTTTCATGTTCTTCGTAACGTCGGCCCCCTAAGACACAAATCATAGAAAAAGGCCTACTTTTCCCTAAACCAACGTCACTGTCATCCAGGCTAAAACCATAGGCTGTAGTTTTCAGTTCTGATGCCTCGTACTGTCTCAGAAGCCTCCAGAGTTCTTATAATAATAATGAAAATTTAAAAAAATATTAAGTGATGGATCAACTAATGGAATGCCTGGAAGGTTAAGCAAGAATTCGAATAGGATAACAAAAATGAAGAACCAATTTCCCCAAATAACTGAAGTGATAGTACACCGGGCGTTGTAGAATTGACAAAGCAAAATATTGTGGAATTGTAGCCACCAAAGCCCATTTTAAGAATTTTTAAAAGCTATACTAATGGAAACATACAGTAGAGGTTCATGAATTAAGAAGAGCTGAGAACAGCACATTAGTTAATGGAATGCTTTTCAATTTTTGCTTTTGTGGTCTGTTTCTGTTGTGTGCTCAACTAAACACCACAGAAACAACGCCCGTTTCCAGAAAGCTTCAGCTGTACTCTCGCAGGTGCTTCATGAAGGATGACAGGGGTCGCTGGGTATTTTAGAGAGACGCGTGTGACTTATGTGTAATAATTTATCTTTATGAATTTCTCCTTTGTAGTTGAAAGAAGATAGTTTGAAACCATTACACTTCAAAGCAAAGCAAGAGAGGGATTGGACATTTATGGAACTAGTGCCTAGCTCCAGTAAAGCGGTTCACAGACCTGTAGAAATATTATATTATTTGTAGTTTTCACTTTGCAAGTGCCACACTTTTTTTTTTCTACACTACTCGGTGATGTTTTTCTGTGTCAATCCTGCCCGAGGTTAAAGAAAGGGTGATGTCAAAATCATTACAATGATACATCATAGTTTAAAAATGGTGCCTGTGATGGGAAATATTTGAAGTGAGAACACAGTCTGTGATATCATTAGTGACGTCCGTGGTGGTCAGTTTCCCAAACAAATACTGGAACATCTCAGAACTCCACGGTGTAGTCTGCATGAAGCCTCAATGAGTTTGTCGAAAACAAGGACAGATCTGATCGGTGGTAGAAAATGCCTCTTGGGGTGCCAACCCCCAACATGGAGTGCCTGGGCCTGAGTTCCTGCTGTGCAGTTTCTGAAATAGCTTCCTGCTCATGCAGCTGGGGGCAGCAGATGGTGGAGCAGGTATCTGGATCCGTCCACACAGGACATTGAACGACTGAATTGCATCTCTCTCTCTCTCTCTCTCTCTCTCCCCTCTCCTTCTGTCTCTCTCTCTCTTCCACCTTATCTCTCCCTGTATCTTACCTTCTTCTATCAGCCTGCCTTCCAAATATTACACCCATATCTACATATATCAGACAATTATTTGAGACTGTAAGCTCTATCAGAAAATCGAATTGAAGAGGAGCTGTCTTTCAATGTTTGCCTGGGAGGGCAAGCAGGTTTGAGCAGTAGTCCTCAAGTTAATGTGCAGGTGATCTGACCAAGCCAACTCATTGCATTTTTTTCCCAGTCCTTTCACCAAGCAACAGCAGAAAACAGCAGCTGTGATGGACACCCTAGAAGTCTCAAAACCCAAATGGTTTGATCTTCTTCCTTTGCCACCTCCCAGAAATGGCAGCCGTCGGTTGGGAGAGTGGAACCTCCGCGGAAAAGTCTCTGTAACGACTAATGCTGACCTCGGATGTGCAAACCCCGAGGGGGCACCGCTGTGACTTTCCCGGCTTTATGTCTCCTGAGAAAAAGGCTTGTGTCTGGACTCTGGGTCCAGTGGCTAGACCTTAACAATGCCCCTAATTCTTTGCCATTCCAGTCCTCTTGAAGTAGGGCTGATTCAATGTGTTTTTTTTTTTTCTTTTTTCTTTCCTGGAGATACAATTTTTCAACTCTAGATGATTTTTCTCAGTCTGGCGTTAGTACTTGGAATCATAATCATCTGTCTCTGATTGTGTGCTCCAATATGCTCCCCAACTGAGGCTTATTCAGGCTCGCTTGTCTTCAGAACTTGTGTTGATACAGGGGGTCAGGCCAGATGGCATGTGCTCAAGTCGTTGCCCTCAACTTTGTGGGGGTGTTGACAGCTAACTTCCTAACCAACGTATGCATCCGCGTGCCACTGACTCTTAGGACTATGATCTGTCGGCACCCTGCACCCCACGAATTCTGTGTCACTCTGTGTATGCGGAACGCTATCTTTACGATGACTGATATTCCGATCGTGTTTGCTTGTTTCCATTTTCCTTGATCTATTCTAAACTAGTGATGATTACCCGAAGAAGGATGCTTTTCAGCATTTTTTTTTCTTCTACAATGCTTCACACAGTAGCAACGACAAAAACAAAAAATGGAAGAAAATTCACCATGTTGTCGTTTTTGTCGTCTCTTTGATTTTTTCTTTCTTTATTTCTGTTTCTTTAAAAATTGATTTAACAGATACACTTTTCATGATGTGCTTCCACAAGCTCAGGGATTGTGCCTTCCACTGCCCACTTCTCCCCACTGACGTATTCCCTCATCGGATCACAATAGTAGAGTGGTTCAGCAGCAGTCACAGGGCCAGCATTCCCGTATCTAGGTGTATTGCTACATTGTAGCTATAGACAATGGTGGAAAGTCCAGCATCCTATTGTGAAGATATGTGCAAGAGTTTCGTGGGAATCCTTCTTTTGTGGGATGAAAGGTGATTACTGAAACGTAATTTCACTTCCCAGGATGCTAGAATTATTGTTTATTGTTTTTTAGGGGTTTTTTTTTGTCTTCTCTCTCTCTCTAAGAATTATTTATTTTTATTGGACAGTTGGATATACAGAGAGGAGGAGAGACAGTGAGGAAGATCTTCCATGTGATGGTTCACTCCCCAAGCGGCCGCAACGGCTGGAGCTGAGCCAATCCGAAGCCAGGAGCCAGGAGCTTCTTCTGGGTCTCTCACATGGGTGCGGGGTCCCAAGGATCTGGGCTGTCCTCAACTGCATTCCCAGGCCACAGGCAGGGAGCTGGATGAGAAACGGGGCTGCCAGGATACAAACCGGCAGCCATATGGGATCCCAGCACTCTCAAGGTGAGGGCTTCAACCGCTATGCTATCGCACTGGGCCCCATCTTCTCTTTTCAATGAATATATTTGCTTGCCTATTTCCCTCAAAAAACCGTACATTTTCATTGTTACCAAATCATGCTTACAAAAAATATTGCTGTATCAACATCATGTACTGGAGTCTGTGCTTCTTTGAGTTTCATGTGTTTTACTCATTCATATTAAAGGCAAAGTTTACCCTTCTTAAAAGTATTTGTTGGGGCTAATTTCCACTTCTGAAGTGCGGTGCATTTTAAAAGTGAATTTATATTTCCTTCATATTTTAATGATTATTTGTATGTAGAATCCTTTCCCTGCCAAAAACCTGTAATATCCTTTTGTCTAATGTTACACAAGACAAAATTGAAAATAAATACATTCCTTTTTGTATGTAGTTGATATTTTTCTTTTTCCTGGAAATTCTAGTATTCTTTATTCCTGAAATCCAATAACCTCTCCAGAGACTGGTTCTCTGTGGTTCATTAACATTGATTTTCTGTTTTCTTTATTTAAAGCATGCAAGAAAGCACAAACCCCTTACCTGTAATATTCGAGCCTATAAACATAGAACTAGGTCCAAGGTTGTTCCTAGCAGCTCTGCATCTTAAACTTTTTCTCACTCTTCATTCTGCGAATGCTTTGCCTCTTAACATTTAAGGTGTAGCTCTCCTTTTTCGTGTAACGTGCATTTCTGTAGAAACCGTGTCTTAGAAATGTATTTTTTTCAAAGTGTAGTTATGTCACCAGTATTACTGTGGGAAGGTCATTAGAGAAGTCTAATAGAAAGGGAGTGATTTTTCAAGAGTCTGATTTTGTCAATGACCATCCAGCCACACCCAGCTTGAATGAAAAGAACAGTGAAACATTTGTCCTCTTGGTTCAGACATCTTCTGCGGTCGTGGGAGATGGCTCAACAACAGCTGGACTGTGTGCAGCAGGTGGTGCGCACACCCAGAAGGCCAGCAGCAGCAATGATGCTAACCCGTTGAGAGAAGACTGCATAGGCCATGGCAGGTGTCATCTGACAGCCCATGTGACTCCACAACGCACAGGTGGAACAGCCCTGCCGAATTCATCAAGTGCTCATCGCTGTCACAAAATCAGACTCCACAAACATTATTTAGTGGTTTCCTGTGCTCCTGCGGCCTCCCTCTCCCCTGGCTATACATGAACTGACTCTTATGGAGTCATTTTATTTCTTTCTTTTGTTTTGCAGTTTTGCCCTTCCTTTAGATTATCAAATCGTCTTTTCTGTGTCTTCCTTCCCTCTCCTCTCCTTCCTGTATCCTTTTGCCGCTGCTGGCCTTCTGCGTGTGAGCCAATGTGAAGCCAGGAGCCTGGGACCTCTTCCAGGTCTCTCACATAGGTGCAGGGTCCCAAGGCTTTGGGCCATTCTTGACCACTTTCCAACACCACAAGCGGGAACCTGGATGGGAAGCGGTGCTGCCAGGATTAGAACCAGTGACCATATGGGATTCCGGTTTGTTCAAGGCAAGAACTTTAGCAACTAGGCCACTGCACTGGGCCCCGTTTATTAATTTCTTTTTATTATTGAATTGCCCACTCTAATTTCCTTTTGCATGTAGCAGAGATTCTTTGTTTTGACAGTTTTTCAAGTATCTTGGCCTTGCCTTGTCATCATTTATTTTCCTTTCCTATCCTGTCCTTTCTTCTTCCTTTCATTTCTCCTTTTTCTTTTCCCCTGCACCTCCTCCGTGCCTTCCTCTCCTGCCCCCTAAGTCTCACTGTCACTTAGCATCTTCATGTGCACAGTCTGCTTTAGAACGTGGACAAGTTAAAGCATCCCACCGCACAATGTGCACACCAGACTTTGTTCTAGGACATATCAACATTAAAACTGAAGAAAAAGATCTATGTTGAAATAGATTTACAGGAGGAAACAAATAGTTGAAAATTTGATTTCTTGTACCGGTTAACAATTCAGCCATCACCGATTTTCTGCTTGAAATAGCACAGTGAACTTTTCCGGTCTACTGTTTTTGGTACATGAATTACCTCTCTCAGCATCTGACCTAGAACTCTTAGGATGGCTTTGCAAGATCTTACCGGTGATGTCATCTAACTCTTCAGCTTTCCAGTAATTAAAGTGATGCTCAGAAAAGATGATTGCACTGTTCTAAGCATTGACATACTCAATGACAGAACCAGCAGTAAAAACTAGACTTATATCTGACTTTCCAATAAAAAACTAAATTTATATATATAAAACATAGATCCAGGGTTCAGCACATTAGCCTCCTGGCTAAAGTCTTTTGCCTTGCATGCACTAGGATGCTGTATGGGAGTCAGTACGTGTCCCAGCAGCTTCACTTCCCATCTAGCTCCCTGCTTGTGGCCTGGGAAAGCAGTCAAGGATGCCCGAAAGCCTTGGGACCCTGCACCTGCGTGGGAGGCTCAGAGGAGGGTCCAGGCTCATGGCTTTGAATTGGTTTGGTTCCCGCTATTGCAACCACGTTGGATTCACAGCTGCTCATCTCTGGCCATTGTGGCCACTTGTGGAGTAAACCAACAGATGCAGTATCTTTCTCTCTGTCTCTCCTTCTCTAGGTAAATCTGCTTTTACAATAGAAATCAATAAATCTTTAAAAAACTAGAATTATTGATTTCTTCCTACTTGATCAAAATTGGTTTTATGTCCGCTGACTCATTCCTTACGTGTGTTAATAGAGAAATATCTCTTCAACTCATTTTTCCCCCTGTGGTTTTGTGTCAAAGTAATATGCCACTTCTGGGGATTCTCTAATGTAAATCATGTAAAATTATTCTCAGCATGAAAGTTGAAATGGCTGAAATGCTATGTAATCAGCATACCCAGAACCAGTTGTACAACAAAATTTGTTTATTTTGCATCTTATATCACAAGAACAGATAAGAACACATCCAATCACTAAGTGACTGCACTTGTGCATGTTAGAAATCAGTTCGGCATCTTGGTTTTCTGGGCCATCTGAATAATGTCACAACCATGTCACATCAGTGATTTCCACTTGGGCTGCACAGTGAAACCACTCATGTGAAAGTGAAATCAGAATCTCTGAGGGTAAGGCAAGATCATGAATATTAAATGCTTCTAATTTTGAAATAGTCATTAAAACGTTTTGTGACCAGTGATGCATCACAGCAATTGACGTTTTTAGCACAAAATAACCTGGAGTCCCAGTGAAAGCATTGAATACAGTAGGATGATGGACTCTGACAATGTCCATGTCTATATTGTTGGGAAACACTTCAAAAACAGAGTTCATGAAGGACATCATTGTAAAATTAGAGGGTAAATCAGTGGGAGGAGGGTGCTTGCAGAGGGCATGGGCTATCCCACAGCACAGGGAACTATGTCATAAAACAAGATGAAATATTTTAAGATGTATTAAAACATGGATTATAATATTTAAAAACATTCATTGATATTTAATCTTTTGGGAATCGTACAATAAATAGGAAAGGTAAATGCATGAATAACAAATGCTATTATTTCCTCACATAATGGAATTTAAACCCTCTGCTTTAACTTTTACTCAATCTGAAGATAGACTCTGTTTGTCTCACAAATTTGGAAATTAAATGTGCTCCAGAATAATATGCCTTACCTTGTATACATAACAGATGTTTAATTACTCTTGTCTGTGATGATGATGACGGTGATGCCTGATTAATAATATTTTAGCCCCCCAAAGTTATACAGTTTTCCCAGCTGTGCACCTCATCAAGGGTTAAATAAGGATTCCAACTTGCAACATGCACATCTGAGTTTGAAATTGCTGCAATAGTTAACGGAAAGCGTGGGATGGCTTAATGTCGTTGGAGTGTCACACTGGGATCTAGACAACCAACGACGTGCATACCCAACGTGCATACCCAATGTGCATACCCAATGCACTTTACGACTTAGGAAGTTTGTGCATGTGGACATCTGCACAGAGAAAGCTAAAGAATGGACCATGAGACATGACCTTTTAGCTAAAAAAACAAGTAAGAGAAAAATGAAACTAGCGGGTGATATTCTGCTGGGAGGATTCGGTGGAGGGCCTTGAAATTCAGGGTAGATCATTTGAATTTTAAAATTCAGATACAATTTATGAGCACTTTTGTCCATATGATATAATCACTAGAAACATTTTAAACTACCTTTCAAGTGTGGGAGGCCGTCATGGAACACCCTGTAAGGATTTTACAGCTGGTTCCAAGGCGAGTTTATTATCTATAACGCATTTTAAACAATGTAAAATACTGTCCAGTCAACGTGGTTGCCATATTTAATGCTTTTTATGCACTTGATCTCATAAATTATCTTAATGAGGCGGTAATTTTCTCACATAGCTTTCTAATTTTGTGACTAATCTTGCTAGAACATATGTTCACAGAGACGGAAGTGAACTCAGAGTGCAGGATAATAATGGAGATATACTTCAAGTCAAAGGTATTCTTACCGACCCTTGGTCAGAACTCAGAAAAACCATACAAACTTGATGAATTAGCCGGTTAATTCAAAGACAGAGATGTTCATCTCCAGTGACTTTTACAAGTGCAGGAAGTATGGCAGTCAAGGCACCTTGCAAACCCAATAGATACTCATCTTGGCTTGTTCTTTGATGGGGAGCAAATATCAACAACATCAAGGTTGACTTTGTCGTCCTGCACACATGGTTGAGTTATGGTAAAGAGCGTGCCACGCTGTTGCACTTTAGAAGGTCCTGTGTGTTGGGGTCTGTGTGTGCTATAGCAGGACCGTGGTTCCACACTGTTGACAAATCCTCCAGTAGTTTACTTCACACACGTGGCCCTGTACCACTGAAGAGGTAGGTACAATCCCAATGCTGCCAGAACTCCAGAAGATTAGATAGATTTGGCAAAAATCTATCCAGTCCTATTTGATAAAATAATAGCATAGGAAGTGTCCCACAATGTCGTGTCACTTGCAGCAACTGCTAAGCAGAAGTTTCAACACCCACCTCGATATCCAAACGATGTATCATACATGAATCACGAAGGCACAGAATCCTGCTGCTTATAACATTGACAATGACAGCATGTCAAAGCTTTAATTCCTGTTACTGAAAGAAGAAAAATAAACCTGGTCTTTTTTCTCTCCCTTTCCCAACTGACATTTTAGCAGTCATAACTTGCAAAATCCCACTATATATTTCCGTTGAAATCAGCACTATTTCAAATAAGGTGGCTCAAGAGGTAAATGTCATGTCGAAGATAGAAAAACAATTATGTGAAACTAACAACAAATTGCAAAACGCAAAATTTGAATTATTTCTCATAGACAGTTGCAGTTTAGTTAAGCTCATTAGGTTTGTATAATGTGCATATCTCACTCTTCTTTGTCATCAATAAGTTTTCCTTGGTACGTGTTAAATATAGATTTATTTTCTGGATTCACTGTTCGTAAGAGTCTATAAATACTGGTACCATGAAATTCTCAGCCAGCTCTAAAAAGCTGTCCAGCTCCTATTCATAATAAACTGCTAAGTCAGAAACTCAGCTATTTCTTGGAAAATTCTAGTCCTAACCTAGAAAGAAGTTAAAATCAGGCCAATCTTTCCCTTTCATCTATAACACAATCAGCTTTATCTGTGGCAAAAGCAACAAAAATAACTTAAGCTTACAAAATTACATTCTTTGAACTGCACCATCATTTATCTTTTAACATTGCTAAGAATATGACAAAATTCTGTGTCTTCTGAGTCAGTGTTTATTCTGAGTGGAAATGCAATGGAGTAGGAGAAAAAAAAAGGATGATGAGGCAACCTCACATGTGATCTTGAGCAGTTTTTCCACCTCACAAACATTGAAAACTGTAAACACCAAGCTGTGAATGTTTGTGTCTGAGCCCCATGTTGCTGCTTGAAAATCAAATTGGACAGTTCTGCAATGAGGAATACAACAGACGTAATTATCCAGCATTGTCACGTTTTGACTCTCCTCTGAAACAGGCGGGACAAACACAGCAGTGTCTTCAGCCATGGCGTGCGGGGAGAGGGGACTACTTCGATTTATACACTTTTATGTATGCAATTGATTCTTGAAAGATGGGGTGCATTTTGAAGGATGACTTGAATTTTGTTTTTCAAAAATAGTTTTTGCTGAAATCCTTGAATCAGGTCCGGTTTATGTGCCAACAAACCAGGAAGGCCAAATAGTAAATCAAGTAAAGAATACTTAGTACTACATACTCAGAAAGAAAATGAGAAGGAGAGAAATTGCACCCGAGTCGGGCTCACAGTCACTGTTGGATGACAAAGACTGAAATTGTTATTGTTTGTTATGTCACTTCTCACATAGTTGCTACTTAAGAATTTATAATTTCCACATTTTCTCTGTTTGCAAATTCTTTTCTCTTTCCTTCTTTCTCTTTCATCCTATTTTTTTCTTTTTTTAAGATTTGTTTTCTGCCATTGATACTTAAACATTCACTATAGCTTTAGGTGTATTTTTAAAAGACTCCTTTAATTTTTTTTTAGGAGGGTGGATTTGGTATCTTCAGAATGCCTTCAAAATAAGGCAAAATAGTAATCGGTACACAATATGCTACTACGATTCTGCAAAATCAACCCAAGCCATCTGAGCTGTGATCTGTCAGCTTATCCAACACTAGCAACTTAGGAACACCAGCAAATAGTGAGCACTTCTAATATGTGACCTTGAAATCTTGGCTTTTTAGCTGTGAGATAGACTGGGAAAGTATGACTGCTTGGACAGAGTTTGTATCTAATATATTGATTCTCATTGCATTTGCATTTTCTTGCTAATGCTTGGAAACAATCTTTAAGCCACATTTTATGGAAAAATATTAATTCTTTCTGAAGTTGAAGTTACAGATGTATTCCTTTCTTAGATATAGATATAGATATAGATATAGATGTAGATTTGGGTTTTGTTTCACAATGTCTTAACCCACTACCTGAGATAATGGCAGTTAATTGAGCACAGGTTTCAGCCCCTTTTGATCCACTTCTAATCCAGCTTCTTGCTAATGCACCCAGGAAAGAAGCAGCAGGTCACTCCCACGATTGAGGAGCTGGGAGGTGAACAGGTGTCAGACCTGACTGAAATTCCTGGAATCAACCTTTAGGGCCACTGTGTTATAGAACCAACACATGGAGGATCTCTCTCTCTAGCTCGCTCTCCTCTCTCAGACACACTTTCTCCATAGCTCTGCCTTTGAAATAAATAGTTGTACTTTTTTTTTTTCATAAAAAGAGAAAAACAATCCTCTATTCCATAGCCTATTGAATGGTTTTAAAAGCAACAGGAGCTGATTTGAATATTTCAGTTCTGGATTTCCGTAATGATTACCAATCCCTCACCTGATTAAAAACATCAGTGCTGCTTTGTAGCGTGAGTTCCCTCTGCCTGTGTTTTCTTGACATTTGATTTCTGCTTCACCATCCTCTTCAGAGTCGTGCAAGCCAGACACTGGCAATCCCATGGAAAAAGCTTTATTCATAGCCTTTGCAGAGTGAGTAATGTCTTTCATTATCTAGCCTTAACAGTCCTGTAACAGACACGCACCCACCCTTCTGATCAAATTTAAGTGAGCATTTTAACAACAGCACATGCATAACATTACTGTACTTCGGTGGCATAATTAAAGGGATATGGATTGTGTTACCTTTGACAGCAAGCACATCCTTTCACATATGGACAGGGATGGGAATAAGAAAAGAAGTGAATACCAATGGAAAATGTGGGAGTTTTGAGTGGCTGAGAAAACCCTGACACGTTTGCCATATCAAGAACTACTACATACATAAACTTGAGAGTGCAGGAGAAGCCAAAATGGATATGTAGGTAGGTGGGTACATAGATCAGTCGCTGGTGATAGGCAACCAGTATGAGCGCATCTAACAACAGCCATAGCTGTACAATGGCTATACAGAAGACGTTGACATCAGGGTGAACTAGTACAGGAAAAGACTGCATGTTCCATTTACAGAAAACAGTGTTCCAATTTAAATATGATTGATCAAAGACAGAACACTTGTGTAAGTTAAATTAAATTAAACATTAAAATGTACAGTCACGTAAAATAGAGCATTTAAATGCATAGACCAAAAATGAATACTGTTTTATGTTGTTGTGTCACTTCTGGAGCACGTTCTCATGGTTTTGCAACTTCGAATGTTCTGGAAGCTTTTTTTCATTTGCTTCACATTTTTATAGTGAAACTTCTGATCATCATCTCTAGCGCACTGAGTCATACCGTATGAATTTGTCTAACTGGTGAACTTAGCTGTTCTCCTGATGGGTACCACCTCCTTTGAATGGTGGTCTACTCTGTTCAGAACAGGAGACAAGTTCTCCATTGGGAAAAAAAAAACCTGATTTACTGGATTATAATAATCTGACAAGATTTTATGTTTTCATCTCTCAGTTCAGCTGAAACTCTTTTAGAAATACTATAAATATTAGGAAGACTTAACCCATGTAAATCCAATATTTTTTATTCTTTGCAGCAAAAAAATTAAAAATATATATATATTATAAAAGATCAACCAAAGAAATTATATATAGGAAAGTACTGTACTGTGCCTGTTCGTACTTCCTTACACTGTGTCTAGTATTTCCCAAAATACATTCACTCATATACCGTGAATCATGGTGAGTAGTTAAATTGATCTCAGTAAACCTGTAGGTCATTGTTAAACTTTAAAAATGTTAAGATGTCCCCATGTGATTTGAATTTAAATTTTTAAAAAAATTACTTTTCTTCAATTTGAAAGAAAGGTTTTACAGACAGAAGGAGAAATAGAGAGGGTCTTCCATCCACTGCGTCATCTCCAGATGGTACAACAGCCCGAGCCGTGCTGACTTGAACCTGGGTGCCCGGACTTTCTCCTGTGCTTCCAACATGGGTGCAGGGTCTTAGGGACAGGGCAACCCTCTGCTGCTCTCCCGATGGGTGCAGGGTCCCAGGGACGTGGGCAACCCTCTGCTGCTCTCCCTAGTTATATTCAGAGAGCGGGATGAGAAGCAGGGCCGCCAGGACAAGCCCGGTCACACATAGGGGGTATTGGCACCACAAGAGAGAGGGCCAGCCCGCCATGCCACTGTGTCGGCTTCTGTGATTCAAATTTAATACCAGAAATCTCGAGTGAGAAGCTCAGCTTTAAATCACATGTTGATTTTTGTTTCATGATTTTATTTTCAAAGGTACTCAAAGCTTACAGGTTTAATTACAGGCTTGCTAATTTGTTTCCTGATCTATTAGGCACACAATTTAAGTATAATTTAACAGAATGTCTAATCCTTGGCTTGTTCGTCACAGTATGCATTTGATTTGCATTTTTGGGGAAATTGACTAATCTTGTCTGAATGTATGTTGACTTTTCGTTTCCTTAGCATTACATTTCATATGAGTCACTCACTTTTCAAGCTTTAATGAGAGATCTGCGCTTCTGCGGATGTCCCAAGACTTTGAGCCATCCCAAATGTTCATGCCTGCATTCCAAAAATGTGGCTCCTTATAGGTACAATTTAGCTATTTAACGAAAAGCAATCAAGTCCTTGAGGGCCATTTTTTGTTCCCAAAAATATAGATTTGAAGTTGAAGATACAGAAAATGCTGATGATTGAAACAGAAAACAAATGGTTAGACACATGACTTGTGCCAATGAGTAATTTTAAAATGAGTGAATCGCTATTTCAAAAGGAAGGCATTTGTCTCAAAATAACAATATGATTTTTTTCTTTCTTTTATATTCTTTTCTTTTTTTATGATACCTTTGGCTCAGGGATTCACCTTCCCAAACTCTGCTTTCTCTTCCCACACTGTTTTCAACAACTGTCACAAGTTCATCATTTTTCTATTTAAGTGTATCCCGACGCTGTAGGGATAGAAAATGCTGGAAAGCCCAGCGTCCTCTTGTTGAGATAGATTGAACAGTTTTGTGGGTAGAGCACGTTGTGACCCCCAAATTTGTGTTGTACATTTGTTTCACTGAGTGTTGCTCTTGAAAAGTCACACTTCTGGGATTCTAAATATTGAAATTATGGTTTCTGGTTTTGTTTGCTTTGGTTTTACAAAAGTTCAAGCATCCCAGATATTACAACTGATATTTTCTGCCTTCAAATGATGTGCAAACTGGGCAATATCTTTCCTTATGTTGTCTACATTCAGGAGGGAATCATTATAAAATGTCCACATTGATAACAATTTCTCTGACAATGCGTGCCTCTTCAATGTTGCCAATAAGAAGAAAACTAAGCCCGGTATACTTTTTGTTGATATTCAAATTCGTTTTATACTTATTATGCTAATTTGGATCATTTTCTGGTGTCGATGGAAATTTCTCAGTATTTTTTCGAGGACTTGGCGACAACATTTTTCCTGGCTCTTGTACTAATACGTATTTAAATTCCATGAATTCCCGTGTTGTTTCAAAAATCATCTTAGCCAATCAAATATACTTCCTCTCTCTATTCTCAACATCAAAGTCAATTGCTCAACGCAACCATCTACATAATCTTCTTCATTCATATCCATGCTTGCTACACTTGACGAAAGGTCACTTCAGTTTGAAGTTTCTACTTCTGTGAATAAGAGTTGAGTTAAATGGTGCTCTCACACATGCTCACTTGATTTCAGGTGTCTTAGTGCCTCCATAAAGATATGTATGAAGCTGCAGACCCCCTAACACTTCCCAAGCATATATAACCTATTAAAGAGCAGAACATGGGGCGAGATCTGATTATGCCTTAGTATATTAGCCTTGATTATAGTGCAGAACTATAAATAAGGCTCAATCCTAACGTTCCGTGTCAAACACTACGTGTGTGACAGATACATGGGTTGAATCATAGGAATAGCCCTGTAGAAACGGGGTAGAAGAGAAGCTTACAATAAAAACTAGCCAGGATACGATGAGAGAACAAATACAGACAGGAAGATACAGGAGGATTTGGAGTTCAGAGGTACGAATACTATGTACAATTTATCTATCTCTCAAGAAAGAAAAATAAGGTCATTTGCCTTATGAGTTGCACAATTAGGGTCATGAGATTCAAAAACTAAAACGGAAACTAAAAAGCGATATTTTGTCTTTCTTTTATGCGGTGTCGAATTTTAGTTTTTAAACATTACTGTGTCCAAAATTTGTTTGGTGGGCCTGGGCCTAGGTCGAGGTTAAATCTTGCTTGAACGTGCCAGGTATATGGAAAACGGTTCACATCGAAGTAATTCATCCAGTCTGTTGTAATGGGACAACATCGAGGATGGCCAAACTAGGGCCTTGAAGCTGGGAGCTGGAGGCAGTTTGGCTCTGGTTCAGATTGGCGTACAATGGTGTTGTGGTCCATTGGGGCGGGATCATTAGACCGAAGATTTTCTCTGTCTTCTCTTTGTAAATCTGCTTAATAAATAGGAGAAATAACTAAATAAATGGACAATAAATAAATAAATAAATAATCTTTAAAAATGTTGCTTAGGGAACATTAACTCTTTCCTTTTTAAGGGGTTCCCTTGATGAAAGATGAAGACAAATGTAGGAAAGGAATAAATGCGTGTGGCATGTGGGCGGTAATTGGACGGTGGTGCTTATAGTGGTAATTTTGTGACAAAACCATGATCTCATATACTTTTTAACTAAATGATTGTGAGATAACTTTTTTTTTTTTTGCATCAGCTGGATAGACTAGATTTTATGATCTACAAAAACAATTGTCTAGCCATTGTTTGAAGAATGGGGATAGATCCAAAGACGTTTTTATTCTAGAAATCTGTGCGTGTCGAATTGTTCTAATGTTAGGTCAACTTTTGTGTGCGCTCTTTTTTCTTAAGGCCCCCAGATGAAATTCTTGGGAAATTCTTTTCTTTGTCTGAAGCCCTGGTTTTTTATTATGTAAAATAGAAGGGGGCCTTGCAAATGTCGCGGAGCAAAAGTGAGTTTAAAATTCACTGGTGGCTCATTGGCTTAAGGTTTGGTATCACGTAGCATACCCTAATCTCGTATATATTAGAACACCTGATTTTGCATCTTGACTTTATTTCTGACTCCAGCCCTCTGTGAATACACCTCCACTCTCAAATGCAACATGCGATAGTTCAAGGATATAGGTCCCTGTCACCATTTGGGAGATCTGGCTTATATGCCCAGGTCTTGACCTCATCTTGTTACAGGAGTTTGAGACATATGTCGGCAGAAGGGACATCCTCTCTCCCATGCATTTGCCCTGCCACTCAAATACATTTAAAATTTTATTTACCTAAAGAGAATATTTTGGGGCAAAATTGGTTGAAAGCCAAATTTTCATGAGTTTTTTTCCATAATGTGAACTTTTCTATATATTATTGGAAGACTTATTTTGCTTTCTTCTTTACTCTAATGCTTTGTGTTACTGTCTTAAACAACAGTACGTGTTAACTGAATGGAACCCAAAGAGAAGGAACATTCTCAAAAGGGATGCATTTTAACTTGACCAACTTGAATTTTATAAAATTTTTCTGGATTGGCAGAGGGGTATAACATCAGGCTACTCCTTCTTGCAAAGCC
Organism: Ochotona curzoniae; assembly: GCF_017591425.1. Taxonomy (NCBI): domain Eukaryota; kingdom Metazoa; phylum Chordata; class Mammalia; order Lagomorpha; family Ochotonidae; genus Ochotona; species Ochotona curzoniae. The sequence continues at coordinate 22,943,621 of NW_024467095.1, read as the reverse complement.
GGCGTCCTGTAGGGGCTCTGGTTTGGTTCGTGTCTGGGCTGCTCCAGTTTCGATTCAGCTCCCTGCTCATGGCCTGCAAAAGCCACAAAGTGTGGTTCAAGTCCATGGACCTTTGCACCTATGACAGAGCCAGAAGAAGCTTCTGGCTGCAAATGCCTTAGCCCCAGCTTTGCTGTCATTTGGTGTATGAATCAATTGCTGGAAGACTTCCCTCTGTCTCTCTTGAAAACTGGCCTTTCAAATAAAAATAAATAACTCTTTTTAAAAATATTTCAATACATGCAGACTCAATGGCTTAAACCAAGAAAGACACTTTATTCTGATCTTCAGGAGGAGTCCTCATCAGACTTTTACAAATGGGAGTTTCCATTTTTGATTCAACTCAAGCCAAGACTTTTTCTCTTTAGAGAGAAGTCATCTTCCTGCACCGTGAGTCAGATCGTCCAAATACACAGAACATTTCTTCTGCTAAAGAAGAGAAAAAATAAATAAATCCAGATTTAGGAGTGAAACACGGAAAAATATATATCTGTGAGAAAATCAGAGCATCATCGAAAATAATCTTCAATGGGATCTGTGAGGATGAGTAATTATATAGGATGCCAAAATATCTGAAAATAGTTTTTAAAAAGAAGATATATCACATTGAAGAAAATTATGGATTCAGCAGAGGTCTACTGGCAACTGTGAAGTGAGAAGCTCTGCCTGGTGTTCCAGATGCGTTAGAGCAAGAAAGGCAATACAGACTTGAGTTTCTGAACATTCACTGTTCAATCCCCCACCGCCAAGTAGACTGGAAGGCCTAATGGGAAACAGACTGAGTTTTACTCGACCATGTAGGTGTTAGTGAGGAAGAAATGAAAATTATCTGACCTCCGTTAAACTGTGTTTGAAATTATAAATTGTTTGCTTTAGTGTGTAGCTTGCACTATATATACAATTCTATTCCTGGTGTTTATTTTGGCTGCCAATCCTATTGTCTGCTTTAAAGTAGAGAAACTGACAGTGCAATCACCATGTTGGACAATAGATTCTCTGTGCTTTCTGATCTAGCGGAGGGGTGGGAGGGGAAGATAAAAATAAAACTCAGCCTTGCTTCCAGAGTTTCTTGCAGGAGGGATTAAGATGCAGGTCTTGGGGGTGACGATCAGGTGCAATACTTCTTTAAGAACACTCTTTTCTTTAGATTGCCGGATAGCTGGGGTTGACGGTAAGGGCTGGTGAGGGAGATGATATGAACTAACATCCAGAGCCGTGTTGCCAGCAATCTCAGGCAGTTACACGAACACATGACAAAAACAACAAAGATTAGTTTCTGATTACCAATCCTAATTCATACCACTTAATTTCAACCAAGGTATTTTGTTGTTGTTGCTGTTGTGAACTAACGTCTACATTTTGTTGAGATTGAAGTGTCCTATGGACAATAGCACTAGTTCCATCCCTGACAGTTCCTAGATTTGGGTGAGAAAGATATTTATTTAGTTTTAATACAAAATTGAAATATTCACCAAGAATCTAACTTGGATTCATTCATTTCTTGTTGGGTATTGCTCTGTCATAACCTATTCCAAGCTTCCATTTGTTGTTCCATATTTCTGACACATGCTTATTTAAAATAACAAAGCAATAAACAATGGAAAAATATATAAGATGGTTACCAGTTGTACTGTTAGGTAGCCTTTGATGCATTGGAGAAGGGTCTTTGGTGGGGCAGTTTAGGTACCTCTTGGAGTATCTAAACTGCTTGAGGTGTGTGTGACCATACATCCTGTATTAGAACTCCTGTGTTTGAGTCCTGGATTTGCTGCACATTTTAATTTCCTGCTAGTGATCACCTCTTTCGGGATGCACTAGGTCCATATCCTTGGGTCCTCAATGCTCAAGCGAGGGACCAGACTGAGTTTGTGACTTTGGGTTACGCCTAGCTCAGCCTCACATATTGTGGGCATTGGAAAGGTGACTTAAGAGATGAGAGACTTTCTTCTGTCTCTCTGAACATGAAATCCCATTCACAAAGTGCTTATGTGGTGCAGTAGCAGATCTGCAATGATGTGTAAACATAACGCTACACATTTATCATGTAAAATGCATGAAAATAATGAAACGTGCTGTAAAAACAGAAAAGGTACTTTATATATCCAGACATAATTACATTAAACTTTTGACAACCATCGTCTCTGGTTGTAGCTTTTTAAATCAGTGAGTGTTTACTTTCTATTTTGAGGGGGTGTTTTCATGTTTTAATTGACTTTTTCATACGCTTACACAGTTTCACAGATTTATTGCGTACAACAAGATGTTTTAAAGCATTATTTTTTTTTTTTGTGGTGAGACATGGTTTATTCCAGTAAACATATGTATACGTTCACATGGTTGTATCGTGAGAAAAGTTATGCCAGATCTCCTGGCTAGGAGGGAAAAGTTCAAGAGTTCTCCTACATACCACCCTGATGACAACGTGTATTCCAGAAAAGTGCTAAGAAAGTAGTGGCTAAGTGTACTCAACATTTCCATCCTTCTAATTCCCCCCTTTTTAAATTGTGTTTTATACAATAAATGTGCAGAGTTAAGATCACAAATCTATTAATTGTTTTGGAAATTCTGTTTTCTCCATTTCTCCTCAACTTTGAGACCATTAATATTTGCTTGTTTTCCAAATTTTCTCTCTCTATGTTTTCCTTAATTCTCAAATTACAAATAAACAAATCACCCTGCTTAGGATTAATTGTGATTTAGGGGCACTTTAACTTAAGACATATATTTGGTATGTTAATATAACACATAAATTCTCATTATTTATTTGTTTGAATGTCATAGTATTAACTTCTAGCACATTCATGCTGACTTAACACCAAATCAATGACATTCTATAAATAGCATTGTGAAGAAATTTTGAAGACTTTTTTGCTGATATTTTATTTACATCTCAGAGAAGAATTTATTTTTAATGTTACAATTCATAGGCCCAAGAATACACTAAGAGGAAATAAAAAATGCCAAATTAAAACTCAATCAGAAATGACTATTGAGTTACTTGATGTGCTTTTCATGCTAATGTGATAAAAACAGTTTCTGCTCTGACATACTAATGGTTATAAAACTTTTTGTTAAAATATGCAGAGGATAAAAAGCAGAATATGTATCATACAAGGTTTGCTTTGTGATATTAGCATTGGATCACAGCGTACACACATCCTGTCTGTGAAAAGATCTCCATTAGATCTATTTCATATGGATATCTACATGTCCAATTTGCAAATATAGAAATGTAAGACCCTGGCGCGATAGTGTAATGGTTAAGGTCCTCTCCTTGAATGCACCAGGATCCCATATGGGCAACGGTTCTAATCCTGGCAGCTCCACTTCCCATCCAGCTCCCTGCTTGTGGCCTGGGAAAGCAGTCGAGGACGGCCTAAAGTCTTGGGACCCTGCACCCGTGTGGGAGACCTGGAAAGAATTTCCTGGCTCCTGGCTTCTAATCAGAGCAGCACCAGTCATTGAAGCCACTTGGGGAATGAATCATCGAATGAAAGAGCTTCCTCTCTGTCTCTCCTCCTCTCTGTACATCTGCCTTTTCCATAAAATAAATAAATCTTAAAAAAAAAAAGTTGCCTTCAGGTCCCCCAGGTGGGCAGCAGGAGCCCAAGCACTTTGGCCATCTTTTGGTGCTTGTCCGTTTTGGCAGCAGAGAACTGGGTAGGACTCAAGGAACCCAAACACAAGCTGGCATCCACGAGAGATGCCTGCATTGAACACTGTGACTCGCCACAATGCCACAATGCCAGACCCTGTGTTGTGTTTGCTTGAGGCTACCTTTTGTATTCTCTCTGTGGCCTGGCAGAATTCAGTATTTATGATTCCTACCAATCCACCAGCCCCTGAAAAAATAAACACAGAAAAAATAGACTCTGAAGCAGAGTCGATTAATGGGCAATCAATTAACTTGTGAATATTTGGTTATTTGTGTTTAATCTCTATTTTAACATATTTCAAATTTTGTCAACAGTGTCATAATTCAAAGAGAAATCAAAAATTATAATTGCTGACCAAACAGAAGTGAATTTAAAATTGGTTTGTATTTTGAACGTCAGTAATGGCTTTCAAAACGGATGTATATCATTAAAGAAAAGTGATTTACATAACTGAAATGAAATTTTTGATGAAAGACTCAACTAATTCAGCATAAACTGCAACAGTTAACCAGTATTCCTGATGAACTTACTCCAGGGATAAAACATTTTTTTTTGAGACTTCTTCACTTTAATTAGAAAGTTTGATTTGCAGAGAATAGGAGAGCTAGAGAGGAAGATTTGTCCGTTGATTCACTCCCTAAGTGACCACCACGTCCGGAACTGAGCTGATCCTAAGCCAAGAGCCAGAAGCCTCTTCCGGGTTACCCCCATGGGTGCAGGGTCCCAAGGCTTTGGGGCATCCTCGACTGCTTTCCCAGGCCACAAGCAGGGAGCTGGATGGGAAGTGGGGCTGCCGGGATTAGAACTGGCACCCATATGGGATCCTGGTGGTTGCAACGCGAGGACTTTAACTACTAGGCTACTGTGCCAGGCCCTAACATATGTTTTTAATGAAGTCTATTCATGTAGTTATTTTCAAATTTAAGGAGAATTAGTTTCGTTATAATTCTCACACAATTGCAAAGTTGTCCTTATGTGTCATTAGGACAAATTATTTTCAAGATGCACATTAATTAGATTGAAGAAAGTAAAAATAGTATCATGCAATAGAGTAGACCCAAGCGTGAGGTCATTAATTTGTCTTCTGAGATGCTGGACACGTGAGTATAAAATGCATCTTCAGTATTTGACCTTGTCAGGAATAGAATGCGCTATTTCTCTTTTTCATAAGCAGTACTGTCAAAAAGTGTTTCTAGTCAACCTTTTTTTCCACTGAAGATGAAAAAGAATAAATACATCAAGCATTAAATATACATCTTATTAAAGTATAATTTATCTGTCCAGAAGCATATGCTTTTCGGTATTATTTCTCTGAAGGGAACTAAAAAGAGACTAGTTATTTATAGTTGAAGAAAGACTGATTCGTGTTGCTTGTTCCTATGACTAATTAATGAGGAAATGGCATGTCCTTACCCTTTGATTTGTTGCTGATTAATAAATCAATAAAGTATTACTGGAAAGAAAAAAAAAAGTCGAGAAGCCCCCTCACATGATGAGATGATGGTTGCCCTTTGTCACTTGCTGAATACTTGTGGCCAAAAAAAAAAAAAAATCCACATCATAAATGAAATTAGCTGGGACCACTGCCAGGCAGTAGATGGGGGATTCAAATTGATGGCTCATGAAGATTAAATTATTCATTCACCCCTGAAACATGAAGCTTCAGGATGGAGTTGGGACAGCAGCCGTTACAATAAAAACTTGCCATTGCCCTTGCCACTGTTTCATTTCTTAACGAGGGAATTTCAAGCTTCCCGTTTGTTATTGTAGCTCCGTTCTTTACAACATGCTGTCTGTGTTCATGACGCATCTCACAATACTGCTGCCAGTTTGGGGTCACCCCCGTCTTAATGTCTCTCAGGACTCCCCAAAGCCTGCTGCATGAGGTTGACCTTAGTCCCATTTGGATGTTCTGTATGCTGAGAACACACTCGCTCCCACACGCAAAACCTCACGCCCTTTGATGTCACTTTCTACCGGGAAAGTTACTATGTCAGTGCCTGGAAATGAACTTGAGAGTTCAACACTCCCCTTAGAAAAGCTAGAGGAATATCTTCTGACCTCCCTTAGGTGAAAGTCACTGGCAGAGCTGGTCAAAAGTTGTGTCTCCTGCAGGTCTTGAACTGGTGATAATGCAGACAGAGAGGCTGTTGGGCAACACACTTGTCAGCAGGCATCTCTTGCTGAATTTGTCTTCTGCCATCATCCTGGGTGTTTTGATAACAACCACTGCTAATTTGAGCCCTGTTTCATTTGACACCATCAATACCTTTGGCAATTACTGAAACTTCTACTCAAGCCAAGTAGTTCGTATCATCTTAATAGTGGCTTCAAGAACCTTATGTTTCTGGCTTAAGCATCTTGTTTTATGTTGAGAAAACTAACCGTGCGATAAGCTTGTGTTTCATACACTTTGCACTATTAATTGTCGGTAGGATTAACCTCACTCAGATGATTCGATTTTTAGCCATGGCAGAAACCCACAGAATTCATGGGAAACATTTTTAGTGGAAGATGTGTCTATTGTTTTCAAAAATTTTGCACACCAAATGAAAGTATCATTTAATTCTATTTTGCAGAACTTTAAGGATATATTGTGTTTTGCATTTAGTAAGGATACTATTTTGCCTTCATGCATTTAAATCTTTTTTATTATTTCGAAGAGAACATATTCCATGTGATTCATAGGCAGACAGTAATATTTCCTCTCCTCTTCCCTCTCTGTTTTCTCTCTCTTTCTACTTTCTCTCCATTTAATTTTTGCAAGAACACATATTCAATTTCATTTATACTTACAAGACCAATGTATCATTAATGACACGGTTCAATAAATAAATAGATCACTGTTACACAGGAATATGGACAAGAGCTATAAAAAATAACCAAATCGCAAGTTGTCATTTTTCATAGTTAGCTATTGTCTTTTCTGTATTCAATATTATTGCTAAATCATCAGAGACAATTTGCCTTTATGGGACTGGCTTACTTCATTCTGATACAGTTGTATGCATTTATAAGAAATTCCTTTCTTGTGGATGGTGCTGTGGCATATTGATCTAAGATGCCACCTGCAATATTGGCATCCAGTGTGGAATACCAGATCCAGCCCTGGCTACTTCACTTTCCATCCAGCTCATTGCTAATGCACTTGGGAATGGAGCAGAAGATGGTCCAACTCTTGGAGGCCTGCTTGGCTTTGTTCTGATCCAGCCCCAGCTGTTGAAGCCATTTGGGAGATGAGCAAGCAGACAAAGCATCTCTCTCTCTTTTTCTTGCTGACTTTCTCTCACTCACTGTCTCTTGCTGTGTGTGTGTGTGTGTGTGTGTGTGTGTGTGTGTGTGTGTGTTGCCCTCTATAGCATCTTCCCCCATCTTGCCACACTTTCTTCAGGGACCCCAGAAAGAACTACATCTAACTCATGGCACGTGACTCCCTCTCCCTGCATTCTCACACTGCAGTTCCAAGAACAGGGTGGAATTCTTGGTTTCTTTATCTTATAAAAGAACTACCTGATGCTCACATACCTTTACTGGCTGTCTTCCATGCTAACTATATTCACTTTTATTATCTTTCACTGTTTTACAAATTTTAACCAGTGGATACATGAGACAACCTATAGTTCATTCTCTTCAAAACACTGAGATAGGAAATGAGAAACGATGCCTTGTATGTCAAGGATTATCTGTATTTTATCCTGTATTTAACCTCCATTATTTAAATCCTCAGCCACTGTGTCCAGCTCAGAGAAGCAATATAAATATATAAACATGTCACCACTCATCTCCTTATAGCTGCTTCCTTCCCTCCATAGCTACCAGAATAAACAATGCTATTTCTGTTTCTTTGAATTCTCAGCAATGTGAGTTGAGCAGGAAGATATTAACATGTTATAGACTGTGGCAAATTAAAGAAATATAGAAGGTAATTTTCCCTACTTAGCGCAGGGCTTTCAAGACTTTGCTATTGCTGTAGCACATCAGCTTTGTTGTTCAAAGTCATTCAACACCTTCTTTGTTCCAGGAACAGTAGGTTCTCCATTCCTGGAGCAGGATGTTTGCTGGCTGACCCTTCAAAACACAGAACTTTGCAGAGAAATTATTCCAGGGAATCATTCAAATACAGAATTTTAGTATCCACCTCATTTTCACAGAAGGTATCACTCAAGTTTTCATACTGTATTCTGCGCATGCTATTCCTCTCCGTTTTATGTATGGAATCACTGATTTTGAGGGGTTCAGGTTGCTGGTACAAGTTTTCCCAGTGAACAACTTGCAAGGGTGCCTTTCAATTCCGATGTTATAACTACATATCATTCTAGCGATGTCTTTCTGACCAGATGTACTATTTAAATATCTTCTGCAAACTTGCAAAGTTTTGGAATTTTGAAATGCTAACAGATTTGTTCCAAGGAGAGGGAAGGAGGTGGGAATGGTAGATTTGAGAACAGAACCTTCAGGCATGTTGCAACACACACACAGTCACCAGGCCATGTAAAGTTCCTTCCTTGTTAGAGTACTCAACCTGTTGTCCAAGATGTACAATTCCTCCACCTGACAACTCAGCAACCGCACACAGTCTAGTCACTGGATTGTTTCTGCTCATATGTTTAACTACTGACTTTCTTCATTTCAAGACACCTGAACTGTAGACAGATGTTTTGCTGAAGCTAGACTGAATTAACTAATCTCATAATTGTATGTTGAATTAAACTCCATTTATTTAGAAAATGTTCTTTATTTGGGGGCATTACCCTGGGAAATACTAGGCCTACACTTTTTCATTGTTTTTTTTTCTTTTGTGGAAGTTTTTGAACTTATTATCTCTGTTGTAACAAAACAAATTTTATCTAAGCATTCTTCCTTAGGGTATATGTGGTAGTCCAGTAAACTAGAAGTGTCATGGAATCCAAAGGCTATTTCTATGTCAAACAAATACATACACGATCTTAAAGTCATGACGCTTTGCAAAGCCATTGCAAATAATTTGTCTTGACATTTTAGGGCCTTGGTTTCTTAAGTAATCAATTCAGTTGAAAGGTCACCAAGAAAGTGTCAGAATTGAAGAAGCTATTTTTTTTTCTTCTTCTTCCCTCCTAGGGAATGAAATTTCCATATCGCAATGTATGAAACGTTTACTTTTGCCATGTAAAGGAAAATTGAATTTAAGGATGACTGTGAATGACTAAGAGCCTTCGATTTCACTGGGTGATGAGAGGGTAGGTTAAACAGTGTGAAGTGACAATACTAGCCACTTAGGAAATACAGAATGCCCACAAGTGTCTGGGAGTGTGATGTCTGCAGGCACAAACAGAATGCTCTTCCTGAAGAACTCTTGGTTTCCATCCAGGATATTTTATTCCTGCAGGTGATTAAAATTGATTATTTGATGATGCCTGCTAGTATCTCTCTTTTCCTGAGGTTAACCTGGACATTATTAAATGCTACAATGTCCAGTGCTGTTTTGTTTTTAACTTTGTTCCTCATTGGTTCAGTCTATAAGAATAAAGGGTTCTCAACAATATAGCACCTTGCACTACTTGATAGTTATTGTACAAGTGATCTCAGGAAAAAAAAATAACAATGATTGATTACGTTTTAACAGACCTGATTCTACAAATGGAAATTACCATTCCCAGACTATTTTAGTTTCAGCAATTACTCTTTTTGCTGTTAAGGTATAAAAGTGAAATTTGAATATTTGTGTACCTCTGGTATCAAACTGCAAAATTAAAAAGAAACTTTATCTTTTTTTAATTTTGCTCACATGAACTGTAGATATTAACATAATTTTCTACGTTTGCTAGATTATTGATGAACCTTTGGTCTTCTGCAGCCCAGTGATAATAATGCAGAAAAATTACTATGGACTCTTCAGCAGGTTGAAATTGTAAAACCTGTTACTTAAATCAATGATAGTGTTTTTTGTTGCTGTTGTTGTTACCTACTCCATATCAAACAGTGAGTGAAATGAAATATTAGCTTACTTTTAGTTATTTGATCAAAATCTGTGATAACAGTGAATGCCAAGTAGGTCATAAACTGAACTATTTTAATTCAAGGGGTCTACATTCAAATCTAGTTCCTAAACCATGCGCTTTGATTCAGTGATAAATATTAGCAACAAAAGGTGAATATCATGATGTTCATGCTTTCATGTGTAGAAACGACTAAACCCTGCTTAGTAAATAACACTTGAATCAATTAAGTTGGCGAATGAGTTATCATTTTGACCCAACAGAATTTGAATAAGGATGCTTATCTTACTAACTTCATCTAACAGTCGATATTCGCTGTCAATGTTCACATAGACAAATTTTCTTTTAAAATACACTTTGGCCCCTGTTTCCTTATCTGCATCATTGCTAAAAGAATAAGGCTGGGACTATTGATTATGAAGTCAACCATAAGATTTATCAGATTTTTCATTAAAAAACAAAAGCTCTGTTTCCAAGAGCTCTTCCAATATGTTCACATCGCCATATGTTTTGAACAAATTTATTGAATAAAACATTAGTGTGCTGTGTTTTTTTTTTTCTTACGGGAAGATTCCCGTGGTGTCTGGAATTCAGGCCTCACAAGGTCCAAATCTACTGCTGCAATCGTTTGCAAGGATGCTATGAGGATCGCATGACATCACTTGGAGCTCTTTGCTCAACGCTGTGCTGAAGCAGAAACTGTGAACAATAGCACAGTCATATTACAGCATAGGGTTGCATGCAGCTCATAGGCAGAGTACCCATCGGATAGAGTAAGTGCTCTTGTACTTACGACCATTTACATGCCAGAAGGTAAAATCTGTGCGTGTTTTGTGTTTGGACACTAGCAACTTGATGCTACATGACGCATGAAGACACTCCATGAGTCCATGAGTATTTAACACATAGAGAACATTGAGTGTTATTCAACACTGCAGAATCGTATTTCGGTTTTGAAATAACATGCCTTAGGGGTCAGCATTGTTGCTTCAAAGATGTTGCATTTTAGTTGTACAATCATGATTCTTAATTCTCTTCCAATCTGTAACAATTTACAAAATGTTCAATGTCAACTTTCTTGGACATTTATAAAATTCAGAGTTATTCCTTTAAGAACTAAGCGATATCTCTGCACATTGGTAAAAATAATGCAATAATAATAAATAATGCATTTCAATATTCATACAAGTCATATTCTCTTCTAATGTACTGCTGTTCTGTACTCAAGTGGATTTTAATGATCCTGTTGGACTGCCCCTATGTGATAGCATATGCTTCTTTTGTGTGCCTCCCACTTACGCCCTCTTCTGTATATACACAGGAACATTCAGTTGAAGGTTACAGGAAAACTTAACAGTTTGATCATGCCAGCCCATCATGTTCCGGTTAAGTAGGCATCAAATCACGTGATGCTTGTCAGAGATGCGTAACTATTCCATACATAAGGAGCACATTTCTAGCCATTAATATGTAGCATATTCTAGTTTGTAAGCTTGAATCATCTGAAAATTGGGAATTAAGAAAAATCGATGGGAATATGATGCATATCAATTGAATAACACGGTGATCCAATTGTTTGGAAATACAGTTTTACCACTATTTGTTGCATTTAAAATACACCATTCCTAAGAATTATTCTTAACAAAAATCAGTCATTATTATTCAAATAAGTAAAGATTCTGTTCGAGATGAAGAACGCATTGAGCTGCATACTCTCTCCCCCCCCCCCCATGATTTCTTTAAAATTAAAACTACGCGTTTCCAACTCTCAGGGTTAGACTAAGGCAATTTTAAAGCACCATAAGCTGAAAAATCAACACACAATTCACCTTTGTCACTAGATAAGTAATGCTAACCAAATTGCCTTCTCTCCAGAATTGATTGGGACCAATGTCATTTCCAGGAGGATGATTCTGTTTGTTGAAGTGGAAAATGTTTACTTACATTCGGGAAGACATTTACAACTTAAAAAAAAATTCCAGTATGACATGAATTAATAATTTCCTGATGCTAAATATCTAGGGTAAAAAAGTATTAACGTGTGAAAGGCACTTTATTAAAACTCGAATGTGCTGAAATGGAAAGTTCTCTTTCCAGGTAAGTGTGTCAGATGAGTGTGCAAGGCAGTGATTTTCAGATGCTTTCCCTGAGTCCCGGCTTCACAAATATCACCTGGGCTCTGATCACGGATCTTTGATTTTAGCATTTGAGAGATGATTAGCTTCCTTTGACTTCTCCTAAAAGAAATCTGTAGATGAAATTCAATCCCCAAAACGTGTGTGGGTGTTGAAGTAAGCACCACAGGTGTATAGGAAGTGAGTCAAGAAGGGAGAACAGCCAAGGAAGTGGCATTAGTGAGGAATCTGGTACGGGGAGCGTTAAGGTCTTCATCCTTGTTGGAATAAGGCCGCACGGGGCTGAAGCCAGTGCTTCAGCAGCATACCAACAGAGGGTAGCAGAGCTTGGGCACCTCAGTATCACTGCACATTACTCTTTGGACAATATGACGAGGGATGTTCCTGGGCGATTCATGCCCTGGCTCTTATTGGATGCCACATAGATCACAGAGTGATCTTGAAATAACCACGATGCCTTAAAGTGGTTGGACTAGGGAGAAGAACAGGTTCTCGCTGTGTCTCAAAAGACTGGCAATGCTTGATGATATTAAGGTGTGGGCACACAAATTGAGAAAATACTGCCGGTGCTACAATTTCATGCATTGTTGGCTTCTTCTGAAATGGATTTAAAAAGAAAATATATGCTGATGGTGCAATGTCCTAGTAGCTAAATCCTCGCCTTGCAGGTGCTAGGATGTCACTTAGGCACTCGTTCGTGTCCCAGCATCCCCACTTCCTATCCAGCTCCCTGCTTGCACCCTAAAAAAGCAATAGAGGACGGCCCGAAGCCTTGAGACCCAGCACCTGTGTGATAGACCCAGAGGAGGCTCCAGACTCCTGACTTTGGATCCGCACTACTTTGACCTTGTGGCTACTTGGAGAATGGGCCAGGGAATGGAAGATCTTTCTGTCTGTATCTCTTTCTGTCTGTAAATTTATCTTTGCAATAAAAGTAAATAAATCTTTAAAAGCATAAAAATTAACATATATGCTAATATTTCTTATAAGACCTAAAGAGAAGTTTCTCTTAACATAATCATTTTTACACAGACTTTAAGTCATTTCTGCAAGAATCTGCCTTGGCATGTCCTGTTCCTTTGTGTTCCCTGAAGCCAATGTCGATTATAGATTGTTATTGTCAATGGAGCTAGTGTTTCCTCCCTAAGGACCAGGCCCATATTGACCTCACATCCAGGCTCGCTCTGACCCAACAGATCCGCCCTCCTCTGGATAGATCTAGTGCTGGGGGACTCCCTAGAAAATCTCTTTAATATGTCTCCGAGCAAAGTGAAATCCCAGTGCCTGCCTCTCTCTTCGGAACAAGTACCTGGACTCACGGATCACCAGTAGTGTCATTCTATAAAACAGCAATTCCATTAAGTTACATTATGCAAAATTCTGATCTATACTAGAGATTTTTAATAGGAAGGTGGTTTATATCTTAGACTGTCTCATTGAAAATCTGAGATGTGATGAGGCGTCCATAAAGTTGATAGAATGGAACTTCAGGATTGCTTGTTGTGAAGTTATCCTAAGGCTCATCAAACTGGGCAATATGCTTCAGCAGTTCTGGCACTGCTCTTGCTGTCAAAAGAACTTGAATCAGCGTCAGGGCATTGTTTTAATTTGATTATTAGAAATGTTCAGTTTTCAACTTCCCTTCAAATCCCTGACCTTATGGTTTGAAAGCATAAGAAACTGAATTAAATTACAGCACCCTGGATCACAAAGGAACCTGCACTTATTATTATTATTATTATTACTAGTATTATTATTATATAAAACAAAAGCTAGCATGTGTGCTGAACACAAATACTGTCTCAGGAATCATATCACCTTATAATCTTTTTATATCCATCACCTTACTTTAAAAACTATTCATTTTTATTTGAAAGGCAGATCTGCAGAAAGGACAGGCAGAGTAAAGGATTATTCCTCTGCTGGCGTACTCCTCAAGATTCCCCAAGAGACCATAATGGCCAGTGAGCCAGTCTGAACCCAGGAGCTTCTTCTGAGTCTCCCACGTAGGTGCAGGGTCCTAAGGCTTTGGGCAGTCCTCGACTGCTTTCCCGGGCCACAGGCAGGAAGCTGGATGGAAAGTGGAGCAGCCTAGGTACAAACCAGAATCCTGTGAGATGACAGGGCTTGGAGGTGAAGGACTGGCGAATTGAGCCATCATGTTGGCTCATTCACTTACTCTGTAACAACCCTGAAATGGTTGCTACATGATTCTCATTTATTTATAGGAAAATTGTGGCTCAGAGAAATTACTGAAAATACAGTTGGGGATTAAATCTGTGTTCCAACAAGAAACTATTTTTATTAATCTCTCTATTATGAATGAATTGATTAATTTGAAAAATATATGAGCATATTAATCTACAGAACACAACATTTCAATATTGGTTGTTTCTGTATAAGGATTGATAGTAAGTGGCAAAGAACAGAGATAATATTATGGAGTGTGTGAAATAATATATCTTAACTGATTCATGGGTAGCTAAATTGTTTGGATATGTGCATTGGTCAAAATATGTCTAATTACGAAGCTACAAGGGTAAGTTTTATGGAAACATCATCTGTGGGCCCGGCATGGTAACCTAGCAGCTAAAGTCCTTGCCTTACCTGCTCCAGAATCCTATAGGAATGCCAGTTCTAATCCTGCAGTCCTGCTTCCCTTCCAGCTGCCTGCTTATTGCCTGAGAAAGCAGTAGAGGATGGTCCAGAGGTTAGGGACCCTGCAACCATGTGGGAGACCCAAAAGAGGCTCCTGGCATCACATTGACTTAGTTTTGGCCATTGCGGCCACTGTGGGAGTAAGCCAGTGGATGGAAGATCTTCCTCTCTGTGTCTCCTTCTCTCTGTATATCTGCCTTCCAATAAAAATAAATAAATCTTAAGTAAATATAGGAAAAAATAACACTTTCCCCATGGGGATTTTTCCACCACCTTCCTTATTAGCTACGGGTCCTCGTGAGATACAAACAGCTACTTATTGTAAGCTTTTTCACGTGTGTAACAGTGGAAGATGATAAACATGGAAGCCTTGGCCCTTCCAGGCCATCAGAAGAAAAGAGATTGGGAATTTAGGAAGAAAAGTGTTCATGACTAGTTTTAGCATTATTTCTGTTAACTTTCTAAAGTCTCAGCTAAGTGAAATTTATGTTTTGTCTTAACTTTGCATGATTTGAGATGTGATTTTTCTTTTCACATTTCAATTTACTTAAAAGAACTCACCACGAGAATTTTTCAAAACACTGTCGTGGTTAAGCCTTGGTATTGTACTTTCAAACTTCAGCTAACAATGGTAGCATTGCTTGTTGATCCTGGTTCCCTGGGGACTGGTTATTTTTACAATAGAAATTCGAAGGGTAAAGCCAGTACAATCTAAACACCACGGTTCATGGAATTTTAGAGATGGAAGGATCCTTGACGAAAACATAGTACAACCTCCTGATTTGACAAATGGCAAAACAAAGGCCCAGGGCAATGCACTGTTTTACCCTAGGGGAGGATTCCAGTGGCAGAGCTGAGACTAGGTCTCTGGTCTCCTAATCCTTGGAGCTCACTATCAGTGAGCCAACACCAATAAATCTTGTAATTATGACCGTCGCCTCTTCAAATGATCTCTTCATGGAGATTTACACTCTATAATTACTTAAGAACTAACATTTTTTTAACACCAACTTACATAAGATACAGTATTTTCTTTGTGACTTTGACACCAAATAACACTTATTCTTATTCTTGATGAAAATATTGAAGGACTCAGAATAAAGCCTCAACACGTACTGGCTGTTATGAACATTTTTCAAAATTTAGGTTTAGCATCACATCAATGTGTACAAGAATCTTGAATTATTTCGCGTGTAACTTATATCATTATTTCAAGCATAATTATTACATGAAGGGCACAGCTTGGATTTAGGTTCACTAAGTTCAAGTCTTAGCTATAGTACCTCATTATTACTTCAGGATTTAGTTTGATACAAAGGGACTCTTGTATTAACATCACAAGACAGCAAGCATGGCCCGAAACATAAAGCTAATAAGTATTGAGTAAGGATTGATAAACTGCATGGAACTTTTCATGCTTGAATGAATGTTGTTCATGTTGGCATACCATTTTTGAAATGCGTTTGGTATTTCATGATAGACATTTACAAGGTTTTGAATGTTCCTCATAATTCAACAACGCAAACTTAGCTATATATCTGGTTAATGGCTAATATAATTTTGCTAATTAAAAAAGTGGGATTTAAATAGCAGGATGCTAACCTTATAACTGTGAACTGAGAGATCAGGCTTTCAGTATAACCTGGGGACAAATATTGGGAGGAGATATTGGGGAGTGGGGAATGGAAGGAGAAGAGATGAAGCTCTCTGCCTAGCAAACTGTATCACAGAAAAGAATAAATAAATAAAAATGATAAAAGTTAAAAAAAAAAACACTTGGAAATGAAAGTATCTGTCAGTTATAAGTATCAGGAGATTTCTCCCAAGCTTGACGTTGTTGGAACTTAGAGTCTGCCTCTTATTTGGGAACAGAGATGTATGCTGCAAGATATTTTCCCTTCCGGATACGCTAGTATCCATGATGCAGTTCATCCATGAGGATGTATGTGCATACATGTTTACTTCTATATGCTTTTGCAATGAACCTGTTAAATGGACCTTGACAATCTGATGCAGGCTTTACCACCATTGGCAAAACCTGCAATGCCATGATACACTTAAAGAATACAGTGTTGGACTTTGTGATGGTTGCTGAAGGCCTATACTATTATAACAGTACGGGAGAAACAAGCAGTGGGAGAATGAGCAGAAAGGCAGGGAAATAGGGGAAGAATCCTTATACCTACAAACTGCATCATGAATAAAAAATATTAATGATTGGAGATACAAGAGTCTGCCTTAATGAGACCTATTGCGGAAACGATGTACCAGGCAAAGAACAAGAGATAAATGTATGCTCTGCCATATTCATTCTGCCTACACTCCTGGCTCATCAACGTTGTGACCTAGTCTTGAAACCTCTGCCATAATTTAGATAAGATATTGATGTGAGAGCCTATTCTTTGTAAATGAACAAGAAATGTTGTTACAAATTGCTCAGTAGTTTATTGTTGCTCACTGGATTACATCGCAGACAGGCAGACATTGCCCCTATGAAATACCAGTTAAATCCTTGAGCCAAAGGACTCCGTTTTTGAAATCAATCAATCATTACCAAAAGAATTAAAGAATAAAAGAAGCAAGCAAGAAGGATAGAAGGTACCTGCAGGTTGCTTTCCTAGGACCATGATATATTTGGGAAGTTGTCAGCTTTGTGATGCTTATCTTTACAGAATCCACAGAACTTGTTCCTCTGTATCTCCTTAATCTGATTGGAATCATCTATGCCAATTGAATTACTCTTAGTCTCAGATCCTTCAACCTCAACCTGGAGGCCGTTAGCATCACTGATCACCTTTAACACCTGAATCCAAATCTGTCATCCTGAAGATTCAACTTTTTTGCTTCTTTTGCCTGTTTGTTATCTGTCAGCTAAACAGTGTGATGTCTCATAGATAAAAGTCTATGAATAATATCCAAATGTGAGTTCATTGAAAGTGCTCATGCATGGCAATTTTCAGAGTGACTGAAATAGCATGGAATGTGGAGAGAACATATTTAACAAAATGTTCATTTTAAAATAGCAAAGTTCATTGGAATGCAAAAATATGAGATTTAGCCAGGATTATATGAGGATACTTCAAAAAGTGCATGAAGAATGCAATTAAAATAATATCAGTTTATTTTGGAACAAGGTTTTTTTTCAAATCCAATAAGTTTTCATCACATGATTTTTCTATTAACTTTTTAAAAAATTATTTCTACTATTTATCCACTCTGTTATTGATTTCCCTATTTATTTGAAAGGTAGGATAAGAGAGAGAGAGAGGGAGAGAGAGAGAGATAATGTTCCATTCAGTTTGGTACCCTAAATTGATACAGCAGACTTGTCTGGGCCAGTCTGACTGTTGGAGCCTGAAGTTTCACCCTGGTCTTTCCCATGGGCCATCCTCTGATGCACCCCAAGGTGTATCAGCAGGGAGGGGGCATGGAAGGGGCCCTGAGAAACTGGGAGTGTAAGCAGTATTCTTACATGAATATGAATATGAGCATGAAGATGAATGCTTTTGGCAGGTAACTCAATCTATTGAGCTATAACTCCAGCTTCTATTTCTTGGCATATTATGCAAGTATACTTTGCTAGAGAGATAAGCATTTATTTTTCATCTCAATAGAATTGAAAAGTTAATTTTCCCTGAGTTTAAGGAAAGGAGAGAGGTGCCTATATAATATGCATGTCCGTGGTTCTACCAGGTACAAGAATGCACCTAAAGGAGTGTTGGTGGAGGGGATCAAGACAGAAGCGTGAGAGGAGAGACATGTATTACAGAGTGTAGGAGATGTGAGCAGGCCTGAGGCTCAGGACTCCTTTTGTGTGTGTTTAGAGTATGTTTAACCAAGATTCAATTACGTAAAGTGTGAAATGATGAGTCATTCTACCAAGGGATACGTAAGCTGCTGCTAGACGCAGTCACTTCTAAACGATGACACAAGTCAACTACAACTCTCTTCTCCAGATATTCTCAGAAGGAGAGACAGAGAGAAAGCATGTCAAATCTGACAAAAACAATAAATGAACCATAAATAAGCATATCTCACAAGATTCACAGAAATTGAGTTGACAGTGTAAGTTTGATGTACTTTTTGAAGGTCTCTTGCCTATACTGTTATCCAGTGCTCACTATGTATCAGATATGGGCATAAGGATTTTACAAATCTCTGACCCATTTGGTGACAGGATAAATACACATGTACTTGACACTTTAAGTTGTAGGACATGAGGATAGTCCCCAAAGCCTAGCTGAGCCAGGAAGTTGGAACTCATGGACCTTGGAAGGAACAGAGCAAAACTTGAAACTAGCCAATCTGAGGAAAGCAGTCATGTTGGGTTAGTCCATTTACTGCTATAATTAACACCTGGAATCTTGGTACTTTAAAGGACATAGTTTTGTTTACCTGATGGATTGGGAAGTTCAGGGGCCATGATGTTAACCTCATAAAGACCTCTTTGTGTCACCAATGTGTGGCACCATGATGAGAGCTTGTGTATGAGTGATTGTGAGAGAGAGAAGAGGAGACTGGGGGATTTGGGGAAGATTAACTGTTGAGACGGAAAACAGAAAGACACATTATCATTACGTATTACATTACATATATGTCTGCCATTATAACCAGCCATACTCTCACGAGAAGATTGGTTCCTTCTAAGTGGTGTGCTCCAAAGAATTCATTGTTTTCCCATTAGGTCCTACTGAATCATCTAAAAGTTTTCACTGAATCATAATATTACTGCACCAGAAAACACTTTGTGATCGTGAGCCTCTGGGGAGGAAACAAATCCAAGCCACAGAACGTGTGTGTAATGCCAAGATGTTGAACCAGAGAAGTGCTCAGAGTTATAATACTGTGACCGTCATCCTGACATCTTCAGGCTGTACTCAGTTTAGTTAGTAGAAACAAAGCAAGGGAACTGTGAGAGTGATTCTTCCTGAGGAGAGAGGAGGTACCCCAAGATGTCAAAATAAGCCATTGAGGAAGAACATTGGGCCGCCACAGTAGCCTATGGGCTATCTTCCTTGACTTTTCACATGCCAGCCTTCGCTGTGGGCACTGGCTCAAGTCCCAGCTGCTCCATTTCCCATCCAGCTCCCTGCTTGTGGCCTGGGAAAGCAGTCAAGGATGGCTCAAAGCCTTGGGACCCTGCACCTGTGTGGGAGATTCGGAAGATTTGGAAGCTACTCTGCTTTCAGAGTAGCTCAGCCAGCTCTGGCCATTGTGGCCACTTGGGGAGTCAATCAGCAGATGGAAGATCTATCTTCCTCTCTGCCTCTCCTTCTCTCTGTGAATCTGACTTTCCAATAAAAATAAATAAATAAATCTTCAGAGAAAGAGAGAGAAAAGAGAGAGAGAGAGAGAGAGAGAATGAATCAGAATCCGATCAGGATCATCAATGAGACTCGAAAGTAGGAAGAATTAGCATCCTTCCTTTTCCAGTTGGGGTGAAATGAGTGAGAACGAGAAATGTCTAGAAAAAAAATCAATGTTGAATGAATTTGGATGTTTGGCTTTCTTAACTAGAGACATGGAATGTTAGAATACTTCATAACAGGTGCACATAGAAATATAGGACAAATACAACTGTACAGACTAAACTTTCTAGCTTTTTTTCTCAGTGATTACAATATGTTAATTAAAGATATGTTAGAGAAAAATATTCTTCATACTAATCAAATTTATGAATAAGAAATAATGTCGAACAGCTATCTTGAACAGGTCAATGCCAAAAGAAAAAAATAAAAAGCTATGAGGAATAGTAAGTATGTATGAGCATTAAATTCTAAGACATATTTACATAATTTAGCATTGCTTGTGAATAGCAACGATGAAAAAGACTTCTGAACATCTGCTAAACACTTAGAAAGCATTTTTGTTCTCCCATTACTACCAGGAACTAAAAAACAACACACTTGGGCATGAATTGCCTTTAAAAATCTCATTTGGAGCTTACTTATTCGTGGTTTAATTTGTGGTTTTTTTTTTTTAAAGATTTATTTAGTTATACTGGAAAGACAGAAGCACATTAAGAAGGAGAGACACAGAGAAAAATCTTCTGTCTGCTGGTTTATTCCTCAAGAGGCTGTCATGGCCAGAGCTAAGTCAATCTGAAACCAGGATCCCTGAGCTTCTTCTAAGTCTCCTACTCAGGTGCAGGTCCCAGGGCTTAGGGTCGTCTTCTACTACTTTCCCAAGCCACAGGCATGGAGCTGGAAGGAATATGGAGCAGCCAGGACACACACAGGTACCCAAATGGATCCCAGGTGTGTGCAAGTTGAGAATTTAGCCAACACGCTTTTATGCAGGCTCAGGGTGCCTGCATCGTTTTAGAAATCTATTCGTAAGGAACAACACTCATGTGATTGGAAAAGAAGATGCCGGTAAGCCTGCTCGGTCTTTGGATTTGGGACAGGCCCAATCTACATAAAGCTCTACCATGTCTTTATGCCTCACATCAAGTTAGGAGTGACAGAACTTGTGGCAGAGTAAGATAAAAGTGCTGCTTTTGATGCTTAGATCTTATGATTAACATTTTATATTACATATAAAATTATATTATATTATATTATATTATATTATATTATATTATATTATATTATATTATATTATATTATATTATTTAGCCACTTAGTTCTTTAGTTGAAACACCTGAAAGGAACGTCTTGCAATGAAAAGTGTCTATTTCTACGCGTAGTTTGGATGAGCGCAGCTTGAAATCAGTGGTCCTCTTAGGAAGGCATCTGGGAAGGCTGGCAATGAGCAGCCTGATGAAGTAGGAAATACAGAGATATGGACACATCTTGTTAGATAACACGAAACGTGAGTTGATTTCTCAGGGCTAGACTCCAATGACTTAAGCACCTGTCACCAGCTCACCTATCAGAGGCCATATCCAGATTAAGACTCCACCCTGAACCCATCAAACCACAAACGATTTTGTTGTTTCCTTGGCTAAGGGAGTTTCAGAGCCAACCCTTTTCCACAGATCACACGTTTATTGATCCAGCATGGGCTGTAGCATCACGCGAGAAGCCATTGCTAGCTGTGTCAGTCTCTCTTTTGGGTGCTGGTTTCTGCACATCTCTTCCACTTCATTGTAAGACTCTGTCAATAGCGTAGGGAAAAGCAAAAAGAATATGTCCCAAATATGTATGTGTTTGATGTGGCTGCTGATGAAGGCCCTGATAAAGTTTTGACGTAGCCTTGCCAAGTTCCAGAAATTGAGTCTTTCTGTGGCCTGAACAAGCAGATTTAAAGATATCTCCATCTCTTGCGGCCTGGCGCAGTGACTTGGCAGCTGGGGTTCTTGCCTTGAACATGCCGGGATCCCATATGGTCACTGGTTCTGGTCCTGGCAGCCCTGCTTCCCTTCCAGCTCCCTGACTGTGACCTGGGAAAGCAGTTGAGGCTGGCCCAAGGCCTTGGGACCCTGCACCTGCATGGGAGACCAGGAAGAGCTCCAGGCTCCTGACTTCAGATCTGCACAGTACTGGCCATTGCAGTTGATTGGGAGTGAGTCATGGGACGAAGGATCTTTCTCTCTGTCTTTCCTTCTCTCTGTATATCTGACTTTGCAATAAAAAAAATAAATAACTAAATCTTTAAAAAAAAATCTCTCAGTCTCTCCCTTCTTGTCACTCTTAATTCTCAAATAAATGAAAAAAAAATCATAAAAAGAAGCACAATAAGCCTTACATAAAATATAGTTATCACTTAATAAGTGTATTCTAAGCTTATTATCTAAGTTTATTCTAAGTTAACAACTATGTTTTTAACTATTTTTACCAAAAGATTTCTTCTCTCATTAACCAAGAGTTATGGACGCTATACATTTCCTTACCAAGAAATATAAAATAATTGATCAAATTTTGGCTCTAAAATGGCTAAAATTAGGTAAAGGAACTCTATTAGCAGTTTATCACTATTGTATTAGGCAATAAAAGATGCACAGAAACATAAGTTGAAGAGAACATCAAAGCTTTAGAAGCTGGAAACTTTCAGATACCTAGTACTGTTGTTTAAAGATTACATCCTGGTTTTAACAAAATCAGCAAAATGAAATAAAGTTGGATAGAAGTATTGATGAAAAAGAAATCTATGAATGATAGTTCCTGAAAGTATGTTCATCTAACAAAATGATATCAAATAATGCCAGTCAAATAATCAAAGATTCATTACAATGTCCACAGAGAAAAACACTTGATTATGATGTATATATGTATATACAAGGAAACCACCTGGTTTACAGTATACATATATACTGTAATATATATGTATATAGATATATGTTATACACACACAAAGAAACCACCTGTTTATACATATATGCATACACACACACACAAAGAAGATATGCCTGTTTTACACACACATACACACGCACAAAGTGTCAGAATATTTGTTTTTTTAGTTTTAAAAAGAGCAATAGTAATCCCAGAGTGGTACAGACGGTAGACTCAGACGTGAGAACAAAATCTCCAGAGATAATGATGCAAATTACGGCAATAATTAATAATAATTGGGATGAAAAGTAGTGAAGGTGAATTCTGGCTAGGGAACATGGAAATCAGAGTGGAGGTGTGAATTATTTTTGTCTTTTATACAGTAAGTTTCGATTCATATCATGATTATGGGAAAAAGACAGATTTGAAACAAAAACCAAAAATGTTATAATCATTGACTCCCAAATCTCCTCAGTGATTACTTACCCTAAATCACTCAAAATGTGTGTATAATGAAACTGATTTAACAAAGTTAGTTGATTTTTTTTAAGATTTATTCGTTTTTATTGAAACGTCTGATTTACAGAAAGAAGGAAAGATGGAGAGACTGCAGTCAGGAGCCTTTTCCGGGTCTCCCATGAGGACACAAGGTCACAAGGCTTTGGGCCGTCCTCGGCTGCTTGATGAGTATCATAAATTAACCTCCTGTGATTTTGTCTTTAGAATATTTATTTTTATATTTACACGTCCCACAAACCAGGTACCCAATCTTTGCACCACAACATTACTCAAGAATAGCATTCATCTACCTGTGTAATTGAGCCAGGATTTGCACTTGTACCAGTATGGGATGCCAGCACTTGCAGATGGAGGATTAGCCTGTTGCACCATTACATCAGACCTGACGTAGTTAAATTTCTATAAAACACCATCTTGAAGCACCAGAGTACACAAAATGTTTGCAGGAAAATGAAATTTGAACATGAGTTCACTTATTTTCAAAAATTTAGAGCCATAAAATTTTCTAAACATGCCCCTTTCAATGACTTGGTGACTCAGACTCATAGTAGTATAACACCACAGTCTTGCTAAAGATACAAATTCATTCAGTGCGCCATAACTTTTCCTTCTTCACAGAAATATAACCAGCATTAATTTCTCTCTTAGACAAATGTGAAGCACATTTCATCTCTTTATGCATTTTCCTTATTGTTTTATTATTTCTCTGCCATTTTCTTATTGTTCTGTTCTATAAATAATGAACACAGCATTTTAATGATTTGTACAAATAGAGATCATTTTTTTTTGCCCATGAAGCACAAGGAAAAATTTTATTCACCATATTTTATTTCTGTCATTGCACTTGAAATTAATAGCACAATTGCTCACCCACAAGTTTTATTATGGATAATAAAAATGAATGGGATAGCTTTTCTGATTGGCTGAGAAAAGAAGTTTAATCTTATATAATTATCCTTTGAATCACACACACATCAGGACTATAAAACTCACTAGTAGATCACTGAACCATCTCACATGGTTTAAAAAGGATTAATATTCATAAAATTCATGTTTCCCTCCTATTTTTCCATGGTAGATTTAAAAAGTAAGACCAAAATAAAATAAAAAAAAAACCTAGCAATTTGCAGTGTTAGGTAATGAAAGTACTGAATAGGCAAAAATTAAATTGATAGCATGTTCCCACATTTTCCCCACCCCAATAGCAAAACAAGATATGAAGGCAGGAAAAGCATTACGTGTTGGAAGGCTCAGAAAGTGAGAACAAAATCAGGACTGTTAATTTTCACTGGTGACCGAACTTTTGTCGATCTCTTTATGCCCTGACTGTTTTTCCTCAAGCAAAATCTTCATCCAAGATCCAATTCTTATGAATGGTAACCTTGGAAAAGGACTGACAGTTGGGGAACAACTCCCCAATGTAGATCCTGCCACACTTGCTGAAATGCCCTCTGCTCCATGTCTTGAGGACCACCAGCCTACTCCAAAGCTGGCCTTTTGGAGAGTCTTTGACAACTGTAGTGTTAGCCTGGGCTGCACATAAAAATGCAATGAAAATGGGGTGAGTACTGTGTACTGAAGACAATGCAATGCTCCCATCCCAACTATGGGACTTCAATTATCAAAATTGCTACTGTAATAATGTATTCAACTTTTGATACAGTTTTTTTTTTTTGTGCTAGAGGTTATTTTTCTATCAATAAATGTGATTTTCTTTTTTTTTTTTAAAGATTTATTTTTATTATTTTTTTATTGGAAAAGACGGATATACAGAGAGGAGAGACAGAGAGGAAGATCTTCCGTCCGATGATTCACTCCCCAAGTGAGCGCAACGGCCCGATGCTATGCCGGTCCGAAGCCAGGAGCCTCTTCCGGGTCTCCCACGCGGGTGCAGGGTCCCAAAGCTTTTGGGCCGTCCTCGACTGCTTTCCCGGGCCACAGGCAGGGAGCTGGAAGGGAAGCGGGGCTGCCGGGATTAGAACCGGCGCCCATATGGGATCCCGGGCATGCTAGGCGAGGACTTAACCACTTGCGCCACCGCGCCGGGCCCTAAATGTGATTTTCTTGCTTGGTAAGAAGTCTCAATGTAAAAGTAAGTAAATAAGACATATACAGTCAAAATTTAAAATTAGTTTGATCATATTTACTATGCTACATAACTTTTTCAAAGAAACTAATTTTGACATCATTCCTTCCATCCTTTATTCCTTTCACAGGGGAAATAAAATTCAGCTAAATCAGCAAGCAAAGGATAAATATGAATATTTTTGATACAGTTTACTAAGCTAGCGAGCCAAAGACATCTCTCAGGCATTCAACAAAACTGAACAAACATACACGTACCTTAGTAAATGGCAAGCAGAAAGGATAAGAGGAATTTTTCCTATTAAGACCTCCAATGAAAACAAGAAATTAAATGAGCTTTCCTCAGAGCAAACAAAACTTGCTATTGAAATTTGGTATTATAAAATTCAGGATTATTTTCTCTTTCATAGCTGCTATTGCTTTAAACCAAGGGATGAGCCATTAAGAGCGAGAGAGAACCCTAGCTTTCAAAACTAAGGAAAAGGAGACTACAAATCCATCTGGCACCAGATTTTTTTCTAACATAGAAATGCCTCAAACATTGGGCTCTACTTCAGCACCGGTAGAACTGCTCCTTCTCAGGGGCCAGTACTTTCTCTGAATTGCAATCTGGTTTCTGTCTAGGAGCTGTTATTATCTTAGGATACAAAGTGCCAGAAATATCTCATGTTCTTTCTACGTGGTAATCAGCATTTTACACTTGATCTTAACCAAAAGGCCGAGAAGCGATGGTAATCAACTTCTTAACCTATATTGCACTCCTGGACACGAAATACATCTTAAAATCTTTATCTTTTTTAAGTGCATAAAAATGAGCGTGTGGAGAAATAAGACTTTTTAAGCAATTGTACCAGTTAGCTATACATGGAGAACAGTATTTTATTAGGAAGTGATACAATGGAAACTTTGAATGGTGGATTCATTATCCTGTATATAATATAGACCAGTCTTTATGTGAAGCAACTTGCTTTTGGCAATGTAGTTCTGAGAGTTAAATAATTAACATATTTGATATGATTCAAAAACCCTGGAGAAATTCCTTGGATGCCATGGGCATCTTGTAATTGACAACTAGCTTTGATGCACAGCTTTTTCTTGGACAAAATAAATGGAAAACTAAATCGGAAACTTTATACATTGCCTGCTGAATTTGAAATTGAAACATATGTGTAACTTGAGTATTTGTCCCTCTTTCTGTTAAGATGTGTTTGCCAAAGGTCGTTGAAGTTTTGTGCTGGAGGTCTGGATGTTTAGAGATGAAGTTAATACTTCGCTGTGGGAAGCTCTTGTGTCTGGACTTCAGCGGGGAACATCCTGCTTGCTGAGTGTGTTCAACATTTTATTAGTCTCTCAAAATCAAAGCATGAATTCATTTTAAAAGGACTGTATTGCCTTAATGCTTTTGTAAACTTGTTGTTTCATCCAAAACTATTATAATTATGTACTAGTTTCATGTCAGACAGACATGAAAAATTATGGGTACACCAAATGAAAATGTGTTTCTTGGCTAAGTTGGGTGCAGTGGCAAAAGACAGGCAAGAACTTACTTGTCACCCCATCTGTCATATTCTGCCAGAATTACTGCAATGTTCCATCGTATGGATCGTCTTGTGAAGGATAGTCCGTGTACTAAAGTGTACAATCCTGATTTTTTTTTTCTGCCAACATTTCTTTGGGGAAAAATCCCATCTCAAGTAATTGAGTGCTGTAAGCATTAACGTAAATGTATGTTCAGATGTCCCAGAAAAGTGGTTTTTCAGTTTACCTCGCAATAGTATTCAGGGTAAGAAATATGTTTTATACATTTCACCCTTCCACAATGGGTTGATTTTAGAGTTTAATCCTCAGATGTCAATAGCAGCCAGCAACCTATTTACCTCACAAGTGATTTTGTCCTATTGTGTATATACAGTGGGTTTTCAAGTCAGGTAATGAGCCACTCTGAGACACAATAAAACATGATTCACTAAGTGAGAAATGAAAGTCCCTTCAGAGCATCATCTGTGACTGCATTTAACGTCTGCAGAAATGACAAGAAAGACCTCACGCCTCAATTTATAACTGGTACTGTGAAAGATCAGGCTTAGAGAGACACTGGAAGCCATCTTCTGTAGCACTTCCACATGCACTAGTGTTTATCCTTATGAACATGGAAGTACGTTAGCATCTAATACGGAAAGGACATAATTGCCCTTCTGCTTGCTTTCTTAGTGGTTATGTCTCAGAACCATGGTAATTACTTAGTGATCGCATTTACATAGGAAACCATGGAATCTGTTTGAACCATGTACTTGTATACACCTCGGACTTCAGATCTTTAGGGCTGCATATTTGAGAAGGAAGGAGAGAAAGACATCACATTTCACTGAGACAGCCACATGGATGCGGAATAAAGCCGTCTGAAATGGACAGAGACCAAGACTAGGAGACCAAGACTGGTTGTTCTTTCTCCCTTCTTCTTTGTAACATTTGGAGGGCTGAGGGACGCGTGTACTGTACTTCTGCCCTATGGTCCGACAATCCCTGACAACTAAACACAGCACGCTGCCTGCTGCCCTGCACCGCTGGGGTCCGTCTTGTGTGCAGAAGCCAGCTGTGAGATAGTGATGCCAGGCCAAGTCTTGTATTTGGTGCTAGAGTGGAAAAGTGAGATGGGGAGGAAGCAAATGGAGCAACATTTGTCCTGTTTCCATGATAGACGGCGATAGCTTAATCTTGTTGAGGAGAAAGCGGGATCAAGGGGAGCTGCCAGGTCAGAGTGATTTAGGGAGCATGAGGTGTCTGGGATTCTCAAACTGTGTCCTCCGTACTTATGGCAGTGCCCAAGTCTTAATCTCTCCTGTCCTGCCAGCTGGGCTCCGCAATGCTGCTGGAAGTGGGCTCAGTTATGTTCCCTCTGCCTTCTTAACCTTCTTATAAAAGCCATCTCAACAGAAGCTGTATTACAGAAGCTTTTGTATGATCAACTGCTAATGTATTTACTAGCTATTGACAACAGCTATATGTTGTGACCCTGACAACATGCACTGTTTTAGTTAGATTCTCATGCTTGTCACTCCAGGCTTACTTATTTCACGAATTTATTGTAATTGAAAGCCAAAATGATTAGTACAGTTTTATGGTGCAATTAACTTCCTTAGAGAGATTGGACATTTATTTACTGTTTATTTCTTATATTATCTATTGCGTCAATGTACTCAATGGTGAACTATTTATTCATGTCATGTTAATAATGGGAGTGCAAGAATATAATTTATGTAGACTACTTCATTTTTGTTTTAAAATGCAGAAAAAAAATTTCAAAATCTCATTTTTAAACACATTTTCATATGAATGTGTTTTTAAAAGTGCATTTTTTTAGTAACCTGAAATAATTTTTCTACATACGTAGTCATATTTTTATGGGTTTATCTTCTTTAAAAATAAATATCATCATGATATCTGGGGTTAGTTATGCTATACTATAAAAATGGGAAATATGTCTTTGACTTTCTTTTTTTTATTGTTGTTTACATTGTATTATGTGGTACAGTTTTATAGGCGCTGGGGATTCCCCCCACCCCTCCCATACCCCTCCACTCATGGTGGATTCCTCCACCTTGTTGCATAACCATAGTTCAAGTTCAGTTGAGATTCATTCCTTGCAAACACATGCCTAGCATAAAGTTCAGCGTCTTATTGTCCAGATAAGTTCAGTGGCCTCTTGGGGAGACCTTCTATGGTCTGAAGGTAGGGCTAACAGAGTAAAGATCCGGTCATATAAAATCCCCAACAAAACCTCAGTATCAATATACAACATTATGGAATTAATTGACATAGTATTGGGTAAACAATATGTTAAAGATAATGCAAGTTCCATTCTTCGAAACATCTGGGTTGAGACAGTATCAATGACAGGTTCAAAAAAATAACAAACAACCAAACAAAAAATTACAGGTTAAATCAAGGCAAACAGGTTTTCTTTCTGTGAGATTACTGATAGAGGGTTGCCACCAGTTTAGCCAGGGAGGATAGTAAATCGACCGATATTCAGACCTTTTTGACTTCTTTGAAACAGAGAATGCTTTTGGATGCCTGAATTAGGAGAATCTGCAACCCAATGTCACATCAGTTACCTTTATAACTTATTATGTAAATTATTTCGAATTCGTTGTTTTCTCATTTATAATGTGATCTTTCTGCTTTCACACGGGAGAGTTCTGAAAGTCATTTAACGATAGTGCATTTTTTTATGGTTTGAGATTTTGCTTGTATTTTAGACGATCAAGCTGCAGCATGTAAAGGAAGTATATGAAGTCTAAAATTCTGAGAAAAACAGGGGAAGAGTGCAAAAGAAGCAAAAGATTGTGTTGTGCCCATTGGAAGCAGGAATCTGAGCAACATGGTGCAAAACAGAACCCACGCAGTGCTGAGGAAGAGGGAGCAGGATTGCCCGTGACCTTGAGCAACTTCGACGCTGCTGCAAACCCTGTGCCTTGAGTGGTTCAGAATAATTTGTAAGCTATATTAGATATATGAGAAGTCCAAACTACTTGTGCCATTGAAATAACTTGATGAAACAATAGTTCTTCATAAGATGCATTGATTTATCTATTTTTGTTTTATTTGCTTGAAAGGGAGAGATTCAGAGAGAGAGGAAAGACTTAGTGAGAGATCCTCTTTCACTATCTCTCTCCCAAAGGGCACAACAACTCTGACTGTGCTATGCTGAAACGAGAAACGCACGGGTTCTTCTGTGTGGGTGCAGGGTTCCCAGGACTTGGGCCTTGTTCCAATGCTTTTCAGGGTGCATTTACAGGGAGACAACTTGAAGGTGGAAATACTGACACTTGTGCGCCACAGTGCCTGCTCCCTCCAATAGCACGTTGTGACAGCATCAGCTGCCAGCATCAGGACCATGAATTGTTGTGAAGTGTCTTGAGAAATACCAGTATTGATCCCTGCAGCGTGGCCTACCAGCTAAAGTCCTCGCCCTGAACACGCCCCAGGATCCCATATGGGCGCCAGTTCTAATCCTGGCAGCTCCACTTCCCATCCAGCTCCCTGCTTGTGGCCTGGGAAAGCAGTCCAGGATGGCCCAAAGCCTTGGGACCCTGCACCTGCGTGGGAGACCTGAAAGAGTTTCCTGGTTCCAGATCGGCACAGCACCGGCCGTTGCGCTCACTTGGGGAGTGAATCATCGGACAGGGGATCTTCCTCTCTGTCTCTCCTCCTCTCTGTATATCTGACTTTGTAATAGAAAAATAAATAAATCTTTTAAAAATATATATAAAATCAAAGAAATACCAATATTAGGGCAACTTGAAGCCCTCTGATGACTTTTGGAACATATTAACATAGCAAAGGCTACGGGAAGACTCCATGCTTACTTTTTCTTAATCCAAAAGTTTAATCCAAAAGTTCCTAATCATAGTATGCGTTAACATTTTTGTCAAATACCCATTGATACTGCAGACTGTAAGGGAAATCAAAATGCTCCACAAAGTAATAGCAGTCTATTAAAACTTCAAACTTAAAGACTTTTTTTTTTTACAAGAACATGATGATATGTATCATTCTTTCACTTTCTATGCTGATCACAAAAGGAGAGATATAAAATTTAGCTCCACCCCAGTATTTCCCAGAGTCCTCCTCTGATATTCTGAAGACCTCACATCATGCTGAAAAGAGGCCACCCTATGTTAGGGGATAGATGTGTGTCTGTCATACGTGTTTCTTATTTTTTAAGGAAGCTGTTTTCTTAGTCAAGGATTGAAGATACAGGTTCTTATCTTCAGAAAGTTGAACTGGGAAAAGTATGATTGCTTCAAAGTATATTTAATCGGACAACAGAAGTTAACATGAATAAATAAGGAGATAATGTGAGCAGCTTCACAGTGGTTAAAAATCCTTGCTCTCATTTGGCATCAAAAACTTAAGCACGACAGGAAGAGCTTATATAGAGAATGACAGCATCAAAATGTCTGAGGATTGTAAGGAACGCAGAAAACGATAAATGTTACAGGAAGGAGGCTTCAAAGAGTTCTTTGATTACAAAAACCATATTAGCAGAACGGTAATTAATAGTTATTTTCCATTAGAGATTATAAATGGAAACATGGTTTTAAACAGCTAGATAATAAATATTTGATCATCAGGGGAAAAAAATGTGGTGGCACAATGCTAAATTAGGCGCCAATATCTAGGAGGACACATTCTAAGTTTAAAGTAAATATTTATTTAGAATTACTTAGACACCAAATGCATAGAAATACTTCAGAACGGTAGTTTCTAAATGGGTTGATAAAGCTCAACAGCAGATATTTTAAATTCTAAATTTTGTTGTTTGATTTTCGTGTCATTTTTTTCAGTTCAACTTCTTAAATTTGCAGTACCAGCTTTGTTCACAAATAGATACTAATGTTTTCTTTATAACACACCCTGGACTCAAAAGTCTTTCTCATTTTCTCTTGATGTCAAAATTTCATGAATAAAAAGCAAAGTTTTCTATTCCATAAAACATATAGGTGTTGAAAATGCCAATATCATCACAGGAAAGATGGCTAGCTGGACAAGCTAAAGGTACAGTCAATCTACCCTCGGAAATGATCTTCTCCAGTGGAAAATCAAGATACAGTTGATGAGATAACATGGAAAATGCTGCTAGGTGCTAAGAAGTACAGACCTCGATGCTGCTTTGCAGACATAATAGAATTTCTCTTCCCTCTATCCTCAGACATAGTAACTTACGTATGAACAACATTTCGTGTCAGTATCTTAAGTTCAAAATTTCGCTATTAGTTTTGACACTTTGTGGTGAATGAGCAGCAAATGAAACCACCTTATAAACATGCAACAAATAAACATCAGAAGTCAAAATGAAAAACCAAACCAGGTCATTATTCCATTATTTTTCTAAATGAGATACAGTGTATCCCAGGGAAATGTTTAAATTAATCTGTCCTGTAAGTTCTCTACATTCATGGTTCATGGAAGCAAAATTAGAAAAGTTAGAATATAATCATGAATCATAATAGAAATATCTCCATTATGTTGTGCCTTAATTTAAATAGATTCATATGATACAACATAAAATCTGCATCAGAAAGTTTTTATACAGCTTACCTAATAACATTTATGCTAAAAGTGGGTACTGTGTAAAAAAAAAAATTGTATGATACCTAATGCAAAACAATTGGTTTGGGACAGCTAATATGGATGGGATATTCTCCCTAACGATTCATTCGATCTTTGGTATTTCACACTGTTCCTGTTTTATAAAGTGTTTCAAGTATTTTGATCTGTGTCTAAACAATGGAAACCTGTAATTATTGGGTTCTAAATTTTCTCTTGTCTCCCATAAAGCTCCATTGTGTTGTTTAGTTACAGAATTGAGTTTATCTAGGGTAACTGGAAAAAACTATCTATCTTTATCTCACTATTTCTATAAATGTATAGATCTATAGGAAAACATATAGCTGTAGAAACATCCCTTTTTTCTATTTTATATCCCCATAACATTAACAGCTATTTGAAGCCTTTGAGAAAGTGGACTTTAAATAATATACGGATTTGTACCAACTAGGAATGGTGCATAAAAATTAATAACTTCGAGGATTGTTTTAAAAGTTTGTTTATTTTTATTTATTTTAAAGAGAGAGAGGAAGGGAGTGACAGGGAGAGAAACACAGGAGAAAGTTAAGAGCCAAGAATGCCATCCAGGTCCCCATGACGGTGACAAGAACCCAAGTACTTGAGCCATCATTTGCTAACCCCAGTTTCGATCCAAAGTTGACTGAGGTCGCAGTCCCAGGACTCTGACTCAGAAGACACTGAAGTGGTTGAGTCATGCACTGCATTACAATGCCAGACCTGAAACGGAGACTCACCAGGTCCTTTCTCAGGCATGAACCATAAAGAGCCGTACTAAAAACAATCATATTTCCCAGTGAACAATTCATTAATAATGCCTCGTATTTCTACACAATAAGCATGTGTTCTTAAAATGTGTAATCATCTCATTTTGGGAACATATTAGGACATGGGACTTTTTTTTAATGATTATTAATGAAAAAATTTACACTCAGAAGTCCCAGACTTTGAACCAAAGACACTTAATCGAATAGATAGTGATTGATCTAGGCAATCTCATGGTTTGAAACTGTTTTCTATTCACCTATGGCTAGATTTTGAAAAAGAATGCTGAGATGTAGCTAATTAACACAGGCTTTAAAACTTTATCTTCATCGCTTCAGCCTATTAAACTGAGGTCTGTCTAAAGAAACACCAATTTTACTCAGAAATCTTACTGGTGGAAGTAAAAACCCGTGTTGACAATGGTTAGTTTTTTCTATTTTGGCTATTCCATAGAAGTAAATTCATTTTGCCTGTACAGCAGTGAATGTTGTGTTGAGAAAAACATGTAAACACACACACACACACACACACACACGGCTGTTGGCTCAATAATAAAAATATCTTCCAGCCCCCAAATCATCCCAAAAAATTGGTTGACCTCTTCACTTTGCTAACTTAAAAAGGCAATTCAAGAAGCAAAATCATTCATCCCATGAAAGTGTGTAAGATGTTAATGCGACATTTTTTTGGAAGGGCACTCTTCTACAAATTTATTTCTAGATCTTACAGGAAATTGTGAAATATGGCTGCTATATGGAATAGAATCACAGCTCATAATTTTCTCCCCGTGTAATAGGACTTATAAAGCATTTTCAAGCAATCAAAATCTGAACCAATTCATAACCACCTGACCTTCTAAAATTAGAAGCTATAAATAAACCAATGAAAACATGTGAAACAGAAAAACTTGTCTAGCAATAGGATGGGTAAAATATGGTTGAGGTGATTTTCACAGTTATTCACTGTTTTGTTGAAATTTGAATCTGTCATTAAAAAACATATTGCTTCAGGAACATTATCTACTTTAAATGTCAATTTCTCAAACCATGAATTTGGGACAATAGTGATAATTTGTGCATGGGATTACAATGAAGATTAATTGCTATACTTCTGCATTTAAGGTTTTTGTGCACACTTGGTAAGATCTGACCATTTTATACTCAGTTTGGAACCAGAATGCTCAAAATATATACTAAATTAAAATTATCCCAATGTAGATTACCAGCCCAAAGTCACTAATTATACTGAGAAATCGTGTTTCTATGCATTTGCAAATGTGAATATGTATGAAATATGCTTGATAAATGAATCTAAAACTGTATACATCCTTATTGGAGAGTATGTTATGTAAGAAATAAAAAATAAATATAGTAGGTGCTGATATACCAAAAGCATAATTTCATGATGCTCAAAAACTTCAGTCATCTTTACTGATTGTTAAATATATTAGATATTCCATTGAACTAACACAAAATTGCCTCATATGTATGTATACATATTTGGCTATGTATATGTTACGGGCAAAAATGAAAACATACACATTACCTTCTATTGCTCATTAGGTAGTCTTCTATCTTTTGCACTTTGGTATGTTTAACACATCACAACATCACACATTTTAACATGTATTTTCACTTTTACCTCCAAAACACCTTTTCTGTAAGACAGTAGTGAGAGATCCTTTGCTTGCTTTTGAATGTAATTAAAGCATCCACTGAAATTAGAACATATAGTGTGTCATAGTTCTTCTTTTCCCATTTTAAATAAAGGTTCACATTTACAAAGTCCCGACGGCCATCCTCAGATGGAGCCGACAACATTTGTGATGTTATCCCAATGCTCCTTTCTGCCCAATCTCGATCTTGCTTTTCTTATACTTCACTACCTTTTAACAAGTATGTGTTTTAAGTTAAGAAAAGGCTATAATGTGGGTAGATTTTAAAGATGTAGGACACTATGAGACAAACTGCTTTTCCAATTACCAGAGTTATTGACTATCCAGCAGTTTTGTAGGGGTATGCTGGTGTTGGTTTTAGTTGAGATCTGAGAGAAAGCATTTTCTATGGCACATGGGCGTCATAATGCCCAAGCTACCCTCTCCTCTGCTGTACTAACATGACATGCTGATGTTTCATAAATTACAGATTTTTTTTAAGAAGCAATGTCTTTATGGTAAGAGTGACCTTATGGTATCCTGTGTTGTGGACCACAGAAAGAAGTGATTCAAAGTTGAGATAATTACAAGAACAACAAACTTGTACCATATGCAAAGCTTTCTTGTTTCATCCATGAAATTAATCCAAATTTTAATCATCTTCCTGATTTATTTCTTAAAACGGTCATTGATCTGTTCTTTAGATAGTAATATGAGAGAGAGTCTTTCAGGCATTTATGGAAAGACACATAGTATGAAAAAAAACACATGAATTTAAAAAGTGATTTGCACCCGAAAATGTAGCAGCTGCCTCTTGTAGCATAGTTGAGCAGAATCTAATTTGAGGCAGTAAGAAGGATGAATTTGAAAAGACACCCTATGCAAATAATATCAAATATGCTGAAATGAAAGAATACAAAGGTTAAGGTGAAATTTTGGTAGGAGTATGTTAAAATGTGTATTGCCTTATATAAAATTAATGGAGACATGCTTCCAAGAAAATCACCAGTTTACAAATGTGTGACTTATTTTAAGTAGGGGTGGTAGCCGTTTTGAGGATAAAGCCCACACAGACCGACCATCCACATCCATTTGTGTGGAAAAAGTCATCTTTCTTTTTTCCTAATTAAAGAGAACCCATTAGCAGCAGCAGAAATAGTGCCATGAAGGCATCAATTGGCACTGCTTACACAAGTCTGGCTGCACAATTGAAGTGGGTAAAACATTCTGCCTGATGGATAGCAGAACTGTGAAGCTACATCAGCTGCAGATGAGAGCAGAGCATCTTCAATGGAAATTTTAAACAAGCTGGATCAAGCTGGAAAACTGGAAGAGCACGTGACAACATGTCAGTGGTATGATCCTCAAAACAAGAAAATCAAAGCAATTGCTGCCAAGAGACAGAGTTCAGTCAAAGCAGAAGTGGACCATTCCAGACCCAAAGTCTTGGCAATAGTATTTTGGGATGGTCAAGGCAGTTTGTTTTTTGACTTTCTCAGAGAATGCAATGACAGTCTCTTTTTACCAAGAGAGTATTTTTGAAAGTTAGCAAGGGTTTTGATTTTTTAAAAAGAGGGGTGGGGGGCATTTAACAATTGAACCCTTTTCTTCCCAGGCAATTCGCAGAACTAGTCTTCTCATCAAATGAGGGCTTTGTTGGGAACTTCGATGGGAAGTCATCAAATATCCAATGAATAGTTGTAGTATTTTCTTCATTTATTTTTAGGCATTCTAATGTAAAAAAAAAATTAAAGGACAAACCATTTTCTTCAGTTCTTAATGTAAATATACTGAATTTGTACTGCTAAGTTCCCATGACTTTCCATTCTTAAGAATGGACAAAATGGTGTGTTGCTCTCACGAGTGACCTGAATTTGATGGAGTGAGTAAAATGTGTATTTCTTACTTCTCAAATTCATCCTCTTCCACCAATATTTAAGTCTCCTCATATAAGATCTACATATACATTCTGTTGTGTAAAATAATTCAAAATTGGCAGGTGCTATGAATTTTAAATCCTTTGTTCCATTCAATCCATGAACAGAATGTCTATGATTGCTTTTTTATTTGATTGGACCTGTCATGATTTAAACCAAACTACCGCATTCATCCAGAACTCCTGATCTTACAAATGTGTAGTTATCATTCATCAACAAAGCACTGCACATTTAACTCTTGTCAAAGCACTTAAAGGCAAATGTCTTGAAGCGTTCTGCAGGAAGTGTCTGAACTCGTGGCAGTGTCTGCCCTGGTGGCATGCACTTCAGCTTTGTGGGCAGGCCTCCAGTCTCTCGTGACTACTCAAACACCATCTCAAACAGAATTACTGCTCACTCAGTGCGGTCTCAGTGTCATTTCGCTTGTGTAGAGCTTGAGACCTGGTCCATTCAGTCCTCCTGGTATTTGAAGACCTGTCACAGTGCTGTTTCTCTCATACATTTTTCGTTATTACACTGTCATCACGGAAGAAGTTGATTTCAGAATCTTAAGGGGAAAAATGACAAGAGACATAGCATTTTATTTCCTTGCCCCTTTATGACATGAGGAATGTCAAGGATTTAGATTGTTCTTGTTTTTATTAAGAGAAATGATAGATCTTTTGGGGGGAAAAAAAAGAAAATGGAAAAAAAAAAGAAAATTTAAATTATTAACGATACCTGAGTTGAAGATCTGCATTTTTAGGTTCTCTTCAGTGAAAAGATTTCTCTTCATTACCTGGAAAATACATTTCATTTTGAAACTCTCGAAGTTATAATATACTTTCGTGGCTATAGAACTGCAGCTGCTTCAGTGAAGTTTGTTAGGTGTCAGAGACAAACCCCTGAAATATTATCATCAGAGATGCAGGTTAGATTTCAAATTAATACTTTCCATGATAAATTTCTGCAGCTATTGAAACAGAGTCGGTAATAGGATCTTTGTGTCTTGGGATAATTAGAAGAAGAAAGGATCTCAAAATATAATGAACATCTACTAGTGAACATGAACTTGCACTTTATAAACCACAATGAATGCAAGGACGTAGTATTTCTATGTAGCCCACACATAATCTCAAAAATATGCTCATATTTTTAAGCATAGTGAATATTTTCAAAATTGATGTTTCAAAAATCTTCATTTTTATTTGAAAGGAAGTGTTGCACAGAGATAACGAGGGAGAGAGGAAGAGAAATCTTTGATGTGCTGGTTCCCTCCCCAAATGGCTCAAAAGGCCAGAGCCGAGCTAATCCAAAGCCAGAAACATAGAGTTTCTTGTGGGTCTTCCACCTGGGTGCAGGGGCTTTGGGAATTGAGCCATCCTCTGCTTTTTCCCATGTCATCAGTAGGGAACTGGATGAGAAATAGAGCAGCTGGGAAACAAATCACAACACTCTAGGATGCCATCTCCTAAAGGCAGAGGTTGTATACTATGACACATAGCACCATGAACATTTTTAATCTTTTTAAAAGATGTATTCATTTTTTATTTCAAAGTCAGATTTACAGAGAGAAGGAGAGACAGAGAGAAAGATGTTCCACCTGCTGGTTCAATCCCCAAGTGGCCGCAACAGCCAGAGCTGAGCTGACCCGAAGGCAGGAGCCAGGAACCTTGTAGGGGTCTCCAACATGGGTGTGAGGTTCCAATGCCTTGGGCTGTCCTCTTCTGCTTTCTCAGGCCACAGGCAGGGATCTGGATGGGAAGTGGAGCAGCCAGGAAGGAACCTGCACTGATATGGGATCTTGGCATCGGCAAAGTGAGGACTTTAGCCACTAGGCTACCATGTAGAGCCCAGCCCAATAAACATATTTTTATCTTAAACTCGATCTGTCCTTTCTATCCGCAAGTTCCTAATGCCTAATCTGAACCAACTATACACTTAAAATACATGAGAATGATTGCATCTGTGCAGTTTAGACTTCATTTTTTCCTTGTCATTATTTGCCTCAAATCACACCATAACAACGATATTGTAGAATGAATTATATAGCATGCACATTGTGTTAGATACAATACTGTAGAGATG
Organism: Ochotona curzoniae; assembly: GCF_017591425.1. Lineage (NCBI taxonomy): Eukaryota > Metazoa > Chordata > Mammalia > Lagomorpha > Ochotonidae > Ochotona > Ochotona curzoniae. The sequence goes on along the minus strand of NW_024467095.1, from coordinate 22,904,784 downwards.
ATTTACAGTGTAAATGAGATTGTGTGTGGGCTACATAGAAATACTATGCCCTTACATTCATTGTGGTTTAACATCCAGAGTGAGGTCTTGAAGCAAACTCCCAAGGATACGGAAGAGTGACTAAGTCATCAGAATCATATTCTCCAGGAAGGAGGATGCTTAGTGGTCGTGACAGTGTTAAGGTGCATGCAGCCATTGGATTAGCCCGGTTCAGTATGTGGTTTAAACTTCTGGCTCCTGTTTCCTGCTAACACAGACCCAGAGTTACGGCAAGGATAGCCCTGTCACTCAAAATGTAAGCCAGTATGGAGATTCTATCATCACCTCTTTGACCCCAAAGTGGTTATTGCCGGCATCTTCCTGTACCTTCCGATACTCTTTTCCATATCTGTCTCTCAGATGAACAAACAAATGAATATTTTAAAAAAAATCAAAATTCTCACTATGAAAGCAAGGCAAAGTTGTTGATATCAAATCCCTACGTACAAACTACGCGGGTGTAGCAGGGCCTCACCCAGCACGATGCTGTAGAGCTGTCTTCTTGCCAGTGAGGCAGACGGTGCCAGACTTCCTGCCATCTCTTGGCTTGTATTGATTCATGGCCATGTCTTCTGCTTATAACTACGCTGTGTTTACTGTTTGTCCTTGTAGTTCTCAGGAGAGTAGTTTACAAGCCTGAGAAACAGCAGGGGCTTCTTTGTATTGGATAGAGACCTAGAGACTGCGGGTGTGAACTGTATAAACTATGCTTGTCACTGTTCAGTGTCATGGATACCCTTTTCATTCCAGATTGGAGGTGTAGCATTCAAATATAACATAAGTGATCCTTTCAAGTTTATAAAAACACATCTAATTCTTATGCATATTCTCTTTTAATAACAGAGCAACATTTAGAGAACTCCAGGTTGCCAAATGGAGATGGTTTTCACACAAAAAACAGTTATTTAGTTTATTGTTGGTCTTAGTAACGATATTCCTACCTAGTCATAATTGGGTCATGGACATTTCCTTACATAAACGTAGGATGTAAGTGGGTAATTCAAACCAGAACATACCTAATGGTTGTGACTATCCTGTAGTCAAAATATCTTGTGTTCAATTCCAGCCTCTTTGTTAGGCCTCACCCAGGCTAAGTGGTAGCCACCCTTTGGGAAGTGAAGTCACAGATGCAAGATATTTCTCTCTCTGCGTGTCTGCATTTAATAAATAAATAAAGAAATCCTAAATATATATACATATACATGTGTATATGTGATTCATATCATATATATGACTGTATCATAAAAATTATATCTATATAATATCTAATATAGAATATCTAATATATACTATTACTATTAATGATATATATGTATATTTACCATAGATGTAATTATATCTATATACATATATATAAACTTCAGTGCCACCAAAAACATTAAAATAATAAATTCTGAATCCATAGATAGATCTATAGCAAGATAATAAACCCCAAATTATTTTCAAAAGGGACAGAAATTGTGAAGGATATTCTTAAAACTTTAATAGAGATAATCATTTGGATATCTTCCCAAATACAGAATAATGAGTTAGGTGAAAGTTAACTGAATTCAATTCAGAAGTCCTTTCGTTATTGTGCTGCTGCAATGGACATTAGATATGAGTCCTGTTGTTGCTCGTTTTGGTTTTGTCAAGTATAGATGAGCCCGTTCTTGTGTTTAGACAATTCTTGTTCATGGCCATAGTAGGCAAGAAAATCATAAAAAAAAAAAAAAAAACCTTTAAAGGACAAATATGCCCTTTCCTGGGCTCCTTTGCAAGCAATTTTGAATTTTTATGGCAATATGCATCTCAGCGTATTGATCCGGGAGGCAATGCCATTACCCATAAACATGAGCTCAGGTGACCCAATCATAAGCTTCAACCCCAGAATCAATGAATCATGAAGACAAGACCCTCCTTCAGTATCAGCAAGTTACGGAGAGGTCCAGACCAAGGCAGAACAAGCAACTGGTGCTAAAGAAAGCTACCCTTAATGTCCTCACCATTAGTCAAGAGCAATCATTTTTTGACCCAGCTTAGGTCGTCTAGACCTCCACTGTTTCTTATGATTTCTTAGACATTGTTTGAAAAAACCTGGCAGATTCAATGCCCTAATACGTTTAGCCCCCAGGACATATCTTTTCTGGTGAGTGCCTGAACAGGTTCTGTTGCTTTCAATTAATAGCCTTGATAAGAACAGTAGATAAGATAGCGTTTGGAACCATCATTTGTAAGTTGATTTTTCATTTTTGCAATGAAATTGAACTTTAGGGGAGACGAATGTTCTCTGTCTCTTCCAAAACTGTTTTTGTTATAAGCTCTATTCGTAAGTGAGTTGGTAATGTGGAAGAAGAAAGAAAGGATTTTAAATTGCCATCTGCAGCAGAATGGAAAGCAATAAAAGGCTGCTAAGCAAAGAAAGTGAAGCAATATAAAGGAAAGACTCCTCAAAAGAGACACTGATAGAAGTAGCATGAAAAATGTATAGCCTGAATGTATATGAGTCTAAATGACACATGACAGAAAAGATGTGGCCAGAGAAAAATCTTGCATTTGCTCAGTAGATCACCACATCCCCATCCACTATGCCCGATTACTTACTCTCATCCATTTGCATGCAAGGTTATCTGCAGCATAAAAGACTTTTACGTGTTTTAGTATAATCTAAAGTTACAGGTGTTTGGAAAATTAAAACAGAATTAGAGAGACCTGAGCCAAAAACTAGGCTATATGGAAGAGGAAGAATAAGATTAAATATCAAGGAAAGCATTTATGTTCAGTGAGAATTTCTCGGAGGAAAGTGCTCCTCTTTCTTCAACGTAACCTTTCCTTCCTTTGCTCGTCAAGTGGAAATTAAAGTCTCTACTGTTCAAAATGGTTTGCAGCATACAGTTAGAAAGCAGGTAGGGCTATAAAGCTCCAAAATACAATCCAACCTGTGCTCTAGGGGTAAAAAAAGGTAGTGAATGATAGGCCAATTAAATATGGCCATATGTAATTTCTGTACATAAGGGTTCTGTATTTGCATGGGAACTGCTTAATATGCTAATTGAAGGATAATGTTAAATCCTCAATACTACAGATATGAATGCCAAATGGCTTCACTGTAATTTGAATGTTTGCAGCCCCTGTTAAAAATCATAGCTAGGAAATACAAACTCCTAGGCAGTGGTGTTAGGAAGTGGGGCCACTGAGAAGTAACTAAATCACGAACAGCATGCAGGGCCTTTATTGAACAGGTAATAGAGAACTTCCTTGCTGTGTTTCTCACCGTGAGGACATGGGGCAAAAATTTTCATCTGTGAGTCAGAAAATCCTCACCAAATATTGACTATGTTTGCATCCAAATCTTGTACTTCTCAGGTTCTAGACGTTAGAGAGATTAATTTCTATTATTGTAGGTAGATACCCAAGCCAGGGTATTAAAATCTTCCCTGAATGTATGAGGACAATTATGCATATATAGACCTCTAAAACACATATCCCACAGATATGAGAATTTAGAAATGCATTTATAAGACAGTTTCCAATTGTCCACCCATAATGTGGTTTTTCATTTCATTGACACACATATGTCCAGGGAGGTTGGGAGGACAACGTGAGAAGGCAGCAGCTTGTCCCTTCACAGTGATGACTGGAACACAGATGTAAAATTCCTAAACACGTGATGAACATAAACATTTTTCACATCACTTCAGTGTTGCCACTGAGGCATACCACATTCTTTTTTATTTGTTCTTACTCAAATCATATTGTATGTTATAAATTCTCCAAGTTCCAGTAACACACAAAACCAAGCTCAATTGTTCTGGGGAATCTTTAACTCTGCCTATGTTTAGTAAACATCCAGATAGCTTATGTGTGATTTTTTCTGGACCCCTCACCTGTAACAAGGTGATACTGCCATCAACTGAACTGATCCTCTGCCATCAACTGAAATGCAAATCCTACAGGAAGGATTATCAACACAACTTACTGGGTATCTTACAGTCAGTTAACTAACTAATTTTAAGTGCTACTCTTGTTCAAACAGACTTTTAACTTGCATAACAATTAATAACAGACATAAAATGAAAAAAAAAAAAAAGGATCCCGGGTCCAGCTCTGACTTTGGGAGGCAATCTCTCTTTTCCTAACAACCAATAGCCTTCCAGTTTTGACTTCTCCCCTTGGAGGATTTTCTTGATTTTGCTCTTTCCAAGTTATATTTTGTTTTTTTTTCATTTTTGCCTTTGAGACACTCTAGGTGGACATGGTCTATTTTTTGAAATGTCAGCTCAAGGACACTCCAAGCAGAGAGAGCAGAAGCATGAGAGCTCATTTCGTTCCTTTCTTAGAATAGAACTAAGGAAAAAATAGCTCACAGTTTTTAGCAGGGAACAAAAGACCAATTACCATTGCACCATAATAGCTGGTAGCACATGCATTATTTGTATGCACTATTTTACTTGATGGATTGGACAAAACGTCACTGGAAGAAGATAGTTCAACAGCTACACGTGTTGGTGTGAGACTCGAATTGTTATAAAACTGGAGAGAATCGATGTGTCACTCTCATAGGAAGTGAGAGAAAACAGTCTAGCTTAAACATTGCTGATCTACTGATGAAAACTTTCAACCTATCACACAGATTTTCCGTAGTAGCTGACTAGAGAAGACTACACTGAGGATGGCGACGAGATGCATTAGGGGAAATTTAGGGAGAGATTATATCTTACAAGAATAGCAAGAGTATAGGAATCAGATATTGATCCCATATAGCTATCTATCCCAAGAAGTGATAGATATCAATTCCAAAAAATTGCTAGTTTTGATTTAGGAAAAATTGAGAGATCACAAGTTACCAGCTGTATATTCCAATTAGAATTCCCAGCCCTCAGGTTCATTTTGTGAAATGTATTCTCATTTTCTTGTCTTTAATATCCACATTAAAATGAGAAGAAAACTTGCCTATGTTAAATTGTGAAGGACCGTACTATCCAAACATCGGAAAAATATGGTCATCTCAAAAAAATTAAAACAAAGTTCAATTTCAATATGTAAGACTGAGTGTAGTACTCGCTTCGTAATAATAAGGTATGAATAATGAGCTGCAATGTCTGACATGCAGTCTTCATTCAGTTAAACCCAGTAAATGCCAGACAGTGCTGTTTGTTTTAGATGCCCATTGAAATTGTCCATTGCTTATGAAAATATCATCTGAAAAAAAAAATCAGTTGAGCCCATGCACAAGGCTATGGATGTTAGCTGTGGAAGACTTACAGAAGTATACTTCCCATGTAAGCCTCATGGAGATACTTTGCAAATAGGCCAAAAATGGGTGTTAACTATCGCCATGGAGAACAATGTCCCTGATGTGGACTTTTCATATGAACACGAGGAGAGTTTTCCATTCTGCAACTTGGAAGTCACCCTCCCAGACTAAAAGGAAGCCATTCGTCTGACTCTGTGATAACACAAACATGAAGAGGCCAGATGAGACGGGATAGCCACCCCGGGGCAGCTTCAAATTAAACTGCAAGTGTACTCATCAGCCCTGTGGAGGAACGCCGGCCCTTATTTGTTCAGTATGTGCAGTTTGTTCACCAGACCAGGGAAACCTTGGTTATTATGTGATTCCACCCCATTAAAGTTCTCCAAGCCACCCAGGAGGGGCAGGGTGAGCAGCAGTCAGCTTGCCATGGATGGAGAAGGATGTGATGAGGGATAAATGTGCACCACAGGTATAATTCTGACTCGTATCTTAGTAAATATATAGGAACCCTAGCTGCTCATGTGCAATTTATCCCAAGCACATGTTCTCAGCAGCCTGCATATATTCTACTAAGTAGAAGGCAGGCTTTTATTTTCTTGCCCTTTTAAAAATGTTTTCTTTTTTACTTCTTTCAAACAGAGATTTTCACTCTGGAAGTGAGTGAGACTTATCCCAGAAACTCTCTTAAGATGTGGTGTCAAATCAAGGGCCTCCCCGTGCGAGAACTGACCTCTGCAAATTGTGATTCTCAGGATTTTGACATTTCATAATCCACTTGTACTTTGCAGGTATAAATTCCTGGTTTTCATGCAAGGTCTGTTTTGGCAGAGCACATCCATAAAGCCCGAAGCATGGGAGACACACCCTATGCAACGGGTTCAAACACTATATATGGGTAGTCAGGTAGTACAGTGACAAATTGATATAATTTTTCGCATTGCTCGTGCGTCATGTCTCATAGCAGTCTTTCCCAAATGCATAATACGTAATTGTTCATATGATTTTATTTTTATCCTTAAGTTGTGAAGTTTTCTAGAACATTTATTGAAAAGTAGTTAGTTGCTAAGATATATTCTCTATCTGCAAATTGAAGGGATAACTCAAGATATTTATTTGAAAAGCAGAGTCTTCTATATATATATATATAGAGAGAGAGAGAGAGAGAGCAGTCTTCCATCTATTGGTTCACTCTTCAAATAGCTACAGCAATCAGGGTTGATCCAGGTCAAATCCAGGGTCCAGATTCAGTCCAGGTCTCTCACAAGAGCAGCAGTGACCCAAGCGCTTGGTGGATCCTCCTCTGCTTTCCAGCTGAGTTATCAGGGAGCTGAGTGGCCAGACCGAATCCAGCGCTTTTACATAGGATACCAAATTTGATGACTGAAGCTTCACGTGGTGCCATAGTGCTGCCCCCCAAAACCAGCTTTTCTCTTTTTTTGCCAAATCACAATATATTTGCAGCAAAGCTGATGTATGCAAGCATTTGTTTTTTTCTTGTTCTTTCTTTTTTGAGTTTTCTTTTCTTTTAGCTCTCACACATAATGGAGACTGTGCAGATTTTTTTTTTCTTTCTGTGTCTATTTTATTTCAGTTATAACGTGTCCTATTGTTGTAGCTCTGTCAGTGCAAATGATTGAATTTTATCATTTTATTCCCCGAATACTTATATGATCTAAATATTTTCACACATTCTCTTTTTCTATTCATCTGAGGATAGACACCATGGTTGAATCCACATTTTGGCTGCTGTGAGCAATGCAATAATAAATACAGTGCGTGAGTCTACACGTAAGGCTGCATGAACTTCTATGTCTTTTGAAATAAGGACTCATGTCTAATTGCGATCACAAGGATGCAAGTGGACACATTATCAGATTATATCATGTGAGTCCTCAACAACTTGTTTGTACAACTGGAAGCTTTGCATTCCGTGTCCCTACATCATCTCATCAGCTGGATTTGTTGGATTGCCATTGAGAATCATTGCTCGTTTTCAGTGTAGCTTTCCTGAAGGCACTGGAAAAGTCTAGAGACACCTTTTCTTTTTATAGTATGTGGTCTATGTGCTGCTAATAGCTACTGGTCAAAGTCATGAATGCTATTAAGCATCTCACAGTATGTATGACAGCCTCCATAATAAGGAATTATCCTGACAATATGTCAGTGGTATCCGTGAAGATGGGTACTGTGCTAACCACATGCCTAAAGCCCAATAGGTGTGCCACAATGCCCTGCTATTGATTTGCAACAATATTGAACTGTCAGGAAGACCAAGGTAGTCATATTTATTAATTAATATACATCCTCTCTTTAGAAAACCACATAGGAAAAGAAGTCCATTTGAGACATGTATTTGTTAAGCCAGGATACATTTCTGAGATGCATGGTTGGATTATCCTCATAGAATTTATCACCATTAGGAATTATTTGGTGGTTATACGTGCATTTATCCTCTTGAAGTTGGAAAATTCTCTAAGAGCAGGGGATGGCTTGAACATCAGAGTAGACAGCTATACTGTCTGGAATGTAGTAGGCACTAGTGATATTTGCTGTATTTATGAACGAGTTTATCTTTAATGCTTTTATTTTTAAAACTTATATTAAGCACTGAAGTTCCAGGGAATCCTGACAGTCTAAGAAAGTGTCTGAATTCCAGCAGACCAGGTCATCACTTCAGCAGACACAGGCTGTTAAAACTATGTTCCTCGGTGATGGAAATCACGCCGCTGGCAGGCATCATGGGTTTGCTGAGCCCCAGCAGCGGCATCAAGACTCGGGTGACCCTGGTTTTCACCACATTTCAATGGATGAGTAGAGAAGATCAAACCCAGGAAATGGTAGCATTGTATGATCTGAGTCTGAAAGAAATGATCTGATACTCAAGTTGGACAAAACTACAAGAAGATGAAACTAATATTCACTTATAGTCACAGTGCATGGGAAAACAAATGGAAATGTATTATAGAATTCTAATTCTTGTGCCTCGACATCTGGCCAAAGGACAACTACAAAGAGCTTGTGGGTGTGACCTTACTGAAAGATCCCTGTAGAAGTGTTTCATCTTCGAGATCATCCTAGATTGATTGCCTTGCTATTAAATCCAATGCCACCTGCCCTTGGCTGGAAGGATGTGAGACTACACGTCTACAACCAAAGTATCCCAGGAGCCATCATAGCCCGAGGGAAGGAGGGACCCACCCGTAGAGCTTCCATGGCGGGCATGACTGGCTGCGGTCCTGATTTCGGTGTTTCAGCTTTCATAGCTTTGAGCTTTGAAAAAATATGTTTCTTTTTGTCTTAAACAATGAGTTTTTATGTTTGTTATGGGGGTCTAGGATACCAATTTAAACTCCCAGTGAAAAGTAGTTTAGCGGAATATGAGCCATGGATACCATAGCATGTTGATGATACCAATTAAGCAACAACGGAATAACATAAACTTTTCCAACGCTGAAACAAGCACATCCTGCAGGAAAACTGAGATAGACAGCTGTAGAAGAAAAAGGGATTTGAATGACAGGGAACAGTCAAGTTATCTTACCTATTCACTTCTGTTTTAATACATGCAGATTTCACCTCTGGCAATCTCATCACCAAAAAAGGTACTTGCCTCCTTGATGGTTCTCTAAGCAGTCAGGCAATCCCTAGATTTGTGTTTGTTTTATTCTCACAGCAATCTTTTGCTTTCTTAAGGTAGCAATGCTTCTGTAAGATGTCAAATAAAAATTTTCAATATGAAACAAAATATGAAGGTATTCAATATAAAACAGGTTAGCAAGGGAACGCAAAGCAGACCAGTCAGCCCAGTTTGAAATGTCATGGTAGGTGTCCTGGATAAAATGATAATGGTCTCTTTGGGACATCTTAAAATTTGGCTGGGTAGTTTTCATCTGACTAGCAAGAAACTCATGGGCAAGGGAAAAGCAACCTTAATCAAAAATGTAGGGAATTATTGGGTAGACCCTGTTACTAAACAATGACACCAGGCTATGAGCACAGGAGGGAAACCAAAAAACAATCTGTCATGAGGTGCAGTGCCGTGACAAGCAATGTCTAAACAGCAATGACACGATCACACCTTTGGGTTGTCCGACAGCCTGGATTTTATATATAGATTTAAGTTACTAACTCACTATACTTATAAATAATTTGATCTACAAGGGGTTGATAAAATGTACTTGTTCTGACAGAGTATGGAGTTGAAATCTTAGCGTTTTTAAAAGTATTTTTTACTCTTCTGCAATTTGGTGTAATGTAATCATTATAAAACATATTCATTAAACACAATCTCAATTTGAAAGAACATTAAGGAAAATGCTCCAACATCATCAAGGAAAGTTAAAGAATTTTACTGTATACATATCATTGAATACCAAAAAAAGAAATCATTATCTGATTTCTGTCTAAGTTTATTGTGTTTCTGCTCGTTGCTCATCACCATGCCAGCTCCATCACAGGAAAAGAGAGCACAAAGAAGACCCTGACCGCTCATAAGTTGTAATGAAGTGTTCTGAGGGTACCATTCTTACCTGACACTATGAGGAGAAACCAGACAATAGTGATCGATTAACCTTATTTTGTGGTGATTTAGATACCTAATCAGCACAGATTGTGGAGTGAAATGGCAATGGGAAAACTGAACTGGCTCATCATTTCTGGCCAGGGCTCCCTGTCACTACAGAGCTAAAAATAGCCAGTGGAAGCAGGTTGGAGAGATGGACGCCTCTGACACATCTCTAGCATGGAGGGAGGCTTAGGCTACGGTGTTGAGCATACAAACAGCGAGAATGTGCCTCCCTCCTGTGCTCTTAGCGACTAAAACACAGGGTTTAAAATGACCTCTTAAACTCTTTAAAAAAATATGTTGTTAATATGACAGAGCAAATGTCCTGGATTCTGTAGGTACTTTTAGACACTCCCCTAATATCTCCCATGGTCCCTTCTACCAGTGTTTTGCAAAGATGTAATTTTAACCCGCTTTATATTCACAAGCTAATTTTGCCACTAATTATAACATTCAGTAAGTTTAAAAAGGAGGCTACATTTGCACTGAAATATAGACACAGAATAGATGCAAATTATCCCAAAGTGACCATGTCATTTCAATATGCTTTTAAAATTTTGTATTCTATATTACCTACTGCAGATCAAAGAATACGTATTCTGAACTCATCAACAAAGATTCTGACTGGCGCACAATGAAAATTAAAAGGAGAATTAGAGTAGATGATCTATTTTCCTAACACAAAATATTATTTTAAACCTTCAAATATTATAATAAAATGATTTTTGAATACAAATTCGGAGTAATTTCTGTTGTTATTAGATTTTGTATAAATGGTCATAAATTTTGATACATATCCTGAAACAAAGAAAACTGGATTATTGCTATCTTTAAGGTATTTATAATAACATGAAGATACTATAGATAGAAAATACTGTATCTCACCACTAATTTAAAGTTGTGCTCTTTTAAATTAAATTATGTGGTTGCCAATCTATGAGGATAACACATAAAGAATCATATCAGGGGAAGCCATGTAACACCAAAACTGCAGGTGTTGTTATAAACAAGATAAATGTGGCAGAAAACACACATTCATATACATTCACACATAACCCACTTTACGCAACACACAAACACACACACAATGTAATGGGCATTGTAACTGAAATATTTAACAACTTTAACCGTTTATATTAATGATAAGCTACATTGTAATATATTCCATCATTTGCAATAATTCATAATCTTGTATTCTTTTCTACTTATTATTTAGCCATAGATACATTTTAGCAATCACTTCACTTCTATCTATTACAAAGCAACAGCCTTTTAAAGATTTGCTGCATATCATTTTTTATATTCTTTTGTGCAATAAAAATAATGCTCTCCCATGTGTAAATTAGCATTTTGATTTTTACCATAGTTTACTCTCCCTCTATATATCTCAATTTCTGTTTAAACATTTGTAACTTTTTATGTATTTTGATATAAAAATTTAGAAGAAATGATCTTCTCAAATGGATTGGTATTACTTTGTGTCTAAGTTCTAATACAATGTTAAGAATCCTGTTTTAATGATTTTAAATTGGAGGTACAAAATTCTCTGTTCAGACATATTGACATAGAGTGGATTTAGCTTAAATACTGTATGAACAACATTCATGTTGTCAACAGGAATTGGGAAAACAGATCTGGCAGTAACTTATTGGTGGAAAAAATGTTTACACTTTTAAAGACAGCAAAAAAAAAAAAAGAAATTAAAAACAAAAATTAGAAAAGTAATCAAAAAGTCATATTTTATGATGGCATTGTAGAAGTCTGGGAACCACAATGTTCACATGCTAATCTCTGAAAGATATTTGGGGTTTTGATTCCTGAACTAAATTGGTCTTGATATTTGTAGCATTTAGTTAATTTTGTGTACTGAAAAATAGCATCAGATCAAACAGCAGCTTTCCACGTAGCATTTTTTGTCTCCACCTCTTTTTAGAACATCTTTATTTGGTTTATATAGTTTTGGTAGGCATTTCATCTTTCTCTTTCAACCATCCATTCTTCCCTAAACATTACACAAATCTCTCCTGATTTTCATGGGTGAAAGTTACCTGAAGCAGACTCCTCTACATGTTCTTTCAGCCTATTTTTAGGTGAGCGCCATTACACTATTCAAAAGACAAAACAAAGCCCTCAAATACTGATTGGCGATGAAACACGCGTATATTTAGTCTGATTGGATTCTCAATCATAATAGTTGAATTGGAATTGTAACCATTCCCTGATGCCTGTATTTTCCATCAAATAACTTTAATCAGAGAATTTTTTATTTGAAAAACACCTGAAAGCCTCTACGTGTAGTTAAAATACGATAGGCAAAAAAAAAAGAGTGATAAGAATTCAAAAATTAAAATTAATAAGAGCTAGAGTTATTATCTTATTTACTTAGAATGAGCCTTAAGTAAAGGTAATATGACTTTTTTTCTTTCCTTCTTTCCATTTTTTTTTCCTTGCATTTTCACCTGCTGTCCCTTCAGACTTGCCCTTTTTCTAAGCACAAGAGATCAGCTCTCGGCTTCTTTTTGTCACTTCTTGCTTTGTGCCAGGAAGGCCTTGGGTGATGTTCTCCCCTGGCCCATTTCAACCCTTCTAACGTGCAATTCCCTTTCTGAAATATCAGCCAGAGGGATTGCAAATTCAAGCTGCTCATTCACATTATTTGGATAGATTTTTACAACTGTGGTTGTCAGTCGCTTGTTTTATGTGCTCTTCCGTAATCCTACCCCTGGCTTCTAATCTCATTTGTGTGACACATAATATAGGTAGAAACTTTTTCTAAGTGCTTGGGACTATTTGGAAGCCCAATCAGGTTCATTAGCTTCTATGCTATCTACATAACAATCTCTTCCTGGTGCCACAGTTCTCTTGGAGCAGTTGAAAGCCAATCATTGAATGACAAGTTAAATGGATTGATTCAGGAATTTTTCAAGCCAATGAGACGCCAGACACAGTTTTCTAGATATTGTGGGATGGAGAGTCAAGGGCTTCCTTTTTGTTTTCGAAGATTCCCAGAAGTAAATGTCACACTTCTCAGTTAGCATCCAGAAGCCTCTAAAATGCCAGCTACGGAGGGTGGGCGCTAGCGTGTAATCAGTGCGGGTCCCCAGAAGCCATGCCCGCCCCCGAGTCCTTGGCGTGGACTTTCACTTATGTGAAACAAAGCACTGTCTTTTTGAGAGTTCAAATTTTCTTTTAATATGAGTTTTCTAACCAACACTACTTCATTTACAGTGAGGTAGAAAAAAACTGATGCAATTTAACATGATTTTAAAACCAGAGTATTTTCACTTTAATAAAAGTTTACTGAAAAATACACCTTGTAGGGCTATTTTGTAGTGAAAATCAAATAATTTTCATAGAATATCTTAATGCATTGCCCAGCACATTAGTGAAGTTTGGACAAGCTAGATACTTACGGTAGAAAACACACCTTACATCATGCCTATATAATTTGTTCTCAGCAATATGCATGAAAGTGTATTAAATAATTCAGAAAATTAGAAGTGGAGTTGTGTGCACTGGAACAGGGGAATCTAATGCTTAATGCATGCATCACAAGGTGAAGTTGCCCTGTTGTAGCCTAACGCCCTTCTCAAGTGAGAACTGCTTTGCAATCTGTAAGTAAATTTAGATCTACCTAAGTATACAGTGTTTACGTCCCCGGCTCTCCTAATTGTGCCCGCGACCTTATCGACTGGAAATGATTAGATGCAGGTGGGATCCACTTGACCTTTCTGATGCTTTGAGTGACTGTCGCAACAGGTTTATTGTATAAATAAAACCAACCACTCACAGAATACAGAAAAACAACCGTAAGAGGCACTTCATGTCACCAATATGAACAGAACCTTAAAAGTGAGATTATTACTGGCAATGTCATCAGTCAGTTCTCAGGAAGATAAATTGTTTACAAGATGTTTTGGAATAAATGCCTGAAATAGCTGGACTTTTCTGTCAGAGCAGTTCTTCCTGGTCAGTTCAAGGTCAGCTACAGTTTTGTTGGCATGTTAAATCAGCTGAAATTAAGTGATACAAGGTTATTGCAAAGGAATCTCAGAGCTAATGATGTACTAAGAATGTAAACAATGAACAAGATGGCAGAATCAAAAATGCCCAGCTCTTGGACACTTTATGATGCACACAGCACTTGTAAATTAATCCTATTTGAAAAGAATTTGGTCAAGAGACTTAAACAAATCTAGTAACATTACCTGCTGGTGTAGATATGGGGGAAATTGTACCCAACTCCAGTGTTGGGGGGAGTGCAGACTAGTGCAACCCTGTGGAAAACAGTGGGGATAATGCCAGAAGTGCAAATTGATCTGCTGCATACCCAGCTATCCCATTCCTGGGAACACATCCACATGAAACCAGATCTGCATGCCAGAGAGGACATGCAACACTTTATAGGAGCACAATCCATGATAATGAAGACACGGAAACAAATTGCACGCTCATCAAAAGATGAATGGATAACGAAAATGTTGTGTTCCATGGAACCCAACACAGCCATTAAAAAGTATGAAATCCTGATATTTGTAACAAAATGACACTGCTAGAGGGCATTGTGCTCAGTGAAATAAGACATCACCAAAAGGACAAACACCATACGTTCTCTCTGACACAGGAAATCTTGAGGAAAAAATATAAGAGTTTTCATCGATTTCATGCATATATATTTGCATATATTCTCATAGATGGACTGTATAATAGAGACTAGCGTACCAGGAAGCTGAGATGTGTCATAGTATCTCTACTGAATAAAAGGAGGGCTTCAAGTGAAGCACTTAAATACACCTTGACAATGTAAGACTGGGTTTTCTATCTTTGTTCATATCTACAATTCCATGATGTGCATAAATAGAAGAATGTGAAACTTGTAAGTGCTGCTAAAGGACTATCCTATTGTAGAAATATAAGGGAGGGGAATTGGAGGAGGGGAAGATGAGAAGGGAGAAATAAAACGTAAGAGGGGAGTTTCCAAAGTTACAAAAAAGGTGTCACAGAAAACAATGCAAATGGCATATATATCTATATATCTAAATGTCATATATATCTAAATACCTAAATATCTATATATATCTATATATCTATCTGTATCTATATCTATGTATATATCTATATATCTATATCTATATCTATCTATACCTACTTGGTTTTCCTGTCAGAACACCGTGGGTTACCTGCCTTGAGCTGGAAACGGTTCGCATCTGCACCTGTAATTGTAGTCATTCTTTAATTTATGTAAGGTTTTTGTACCTAATTCTCCATTCTTTAAGAGATGACAGCAAATCTTGGTTTTCTACTGATTCGTGAGAACATTGGGATTTACATATAGATATGCAGAAAGCCATCTGAAATATTGGTAAATCTCTTCTTCTGTATTTTGCCTAGAACCTATCAGTGCTGGTTCCTGATGGTTGTTCTTTTAGAAATTTAGCTTTAAAAACCATACATTTTAGGTGGTAAAAAAAAATGGTATGTTAACAAGATTTTAAGATGTACAATAGATGAGGACAAATGATGCAGGCTACAATGTATCCAAGCGAATTGCCCTGATTTTGATAATAAAGCAAAAGCATTTATGTGTCCTTTTTAGCTTGTTCTATTTTCACGGTATATCTATGCATGGAAGTCTGTTCCTGTTTTATGAATGAAATTCTAAGCATTTGGAAATATTACACCTGCTCCAAGAATGTGACTCACAATGTAAATGGTGATAATGCAATCTTTGCTCTCCGAGTTTCAAATTCCGTGTTTTTCCTTGTTTCTAGATTTAATCAGAAACTATTGACGTAGCTTAAAGCAAATCAGCTAATTGGGATCCAAGATGTCAAAAAAAAGCCTGCATATTATCTGCTGTTCTCCTTTGTAACTTCTTAATAGTAATAAAAATGTCAATGTTATGGGCAGAATAGATTCGCTAATTGTTCGGTAAGATTAACCTTCTTGAAATCCATTCACATGACCCCGTGGAGGAGCCTGATACTATTGTACCATACAGCGTGTCACACTCGCAGGGCATGTGTAGACTGAGTGATGGCACTGCTGGTCTGTTGGGAAGGTACTCACTTATGCCATCTGGATCAGAAAAGGCTTCCCCTTGCAAGTCTGTGCTTCATCTCCTAGCAGGCTCAGAGGATGTGGCTTCTGATTGGAGGCTTAGCTCTGTTAACAACTGCTTGACACCTGCTCTTATAATGGTACGCACTCAATTTTTTTCTAAGTATTCATATTGTCTACAGCTCTTCACCCAACAATTCAAGTGCTGTCGATGTTCTTATGTATTTATTTGAAACTATTAATGTCATTTTCTTTGACATGTAGTGGAACAGCATTTATCAAAATTTAAAATTATGCTCTTAGTATAAACAAAGTAGCATCAATAAAGAAGGACTTTACCAAAGAGATACTGATTTAACTTGGAGCTATGTGTGAATATACAAAACAGATGATCTACAATATGATTTGAAAACGAATATGATATATAATTCCTTCACTATTGCATATGCACATTTACATCTCAGTTGCTCAGATTCCATGACCTAGAAAACCACCGAGTCGACACTTAACTAGACAGAAACATCTGATCAAGCCCCAAAATCATATGTGTTAGTGAAAAATCATTAAAAAAAAGCTTCATATAGAAGGAAAACATTTGAAGGTTTTATTACGGAATAAATCAAGATGTATAACATGCGATTCCTAAAAAAGACAGAGTTTCTGTTCTTTGTAGGGATTGAGAAGACAACGTGGATTTGATGAGATCATCGCGGACTACATTACACTCTGCTATGGCTTGGTCTCCAGGAAATTCTAAAAGGAGCTCATGATAAACTAATTCCTCAAACGTCCTCAATTACTTTCTTTTCATCCTCCTCCCCTTCCTCTCACTCTTCCACTGTCCTTCACTGTCTTTCTTCATCTTTTAAGTCTGGGTCCTCCCCAAGCTTGATTTTATAGAAAGGAATGATGGTCCATGGATAATTGGATTTCTTAAAGAATATATGCCAGTGTGGAGAAAAAACTTGAAACTTAAAATCAGATGGAGCAAATGTGAATTTCCTTCCAAATATTTACTTATTTTATTCTTCTGAAAGAGAAAGAAGACAGACACACAGGGAAAAGTCAATGTCTGATGTGGGCAACCCTAGTGCAATCTTAAGTAATGTATCAGATGCCCACTTTTAAAATCTCATTTTAATTCTTCACTACATTTCTCACTTGGAAAAACTGCTTTTTTGAGCCATATTTTATTTATCTGTGTGTATCAGAACTGATGGCATTTTTGTTTTGATTTAGATCTCATTACTATTGCAGAAAACCTCCATGAAGAACTGAGCTGAAACGATCAAATTGAAACAGTCAGCTTGTTTCTAACTCCACAAAGCTGCCTGTGTAAAATCACTAGAGTACATGGCATTTCGACATGCTGAGTCTTTGCAGTGGCAACTTTGGCAGGGAACAACCTGTCTATAGATTTTGCTATCTTCCTGGGCAGTTGCCCAAATCATTAGGCACGTTGTTTTCTTGACATTCACCATTCTTCATACTCAGCCAACATGATCTTTTCCAAATAAAAATATGGTTGTGTCATTCCCTGTTGAAAACTTGTGAATGAGTTGCTTTCATTCCTGGGGTAGAAGTCCCAATCCTGAATGTAACATCGAGAGTCTGCTGTGTCTTACCCTGTTTCAATCGACAGAAGCAGAGCAATGCTTTCTGAGTAGTCACCTCCTCCATTATAGACGTTTATGGTCTTGCTGACACCACCCAATGCTCAACTACAAAAACCTTTGTATAAGCAGAACAACCAAGGGTGGTAGGACCAATCATTTCACTTAAAAGAGGAAGATGGTGAGAATATCTGGTGCAGACGTCTCAGTAGTGATGCCAAGTATAGATACAATCAAAGATTTGCTAGTTTGTAAAGGCATAAACAGGGTTCTGAACGCATTTACCATCTATGCTGTAATACAGGGGTGGAAGTGCATGTCGCTATGATCTGAGTATTGCACAGTGTATACATGGGTTACCACATCACATAACATTTCATGAGAATGTACAATTTTGTTATCCAAAAATGATAGATGAATGCATGTTGAGCCACTCAAAGAAGAAACTGTAACATCAATGTGTATTTAAAGAAATAGATAATGGAGATTGAAGAAAGAGAATTCTGCTGCTGCCACATTTTTCCAAATCATAAAATGCTTACAAATTACTTTTATGCCTTTATTCAAAACGAACACAATTTGTATTTCCCAAATGGAGATGATGATTTACACAACCGGAACTCAGACGAGATCAATTTGTGTGCCATAAGATCAATTTAATAATTTACATGGGGAAATAGCTCTTCACAGTAGGTGTCCCCGGTGGGATGTGGAATTAGCATTAGAAGGCTGGCTTGGCAACCACCGAGGCCAGCTTCAGCAGGTGCCAAAAGGCTGATAAGCCGGCAGAACTTAACAGATTGCCCGAAGGGGCAACATCTCCCCACTGTCCTGAAGAAATATTACACTTTTTCTCCCACAATTCTTCGTTGCAAAGATACAAGCTTATTTTGCGACTCATACTTACATCCATGTTGTTCTCAGCAAAAACCTGAATGCTGCAGGCTAGAGAAATTCCGTGTGACTTCTCGTGCTCTGCTTCGGACTAGGCAAAATATACTCACATTGAGACTACCGAAACGGGGAGAGTGTGTATGTATTTATTTGATTATATATGTTTGATATGAAAAGAATATCAAACAGCTATCTTTAAATTTACTAAAGCTCCATCACTGAGACCAAAAAACTTTGAATGTAGGAAAAAAACTCTCTTGTGTAAAACTTAGTATTCTTCATGAGAAGTTACTATTATGTTACCTGAGAAAATATATGTATAAATGTGTATTCGCTCTTATTTTTGAAGTGGGTATTTCAGCATAGTGGAATATATTACTTCGTAGGACGCTTGAAACTGTTATTGGAGCGGCTGTTCAGATCTTGGCTCTTGTGTTCCCCATCCAGCTTTCTGCTCAGGCCTGCTGCCTCCGCTATACCAGTCCCCGCACAGGATCCACAGGAGAGAGTGGATGGAATTCCATGCTCCTGGCTCTGCCCCGGTGGTGGTGGGCATCTGGAAAGCGAGCCAGTGGATGGATAGAATAGATTGTCTTGGTCATCCTTGCTTTTGCCCTCTCTTTCTCTTTTAAAAGCAAACATAACTTCATTTAAAAATAAATATTACTTCTACTTAGAAGTAGCCAAGTGTTACATCTATTGCATCTAGACATTTAAAAATGTATTAGCGTTTACCTCGTATGTTAGAAAACCTGCCTGTCCTTCTTTGCCTAATCAAGGGCTGAATGTGTATTTTCTTTTCTCCAACTTTAGGGTACACCCAAATTTGTGGACCATACAAGAAAAGAACTTTTCTGTTGTTACTGATCCCGAGGCATGTATTTGATGCATTCAATCAATAGATGGATGAAGCTATTGAATCATGAGAAAGGTCTGAAATGCTACATGTAACAATCATTACACAGGAAATCGTAAACGTTGTATACTTATAGAACCGTGGATCATTTAATTAGTCCGCTATCCTGTTTGCAGTGTAGAGGCAAATGATAAAGGAAATTAATATATCCTGTACCATTGCATCACCATTTATTCAAGTAAATAAGGCAGCGCAAGACGCAAAACTGTTCACATCTATTCGCCATGGTATGTATTTCCCTCCTCCTTACAGGATGAACCAACTTAAATAAACAAGGCAAGACATTTGCATTTTTTTCTATTCCTAAAGTACTGCTGGATGTTCAAACTATGAACTCCATTGGAAATAAAGTACTTAGAGATGTTGCAGTCAGGCATGTGTCTTATGGGGGAGCAATTAAAACCTTGTGTTGTTTTTTAAAAAAACTTTATCAACGTTACATTTGAAAGGCACAAAAGCAGAGAGAGAGGCAGAGATAGAAATATGGAGGGGGATCTTCCATCCATTAATTTCCTAGAGCCATGCTCAATCTTTGGGGCTAGACTTGGCTGAGTGAGAACCCAATATTGAATCGCAATGTTCTGCCTGAGTAGCAGGAAAGCAAACACTCAAGCTGTCATCTGCTGCCTCCCATGGCGTACGCTAGTGGGAATTTAAAATCAACAGTAGCTCCTGGCCTGGGACCCCCATGCTCCTGCAGTGGGTGAAGACATTTTAAGGCATATTGTGTCCAGCATCTGCCTCTGGAAACAGTGACCATGTTGAATTTTCCTTATCATGAATATATTTTACTCTGTCTTCATGTATTTTTCACTTCACATAAATAATGTTTATTTTCATTATTCTTCAGTGTTGTATAAGATCAATAGCTATCATTTAAATTACGTCCGACTTCCTGCATAGCTACCTATTTTCCTGTATGATCAGGGCCTCCCATAAAAGACCATTTATACCTCAAAGCATAATTTGCATTTCTCTTTGTTGTATATATTCTTTTTTATGAAAAAGAAAAGTCCATAGTTGCAATATGTTTTTAAAAAAAGAATTGTAGGGCATAATCTAAATTGGAGAATAAAGACTTAAGACGACAAGGCGAAACTCAGAAAAAATATTTTTGTGTTATACATTCTAAAACAGGAATTGTCAGTTTCCAGATTTTAATATCCCTAAGATTTATTTTGTCCTTGGCGTTGAAACTATTTCATTATTAGCACTGAAACTTTTTTTCACCTATGCCTAATTGTCCTTCTAAGGAATAAATATGTTTTATGCCATAAAACTTAGCAGATTCATCCAGAGTTCGGGTTAGAATTTTATTTGACATTTCTGTGAATGAAAAGTTCAAACATGTCTAAACCCATTAGTAACTATCTCTGAGACCTAATTTGTGTTATTAGTATGAACATGTGTGCATGGAAGATGCTTCCTACAAGGTTCCATGGACAGCACCCCTTTGCAATGAGGCACACAGGTAGTCTATTAGCTCACATCTCCAAAGTGAATGTGAGTAAAATAAAACATGGCCACCTTCAGGCACAAGGCTTCCCAAACCTCAAGTACCTCAATGGAGTGAACTTCAAAAGTTCTGCATGGCCCTTCCACTTGCTCAGCTGGTTTGCTGAAAAACTTACCTGGTAACTCATCACTCCCAGGCAGAGCCAAGCTGTGTCAATATTGGTGTTAATTACTTATTAATCCAGTGCACACAGTTTCAATCCCAATTAAATTTCCACTAATGACTTGTGCACTAAAGGATAAGGCATTTAGACTCCTCCTGGTGTCTGAGAAAATGGATGCCAAGGATCTGTTTATGAAGACAGCTTTCGGGCAAAGTGCATGTGTGTGGAATAAGAACAACAAAAACAAAACAAAAAGACAGACACAAGTGGGTTTTGAAATTATGCTCTTGGGCAAGGTTGCCTCACTTTTTTTTTTCTCTAAGACTTTATTTTATTTTGTTTTGTTTTTGCTACTTACAAACTTCAGAGTAAATATCAAAATTGCACACTTAAAACATATATTGAGAGAGAGAGAGAGAGAGAGAGATGAGAGATTTTCCGTTTGCTGGCTCACACCTCAAAATGATTGTATCAGCTGGGTTGGGCCAGGCTGAATCCAGGGGCTAACCTGATTCTACGAGCCAGGAGCTGCACGTGGGTCTCATGTGTAGATCCGATGGTGCAGGAACCCGGGTTATCATCGGTTGTCTGCTTACATACATTGGCATTAATGCTGGATTGAAAGTGGATCAGCCAGGGCTCAAATCTATGCTCATGATAGAAGCTGCTATCCCTGGCAGTGGCTTAACCTGCTGCCACAACAAACCTGCCCATAAAGCTACACATTTAAATTAAGCATGTAACTATTCCCCAAGCAAACACCAAGTGTTTCTGTGGCAGAATCAAGTGCCAAAAGCACTGTCATTTGAACAGCACTGCTCTTCAGCAGAGCTACGGGGATTTGTTTTATCGATACACAGTGCTGGATTTAGCTCTCAAAGCTGTTTTCCTTATAGCACCATCATTCCTTTTTCAAATGGAGGCAGCAGAAATCATAGCAGAGTTCCCTTGCCAACTACAAACTGCTCCATTTTTTTCTGCTTCTCTACATTTCTAAGAAACAGTCTCATCAATTTTGAGCTAAGTATATGAACATGACAAATGATGAATAAACCTCGGTGAAATAAAAATGTAACAATATATCCTTAAGATTTTTCTAACAGAGAGTTATATGAAACTCCAGAGGATGGGTGAATGTTTGTTATGATTCGTTGAAATGTTTAAGAAAAGCAGCCTTCTTTGTAAACGCTACATTGGTCAAAAACCAGCAAGTCGCAGTCCAGGGACCAAACTCCAGTAGGCACTGTTCCTATACAACCTTTAGTTAAACAAGATCTTTCAATTTCAGATGATGTAAAAAGCGAAAGGAGTGCATTGCGTTTCATGACACATGAAAACGGCATGAAGTACATGTTTCATTAGGCGTCGTGTTTTATACCAGTTCTCTCTCTTCAGCTTGCAGAGTTGAATGACTGCCATAGACACCATGTGTGGCTTGTAAAGTTTAAACTATTTGCTTCTTAACCCTTTACAGAAAGCGTTTGCTGACTCAGGGTCAACCAAGAGCTCTGAGTAGGAACTGTATCAAACCCCAACCACTGTGTCAATACTTGGCATACAGATCTGTGTGCAGCGAGTAAAGACAGAATGCATGTGTCAAAACATCAGGATTATTTTTTTCCCTCCTAATTAGGACCAACAACATTGATTCTGATTGGAACAGTAAAAGTAATATATATGTTCCTGAACAGCACAACTGCTGCAGTTCAAAATTTATAATGCCAAAAATATGGAGCATTGTGGGCAAAATTTTCAGACTTACGTGACAACAGCGAAAACTCTATCAAACTTTCCTATAGATACTGAAAATTGTGCAGTTTTCAACCCGTCTAAATTCCCTCATCCCTTTAGTAACTGAGAAAGAAAACCTCCATATAATAGATAGTTTGATTTAGGTCCCTGTGCTTGTATGTCCAGAGCTGGCAATTCACCAAATGAAACAAATGGAAAAATTTGATTCTGGAAACAATACTGCAGTTGTCTGTCACCATTTAGTAACTAAATATGCTGACAGTAAACTCATAGACCATGGATATTCCAAAGCAGATTTTGATCTCTACCTTAATCCCCCTTTCCAGCCTCTCATATCTGTCATATCTACGGTTTTGGATGTTAACAATCATACTTTGCTTTTCTACATTTGGTTGGGTCTAATGTTTTCTGCTGCTGCTTTTGCTCTTTTAAATTAATTAAATTTAAACGAATTTTAAGAAGTCATGTGTGCTGATACAATCTCAAATGCTTAACTGAAAGTTTAAAAAAGTGTCTTGCCTCTTACTGGCATAAGAGATGCATTTTTTCATGATTCCACCCATGGCCACTGAAACATTATTTAGGAAGGATTATGCAGTAGAGGGAGGAACCTGAGGTTCAGGGAACTTGGCCGCCCTCCCAGAGTTCCTGAAGGGCTTTCCCCTCTAGCTAGTGAACTGAGCTGACTGGCAATTGCACAAAATCACAGAGTGAATTTCTTTTTAAATATGGTTTGATGGTTTGGTAAATTCATTGCCCTAAGCAAGACTGAATTAAACATTTAGCCATGTATCTTACACATCCTTAGCAACGGAAAACTTCACCATGTTCTCCACAAACTCAAGAAATTCAAAATAACTCACGGAGATCCTAATGCCATCAGACGATGGATGAGACAAAGAGCACTCTCCCTCCTGAGAAATGCAGCCTCAAGGAGGAGAAGGGGCTCACAGACTAGGCCCACCCCCCAGAGGACAGGGAGGCTCATGTGTCCAGTTGGACCAGCTCTGCCTGCTTGCTTATAGCTGCCCTGTGACTTTAATGTCAGTGATGCATAGAGATTCTGTGAGCAGATTGGTCAGTGTCCTTATGTAACTGGAGCATTCATTTTCACCTATAATGCTATAAAATTTTTCATTTATCATTTTAGGCTACCGTTCAGGATCAAAACAAAATTTTAGGGAAATAAAGTCCATCATAATTTGACATATAATCATTAAAACTGCATGTGTTGTCTGAGCGTTAATTCCAGAGATTATCAATCATATTAGGATGTGAGGCAGTAATTTTTCTTGAAGTATATTTTTGGATGCTTTGTTGTTAGCAAAGTGGTTTGGTTTTTGTTTATTAAAAATCATTCTTACAGAAGCACTTACGTAAGAATATGTTTCCAAATTGTAACTGTATCTACTAACCCATCTATGTGTGATACATTTTCAGTTTTTCTGTCAATAAATTCTGAACTCTCAAAAGATGATAAATTTGTTACATTTTAGACAAAACACTATGAATGTTGGTAATGGACACAAGGAGTTACCACTTCTAAAACTAACAAGAAATTGATTTCCCACATTCGGATAACGACTATAGAGCATCTACAATGGGTCATCTTTGAACTGATGATAATATCAACATGAACTTGATAAAGCTGTAGTGTAGAATTCAGTACTATCACCTGGGTTGCTAAAATCAAAGAGGGGTGAAGGAAAATGGATTTGTGCATTATAGATTGCAAACAAAATTAACTTCTTGTCAAATCCTATTGGTAGAGGTCCTGTACTTGTTTTTCTATGCTTTTAGGTTTTTTTTTTTAACCTGTTTTTATTGGAAAGGCAGATTTGCAGAGAGAAGGAGAGACACCGAGAATCATCTTCCTTTCATTGGTTCACTCTCCAGCTGGCCGCAACAGTAGGCCATGCTCGAATGTAGGAAGTTGGATGGGGGAAGTGGAAGTTGGCTAGGAAGTGCCTTCCCTGCCCTCCCCCTCAATATGGGATCCTGGCGCATGCAAGGAGAGGAATTAGCCACTAGGCTACCAAGCAGAGCCCAGCTGTCAGATCTTTTTAAATCGTTACCATACAGGTATTTGCATCATGTCTCTGGTTACACTCAGTTTTCTCCCAAGAGAATAGAATTTTTAAAAGATGTAATATCTTGATTAAGTGACCATCTAAAAAGATATTAGGTCCTCATCCATACACACACACACACACACACACACACAATCTTTCTTGAAAATCCATGAAAAATACTGATTTCCAGAGACTTTCCTATCCACTAAAACTGTTTTTTTCCCCTCTGCTTCCGAAACAGTAGATGTAGCTCAATTATTCCTGCTCCAAAAAGCAAACACTTTATTGTCCTGAAAACAGAAACAAACGTTTTAGAAAAATATGAAAACTTTCTTGCAAGAAACATATCAGTTGTCCTTAAGTTTTGTTTCCTTTAGAATGACAGAGCAACGTGTCCTCAGGCTGCTTCAATTTCCTTTGACATTAATTTTCATAACGAACAGATAATACACTGTATGATAAATTTGAGTACAGCCTAGCTGTTTAGCACCCTGTTATTACCACATATTGTTGCTTTATTCTCATAATTAACTCGATACACATTAACTGCCCAAACATGCAAATTGATCTCATCACATGTTTTAGCACGGGCAATGAAACGGACAACAGTGCTATTATTCGTCCTCCTGCCACCTAAATCTTACAAGATCTTGATAAGATAAAAAGTGTATAAGTATCTAAGTATCTAAGTACCATGGTCAAATGTAGAGCTTACAGGATCCAGGAGTGGGTGTGGGCCCGTTAGGGAAAGAGTGGGCACCACCCTTTGGGTTGCCACTCTGACTGGTGAACATGAGAACTGTGACTGGGGCAGGCATAGCTAAATAGAGTGTGGCAGTTGGGATCATGTTTGGGCTGGATAATGGGACTGGTTGGATTGAGCAAGGCTTCAGTGCCCACTGACATGTTTGAGAGCTGAATGGGATGTGGGACAGACTAGACCAGTCTGCTGTACATACTGGCAAGCATGGGAACCAGGGCAGAGTGTGGGCTTAGTGGGATTTATTGCAAGTCGCCCCGACTAGGATGAAGTTCCCACTGGTTAGCGTGAGGGCCAAGTGTGTGGTAGCAAGATCTGGCTGGACTGCGCCACCCACTGGTTTGTACAGAGGACAGGGCTCAAGACAGAACTGCACCAGCTATTGCAACCACCAGCAAGTGCATTTGCCGATTATGGTGACAGACTGTGCTGGACCCTGTATTGGCAAGCACCCAGAGGAATCAGGTATGGGATCACTTTAGATAAAGTTTCTCTGGGGATAACCCCAACTAAATTGTTGGACTCAGAACGCCAGCCATGGAGAGAATTGCTGGTTCCTTGGTGTGATCGTGGAGTACAAGCATCAGAACTGGGCCTTTTTAGTGGCTTAGATACTGCAGTGGATAGACAACATATTCAGGCAGTACATTGGAGCCTGCAGAGAACACCTGCTACAGTAAAAGAGGATGGAAGACAGAACAACTTGATCAGACACCCCAGCCAAGCATGAGCAGTGAATACCTGAGCAAATGGAGACTCTAAGTTGGATGATGTCAACCAGTGGATTCTGCAGACATTTCATCGTGCTTGGAGTGGCGAGATTGGCAGTAATTCAAACCTGTTGTACTATCAAAATATTGTGAACAACAAATCAACAAAGGGTTAAGTTATTTTAGTAAGGATTACAAAAGAAATCCCTTACACTATTTCTTTATAATGTCTATATGCAAATTTATATATTACATCTGCATTGCTAATTGAATAATTTTTGCACTTAGTTCATATCTAGATAATATAAAGAACTATCTAGATTGCTATAAATATTGATCGTATATATCTAACATATTCAAATGTATATATATATATTCCCCAAATGTTATTATAATGCTAAAATAAGCAGTATATATTTTATATCACCTTTTTTCAAGGTAAAACAAAGCATGTAAAGAGGTAGTTTAATTGTTGGCTGTTCCTCAAGTGTTTTCCTTGAATTCATGAATAACTGTATCCTAGTTATCTCATGTTCTCTATACTATCTTTTTCTACATTCTTGTGCAATATAGACAGGATACATTTTCCATTAGGAATCAGCAGTTTTTCAGTGTTTTGGACATAATTATTTTTACAACCTTACGTTTTGTATTATAAGGGAAAGACAACTTTCTACTTTTTAAAATTGATATAAATGACATTTACTGGGGTAATTGCATTCAGGATTGGGTATATATTTTAATTCCATTTTATTGCCAATTTGGGAGATTGGAAACAGAAAGAAAAGGGAGAAACTATAGCTGGGGGAATAAATAGACACAACTATAGAGACTTAGGGAATAAGTGTGGGAGAGGAGAAATATATCGGTCAGAGAAGAAAGTGAGTATATTCAAGTAGGAGAGACTGGAAAGAGGAAAAATTAGGTCGATGCCAGAGAGTCACACTATTAAATGTTTCCATGTCCTATGGATACATTTAGGCAATGATGATGGGAGAGTTATAGCTTTAATGTGGTCCTCGCTGAAACACTTAGTAATTTATATTGATAGCTTTTAGGTTGTTCTAATGCACACATCATTTGTGGTTCTGTATTCATAAACCTATCTGTGAGAGGCGTGTTGAAAGCAGTTTCTGTTCTCTGGTTTTCTTGGTTGATTGTGGCTGACGCACATCCTATCAAAGTCAATGCGTAATCACACAGTCAAGTGCGCACACACGCATATAGACATACGGTGAAATGTTGGTTTCATCGACTGCTGAAACACATACATGGGTTTTGTTGGAGAACTACCCAGATGCGCTTCTGTGTCTTGATATGAAAGAAAACTTGCAGTGGGCGGAAGATGATAACTCCTTCCATCTACCATGGACTGGAAAATGTCCTGATGAAAATGGGAGTTGGAAGGAGAAAGCAAGGGGACTCAGGACAAGGAAAAGCTGTCTGTGGGACTTAGCCATGACGTGCCAGCTCAGTTGTGTGTGACTTAGTCGTCACCGATTCATCTTCTGTGACTGGCTTTTCACCAAGCCTCAGCAAGTGCACAGGGCCAAACAATGCCTGAAATGAGAGGGCTTCTCGCAAAGGCATGGCACGTGAAACCACACCGCCTAGCCCTTCTCCTCCAGCAGAATTTGTGACTGCAACCTGCAGAGTTGGGTGTGCTTGTGGGTTCTAGAGTCGATTTTTCTAAATCCCTGTGGGGCTGGAAATAAAAGCATTTTTGATGTCTCTTCTGATGTGGCATTATTTGGAATTTGGTTTGGCTTTATTTTTTCCCTATCTCATCATTTTATATCTCATAAAATATATCAAGATGCTTGTTCTACAAGATATGTGTGTGTAATCCATGTTTTTAAAATGGTATGTTCAATACTGAAGTTAATAGGATGACCAGTCCAACTTCTGCACAACATCATTCCAGCAAGGCAGGTGGTGGCAAAAGTAGTATTGAAGTAACCTGTCAAGGAAGAATAAAAATACATAACTTTTATGTTTGTTGCTCTGGGGGATAGAAGAAGCGTGTCCTTGAGACTCTATATCAGTTCCTCCATCACGGCTCTGTGTAACACTTCCTCCATTTGAGCTCAGACTTTTTTCTACCACTTACTTCCTGTGGCTTACATGAAGTTTTACTTGGAAACTTTACTGAGCTTTCCTTGGAAATTGTAACGAGTTTCTTGAAGGAAGTGACACACACAAGGAATGAACAGCATTGCTCACAGTGTGCCTTCTAAAGGTCTTGGTGCACAGCTAAGTGTTAGTATAGTTATCAATTATACTGTTGTTGAGAAAAGAAAAACACTCAAAGCCCATTAACCATTAGAACTCACTATATTTCAAAACAATGATTTGGGTGCAAAACATAACTGCCTTAAGAAATGCATGCGTTTCGCAGAGGGAGTTGACTTTTAGCTTAGTTTTGAGAAGAAGCATGCATAAATCTATGAATTAGCATGGGACATAAGCCTGATAGGCGAGTGAAACGTGGGACTCAGTTCTAACAGACCTTGGGCTCATTTTACACACTTTGGAGCATACAAGGAACATAAGGTGGTGTTTCAGAAATTAACCTATTGCTCAAGAGACTCTGGAGTTAAAAGAGACATTTTGAAAGTGCAAGTTTCTGCAGTTAAACAGGAATGCGATGAAGAAGAGTAATTTAGACTGAAAACCAAAGGTATAATGTCACAAAATTAAGAAACAAGAAACTCCGTAGAGAACATAAACTAAAAATGCTCTCAGTGAAATAACAGTGGAAAACCGATATTATATCTTACACATAAAATTAAACTTACATTTTTAAAAATTTGTATGAAAAGATGAAACATTAGGGAACAAATGTTAAAATAGTGATTTTCTGTGAGCTTAACCTCTGGACAATTGCCACTCTTGCATAAATTATAAGTCTTATCACTAATTGCAGCATTAAGAGTTGCAATATTAAACTAAATAGATACAATTTTGGGAATTTAATCCCATTAAAATGTATGAGTAACTTACTAAAAATAGCTAGAACCAAGAGTACTATTTGGTATAACTATATTACCCTTTCAATATGATTGATGATATGGCTTGTTGATTCGAAAGCAAAAATAAAAAAGGGAGATTTTAGGTTGCCCAGATAGTTATAATCCAGTCATTAGAAACAAGAAATTAACTCCTTGAAACATTTTATTCCCCATAAACATATTCAACTTGTGTCAGAAAGGAAGAAGAAAAGAAACTATACTTCATGGTCATGTTGCTACGTCTCAATGAATAGTAGAATATTATGCAAATATTTTTGCATCTACTGTGTATATTTCGTTGGATTTCCTTTTGAATGCTGTGTTTATATAAGCAGATGAATTTATTGTATCTGTTTAATGTTTCCTTCAGAGCATAACGATACTTCCCTTTGTGCTTTCATGCATCCCCATGCCCCCGCCTTTCCTCCCCGTTCCTTAATTCTGCCTCTACTTTTCCAGTGGCATGCTTTCAATGTACTTTATCATTACACGTTTAACATTGTGCTAAAGAAAGAATTCAACAAGCAGTTAGCAGAAAAATCATTTTTCTCGAGAGTAGAGACGCAAAAGCTGTACATATTTAACTGCTTCAAGAGTTTCAAAACTTGTAAGTGCACATGTAAGAGATAAAAAGGATCTTCTGTTGAAAGACAAGAGAAGCATCCCATGTCGTCTGAAGACAACTGTGTGCTCGTTCAATGGGACACCATGCTATCCCTCCTTTCCTAATCACTCACTCCATAAAGGGAAGTGTTGATCTTATTGTCTGTAAGAATCATCGAAATAGATCTGTTTGTGTTCTGATGCTAACCATTTATTTTCCAACATGTGTGACAGGTGACGATCTTGAATTTTACACACAGGTCTTCTAGAAAAACATTTACCTTCATTCTGTGTAAGCATTGGGAGGCTGCACCTCTCAAGACATATTTTCTCAGAATAACATACTCAACAATAAAGATCGTTGTAATCAAAGTAAATTATGCATAATAGTGCCACCTAGGAGTAGTTGCGGAAACTTTAATGACACTTTCAAAATCCTTTAGGGTCTTGGCAGTTTAATTTGAAGGATTGTAAAACTGACTCAGCATTAATTCATTATTGCCTTTGATAGTACATTATTTTTATCTCAGTTTCAGATCTATATGTTGCCATTTTAAGAATATTGAGTGACTTAATGTCTAAATGTGTGTGAGTTATTTTTTTTTTAAGATTTATTTATTTATTGGAAAGTCAGATGTACAGAGAGGAAGAGAGACAGAGAGGAAGATCTTCCGTCCGATGATTCACTCCCCAAGTGAGCACAACGGCCGATGCTATGCCAATCCGAAGCCGGGATCCAGTAACTTCGTTCCAGGTATCCCACGCGGGTGCAGGGTCCCAAAGCTTTGGGCCATCCTGGATTGCTTTCCTGGGCCACAAGCGGGGAGCTGGATGGGAAGTGGAGCTGCTGGGATTAGAACAGGTGTCCATATGGGATCCCGGGCGTGTTCAAGGCGAGGACTTTAGCTGCTAGGCCAAGCTGCCAGGCCCTAAAGTGTGAGTTCTTTACTCTCAAAACAAATGCACGCATATATTAACAAAAGTGTAAAAACTTTCTAGAAAGGATGAGAAGAGGTTCGATTTGAGTGCTGGGTGTGGACATAGCCAAAAAATTGGCGTGGTGCTGTGAGAGAGGCTGATGACGAAACACTCATCTCAAGAAAAAGAAGTGGCTGTGATCGGGATGTGATTCCCACCTCCTTACTCACTCCCAGAGATAATCCTGGCTTGGCAAAGAAACGATCTCCTTTCTCAGAATCCAATGGGAGCCTATTTTCAGCAAAGGCAGAAGAACACTTTCCTGAGTGATTTGGAAATAGTAACAGTGGTGATCCTATAAGTTCTAGGATACAAGCGAAGATACAATTAATAGAAAAGAAGATTCCAGAAGTAAAAAGCACTTATATATATGTATATAAATATATACATATCTGTATATATAATTATATGATCAAATAAAGCATTTAAAACTTAAAAGTATTAAAAAAAACCCTTTCAGTTTCATAATGCAAATGTTAGGTTTTTTTAATTAGGTGAATTAAACATTTTTTGAGATTTTAACTTCTTTTTCTATCAAATGGGTAAGCTAAAGTTACATGACACATTACTCAGTAAGTTGGTTAATCTGGTTTATATCTATGTTTGCTCATGCACTTATCCTCCTTTTAAGCAATCCTAGGTGTCTACTCTATATCAGAAATATTAATAACTGGCATAACATTCTACAAAAATATTTAGTGTTTATTGTTTATGATATATAAATGCTTTTAATGATATATGATATTGCAATGGTCTGATACGGATGCTTTTAATGATATATATAAGTGTTTTAATTCTCTAAGGAGCTAATGCAGGTTTGTTGTATAAAATGTGTCAGTGAGAAAAATGAGGCACAAAAAAGTTAATTTGCACACTATTTCATGGTTAATAAGTGTTGGAGGTGGGAATTGAAAAAAGTAATGGGAAGAAACAGAACTCTTAAACAATATAACGTGCTGCTCTTGACTTCTGAATAAAAATTGGAGATTATAGCACATGCAAACAAGTATGCTAAGTTTAAAGATTAGTTTTAAGTTAAATACTACTGGGGTTATTGTCACTATCGCGTCTCCGATACAGCTTTATGCATTGTTTCTCTTAGTAGAAATTTCTTGAGAGATATGATTAATTTTGAAACAGGTGAAAGTTGTCATTGCACTGCAAATATGATCTTTGTTATTAACTTAACAACCAATCTTCCTCAGTATAACACTGTGGTTCTTGCTGTTGCTCTTAGCTGGTCTTCCCTCATGTGTTACGGCTTCTACTGTTCGACATAGGTCACTGCATAATTCAGTCTAAAGTTTCAGGCTCTGCAACAATTGCACCGAGGATGCAAAGGTAGGACTAACTCTGCCTCCCTTTGCTTGACTCTTTGTGCTAAAGAATATGCGAAGTCATGAGAAGAGTTGTACATTGTATTTAAAGAAACGGAACGGAGGGGCCCGTCTTCTTTCTGGTGAAGCAAATTAAGCCAATGCTTGCAAAACTGGCATTCCTCCCAGCTGCTCCACTTCTGAACACGTGCCTGCTAATGCACTTGGAGAAGCAGTGGAGAATGGTTCCAGTGCCTAAGCCACGGGGCGCAACGGGGATACGGAGATAGGTTTTACACTCCTGGTTCAACCTTCCCTATCCCTGGATGATTTAAGACAGTGAACCTGCTGCACATTGAAATTTTCTCTTTCTCTCTCTCCCTCTCCCTTTCTCACTCCCTATACTTCTTGTATTTAAATCTATATCTTTACAAATATCAAATCAATGGAAATGATTGATAAGAAACGGCCCTGTAAGATATTTAAGGAATAAATGAACTCCCAAGCACTACCAACATGTATTTGACAGTTATAATCAGTTAGACTGTCACAAATCATAACATCCTCAATTTCAAACATTTTTGAAGTAAATACAAAACATTAGCCTAACTATACGTTAAGCTATATTGTATTTTTTTTATATTGCAGTGAGAATAATTGATATAAAATATGTTAACATTTTAAGTGACAAGTACAATAATTTTAGCTAAGGTATAATGCTGTCTGGTAAATTTAGCTTTTTTTTTGTTTTCATTTTAGGTAACTGAAATTTTGTTCATTGTAAAGCAGACACAACACTATTTTTTACACCCATACTAGTGAGCTTAGTTTAAATATTGTGTACAGGCTAGAGACCTAGACAATAAGCCAAAATATATGTACCAACACTGACAATTTTCTTTTTTTTTTTTATTGTTGCTTACATTGTATTATGTGTACAGTTTTATAGGCGCTGGGGATTCCCCCCACCCCTCCCATACCCCTCTCCCCATGGTGGATTCCTCCACCTTGTTGCATAACCATAGTTCAAGTTCAGTTGAGATTCATTGCTTGCAAACACATGCCTAGCATAAAGTCCAGCGTCTTATTGTCCAGATAAGTTCAGTGGCCTCTTGGGGAGACCTTCTATGGTCTGAAGATAGGTCTAACAGAGTAAAGATCCGGTCAGTTAAAAGCCCCAACAAGGCCTCAGTATCAATATACAACATTATGGAATTAATTGACATAGTATTGGGTAAACAATATGTTAAAAATAATGCAAGTTCCATTCTTCGAAACATCTGGGTTGAGACAGTATCAATGACAGGTTCAAAAAATAACAAACAACCAAACAAAAAATTACAGGTTAAATCAAGGCAAACATGTGGTATCTAATCTTTGCTAAATGGGCACAACTGGAAACTATAATGCTAAGGGAAATGAACACTGACAATTTTCACCATGTGCTGCTTTGAAAGTATTGGTTTGGTTAAGACACTTTTAAGATATATCCTCATTGGGCAGTGATTTCATGGGCTTCCATCTTTGATTTTGGAGAGATTCAATATGACTGAATCTGCTGGGCTTGCACGGTGGGTGAGCCATCTAGCAATGTTCTCAGAAGTGTCATGAGTGTCAGCACAGGAGGTTGTGCCCTGAAGGAAGGGTCGTAGCTCAAAGAGTATGTGAAATTGGGTATAAGTGTATGCACACGGGATGTTTTTTGCTTTACTTTTCGATAAATCTTAGAAATCAGTGGTTCTGTCCACATTGATTTGTGCTCAAAGCTATCTCATGGGCCTTCTGACCCTCAGACAAATTTTGAATTCAACTGCTGGTGATAAAGGGAAAACATAAATTAACAATTTGAACTACATATAAGGAAATTTCTTTGCTGCTATGGAAATGGAATCGTGATCATGTTGAACAAGTATGTCATTGCGCATTGATTGTGCAAGCTGTTTTTCTATATAATAATCTCTTACATTGAAAATACTACATAGTGGGTATGCTTTCTCTTTATAATGCTAAAAGAGTACATACTAATTAGAATGCCACCATGCACAATTTTTGAATGAACATCTCACACTCAAATAGCTATTTGGGCTCTTTCTGTACATGGACTGCATAGTTAGTATGATAAATCTGAGTATAATTTTCACACTGACATTTTACTAAAATGGAATTACCTATCATTGTTATTGTCCACACAGAAGCTACGAATTATGTTGATATTATTCTAATAGTGTATTAAGCTGTGATTGAATTGGCATCAATGTTTTTTATGGACTGGGCTATTACTGATTGCTTGCATTTTTTTTTTTCTGAATCAGGGAGTAGATGTGTTGTGCACAACAAGACATATTTTCCTCTTTTTTTTTTTCTGAAAAGATAGTACAAATGAAGTAGTTCAACATAACTAATTAGAATTGCACGTTATTTTCCTGTCTATCTCTTTAGGCTTATCTCAGTATTTTACTGCCTTAATGCATTCTGTATTGGTTTAGTAGCTGAGAAAACAAATTAATTTTTTTTACAATTGCTACGTCATTTTGATATTTTGATACATTATTTATTATTGTGATCATTTTTACTTACTATGATCCTAGTAGCAATTTATAGCAATTTATAGTCAGTGCAGATGTTAAAATGTATTTATTTGCATTTTATGTGTACGTGAGCGGCAGAGTGAGGACAGAGAAATGGACAGAGAGACAGAGAGAAGCTTCCATTGCTTGTTCTCTCCCAATGCCCATAGCATCTAGGGCTGAAGCGCATCAAGGCAGGAGTTCAGAACGCAGCCTGGGTCTCTCATGTGGGTGGGATGATCCCAAGGCAGATATACAGAGAGGAGGGGAGACAGAGAGGAAGATTTTCCATCCATCCATTCACTCCATCCATTCACTCCCCAAGTGGCTACAACGGCGGTGCTGTACCGATCTAAAGCCAGGAGCCAGGAACTTCTTTCCGGGTCTCCCACGTGGGTGCAGGATCCCAAGAGTTTGGGCCGTCTTCAACTGCTTTCCCAGGCCACAAGCAGGGAGCTAGATGGGAAGTGGAGCTGCGGGGTTAGAACCAGTGACTCCAGATGAGAAAGTTGATGAGAGTATTCGGAGTTAGTTCTCCAAATGTACCAGTAATACACATTTTGTAATATAACTTTTTCCTATTACTGGACTTTAATGTATTGGGTACTTTTGACTCATGTTTAGTTTCATTCTGTCTATGCATTTGTTTTTTAATTAATGATGGTGCAAATTCATGGATGCTGCTTTATACTATCAAGTATGAGCAGTCTTTGCTTAATTGCTATATTTAATTTCCTTTGATAGTTACAGCTTTTTCTCACTTGTCTTTGAATAAAATAATTCTAGTAACAAAAGAAAATAGATTGAAATGGGCCAGGCAGAAATTCATCTGTTCTCTCTTTTTGCAAATAGCAAATCAAGGACGCGCCTGCAGTTTTAGACACTGTGCCCATTGGAAATAGTAAACAGCCCCTAAATGAAGACACTGCTGCTGATTCTCCCTGGTTTCTTTGAGACAAATAGAGTGCATTGCAGTGAGAAGACATACGATCATTTGCCTCATGATTTAATTTTAGACAATGTGTTAAATTTTCTTGTTTAAGAGGCCCTTTGCCTTTGGAAGTGTGCTTATCATGGAATCACAAATAATGTTTGGATATTGATAATACATTCAAAGGTGTTTATTTATGGATGAATCTGAAAGGTGAGAGACTCGGTGTTGAGAAGAGAGAGATGCTTATATCATCTGCTTTATTCCCATCAGCCCCTTGATTAGCCAGGACTGGGCTATGCTGTAGTCAGGAGTCTGGAACTCTGTGTGGGTTTTCCACGTGAGTGGCAGGAACTGAAGCACTGGGGCCATCATCTACTGCTTAGCAGGTGCAGAGCCAGAAAGCATTGTCAGAGCAGAGTGGTCCAGGGTTGAAGCCAGCATTCCGGTATGTTAATGTCAGTGTCTCCAGTGGCAAAACCCATTCTACAAAATGGCTGCCCATGCTAATGCATTTTGTCAGATATACAGAGAGGAGGAGAGGCAGAGAGGAAGAGCATTCATCTGCTGATTCACTCCCCAAGTGGTTGTAATGGCTGGAGCTGAGCCAATCTGAGGAGCCAGGAGCCTCTTCTGGGTTTCCCATGGGGATGAAGTGTCACAAAGCTTTGGGCCGTCCTCCACTGCTTTCCCAGGCCACAAACAGGGAGCTGGATGGGAAGTGGGGTGGCCTGGATTAGAACCGGTGCCCATATGGGATCCAGGCACATTCAAGGCAAGGACTTAAGCTGCTAAGCTACAGCGCTTTGCCCCAATAATGCATTTGTATAGCAGTTCTCTTTCTAAATACCTCAAGTCACTTCTCAGAATTGTTACAGTATTTTTAAAGCGGTAAAGCCTGTTGATTCATTCTCACATCAGTTGCAGAATTTAAGGGAGAGAAGAAAGAGATTTTATGATTTAAGGTCATATTAAGTGGCTTATTAAAGCTTTATATCAAAGTGAACCTTACAACCTTCAGTTGACATTTAACTATTGATGATTATGATGACTGAGGCAGACAAAAATGAGGACTAACGTTGCTTATTTGGATAAAAGACTTAAAATAAAATATTAATGGAAAATATGACTGCCAAAGTGTGATTAAAAAAAACATCTATTAAAAAAGGGAAATTGTATCATGGATTTACTTATGATGGGAAACAACTTGCGCATGGCCATGTTTGATTGATAATAGCTGGTTGTTCGCATTCTCCACTCTCTGTATACGTAATTGTATCAGTGCCATGTGGAAACTCCAAGGATGCTCAGGGCTATTTACAGTGTCAGTTGCATATGAGAGAAATTTTTAATGTTTCAGGAAGATGTTCATCAGATTAACTCACTCCATTAGGTGGAGGCCCTCTGCTTCGCTGGTCTTCCTTGAGCTTTAACTGTGTCTTAACCCATGGGACTCGCCTGCTGTACATTGCCAATGTTCCTACATCAGACTGACAATCAGGGGAAAGGCCTTGAGCCCAGCAGCATGTGCAGGTGTCCAAGTGGTCATTCATTCATCCATTCGTTTATTCAATACATGCTTACAAAGGATGCAAACTGTGATTTTTAGTAAGAAGAAGAATTTAATGATAATTCGTAGTTGTGTATAATACTACAGCTCCAGCAAATTTCAAAATTCATAAGCAAATCTATATTTTAATTAATTTCCATTTAGTTTTACAAGAAGTTCTAAAGTCATGTATATCCAATATAGAGCTGTTTTTTTTTTATCTAGGTTAATGATTTTTTAGTATAATTTCACAGAAACAAAAAATCCAAAGAGAAAAAAAAAACAAAAAACTTTGCTTGTCTTTCTCTGTTGTGCCTGGGTGTGTTTCTTTATTTCTTTCCTTCAGGCGTTCCATTTGGATAGTTCTTTGAACAAGAGCACTTTATTCCAGCAAATATGTGCTCATGACATGATCTGCAAAGTACTGATTCCTTCTGACTCTGACACAGGCACAATTAAGCTGTTCCGTTTCGATGTTCAACCACCCTATTTTCTAAACCAGGCAATCTCAGTTTCCCCATTTCCCATAAATAGCTTTAAACTATTTTTTAGTTGATTCTTTTATGTTGGAGCAAAATATACCATGCTGCGACACTTGCTGTCATGTTAAAATTTCCACAAGTTCAAGCTGACATTGCCCAAGTCATCTTTCATGAAGAGAGGCACAGATGAGCTTGCTCAAAATGCCCATTGCCTTTGGAGTTACTGTTCAGTACAAATAGGAATCTAACATTCCTCATCAGAGTACTGTTGTAAAATGTTTGTGATGATTATAAATTATTTTACATATTGAGTTCTGGCTTAATTGCAATTAAAAATGCATTCTCCATGTATTAAAAAGAACATATTAAAATGTTAAGAAGAGTTCTTAAATGTCAAAATCATGAGTTTTCATCCGAAAATAGTTTTGTCAGTATAGATAATATATTATGTCATTAGTAACTGCCATATTATTTTACTGTCAATATGTTATGCAAGTAAAACATAAGATGAATCACATTTCGCTCAAGATTGTTACAGCTGCACTTGAGTTTCCAAGAAATTACATAAAGTAGGACACATTTTGTTTCTATGGAATTAACATTTCTAGTCCTTAGCATTCACAACTATTTTTCAAGTTTTTTTTAATGCCTTTCCCCTGAAATGTAAACATTTGTAGCTTGGAAAACATACCTTATGAAAACTGTAGGTATTTCAAAAATGATAACATGGTTTTGTTTCAAGAGAGCTGCACAGCGATTTTTTTTTTGAACTAGTCAATTTCAGAATTACATTCGCTGCAATAGTGACAGGACAAATAAGGAGATGTCTGAGTTTTTTATGTATTGGGAAATATTCAATCAGTAAATTCTGAAAATACTACTCTTGTGTTCATCAATACAACTGATTTATAGCTGGCAGTATCCCTAAGCAAAGGACATTTATTTTCTTCCACTACTGGTGAAGGACTGAGGCACAAAAGGAGAAGTACCTTGCTCGACGCCAGAGCTGCCACATGAAGTAGAACAGAGTTGCACGAAGATAACCTCATCCTAGCTATTTCCATCTCGATGTCTCGCTGTGTTGTTTCTGTGTGATAGGCTATGGCATCCCAAAAGCATCTTTGTCCTCTAGTTGAAATAAATTTCAGGGCTCCATGTTTTTGATGTCTTTCTGAGACTACATTTTTTTTTTCTCCTCAGCAATCATTCATTTGATTATATCAGAGCTTATAGACTCTAAATTATGTAAATGCACAACCATAAAATGACCTCTCTAGAACCCGGAGTTGGTAGCTTGACTCACTGGTGAGGATGCTGCTGGACGCTGCATGGCATATCAGAGCATCTGTCCTGGAGTTCTGCTTCTGCTCCAGACTCCAGTTTAGGAGGATGTGCAACTTGAGAGACAAGAGGTGAGGGCACAGAGTTGAGATCGCAGCTTCCCTGTCTGGCCTCG
Source organism: Ochotona curzoniae (assembly GCF_017591425.1). Lineage (NCBI taxonomy): Eukaryota > Metazoa > Chordata > Mammalia > Lagomorpha > Ochotonidae > Ochotona > Ochotona curzoniae. Next base: position 22,865,656 of record NW_024467095.1, on the reverse strand, counting down.
GCCAGCTGGAGGGAGATGTGCATCAGGACTGTACAAGTTTCACTTCAAGACTGAAGTGAACCAAGAGAGTGGGTCTCCCCCGCCATCCGTCTCTCACGTTCTATGTCTGTCAAGAAAGGAAAAAAAAAATAGAAAATACATAACATTAAAAATATAAGAGGAGGAGTTGAAATCACATTTATCCCACTTAGACACTGAAGAAGCAATTTCAGTTGCATTTATGAAAAGCCTTGCACATGATATAAATTAAAATACAGCAGTAAAAGTCTGAATTCTTACATCCGGATAAGACATTTTTGTATAAGTAGACAGGCAATTTTTTGCCACTTAAGATAGGATTGAACAAATATTGGAAATGGTCACATGTAAAATCCTGTGCAATTCATTTTATTAGCAAAGCTTACTAAAAGTTTATTGCTCATGAGCTTGAACTCACATTGCTCAATTTACCCTCTGAAATTCAGTTCCTTTTCAACATAAGCTGACTATTCTTTTTTTTTCTTTTTCTATTAATTGCATTGCATTGCATAATGTGACACAGTGTTACAGCTGACTATTATTCTTGAGGTCAATGATCATTAAATGAGTCGAGTGGGCACTAAATCTGATTTTATTTAAGAATGTGTTAATGAAAAATAGTTTTCCCTGCAGCTGATCCAATTGAGCAAGGCAAGAGTAATGGGTGTCTGTTTTGTTAGCTTGCAGGCACAACTATTTTATCCGCTATTAATCAATGTTCTTTTTGACTGATGCCACTCAAAGCGAATCCATATCATTGATTTTACCTAGAAGTGTCCATTTCTGTTAATGAACACTAGAATAAAATAATTTCCCAAAATAAAAATATCATTTCCTTCAATGCGCTTCACAGGTAAGAAACCAACGTAAGTCTCCAATCACACAATGTTAGTTAATAAATTATTATACTTCATGAATGGTTGTGTGTGGAAAGTTATATTTGAATTAATGTTTTCTCTAGGTACAACAAAAAGTTCCTGGGATTCATGATTAAAAATGGTAGAGATTGTGTAATAAAATTTATATAGTGTTTTTAAGCTATTGCTTTAACAAAAAATTAAAGCTATTGCTTTAACATCTATTCAATGATATAATCTTTATGAGTTATACTCTACATTTGTCAGATATTGTAGCTGTTGTCCAGGTCTAGGGTGTTTTTTAGGAGGTCTTAATCCTTGAGATTCAGAGATTATGCACAGATGAAAGACATTGCCAAAGAGTATCTTTATAATTTAACAGATAAATGGCACATTTGCTTTTCATACACAGAATGTTTCATAATTTTCATGTTACATTCAGGCAGCATGCTATTCAAAAGTGAAAAAAAAAAGTATTATCAGATTACATAAAGCCACAAGAAACGTTTTATTTGTTTCCCCCTCTTCCTGTAGAATCCGACTCTGCTAATGGGACTATTTGTTTTCCCTCTACTATGGGGATGCTAAAGATTTGGAAAATGTCTTACATAGCTTTCAAAGGTTGATAGATCGAATGGTTTAAAATTTAGCCACTTGGGGAGTGAACCAATGGACAGAAGATCTTTCTGTTTGTATCTCTACAAATCTACCTTCCCATAAAAATAAAATGAATTTTAAAAATCAAGGTTTTGTTTTTATTAGAAAAGGTTGGGATATAATTTTTGTTGCTCTTAAGCAAAATATGCCACAACATATGTGTGTATAAACATGAAATGACTAATGAAATTTATTTTTGTTGGTAGTTTTGAAATTAGATACATATTATCTACAAATTCTTTGTCAAGGCACCGGCTATATTTGAAATTAATTCATATGGGATCAAAGGAGAGTATAAACTTTTGATCTCTATTTATATTAGTGTTGTGCAATATTTTTATCCTTCGATTCAAAAGACTGAGTATAAAGCTCACCAGAGAAACCACACTGTAGATTCTGGTGGACACTGTGGCAATAGACAAGGAAGTTAACTGCTAGCCATAGGTAAAACTAATAAAATCAAAGCAAAAACTAAAGTGTCAGAGCCTTTGCGGTAGCATCTTTATATTTTAAATAACATAAGTAGATCAGTTAATAACAAATTCATAAACAGATCCAAAAATTCATCCAAATATGGGTGCATGAAAGTCACATAAATAGTAGTGTCCTTTAGGGGATTTATCACACCTTCAAACAAGCTATCTGTCACTAATATGCAATTATATTATAGCAAAGCAAAAATGAAAAATATGTGACCTGTCTCTAATAAAAAGAATGGAGACAACAGTCTACTTTTAATTTGCATTTTCAAGATATACAGCATCTAATTATTAAAATGAGGAAAATATAGATATTTAGACAAAATGGATGTCTTGATATGCGATATCACAAGCAGTCGTGAAGGTAATACTCTTTGAAATCTAACGGAAAAATGTGTTAAATGCATTTCTTGCTTCATTTTGCACCTGAGTGCGTTCACAGACATGCACGGTATTGAATGTTAGACCTATGTAGCTCACTAAGTGTCATATTTCCTTTCTTCCGTATCGTGAACATCTGTGGTTGTATCTCTAGAATTTTCCCTTGAAATTGGGCTAGTGAATGGGGAGAGGCACACAAAGCGTCCATGGGTTGAACTTCTGTAAAGATACTAAAGGTGAATATGGATGTGTAAGTAACACAGGATGTCATGTGTAGGATTTCAAGGAATCTATGTTTTCCTAACCACATTCTTTTCTTGCCTGAAATATTTTCAAGAAGAGTAAAAAAAAAATGTGTGTGAACATAGTTCAAGTAATAGAATCCGTGGTTGAATACAACTTGAGATGAAAATGCAGACGTAATTTTAGAGGTTGTCTAGTTATCCTTGTAGCCACAAACCGAGGATACCATGCCAATCATTAAAACTATTGCTCATACTACCAAAACTTTGATGGGTTTCCTCATGGTTAAGTTCATTAACATTTTGAGGTTGTATTCTGGCTCACTAGTATGCAGATTTAAATTAACAATTCTGTGTGCAATCATATATTTATTACAAGTGACAGATTTAACATCTAGTCTCACTTTTTTTGTTTCTCACAATCTTATTTTATTACAATCACACATACATGTGATAGTGAGCAGGGAAAACATTTGACAAGACACTAGAGGGAGGACACTTACATTGATTTTTCATACATTTGCAGACACATGATTTCAAAATTCACATTATTATTTCTGTTCATTTTCTCTAAGTCCTTGAAGAAAACTAACGCAATCCTGTTTAGAGTCCAGGAGTCATCCCTACACACCTGCTCTAAACATTCCCGCGTCCCACAATGGATTGCTTATGGCACAGTGGATGTCAATTGCTGATAGCAAATTAATTCAAATGACCTTTAATCCATGTAACAGTGCATCTTGATATTATCCTTTGTGGTAGAGATGGGGTATTTCAGCATGTAATATCCCATTAACAATTCTGTATACCTGATGACAAATCACAGCAACAAGGAACTGGGAACGTATACAGAAGCAGTGGCTGTAGAAATCAAAACTTTTTCACCAAAAATAAAGTTCCTGTGAGATTAAAGACTGGTGACATGTTCGGTTTAACAATGACAGCTCTGGTCAGCGCTGCTGGCAGCCAATTCCGAATATTCCCTGATTTGAAAGCTAGATGTAAAATGTGTTAAATAAAAGAAAAAAAAAATAAACAAATAAGTACCAAGTGAGCCTCAGTTTCCTAGTAAGGATGCTGTGTCTCAGATGTGCAGTTTTCTTTTGCAAGGAAAGTCACATTGTATTCACTATATGTTTCTAGATGTGAAGTCAAATACATGAACAAAAATATGTAGCATCTGCTGCCGGGTTGTAGTTAAATGTATGTCTTCCTCCTCGGAATCTAGGGCAAATGTAGAATTAGAGCTGCTTTTTGATAATACTCAAAGCTGGTGCCACTTGTTTTACATTGCAAGCACTAAAAATTGACATGGTCATAATATAGACAGTAAAATCTCACCGGGAGTAAGGGACCAAGCGAGGCATTTGACTTCTTCCTAAGCTAAAAATTTTCAAGGGCATTTAGAAAAAAAAAAGAAAAACATATTATATAGGATATCATGGTTCCATTCCTTTAAGTCTACACTAAAGGTTGATTTAAGGCAACCTGAGTCAATCAAATAATACAGGATACTATAAACAATATTTTTCGAGGTTTTTTTTGTAAACAGTGGAATTATTGTGTTGGATAAACAGTTTTACAAATTTAACATCAGGTAGATGGCAGAAGTCACATCATAAGGAATAATGCTATAGCTGGCGTCATGGATACAAGGAAGCTTTAATAAATACAAATTCCATTCTATTAATTCTGCCAACTTGCATAACTATGATGCAATACAACTCCTTAGATATTTCAAATGGAATTAAAATTTTAAAAAGCCGTATGAATGACGTATAATTCATCTAGAGGACAGTCCATTCAAATTCTCATTGCTTATCAACAAATGGGAAAGCTATAAAGACTCAAAAGCATTTTGAAGGTCAATTTTTATGGTTGCATAATTTCAAACTCACTTAATCCTTAGTGGCTTTTGCAATAAAAGGAATGAATTAATGGCCTCTTAACTAAAGTGAACTTTTGATACAGAAACAAAAAGAATATAAAGTATGACCTGCCTTAAGTGAATAGATTAAGAGCTTTATCCCATGAAATAAATTGGGCAGGACCTAAGGTTCAAGACTTTTGCACTGGTGTTCAGGATATTAAAAGGGATGCTATAAAGAGATTTGGGAGTCTATCATTACCAGAATGATTGCCACTGCACAGAATGGTTTCATATCTGTTGAAAACAAGATTTTCCCTGCAGCCTAAAATAACCACAAACACGTAGAGAACTGAAATACTCTTCTTGATCCAAGCAAAGCAAGCTGCTGTTCTTTGTAAACTGCTGTCTTAAAATTGTATCTATGCAAAGGTGCGCCCAGTGGTGCTTGCTGTGTGTGGTGAAGAGTCAACATAAATCTAATTAGAAGTCGAAACCTCAGTTACTTTCACACACACACACACACAAAATGGTATCCTTTGACTAACACAATGTATTTGACCTTTTCTTTTAGCTCCCCTGAAACCCTAACTTACCAGGTTAGCGTGTGTAATTGTCAGTTAAACTGCTTGCTTACTTAGGCATTCATTTTTGATTCCAATCTAAACAAGACCTTCAGTGTGTATCCTCTGTGTCTAACTTACTTTATGCAATATTGTCCTTATTTACCATGTTGTCAAAATGGCTGTCTATTTTTCAGTTATTACTGATTAATCTTCCACTGTATGGATGCTACAGTCCACTTACCTATTCATTGATGGATGGTCATCTGGGTTGTTTCTACAACTTGGTTATCGTGAATAAAAGTTGCACTTTATACTTAATGTGGTAGAGCACATCATTAGAAGATAATGACTTTATCCCATTCAGCTTCCATACCCCAAAACAAGATTGCTGGGTTCTGTGCTAGTTTGATTTTTAATCTGTGAGGCATCCTATACTGTTTTCTGTAAAGGTTGCATCGGTTTACCCAACTTCTACCAGCTGTGTCTCAGCCCTGTCTGTTTCCCATATCCTTCTCAACATTTGTTAAGTTCCAAGAGTTGGAGAACATTATCCTAAGTTTTTAAGTATACCAATTAGAAAAATGTACTGGAAATAAATATCCATGCCAGTTTCAGATGATCATGCTTTCTTTTCATTAACCCAAATATAATCTTGCTTTGATATTTGAGGCAAGGTAATATTCTATATTTTTTTAAAGTCTAAAATAAAACCAGCCTGCCTATGAATTATGAACAATAATCCGAGAAGTCACTTAGCAACCAGATGTCATATAAATCACTCTATCCCTGATCAAGTGTATTCCATGTACCTAGCAGAGTGATGTTTGACTGTCACAGTTGTTGCGTAGATGTAATAAAATTCCTAATATAAAGGAAAGTCTATCAGAAGAGTATCAAGGCTGGGACAGGTGCTTTCCAGGAGAGGGTTGGCTTTCTTCTGTGCCTCACTGCTCATTGATTTTCTCTCTTCTCATGTAGCATGCTGGAGGGACCCTTCCCATGTCTGGAGTTTCTTAGGGAATCATGGATTGAGGATTCTGGAGAGCAGTTTTGCCTGTAAGATTGTAACTTGCCTTGGCCATAGTGTCCCAACACCTGCATGAAAAGCTGTAGATTCGTGATCTCCTCACTGCCCTTTCGCCAAATTCTGTTTGTGAAGCAAGTTTCAAGGAACAGGGAGTCGATTCTGCCTACCAATGACAGGGTAGCCATGCATTGACAATTATTTTTAATCTGTCACACATACAATATAGAATTCTGTGATAAATAATGAAGAATACGATAGTGATAAGCTTGCTGTCTTTGTTATGGGAGAAAATTCATTATTCAAGAGACTTTATTAAACCAGAAACAGGCGATCACATTTTTTTTTAAAGCTGCTTATTCAGAAATTCGACACTAGTTTTTATTTCTCAATTCTTGCTTACAGGTGCATCAACACAGAAATATATTGATTCCTCATATTGATAACGTGATATTAAATGTAAATTCCAAAAGGTAATGATATTTGGCTATTAAATGCCAGAAGTGACTCAAGGTATTGAATATTATACTCACATGCATATTTTCATCTTGGGATTACTTAATTTATTTTAGAACTACTTACTCAGAGAATGAATAGAGTAAAACTATCATAGGTGCTCGTTATTTATACTGTTGATCTCTGCTGTAAAGAAAATTGGAAACATCAGGAAATCAATTGCCTAAAGGAAAATTTACATTAATTATGAGGTCTTAAACATTTTGCGAGAAGTAATGACTCTGAAAATGTGTGCCCTTTGTTGTAGTGACTTTGAGCCGGCTGTTCACTTTTTAAATAATATCTTATTTATCCGCTGAATCAGAAATCAGAGGATACCCTTCCAAATGTCACACATTCAATTATCTCCATGTGTGAGTTATCGCATAAATGTCCAAATGGAAAGCTGGTTCAGGGAAACAGGCAAGCTGATTGCGGCTTTAGAAATGGAACAATCAACTCTTGAGAGTGGATTGCACAGTGATATTATTAATCTGTGAAGTAAACAGTAACTATCATTAACGTGAAGGTCATTACTGCCTTTTGCTTTTTTTCGAAATTGGAATTTTGTGTGGCTTTGATTACAAAATGTATTTCTAAGCAAGGAAATGTATTATGTGTGTAAACACCCTCTAAACTCTGAGACGAACCAGCACATTCCCACAGGGTTTCTGAACAGAGTCAGATTTGTTCCTGTGAAAGAACAGACACTCTCAACTTGAAAGTGTCCCATAATCTAAGAGATCTGATCATCCAGTAAAGGGTTTGGGGTGGCCAGGCAATGGCTGTCATTTATTCTTGCATCTCAAACAATTTTTATTCACCTCTCTTCTGAGAGAGGTGAATTTCCGCTGCACATATGCCTGCACACAACACACATACATCTGTAAGGGGAAGAGAGAAATTTAATAATTTGTAATAATTTAATTACAACCAGTTTTCGCCAAGATAAGATAAATCTCCCTGAATGTTCCTGAAATGACTACATTATTCTTAAAGCTAATAAAACGTGGCACATGATGTCTCTTTGGTTCGTTAAAAGAATTCATTGAAAATGCTGCCTACAACTTAGACATAAATAAAAGTGACCATCCAAAAGAAATATTGAACACAAATAATATTTAGTGAAAACCTTGGTCAAAAAACTCAAAATAGATAAGGTATGGTAGCTCTTCAAGTCAGAAGGTGGAATTGAATCCTCATCATCGTATGGTCTCAGTACCTGGGCCAGTGAGCAAAGGTAGTAGAACCTTCCATGCTAGCATCGATAGACATCGTGCCTTCATGAAAGGTTCCTCATTTGAAATTGCTTCTCTACATTGTGATTTGATCTGCGACGGAAGATACTGTGTTTGTCAACGCATCCTAACAATCTGCATACAGGAAGCAAGGGTCCTTGTGCCTAAACTCTAAGATTCCCGCTACCACTCTTTAGCCAGATTTTGCTCTAGACCAGCACTTGCACTTGCTTGTTTAATGTCTCTAATAGTACAAGATTTAATCAATAACGATTGGTCTCCTACATACACACTTCATTGAAGTGTGGGAAAGTAACCATCTGAATCATTCACAAGAAAAAAGGAAGTTACACGGTCAGAGGAATGCGTGGAAGTCCCCAGTTGGCAAGGTGTTTTAGAAGTCATTACATATTTCTCTTAGCCTAAAGTTTTATATCCATCGACTTGGGGCCTGTGAATGGAGGATTTAAAGAAGTTATTGCCTTATTTTTGGTGTGTAGTTTTAAAATAATAATTTAATGAAAGTGAATATAATGTGAATATTTGGACTTACAATTTAAATGTGAAAATATCAATCGTTATTAATATATATACACACACATATATATATATATATACCAGTTTCATACTTTATTTGGTTCATTTAATGGAACCATTAAAGATTCACCATAAAATTGGCAGGAGGGTAAGCCACTTTTTGTATAGGACATGAATTTATATGCCTTTTAAACTTTACTAGAATGTGCCAGTCTGTCAATGCCCCTTTAAGCACACACGCACACACACATACACACACATGTACATATGTAAGCATCCCTACACATATGTGCACTTTTCCAAAACATTTTGCATCCGATGTGTCCTAAAAATTGGGAGTGTTATATGTGAAGCTTCCCCAGCTCCTTGCTCAGGGTGACAAGCTCTCCAGAGAAAAAGTGTCTGTCAGGTTTTTCCCACAACCATCAGCTCCTTTTGCAAAAAGTAGCAGTTCTCTACTTGCCCTGAGGTCAGGGTAACATAGCATTTGGAGTAGGCAAAACTGACATCTTTAGACCCAATTTCAATAAGTATAAGACATTCAGGATGAGATGGGGAAGGAGTAATATTGAAGGGTTATAGGTCTGTGGAGTCTAATAAAAACAAGATCACAAAAAATTGCTCCAGATAAATTACCAACAGTCCCAGAAGAAGTGTTAGCTTGCATGTGGAGCTTTGATAAGAGAAAGCTAAACATTATTAATTGGAACTTGTATCCTAGACAGTTAACCAGTACATTTAAGAAAAGTTACTTGGTAATGCCAAAATAAACAAATCAAAATCAAACAAAGCAAAAACTTCCATCTAAAATAATGATGGCTTAATTAATTCCTAATTTAGAGATTTGCTCAACTTTAGATGATTTTAGGTTAAGAAGGAGACTCTAGGGGACGACCTTCTCCTATAGCAGGTAACGCCCCTTCCTGTGATGCTAGGAAATCTATGAGCATCACTTCCAATCTGGCTCCCTGCCAGTGGCCCAGGGAAAGCAAAGGGAGATGAACCAAGTATTTCAGACCTTGCCGCTCCTTCGGGAGACTCAGAAGAAGCTCCAGGCTTCTTGATTTGGCCTGGTACAATTCTGGCCACTGCAGCTATCTGTGGATTTAACAAATAGTCTCTCTACCTACCTCTTATCCTTTCAAATAATTTTTTCCCTCAAAAGACACACACTGTACACATAAGTTTAAAAAGATAACGGTTTATCTTTCTCCCTTATGTAAGTATGGAGCAACCAGTGGTGGCGGTGAGACTCATCCATGTTCCCAAGTGAAGAAACAGGTTCATTTACTCTCTCTCTACATGACTCCAACAAAAGCTGTGAATCATTAAATCTTGTCTGGGAAGCAGCTGCTGTTATTTTCCATTCGTTGTGGTTGATTTCAATTAAAAATGCAGTGTTATGATAGATGGAAGCTTTGGTTGCATTTGTTTTGATCTTAAATCAAAGGGGCGACCTGGTAATTTGTAAATAGAGGTTCTCTGCAGCGAATTGTGAGGTGGGGGTTGAGTCCACCCATAACTCAGCATACACCGCAGACATGCCACTAGGCAGGATGTCGATGAATTTATGGACAATCTGTAAGTGGATCTTAGGGATTGTAACTTCTCTTCTGTACTCCAGTTGCTTTGACTCCTAAAACCTGCCTCATCTACTCTGTAAATGAAGTGACTGCATTCCCAGGCACTGTGTGGCTATCCACTTCTCTCATTCTGCAATTCTAGCTCTTGAAGTTTTTTTTTTGTTTGTTTTTTCCTTGTAATCACAGTGCATTCTCACAAACAAACAGCATATTGTCCCTTTTACCTTAGGGCAAGCTCCTGTTCACTGGCAGATTGTCATGGCTGCTCACAGCTGCCAGTCAATCACACATTAATATAGCCACAGGGTTTTTTGGTAAGGTTGCAGAAAATCATGTCTCCACGAACAAGTCAATACGAGAGGTCCCCCATACGTTCAGGGAAATGCATATTATAAACAAAGCCTGCAGGAGTCTCAAAATCAGGCACTAAAACAAATTTTTTTAATTATGTTTTCCAAATGTTTTTAAAGTGCCCAATTATTTTGCTCACTTATTCTGAAATTATTCTTAGATATACTAAATAGTGAGAAATATGCAAATATTGATCTTGTTGCAAAGTGAAACCATATTTATAAGCAGAGTTTTGCTAGAGGTATCTCCGGTAATTTTATAAAGATATTCTATATGAATGTTCATGTATGTGGGGTTTTTTTAAAAAAGATTTATTTTTATTATTTTTTTTATTGCAAAGGCGGATATACAGAGAGGAGAGACAGAGAGGAAGATCTTCCGTCCCATGATTCACTCCCCAAGTGAGCGCAACTGCCGATGCTATGCCGATCCAAAGCCAGGAGCCTCTTCTGGGTCTCCCACGCGGGTGCAGGGTCCCAAAGCTTTGGGCTGTCCTCGACTGCTTTCCCGGGCCACAGGCAGGGAGCTGGAAGGGAAGCGGGGCCGCAGGGATAGAACCGGCGCCCATATGGGATCCCGGGCGTGCAAGGCGAGGACCTTAACCACTTGCGCCACCGCGCCACCGGGCCGGGCCCCCTGTATGTGTTTTTGCGCACATGCACTCACCAATGTGAATGAATGAAGTTGTGAAGTTGGAATGATTTCCAAGTAAGTCCAGTGACATCAACATTTCTCGTCTTTAATCCGGAGTAAAGGGCTGCGATTTGATTGGTTTCTATATGATATAAATCTGACAAAGGTCTCTCTCTGCTAAAAAAAGGAAAAAGTTTGAAATTATGTCAGGATGACTTGCAAAACTCCAAAGAGCAGGGTTGTGTATGCTTTGCCAGGCTTTCTGTCTGCCCTGTCTCTGTCTGACACAGTCTAGGTTCCAGCCATGCTGACCTACTTTGAACTGCCTGGATCCTCCATTTCCGCTCCAGTGTTAAGTTTTCACAGTGTCTGTCTCTTTGGACAGAAATAGCCTTCCCCTGCCTCCTTGGCAGTGATATCCTCATTGTTCAAGTTGCCACTGGGTAAATTTGACTTTCTGTGAAGAGGATAATAAGTGTTTCATATTAGCAGTTCTGTGTACACATTTGACCAGATAGAAAGAGCTTAAAGCTTTGTTAATTCATATTTTGGGGTATAGGTTACTCCTTTGTGCGAATATACCACAGATGAACAGAATGGAATGTGGAAACTACAGACATAAATGTAATCCATGCACTGTGAGGGTTTCGAAAGGAGGATGGTAACACTTGGAAAGCTGCATGAAAAGCATTCAGAAGATGCTTGAATGACTGGCCAAGGATCGGGGGAGGGTTCCTGCAATCTCAAATTCCAAACCAATCAGAGTCATTCCGCGAAGTCCTCAGGGGTCAACGAAGTTGGAGAGCTGTGTGTGTGTTTTCCTGTAAGAATTATGTATTATGATATTCTGCAAGTTGCTAATGGGAAATAGCAATTAATTCATTCAGGGACATGTGTGATACCCAGGCAAAACTGGGCACTCCACACTTGCCAGGTACACTCGTGACTCTTTTCATTGGTTTTAATCAAAACACACAGAAGTATGCATCAGAAGTTACTAGGCAGTACCATGATCTTCATAATATCTTAATTCTGTAGACCAACTGCAAATGCGTCAATACTCCTCAATAGGAATTGTGATTTTTTAGTACAGAAGTTGGAATTAAGCTGAAATTTCTAACATACTCGTGAAAAAACAGTTGCGCTAAACCAGATGCATTGCTTCTTTCCATTACATAATTATTATAGCGCACAATTAAGGTGCGTTCACTGTCTGCCTTAATCCTGTTTTATTTTGAGCTAAACCAAGTGTACGATTCTGGGATTGAAGTGCTCCCTGTATGAGGTAAATGACCTCTTCCAGTATGCTAAGATGCCAATTCACGCCCTGGAGGAGGTAAATTGTTCAACAATATCCTAGTGCCCAGAAGGCAAAATCTGTGTCCAATGGTCCAATGGTCGGGAAAGAGTAGGTTGCAGCCAACGACTCGCCTTTCCAAATGGTCAGTCAGCTGAACCCTTGGAAGGGTACCACATCATGATCAGATTATCAGAAGACATAAATGCCTGCAATGACAGCTCAAAATGACTATGAAAAATATGCATAAGGACATGGACTAGAATATTGGTTATTACAGCACGCTTAACACTGAGCAAGCATAGTGAGAATACAGAACTTGTATTTTATTATTAAGGTTTCATGTTCTATCAATATGTAGGTGCAAGGTCTATCCGTGGATTACACAAAGATACAATAAATTGCATCCCTCCCTTCATTTGTTGAAACAAACTATAGAAATGCAGAAGACTTTCAGTCTAGTATCATTCTTTGCACATAGATATGCTTTCTTGCTTGAATTTTCTCACTAGCTTTTTAATATTTACTCATTTGACTGAAAAGACAGATGCTCAGAGTGAAGGATAGAAACATCATCCGTCTGCTGGCCCATTTCCCAAGTGGCCACAACTGCTGGAGCTGAGACGATCTGAAGCCAGGAGCCAGGAGCCTCTTCCAGATCTCCCACTCAGGTGCAGGGTCCCAGGGCTTTGGGCCGTCCTCTGCTGCTTTCCGACCATAAGCAGGGAGCTTGATGGGAAGTGGAGTAGACAGGACATGAACCAGTGATAACATGGGATCTTTGCTGTGCAAGGCAAGGGTTCAGCCATTAGACCTTTGCACCGAGCCCTCTCACTAGTTTTATGAGATGCTTATTGAATGATTTGCCATATACTGCGGCTTTGATCAATTTTCTATGTTTTTGTTTACTAATGAATCCACAGGCAGTTTCTAGTAACTACTGATTATGAGGGATGATTAGTTAGAAAAAAAAAAATCAGGTTTCTTGTCTTCTTGACTTTTCCATCACAACAGAAGAACTGAAATGAAGCCACGGTGCTGAGTTGTGCAAAGAGCTGTGAGGAGAAACAACCGAGGTTCAAGGAAGAACAGAGTCAGAAATGACAAGTCACATAGAAACCTTCTTTTCTTTTGCTTTTCCTCTCCTCTCCTCTCCTCTCCTCTCCTCTCCTCCTGTTCCCTTCCGTTCCCTTCCCTTCCGTTCCCTTCCCTTCCCTTTCCTTCCCTTCCCTTCCCTTCCCTTCCCTTCCCTTCCCTTCCCTTCCCTTCCCTTCCCTTCCCCTCCCTTTCCCTTCCTGTTCTCCCTAGATTCTCCCTCTCTCGAAGGCATACATTTATAGGCATTATTGTGATTTAAGCATTATGCAAAAGCACCACAAAGTGGTACTTATATTCATGAAATGTAATTATACTTTGATTGGAAGAGTTTTTTAGTGTGAATGTGCCCCGCCTGTGGTGTGGGTGACCCTATACATGTGACTGTGGAGAAAGATATGTAAAAGCCAGTGACCAGTACCATACGGAAACACAGGAGGGAGTGATGGCACAGGGCCATAAAAGTTTGTCTCAAGACAAAACGGGGATCAATGCACAAATGGCTGCTGACAGGGAAGCTGGCATGGGGGTCTCTGTTGAATTAAATCGGGAGAAGTCTGCACTGTACTGCAAAGCAAATCTTCACAACAGAGTGTCACAGAAGCCCAACAGATGGGGTGGAAAGTGGATGAGAAATAGTGGCAAGATTAGAACATGTCTACAGCTCTCTCTCAGGGTTTGTTTCATGCTAAATGAGAAGGGCAGCTGGAAAGGAAGATGGAAAGGAGACTGCGTGTACACATAGATGAAGACAGAATCAGCACATATGGGTATATTCCAGAGATAGGAAGGATGTCTTTGAGTGGAGGCCTAGCAGCTGAAGTCCTCACCTTGAATGCGCCAGGATCCCATATAGGTACCAGTTCTAATCCCAGCAGCCCCTCTTCCCATCCAGCTCCCTATTGTGGCCTGGGAAAGCAGTCGAAGATGGTCCAAAGCCTTGAAACCCTGCATCCACATGGGAGACCTGGAAGAAGCTCCTGAATTCTGGTTTTAAATTGGTGCAGCTCCGGCCGTAGCGGTCACTTGAGGAGTTAATCATCATTGGAAGATCTTCCTCTCTGGCTCTCCTACTTCCTGTATATCTGACTTTGCAATACAGATAAATAAATCTTTAAAGAGAGAGAGAGAGAGAGAGAGAGAGAGAGAGAGAGAAAGAGAGAGATTAGAGACAGAGACAGAGAGATACAGAGGAAAAATATCACGAGGCTCAGTATGCAGACTCCTGGAGAGAGAATGCCAGGGGTTATTACATGGAGAAATGGGAATCTTTTGATGGACAAGGGACCTACTTTCCTTGCTTGCCCTAAAAGCAAGGACTAGGGAATTCCAGGCATGGAACTTTTGCTCTTCATTCTTCACAAGGCCAATATTGGAAATGACTTCATATTACTTACAAACAAGTGCAGTCTGAAATGCATGTTTTACATATGCTATTTTAATTCAATCTCAAAAATGCTGAACCAGAATTTTTCATTAAAGTCTAGTGTAAAGTCAAGCTCAGAGGAATCAAGTGACATGGCCCAAACCAGTATCCACTAATTGCTAGAGCGGATTAAGTAGGCCAACTTTCTGACTCGCAAGCTTGATTCTATACATAGAAATACACTTGGTTTTAACCAGCATGTGACTGGGAATCCCTGATTGCAAGATCAGCCTTACCAAATGAGTGTCCCTGGCAGTGAGCAAGGCTCAGCCTCTTCATTTGTAGTGCAGTCTCAAATACTAAGTATTGTTAAAATTAGACTAACATGAAGATCTTTAATTTTCCATCGTTAAATTCAAGTGAAACATCAACTTTTACTTTATTAAAACTTTTACACATGAATACAGAGAATTTCACTCCAATATTTTTCCAACCGCTTGTCTAGATTTTTTATTTGTAAAGCCAAACATTTTGGAGAGATTAAAAATGAACCATCACAAATCATAATGTCGTAATTCATGTTGGCTGGGTTATTTACGTTAATAAGAACCAATTCTTTCTCATAGAGTTGCTTCAACCTCCTTTTACTGTCTGACACTGAACGTGGAGCAAAGTCCGTTACTTTAAAGAGACTGAATGACATGTTTCTGGATAAAATAATTCGCTTTGAACCTAGAAGGAAGGAATACTGCATCACAGTGATCTTTGGACAACAATAACAAGAACTGAAACTGCAAGCACCACTAAAACCTCAAAGAAAATTTTCCACAAAAAGAATTTTTGACTTCAGATAGTAGGCCTATGAAGACCAAAGGGGTTTCGGATGTGCTCAAAATTGGTCTTTCATGTGTGTTTATGTATTCAGCTGTATGTCTGTGAGGAGTCCCACCTGTCCAGGAGGCAGTTCCCATCAGTTACTCATCTCATTAAGGACTGGGATCTGGACTCATCCTCATTGCAGTCAGGTACTCCGGGGAAGGGTCGTGAGGAGCAACTTGGAGCCATGATGCACTTGCTTTCCCAGAAAGACAGTGAACCTCACAGGCGTCAGGAGTCTTACAGCTCACACCCACTTTTGCAGAAAAAAAACAAAACAAACAAAAACCTAAAATTTGTAGGAAATTCACCAGTCCATTTTTATACAGAGGTGGGCACTTTGTCAGATCAAACCATGAAATCAAACCTTATGCAGATTCTCTGTTGTATCTTTGCTTCAGGGTTGTAGTGAATTTCAAAAATAAGTTCCATGTAAAGCCAGCTGTCTTGAGGCCTGTCCAGAAGAACCACATATCAGAGCCAAAGAAACAAGCAGAATGCAACCCTCCCTGCCAACATTTTCTAGGAAACACGGTGACTTCTTTGCTGAACGGTGACTGACAATCCCAGATGCTCACCTTTCTGGAAGTTTGCATTCCCTCATATGTTATATTGCAAGCTTGTACTTCTCCAAGTAATGATTCATTTAATCAGGTGGAAAGAAAAGCATAATAGGAGTAATTTTTATCAAGCTTCTTTTGGTAATGAAAACTACCTTGTCATCGGCATTCAGTTCAGTTGTTTATTTCATTCCACGCCTGCGTGATTCATAAAACTGGAAATAAAACAAAGTGATCCGTCGATAGGTCTGCACATTGAAACACAAATTATTTAATACGAGTTTTTAAAAACTGTACACATACAGTGTAGTAATTGGCAAAAAGCACAGGTTAAATCTCTTCCTATATATGAGTCTTTATAAAAAATATGCAAGGACTTTACAATGCGCCCTAAGACATTTAAATTTAATTTTATTGTATTAAAATTTGCATAGCTAGTATATATATTCACACTATACGAATCTGATTCCTTTTATCTGATAAAAGTCCATTAAGAAGTTTTAAATCATAAACATTTCAATGATGTCTTCCTCCATAAGATTAATAAAACTTTACATGTAGTATATGTGAATACACCCAGAAATTCCAAAAAAAAAATGTAGAAAATATAATTGGAAAATATATTGATTTTGTTCCAAAGAATTTTGAAATCCTTATTCAGTTTTTAATTTGTTCTCCATGTGGTTTTCTAGTTCAAGATTCCCCTGTTTCAGTTCAGTATCATCTAAACACTGTCATGGCTCAAGTCATTTAAGGAAATCGGGGCCAGGATCCCAGGAGCGTGCTCTGTCATCGCCACCTCCTGTGTCTCTCTTCAGAAGGTTAGTAAATCGTCTCCACTCCCAAAGAGTGAGGCTTCCATTTCTTCAGGGAGCCTTTCTGAGTTCACATTCTCAAGCACAGGAGCATAGTAGGTATTTTGTTGCTCTCTGCATAGGCCCTTAAAAACCGTGTTGGTCATCAGTAAACACACGTTTTGTAACCTGATGTACCTTTACATGTATGATGTGTGTATTCCTATTTGAATGTGGGTCTGAGCACATGGTATGTGCATATTTGGGCAATATGACTGCATTATATAAGCGTGCATATGTAACGCTGGCATACAAGTATATGTAGAGTTTAAATATACGTGTGAGTTTCACCTATGCTCATTATCTATGTGCCTGCATATGTGCGCATGTGGATGAAGGTGTGTGGATAAGATATAGTTGTGTGAATGGGTGTGGAAACATTCGGAGTGCATGTCTGTGCATGGTGGTGTGTGTGAATGCATGTTGATTTGTGTTATAAGTGTACACGCATCTTTGCATCTGTCAAGTTGGGCTTGTGCATACGGCATTCGCTTGAGTTCTGCCTTTAATCTCATATCCTGTTTTAACTGTTGCTCTCAGAATCCTAAATCTCTGCCTTGCAAAGAAACAGACATTTAATATTAGTACATTTCATAAGTATATTAAAGTAAGAATATGTTTATTTTAGATCTAAGTTTATTCACGTTCATTACATTTGTTTTTATAAAAATATTTACTCAAAGTAATATTACGTAAGTAGAACATAATACATATGTATATGTGCACATGTCTATCTAAAAAAAAGGAAAACTAAAGAAAAATTTTAAAAAATCTTTGGAGGATGAAGTCAGTGATTTCTGTGAGTGCAAGCTCTCAGATAATGTATCAATGTATCTAATATTAAGAGAAACGCTACAATTTACCTAATCCATTTTTGTTGAGCAAACACCACTAACCAGTGTCTTTCCTTGAAGTACTTCCTTGCTACTCAGAGCTGTTGAGGCATGAAAACCAGATGCCAATTTGTTAGAAAGCTTTAGAACGTGTATGCAGGGCCGGGAGCAATAGCCTAGTGGCTAAAGTCCTTGCCTTGCAGTTGCTGGGGTCCCACATGGGCATCAGCTCCTAGCCTGGCTGCCCTACTTCTCATTCAATTTCCACCTTGTGGGACCCTCCCCCCCATATGGGAGTCCTGGAACAATCTCCTGGCTTCGGAAGCCACTCAGCTCTGACTGTTGAAGCCACCTGGGGCGTGAACCAGCAGATGGAAGATCTTTCTGTCTTTCCTTCTCTCTGTAAATCTGACTTTTCAAGAAAAATCCATGTTCAAAACAGTACGTGCAGCTTACATGATGCAAATTTCGGATGGCAGCGCCTCTCATTGAGTGAGTCCTCAGTTTTCATAAGCAAGTCATTCACTTCCCGCATTTTTGCTTGATTTTTGTTAGCTCTGTATTTGCTTGGCACAAGATTTTCTATGTTGAAATAATCGACTGGGAGTATACTATCAAATTCACTGCGACTCAGTTATTCAATAGAAAACAGAATATCCATGGGTGCTTGCCCGAAAGATATACTATCCTTCCAAGCTTCTTGACACTGCTAACCCATATTTTCTTTATTTTACAAAATGAACTTTGGCATGAGAAAAGCATAATAGTTAAGAGCATTCTGTAGTGTGTGTCTCTGAAGTAAGGATATTATTAAGTGCATTAAATCCCATCTACTCTGAGGATATCAACAATACAAAGCGATTATGCTGTTTTAGAGATCAAGACAAGCCTTCAATGATCACAGATTCGCATGAAATGGTGAGGTTTTTTATCCTATTAAACACAGGTTCGTGTTTTACCTCCTGTAGATAAATTGATGTGTGGAATAAGTTTCCATCATTTTTCTGAGTCAATCTCACTCGTTATAATCCCTCGGAGCTCATTTTGGATCCTGTCCCTCTATAAGCATCAGAGTATCCATGAGTGTGTTTGTATGTGTGCGTGTGTTGAAAAAGTCGAGTACACTTAGAAAACAACAAACAGGCCCAAGAAGAAGAAATCTCTCTTCTACTGCTCTGATCTCTAAATGCCGTCTTTTGTCCCCCATAGAAAGCATTTGGACCAAATAACATCAAGATTCAAATATTATATAGGCACCGAGATGTTTCTCTGAGAGTCTGTGCAGTATCTCCATGTTGCAATAAATAAAATGCCCATCTTTACAAGAGTGTCCGCAGGAGGCATTCTAACAAAGCAGTAATATGAGAATTCATATTTTGATAGATTTTACAGGCATGTCATCCTAGCAGACTTATGTTCTCACCTAAAAAAGTTAAGCCATTCCTTTGTCTAGGTTTTCCTACAAAAAAAAAAAAAAGACCAATCATAATATACTAAAAAATGAACTTCTGTTTTAGTGTCTTCTTTAGGCATGTGCAGTGGAGACCAGATCTCAGGTGTTAAATCTATTCTAACCCGGTTTTTCACAGCAATCATTTCCTTCAGTGGTTGTTCAGTTTAATTGGTTTTGAAGCCCCTTTCTTGTTAAAAGAATAATAATAAGGCAGGATGCTGGACTCTCCAACATTTGTCATGCCCACAATGTCAGGAAACAACTCCGTGAGAGCATGATGGACCACTGACTGTTTATAAAGGGCCACCCATCGTAAAATGAGAGGGTAAAACAGAGGCGTGTGTAGGGAAACTTGGGGAGAGGGTTGGGAAATCCCAGAGCCTGTGAAACTGCATCATAAAACAAACAAACAAAATAATGAAAGAAAAATAAAAAGATGAAAAATAACTATGGTTTTAATAATATGTCATATTTATCACATGACTATTTCTGTGTCATATTTTGACACTCACAGATTGCTAATAGTTATCTTCATTATCAGAGTAAATATCCAAATCTAAAATGTTTATGAATACATATTTTACCAGATTTTCATTGACCAATGCTTACAATCTCAACAATCAGAAAAGCATTTAATGTCTTCTCACAAAAGACATTAGTGAAAAGATCAAATTATAGTTAAAAAAGAGACAGTAGAATACTGAAGAGAAGGGAAGAGCGAGAGAGACAGTCACTAGAGGCCGTGTCATCATTAAACATTCACTTTAGCTCTGAGCAAAGATGGGAGGGAAGTGTGTGCTGAGCGCAATGCCTTTGATGCAGCTGAGTAAGTGTGGGAATGACATGACCGAACCCTTTCTAATTGATGCTTATAATAAAAGCAAATATTCAAGGCTCCTCCTCAGGGTCGCAGGGGATGTGGGAAATTAAATAATGTGTTTTAGCTTTTGCAAAAGCGTATAAAATGATCAAACAGAGGCATATTTTCCAATCCATTTGTGAGTGCTGCTATTCATGAGGTTTACAGTAACTAAAAATTCAATATATGTGGTGTGGGTTATTTTAAGAACCTTTTGAAAACATGATGATGTCTTGAGTGCAATACACAATACAGAATTGCAGTTTTCAATTTTTAAGTCTTAGGAAGCTTTATGGTGAAATATTTATGCTGATATGCTAATTTACAATGTCTGGTATTGAGAAGAGTACATCAAAGTGATTTTTTGGATATTATTTTGGCTACCGACAGAATTAGCAAGACAGATACACCGCATTTGTTCATCTTGCTTTTAAAAGTATGCTAAAAATGTACAGTACAATTTTAGCTTAGAAACTCATCAAGGTATTTGCAAAGCATCAAGAAAACTTCCTACTCTGCTGCTCTCACCCTAGTTTCACATTTTCTGTTTTTTACTCAATTATTTCTCAGTTGTGTAAAGCAACAATTTTTTTTCCTCGGTTTAAACCCTTGGGACTTTTTTCCGCATGATTCATACTTCATGTGTAGGTGTGTGGATTCCAGCCAAAATAAGCGCCTGGATGTCCAGGGCCAGCAGAAACCAGAGCAGATAAGCTTCCTGTGAAACCACACAGGTCCCTGCAGAGCTAGCCCTGACAGCAGGGACCTGGGGTGTTCTGGCTGTGTGTCTTGTGAACTGCAACCCACTAATGGTAGACTGGCATGAAAACAGTCTCATGATCCCAAAACACAACAAGGAAGAAAATTTGTACTCCAACGATCACAGTGTTTATTCTCTAACTTCTTTCTTATTTTTTTAAGATTCATTTTATTTTTCTATTGGAAGCTCCAATTTGACAGAGAGAAGTAGAGACAAACAGAAGCATCTTCCACCTGCAGGTGCACTTCCCAGGTGGCTAGAAGGGCTGGTACTGAGATAATCTGAAGCCAGGATACAGGAGTTTCCTCTCTGTCTCCCTCGCGGGTGCAGGGTCCCAAGGTGCTTTAAAATATTTACAACAGGATGGTGGAAGAGTACGGCTAGTAACAGCCGGGTAATTATAGCTATCATCATAGGTGAACTCATTACCACTTTGTTAGTAAGCATCGACAATAGTCAGAGGGATGAACCTGCAGGTTGTAAGATTAGTTCTAAGACTCTGAATTATGAGTCTTTTTGTTTTCCTCTCAAAGTTTTTGCTTCATTAGCGGGAAATATAGCGTTTTGAATGTCTCGTCAGGATTGTTTCACTGCACTAGCGATGGTAAGAATCGGTGTCATAGATAATGATCATATAGTGACAACGTGAGTATCCACAGCATCCACCTTACTCTTACTTCCATGAAACTACCCCAAGTGCTTTACCTGTGTTACATTTTTTAATCCTTATAAAAATCCCACAAAGTGGATGAGCCTTATGTTTATTTTACCAATGAAGAGACTGAGACATGGAAGTGGTATATAACTTGCTTAGTATCAGTCAAGTGATATAATATGAAGTCAGATTTTGAGGAAAGACAAGCTTGTGGCCAGTGTCTTGCGAAGATAACACATCCTGCAAGTTGTAAATGCATGACTCTGTTTCATGTTATTTCTCAAATATTATGCAACCAAATTCTAGGTAACGAAGGACTCAAAGTTGGCAAATGAAGAAATACATATTGTTTGAGGGATGTAAAAATCGTAAGAATATTCTGAAAATAATATTATGGAATAGCGAGAAAGCAAAGGTAGAGAAAAATTGAAAGATGAGGAGGAATGATTCATAGACCCAGTGTCACTGCATTTAAGTTGAGTCATCAGAGCCATTGATGCGAGCACGGTGATTTGTGGTCTATGCTAGCCCTACGGTTACTTCTTTCTGTGTAACTCCTTAAATGCAGGGCTGCAGTAGAGGTTTCCTTCCTAATAGGTTAGATTCAAATTTCAGAGCCTGATTGAGTCTTCGTGGGGTAAATTCTCCCAGGGATACCTAAGCGGCAAGGGTTCCGGTGAAGAGTAAGATTGTAAATTGGACCAAGGAGCCTGGTAATCTCCATGTGATCAGGCAGCTCACCCAGTGTGAGTTATGTGGGAGAATTCTTCAAGGCAGGGACTGGGCCATCAGATTAACAACAAAACAAACGAAAAACTCCGGAAGTTAATGCTGAGAAATTAAAGAGTTAAGCTTGAACAGGGAATGAGACCCCAAAAGCACTTTGTTATTTCCAAGTATTTGACAATAGAAATGTCCTTTTTCAGTATCAGCCTCCTTGATACATTTGGAAAAAGGGAAAGCTATTCATTTTAAGTTGCTAGGAGATAGAGAAAGAACTTCTGTTTTCACTTCTGTTTTAGGAGGGTGGCCCATGTGGACGTTGGCCTTTTTGGGACATACCCATTCCAGCGTCTGACTTGGAGCCTGATAACAAAATCCTCATCAGGTTGCAGGACATATTTCTGTATTACGGGACTTAGGACTATAATGGGGGCACATCTTGAGATCCTGAATATATTTTCAAACAATAATGAGGAGTCAGCTTTCAAAAAGCAAAACCCGTTCCTCAAAACAGTTTTCCTGACTTTCAGATCTAGCTAAACATTTGTTTTGTTTTTACTGAATAATCAACGCTTAAAGAGACAGAAGTTTTAGTTGTGGGCTGCTTGGACTTTATATGCAGATTTTCTGCAATTTTTTTTCTGAAATATGAGACTGCATCCTCCATTCTTTTCAGCTAAATACATGGCACACAATGTGCTTTCTGAGATTGCTGACTTCTTGAATGAAGAAAAAAAGAAATGCCTGCTTGGAATTGGTGCAACCAGTCAGGCTTATAACAATTTTACTTTTTAACTGAGCATATCCCTATATTCTGCAAAAAAACACATTCAAATTGCCTGCAGCTACCATTAAAGGTAATGAGGCGGTATACTTAATTACTGTGTAGTAATGCTTTATATTTGAGCATTTCAAAGTATTAGTGAAAATGTCATATCTCACATTTCCATGAAGGGCATAAATAAACCTGATGCGAATGGAGATTTGTTAAATGAGAATTTACAACTAGGAAAGATGATGGTTTTTTTTTTCAAAAAGTAATTGATGTCATCTTCTCTGAGGAAGGAATGTGAATACAATTACCATTGGAGGCAATTCTCATGTTTTTTTTCTTACATAATTTGTGTCCCAACACGAAAGAATTTCAAAGTTGACAATCTCACGAATTGTTCTTATCTTTAAAAATTATAAAAATCGTCCCAGAATATTGCACATACCAAAACATTTTTAGAATTTTTTTTGTTTTACATTTCCCATTACTCCGTCCACTATGAGCAATGAAGCGTACCAATATTACTCTTCGCTTGCATCATACTTTACTGTAGTTACACAGAAACATTAGGAACCTAGATTTAAACATGAATATAACACACATATTTTTAACTTCAATGTGATGATTTTTAAAACTGTTTATGACTACTTCTTGTCACCCAAGTTGTTACATACTTCCCTCCACAATGACCTTGGTCCTGGCCAGGTAGATTTGCTAGGTGACACGTCAGCGAACATGTCAAAAGGCAAGGCGTATGGAGCCTGGCCCTTCTGGAACGTGTTTTTTCTATCTTTGGTGTGACACTGAGATGTATGAAATATAAAGTTAAGTAGCTATTTTTTTTTAGAAATATGAGGAAAACTGTAATTGAGTATCATGTTAACACATTACTGCGAGAAATGTGTCACAGTCATCAAAAGTACACTGCCATCATTTATTTTGTAGTTATGCCTCCTGCATGAAGGATGCTTAGTTTGTAACCCTCTCTCCTCCTTTTACCAGATAACTGATTTGATTTGAGCAAGTTCAATGATTAGGAACACATATGCCCAAAAAAGGTATGGCTGAAGGAAAAGGCTTACACAAAGTTATTCAGAAGTAGGGGACTGGAAAAGCTAAGCGATAACTCAGGGGCAATGCCACGTGAGTTCTCCTGTGGCTCACTGCCTGATCCCGCCTGAGGCTTTGTGCACTGTGCTTGGAACCTCCTGCTCCTGGGAAGTGGTGCAGTCATTTCTGTCACCCCACTTGGATCACTGCCCCCCACCCCCATCGGATTGCTTTCTTCAATATTATGTGATGCTCATAAAGGAGTTATAACTGCACTCCTTGTTTGCTTTGTGCGGTCATTAATGGTGTCATTGCTTTTATTAATGATTGTTCTTGACATCTGTAATGAGATGTTTTCCAGTCACAGCTGCTGGAAATTTATGACAAACTAAGGGATGAAGGAAAGAGTGCATTGGAAGAGTATGAGGCAGTGATATTTTTAATGCCTGACTTTGAAAAGGAATGGATCTCTGAAAATAAGAAAGTTCATCTGACAAACCAAAAGTGGTGCTATGGTATGAATATGATTTGTCACTCACTCTTCTCACACTCCTATCTCTGTGTCAAGGGTATGAGGAAGCTACACCACAGTGCTTAGGGTAGGGCCTGGAAAAGGTGATTAGATTACATTGGATTAGATTGTTGGGAAGGTTCGCTCATGGCTCATACTGAATCCTGGCTTCATAAGAAAGCCTAGACACCATAGAGTTGCAGACAAGACCCTCATTGCTTGTAGTCATGGATGCCCTACACTGGCAGAGCACTGCTACTGGGACGACCTTCCACCATAAAGCAGCGCATCCAGTGAGGCTCCTCCCATGAGTCCATGCCATCCTCCTTGCCCCTTGTACTACAAAAACGGTTAGCCAAACATCACCTTTTCTGTGTAAACTAACCTTCCCTTATGTATTCAGTTATATTCATGGAAACCTGATGAAAACAGCTGACAACCTCAACTTCCTATCAGGCCCTTAAATAAATAAAGTTGGCAGTTCTCTTCAATCTAGTCCACTGAATAGATGCCTTCAGAATCATTCCCTGATTAATAGCGATAGGCAGAACATAAAATCAAGAAGACTCAGAAGTAAAGCTGTATACTTATGGTTAGGCATTCATGATGATTTGAAGAAACTATGTTCAGTTTTTTGAAATTCCAAAACAATATTCCACTTTGCTGGTTCCATTTTTATTCTTTGGAATTCTCACTGAAGTCATAATAAAGGACTATGGCGTAGTTGATACTGTCACTGAACTCGATGAAAACTTGGTGTCACAGAAGCAATATAATGAGTGAACAATGCCCGTAGACCAACCTATTTTAGTCTAAAATGTAAAAGCTGAGGCTACATGAGCATACCAGTTTTAACGAAGACTTGAGCAGCTCTAAGTTGCTGATTTGTGTTCATTTAGCCAATTCAAATTCAATCAATAAAGATCACGGACCACATTTCCATCATTATTTCACCCTAACTTCTCAAAGTTATTTTATATATATTATTTACCAAGCAGTAGGACAGCAGAAAGACCATCAAACTAGGAATCACACAATGGAATTTTACAACATTTGTATATAAATTAACTATTTGGGGCCTCTTTTCTGATTTTTTTTTCAATAAGTATTTCTGTTACCTGATTGCTAAATTTTCCGTATTTTCTATATAATAGGATATTAATTGATATGAAACTAATAGGTTCAGTTTAATATGATGTAAATGAATATAATCTAGCAAATTACTAGTCTAATTTTACATTTATTTTAGATTTCCCATCGTTGAGCACTAAAACCTAAATTTTCACAATTCTTATCTTCTATGATTTTGCTTATTTTCATGTTTCTAACAATTTTCAATGTCTTTGATTAGTTCTAACTTTGGAATGATGGATAAATGTGCAATGTAACATAAAGAAAAACAGTCAATTTTGAATTTTATATTCTACTCCAAGCAGTATGAAGGGGAATATATCTTTTCTATTTGGAAGAAGTAATCATGTCCCGAGTTATCCTCAGAGTTAAATGTGTTTCAACATCAGAAGCTTTTGGCTGATATGATAAATATCAATACATTGGGTTATCTGTTTCTTCCAACATGGGCAAACCTTCCCTTCCGCTCTCTGATTAGTTGTAACGGAAGAGGGCTGCCATGCTTTGCTAGAAATCATTGGCATGTTCTCAGGAGGATGACACAGATGGGCACACGCACGGCTTGCTCTAACTTCCTCTACTCTGAAGTTCACTGACATTCTCTAGAAAAATACTCGAGGAAACATACCCCTAAATTTAACCCAATTAATATGAAATGCTTCAAGTTAGTTTTACATTCTCTTCTTGGAATCATTAGCGGGCTTAATGGCATTCTAAATCCTCTCACATTGTTTAAATTATCATTGTACAAAGATTATTTCTGCTTATTGAAATATAAATCCCAATGTCACAGTAGACGTCTGGCTTGAATCATTGACTCAACAGTAAAGATATCCGGCATGTCATCAAAAGAGGCATTGAAAACAAGTTGGAATATTATGATATTTTAAGCTTTTTTTTTTTGAGTCACCAGCAAGAACAGATCATTTTAATGCAACTGTAGGTTATGACTTATACAAAACCATCAAAAGTCATGTTGAGTTAAATGTACTTAGAGTATGAAAATGTCCATCAATGAAGAGGTGTTTAATTTTCCCGTAATTTTAAAGAATTTATTACCACAAAATCTTATAAAGAGAAAGATGCTACCTAATTAATCAGTTCATTTATCATTGAATAAAATGCTTCTGAAAGCATGTAAGCAAGTATGATGGTAAGAAAGAAAGTATCATTAATGCATCAGTCAAGATATGGGATTGGATTCAAGAACATGGCTGTGGCCTCTTCTCCAGTAGGTTGTCTTAACAACTAGGCTACCACACCATACCAGGTCCAATATCAAATACTTAGCTCCTTGTTGATACTAGTCTCCTTTAAATCATCACATATTGACAGTTCATTTATTAGCCTGCTTGATCAGAATAAGCATGGGGCACAGGAAGTATGGATTAGTTGGTTCAATGTTTTAGTATCAATGTTTGCAGAAAGCCAGAAACATATTTGGCCTTCTACATGATTAGTGAAAAAAATTCCTTGTGGAGGGAGTCCCTGAACCAGATGCTGTCCATGGACATTGCTAAGTGGGTACTCGTCAGACTTAGTGCAACTTTTCATCAACACAATTTGCTATGTGCACTAACATACATGAAATTGTCATACGCCACTTTTCCATCCTCAGATGTTCTTCAGTTCTGAAAGTCCTTAATTATGCAAGTATCAAATACTCATAACTTATTAGTTTGCATTCTTTCTTCTCCTCCAAGATTAGGAGACTGCCTAAGGAGTAACCTATTTATCATATTTCAATCTGTTGGAATTTGAAATGTTTGGGTACTATTGGGTGGAAATTAGGTTGGTTTCTTCTTGATTCCAAAAATAACTGAACAAACAAACAGAAAATCAGAGAGAAGGACACCACTGAACTATTGTATCTAAACGTGTTTGTAACATGAACAGTTAGTTCCTATCAGGCATTATGCTTAAGCACAACTGGCTCAGAATGAAAATTAAAGACATAATTCAAACTCAAGCCAAGTAATGTCTTTTCCAGTTAAAGCTGCATAGGATCCATCCGGTCTCTTCTTCCGTACTTCACTTATGCATTATTATTATTTCCTTTTTGCTTTCTACTTGACTGAGAATCAAAGAGCAGAAGTTTCTCTGTCTAGTGAGAACTGTCTTTTTACTGACAATAAGAGTTAAGTTCTTCTTCTTTTTTTTTTTTTTTTGCTGCTGCAAAATATCATCTATTGAGATGCTTATAAAAATGAGATTTACTCTATTTCCTAGCATGAGTTTTTCACAAAAGATAGACAACAAACAAATCATTTCTGAGCAATCATTACATTATCTTGTGCTTTTTTCAAGTTTTTCTTTTTATCACTATTTCACATGTAGGTGGTTCAAAACTGAAATATTATTAAAATGAAGATTACAGTGAATTGCCAAGTCTGATCTTACACTTCCCTAAAACTTGAGTCCCCCTTCTTGGGGCAAGGACTTTAATTTATTTCACTGTTTTTCACTAATCACAGCACATTTTCTAAAATATATATTTATTTATTTGTTTTATATTGGAAAGGCAGATATACAGAGATCAGGGGAGAAAGAAAGGAACATCTTCTGTCGGATGATTCCCTCCCCAAGTGACCGAAATAGCTAGATCTCAGTCAATCCAAAGCCAGGACTCAGGAGCCAGCATCCAGGAGCTCTTCCAGGTCTCCCCAACGGATGCAGGGTCCCAAGGCTTTGGGCCGTCCTCTACTGCTTCCCAGGCCACAAGCAGGGAGCTGGATGGGAAGCAGGGCTGATGTGACATGAACCACATCCAGTATGGAATCCCAAATTGTGCAAGTCGAGGACTTTAACAACTAGGCTACCATACCATACCAGACCCAATTGTCTCATTTTCATATTCGCTTTATATTCATAGTGGCTTTATAGTTCAAATTTTCAGAAAATTCATGAAGTAATTTTGAGAGTGAGCAAATTCCTGATGAATATGATGGGAAATACTATTTTCTGTTCGGATTGTTTTGACATATTTCTTTAAGTCACAGACGGTTGTGTTATGTTTAGAGCAGTGCGAGGCCAGATGCAAATCCATGTTAATCTTAAAGAACTTACCATAGACTGAATGCTTGAAAGATACAAGAAGCTGAGGCACCGACACAGCATAACTCCCAACCAAAAATTAACAAATACATACTCAACATTAAATATGCAATGGTTCTGTATAATAATAGCAGCTAATAACAAATTAAATGTAAAACATTACCCAGAGGTTCAACTTCTTTAAATATTCTCTGTAGAATTGGGGAGCTGGTGTGCTACCACCTCTGACACTGATATTCCATATGGACTCAGTTTCATATCCTGGATGCTCCACTTCTAATCATATCCTGAATGTGCCCTGCTCATGCATCTTGGAAAGTCTTGGAAGAATGGTCATCGTGCTTGACCTCTGGCCCCAGGCAAAAGACTCAGAAGTTTCTGGGTTCAGTCTGGCATAGCACAGGCAGCTGTAACCATTTAAGGACTGAGTCAGCGGATTCAAGCTTTCTCTCCATTTTCTCTACAACTAATTCTTTCTTTCTCTATGACTTTGCCTTTAAAAGAATAAATCTAGAAATAAAAATCAAAAATAGATATTCAATGGCAACTGTGGTGACCCAAGAGAGTAAGCTGTTCTCTGTGCTACGAGGTAGTATCATCTTTAGATGTTTTCTTCTTCGGCTTCCTCTTCCCCTCCTCCTTCTCCTCCTTCCTTTCCTTTTGTTTTTCTTCTAGTTTATGAACGTGACTCCCAAAAGATCATGTGCTCTCAGGCAGTGTGTTGCAAGGCATTTGAGTTTTTGTTCCAGAAAAAAGAAAAAAACTCTGGTGCTTCTGAAGGCCACAATCTCAACAGAACAGGAAGCAGTTCAGTCGTTGGGCTCACATCACAGCTATCCACATGACTAAGGTTCAGTCCAACAAAGAATGACGTGTTCCCTTTTGCCACTATTTTCAAACCGATAACAAGAGATGCACAAATATATACATGTGTAAGAATTTTTCACAGAATGGTCTATGTCAAGTATGTAGCAAGCATACCAAACAGATTATGTTCACATACTCAATATTCCTTCTATGAAAGTGTTTTTTTTCCGGTGGCAGAGCTTATTTTTTATCCTTTCCACTTTATTCAGATTTCACTTCCAAAGTAATATTAGGCATAGTATAATAGGTACGCGACACCAATGGAGAAGAACACAACAAATAATAAAATGATCCACCTGTGGCAGACAGCAAAGCTGACATGAAGAGATGTTTGTTTGGTGCTAGGGTTGGAGAAGGAAAGTTAGAATTGGTTCTATCTTTCTGTAATGTTTTCATAGTAGAAAATAGTGCTCTCCAACGAGGGTGCGTCATAGTTGATGGTTACACTGTGCGGTGTCTGATTTACTGACATCACTACCAACAGTGCCTCCGCTGCTCTTGGGAGTTCTCTAAGGGAGCCTCCTGACACATCTTACTTCATGAAAGTCTCGTCTGGAGCCTCATGAGTTTGATTTGTTTTCTCTGGGTACCTGCCCACTGCTCTGAACTCCTATTTCTACATAGCAGTGGCTTGCACACAACATGCATGAATTAGAACTCCCATT
Source organism: Ochotona curzoniae (assembly GCF_017591425.1). Lineage (NCBI taxonomy): Eukaryota > Metazoa > Chordata > Mammalia > Lagomorpha > Ochotonidae > Ochotona > Ochotona curzoniae. The sequence goes on along the minus strand of NW_024467095.1, from coordinate 22,835,347 downwards.
TCTACATAGCAGTGGCTTGCATACAACATGTATGAATTAGAACTCCCATTTCTACATAGCAGCAGCTTGCACACAACATGCATGAATTAGAACTCTCATTTCTACGTAGCAGCGGCTTGCACACAACATGCATGAATTAGAACTCTCATTTCTACGTAGCAGCGGCTTGCACACAACATGTATGAATTAGTAGATGTTGTTTTGATTTTTAACTTTGTTGTTATTTTCCTACTTAGCCAAAGAAAAAAGAAATTTTTGTTTGTTTGTTTCTGGATGTCTGATACGTGAGAATTCAGGTAAAACATTAATATTTAAATATACAGCAATGAAAAACAGAGGAAACTTAATATTCAGTCTGTTCTTTGTGTATAAAAATCTATGGGCAAACAGAGTCCTGGTTTTAATGCCATTTTTTTTAAAGCAGCAAAATTTATTGCTCATAGATATTCTGCTGCTTATCAGCAACTTTTTTTTCAAATGTTTTTAAAGCCTGTGTATTGTTTACTATTTGATGGAATTTCTAGATGGTTCTAAGCCAATTTGGTTAACCCATGGCAATTTGTGTTTGGAAAAATGAGATTTAGGGCCAGGGTTAATATTGTACATGGATTGCTGTAGGCATTCGTATGACGTTTTTTTTAGATTAGCCAGTTGTAGATAAGTTTATCTGAAATTGCATCTGGATTATCTGACTAAAGGTACGAAAAGCAAGGATCTGCTATGGAAATAGCCATGGGAGAAAGAAGCACCAGGGAGCAGGCAGTTAACCGACTGTTAGATTTAAAATCTTGTACCAGAATTTAAAAACATATGGACGATTAGACAGATCCTGAGAGTTAGCTGCTGGCTTTGAATCTAGAGGAAAATTTGGTTGTACTCTTACTTCTCAATCCAGAGGACAAATTAATCTCCATATTTCATAAAAAGAGCCATAGAATCTGTTTTCAAAGCTTTGATGTCTGTGATGGGTTGATTTTTTTTGACTGTTTACTCATAAATATTTGTCTCGGTTTCTATGTAGTTTCATGAAAAGTTAATGACTAGCTGAAGGAGATAAACTTGGTGTATTTCTCTTCAAATGTTAGTATACTTGATTATATTTATACTTCATGTCTCCCACGATAATAATGTCAGTGCGAGCTCACTGTGCCTTTTACTCACAAATTATGGTGTGGTTATTTCACATGGCGTCTTTACGGAGTATTTTGTTGTTGTTGTTTGTTTGTTTGTTTTTAGCAATTATTTATTGGAGAAGCGTGACAGTTCACAGGGAGCCAGGAAGGGCAGAGAGATTCAGGAATCGCTGCTCTAGAAACTTCCCAAGAAAATTAAAAGTTGAGTTGGTTGATAAATTGCAGCACATTATTACCTACCGTATTGCTGTAATTTACTTGAGCGTTATTTCTGAATATTCTTGGTACAAATAAGCATTCAATGTCATTAATTATGGACCCATCCTTTCCTCCTTCAATAGACGTTCTCATACCCTACAGATCATTTGTTAAATGCCATTTGGCTGCTTTGATTTCCAGAGAATTAAGTGTTGGTCATCAATTCATCTGCATCCAGATTTTCACCAAATGTTTCAGAAATATGTGCTATTTTATCTTGAGACATGCATCATGTTAAAATTAATATCTCCATAATTTTCCTAATGACGTATTTTACTGAGTTTCTAAAATAAAGCTTTTAAAATGTAACTATCTGATGGTTTAAATGCTATCGAACAGGATAAAAAGCAGCTGTTGCTGTTTGTAAGTTGATCATTTCTATTTGAATTTTAATTAATCTTCCCAAGTCATTAACTCGGGGCTAGAATTATAAAGGAGTGACAAAGGTACTCAGAGCATTTTATAATTAATAGAATTCACCAAATTAGGCAATTATCAAAGTTATTGCAGTTTTTTTGTGAACAACAATGCAGTAAGCTTAAATGCTTTGTGGAGTTTGGTGTGATAGTACCCATGGCACAGTAGGCCATGTAGACTTATTACAAAAAAAGTTTTTCGGTAAATTACAGGACTTATCCCCTTTGGAGTATGTGAAACAAATACCTTGTAAAATTATGCCTTTTCTTTTACATCCTTGCAGGTGTAAAGATATATATTTAGAACATTTGTAAGGAAAAAGGAATTTGTTGGTATTAAAAGAAGAAATGATGGTATTTATTTGCTTCATACATGGCACTAATACTTTCATTTGCTCAATATTCTTTTTATATATTTATAAGTAAGAAAGCATTCAGTGATTATCTAAGAAGCACAGCACTACGGTTTTTAGAGTTCTAAAATTGTTTTTGCACACTTTTGATGAAAGCAGTATGCCATTTCTCAGAATTTGTTGTGCATTTCCAATTATTCTTGACTTTTCCACCTTTATTTGACGGATTATTTCACTATCTATTTTACCGAATAGATGGACAGGCACTGCCATTCGCTGTTGATTCATCTGTCTGAACGTTTTAGACCTGATGACTTTAATAACACTTTAAACTGGACCCTTTTCCTCTTGTTGGCTGTTGATAATTCCACATGTCATAGCGAAGGCCTTGACTTGCAGTTGCTTCTGCAGATTTACATAAACATATTTCTGGAGGCAACAGTTACAGCATTTGCTCCTGACAGCCAAGACCTTTGAGCATTTTACACACTGCAGTTACATGTCATTCAGGAGGATGTGGTTGCTTCTCCGTCATCTCTAATGACTAGACATTTTTAGTTTTTTTTTCAAAGATTTATTTTACTTTTTTATTGGAAAATAAGATATACAGAGAGAAAGAGAGACAGAAAGGAAGATCTTCCATCCTCTGATTCACACCCCAAGTGTCCGCAAGGGCTGGAGCTGAGCCTATCCAAAGCCAGGAGCCAGGAGCTTCTTCTGGGTCTCGGACACAGGTGCAGGGTCCCAAGGATTTGGGCAGTTCTCCAGTTTTCCAGGCCACAGACAGGGAACTGAATTGAAAGTGGATCATCCGAGACACGAAGCAGTGCCCAAATGGGATCCCGGCACATGAAAGGCAAGGACTTTAACCACTAGGCTACTGCAGTATTGGTTATTTTAATGGATAAATTTGAAACGTTCAGATCAGTTAACTCAAAGGAGACACAAATGTGGCATGTTCAGCTAACATTTTCAAATATTACTTGTAAAAACTATCCGAAAAGCTGGTGGGGAATGAAATCATTACTAAGGACCAAGCTTTGGATTCAGAATTATTTTCTGTTCCTGTTATGTCTGCTCCATGTTTCTAATTCCTTTAGTAGCTTTCAACTGAATATTTTAAAAATTTCTGAAAATATACTACCCTCCTCATTGATATCCATGATCAGTACAATCTTGCCATTTTATTTAAAAAGATATATTATAAAAACAACAAGCCCCAGAAAAAACAAAGAAACTAAGTCTCAGATACTATTGCAAAGCCTGAGATATTTAATGTAATAATATATGTCAAGATCAACTGTGTTTGTCAAAATGTTACACATTATTTTTACATATCAAAAATAATTTCCAATATATTATTTTTTTCGGCTAAAACATTTATTCTCAACATGACAAGTGTGCTTTTTTAAGCTAAAATTCTAAATTTGTGACTGCTCTGATGCGCAGCTTTGGGAAAGAGCTCTCCTCTCTGGGGTGAGGGTAGCATGCAACTAAAGAGGTTTGCATTCCGTGAACACCAAAATTTGTCGCTCAAGGAGTAAGAGTTAGCTGGAGTTTCTCTTCGAGGAATCAATTTTTATCACACTCATAAGACAGTTGTTTGGACTTTCAAATTTATTTTGTTTATATTCGAAAGGTAGAGTCACAAACAGGAGAAAAACAGAAAGAAAATCTGCCCAAGGGAACAGCCACCATAGCAGCCAGGAGCAAGGAGCCAGGAACCGGGAGAAGGGAGCCTCTTCCAGCTCCTTCTGGCTCTCTCAAGTAGATCCTGTGGCACAAAGAGCTTATGCCACCAACATGGCTGTGTCAGGGTATCGGCACAAGTGGAGGAGCCAGGAAACAACCTTGAAATTGGCTCTTTTCCCCCTCTTTATATTTGACCTATATTAGCACTTCATTATTTTTTGTTACTTTATTTATTTTTAAAATTTATTTTTTATTTATATTTTTTCCTCACTTCTTCACTAGCAGTCCATTTTGCATAACGCAACAGTTTTTCTTTCTGATTTTCATCATTTTAACTTCAAATTAGTTAAGGGGATAGCCACACAATTTATTTAATCACTTTATTTTTGTGTTTGGTTTTTGGCACTTCATGTACTTTTTTTATTTAATACTTGTTTACATATTTGAGAGCAGAAAGGGCAGGGATTTTCAGTTCCTGATTCGCTCCCTGGATTCCCATTTCCAGGGAATTCTGCAGCTGGGAGCCAAAAATGCTATATGTAGATGGTAGGGAACCTACGACTCTTCCCCCACACCCACGGCTTCCAGAATGTTAGCAAGAGGTTGTAATCAGGAATTGGAAACCAGACAGTGCCAGGTGGTCTTGGGAGGATGTTAATTGGTAGGTCTAAGGTCTGTCCCACACTTGGGATTTGTAACTCTGGTGTCAGCACTCTGAGAAAGCTGAAGCAGCCAGCCAGGCACAGGTGTGCAGGAAGAAAAGCATCAATGCAACTCTGCTAAGAAAACTCCCGTATGTTTTCCTCCTCTGTGGAGTTGTTATGGCTCCTGAGGCAAATCTCCAATTTTTCGCTCCATCTCGGGATGGCAAACCTTGTATCTGTAAAAGTTGCAAAAAGATATTCTAGTGAAAAACAGGCATTGAAACATCGAGAACCACTAAAATCTGACCGATTGCTTCCCTGCATCACTCTTTGCTTTTCACTAGACGGTATCCCTCTAAGAGTTTGTTCCTACCATACGTGGAAGACATGAGAAACCATGGCAGGAAAATACTTGACTTTTTACCAAACTCAAGTGTGTTTGCCTTCGTGTTCATTTGCTGGGAAGTGACAGACACATAGAGAACAGAACTGTTTGGCATCTTATCCCTTGGTTCAGTTCTCAAATGCCGCAGCACCCGGAGCTTGGCCAGGCAGAAGCCATGAGCCAAAAGCTCAGCTGCAGCACTTGACTGCATGGGAGCTGAAATCAGGGACTGGGCAGGAACTCAAACCGAGGCACTCAACAGCATGCACACAAGAGGGATCTTAAAGCACTGTACTAAACATGTACCCCTATGCTGTGTTAGCTACTTCCTGTCAGCTAACAAATTGAGATTTAAGGGTATTGCAAAACACAGGTTCAAGTCAGTGTTAGAAAGTGTGGTAGAATCTTCAGAGAGGATTTTTTTTCAGAATAGCTGAAAATTATCACTGTAAGTTCATAGAATTCAAGGTGCCACTGAAAACTTAGCAATATAAACATCACAAAAAAGAAACAAAGGTGTCAACAATTAGATGCTTCTTGATTGTGTCCTTGGAAATCCTAAAAGAGAATATTATTAAAAAAAAAAAAAAGAGCGAGTTCCCAGGGCTAAAAGACTTTAAAACTTGAAAATGTTGCACCCTGAATAACATTATGGGAATGGCCTGAAAATGATTTGATTAATAAGGGAATTCTCTTTTACAAGAGATGATAAATTCTACTCGGCTGAAACTCCTATTGGAATCAACACTAGCCTGCTCTAACAATGTCATTGACTTTGTAAGGTCTGGAAGAAATTGTTGATAAACACACCAGAAAATCTCCCTGCAAAAAAAAAAAATAAATAAATAAATAAATAAATTTTTTTTCCAAGGATTCAGGTGAAGAACAAAGAACACAGTTTAAATTTCATTGCACAACTGGGACTTGTGTGAAAAGTATCATTTTGTAGTTGCCTTGACTCTATAACTTTTCTAATGTTCCCTGTACATGGTTCCCACCGCTTAGCTAGCCACTAGAAATCACTTTGGAAAATAAAGGGAGAAGGTTGTGTACTTTCGAGACAGAAGGGCACACAAGGGCACATCAACATCTCGGTTTCCAATGGATAGGACCAGAAACCAACAGGCAACTGATCTGATGCAGAATGACATGAAAATGAGTGGATTAGTAAGGAACAGAAAAGCATGGGCAGCCAGAGTGGTGTCATGAACCTGATAGACAGAAGGCTCATATATTCCTGGATTTTTTTTTTCTTGCATGCTTTGCAATTAGACATCATTTGCTACCCTATTAATCTCTTCTTTGGCACACTTGCAGTGTAGTTTGTAATGGAGGAAAATGTGCATTTTCTTCGCATACTTGTATGTATGCTAACATCTTTACAGATTTCGATGGCATTCTATTCATCCTAATGAGCAAGTTACAGCTGCTTTAGAGCTTCAGCGTCTTTTCTCCGCTTCATCTCAATGCTATGGAAATCTTTGAGATCTGCCCTGTTCTTTTTTCATTCAGCGGAAAATGTCACTTGGAAAGTCATGTGATTTATGAGATGTTTCTCAAAAATAAGTCTCCCCTAACAAGTGTTTATTATGTCACTGGCAAGAATACATTCCCAGGGCTGTTTTTTTTTTTTTTCCAAAACAGTATTTCAAATGTGAGATCAGTCACATCATAAAGTTGGTATTTAGAAAATATACATTTTCATGTTTATAACTATAATACAAAATAGCATAAAATCTGAAATATGGAAATGTGTTTGATTTTCAACTAAGGGTTTGATGGATATGTATTGTTGTTATAAAAATGGGTAGAGATGAATTTTCCCCAGTAATTGAAGATTTGCTATAAAACATGTTTATATGCAATGGTCTTTTTAACCTGGGAAGCTATAGCGTTTCTATTCTTAATAGACAAGTTTGTGTTCATTTCATATTGTTAATATCTGCGATAAACCTTGAAATCACTATTTTATTGACACTGTATCACAGAACACCATCATCATGCAGGTTGTCAGCTTGCACTTCCTGTTATTTCCTGTGTATTTCCAACTCTGCTAGGATATGAATTTTGCTTATCAGCTGGGAAGTCCTCCTCTTCCACATGACCTGCAGTGGGCAGTGTCACTTAACCCCAACCCCTGCCATGTTAAAGCCCATTACCAGGAATGATACACTTCTGCAGACGCAGGGGACCGGAAGCAAACATCTCGCCCTCTCTCTCACTCCTTCCATTTCTGGCCCACTCTATCCCTGAGCATAGCCCATGCGATTTGCTCACCTATGAAAGACGCCTTATAAGCTGTAACCAACAGAACTAGACCCTCCTAGCCTAAAGAAAACCATCAGGAAAATGCATACCGTATGTGAACATTCATACAAGTAAGCAATTACTAAATACACGAAAAAAGCAGGAAATAAATGGGGCTGGTCATAGAGTAGGTAAGGGCACAGCTTTCAATACGGTGCCAACTTCTGCTCAGCTGTGTCATTTCATTTTGAGGTCCCCCTTACTGTTGTGTGTAAAAGCAGGGGAAGATGAGCTAAGTGTGTAGGCTGCTGCCAACTAATCCGCTCTGGGTAAGTTCTTGCTCTCCCAGACGACACTTAAGGCCAGCTGGTACACCCTGAGCTTGTCCATCTACTGCCTGCTGCTGTAGTTCCTTCCACCGAATTGAAAGTTTCCTTTCAGCTAATATTTTACAAGCACTGATGATTAATGAAGGGAGGATGCCCATGGGGGAAAAGACTTCTAAGAATAGAATTCATTTGAAATCTCCTTATTTCCAAGCCATAGAAGCCAAGAGGATTTATTTTGCTTTATTGTTGTTGTTATTGTTCTGTTTCAGTGTTTGCCAGGGGAACTAGATGTGGAGTCACCCTCAGTCTGTCCTGGCCAAAAGTTAGAGTCTAGGACTGGTGATTGAATGTGATGCCAGTTCTTTCTGTTTAGGAATTCTTTGCCAGGCCAAGCTTTTGCCCTCTGCTTTTGGTGTTAGCTTAATGTGAATGGAAAGTTTCCTTCTAGATATTTCATGAATACTGATTTTAAAATTTAATATATATATATATTTAAGTGTACTTGCTATGTATGCTTTAAAAATTATGCATGCATGGAATAAATTATTAAGAAAAGTAAATGGATAGCAAGACATTCAAACCGTGGATTTTTTATTTGACACAATCATGTCTGTGTAGTTTGCCTTTGAAGCAAGCTTGGTTTGGTTAAGATGGTTCGGACAGATGTCTAAGCAGTGTTTAATCTGACTGCTTCACAAAATCATTCTAACGTCGAGATTTAAGATTCGCAAATCTTCTTTCCACACACCGGGCAAAAAAGTCCAACTTTTCCAGGACAGAATGCGATTCGGTACAATCTGACTCAAGAAGGAAATCCCCAAATAACCTTCGCTTGTCTCTATGGCAACGAGGGGCAAACAGTGTTCAAAGAATAAGTGAGCAGTTGGGGAATGTTTGACAGTTCCTGTGAGGCGTCATTGGCTGCAAACATCGACTCACCACACTCCATCTCTCAAAATGAACCAAGATGAGCAAGCCGTACTCCCCGCCACTGAGAACAGAGCTGACGGCCAAAGGCTTGGCCACGAGCTCAGAGTTCAGTGAGTATTCAATCACATATTCATAGAAAAACACGTGCTAATTAAGATCTGCTCCGAAACGCGTGCCTCTCCCTTTTCCTCCCTCTTCCTCTCTGTTCCTCTTTTTATCGCATCATTATCTACCAGCTATCCATCTTCTCCATTATCTAGCTACCTATCCTTAAATGACATCATGTTTTCTAAAGTATAATGGTGGTTATCTTGAAGTAAGACTGGGCACACTGCTTGCCAAATACCATTTTATTTATTCATGAACAATACTGTTGGAGATTCTTCTTTATATTTCAAAAAAATAGAGATATTTTCAATTAAGAAAAAGACAGTAAGTATTAAAGCACTAACAGTAATCCCCTGAGAATAACTCCTTGGAAAGTAAAATCACAGGGGGTCACCGAGTATGACACAATCAATATGTCCCTAAAGAATAGTGGATTTTTATTTTCTTTTCATTTGATTCATTGAAACCATCAAGCACTGCAAAAAAGAATCAAGAGCTGGGACCGGCGTGGTGGGCTAGCGTCTAAAGTCCTTGCCTTGAACACGCCAGGATCTCATATGGGCACCGGTTCTAATCCTGGCAGATCCACTGCCCATCCAGCTCTGTGCTTGTGGCCTCGGAAAACAGCCCAGGATGGCCCAAAGCCTTGGGATCCTGCACCTGTGTGGGAGACCAGGAGGAAGTTCCTGGCTCCTGCCTTTGGATCGGCACAGCACTGGCCATTGAAGTCACGTGGGGAGTGAAGCATCAGACAGAAGATTTTCCTCTCTGTCTCTCCTCCTCTATATATATCTGACTTCGCAATAAAAAAAAATAAATAAATAAAAACTTACAAGAGAGCTGAGGTTTCAAGATGTTGACAAATGGAAAACTGAGATGTAGAAAATATTTAACAAATGTACATACCAATCAAAAGACCTTTCTAGAAGAAGAGCTGGAAGAATGCTAGCAAAAAGTCAGTGGAATTTTCTCGGATGAGCAGGAGCATAACAGGTGGCACTTGTAGACATTGTGACGTGGCTGCCAGGAGCTCAGCCAGGACAGCGTATCAGTTAACGTAACTGCTTCAGGGAAGCTTCTAGGACACTCTCTCACACAGCTGTATTTGCCTTGCAACTTTTTGCCACCATTTCCTCCACAATCTTCGGAAACGTGAAGAGCTCTAATTGATCTCTCTGACATATAGGCATTCAGCATTAAATACATACACAAAATGTCACACAAAACTACGTAAGGAGAAATAAACTCAAATGCTATTAATCCCTTCCACAAAACTAAGAGGGACATCTTTTTCCTTTCGTCAACGTGTTTTTTTCTAAAAGAAAGTAGCCAGAAAAAATATGCATAAAATACCATAATTGAAGCACTCTTCTATTTCATTTATTTTGTTTGAGAAGTAGTCAGGGAGGAAGCGAGAGAGAGAGAGAGAGAGAGAGAGAGAGAGAGAATGGGGTCCTATTGCTCAATGCCTGGCTTGTTCATGTCTGGCATGGTATAAAACCAGGTGGCAGGAATCCAGACCGTTTATCCCACTGAGGGTAACAGGAGAGCCCAGCACTTCAGCTCCTTGAGGCATGACCCCTTGCCTCCCAGGGTACACAGCAGCAAGCAGCTGGAACCGGATGCAGAGCTGGTTCACCGCCGGCTGGATGCAGGACAGGAATACCCAAGCAGCATCTTAGCTGCTAAATAAATTACTTTTTCCCTACACTGTTTTAATACTAAACAAATAAACAAACAAAAAGCACAAATAAATTTAAAAATTCAGGACTTATAATCGGATTCATAAAATTAAGATTTTAGAAATCTCCTTGAGGAGGAACAATATGTTTAAGCAAAGACAAGGTCATCATGTGTAACTGGTATTCAGATGCACACACAGTGCATGCAGGCAGCTTAGTTTCAGAATTTATTTTCCCATACAGATCAATATAGATAGTTAATATATAGTTATTTCTTTTGATACTTGCAACAAGTCTATCAACAAAGACATTGTAGACCAGATAACAAATTTCATTGTGTTTTATTTCTGTTATTATTCATGATAATTAAGGCACATTTCACAAACCTACACACTTTGGGGCCAAGGCTTTATGTTGACTTTATAATGTTGTTTGAAATGAGAGTTGAAATTTGAACCCATCATCAACTTTTCTCCAGAAACGTAACACTATATTAAATGTCTAAAAGTATCAGCTCTTTTGAGAGACTAATACATTAGTATCTTTCACAGTTAATAATAAAAGCAATTGCTTTTAAGGAATTTGAGCAAGCCATTGGAAATCAACTAAAAATAAGCAAAAAAGAAAAGTTTGACAGGTTTTTAACAGCAACCGAGTCTTTCGGTTTGAAAGACACATTTGAAACACTTAACAGTGAGTAACTCTATTCCATATGCCATAAAATTCTTTAAAAATATACATATTTCACTAATTAGATAAAACATCTTATGTCTTAAATATCATACATATCAACACAATTTAAAAGTATAGAATTCAATACAGCAAAAACGGAGTCTTAGTTGTCTTTATCGAATAGTAAATTATTTATTTTTATTAAATTTCAATTTTTCCCAGAAGAATAGATTGTTTATGTTCGGGGTTAGTAGTTGCATTTTCTTCCCCCAAAGACTTTCTCTCCTTGCATTATGGTTTTCCATTTTTTTTTTTTTTAGTAATTTATTTTATATTTGGAAGGTGGTTTCACAGAGAGGAGAGTCAGAGAGGGAAATCTATTCCATCTGCTGGTCCACTCCCCAAATGGCCACACTGGCTGGAGCTGAGCTGATCCGAAGCCAGGTGCCAGGAGATCTCCCATGTCTTCCACAAGGACTTGAGCCATCCTCTGCTTCTTTCCCAGGGTATAAGCAGAGAGCTGGATGAGAAATGCAGCATCATCAGGACGTGAACTAGTGCCAACATGGGATGCCAGCACTCCACTAGCCTGTTGAGATATTGTGCTGGTCATTCCATTTTACAAAAAAAAAAAAAAATCTTTCTCAATGTCTCCAGTCTGGATGGCAAAAGAGAAACAGAAGCGTATAAAGAATCATAGTTCCTGGTTATTTAGGTATTTGAATATTCAGTACTTTAAGGCCTTGGTAGCATCAGAGGGGGTCGCAAAGTGGATAAGCTCGCTTCCAAAATTCTTCTGGCTCATCTCTATTTCTAGCCTGTATTTCCCTCCAGGATCTGGAATGCTCAATTAGAACACCTTGTAGGTGAGAAAAGCGGGGCTGGAAAGGACCTTCCAATGAAAAGTCTTACATGTCTGTGGCCAAATGCTCATTTCCTCCAACCTCACTTTCTCTTTGATCACCACCCTGAACTTTTTCCATCCATATTTAGTAGCGCGCCAAACACACAGGGTAATTTTGACGTCATGACACATGCTAGTTCCTGGAGCAGGAATGGATAAATCACTGCCTGTAATCCAAATCTTGTCAATCTTCTCATTTTGCAAATATAATTTTATTGGTTCTCAGACATACCCATTTGTTCACTTTCATCTCCAGCTGCGTTCCTGCTTCAGGCAAAGAACTGAGTCATTATCATGACAACTCTCTAGCCACAGAGTTCACACTACTAGCTAGCGACCAAAAATGCCTCTGACTTCCTGCATAGAAAAACACAAGCAGACCCCAGTAACTCATAGCTGAACACGACTGAAACTTCCATAAGCATCCTCCATTACCTGTAAGATACGACTGTTTATCTGACTTAGATTTTGTTCTTTGACCAGTGGCTCTTCAATCGCCCATCCCCAGTCCTTTGCGCACCAGAATTCTACTTTCTGCCCCTGTGAGATTTTTTTTTAGATTTCATGGGTAAATGAGATCATGTGGTGTTTATCTTCCTGTTCCTGGCATATTTCGCTTGACAACGCATCTTCTGTGTTCATCCATATAGTCACAAGCGATAACGCTCGTTATTTTTAAGTGGAATGGTATGCCAGGATGTTTAGCTTACCCACTCATCTGCTCATGGACATTTGGTCTGAGTCTGTATCTTGGCCTTTGCAAACAGTGCGACAGTGAGTATGGACAGAAATCCAAGATTTGTTGAATGCTGCTGTGTGACAATAGTTAATAATGGCATGATACGTTCATGGTATTTTTGAATATTATCAATTTTAAGTGATCTCGCAACACACAAGAAAATGATAAACATATAATGTGATGTGTAGGTAAATTAACCTGGATTGAACTTCCCACGATGTTTAAGTGCGTATTATTATTATTAATTATTATTAATTATTATTATATGTCATACATTGCAATTAGTCACAATTTTGTCATTGTATTGCTTTTCTAATATGCTTAAGATTATTCCAATCATTTTGTGCTGAGAATCCAAAAGCATGAAGGGAATTCTAAGTAACTGCATACACATACGGTCACATAAGATAAAGTCAGTTTCAAATCCACGGACATGTCATTTTAGAAAGTATTTTGAGTACTCCTCACCCAAACTGCTGTTTGGAAGTCATTCTGCAAGCGTCAAGGCAGGTGCCTCCTTGCCCTGGAGCCCTGTGGCCTTTTTCCTGTTGCCCCACAGCCAGCAGCCAGTCCACGGCAGACCTGAGAGTCTCCACTCCGCAGAGGTGTCCCGTTCTTGTTTGCAAATCAGAGCAAACACTTGAATGTAAAAGTCTGAAAAGACAAAACGAAGCTATTTGTAGATGTGCTTCGTTGTTCTTTTTACGAATTTGGCGTTGAAGACCAATGAGAGAATTCAGGAACAGAGTCCTGTTTGCTCAGATCAGATCCGGGAACGCAGAGTTGGACTTGGGTTGGAGCTTCCGGGAACGCATGCCCCTCGTTCCTCTGCCGTGTTATCTGCTCCAGCCATGAGTCCCTGCTCATCAATTATGAGATTTATGTACCTTTGTGCCTTTTTTTTCCTTCCAAAGCGGTAACGATTCATGTAAAGTTATTGCAGCAATTTCTTTTAGTTGCATATTAAAGCGGTCGTCTTATCTATGTATTTGGCAGAGATGTGAGTCTGTGTGATTCCTCGCTAAGAATTGACTCACTACTTGAAGTCAACTGATGTGGAAATCGAGTTTGCCAGTTTAAAAAGCTGGGCATTTCCTGTGGCTGCTGCAATATGACTCTGAAATCTTAGAGCTACATGCTGCAGGATTTTAGTTTAGTCACAGGGTGACCATGAAACCCTGGGATTAAGGCTTTGCTTTCATCTTTGTCTCATGGAAATGGATATATTTTTCTATCCCTAGTCATATATACTTCTGGATCCCAAACATTTAAAAATGGAGAGACCCTCGCTTAGGATAGACCCTAAAAGGTGGATGGTTATGAATAAATCGGTTTATTGGAGTCACACAAACTGAATTTTAGAGTAAAAAATAGAAGAGCACCTTTAATTGTTAGTCATTTCAAAGGCAGCACCATATAGCCCCTTCATGGCGTATGAATGAGACTTTACTGTGCACAGAACAGAAAAGGTCCTTGGCTTGGCTGTCCCTTGGACTAATCCAGGTGAATGATGCAGAGAGAGAAAGCATCCATTTACCGTCCGCCTATGAAAAGAGGCTGTGATGCGCTGAGGGCTCCGACTTCTTCCTCTCTAAAATCAACTTGCTCCAGGCTCCACGTTGCATCCTCCCCTCGGTGTGTAAATTGGAGTTGTGTTCTGTGCTTCCCAAAAGAGGGGGGGAAAAAAAAGTAAATAAACGAGCTTGTTATTTCTGAGGCAAAGTTTAAAAATCTGTTTAAAGAAACCTTACTCATCGTGGGAAATGTGTGATTTCCTCTTTGTGGGAAAGCAGCGCTGCTCACCCAGCTCCAGATGAGCCCTGAAGGCGGGAAATGGTTCCAGGATGGCAAGCGTTGCGCGCAGCATCGCCTTCCGCTGACAGAAGCTCAGGATGGTGTAGCCTGCTTCCTTTTCCCCTCCGCTTTCTCCTTCTCATCACTGGCCCTGTTGCTCTCTCTTTTTGTCCTCCTCTGCCCCTTCTCCTGCCTCCTGCATGTCTGCCTCCCCTCCTCTTCCTGTTTCTCACCCAACAACTCCTTTCCACTCTCCCACTCCATTCTGCCTTTACTCTATTGCATGAGAAATTTCAATTACTCAACTGAATCACACCCATCATTTTCTGGGGGAGAGAAACTTTCAAATGAAATACGTCCCTGTGATTCCTTCTTTAATTTGTTGAATGATCCCTTCCTTTCCCTGCCTGTCTTCCTTCCTTCACATTCCCTCCCTTCCCCTCCCTTTCCTCTTCTCTTCTTGTCCCTTCCTTTTCCATATCCATTTCCATTTCTTTACCTTCCCTTCCATTTATTTTCCTGTCTTCCTTTCTTTTTCTTTTCTCTCTTCTTCTGCACTCTGTTCTCTCCCTGCCCCCTTCCTGTATTCCTTTTTTCTCTTTTTAGATTTAAAATCATTCTTTGTGAAGCTAGGTTGACCTTCTTCAGTGTCTGTGAAGAGAAGGATACACCGTAGTCTCCTCTGATTTGCTAGGCTGATTCAGAAGTTATCATAAACTTCGTTGTTTCTTTAGAGATCAACCAGCTACTATTAGTGGTATTAGTGGCCAAACCTGTTGCAAATTTTATGTCTTCTAAGCTTACTGTCCAGAGGCCACTCAAGTGTATCTATGTATCTATCTCTATACACATAAGAAAGCATTATATATATATAATATATAATATATAATTATAATATATATAATATATTTGTGTTTGTATAATTTATGTCTAGACATTGTAAAGATTTTATTTAACTTATCTTCTGTGAATATCAACCAGTTATGGCATAAATGAAGATTTTGAAGAGAGTAATATTCGTCTTCCCATCTCTAATCCAAACCTGATTACACATTGATTCTGTTTAGCCCACCCAGTATTCCTGTGTGTTAGGAATAGCTGTGTGTCTGTCTGTTTGAGGTTGTCCTATGTGCGTATGAGCTCCCGTCTCCGCTTGGGGAAACTGAAACAGACACGCTCTCCTTCTGGACTGTGCTCTGGTGTCAGTGCTACCCTGAAGGGGAAGGTTGCCTCTACCTTGACTCAGGTGAGAGAGGTGGTCCCATCTCTCTGAGGTCCTGGAAGCTGCCTCAAGTCTGACCCCTGAGCTTTTCTCTTTTGTGCCCTGGCCTTGCTGAGGTTTTGTTGTTGTTGTTCTTGTTGTTTTGTTTTTTGAGCATTTCTATGCTCTCTGTGTCCCCAGTGGTACAGTCAGAGGTAACGGAGGAGGAATAGGGAAGAGGAACTGGGATGAGAGACTGGGATGAAGAGCGTGACTTGTAGGGGAAGCTGGTGAAGAGCTCTGATGCAAGCAGGTGTTCTCCGGTGTTGCCTGCAGAACCTTACTGTCCACGCGTACTTCTCCAGTTACAAGGAAGACAAGGCACTGCGTCAGCTCAAAGACCAGAGTGAACTCTTCATTGTGCAGAAAAGGGCGCTTACTTAGCCTTTATTTTCCTCCTCTTAGTGATGTTCCTTTCTGAAACAGATGGCTTAAGCCTTTTGCTTTTGTTTTGCATGAGTACAATTTATAAGGAACTCTAATTAAAAAGGATCTGCTGGGGGCATCAGATGGAAGAAGCGGTCACTGTGTGGAAGGGCTGGAGAGTGCTCCACAGCGTCCAGAGTGGCACAAAAGGCAGCTCTGGGTGGTGTGTGTTGCTAATTCTGCATGCCCAGGAACCCTGCTTGCTTGTAATGATGCTTCCACTGGAAATAGCACAATTGACAGCTCCAGTTCATGAAGAACAAACTACCAGAGTCTGTGTAGAAATGAAGTGCCTTAATGAGTGTTCAGCTTCACAAAGCATCACAGAAGGAGGATCCACGTACAAGGAAATCCATTATTGTTGTGTGTGTTTCACTGGCATCTCCAATTTTGAATTTTGATTTTATTCATTATGATGACGATACTAGGGATCAATTTCAAGCATGTGGGGGTTCTCATTTCAAAATAATTAGGTAGCTGTGCTTTAAGCAACATTTCTATATTTGTGTATATAAAATATGTAAGGTATCAGAACTAATCATCTGACATGCTAATGACTTTCCTTGCTAAAAGTAAAACTGTAGTGCTTGGTCATCTCTGAAAGTTGTAAATGTTCCCTAATGCATCTCAGTTTACCACTTTTAACATGCATTTGACCCACATAGTTTAGTACGACTCTAATTGAGGGTTTTATATTTTCTGTTAATATGAAAATATGTATATCTCATTTTCTTAGGAAGCTGTGTAAAATATTTTAACAACCAAAGTCATGTTATTTCTTATTGTATCACGCCTTTCATATTAGTTGTAAAACAAAAAGCAAATTATACTTATAAATATAAAATAAGTGAGAGTGGTGGAGCTATGAAATCAAATCGCTCTCACTAGCTGGTAAATTGATTTAGGTTGCCTTTCAGTTAAAAATACTGTTTATCTGTTCACTTCAGGAAACAAGTTATTATAATTTCAAGATCCACTTCTGCAAATTGTTTTTAAAAAGCATACATTGTGGACACATTTTAAAAAATAAAAACTTCCATTCAAAGTCACATAAAAATATTCCAGTGAGTCACAAAGGACTGTTGAAGGCATAGGCACAATGGCTCAGTTGGCTGATACTCTGCCTTCAAATGCCAGTATACCATATGGGTCATGGGTCATGTCCAGGCTGTTCCATGTCGCATCCAGCTCCCTGCTCGTGGCCTGAGAAAGTAGTGGAGGGCAGTCCAATGCCATGGGACCCTGCACCCATGTGGGAGACTGGAAGAGGCTCCTGCCTGCAAGCTTCAGATCAGCTCAGCCATTTGGGGAAGGAAATGGGATGAAATATCTTTCTCTCTGCAAATCTTTCAATGACAAATAAATAAATCTTTTAAAATGTATTACTGCAAAAATGTGGATTGTATAATTGACATTTTTATTTACTGCTACTTTAAAAGTTATTTCTTATCATTTTCTTTTTTAAAATTTTCTTAAAGATTTTATTATTACTATTATTGGTACGACAGATTCTGCAGAGAGAAGAGCCAGAAAAATTTTCTGTCTTGCTGATTCACTCCCCAGGAGGCTGCAACAGCCAGAGTTGAGCTGATCTGAAGCCAATAGCTAGGGAGCCTCCTCCGGTTCTCCCACACAGAGCAAGGATCCAAAGGCTTTAGCCCTTCCTCTGCTGATTTTGCAGACCACAAGAGCTGGATGGGAAGTGAAGCAGCGAGGACATGACGCCAGCACACATATGGGATCCCTGCATGTACAAAGCAGGATTTAGCCACTGAACCATCATGCCGAGCCCTTCTTATCTTTTCTTATACAGTATTAAAGTTGGCTTGCATTTTTTTTACACATGACATGTGAATGGAGATGACTGGCTGCAGCGTACAGAGCAAGTTTACAACATTTTATAAATGTAACTAACTGCACATTCAAGACTAAAATTAAGAACATACCCATTTGTTTTTCATTGGATTTAGGCATTTCTATACAGTTTATTTAAAAACTATATTTCAGCAGTTCACGTCGGAGCTACAACCTCTTACAGAGCAAGCAGACTCATCGTAGTTTGGAAATCTCCTTGTGCTTGGTTGTGTCTATTCCTTGACATTGTTGTAGTCGTAAATTACTATTTTTCTAGTGTATTTCAAATGCTGCCTACTTTAACTTCTTAACACATTTCACTTCTGATTTTTGTTTAGGATGTGAAGATGAGAGCCAGTCGATTGGCCAGCCCCATAAATTGTTAAAAATAGATCGGCGTTGCCACGAAGGCACAGCAAGCCGATCCTGTGCCCTGTGTCGCTGACATCCGCTAGGGTCTCCAGTTCGTGTCCAGCTCCCTGTTCATGGCCTGGGAAATCAGCAGAGATTGACACTGGGACTCCGCCCCCTTGGGAGGACCCAGAAAAAGGACCTTGCTTGCTCCCCCTCCAGCTTCCGCTTAGTTCTAGCGGCATCCCTTTAGGGAATAAACCAGAGGTTGGAAGACCTGTTCTATCTTACCTTCCTCCCAGTAAAATCTGCCTTTCAAAGATAAATAAATCTTTAAAACATAGAGCATCTGTGAAACAAATAAGATACAAAAAGTACATCTCACATGATTCACACAGTGAGAAAACGGATCGTTTCTTAACATTTCGTATTCCATCCACCGATTTCAGACAAGCTGAATAAAGGTAACTTGGAATCGATCCTAAAAGCATGATGCAAGCAGCAGTTATCCATGTATGCGATAGCTTTGACATTTGATGCCAATCGGGGAATGGAGAGGAGAAAGAATTCTTAACTACATCGGCTCATATTTAACTACCGGAAGGCACTTTAATTCTTGTCCATCCTTCAGTCTAATAAAAGTGTCTCTATAAACAATAGATAGATCTGTGTAAAGAACTCTGTGCTGTCAAAACGTGGAGCGACTTGCTGAAGCTCAGGGGACTGTGTGTCAGTTTTCTGCTTGAGTTATAGTTATTTCACTAACTAGTTATCTTCTTCCCATCCATTGTGACTAGGGAATAAGATGGAGCAGCAATCTTTGCGCAATGCCATTTGTAAAGGAGATTTATGCTGCAGATTTGCATGCTAAGTGCCTCTCTGGTAAGAGCAACTCTCGAAGACAGCGTGTTTATGCCCCCATTTGTGTTTCAATTGGAATTCTAAAGCAGACCCAAGTTAAGCATGAGGACGTCTTTAGATCTTCGCTCTCGAGTCTATTCACCGTCGGGGTTATCCTTTGCTTTTTTGTCATGCTTTTTGTAGCATGATCTGCGATCCGTTTTAATCATCTATTTCGCTAACTCCAGAGTTTGAACATTTTGTATGTTTTAGTGTTGACGTGAAAGTTACATTTTCAAAATACCCGATGATAAAGAAGCTGCGATAGGCAAGTGGTTGCATTAAATACATAAATCCAGTGTATAACATTTGATTGCTTATTTGATAGAAGGTCATTATAGAAAGGCAGATTGCTAATATCTTTGTCAGGAGTCTTCATGTATTCATTCATTTAACACATACTTTGTGTGGGTGTCAAGCACCGGGTGGGTGCCACATCAGGCTGCCAGGTGCCCTAGTGTCCAAGGAGCCCAAAGGCTTCTTCTGGTGCTCATCTTCTAGTGGTGAGAGATGGTAGAGGTAAAACAAACAAAACAAGAGGGTCTGAGACACTGATACAGCCTGAAGTCACAGCATCCTAAGAACCGTTAGGTTAAGATCTTGGACCCATTTTTCTGCTATTCTCCCACCTCCTCCTTTGTGAGTGAGAATGAGAGGGGGTGACTTACCTGCTCTGCAGGACAGAAAAGCTCATCTCCTAAGCCTTACCTTGGTCTCAAAGTGTGAGGCTCCGTTCCCTTGTCTCTTCTTGCTTTAACTCTCATGATCCTTTCGTGCTGTGAGAGACAGTGAAGTTGCAGGGCGGACACAAGTACTCACTGACAGTTCTGTTAAAAAAAAATCACAGCAAGGCTCTTGGAGAGAAATATCTAAACTAGAAAACTCAATTAGAACCAGAAGAGGAGGCAAAGTTGTTGAAGTTTTTGCACAGTCATCTTATAAACGAATTCTTTCCTCAGAGATTATTACCACTGGCTGCTGATTTTGCATTTTCAACATAATTTCTGAATATTTTCATAATGCAGATACATATTCTGAAATATTTTGGCCCTCGGATTTATCAAAATTATCATTTCTTTCGTTTTTAGATACTCATGTATTCAGAGGAAATTTAAGAAAATTCTTCAATATCATTTTTCCCTCATCTCCTCACCAGCAAAACTACAAGAAACCAAGGGTATTTACCATAGTATAATGCACTGCCTGTTTTTATTTTATTTCTTTATTTTTTGTGATACATCTCCATAGGCTCCCACGTCCCTTTCCCTCGCCCATCACCCCTACTCATTTCCCCTAGATGATTTCAGCAGTAGATTCCTTCAACGACAGTCACGAATCCTTCGGTATAGACAATGTTAGGAAACCCAGCATTCTACTGTCATGATATATTCAATAGCGTCATAGGGAGTCCTCCTTTTATTTGAGAGTGGAGATGTATACTGCAATGTATCTTCATTTCTCACTATGCTATTCTCCGTTATACATTTTCTCCAGATAAATATATATATACTCTAGATACATTTATAAACAAGCCCATCCATGTGCCAAATCACCTTCCTCCAAAAGATGATGGAATGCTAACCCCCAAAGCTGTGAACTTCAGCATATTTGGAAACAAGGCCTTTGCAAATTTCAGGTCAAGATGAAGTGTGTTCACACACCTAAACCAGTAAGACTTGCTGTTTTCAATCAGACCTGTGGACACAGAGATGGACAGGTACAGAGGGTGGGCAATATGAAGACAGAGGGAAAGGATGGCACACTGCATGCCAAGGTTGCCTTGAACTACCAGAAGCACGAAGAGAAGCAGGGAGAAGGTTAGTCCGCAGCGTCCTCACCTACAAGCGCGTCTGCTCACACCGTGATTTTATAGTCCTAGCTCTGGAAACGGAGGACTCTGTTTTGTTGTTGTGGCCATCAATTTTGTGATAGTTATTATGATTCAAAGAGCTCAGAGGACTCTCTAATGACATGCAGCTTGTCACTTGAATGCTAAGTATTGGCAGAGGACAAACATGAATGACCAAAAGCATCTTAATTGCTGCCACCAGGTTGCCCAAAGGGTGTTTTACGTACTGCAAGGCCGCTAGTCTGCATGTTCTGATTACTGCAAGAAATATCTGCACATATAAAGAGAGGACAGAGATGACATTGGCGAGTGTTTATATGAGATTAAGAAAGTAATATTAACAAGTCCTGTTAGAACCTTGAGCAGATACATTACAGAGATGCTTCTTCATAAAAAAAAATAATGGCAGAACATTTTTATTGATAGATCTGTTTTCCTCTGGGCCATCCTGTAGGAAAAGAACTGGGAAAACAGGATCAGGGGCTTTGGCAGGTGGAATTTTCATGGCTTTCTGTAGCCCAGAGGCATCTGAGAACTGTAGAGCAAGAAGCAACAGAAAGATGAGGGAGTCTTCAGAACTTTTCTTTCTTGTGTCAATTCTAAATTTTACACTTAACTTTGAGTGAAAATTACAAAAAAAAAAAAAAAAACAAGCTTGGTGATTTTTGTGACATTGTAATCTCACCTTGCAACTTGAGAGTCTTGAATAAACTTAGACTGACTTCTGCAGGTCTCTTTTAATGAACAGAGTCCATGTGCCCCCCCACCCCCCATGTAGTTCCTGCTGCAAAATGTCTTTCTCCTTCTGGCTTAATTGTCTTCCACAGGTCACTAGGCAAGAGGCCACACAGATTCACAGTTTTTTTTTTAAAGATTTATTTTTATTATTTTTTATTGGAAAGGCGGATATACAGAGAGGAGAGACAGAGAGGAAGATCTTGCATCCGATGATTCACTCCCCAAGTGAGTGCAAAGGCCGATGCTATGCTGGTCCAAAGCCAGGAGCCTCTTCCGGGTCTCCCATGCAGGTACAGGGTCCCAAAGCTTTGGGCTGTCCTCGACTGCTTTCCCGGGCCACAGGCAGGGAGCTGGATGGGAAGCTGGGCTGCTGGGATAGAAGTGGCGCCCATATGGGATCCCGGGCGTGCAAGGCGAGGACCTTAACCACTGCGCCACCGTGCACTGGGCCCCTAGATTCACATTTTAAAACTATTGTGTTATGAATGTGTAAATATTTAAATGAGAATGTCCTAATAGTGTGCACTTGCAGAGTGAATATTAAACATAGCTGTGTAGTACGCAACAGGAAGCAGTCACCATTCAAAATAGTCTTCGTTGATCATCGTCCCTCTCATCGAAGAGAATTCTCCTCTCCAAAGGCATCCAGAAATTAGAATTTTTTTTTTTACATGAAATGGGTCCTTGAATAGGGAGATGCTATGGCTGCAGTTCCATTTCACAGCAGCTCAAAGGTGATAAAAGATACTCAAAATAATCATTGTGATTTATGTAATTCACTATCTGAAACCAACTGGGTTTTATTGTTTTATTATTGGTTAGATGACATGGCAGCAATTTGTAGCCACTCATGTATCTTTAGGTATTGGTGAAGAAGGAAAAAGCAAAACACGGTAAACTTTTGCACTGCGTTTTCAGAACACATTTTAGTCGTTTTCTAAGTGTTTACGACACAGCATGGTTTATTATGGAAAGACTCTTCATGTGTGGAAAGAATTTCTTGGAGAAAAAAGTGACTTTAAAACGAAATGCTAATCATAGAGCATAGAGTAGGACAACCACACCAAAGTAAGACAAATGTGTGAGAATAAAAGAAAGAATTTTGGATTTCTAGAAATAGTATAAATGTGTTTATCTTCTGAAATAATGAAGCCACATAATGAAATTGGTCTTGATGTTAACTCCATTTTTCTTAATTCAGGTGTGTATAGCAAGGAGTGCCAATAGCACGTGCTAATCCAATTGTACAAGTTGGCTATCATCGATATCAGTTAGCAAATATAGATAAATGATAAAGCACAATTCTAGGCATGAAAATATTAGACAGAAATCCTGTGGCTCTCACCTAATCAGCTTGTTCTCATGTAATAATGTGACAGTACTAGAGACACGGACAAATACAATTTCAAATTAAAATTTAATTTTACAATACAAAATGGGTTTAGTTGAGAAAATGATGATATAAATATTTGAAATAATTTAAATATTAACCATATATACTGTCATCTCAGTAGTCAATTATATCAAAATGTATAATGGAAAATAATGAACAAGTGTCAGAATACTGTACACAGCATCTGCATGTGCAAAGGTAAGTCACTTAACAAGCATAAAACACGCACACGAGCACCACCAACTTCAAGGATGTAAATAAGTGCTTGTTTCTACTCCGAGTCTCTGTGCTTCTAATTATGCAGACTTAATTAACGATCATATTGCTATTTCTTATGGAATTGTCCATCATATATTCATACAGATAGGGGTACGTGTGCGTGGAATGATGCATTAGCTAATTGCTTTTTGCATTTTTACACAATGGTCTTCTTGTTAGCTGCCTGTTTCACTGTGAATTGAATTTTAAGAACTATTGATACTAACAGAGAAATCTTTTTAATTCTTTTCCATTGTGGTACCCTGTGCATTATTTCCCAAAGAACTAAATTCTTATTTTTCTTCTAACTTATTTTTAATTTTATGATACAATTCCGTAGGCTCTAGGATTTTCCTTACCTCTTTCCCTAATTTCCTCTCCCCTAACTGATTTCCTGCAAGTTGTTATTTATTTTTTGATTTGTTTATTTTTATTGTAAAGTCAGGTATATAAAGAGGAGGAGAGACAGAGAAGATCTTCCATCCGATGATTCACTCCCCAAGTGACTGTCATGGCCAGAGCTGTGCCGATCAGATGCCAGGAGCCAGGAAACTCCTCCAGGTCTCCTACGTGGGTTCAGCATCCCAGAGCTTTGGGCCGTCCTCAACTGCTTTCCCAAGCCACAAGCAGGGGTCTGGATGGGAAATGGAACGGCTGGGATTAGAACCTGTACCCATATGAGATCCTGGCCTGTTCAAGGCAAGGACTTTAGCTACTACGCCACGATGCCGCGCGCCAAAACATGTTTTTTTAAGTTCAATTTTACTTCAAATAAGATGTGAAATACAGCAGCCCTTGGGAGACTGTAACAAATGAAGACAGATACATTAAGTTTCAGCTACATTAGTTATTTCTAAAATTTTACTGTGTGTTAAGAATCTTGAGAGTCAATATGAATCTATTAACTGAATTTTGGAACATGTTAATAAGAGGGCATTCGTTCATCAATATTTTCTTGGTTTTATAGTAGAGCTGTCATAAAAGAATTGTTAGAGTCTCACAATACTGGTGAAACTAGATAACAATAAATATTTGAAATACAATGAATCTAATAAATTATATCATCTTATAAATAGCGTGTATCCATAGAAGACATCTGTAAATGTTTCTCTGTGAGCTCCACCCGTATAAAACACTAGCAAGTACTAACG
Source organism: Ochotona curzoniae (assembly GCF_017591425.1). Taxonomy (NCBI): domain Eukaryota; kingdom Metazoa; phylum Chordata; class Mammalia; order Lagomorpha; family Ochotonidae; genus Ochotona; species Ochotona curzoniae. The sequence continues at coordinate 22,810,880 of NW_024467095.1, read as the reverse complement.
GGGTCGTCCAGTCTTACCATGTCATTCTTCATCCTTCTTTTTTCCTGACTGTAAACTTTCCAAGTGCCCCATCCGTCAGTTATCTTTATGAGAATCCCCAAGCTCTTCTGTCCATCCTTGATTTAAAGTCAAGCCCTTTGATCTCTTTAGCACTGAAAACTCCTATGTAATGAGTTCGCAGAATAAATTTATTCTACATGTAAATCATCACTTTTTAAAAAATTGCTGTAGATGGGCCCGCGCGGTGGCGCAAGTGGTTAAGGTCCTCGCCTAGCACGCCCGGGATCCCATATGGGTGCCGGTTCTATCCCAGCAGCCCCGCTTCCCTTCCAGCTCCCTGCCTGTGGCCCGGGAAAGCAGTCGAGGACGGCCCAAAGCTTTGGGACCCTGCACCCGCGTGGGAGACCCGGAAGAGGCTTCTGGCTTCGGATCGGCATAGCATCGGCCGTTGCGCTCACTTAGGGAGTGAATCATGGGACGGAAGATCTTCCTCTCTGTCTCTCCTCTCTGTATATCCGCCTTTCCAATGAAAAAAATAATAAAAATAAATCTTAAAAAAATTGCTCTAGAGAACAATTAGGAACATAGAAAATACAACTATATTCTGCTGAAACTACATAAACACATAATCAAGTATAAATCTATCCCTGAAATGGCAAGGTCCTTGACCTCAAAAAGTCAGTTTAGCTCTTCTTTTTTTCTAAGAGTTTTAAATTTATTTTTATTTGGAAGGTAGACCCACAGAGAGAAGGAGAAACAGAAAGGAAGATCTTGTGTCTGTTGGAAAACTCCCCAAGTGACCACAATGGCCAGAGCTGAGCTGATCTGAGGCCAGGAGCCAGGAGCTTCCCTCTGGTCTCCCAGGAGGGTGCCCAGTCCCAAGGCCTTGGGTCATTCTCTACTGCTTTCCCAGGCCAAAAGCAGAGGGCAGGAAGCAGCCAGGACATGAATTGGAACCCACATGGGATCCCAGTCCATGCAAGGCAAGGGTTTCAGTGTTTTTGCTAATGTACCAGCCTTCTGCTTCTTTCTTACAAGTGCTTCTCTATACCTGTCTTCCTTTTTCAGCCTCGGTGGTTCCATGTTCCGCAAGGTTAAGTGCCTGCATATGCACCTTTTCAGTATTAACATGTTCGTTCAGAGGCTCTTTCCTGTACATGACCCAGATGTCAGGGTGTAAATGTGAATCTGGAACAAAATTCACCCTTTGATGGATCAGGGAAGCATTTACTTAAAGTAAAGGGAGTGGGGCAAGCATTTAAAGTGATGGGAGGAATGTACACCCTGCTTCTTAATGAGTCCTAGGACCTGCTTTCATTGTATACAGAATGGTTGTGATTTTCAAACCCACAGGGTTCTCTGTTGAAAGAGAGAAACCATTATGTTGAATCAAAATTTAAATTCATTTCAGGGTGGAAATGTCCTTTTATATTTCCAATTTGCTACTTTCTGGTCATGAAAGAAATATAATAGTTAACTAGGTGCATATTTTAGTAGCTTTTAGCATTAATTATAAAAGCATTACAGAAGAATACAGTGTTCAATTAATTCTTGTATTTTCATTACAGAAAACTGCCAATGGGAGGAAAATTATTAATGAAGGCATCACATGAGATTGACTTTAAAATAACTTAAAAAGAATTGTATTGGCTATGCATTCCAAATTTTTAAAGCTTTAACACATTAGCCTGTAATCCATAATACAGTGCAGGGACTAGGAACTAGGCAGACATATACCTTGCACTCATTTTTATATGAGAGGAATTTTTTCTTTAAAAAAGGGGAAAAAATTCATTCTGCAATATATTGCCTCATTTTCTAATACACACATTCCTTCTGGATCTCCATTCTAGAAATGTCCATGCTTTATCTGATTCAATGTGATATTAGAACACCTTACTAAAGCTAGCAACAAAAGACATAATTCATTTCCATAACTGAGGCAACACGTCTTACGGATTTGCCTTAGCGTTTTCAGCAACGTAAGTCAGAACTCACAAAACTGGGCGACAAACTTTCAAATCTGCCTGTCTCCAGGCAGAGATGATGGCTAAAGCAACTCATTAGTGACTTGTGACTTGGCTGTAACTATGAAAGCAACTTGCTTCGTGGGGCTGGAAATAGGATGAAAAACCCTGATTCTTCCCAACCTGAAAGACTAGCTTGGAGCTTTATCTTAACGTAAACTTTCCCAATTCCCCTAAATCTTCCCACAGACCTCGATGCTGCCAAGAATAGAACTAAAATCTCCAGTCTCTTGTACATCTGAGCATTTGGGGGTCTTGACCTTCACCTAATCTTTTCCTAAGTCTCGCATGCTCTCCGTAAGCCCCATGGTCCTTTCTGGGATGTGAGACAGCCAAAGGCTCTCTCTTCACTGTGAAAACCCAACAGAAGTGTGCATATCACTTTAATCTGAATCTCAAGTTTCTCTCGCGGGAGAAATACCCCAGTGACATGCAGCCTAATAGAGATGGCTTACGCTTTCCGTATCTGTAACAGTCCATTTACAATGTTGCTATAATAGGATAGAACGCAGATCACAGTCACTGTAAGAAATTGGCAGGAAAGACAGTCTTAGAAATTATCTCCTCTTGAAGCCATCAAAACCTACTTCACTTTGTTCGTGTAAGGCATTTTATGTAATTTAACTATTATTGAGATGTATTTTTAAAATTTCCATTGCATGCATCCTTGGTCGTCATTTTTGCTGACCTCATCCAGTTTAAAGTTTTCCATATTTTGATGTGCAAAGCACTAAAGTATCATCATTTGTCATGTGCTGAATATGATGCCAAGCGTAATTTCAGATAAGTGCCTTGAAGACAACTCTGCAATCACAGTGTTGAAGTAGATTTCACATTCCCAACATTTCTGTGATCTTTCTGGAAGCGTGAGCATATGGGGTAGAGATACAGAAGTTGGTGCCAAACGCAAGATCATGAAGGACCTTCACATGATGAGCAAAATCAGTGACTGGAAAATTAATCATGGAGGATGTTCTAAAGATTAATGACAGTACTTACATTTTTGGAGCTATAAATGAACAAATGAATACATTTTAATTTTTAATGTGCAAAAATGATTTTAAGAAGTTTTGATATACAATGTGTTCACCATTCAGCAATGAGATAATGTCATACATTTATGTGCAGGCTACTTGAAACACTCCAATAAAATATCAGTCCAGAAACAAAATTAAAGATCTAGTAGGCATTAGGTCTAGTTTTTCTTTCGGGATTTTTATTTGGATTGCACAATTTAAAAATTAGACAATATTTAGAATTTAATTTATTTCGAATTTAATGTGTTGTGCACTTAAAACTGAACAGAGCAGATCCCAATATTTTAGCACTGATATAATTGTTCCATTTAATTGCATCATTTTCTAATGTACAGATGAAACAAAACATAAGATTGTACACCAAGCACACACACACATTTTATATATATAAATATATATATATATATATCTTTTTACTTGTAAGCTGTACCATAATTATTATGGGAACTACAAACATAAACAACACCAAGAGGAAAGTTGTAAGACAAAATACCTTTTAATACCTTTGTTTATGGTTTGGAAAGAACTGATTATTTTTTAAGTGATTATCACAAAAACTTCTTTATGATACACAGAAAATTGTGGCAGGTATTTAAATGAGTACGGGTAAGCCATCTAAATTCAAATCTAATAAGATACAGGCTAGCAGGCTCCGCTGGCTAGTCCACACCACGTGCTGCTTGCATCACACATGTGTCTTGGATGCTCCACTTCTGATCCAGCTCTATACTTACTGCTAGAGAAAGCAATGGAGGAAGGCCCAAGTCCCTGGGTTCCTGCAGCCCTGTGGGAGACCTGAAGGAGGCTCCTGACTCCCAACTTCAAGCCAGCTCAGCAATGGCAGTTTCAGCCATTTGGGCAGTGAACCAAGAGATGAAAGGTTTTCTATCTCACCTTCTCTCTGTAAATCTGCTTTTCACATAAAACTAAATAGATGTTTCGCAAAACATTTTGTAAGAGCTAGAACCGGAACTCAGCCCATGGCCTTTTCTCTTTGTACACAGTTCGCGGTGAGGAACTCCTGATAAGGGGGGCTCAGTGCCTGTCCACTCCAACGGCATGGGCATAGAGAACTTAAACACAAACGATTAAAGAGCATCACAAGGGCCCGGAACGATAACGCAAGTGGTTAAGGTCCTCGCCTTGCATGCCCGGGATCCCATATGGGCGCCAGTTCTAATCCCTGCGGCTCCAATTCTCATCCAGCTCCCTGCCTGCGGCCTGGGAAAGCAGTCGAGGACAGCCCAAAGCTTTGGGACCCTGCACCCGCGTGGGAGACCCAGAAGAGGCTCCTGGCTTCGGATTGGCATAGCATCGGCCGTTGCGCTCACTTGGGGAGTGAATTATCGGACGGAAGATCTTCCTCTCTGTCTCTCCTCTCTGTATATCCGCCTTTCCAATAAAAAAAAAATAATCATAATAATAATAAATAAATCTTTAAAAAAGAGCATCACAAATGCACCCAGTCCTGAGATGTGCACTTATGGGTCAGTGTCATAGCAATAGACAAATGCATGCGGACTGGCCTATTCTGTCCCTGCAATCTGTTGCTGCCCAAAATTAGCCTGAAATGTAAAACAAGAGCCTTTTCTCTATTCCTGAGGAAACTCTCCCCTCCATCCATTCTCATTTGTATTTCTTAAACAGTGCAGACGCCATCTGAAATATTCTGTATTGTTGCTGACATTTCTCAGTTAAAATCTTCATATTTAGCGCAGTGAAAATGTTATTCTCTGAAGACTGAATGAGCTGGAGGTATTCCCTAAAGTACACGACACAATACAAAGGAAATGCTTTAGATCTCAAAAAAAAAAAAAAAAAAATGGTGCCAGATGTCTGTACCTGGTTCATTAAAACATCCTGGTTTATAACAAATTGCTTGCTGGCTGCCTGAACTACGAAGCATAGCTTCGCTTTGTTGTATAATTGATCACTTTTCTTCTTTGTTGCTTCTTTCAAATTTTCCTTCCATTTCTTTGAGAAAATCGGGAACTGTGGAGCTCATCAGAATTACGATATCAAATGCTATTTTTGAGACTTTTATTTGCGCTGTGAAATAAGCATTCTTGTGGGTAAATAAGTCGTTCCCCTTCCTTCCCCAGTTTGTGAGAAACATCTCAATAAATTGCTGTGAAAATAATACGTCATAAAAAAGTACACAAATGCACACACAAGGACATTTCCTTGTTGGACTGTACCCTTCATTATACATTATTTTCACAGCAAAATTGCACATTCCTGACATTCCACCTAATGATTATGATCACAGTGAATTTCATTGTCCATGCATACTTTAAAAATATATTTATTTATTCTCATTGGCGAGGAAGATGAACAGAAAGAAAGAAAGACAATGATATTCTGTTCTCCCAAATGGTTGCAATGTCCAGCGCTGAGCTAACTCGAAGCCATAGCCAGTTGCTCTTCCAGGTCTCCCACGGGGCTGCAGGGTCCCAAGGCTTTGGGCCATCCTTTGCTGCTTTCCCGGGCCAGAAGCAGGGTGCTGGACAGGAAATGGAGGGTCGCATTGTTCTTGTAACCTCTGCTGCTTCTTCCGTTGACAACATCGAAGCCTCTTCTAATGTAAACTACATCGTGTACTTTTTCATAAATAAGCAGTGAGGTAACACAGAGTCCATTTCTTTTCCCAAAGCTTTATTTGTTTGTTCATTTAAGTGGCAGACTTACATGGATGGTAAGAAGGAGAGAGACTCGCTTCTGCTGATTCACTCCCGAGATGACTGCAAAGGAAAGGAATGGGCCAGGCCAAAGCTGGCAGCCCGGAATTCCATCGCGGTCTCAGACACGGATGGGAGGGATGCCAGTATGTGGACAACGTTCCAGTGCTTTCCCAGAACCATTATCTATGTCCGCTAAAACTGGAAATAGGTTTCATATGAGGTGCCTGTGTTGGAATTGGCAGCTTTCTGGTAGATGGCTTTGAAGATACGGCTGTAACATTTCCATTCATTAGAACACTAGCCACCTCTTCTCTTACTTCATGCTCGCCTAATAAATTACCTTGCCCTTTAAGAGGAGATCCAGGATAGGAGCCTTGCACATCAGCTATGGAAAGTGAGTCGTTTCATTGCTGAAAATTAGTAACACGTTATCTAGTGTCATTGTGTTCTCCTAGCCTCTCTCTCGCATTCAGCAGGAACTAGGGTTGATGCAATGTCATTCATTCTCCCGTAGTATTCTTGATAGAATTTCAGTTTGTACTGTGGCTGTTCCGAAGGCCCATTCTGACAGCAGATTAAATCAGATAGGAGTTCGTCATGAATGCACCTTCTGAAGAACTTTCTCCATGTTCAAAAGGAAGAACGTGGGGACCAGAATTTTCTTCTCCGAGGCTGTGATTATCCAGAAGCTTGATGACATCTGTCTTGAATCTCATCAACAAATTCCTGGCCATTCAGGCACATCTTGAATTCACACACGGGGAGCCTGTTGGCATGTTGGACTTTTTTATAATTCTATCATTCTGTAGAGATAATCTATAGCGTATAGTATGGGCCACATGGACCTCATGCAAAGCCGGTGGCATCTCATAGTGATGCTTGCTTGTGTCCTGATTGCTCCACTTCCTTCCTAATTCCCTACTAATGTCCTGAGAAAACAACAGAACGTGGTCCAAGTGATGGGACTCCTGCCACCTATGAGGAGCCTGAAAGAACCACCGGGCTTTGTCACGCCGTTGTATCCATCTGGAACAATGAACTAGAGGAGGCAAACTCCTCTCTCTGACTTCCAAGTACACAAATAAGCCTATCATTGCCTTTTTTTAAAAAAAATATTGTTGTGACAAAAGTTATTTGTCACTGTGCTGGTTTCTAAACTGAGCATGGAAGGAGCCAGTGTTGTGTAAGAGTACACTAAGCTATAGTCTGTAATAGAGGCATCCCAAGGCAGAGTACCAGTGTTGGATTCCTGGACATCACAGTTCCTGCTCAGCTACTACTTACATGCTTGTGCACATAACAGGGGGTTTTCCAAGTGCTCTGTCCCCTGTGATGCACATGGAAGTCCCAGATGGAGTTCTGTAATGCAGGCTGCAGCCTGGACTGGTCCCAGCCATGGGAGCCTTTTAGTGGAGTGTCAATGGATGGGCCATGGATGTCTTTCTCTATAACTTTGCCATTCAAATGTAAAACATTCATGTCATTTATTGGAAGGGGAATAATATTTTGGGTGGCTGAAGTGGAGGGTGATTTGAGAAGTAGTGCTTTAGTATATCTTAATTCAAGAGCTGATCGGGAATCATGGATAACCCAGGGTGTTTAATCCTGCCATTATGTTCGGTCCTTTTCACTAATTTTCTTATATTCAACTTAGTCACAGGGTATTCTGCATATAATGTGCTTTTTTTTTTCTTCACTGAAAATGGCTCAGTGCCTTTGCTCTTTTCTTGATTTTTTTTTTCTTCTGCCCCTTCCCCTCCTTCCTACAGAGCATCAGGAAACAACCCTAACTTTATAATCACAGGTACATTTTTTATTGTGGATTTATATTCCTGCCCCTCCCTAGCAGAATATTGAAAATGGGGGTTCATTTTAGAAAGAAATCATTTTGTTGATGACAGAAGAGTATAAATATTGATTTGTTTCTAAAATGAACTTTATTGGAGAACAGATGAACACCTCTTATTTGTAAATTAATCTCCCCTACGGAAATTGAAAAACTTAGCTAATTAAAAATAATCTATAAAGCTCATTAGATAGGTAGAGATGAGACACCCTTTTGGAAGAAATAAATGCATAAACACAGAGCTGCATCTCCTCCTCCTTGCTCTTTCCTCTTTCCTCCTCCGTCTTTAGCACTAATACTCCTTTTATTTACTGATTTATTTTTAATCCTGAAAGTGTTATGCTAAAGTGATCTATCAATGTATTCTAATATTGAATGGTTCTTCTTTCTAGGGCATTTTGTTTGTCTAATGGATAAATGAACAATCTAATGGTTTACTTATTACTCTGTGTTTTTAAACATTTCTTGAGCAATTGTGGTCACAAAAATATTGAGAAATAGTTGCTTTCAACATGTTGGGACATGGGGGAATGAATTCGACAAGCCGTGTCATTGTATCATCAGGGCCTCAAACACTTTCCTCAAATTCAGAATTTGCTAAAGTCTTAGTTTCCCTCCTATTTAATTAATTAATTAATTAATTTTTCTTAAAAAGGCAGATTAGCAGACAAGAGTATCTTCTACCCACTGGTTCACTCACCAAATGGCTGCAACAACCTGAGTTGAGCTGATTTGAAGCCTGGAGCTAGGAACCTCTTCCAGGTCTCCCAAGCAGGTGCAAGGTACCAAGGCTTGGGGCTGTCCTGGACTACCTCCCTAGGCCACAAGCAGGGAGCTTGATGGGAAGTAGAGCAGCAGGGATAAGAATTGTTGCTCGTATGGGATCCTGGCTGGTGCAAGGGAGGACTCAGCCATTAACCTCAATATCCCTCAGTTTTAACACCATATTGCAGGTTTGAGTCACTGTATTGCAGTTGACCATGGCCGATCTCCTGCATTTAGTCTAACTTCTTCAAATGACTTCCTTTTGAGATTTGGCCAGTTATCATGGGGCTGTTCAGGACAATGGTCAGAAGTCCTTTCCGTTGTGGTGTCTCCAGGTAAAGTATCCCTGACTTGTCAAAAGGAAAACATAAGCCTCCATTTGAGCTTGAATTTCCTAGTATGAGATAGAAAATCCTGAATGCAGACATTCATACAGAAAGACAATGATGGTTGCCATGTAGAAAAAAAGAGAAAGAAAGAAAGGAAGAAAGGAAGAAAGAAACAAAGAAACAAAGAAAGAAAGAAAAAGAAAATAAAGAAAGACTGACTCACATTGTGACTTTGATCTAAACAAATCCTTAAGATACAAGTCTAAAACATGGAAAAGTTAAGGGGACTTGTATTGTGGTATAAGATTTGGGGCTGCTGTCATTTGATGTCCTGTCATGTCCTGGTTGTTCCACAGCTGGTGCAGCTCTCTGCCGGTGGGTTGAAAGGGCAGCAGAGGGTAGCCCTGTTGCTTGGTTCCCTGCAGCCCATAGGATATACTTGAGTGGAATGTCTGTCTCTTGGCTTTGACCTGGTCTAGCATTGCACGTTGTACTCATTTGGGTAGCTCTGTCTCTCTATTTCTCTCTTTCTCTCTCTCTCAGATATTTTAAAGGAGATGTATAGCAACTGTGTAGCAGAGACTATCACATACAGCTATGAAGATACAATGCAGTGTGCATGTCTACGCCCTTATCAAAGATGGACTCACAATGAAACTTTTGAATGTATCTTGATAATAGGAAGCAGTACTCTCTGCCCTTGTCCATGTCCACAGTGTCAGGATATACTAAAATAGCAGAATGATGGACCTACGACAGATTGTGAAGGTCTATCATATTGTAATGATAATGGGGAAATTTGTGAGGGGGATCGGGGACTTGAGGAAGGAGGAAGGAGAATTCAAGAGCTGGATCATGGAACAATAAACTAAGTACATACATTTTAAAAAATAATAAAATAAAATAAATCATTAAAAAAGAATAGTTGAGAACTTGGACAAAGATTATCTTCTCCCCCCCCTGGATGTACCAGAGCCATTTTCATTTCTGACCCTAATTAGTCAATGTGAACTTTTTTTGCCAGGGAAAATAAGTAAATTTGTGTCTGGGGAGACCATTTTGCAGAGAAGTTCAAGGTGGGTTTTTCTCCATTATCTTTGACACATCGAGTTTCAAGGCTGCTCCTGCACATCCCAGGGAAGTGCAGCAGTCAGTCCCCAGGCACAGCATGCATCAATGTCTCACTGCTTTCGGAGACGGATCTGAAAGCTGCGTGTTCTTGCTTTGTGAACCCCTCGGGCCCTTTCATATCACAGGTCTCAGGATTCATGCTGCCAATTGGCTTCTCATATGACCACATGTTCATGGTCCAGGAAGAGAGAATTCATGTGGCTTATTTTGTTTTCTGCTTTTTTTTTTTTAAATGATGCTTTGACTAACACTTTAAGAATAAAACCTATAAGAAAATAAAGTTATTCCAGAGTGATTATGTATAGACTATAAAAATAGCATTTGACAGCCAGCGACCAATCTGGTGAATGGGGGAGAAGAGTGGTTTAGAATCACATTTTGACTTAAATTGAAAAGCCTGTTGTTACTTAGGTAAGAAGTACATATTTAAGTTAGAGGTTCCTAATTGCAAACTTGCTCTTGTATGTGTTAAATTAGATTGTAAAATTAATTGAGTTTCAAAACTGAGGAAGATGGTAATGTAAACACAACTAACACTGGGATTACTCTCAGCAAATATCAAGTGTCCAGGTAGCAAAGTAAGGTTACATGGGAATAGTAAACTTCTGTGCTTGACAATGCAGTGTAGCTTTACACTAGCTTGTAAGGTATTTCAAAAGTATTTAGAGAAAGAAGGAACACAAAGGCTTTATTATATTAAAAAAGGATAAAGCAATAGAAATGCAAACATTCTGATTTGAATATTATAAGTCATATAGACGTTCTGAAATACCATACTGTACCTCACAAATGTGTACAATCATTATGCAATTCAAAAAGTACTGGATAAGTACCTGGTGATAAACTTAGGTTGTCCAAGTTTTCATTTCTTCCCTATTCATGTTTCAGAAGACCAGACAAGTGGATCTGAGTCTTCCAGTGGCTGTCCACAGGTTCATCCTAAATTTGGGAGAAGTTCCTATGCTATCATACTTGGAAATTCTACTGTTTTTCTGAATGTTTCCACTTCCTTGCAGAGGAATTCACTGTTGCAGGACTGAGCGTAGCCTCCTACATTACTGGCCAAATGCTTGTCAGAAGAAACTGATAGTTGATCAGTAATCACCTGTGTTAAAATCTTCCCACCATCGGTTAATGCAAAGCAACTCTTGACATGGGAGAATGCATTTATTTCCTCTTTTCCACTTGAACCAGGATCTGTGTGGTAGCTTTCCGCAATCATGTTTCTCTCGATCTCAGTAGGAAATGTTGATTAGAATCAGTAGCTTTAAACACTGTGCAAGGTAGTAATTTCAAGAATAATTCAATTGCAATTATTCTCATAGATTTATTTTAGTCAATAGTATGATTAGGCTTGATGTCACTATTAAGTCAATTGGTGAATTACTGACAGGTAATTAATTCATGTACAAAAAATGAAAAAAAGCATTCCAGCAAAACATTTTGGTATACTGCTTAAGCTGTGAATACAACTATCATTTTAGTTATGTTGATACTTACAAAAACAAATGTGGTTTTCAGGGAAACATTTTTACACATGATTTCAATCTTTAATTTTGTCCTTTCATCTATGAAGCATATATTTATTGTTGGGGAATTAATGATTCCTTAGCCATTATTTTAAACAAAGTATTCACCTTTATTGCAAAGTCAGATATTCAGAACGGAGGAAAGACAGAGAGGAAGATCCTCTGTCCACTGAGTCATTCCCCAAGTGGCTGCAATAGCCAAAGCTATACAAATCCGAAGCCAGGAGCATGGAGTTTCTTCTGGATCTCCAACACAGGCGCAAGGTCTCAAGGCTTTGGACTGTCCTTCACTGCTTTCCCAGGCCACAAGCTGGGAGCTGGATGGAAAGCAGGGCCACCATGATTAGAACTAGTGCCCATGTGGGATCCTGAAGCGTTCAAGGCAAGGACTTTGGCTGCTAGGCTACCGCACCAAATCCCTATTTAGCAATTTAATGTGCTTTTTTTAAAGATTTATTTATTTATTGGAAAGTCAGTTACACAGAGAGGAAGATCTTCCGTCCAATGATTCACTCCCCAAGTGAGCGCAATGGCTGGTGCTATGCCGATCCGAAGTCAGGACCCAGGAACTTCTTCTGGGTGTCCCACATGGGTGCAGGGTCCCCAAGCTTTGGGCCGTCCTCGACTGCTTTCCCAGGCCACAAGCAGGAAGCTGGATGGGAATTGGGGCTGCCAGGATTAGAACCAGCGCCCATATGGGCTTCCGGTGCGTTCAAGGCGAGGATTTTAGCCGTTAGGCCGCGCCGGGCCCTAGCAATTTAATGTTAACATATTATAGCAGATGAAAAGTTTAATGATTCAACTAGCATAAATTTTTCCTGAAGAATTTCTAAACACCATCATTTTTGAAAAATTACTTTGTTAAATTTGATGCTTAAAGTGCATCTTTTTTTTTTTTAAAACACATTTAGCACCATCTGGTCTATATGCAGAAGTGTGTGGTAATTATTTTGTCTTTAAGAAAAACTAGTGCAAAAGCCAAGAGAGTATACGTGATGGAGTCATTAACATGACTGATTTCAGTGTCTGTAAGTAATTAGTTAAGTTATGCTTGTCTCTTTCATGGAAAGCACTATTACACAGGCTGATGCGAAAGATGGAGGTAGTCAATGGGTTTTCAGGTCATTTCTGATAAAGTTAAATGTGGCTGTCATTTCAATTGATCATTCTACATTTTTCCAGACTATCCATCCATCTCCTTGAACAGCCTGTTCAATAAGCACTACAGGAAATAATTTGGGCAATTTTAGAGGGAAGTAAACCCTCAGATTAAATGGATTTGGGGTGTTTTATTTCCTGCCAAGATGGGTAAGAATATATTTCAAATAATGTTAAGTTTCTCTTTTATAATTATTGATTACCTTGGGAAACATACATTTAAGTTCATTCCAAACAAACTTAGAAACTGTTTCAATGACAAGTAGGGCAACTGGTTTCAATAACTTTAATACTGTACACTCACATTACAATATATATTGTGTGTATGTACAAACATATATGTGAGTGTGTGTGTATGTATGTATATAAACTGGGTTAAATAAATACTTGGTACCAATTCACAAAATAGTCCCACTATTGAAGTCATTTAAAAGTTCTTTGGGAAATGGATATTTAGCACAGAGATGCATCACTGCTAGGAACACCTGCAGCCTGCCTCAGCGTGCCAAGTTCCAGCTCTGGCTTCTGCACATCCAACACAATTAATGAATATCCTGCGATGCAGCACGTCATGACTCAATGGCTTAGCTCGCTGTCCCTTGTGTTCCAGACCTGGGCTGAGTTCCTGGTTCTGTGCATTCCACTAGCCCAGCCCTGGTTGTCTGAGGCATTATGGGAGAAATCATGTGGATGGACTACTCTCTCTCTCTTTCTCTCTCTCTCTCTCTCTCTCCTTTGTTGGTAGGTGTGAGTGTACACACGAGTGTCACTTTCCACTAGAAAGAATAAATGAATAACTACTTAGAATATTTTGCAATTCATTTAAAATCTGTACAATTGTCTACATTTCCCACACATCACAGGACCCTCTCATGGCCGAAACGCACACAGTGCTAACCCTATACAGGACACACTGCTTTTGCCCAAATACATGCATATTATCACAAGGTCTAATTTGAACAATATAGTGTAATAGACATGCTAGAAGTGCAACTCTTGTGCTTTGGGGCCATTTTCAGGTTAACTCAGTGCTCCCTGTCTATGAATCTTGTTGTACTGCACCAGTCGGTTTGGTTGTTTGATGACATTTCAGATGGCTACTTGGAGGCTCATGGGATGAATCTAGATACACCAGACCAAGAGATGACTCTAATCCTGGGTGGGATGGAGCATCATGGTGCAAGGATCCATATCTCTGCTCAGAACAAGCTGCAATTTATAACTTACGCATTATTGGTTTCTGACATTTCTAATGTAACACATTTGCATTGGCATTGGTCTAAAAGTAGCAAACTAGAGAAAAGAAAAAACTAAGAAAACAGTGAGCGATCAAATAAGCATTTTATTTGGTGAGGAAAATGTTCAAGGAACAAACAGTTTGCACAGAGAAAGTGTATTTGTGTTCCCTATATGTATTTGTGTTAATAATAATAATAATAATAATAATAAAAACACACAGAGACAAAACAAAACTCAATAAAACTTACAGAAAGTTCCGGGAGTAGGGAGAGAATAGGTAGAAATATTTTTTAAAATCAAGAACTATGCTAATTACTTGAAAACAACAAAGTCAGAGAGAAGTTTGTGATAATCGCTGTCTTTAAGACTATAATCCCACATCACAGAGGAAGTTTGAACATCTACTGAATAGTATATAGCCCAGCCTACCAGTATCAGGGAAGACTGTAACACTGAACTGCACCTGACAGACACCATTAGGCATTCATCACACTCTACAGAGGCTTACAGAAAGAAAACTCATACTCAATGCTTTAAAGCGAATTGCAAGGCAGGAACAAGCCCTCTATCTGGGAAAGTTTCTGAGAGGCTAACTTACAAAAACAACAAATAAAGACAAAAGCTGAACCGGAGGTTGCTTTCGATGTCTTCAGTGGGGACAGATGTTTGGGAACCAGGAAAGGGCTTAAACAACCCCACAGCGTGGAAATTGTAGACAGAGAGAGGTAAAGAGAAAATGAAAGATTGCACAGCTAACTTACTGGGATCCGTCTCTAGGACCTGACGTTCGTTGTGCCTAAGGGTCCTGAAAAAAACCAAAACAAATAAACAAAAAAGAAACAAAAACAAACAAGGAAAAGTTCCATTGAAAAGCTATGGGAGGAACACTGGAAAAGGACACAATCCAGGCTTTCTTTAGTGTGCAGTAAAGAAAATGATCTGACTCTAGAAGCAGTACATTGAGAACGAGACAACTTTATAGAAATATTCTCTATTGCACAACGCGAGGCATCACAGGGAGGTCTACTCTCCCAGCTGTCGAAAGGGACAAAGGCAGACCGCTTTCACTTGTCTCGGAACTTAGACCACTGCTGCTTCTCTTGTTCCATGCTGTGCAAAAGCCCAGGTGTGAATCAGCGATGGAAGAACTATCAGACTTGTAATTCATTTGTGGTTGCAAAATTCTCCGTCATTTGCTAAGACAGAGTATTCTTTTCTATTTCATTTCCATGTGATCTTGTAATAACTGATGCTCCTTCACACAATAGAATCATTGTAAATTTAAACAATAATAGATGCTCAACTGGAATATTTATAAAGCAAATTACATGGTTGAAGTGATCATGTTATCCAAATAAAAACTGAACGTAAAATTACCTTTGCCAGAGTCATCCAGAGGATGCAGGAAAAAAATTCTATTTATCCAGAGAATTGACTTTTAATTCCTTGGAGGGATTGCTGGCTATCAGCTATAATTGAGGATTGCAGGAAATCTCTGGAGAGCAAATGATCATAGGTTAAACTTCAGGAAGTACTTGTCATAGAAAATGAGAACAAACTTTGGTGATTGAATGAAGAAAATGCCGAAAGATGGCTAGAGGCCTGGATTTCTGCAAACTCCCACATTGACTAGTTCCTTGGAATGAAAATGGTTCCAAATTAGTGAACATACTAAAAGCTTTCATGGGCTTTTTGGTTTGGAGAAATATAACAAACATTTCGTGTGGCTCAATTTAACCGTCCTGCATTATGGTCATTGTGTAAATGTGCTGTTACTTAGCCTGCTATTCTGCACTGTGTTTTAGGTAATTCTATTTCACAATGGGTAGCTATGACTACACAGTTCCAAGTGAACATATTTATAACTAATGCAGGGACTAGAGTGGGGCGTTCCATATATGGTTCACAAATCAATGCGAAATGAGGCCACATATATTTACAGTGAAGCTTTGTATATCTTGCATCCAAATGATTGCACCTGTTATGCTCTGTATTTTAAAGAAAGACCACATCTTTTCTGCTGTAGAAAATTGCTTTGTAAGTAGATAACTGATTTCCAAGCCAAACAGAATTTCCAGTCTCAAAGTCAAAGCAGTACATTTCCTTAATACTTGGAAAATCACCAGAACATCTTCACACAATATCCTTTACCAATTTCTAATATAATTTGCTCTTTATTAATCAAATCTTTTTTTCTTCTGAACTGACATTTTATCATATTGCTCATTGCTAATCAAACATGTTTCCGGACTGACATTTTATCATCTATTAGTGTATAAATATTAGGAAGGAAAAGACATCACAACAATCGTTAGTCTTAAATGTATATGTCAAAACCTTAAAACAATACTGACTTCTTACTAGCAAATTCAATTTTGCTTTTGTGTTTTTGTTTGATTAAAAATGATGTTTACCGGGCCAGCTCCATGGCACACAAGGTTAACCCCTGAACACAGTACCAGCATCCTACAGTGGAACTGGTTCAAGGCTGGGCCGCTCTGGATCTGATGCGGCTCCCTACAAGTAGCCTGAGAAAGCAATGGAGGATGCCCCTGCTGCTTGACTGCTTGGACCACTGCATGTGCAGGGGACACCCGGAAGAAGCTTCTGGGTCCTGACTCTGTATTGGCAGAGCTTGAGCTGTGGGGCCATTCAGAGAGTGAACCTGCAGATGGATAATCTCTCTCTCTTTGTCTGTACAACTGCATTTCAAATTAAAGTAATCATAATAAGAAGAATAACTTTTACAAAAATAAAGGATGAAGATCTTTTCCTTTTTTTTTTTTGTTTACAGACTGTAGTGATACCACTCTGGCTAGTGGGGAATAGAAAGGATTTCAACTTCTTTGATTAATGCCCAAGGCACCCACACAATTGTGAAAGCTTTGTAGTCAACACAGAGCATTGGATAAGAAGCAAAATTAGCTCTAAGGGCGTGTCTGTTAAGGCAACACGTTTGCAGAGTGCGTAAATCCACAATTCTTGTGCAATACCATGGGTACGGCTGCTTTCTTTTTCTGCATCCTCCTCCCTTTTTCCATTTGCTCTTTTTCTTTCTAATCTACAAAGAGCAAAGGGGACATTCTCTCCTACTTTCAGTCCCTCTGGAAAGCAAACTCCTTGGCATGTGTCTAAGTTGAATTTGCTGTGACACCTCTATTGATTTCCGGGATAACAAAGCTCTGTCTCATTTATTCCTTGAATATGGTGATTGGGTTAAGGAAATTCTCAACAAACTCCCTTTGATGCTCGTCTATGTTTATCATTATTTTCTTGTCTTTCTCTAATGTGCTTTCCATCTGTAGTGAAAGCGCCTGTTTGTTGAATGCATTGCATTTATAAATAGTTATTTTGGCTATTCGGCATGTACACTCCCTTCTACTCAGTGCTATGTGGTTCAGTACTACATTGTTCTTCCAAAACGATCATCTTTAAGGATGGTGGATTTACCGTATCGTTTCTTCTGCCTTGCAGAGAAGAGATTTCAGGACTGTATCCAGCATACAAATAATAGCTTCCCCTTCCAAGAAGAGCCTCCTGTCTCTCAGAATCGGATCTGTTAGTTCAATTGGTCCATAATCTTGGCTTTTTGTAGGCGGCAAATGGAATCCTTTCTGCATGGCACAGGCAGAGTGGGGAAGCAGTCTATGATTTTGCTTAAGATTGAAAGGGAGCTTTTGTAGATTCTGAGTGTGAAATCAATACTTCTGCAACCTGTATTCAAACATATTTGAGAACTTCTGTACAAGGATTGTTTCAGGTTTTTTGCTCATTTGTTTGTTTTTAAATTGGAAAGTCAGATATAAAGAGAAGAGAACAGACAGAAAGGAAGATCTTCCATCCGTTCAGTCATTCCCCAGCAGCTGCAACAACTGGAGCTGTGCCAATCTGAAGCCAGGAGCCTGGAGCCTCTTCCGGGTCTCCCACGTGGGTACAGAGTCCCAAGGCTTTGGGTATACCTCAACTGCTTTCTCAGGACACAAGTAGCAAGCTGGATGGGAAACGGGACCGCCAAGAGTAGAACCAGTGCCCATATGGGAACCCAGTGCATACAAGGTGAGGGTTTAGCCACTGAGCTCAGGCCCAGCATTGCTTCAGTTTTATGGTGTGTTTGTCTAACATACTGCATTACTTTACTGAATAATTTGTTCCTAGTTATAAATTGATTTTTTCAAAAATATTTATATTTGTCATTTCTTAGTATATTTTTAAACCATGTTTTCCAGAATCTTTGAGGATTTTATCTTTAGCTTAAGCTATTTCTGTTATGGTCTACCTCTATCCCTATTTTTCTATATGGTCTTGGACTTCAGCAATGGAAGAGATGACACAGTCTGCTTTTATCTTTCCTACGTCACCAAGAACGTGCTGTCACTGCCAAAAGATTGATTACTAATTTTTTTCATGAGTTATAAATCATGATTTGATCTGAAAATAGCACAGACTGAGTTAGGACCACACAAATGTACAATTCCTTTTTTATGTTAATGACATATTACATAAGAATCATATTGGATTGTTGAAACTCTTGAAAAATGAAACTAGACCTGGTGGCAATTGGATTTTGATGGAAGAAAGCTGTTGGCATTTTGTCCAGTGAAAGCATGTTGCCTAGCCTGATGAATTTCTCGTTCTGCAAAGGACTGAGTTCAGTGCTTAACTGTTCTCCTCCACCATAAACAAACAAACATAACAGGTCTTTGAATGTTTCAATCTTCTGGCTAACAAATTTGGATGCTGAAATTTTATTGTATACATTTTGAGTTCCTATTGAATACACTTTATATCTCATCTTTGCTTGTTGGGTTCACATTTTTTCCTTGGGACATCTTATGCTAAAGTTGATAAAGGATTCTCAAAGGGAAGTCTGAGCTGATATTTTAAAGTCAGGATATGAAATTATGGGACAGAAGAAATAAATTGCTCTAAGCCAGAAGAAGAAAGGTTAGGTTTAAAACGTATCTAAAACACATACTCAGGCTGAGTGTTTGAATGAAGGGAGTTATTTTCACTGGGGAACAGGAGGAGATAAATTGAAACCACAAAGGCCTTCCTAGATCCAATTGTGTTCAAGTTTGCAAAAGGCAGGACTAGACATTGAATGATTCTGGACATTTTTGGAAATTATTATTCCGGCAGTGAGTGGTACACCGTACATGTCTGGGAGGCCGATATTGATAGAAGAGAGAACAGCTGGAAGCAGGTGTTGTAACCTATATAGGAAATGACAAGAATCTTCATTACGGTGGTGACAAGGGAACCGGAAAGCAGGGAGAGGGAGACGGTGGAGGAGAAACTGTCAGAACTTGATCAGGCCTTCGCTCCTCCCAATATCCAAAAATATCACCTCTATTTCTGGCCAGGGATTTTGAGTTAAGGATGTTGTCACAGATTGACAGCACACTTGAAAATGATCAGTCTCAGAGAAGATGAATAGCCAGCCTCCTTCTCACCTACATTTGCGTATTTTAGAAATCGGGAAAATTCAAAATACCCTTAAGACATTCTAAATTGAAGTGCAATTCAAGTGAGATGTCAGGTGAGCTGATATTAAGGATTCCTTCTTATAGGTGTTGTCACTGAAACCAGGAAGAATGGGTCAGTTCTCATCACAAGGTGTTCCTCCTGGGGTTTGTTATTTTTCAGTATTTTTTTTTTTTACCAGTTGCACATAAAGTAGAAATATCCGTTTTATCCTGATGCTTTTGTCCCTTGCCTTTCCATACAAATGTACCTTTTCTTCTTTGGTTTCCAGGAATAAATTTAGATTTGCAGATGCATTTGCAAATAATTTCAGTAGTCACCAAAGAAATATTATTTTATTTTAAGCTCATTAGCAATTCACAGTTTACATCCAAAATTTCAACAAAAGAAAAATTATATACTTCTTTGTCCAATTTAAGTCTGTGCAAGCTCTACAGAATTCACATCTGCCAGAGAAAATAAGAGCCGCCAAGCTCCTGATATTTATTTTCTTTAAAAAATAGATTTGATTCTTTTATTTCTTTTTTACATCTATAATTATCATTACATTTTCATCTTGGAGTTGAGAGGAATTTTTGTGTTGAATTTCCCTAAATGTCTGGTAGAGTGTAAAATTTCCAGAATGAGAGAATCTTTTTTTCTTTCTATATTCTGAGTTGTTGATTATTTATTTTTATTTTATTTGAAAGTAGGAGATAGATAGATAGATAGATAGATAGATAGATAGATAGATGATAGATAATCTCTCCCAACAGTTTGCTTACTCCCCAAATGCCTGCAACAGGGGCAAAGCTGAAGCTGAGATTCTAGAAATCAGTCTAGGACTCTCACGTGTCAGGGATCCAGAACCTTGACCCATCCACTCCTGTCCCATAGCATGCACCTCAGCAGGAAGAGGGAATTGAAAGTCTAGCTGCTACTTGAAGCAGCCACACCCGATGTCAGTGCCCTGAACAGAACCTTAGCCAGTAGCCAAACACCCACATTTGAGTATAATCTTTCTTCAAAATACAAAATCTATCTTGAATTTGTTTGGTTGTTTTGAGTTACAAATGACACTTGGCATGAGGAATACAATCAATTGTGATACAAATATATACATATATATGTGATACAAATATGTGTACATAGATGCAACACTATGATTCAAAAAGAACAATTTTGTGCCTCCAATTAATTGCAATCTTGGATACCATCTCGATTTTGGATTAAGTATACAGATATAAGAGCAGCAAAGAACATGTGACTCACAGATCCAATGACAAGTTAACTTTAGTCCCACAAGTAGCAATGTTTCCAATTAGTTCCCATCAATGGCGAGCAAATATAAAGAAGACACCGAACCGGAAGTAGCATCTAGGGAAGATTTCCAAGTTTAAATGTTTTCGGGATAAGATTTGCTGCATTGTTTTCCTAAATGAAATCATTTGTACAAATCTTGGAATAAGATATCTTATCAGGAAACATCAACTGTGATCCTGGGTATGGCAAAAACTTTGAATGAGTCATCTAAGTCAATTTGCACTGATTCAGTGCTTCAACAATCCGGATTTGGGTTTCAGGAGTATTTTAATCGGTTCTATGAAAGTAGAAAGTGAATTTGTCACCGAAGACTTCAGGCTTTAGAGTATTATTTATTAATGGATTTATAAAGAACATAAACTCAAAGTAGCCTAGCGGTTAAACAACTTTCTTCTGTCTTTCTCGCTCTCTCCCCCAGCATCTTTTACACCACACACACACACACACACAACACACAGAACACACAGAACACACACAGAACACACACACACACACCACACACACACAGACACACACCACCACCACCCCCCTACACACCACTAACACACCATACCACACACACACAAGTACACACAGAGACACACACACAGACACACCCATACAACACACACACACAGACACACACACACACGTACACACAGAGACACACTCTCAGACACAGACACACCCATACAACACACACAGACACACACAAAGTACACACACAGACACACCCATACAACACACACACACACAGACACACACAGACACCCCCCCACCCCCCCACACACACACCACAAACACACCATACCACACACACACACACAAGTACACACAGACACACACACACAGAGACACAGACACATCCATACAACACACACAGACACACACAAAGTACACACAGAGACACAGACACACCCATACAACACACACACACACAGACACACACAGACACATCCCCCACCCCCACACACACACACCACAAACACACCATACCACACACACACACACACACACACAAGTACACACAGAGACACACACACAGACACAGACACACCCATACAACACACACAGACACACACAAAGTACACACACAGACACAGACACACCCATACAACACACACACACACAAGTACACACAAGTACACACAGAGACTCAGACACACACACACCATACCACACACACAGAATTTTTCCAAGTTCCTTACATCCCACTCATATTTATTGTTTTAGCAGTGTACATTTTAAGAGAAACTGAAACCAATACTTAAATGTTTAATGGTACATGTCAAAGAACACATTCTAAAGGAAACGTGGAAATAAAAAACAAAAATCAGTTGTACATAAGATTCACTTAAAAATAGGTTAGATAAATTGGGTCCAGCACAGTGGCCTAGCAGCTAAAATCCTGGCCTTGAACTCACCAGGATCCCATATGGCGATAGTCCTAATCCCAGCAACCCTGTTTCCCATTCAGCTTCCTGCTTGTGGCCTGGGAAAGCAGTTGAGGACAGCCCAAAGTCTTATGAGCCTGTATTTGTGTGGGAGACCCAGAAATAATTCCTGGCTCCTGGCTTCTGATTGACGTAGCTGTGGTCATGGCTGTCACTTGGGGAGTGATTTATCAGACAGAAGATCTTCCTCTCTGTCTCTCCTCCTCCGTTTATAGCTAACTTTTCAATAAAAATAAATCTTTAAAAAAAGAACATGAACTCAGAACACATAAAATGACTAAAAAAATTATTTTGTAAATAGATTGACAGGATAATTATGTTTCTATTATTTATGTAATAGACAGGAATGTTTCATATATTTTAAAGTTGCTGATGAAGCATTAGGTGTGCAAAATGATTTCTGAAATCTGAAACACAGCAACTTATTAGGAAAAGGATACCATATTCAGGTGGTCATTTACATAATAACATTGAGTTGGGTTGGATTCATCAACCATTATTTTTATTTGCCTAAGAATTCGAATTTCAGCATCTCCCATTCAACAATTCCAACAATCAGTACTCTTAGTCAATACTCACGCACAGCCTTCCGGATCCTACACTAAAAATTCTGAGATTTGGCAGTGAGATTAGTTTATAATAAAGAAAAAATAATCAGCCATTTACAGAAGAGTGATTGCTCACAGGTGAATTTTTCCAACTAAAGACAGTATTATCTGAGCACATCAATGTGAGGGTTATGACGCAAGGAGCAGAAAGTCTTAAGGTATGAGACATAGCGGGTATTGAATGATGGCACGCGTGCCAGTGGCCATCCATGAACACATACAGCTTGTCAGCATACAAAACTAGCACACACAAAAATTGCCCCATACAGACAATGTGCCAGAAAAGGGTCGCTGCTCTTGTAGCCCTGGACAGGGGCTATATAGGAGGTCCGTGAGACAAACATTAGCGCTGAGAATCGAATGGGAGGCACTTTGAGGGGAGAGGCTGGGGATGCTGTTTCATAACCTCACAGTCCCACAACCAGATGGCTCTACTAGATTAATACGCTGTGTTTTCTACAGTTTCACGCCTTCTTTATCCTCCGCATCTTAACATTTCAGGGAACGCTTCGATCATATATAGACGTGTCGAATATAATTAAGCAATATAGCCTAATGGCTCTAGAATCAGACAGATTTGAAGTTTGACGTCACATCAACCATTTCTGTGATCTTTGGCAAGATACTCACTGTCTTTTATTTTCAATTTCCTTGCTGGTAAAAAATGAGATAAAAGAACAATCTACTGCATACTATTTTATGACAGTTTAACACAATAATAATGCAAGATATTTAGCATAATTTGGGGGCATACTATTTGCTCAATAAAGATATTCTTCAAACTCCTCCTAACATAATCACCATTGTAATTGCTATGGTTGTTACACTCCACTCGTATTCAGAATCTATTGGGAGATTTAAGCACTGTAGGGAAATAGATACAGTGATTTTTCTGCTGCATAGAGTAGCAGATTTATGGAATTAATTATCCTTCGCTCTTTGTAATAGCACTAAATTATCACTTTAGTCATCCTTGAGACTGCGGTGAGGGTCTTACATACAGCCAGGATCAAATGGGCCACGTCATAAGAAAATGTACAAGCACTGTGGCCAAATATCCAATGTAGAGGGACAAGTAATTTACTTGACTTTGAAATTAAGTGGAGAGCAAGTCTCAGTCAAGAATTCATTTCAAAGTGTCCTGGATGAATAGTGCCTTCAAAAGGCTGCTGGGACAAACGCAGTTCTGGTTAGCGAAAGGCATCCTCCATTTCCATTTTATAGAATGTCCCGGTATAAAGTGCCACCATTATATGTAAGACAGTCAATTATGAAAACAGAAAACTAATTTTAAAACATGAATCATAAACAGGAAGAGAAAATGTTGCAGAGTTTGCCAAAGCGACAGTCACAGAATCGCCGTGAGGGTTCTCAGTGGATGTCCCACGGGAATCGGTGAGCTCTTCCCACGGAAGGGTCAGGGACTACGGGAAACAATAGCCTGTAAGAGAAAACATAAACGAATTTACAAATATATTCACGCGTTGATATGTACACAGTTGTGTGCTGTGTATATGCAGTTCTATAGAGGCAGACGCATGTGTGTGTATGTGTTCACTTCTTAATTTACACAGCAAATGTTTTCTATGCAACAGACGCATGAGACAAATAAACTTGAAGAAATGAATTGCGTACGACAGGATACACATTCATTATCCTGAAATATTTATCATGTTTTAGCAATAAAAATATTTAGTGTACATTAACATCTACACTATAAAGACGGGTTTCTCATTTCTTACATTTTTCCTGACTTATTTGCCATGTAACAACTCCTAAAAAATGAATGTGGGTCCCAAGTGAGCAATGAATAACATACATTGCTACATATGATTGTGGGAATACTTAGGAAAGTTAGTGGAAGGACCTGTATTGTGGTATAGAAAGTAAACCCACCACCCTAGGACCCTGCATGGGAACCTAATGGCTAATGTCCTTGCCCTGTCTGCACCGGTTCATGTCCCGGCTGCTCCACTTCCCATCCAGCTCCCTGCTTGTGGCCTGGGAAGGCAGTAGAGGACAGCCCAAAGCCTTGGGACCCTGCACATACATGGGAGACCTGAAAGAAGCTCCTGGTTTAGGATCCGCTCAGGTCTGAACATTGTAGCCACTTAGTGAACCAGCAGGTGGAAGATCTTTCTCTCTACCTCTCCTTCTTTCTGTAGTCTTACTTTCCGATAAAAATAAATAAATACATTTTTAAAAAGCCATCACCTCAGATGTCAGTAACCTTTTGAAATGTCAGTTTATACCCAGTTGCTCGTAGTCTGACCTGAGTTCCTGCACATTGTCTAGGAAAAAGCAGCAGAAGATGACCCCGTGGCTTGGGCTCCTGTTACCCAGGAGGAGCCTTCAGTGACAGCCTTGTTATCTGCCTTTAGCCTGACCTGGTCCTGGTCATTGAAGCCATTTGGCAAGTGAACAACAGATGGAAACATCTTTCTCTTGGTGTCTCTCTCTCTCTCCCTCTCTGTAACTGTTTTTAAAGTAAACAAATAAATATTTTTTCTTAAATTATTTTTTATGTAGAAACAGCATTAGATATGCTGCTTGTGAGGCATAAAGTTAAAGGTTCCCTAACTGGATGAAAAAGATAAAATGCACTTGTTTTAACATCAATGACCATCTAAAGCCCCATGCGTGTTACGCATGCCATCATGTGCACTTGCCATCAAAGAGTTCATCTGTAAAGTTGTGCTTTTTTTTTTTCTTGTTGTCTAGACATCTGGATTTTGGACTAGTGATTACAGTTTGTGTGTATATCTTTAAGAATAAGGTATCTTTACAGTGGAAGTATATTACATTAGCTGGATGGACCCCAGGGACAGGCTGTTTGACGAATCTGTCTTCTGTCTCTTGCAACAAAGCTGCAGGACTTGAGCACTTCACAATCCATTGAAAGGGCAGTGGTGCACAATTCTTCCAGGCCAAGAATAAAAAGAGATAAAGTGGTAGAACAATAGCATAGGCCTAGAACCTGAGAGGCCTTAGCCAAACTCTTCATGTAGAGCACCATTTGGCATAATGCAGTGGGGTTTTATATTTATTTGATAGATTTTTTTTTTTGCGTGGTTATTTTCTCTTGAATGTTTTAGCTTACATTCATCATACCTGCAGGATAGTATGAATATTCACTTTATCCTTGTAGGCAGCCTTCTTTCTATTTGTTTGAATTTTTTTAAGTTTTATTGTAAGGATAAAGTTTTCATTGGGAAGGCAGATATACAGAGAGAAGTAGAGGCAAAGAGAAACACCTGCCTTTTGTGGGTCTGTTGCTTCACTCCCCAAGTGGCCAAAATGGCCAGAGCTGAGCTGAGCTAAAGCCAGAAGACAGGAGCCAATAGCTTCTTTTGATTCTCCCATTGAAGTTCAGGTTCCCAAGACCATCCTCCACTGTTTTCCCAGGCCCCAAGGAAGCTGGATGAGAAGTGGGGCAGTCAGGACACAAACTGGCACTCCTATAGGATCCTGGAAGATGCAAGGTGAGAATTTAGTCACTAAGTTATTATGCCGGACAATGTTTGCCTCTTTTTATTAAGATTCATTTGTTTTTATTGGAAAGGCAGGTTGGACTTACAGGAAAAAAGAGAGAAAGATTTTTCATCTTCTGGTTCACTCCCCAAATGGTCACAATAACCAGAGTTGAGGCAATCTATAATAAGTAACCATAGCCTGCTTCCAGTTCTCCCATGTGGATGCAGGGCTCCAAGGCTTTGGACCATTCTGTACTGTTCTCCCAGGCCACAAGCAGGGAGCTGGATGGGAAGTGGAGCAGCCAGGACAGGAACTGGCACCTACATGGGATCCCGTAACTACAAGATAAAGATGTAGCCATTGAGTCATTGTGTGGGGCCCTTTGGTTTGCATTGCTACAAAAGTGTTATGGAATTCTCCGATATGGGATGCCTGCCTCTCAAGTGCTGACTCAGCACTTTGCACTAGCATGTCTGCCCTGGACATCTTGCTTTTACAGTAGACCTTTCAACGAGTTAATCGTATTACGTTCTTTAAAACGGGTACAAAAGCCTTCAAATCATTTAGAAATGAGCCATGTAAGTACGAGTGAGATGGCAAATCTGTTACTACTAACAGGGTTATTGAAAAGGGGGTATGTAGACCTGCTGGAGAGGGGGGATCATCTGGCTCTGGTTTTTGCAAAATGATCTTGACCATGGCAGTAAAGATCCTCTTTCATCAGTGTTATGCTTTTATTATCTTATTATCTTATTATTATTATTTTATTGGAAAGGCGGATATTCAAAGAGGAGAGACAGAGAGAAAGATCTTCCGTCCGATGATTCACTCCCCAAGTGAACACAACGGCCGATGCTATGCCGATCCGAAGCCAGGAGCCTCTTCCGGGTCTCCCACGCGGGTGCAGGGTCCCAAAGCTTTGGGCCGTCCTCGACTGCTTTCCTAGGCCACAGGCAGGGAGCTGGAAGGGAAGCGGGGCTGCCGGGATAGAAGCGGCGCCCATATGGGATCCCGGGTGTGCAAGGCGAGGACCTTAACCACTGCGCTACCGTGCTGGGCCGCTTTTATTATCTTATGCAGATGTGACAAACATAGCAAAATAGCTGCTCATCACTGATGTCTAAAGTACCATGTGATGCAATTTGTTTTTTAAAAAAAGCAGCAGGAAATAAATAAGTGGCATCAAAGAGCTTTTTTTTTTAATTAAACATGATGAAGTGGGTTATCAAGACAGACGTGCAGGCTGTGGGGAAGCACGAGGCAGATTCATGACCTGTGCTGTATGTTCTGCGATGTTTAGACATCCCACTGAACGTTCAGAGAAATCCTAAGAAACTTGGATAATCGTGCCAGTTTATAGCACTGAAGAAGTCAGGCTAGAGGTAATGCAATGTTGCACATCATACAATGAAACATAAGTGTAAACACTGGCTTTGACCGAGGCTGGTTTGGTTCCTGAACACGTGCATTTCCCTTTATGGATCCTGCTGTGAAGGAGTGTTTATCCTTTCAAGAGATAGCGAGATCCAAATAGCGTTCAAGCATATACAGAAGCAATAACCCCAGGGAGCCTGTTTCAATATAGAATGTATGTATATAACTAGATTTCGGTTTTCAGAAGTGTGACTTTCAAATTTTAGGTTGTGCGTTTTTCTTTGTACGAACGCCTGTTAAAGAAAATAGGCATATCATCAAATCACACCAATTGGAACAACGTACAGCAGTGTCGCCAGTGTTGAAAGATGTGGAGACGATGGTGCTGGGCTGCAGTGATGCTGCGGATTGTCTCTGGGACCCTTGTATCCGCTGTCTGCTCCTGCAGGTGCACAGTTCTGGGGGCTGCATACGCGAAGCTGTGGTTGGTCTGACTGTCAGGATTAATTCATGAGGATCCAGGAGGCTCACTCACAGGCCACTGGTGAGTCATTGGAAAAAAAAAAAAGTATCATGGAGAAGCAGAGTGCCAGGGAAGCCTGTTGTGGGAAGTTTACGACGATAACTGTGACAGGTCTGGGAACAAGCTGGAAAGCCGGTTGGAGCCTTTTTCATTTGGGGAAGCCAGAAGAGGTGCGTGGCAGATGGGTCTCCGCCTCAATCCTCAGAGGAGGAAAAGTCTCACGTTTTCACCTCTGTTCTTGGCTCCCTGCACACTGCTCCGCTATAATACCACTCACTCAGATGCCAAGTGTCTTCTCTAAGAAAACAGGACACCTTTGCCAGCTGCACTGGAGCTCCACTGAGTTGAATCCAACACAATTTTACTGCAGACCAAGACCAAGATTCTTCTTGATGTCTCTATTGCGGATGCACTGCCATGGCGGTGTAGCTTAGCATACTTTAGCTGTTCTTAGAGAATTATGTTTGCTAAGACCCACAACCTCCTCAATTAAATATCAATAACTATAAATCATTATCTCATTGAAATAAGTTGTTGATTCATTCCTCCATATTAAGCGATAACAAAAGCTGATTAAGATCAACTAGACTGAAAATTGTAAGTTGTTTCAGTGACAAATAATGATTGCTATTGCATATTGTTAGAAATGTTACGCCAATGCCTAGTTTATTCTACAACTAATGTCTGGCATGGTGTACCCTTACAGGCCAAAAAAAAAAAAAAGTTGATGCATATATTTAAAGGACTCCTGCATGTATTCAACAAAGAGAACATCCTAGAAACAGAATAACTGCCACTATGTTTATTGGTACAATTGTATTTGCTGGTTTTATTGCTCTAAAGAGAATAATTTTTCATACATTTCAAAAGTACAGTTCCAAGCTGATCACATTCCTCACCCTCCCTGGAAGCTAACTTCCTCCTTCTCTTCCTTTCAAGCAGATTTTGCAAAGACGTGAGCTTAATCCATGTAATGGCATAGGCTTAATTTACCATAATGCTCAACAAGGAAGAAGCAGGAAAACTCAGTTACAGAGAAGTATGAATAAGGGCTAAAACTAACAAGGATTTCACAAAATGTCCATTTCATTCCTACACACTTTTATACTCTGTGTTAACTGCCACAGATTAGAAAGAACGTAGGATACTTTCTTTTTGAGACTGGCTTATTTCATGAAGCATAATGGCTTCCAGTTGGAAGCATTACTTTGAAAAATTAAGATATAATTTTATGATATATATGAATCATAATATATAATATAATATATAATATATTATAATATATAATACATAATAATACATACTATATAATATATGAATCATAATATATAATCCTTACACAATAGAGTTTCATTTATTAATAATATTATATAATATATAAATTATATATGCCATATAAGCTATACATAATTATATGAGCAATATAAATTATATATTATACATAATTATATATACGTCATATGCACACATAGAATTATATATCATATATAAGCATATATATACACACAAGTGTATATACACATATATGTGTACACACACACATAGTTACGAATTCATATCTGAGCTGCAGAGCTAAAAATTTAACATCCTGGAGGACAAAAGAATGGCTATGACTGTTAATAAAATAGAAAGAATATATATATTATATATATATTATATATTATATATATTATATATATTATATATATATATTTTATATATATATATATATTTCTCATCTCCCAAATCTCTAAAGGGTAATAGTCTTTAGGTTTTTAGGGTTTAAACAAGACACACAATATCCTTAGAAGCACGATATTTGGAATATGAGTAACCAGCAACAAAATAGAACAAAAGAAATGTATGCAAATTTTAATTTTTGTTTACTAGTCTTTGCTTATGTCAAAGGCAGAATTACACAGAGAAAAAAGGCAGAGATGGAAAGATCATTTACCTGCTACAAGTTCACTCTCCGAATGGCCACTCTGCCAGGGCTATGCCAGGTGACACCAGGAGCCTGGAAGTTATTCCAGGTTCCCATGGGGACACAGGGCTGACACACTTGGACCACCTGCTGCCGCTTTCCTACATGCATCCCAGGGAGCGGGATCAGAATTTCAGAAGTGGGCATTTGAATCCATGCCCATGTGGATGCTGGCTTTGGAAGTGGTTGTGTTTGTTAAGCTCAAATATACATAAGAACAAAAGAAAGGAAAATGAGACAAAGAGACATCACTTTTACAATACCTACAAAGTAGAAACAGAATTTCTTAACAAATTAACAGTCTCTTGGTAAATGCTATGTCCCTCCCCACTCATCGTGTTTAGACGAATGTCCTTGGTAAACTATTTTATTTCAATGAGGCATTCTGAATTAAACTACCCTCATTAAAAAGTGGTATGTGACTTTAATCCTTCGCTTCTTCCTTTGAGTTATTTATTCTCTATATCTGTTTGTAAAGGCTTTTTGCATCTTCCTTCGGTGAGTGAAGCCAACAGCCAGGGCTCAATTCCATGCCAGCAGTTCCAAGATCTAAGGCAGAAGACCGTGAGAGACTCATGATTTTATTTGTCTCTGTGCACATGGAGGGATGTGCACGCTGTGACTTATTTTTACCTCGTCTTATTGATGTTTTACTTGAAGTGGTTAGTCTACAAATATTTACTGGACCTGCACAACTCCTCAGTGAGCAACACAAAATAAGATTTGAGACATAATGGATCCTTGATTAATATAAGCACATTTGAATGTTACTAAGTCTATAAATTCAGCCAAAGCCACTGAAATAAAACTCCTTGTAAATAAAAGAATAAAGAAGAGGGCAGATTTCTTTTAACTTGCCTCACTTGCCCTGACTTGGATTAGAAAACATTCTTGGGCATTTTCCTGCGGTCTAGCTCCTTCTGCTTATACACATGTATCAAGTCAAAATTGATTTTAGAGATGTTAAAAAATCCAGGTTTTACTCAATGATGTCCTATCAGTTCCTGACAGATGGCTCGTGCGTGCTTCTCTTGGCTAGTATAGATTTTTAAAATCCAGAAAATGAAACATCCTGCAGTGTAAATTTTCAGAGTCATGAATCTCTAAAATTCATATGCTGTTTTGGTGTCTAGATTGTACAGTGTCTTCAATCATTTTAAAGAGTTTTGGAAATATAATTACATGGCTTTTGGAAAACATCACATATCTGCTGTTATTGTTGCTCTTTAGGCACGGTGTGTGAACTGATGTGGAAGGAAGGCTTGAGCAGACAAAGACAGAAATCAAAAATTGCATTTTGGGTTCCCAAGCAGGATGAGGAAACTAATATGTCCATGTCTTCAAATTTGTTACCAAGTCAAAATTATAAAAGAAAATCAGCCAAGACTTCCATTGACTATCCATCTACCGTTCCAAGCCATCCACCTTCTCCCCGTGCACTTCTGGTGTAAACCAGACATCTGTGAGGTTTTTATAGACCGAGGGGAGAGAAAGCCCGGCGTGGTTAGACATGCATAATACTCACCATGCAATTCAACATAGCAGAAGGTAATAGTAACTGTGGTAATATATTAGCAAAGGAAAGACTGTTTTACATAGAGCATATTTTCAGGAGGAACAAGGAAGTAATGAAACTCTTTAAGAACTAATACATGGTTTTAATAGGGAGCATACATAACATTACCAACAAGACTGTTTCATTAATTCTGTGATACAGAAGTATAAATGCATGCACTCACATGGATGAAACAAAGCAGTGTTGACATCTTGTCAACAGAACAGCATGAAATGTATTTTGAAATACAAATGACCAACATTCTTAAGGATGCTAAACTTCATGATATGTATACCAGTGTTACAGATCCATCGATTGAGAATTCCTATTACCTCTAACATGTCAAACTTTTTTTTGATCAGGTAGACGCATGACCTTGTATGCAGTAGGTTTATTTTGTGTAGTGTGCATTTCCAGGGAAGAGAATGTTTTTTTTTCTAACAACTGTACATTAGATATATTGAGACTCAATGGGAGTTCTTAATTTTAATGTCTCTTTAAATTCAACAATGCTTAAGTGTTTCCAAGTGTGGAGAAAGTGTTTAAGAGAAGTATTTTTAAAAGAGAAAGAGAACAAAGACACAGAACCTTAAGCCAATACAGGTGTATAGTGCAAATGATAAGATTTAATCTAATCACAAGCCCAACCTCAAATTACACCTTGCTAGAACGTCATGGAAAGGAAGATAATCAACGAATCAATTCAGTGGAAGGGGAAAGGCTAGATGCAGCCGGAACTTCTGATGATGCCCTGCCATCATGCCACATGTTAACAGAATTTCCCACCTTGAGTGGCTCTACACAGCAATGTGCACGAGGCTTGATTGAATATGGAATGAAGGAGTGGGTGCTCTTTTGCAAGGAATCCTAAAACAGCTCTTCCTTACATCGGATGTCTCCATGTTGGATTGTTTCCTGTATATGGTCAGAGAGAAGAGCATGAGAATGAGAGAGTGGGAGAGTGAGTGAGAGACAGGGAGTTCTCAGCTTGTGGCTGAGTCTCTAAGTCTCCGTTACTCCTAGACACGGCTCTCAGTTTGCAAGGTGGAATCTTTGTGACTTTCTTGGCAGGCCAGAGTGGGCTTGGGCAGGTACACATCAACAATAGTATAAGTTAGAAAAATGAGAAGCTCTCCATTTACTTAATGAATTCCTTGAGTGTGCTTTTGATTTGATTTGTTTTTTGCTTTAGAGAGAGAGAATGTCTTCCATCTACTGGTTCACACCCCGAAATGGTCACGGTGACCATTTCTGGGCCAAAACTAGGCATTTGGAATTTCATCTGTGTCTCCAGCATTGATGATAGAAGCTTGAGTGGTTGGACCATCTTGGTCTTTTCCAAGTCCATTAGCCAGGAGCTGGATGAGAAGGACAGCATGCATGTGGGATGTTGGTTTCTTAGCACAGCTTTAACTTGCTATGCCATGGAGCGGGCCCTAAGAGTTTGCTTCTGAACTGTCCTCCAGATACCATGTAGTGCTAAGCACAGTGGATTGATCACTTCCTGCATTATGACTATCATCTGACTAGAGAAGCTTTTAAATAAATAAAAAAAAAACAAATAAAGAAAATTACTTATTATCCAAGGAAAAATAACAAATTAATTTGAATGGCAAGACTGAAACACCATCATAAGATATCCCTTGATATTACTGATACTAAAAGTGCTCCGTTCCCCAGCATCTGGCAGGGTTCTCCGAGGTGACTGTCATCTGGATTTGCACGTATTTCAAAGCCTCATCTTTTCCACATCAAGATCAAAGACTAATCCCAGGTCTACCTGGAACTTCACAGCTTTCATCATTCATTTCATGGAGTTGAACATCTGTTAGAAGATGATCTTTGAGAAGAGCAGTCAAAAGAACGCATTAGCCACTTGGGTATAACACAAATGGAACTAAGCAATGTGGAGTTATATCATCAAAGCACACAACACCTGCTAATAGATCTTCATTTCTTGAAGTATAACCAACTTAACATGGCTTGCCTTTCTAGGAGGCAAATTCCAAATCTTGCCATGTGATATTGGGTACAATAGATGTTCCTTTTGGGGGATACCAGCTTGCACCAGGTACATATGTAACCTCTTCTCTTTGTGGCCTTGTGAGTAAGGTTCCACTGTGTTGATTTTATAGTTGAGGGAAACTGAGAGGCAGAGAGAGTGGGTAGCTTATTCTTGAACTTTCTTGAGTACTTTTCTTCTTAACATTTATGTGATTTGTTTAATCAGATCTCAGAAAATAGTGTTTTGTCTTCCCTATTTGTAAGTTCTGCTTGAAATTGAATGTATTAACACAGAATCTTAAAGATTGAAAAGCATCTGCATGCAATTAATTTCCCTGCTTCTGAAAGATTTTATTAATTGTATGGATGTTGTTTGTCATGAACCTTTGATCGCATAATAGTTTAGGCTAGGAAAATGGTTCAGAAAATTGGGGCACCAAGTGTTAGGGAAGTGGCTTAGAAACAGAAGAAATGGCAACAAACTCACAGCCAAAATTTAAATATTAGCAATAAACACAAAGGGCGTGGCCGTCGGCATAGATGGAGCAAGCAGGTGGCAGAGGTCTTCAGCAGGCTGGGCTTTTGCAGTTGGGATCTTGGAGGTGATCCAAGGGGTGCAAGTCCAAGAAAATGAAGAAGCTTTTCAACCTGTGGATGATGCTCACTGGAGGCATGACGAGACTGGAGTGTTGATCGGTTAGACTTGTCATTTTCAAATGTAAGAGTTGCTGGTGGGAGATTTTATTCTTACTATCCTGAGAGTGTGAGACACAAATCTGTGTTCTTGCTGCCTTCACTTTTTAAGAAAATTTAAGATGCTCTAATTTATCAAGTACAGCTTGTCATTGAGTGTTTATGAATAAGGCCTGCCTTGCTATCATCACTGCTTCACTAAGCAGCGGCTTGTTTTCTTGTGAGAAATCAAGACTGCAAGAAAACTTCAGACTTCCTATTACTGTATTCCACAGCAGTCCACCCCAATCTGCTGTTCAAACATCCTAAAACTCATCGTCCTTTCAGGCTTTCTTTCCTCCATCAACATTCTTAGCTTTTTCATAGGTTTCTCCATCTAAAAGTGAAATGAATGAGTCTTGTCAAATGGATTCACTGTGAAAAATGCATGACTTGCCATTTTTGAAGTTCTCCTTTTTTCAGCTATGTCTACGTCACTCTTTCAAAAACACATTGACAAGTATGTACAGAGATATGCTTATTCCTCAGTAAAGACAATGCAGCTATTAAAAAACACATTCTAAAAACAGAAAAGATGGAATCCTTAATGAAAGCAACGGAAGATTAAGGTAACGAGTGTGACAAATTCTGCAAAGGTGAAAAACGAAGTCAATTCGAAGCAGGAAATACATCAGACCATCTTGGATAGCCCACAGTGCAGGAGGCATTTCCAAGGAGGAGAAGCTGAGAATGTGAAGACGGGAAAGTACGTTGGAAGAAGATTGATGCTCGGTGGAACCCACATCAATATTTCCTCCCCTAGGAATGGGATTTCAGGGACTGTGATGGACAATGTAAATATCTGTTTGGCATTCCCTTCATAAAGCAAAACATCAGAAATGTCTAGACAACAGGCTGCCTGATTTTATTTTGTTGTTCTTTTGGAGCTTTCTGCGTTTTAAAGGAAACAATCAGAAATAATGGGGCTTTACAAGCAAGCTTCCCGGATGCTCTAAAAAATGTACTGTGGAGATACATCAATTTCATTCATGCTACTTAAAATGTTCCAAACTTTTTCCCAAACTCGGAAATTGCCTCAAAGACAAAGATATTGCAGCAAGACTTAAAAAATAAAGTTAGAATTTTATTTTGGTAAAAAAAAAAAACCAAAAAAACAAAAAAAAAAGATGGCATACAAAGAATCTTCAAAATGTAAATTTGGAAATCTGCATCCTGAAAAGCATGCATCCGTTTTACAAACATTTTTCATTAAGCTAAACCTATCTTTTATAACTTTTTCATGATAGGCAAAGAGGCAGAGAAAGACAGAGCTCCCATTTGTTTGTTCTCTACCCTAGATCTGCAAGAACTAGGATGGCTGTGGGATTTGAGAACTCAGTGGAGTTCTGCTTATGAGCAGCACGGGCCCAGTTACGTCAGTGACTGCCTTGTGTCTCCTCGTGTCCACATCTCAAGGAGCTGAAATGGACAGTGGGGTCAGTGGTTAAGTCTCTGCATTCAAATATGAAATGCAAGTGTCCCCTCAAAAAATCTTAACAAGCCAGTCCTATATTTTTCCTTTAGCTTTTTCCTGAATTTATTAAAGCTCCCCTGTGCTATTCTGAACATTTTCATTGCCAGTTAGGCTGACTTTCAATAATGGTGTTAATCATTTTCATCTAACACGTTTTTCACCCATTTGTATATAAATACACTGTGAACAAAAACAATTCCAATAAGATAGAGAAATATAGGGAAAATGTGGTCCTGAATCCTGGCAGTTGAGAGTTCATTTAGTTAAGGACCTTCAGATTCATATCGTGTATTTTCTGGAGAGGGAAAACTGATTTTATACCATTGCATGGTTCATACATCAATTTAAAAAAGGGAAATAGCATGGAAATACATTTCCAAAAGTATGACTGCAGAAAAGTCTTAGAACATTAATTTTCTGTCAGGAAGTCTAATGTGCTAATCCAGTCAAACATGATCTACTGAAATATAGGATCAGGAAATATGATATATGATACCACTTTTTCAAAAGTGTGCATTGCAATCAAAATCCGTCTCGTGTGTCTCCAAGGAAATCCACCCTTCCCATCCTTCCACATAAATCCTTGGTTCAGGTGACTTTGCCAAACTCTGTAATCAATAGATTATCTGTACCGATCTGTTTTGTTTTTCCTGACATGTCTATTAAAATGAATTATAATCTCTCTCTCACACACACATCTACACACATTCCTTTCACTTTTGTCTTACTAGGTTTTGCAGCTTGTCACAACAACATGAATAGGCTTGTTGGTATGGATTATATCGTCCTTGCTGTATGGAAACCACATGAAGTCTGAAAGAATGACAGATAATTTTGTTCTTGCCTTACATCATTTTCACACTTACAGTACATATATGCATCCTTCCAAAATTCTTATTTTTGGTACAGAACTCTACTACCATGGGGAAAAAATACAGCAGTAGGAATTGAATAGTTGTGTGTGTGTGTTTCTCCCTATTGGGCTTATTGAGATATAGCACACATACCATGCATGTTTTTAATGTATGTAATACAGAGTAAAACAACCTTCACTCTGACCTAATTTTAGAATGTGTTCAGCACCTCTCGCCTTCACAAAAAGCATCTGCTTGCCTCCCTGTCTCCTGTGTGCCTCAACCTCTTGTAAGGGTATATTTGCTTTCTGTTCTCTGAGGTTTTAACTGTTCAGAGAATTTCCTACAAATGCCTTCATACTATCCTGAATGCTTTTGCAATTGACTTATCTCCAATATTTTTGTAAAGTTTTCAAGTAAAGTACTTCAAAATTTCCAGGAATGTTGTAGCATGTATCTGTTCTTCTCTCCCTTGCCATTGTATATGCATACTTGAGTGTATCTATGTTTTTCATCAGCTGAACATCAGGTGTCTATTTGGATGCCTCCATATTGGATATGTGATGACTAGTGAGCTATAAAAAACTACTACACTTTTAATGTAGAGTATGACTTGTTTTACAGAAAGGATCTTTCGTGTCAAAGAGAAAGATCTTCCATCCCTTGGTTCAAGCCTCAAACCGGCACGATGGCAGGAGCTGAACTGATCCAAAAAAAGGAAGCAGGACTTTTTTCCAGATTCCCTATATAGATGCACAATTCCAAGGCTTTGGACTGTGTTGCATTTGCTTCCCCATGCCATAAATTGGGTGCCGGATTGAGAGGGTTGCAGCCAGGACACAAACCTGCACCCATAGAGAATATCATTGCTTGGAAGAGGAGGGTTAGCCCTCAAGCCACTTCATCAGCCCCAACAAACTTCTAAGTTAGCATAATCATTCCAGTCCATAAATGGGAAGCTATAAAGATGTGTGCGTAAAGACTTGTGCATTTTGTTGCTATTCTTCAGTGAAGCAACTTTTGCTTTTATTGATCGTCTCGACTTCATTTATTTTCAAGCTGACTTTTACTTTATATTTACCTGTACTTTGGGTTTAATTTGCTGGACTTTTTCAGTTTAAGATGGAAATTTAGTTTCTTGATTTAATAACTTATTCATTTGTAACAGAGTTATTGCTATCAATTTCTTCTAAACTCTGGTTTAGCCACTTCCCACGTGGTTTTAGATATCATATTGGTTTTAATTGATCTAAATTGAGTTTATAATTTCCCTTTGTTTCATTCTTTGACACATTGGATAATTCTAAGGAAGTCACTTCCCAAATTGTTTCCTTTGGCATATTTCAAGTTTCACTTCCTTGTGATTAAAGAAGACATTTTACATCAATTCAATGATTTTAATCATTGAGAAGTGCTTAGCATAGTGTACGTCCTTTTTAATATCATCCATGTACATTCAGGAATAATGAGCATAATGACATTGCTGGAAAGTGTATTTTCAATTATTCTCTTTACTTTGCTCCACTGCCTACATGTGATAGTATGCTTTAAAACTCACAAATAATGATTGCTGTATTGTTTTAGCTCTTCTTAATTCCATTGCTAAAATTTATTCATTTGGTACTCTGGTTGTTAGTACACACAGGTCTATAGCTATTATGTCTTCTAGACAAATTAGCCCATATATCATTGCTACACATCTTCATTGATTCTAGTAATACTTATTATTTACAATCTGTTTCTCATTACTTTCACTTTATGATACAATTCCTGGGATTTGCCTTATCCCTTCCCTAATTCCCCTTTCCTCCTGACCAAGTCCCCCTTTCCCTTTCTCTTTTGCTCTCATCATTCTTTCTTCTTATTTTTCTTTTAATTTCTCCAATGAAATACTTCTTATAATTACAAGACTAACATTCAACTAAATAATTATGTCTTTTCAAAAAAAAAAAAAAAGCTGATGAAAGGAAGGGAGGAGAGGCAGGAGAGGGACCTGGTGGGGGAGGGATTGAGGTATGCTCCTCTTCTTGGAACTACATTTTGGAAATATAAAACCTGCTCCCTGCTATTGGTACTTATTTTAAATACCAACGATTAAGTAGAAAAACCACAGTTTGTCACGAGTGACAAAAGCAATGAGCAATCAAACCTCAAAATGTCAAATTTGCTCACGTTACCTGTTTTGTAAACCATGTATTGGCATAAATTAGGGACGACACGTGCGTGATATTTGCATTTTCAGTACTGACTTAGAGTTGGCTCCGTGCAAAGATGGGCAGCAGGTGCTTCTTGGAGGTCTCCAAGATGGGCACAGGGGCCAAAAGCCTTGGGCCATCCATCACTGCTATGCACTGGGCCAGCTCCAGAAAGCCTCCTAATAATAGTATCAAGTGTGATACTAGTCTTAACTCCATTCTGCCAGTTAACATGTTTAGATCATTCACATATGTGATATATATATGACATATCATATATATGATAACCACTCATGATGATGCCTGTCATTTTACTATTTTATTTATGTATTGCTGTATCTATGTGTCTTACATACATTTTGTTTCTCAATGTTATATTACTCCCTTATCTTGTCATATGTAGCTAATATCTAGTGTGTTATTTTAAATCCTTGATACTTCTTTTTGGTTGTCTTTAAATATTTCCCTACCAGATGTTTGGATATTGCGATTATCATTCTAATTTAAAGCAAATCTTTTATTATTATTATTAATGCTAGTTATTTTCAACTTTATGTGAAAAACTAAAGCTTTCTTCTATATCACCATGGTCACCTGTCTTGTTTATGTGCTATCATCATCATCGATATAAAATTTTATATATTTTACGATCATCAGTACAGTTTTGAAGTGAATGGTTTATGTGACTTTCTTGAAATTCATGTCAAAAAACAGAATTAAACTATTTCATGTACTTAGGTGACTATAAATCTTGTGAGACTTTAAAAATCAGTTTATAATTTCATTTTCAGATTCAAAGTTTCTTTCCTGTTTCTGGAAGGGAATAGAAGTTAACAAATAATTCCTTAATTTTTGAATTTATTTTGGATATTCACTGCTTGATTGATCAGCTTTTTTCGGTCCTCATTTTCAATAACTATACCAGTACCCATTGGTCCACACAATGAGATAAGCAGTTAACCATCAGTTTTCTATAAAACCACCATTATCCTTTGCTCATATTGCTATCAAAATTCTGTCTTCGCCTTTATGTAGCTTGACTCAAGTCTGGATGTCTATTTGTAATCAACTTGGTTTCGACTTAGAATTTACTGATTTTTTTTTTGTGTGTGTGATTCACACATCAATATTTTTTCATCAAATTTGTTTAAAAAAATAAGCCACTCTTTCTGTAACTGCTATTTCTGCCCAACGATTATCTTCTCTAACTCTGGAATTCATGCTTTGCATATTCATCATGCTTAACCACATTATACAAGTCTGAGATCTGGCTCATTTTTCTTCATTCTACTTTCTTTCAATGCAATAATTTTAGTTGACCGGTGATGAAGTTTGTGAATTTGTTTCTCTGCAGTTTTAAAACTTGTGTTGAATCTCTCCTATATACATATGTATATATATATATATTTATATATGTATACATATATTTAATGTTAGTGTTTTTGTGTTTCTATTTTCTAATTGCTATTTAGCTCTTTTTAATATTTCTGTATCTTCAGGATATATTTTTCAACGAGACACAGTTATGGTGCTTCTCTGGTATTATAGATGTAGTTTCCTATATTCATTCACAATACCATAAGGCTCTTTTAAATCCTTTATCTAGTAAGGACAATATCTAAGCTTCTCCAAGAATAGCTTTTATGGACATTTTTTTCCTGTGGATGAATAATATTTGTTTCTGAGAATATCTCATTTTTTATGGGGGAAAGTAAACATTTCAAAGCATGTGATTTGATGGGCCTGGCATGATAGCTTAGTGGTTAAAGTCCTCACCTTGCCTGCACGGGATCCCATATGGGTGCTGGTTCTAATTCTGGCAGCCCTGTTTCCCATCCAGCTCCCTGCTTGTGGCCTGCGAAAGCAATCGATGATGGCCCCAAGCCTTGGGACCCTGCACCCATGTGGGAGACACAGAAAAGCTCCTGGCTCCTGGCTTTGGATTGGCTCAGCTCCAGCCATTGCGACCGCTTGGGAGTGAATCATCGGACGGAAGATCTTCCTCTCTGTCTCTCCTACTCTCTGTATATCTGCCTTTCCAAAAAAATTAAATCTTAAAAAAAAAAAAGAATGTAATGTGACAACTGGAGGAAACATTTCTCTCCACCAAATGAGACATCACCATTGCAACTGTCATTTGCACATTGAATGAATTCCTGGTTTCAGTCCATGAAGTTGGCATCTGTGCAGCCACTGAGCTCTCTGGTTAACTGAGATGTCAGGAAAGCACTGGGCAGACACTCTCTTACATAATTTTGTATATTATGTATTTCGTATAATTAAATGAAAGAAGATCTGCAGTGTGTGTCACTCTTCCTGAATAAAAGTAGGTCCCAAAGAAAAAGAGGAAACATACCCAGATAGCAAAATACTAGACTCTGTACAATTGCTTACACTCCAAAATACCATGACAAATAGAAAGAACAGAATGCAGAAGCTCATATTACAGCTGAAGAACTATATTATTAGAAAACACAGGTGACGGTGGGTAGGTGACAGAGAGAGCAGACTTATACCTGCAAAACCATCAACTATTGTAAATGGAAAACAAAAAATTTTAAAAAGTAAAACAAATATTAAAAATAACTGGAAGGCACAATGAGAGAAAGAGAATCTTTTATCTCTGGTTTGCTC
The DNA here is from genome assembly GCF_017591425.1 of Ochotona curzoniae. Lineage (NCBI taxonomy): Eukaryota > Metazoa > Chordata > Mammalia > Lagomorpha > Ochotonidae > Ochotona > Ochotona curzoniae. The sequence goes on along the minus strand of NW_024467095.1, from coordinate 22,769,529 downwards.
TTCATTTCCGGTAACAAAGCCAGGAGCCAGGACAGCTGAGACTCTCATGTGGATTACAGGTGCCACAGTACTTGGGCCGTCTTCTGCTGATTTCCCATGAGCAGCAGCATGATTCTGGGTCAAAATTGGAGCCTCTGGGACTCAGACCCGTGCTCTAACATAGGATGCCAACAGCAGCAGGTGCTGCCTTTTACCCTCTGCACAATGTTGGTCCCCTATTACAAGCTTTGAAACAGCATTTTCTGTCATTTGTCAAGTAACCGTGTTTGCGCTGTAGCACATGTTCAAATCACCTGCAGGGATTTCATTACAACTCTAGAAGTTTGCTCCCTGCAGTGTTCAGCTAGAAGAAAGAAATTTGAGTCATCTCATAGCCCTGTCCATGGGTAGCCTTCTGAAATCCTAGCAATGGGGCAGAGGGTTTCAAAGCTTTCTATACACACATCGTTCCTTAATGCCTCCTTTTAAGCTATGTCATTAGCCTCTCATTAGCTTCCAACTAGAACCACTGCCTCGGCCACATGAGATGTTAAGCAATTTGCACTCATAATGAAAAATGCCCCAGGGATAGTAATGGTGTATTGAAAGAGCTTTTGGAGAAAATTAAAAAAAAAATCCTTGAGAATTCATGTTTTTCGGGAACTAGAAAATGGTTTAACCGTGAAGGTCCTCTTGGCCAATGGCTGAAGAGGTATTCCAAACTTTCTCACTTTCTTTACTTTTTGAGGATTTGTTTCTTTATTGAAAGTCAGGGAAAGAGAGAGAGGGAAAGAGAGAGAGGGAGATATTACAGCTGCTGGTTGACTGTTAATATGGTTCCAATAGTTAAGGCTGGAACTGAACAAAGCCAGGAGCTGGGAATTCCATCCATGTCACCCTCAGGTACTTGGGCAATCCTCTGCCGCTTTAGCAGGTGCGTTAGAGGGAATTCCATTGCAATTGGGGCAGTGGAGAGTTGAACCTGTGCTAATATGGAAATCCAGCACAGCAGGCGGTGGCTGCCAGCACTTAAACATTTTCCCCTTTTCTGGTCGCTGGTACGATGTTATTTTATAAGGTCCTTTCATTGTAAATAGGTGGATGTAAGTTCTGCTGTTGGACTAGGGCAAGGAAGATGAAGCCATGACATATTAAGACAGCACAAAGTGCCCTGTACTTGACAAGTTTCTGTTTATATTGAGTAAGCATCCTCTTATGTCTGGCCACTTTGTCACGTTGGCTGAGTGATGAGTGTATTGATGTTGAAATAAACTTTTTTTAAGATTCTTTTTGGTTTTATTTTATTTTTTAAAGATTTATGTATTGTCATTGCAAAGTCAGGCTTTCATGAAACAGTAGCTTGTCTGAGATCCTTGTACTGTGATTCGGGATGTGTAGAAAAAACAAGTTTTTACCTGTTATCTTGTGAGCTACCTACAGCAATATAGCCTTCTTCTAACTGTTGGCTCTCCATTTGCATCCTTATGGGTGTTTTCTAGAAAGCAGACTTCAGACAGTGAGCTCTGTGGTTGGGTTTGGATCTTAAATATAAATAATCACTTAATGACTCACAGGAGCCCCTCGCTTTTTTTTAATACTTTGAATTTCTCCAGAACCCTGAACTCAAAGGTATTGACAAGAATGACCAATTAAAAACATTTTGTATTAATTTTATTGACTTCCTGTTTTTTTCCAGTAATCTAGTTACTGATTCCATAAATAACTTTATGACTTGCTATTTCAAAGCATGTTTATACAATGTTTTAAAATATTAGTTTTTATACAATATGCAACATTCCATTATTACGTGTAGCAGTATAAGCTGGTGTTGTAACACATTGGCTTAAGCCCCTACGTGAGCCAATAACTTGTCATTTCTACCCCTGCTTTAGGTTGTATGTGGTTTTAACGTGTCCTCCAAAGTCCCGTGTGTTTAGTCCTTGGCCCTTAGTGTAGCAATGTCGGGCCTTCACAAGGTCCAGTCCGGAGAATGCTCCTTGGTCACTGAGGGTGACGCGGTGACTTGCTCCTTCTTCTCCAGTGTGCTCAGCTAAAACCTGGTGACATCAAAAGAACTCATGAGAACTGAACTGAATCCGGCAGCTGTGAGCCCAATAGGCCGCTGTTGTTACAGTTTCTGTCTAATTTATAGTAACAAAAAAAGTATTCTTAATTTAGTCTGGTAAAAAAAAAAATACATGCAGATATAATCACAGCCAAGATCTTAGGCCAAAATATCAATTTAAATGATACTTTTTCTTAAAAATACATAACTACGCTCAAATGACTGCAACTATTTTTAGAGAACTACATTCGGCAGACACTAACTGATGATCAGGCATGTGTCAAACACTGTTTGTAGAACAGATCATAGAAATAAAGTGAAATATATTCCTTTTCCTTAATAAACTTACAGGTTCATTGAAAAGAAAAGAATTGATATTAACCATTAATGTTTCCATAGAAAATAATCACTGAATATTTCAGCGATTTTATTTGCTTCAATATACTAAAAAGGGTCCAGAATGAAGACAAAAACAATATATCCTGCAGGATCTCAGGGCTAATTAAGCCACAATGTGTTTATGGGGAAGTGCAAGACCATTGCACGTGTAACTAAATGAGAGAGAAATGAAATCCTTGCAGAATAGAAAATTACGCCAGCTCCTACTCTGCTACATCAGGTGGAAATTCAAATTGATTAGTCTTGTTTTAGGGCAGCCCACATTATCTCATGATTTTATAATACAGAACAATTAAGATGCTACCATACATTCTCAACACTTCACAGGTTTTATTTTCCAGAGCAGACACCACTACCATGTAACATGCCGGGTGGTGTCTATGTGGCATTTACAGCTTGCAAGGGCGCAGGATCCATTTTGGGTTTCTTTCCCAGTGCATTGTGCACGTGACCAAAGCCAGTAGCAATACGCCTTACTTACAACTGTTTTCAGACAGTGAGAAGAGAAGTGGGCTGAACAGGCCGATACATTTAGAACTCCTTAAGACTTTTCCTCAGATGAAATACTGGTTCCATGGATTAAGGATAACTCAGGAAAGGATTTGATCATGATTAAATCTGAAAGCATTTTCCTGTTCGAGAGCTGTTCTGAAAGGTCATTGCTAATATTTAGGAAAATAATGATGATGGAAAACTGACAAAAGGCAAAAAATACGAAAAAGGGAACACTGGGAGATAAAATAATAAAATGCTTGTATAAACCTTTACTGTTTTACTATATTCTAGAGAACTGGGTTTTCTTTTGGATTTTAATTGTAGGAAATGTTCAAATTATACTGAAAGCATGATGAATTAAGTACTGAGCAACTTGTTAAAATATATATGCCTTGTCTCTTATAGCTAAGTCAGCTATTATGTTACACATCAGATTTTGAACAGGTACCATGCACTACATTCAGCATGACCCAAAGAGTATAATACTTAGGGGGGATTTATCATTCAAAGGGCTACAGAAGGAGCTGGTGTTAGGATGCCACACAGGAAGCCACTACTGCAATGCAGCATACCCTGTCAGAATGACATATTGGCCCCTGGCTTCTCTGCTCCTGATCCATCATCTTGTTAATGTGGCTGGGAAGGTGGCCAAAGATGTATCTCATGCTTGTGCACCTGCACATGCAGGTGGAAGTGTAGGATGGAGTTCCTGCCTTCTGCTGGTTTGATCTAGATCCAGCTATTGCTACCACTTAGGGGAAAACAATGGATATAAGACTCTCTCTCTCTCTCTCTCTCTCTCTCTCTCTTGGATACACACTCTCTCTCTCTTTCCCACAACTCTCCCTCTTTCTGTCTCTGGCAAGAGCTCTGCCTTCCAAATAAGCAAACCTTATTTTTTTTTTTTTTAAGCAGAGAAGTGGTGGCAGAGGAGGCTCTAATCTCCTTATTATACTGTCTGATACTGCCTTTGTCTTTCAAGCAAGAGGCAGATTAAGAGAAGGGAACCTTACGTTATTTGCTACTTTACCTGTTTATAAGTGAAATATTAAAATAAAATGAGAAGTTTGGGGAGTGAAGATAATCTTCACTGCTACACAGTTTATATTTCTCGGATACGCTCTACAGGAACAGGTTGTAGCCCCTACTTGCCATAGTATAAAAACCATTAGCTCTAGTTGGAAAGCTGAGTTTAAGCTTAACCCCTCCAAATAGTTAGCTGTGAGATAGTGACCGCTACGGATTTCGATCTCAATATGCTATTTCACCTCTATGCATATAAATGTCATCATATGACATGCTTAGAATAACTTGAAACATTTTCTATAACACCTGAGCTAAATTGTATCAATCTCACTGTTGATGTTTATTAGCGTATGTTTATGTCTAAGAATTCCCATTTCCTTCCATCTCAACATGAGGCATGGAGTGAGTCAAGGCAGTTACTTTGCTGCCTCCAGAACAAGCAAGTTCAAGGTCTTTCCTGCTGTCAAGACAGAAAACACATGCACGGGGCTACATGTGTTAGTAACAAAAGCAAAAAAAAAAAAAAAGATTACACGGTGACAAACTGCCATACTTTCACCACAAGCAGAGCTACCTCTTCCTGTAGTGTATACATTTGCAAACCCATTTCTTCCTGGAATAGAGCAAGAGAAATTGGCAGCCAACTCAGTGCTGCCAACTGTCTTTGCCAAATGGAAAAATGCTCAGGTCTGCTTTGGTTAAGTAAAAGGAATAAATAAAAGAAGACCAGGACTGTACGTGATAAGCGGGGGACAACATGGGAATCAGTATTATACCGAGATTCCTACCGTTCATGTTGTAGATAACACGGCATATGAGTTCGTCATAGTGTCAGGAGACTATGTGCGTTCATCTCACTGTCAAACATTGTAGCTACAGCTATTAAAGTGAAGTGCTCTTAGATCTGCAATGACTTCTTAAAAATTTTCCCAAAACATGCAAAACTACAGTACAGTGAGTACACTGTGGAAACAGCTGGAAACCGTTACGGGGTCTACTCATCTCTTCTTGTCTGCCCACATCCTCTTCCCTTGATCCTGTTTTATTATTTTGCTGACATTGATGACTAACAATGAAGCTTAGACAATACACTAAAGCCACTGTGTGGGCAACATTTGCTCTCTTCCCTTCTTTGAAGGATGCGTATTATCAAAGCAACCAAGCGGATGTGCTGCAGACCCGGAGAAGATGGGGAAGACGTAACATTTGGGAACTCTTCTGAAGTGGCATTTCAGCTGAAAACTTGGATGACAGCTAACTATGAATCTTGGAAAACAGGTCATCTAGGCAGATGAAACATAGAATAAAAAAAGAGTAGAGGGCCCGGCGCGGTGGCGCAAGTGGTTAAAGGTCCTCACCTTGCACGCCCGGGATCCCATATGGGCGCCGGTTCTAATCCCGGCAGCCCCGCTTCCCTTCCAGCTCCCTGCTTGTGGCCTGGGAAAGCGGTCGAGGACGGCCCAAAGCTTTGGGAACCTGCACCCGCGTGGGAGACCTGGAAGAGGCTCCTGGCTTCGGATCGGCATAGTATCGGCCCGTTGCGCTCACTTGGGGAGTGAATCATCGGACGGAAGATCTTCCTCTCTGTCTCTCCTCCTCTCTGTATATCCGCCTTTCCAGTGAAAAAATAATAAAAATAAATCTTTAAAAAAAAAAAAAGAGTAGAAAAACTGTGATGCCAAAAGTCATCTGACGGGACAAAATGTGGACTGTAAAATAAATGGGATAAAAAAATGTCTGTGGCGCACTGGAGGAACTCTCGGATCTGTTTAGATTTCATTCTAAATAGCTTCAGAAGCGACTTGGAAGAAAAATGGAGTGGACTGATAGGATTCATTTCAGAAGATCCCTGTGTCCACTTCATAAGCACAGTATCAGCGGGCGAATGACCAGTGGGAGCATAGAGTGTTCCAGAAATTCTGGAGCTGACTCAATGGAGAGGACAAAACGGGGAGGGGACAGCGAGCTTGCAGATGGAGAGAACTGGCCTGACTCAGGACACTTTAGAGGCATCCAAAGTGATTTGGATGCAATTTAGCAGCTGAATAATAGCCTCTTCTATGTATGTACCATGATTTATTTGGATATTGGAAAGAACATTTTAAAATCCAAACAATTAATGCATATTCTGAGATCTGCTATTAAGCTCCCGTTCTGCAAATTACCTCCTTAACAGGATTTATGCCCTGTGAATATCCGTTAAAAACGGATGTTACCCCTGCAGTATTAACAAATGATGCTTTCAGCAATATTTGCTTCCTGAATCCTTCTCCTATTTTTGTACCGTTTTAAATTTTGAAATAAAGATAATTCATAAATGATATTAGGGATATTCAATTTTATATCAATGTTGCTATAGAATACAGAGTTATCATTTTGAAGATTTTCATTTTTATCTTCGAGTCAAAAAAAAGAAGAAACGTAGGATTAGCTGCAGCAATAAATTGATACTCTATAATGACACTGCTCTGATTTAATTCAAAGCAAAACCCAGGAGAATAAAAATAACTTAAATAAACCAATAAAAATTCTAGCTGTGTAATTCAGAGCTTAACATAAAATGAAGTTATGCAACTGGTAGATTTTTCAACAGGCACATTCATTTTATGCTTATTATTAAATTCCAGTACACTCATTAAACTGTTAACCATTTTCCCCAAGCACCTAAATCGTCCATGAACGCTGCGTGTGTAAAATTAGTTGGCAGAGACTTCGTATGGGAGATGTTTCTTAATTCTGCAGGAAGCGATTTTTTGACAGTGAGAGACAGGCAAAAATATATATATATTTTTAAATAAAGCACATGCATGCCTAATATTTACCATCTGGGACATGAGTATTGGCCACGTGAATACGACGCAAACACAACACAAACACTCGGAAAAGGCGCTTAGATGCCTGCAGATCCAATCAAATGAATTCCAGCAGCTGAAGTGCTGGTTAGGAGTCGCCGGTCAGTTCTGACTCTGAGTTAAGGAACACCAGGGAGATGGCAAGGTAATTTTCAAAGCCATCAATCATACTCCTGGGTTCTAAGGCACTTAGCATTTCATGAGGCTAAGGTACCTGTGTGCCCTCTCTTCCACGTGGAATGTCCTCCTTCATCTACTTAGCTGCACAATTACCAATTTTCTTTCAAACCACCACTGTCAGAGCTGTGAAAACTTTCTTTGTATGTCAGTTTATTACAATCCTTGAATGCATGTTACGATGCACATGTCTCAGAATGGAAACTCTTTCTTTTTTAAAGATTTATTTATTTATTTATTTATTGGAAAGTCAGATATACAGAGAGGAGGAGAGACAGAGAGGAAGATCTTCCATCCGATGATTCACTCCCCAAGTGAGCACAACGGCCGATGCTATGCCGATCCAGAGCCAGGAGCCAGGAATTTCTTCCAGGTATCCCACATGGGTGCAGAGTCCCAAGGCTTTGGGCCATCCTTGACTGCTTTCCCAGGCCACAAGCAGGGAGCTGGATGGGAAGTGGAGCTGCTGGGATTAGAACCGGCGCCCATATGGGATTCTGGCACATTCAAGGCAAGGACTTGAGCCACTAGGCCACGTTGCCAGGCCCAGAATGGGAACTCTTGAGCCAGACATTTGGCTTAGTGGCTGAGGCACGTGCTGGCTGCCGATGCTCCATGTCAGTGTTTATCCACTCTTGAGCTCAGCTTCCTGCTAAGAAGCAGCAAGAGGATAGCTCAAGTAGATGTGTTTCCATCATCTGTTAGATTGAGTTCCCAGCTGCTGGTTTTGCCCTGGTCCACCCAGGAGTATGAAAGTCATTTGGGAATTGGCGAAAAATATGGAGAGCTCGCTCTCCCTCTCTCTCCCTTTCAGTAAGTCCTCCCCCCCCCCGAAGAATGTGGTATCTTCCAGCGCAGTAACTATCTTGTGACCCAAGTATCTAGTCTAATGTTTCACACACTATTCAGGCAAAATTAGATTGTTGAATATTGACTACTAATAATATAAGACACTTCAGGGAGTTTTAATTTTTTTTTAAATTTCTTGTGTTTCTTTGGGTCTGTGTTTCTAAATAAGGTGTTACCAAGCTCTGATTTCTCGTAGTAGAAAAACAGTCTTCCCAGGAAAGCATCAACCTCTTTTCGGTAGAGGCTAGAGATGAGACTGTAGCGTGGCTTATGGACATCATCAGGATCCTTATGGCTCACCAATCTAGCTCTGCATTTCCCCACTACTTGTGTAAAGTCTGCTTAGGACAACAAGGTACCCGAACAGGCACGCTCCACATCGGGTTCGTTTTTCAGAACACATCCCAGAAAAGCATCACAGAGCTCTCTTCACTCCCCTGGGCAGTTTGACATTGCCAATGTAGTGAGGTTGACTTTCAGAAGTGAATTGAAATGTAGGTGTAATCAAGGAACATAGGAAAGACAAGAATCAAAACCAAATAATTCTTACATAGACAAGGGGGGTCACTCATCAAAGTGCTTCATGGAGATTAGGAAATCTGAAAAACACTAGGTTTTGAATATTGCATATACAAACATTTCTTCGGTTTACAAACTGAACGATTATGAAAACGAATAAATTAACACCAATAAAATAGTACGTACCTGCATTAATGTTTTGCCTCATTTCATGTATAATTATCCTGAGATTTTTGTGCAAAATAAACAAAAATCCCGAGATATTAACTTACTAATATTTACATATACAATCATAGGGAAAGATATAAAAATTAGACTGGTTCTTTTTCTTCCAGTATTAATAACTTGTCTCTTAGTCTCACCACATCAATAAATGTCAATCTGCTGAAACCAATAACTGACCATGGATTCACAACTATTAGCCCAACTTCTTACATTTAAAATGTGCCATGCATATGCCATAGATTTTGGACATCATTATATGTGTAAATGTATCTTAAGGTACCATGAAGTGAAATTCAAAATTAAGACATACTCTGGGGCCCGACGCGGTGGAGCAGTGGTTAAGGTCCTCGCCTTGCACGCCTGGGATCCCATATGGGCGCCGGTTCTATCCCAGCAGCCCTGCTTCCCTTCCAGCTCCCTGCCTGTGGCCTGGGAAAGCAGTTGAGGACGGCCCAAGGCTTTGGGACCCTGCACCCATGTGGGAGACCCTGAAGAGGCTCCTGGCTTTGGATCGGCATAGCATCGGCAGTTGCGCTCACTTGGGGAGTGAATCATCGGACGGAAGATCTTCCTCTCTGTCTCTCCTCTCTATATATCCGCCTTTCCAATAAAAAAAATAATAATAATGACAATAAATCTTTAAAAATAAAAGACATACTCTGGGTAAGTGCTTGGCTGCTGATTAAGACCCCAGATGGAGAAGCAGCATGCCATATTGCAGGGCGGAGGTTTGTCACCCATCTCTGGCTTCTGATTCCAATGTCCTTGATGATGCTTCATGTGCCTGTAGTTCTGTTATGCGTTTGGAAGACTTAGATGGATCCCATTTCCTAGATTTAATCAGGCCCAGTGACGGGCATTAAAGCTATTTGGGAATTGAGATAGTGAATGGGATAGAAAGATAGACAGCCAGACAAATAGATAAATTTATGATGTGAAATCTACAATATTATAATATATAAATAAATAAGTATTTTTGATTACATGCAACTCTCAAGTCAACATGACACATGCCTGTGGGGAAAGATAACCATGCAGGTATCACACAGGTGGATACATTACATTTTTAAAAAATTACATATTTTATTTATTTGAATGAGTCAGAGAGAGGGAGGGAAAGAGCGAGAGAGAAAAAGAGAGGGAGAATCCACTGGACACAATGGCCAGGGCTTCACCAAGCAGAACTAGAGCTCCAGCCATGTGCCTAAAGTGAGAGGCAAGGACTCAAATCTGTTGAATCATTTTTTCTGTTTGTTTCCATTTCCAGAAGCCTCAGCAAGGACCTGGTGCAGAAGCAGAGCAGCTGAGATTCAAACCAGTTCTCATGTGGGTTGCTGGTGTTGCAGATAAAGGTTTAACGCACTGTGCCACGTCAGGCTCCTGAATTAAGTGTAGTGAGTGAGGGATATTTTACCTGGTTTTCTGCACCGACATGGACTGAAGCCATCATGCTGCTCAAACTCAAACTAACTCAAAAGAACAAGAAGACAGGAAGGTGTTCCATTGGACTCTTCCAGACCACCATTGCCTTCAAAGGATAAATACGCCGTGACTGTCTAGAATTATCCGTTTTACTGACTTCCTTTTTTAAGCTGTAGGAGCTGGCCTTTCATTCCAGCGCCTGTCCTGAGAGCTACAATTACACTGCTTCCCCTCCCAGATGCAGCTTGACAATACAAAGTAGTAAGTTTGCAACCTAATATGCCTTTAGATGCTAACCAGCGGTGGAAATCTGTAAAACAAAACAAAGCAAAACAAAAGCTATCTCCTTTTCAAATTAGTTCAAAGTGAACATCACTGCTCCCCTGGTTTCTACAAGGTCCCCCACTTCCAAAATACCAGGTAGCGTGATGGCCTCAACATTCCTATGCGGATCATCCTGGGATAATCAAGGCTTTGGGTCTCCCTTGCATTCTCCTGATTTTTTCCTGTCTTCACTTTAGGAATAGGGGAGGGGTGGAATCAGTGGAAAGGGCTAAACTGTTACTCAACCAATTATTTTTAGAACTGATCTTTAGTTTTGGGCAGCGGTTGGCAAACTTTTACGGAAAGGATTACGTTACAAGCACTTAAGAATTAAGTAGCAAGTTGTAACAGATTGTACAGTATGTTACAACTACTGAACTCTGCTGCTTTAATACAGAAGCAGTCTTACAGAAAGCAGAAATCAACAAACGGAGCTGGGTCCCAGAAACTCTGCCTACCACACAGGGGGTGGCCTGCGATGGGTTTGCTGACTCATGGTTCTTGGCATCAGTTTTGAATATGGCATATAAAAGATCATTCGCTCAGCAGCTTTGCCATGAATTTCATGTATTAACCTGTATTTTTCCCTCCCTAATTTACTATTATCTCTCTGGAAGAAGTGGGACAACATTAACTGCGATTTAAAATAAAGATGATGATCATAAAAGAGTATTATTATCACAAAATAAGCGTGATTTCATCATGGATAAATCAGCTCTCGCTATGTAAAACTGCAGCGATCAGATTTTTGTCACACAGTTACAGGGTATTATTATTCACAATTAGATTCAACAAGTAGCTCATCTAACCTTTATAATCATCCATTGTTTCTCAAATTAGAAAATCTAGGGTTTAGAAAGGAAAAGCTTGCCTCTTCACAAAGCAATGGCAAATCTGTAATGCTAACCTTGATCATCCACCTCCCGATTCTGGGCTGATGAAGAACACACCAGATTCAAATAATTCCAAAACACATTCAAAGGCTTTAATTCGGTGTTGTGTCTTCCATATAAAAAATAGTGAAACAGGTGGGTTTCAGTAATGATAAAGCACAAATTATGTCAACCCTCACTATTTCAGTAATAAGTAATAAATCAGTACAATTCTTACAGTCATTTTGCATAAAAGGGCATAATAAAACAAAACAATGAAATGTGTTCTTTTTTTAATACGTCCTGATGAACATATTCATTTTTGCCCATATGTTAAATATTATTTCTTTCTTAACAGCAAAAACCAACTTGATGAGCCACCGGTAGTACGTGAAATCACCACACCTAGTGTTTCAATATTTTTTTTCCTTGAGAAGTGAAATAGAACAATGTTGTCTGAGATTATGAATTTTTATACAGTAAGATGATTGAACCACCTGTTTGTTCATAAAATTCTCTGCTTGCTGGAGACAAGACTATAAAATTTGATTAAGATGTAGTTGTCTCAAGTTGGGCCTTGGATTTCCCAGCAGAAAAAGGGAATTGCCATGTGTGACAGGTGTACATTTCAGTACCGAAGTAGGTGTCATCATTCGGCACATATGGACAGTTTGTTTCAATAACTACATCATACAGCTTCCAAGGAAACAGCAGAGATGAGCACTGAAAGCCATTTTCCTGTGTTTGAGTTAGTAACCTTTGTGAGCAAATGAGGCCAGGAACGGAAGGAGATGGAGAAACCTCGCGGTCCAAGCAGCGAGCCTTCTTCATGCGCTCACATCACATTTTGAATGGAAGCAAAGAATACTGGAGACTATAGTAAGCCAGGAAAAGAAGGAAAGACCATTATCTCAGAATGCACAAACCTGATAGTGTGATAATAAAATGCTTATTGGAGAATAATTTGTTATGCTTAATAGTCACATGATTTTAGACGGTTAATAGGGCATTCGTGCGACTGTTGCCCAATTCTCATTTCCTAAACACTTTTTGGTACAACTTAGAATGCCCCATCTTTAAAACTACTACACTCATTTCCACATATCTATATATAAATTCCCAGAGTCAGGAACAGGCTAGGATCATATATAGTACAAAATGCAACTCTTAATTTTTATTCTCTGAATCTAATTTTTCTTACTGTATTATAGTGAGACTCCCATCTCCCAATCATTTCTTGTTCAAAATAGCTTGCAACAACCTACTTAAACATTTTTTCTTTGCAAATTTTGTGATTGTTTTAATAATTATGTTTATGGGGATCTACCTTTTTTTCTTTTATGCAAATATATATTGTTTAAAAGTTGAATAAGCAACAGAATAAGGCAGTACAAAAATGTGGACAGGATAAAATGACACTAAGATCTTTCAAATAGATGAAAATTTTATGTTAATAAAATCTTGGCTTATAAAAGCTTCCACAGCTATTTAACTGTCTGTCGAAACTGTTGATTGGTTATTTCTTATCATTTCCATTAAACTGCCAAAAGCATTTCATAACTTCATTTGTTGCCCAATAATCAATATACCATATTCCATATTGGTTTTGATTTTCTAATTCAAATTTAATTTTCTTTCTTCAGTCTGGGCATTTATCCAAATAGTTGATTAGAAATAATATCAGAAAAAGTGCAAACAAATAAAACATATCACCATGGTGTATTTCCAGGAGCAAAACTCCATGTGGACATTAAACATTATTCAATAGTCCAGAGTACATTATTAAAACTGTTCAAATTCCACCAAACCTTGCTGCTCGGCTCACAGGAGAGCCCTGTGAGTCTGTCAAATGCCTCGTTGAAACATGGATTCTCTGTGTCTATGGCCCATAGGAGGCCCATAAAGAAAATTCAGAACACTTAAAAAGTTGCTGTGAATCTATAATCCCATTATTTTCCCTTAACTCTGTTAAAATATCTTCAATTTATCTTATCTCAAGTCATATCCCAGAGTTTAAAGATGGGTGAGTGATTCCCAAGGATCTGCTTTCCTCGTTCTCCGGAGTCTCAGAGTGGAAATGCGTGGACCACGTCTCGTCCATCTTCGTTGCTTTGCCCTTGTGGGATGGTGGAATATTTGCATGATGGCGTATTGAAAGGGACTTCATTATCTACTACACTTAACCATCTTTTCTCAAGATGGAAAAGATTTTTATTGATGTCAACTGAAAAAAAGTTTCTAATCTTTCTTTTCTTTTTCTTTTTTTTTTTTTCTAACAATCCACATCAGTCAACATAAGACATCAATAATCTTAGGTCAAACTTTTTCATAGGAACAACATCTCTAAGCCTATTGCCTCAGAAAAGAGTTTAAAACCTGGGGTATTGTTACTGAATTTACATATCAACTCGTGTTTATTTGGACAATGAAACACTTCAAGAGATGGGAAAGTACAAAAACATTATGAATGATTCAGAATTTATGCAGTTGTTACCATTCGTAAAATAAGGCAGAGAGAAAAAAAAATCACATGAAATAAAATTTCCTTGTTAGAATTTTATCACTCTTCCTACCAAAAACATTTCAATTGAGACTCTGATCAGCGTATTCCCGGTTCTGTGTGAGTATTTAAAGGATGTCGTCAGTTTCTCTGGTTTAGATGATATTTTTATTGGAATCCCTGTATATAATAGCTGACTTTATAATTGTGAGCCTTTGGGAAGAAATGTGGAGCACCTCAGAAACAAATTCTGCCGTTTTCTGGATCTCAGTTATGGTTTCAGCTGAGAAAAAAAATAATCAGAAAAGTTGATAGTGAGTAAATAGGTTATAATTTGATTGCTATTTAATAAAATGCAATTACTGGGGCATGTCCTTGTTAATCGGATACTACAAATTCACACAATGTACAGCTTCTCATTTCACTCAAACAAATGAAGGTTTTGCCCTTGTTCTTTGTCTTTGAAAAAAAATATTTAGCAACACTGCTATTTAATAATTTCATGTTGCTACACTGACATTTTCATGCAGTGACCTAGGAGTCTAAGTCCAAGCATGCCATATGGGCACTGGTTCCAATCCTGGGCTTGTGATCTAGCACTATACTTATAGCCAGGTTAAAGAAGTGGTGGCTGGTCCAAAGCCTTGGGACCATGCACCCACTTGGGAGACCCAGAAGAGACTCCTGACTCCTGGCTTTAGGTTGGCTCAGCTCTGTCCATTACAGCCATCTGTGCAGTGATCCAGCAAATGGAAGATTCCTTTCTGTCTCTCCTTGGCTCTCTGTAAATCTGTAAAGTTCAAATAAATAAATAAATCTTATAAAGAATATTGCTGAAACACAGGAAAGATATAATTAAAAATGGATTGCTATATCAAATTCAATCTTATGAGCATCAAAATGAGTAAACATGGTGTTTATCTGAGTAGAATGAGATGGTAGAGAAAGACAATGGGTGACTTTTTTTCTTCTAGTTTTCTCTATTGATGTTGACTGTGCTAGGCATGACCTAACAAGGCGGGTGGAGATAGGCATTTCAGTGTCATAGCTTTGCCTGCAGGTGCTGCCTCTGGATCTTGCTTAGGCAGCTTCAGGCATCAGTCATAGTGAAACAAGTGTGACTTTGCCAAGTTGGCCACAGCAACACAATGGATGTGTAAGTCAGTATTACTTCAGTGCTGTTTTTGTGGGAAAGTAGCCCTTTCCATGATGAATATGATAACATTTTACATAAATAAGAATCAAACTGAAACCCAGGTTTTATCTGCTAAACTGATTCCTAAAGTGATAGAGTGGAATAGAATTGCCTGTGTGAGATAACCAGAGGAAGAAATTGTTTGATGATGGCCAAGATATAAGCAGGGAGATGGTGAACATCAGGCTTTAAAGTGAGTAAATCGTATTTTGTCTATGTCAGGATAGAAAAATGACAGGGATATAACTAAATATGGGAAAAGCAATGTGAACTAATAATGTAGTCCTTGGCTTTATCACCCAGTAGAATGAAAATGTTTGTGGTATATCAGTTTCTTTCAAATGTACACACAGGTGGATGAATAAAATGCTTGTTGATATGCAATTATTTACTTAACCTTTATTTATTTATTTATTTTGACAATGTAATTCTTCATGTGTTTGGAAAACAAAGTGACAGAGAGAGGGAGAGATTTTGCATTCACTCCTCCAGTGCTGGTTACGTACAGACTTGGGTCAGTGCAAGCCCGGGAACTTGCGACTCTCCCACATGTGCAGCATGGAGCCTGCTGCCTAGGCTAAGATCTGTTGCTCTCTCAGGCTCATTAGCAGGAAGCTCCGTGGAAGTGGAGCAGCCAGGACTTGAACTAGACTTCCACAAGGCTGCTTAACCTACTGTACCACAATGTCATGCCCGGTTTATTAAAATTTTCACATAGCAGGGGCTTACTCATGTATTAAAATTATGTGTATTCTATGTAACTCTAAAGTTAACACCATGGACTAAGCCATTACTCTTTCTTTAGGTTAGGTTTCCAATAATGGAATTCAACACTTTAACATGCGTTACGTATCTGTACAAACAGTTTGGGGAAAAAGGTTGTGCAATTGCACGCTATGATTATATACAACAGCTTTACAATCATAATAAAAAGTAACATAACATCTTTTAGGGGAAAAACAATCCCTCTATTCCTTTATAACAATATGTAATCATTTGTTCCTAGTTAGCCCCTCCAAAATGGCAACATGATCTATAAAACTGCAAATGTTCCACAATGGGCAATGCTTGATGAATAACATTAATTAAATGACCTAAACCATTGCCAAGGTTGAGCTTTTAGATTCGATAGGGTGTCCACAGGATCTACTGGGCTGGATTTTTAAATTTTTGCTCTCAGTGTTACCACACAGCTGATGTTGAGTCAGTGCGTTCTCAAAAGGAGGCAAATGTGTGAATGTCCAGATCCATTTGCGTAAAAATTAACTTACCTTCTGATCCATTGTTCCACAATATATCTTGAATCTGTTGTGATGTCCATGGTTTTGCTAGTGTTGGTTAAGATTCCGTTGGCTATTTCTCATCCTTTTGTTTCTGTACAAATTATAGGATTGCTTTTGCTAGATCTCAAAATTTGCAATTTGGGTCTTTGCAATTTTGATTGGAATCACATTGGATCTGTGAATTTATTTGCATAGTATGAATATTTTGGTGCTATCAAATCTTCCAATTCATGAACAAAGAAGATGCTTCCCTTTACTGCATCTTCTATTTCCATAATGTTTCCTAATTTTCACTACAGAGAGCTTGCACATCCTTGGTTAAATTTATCCCAAGACTTCAAAAATCTCTGGTAAAGGGACTGATGTTGTAAGTTCTTTCTCAGACATAGCATTGTTGGTATGTAAAAATGCTACTGGTTTTTGTGCGTGGTTTTGTGCTGAATTCTGAGTTTGAATACTCTTTAGAGGAGTGTTGATTTCCTTTTCTAAAGAAGCATAGCATCTGTAAACAGGGATGCACTGAGTGCTTCCTTCCCAAACTATAGCATTTGATGTTCATTTTTTGCCCCAAAATTCTGCATAAAACTCTCCGAACTTTTTTTGAAGAATAGTGGTCAGAGTCGACATCCTTGTGTAGTCACAAATATTAGTGCAAGTGTTTTCAGCTTTTCCCAAAATTGTTTTTACTTTGTATTGGCTTATTTACTTGCAAGGAAGAGAGAGAACTAGAGAGAGAACTAGAAAGAAGGAGTTCCCATACCGAGGTGCACTGCCCACGTGCCCACTGCAGGATGAGAAGGGCCCAAGGTGATGTCCTTGAGATTGGAGGGCAAGCTACTTCCCCAGGTGGATGACAGCAATCCGCTTACAGCACCTATCACTGCTGCCTCCTAGGATATGTGTTAGCTGGAAGCTACAGCTAGGCTCATGGAACGGATCTTAAAGTTGAATCCAGCTATTCCAATGTAGAGCGCAAGAAATAACACACAGAAGATTCTCTCTCTCTCTCTGCCTTCCGAACAAACAAAACACATCATTTTATAGAGAAAAAGATACAGACAAGTCAAAAGAACATCTATTTACTGAAGTGAAGAACAAAATGAATAACCTAGAATCACATTAAACAAAATTGCACGAACCATACCAGGAAAGTAACAATGACGTCCAAAAAGAGTGAAAAATAAAATAAGAAGCATCGTTGTGAAGACAATGAGCTTAAGATGGGGGCAGGGGAAATGAAGCTTTATTTTAAGAAAATAATAAGAAATTAATGACTCAGAATTCATCATAAATGAATACTTACAATGTGAAGAGAAGTGAAAATGACATACTTTGTTTCCTTATCAAACCACAAACATTTTAAAAACATGCATTCTCAGTAGAGAGGACAGATAATTTAGTTTTTTCTTTCTTTTTTCTTTTTTTTTTGGTACTAAATGGCCAACTGGAATTTAAGCTTGTAGTATTCTATAGTGTGTGCTCCAAACCTAGGGGCATATTTTTGAGAATGCTGATGGAGCAGAACGATTATTATAACCAGTTATCATGAGAAACCAGTTCTCTCACAATTTTATATAGCTAATTTTAGATTTGTACACAAGCTAAATTCTGGCTCAGAGCATTTAAAACTTTCCTTTTCATTGCCTTTCTTTGTTCTCCCAATTCTAGGAAGGCTTTCATATAAGACACAATTATATAGGATATAAAAATTAGGATCTGATTTGCAAAATGTAGTATAAAAATACGTCTAAAGCCACCTCTACATTTAAACGGCTCATAGTTATTTGATATGGAATTCATTACAAATTATTTATCTTCCCCACTCACCCAAATCAAATGTATTGTAAGTGAACTTTCTCCAGCAAGTTTCCACAAACATTCAAAAATGTACCGCCTTTCTAGGAAAGAGGTCGTGAAAAGAATTCAAAGAGGAATCATACATCCATCTTTGTTGATCACATTTTTTTTTTATTTTTAGAAGTTTTATTATAATATAGACCATGTAAAAACCTATATTCAGACCTGGGTTTGGACATATCAGGCTTGCAGGAACCTTGAAGCTTCCCCAGTATAATTCAATCTAACCTGCCTATATGTGATTCACATGTGATTTTACCTAAAAAAATGTAACAGTGCAAGCTAAAGGGTAAGTTTACTCTTGTTGCACAACAGTTTTAAATCCATATATAATCTCTGTGTGTATATGTATTGTGTGTATATTAATTATCTATTCACTTTTTGGAGATCTGACATATATAAGTAAGAATTTGGAAATAAAGTCTCCAAAACCATAAGAATCTGTAGAAACGGTAAAGAAGAAGTAAACAAACTAAATGTAAAGATTATGAGTTGCAGAATAACTTGATAGTCAGTGTTTTCGAAAGTGGTCCTTCTGTGTTGCGGAGGGGAGAGTTCCAGTCCTAAAGAAAAAGGAATTGCTCTCGGTAGAACAATAATTTACTGCAAAGCACAGGTCTTGTAAACACTGCCTCTTGCTGGAAAAAGAAAAGATGAGATTTGTGTTCTATGATTCATCAGATGCTGCTTGCTCCAGAACAAGTCTTAAAAAAATAGCATAGTTCCAGCTTCAGTTCAGAGTCTCCTGTTTCAACCTACGTATTATTATTTTGTTGTTCATGCTCCCATCTCTGCTTCAAACCCTGAGAGGGACTACTTGCCTTTATGCTGACAATGTATTTATGTAAGCTCAGCTTGGTTTGCCTTCTCACCCAATTTTTTTTTTTCATCCCAATGTCAATAATTACCTGTTAATTATACATATTACCACGCCAATATTAAGAATGGTGTAATCATCAAAGAGATGCAAAAATATGATTTTCTGTAAGACTCTAACTGCTTGGGGAAGAAAAAATCACAGCTAACGTAAGGTTGTGTGCATAAAACCTTTGCCATTTTAGATGATGTATCACAGATTAACGTGTAATGTATTTAAGACTGAAAGGATGTAAGAGTGTGACATCGACAAAGAAATTAACATTTCATTACAGGAAGAGTCCCTGACTGACTTGCTGCGTTTGAGGGATTTATGGCACCCCAAGACTGAGTGGGAGAAAATGGAAAGCTGAGGATGAAAATTAAACGGGATTTTCCCCCTTGGAACACCTTTCTTAGAGGGCAATTCTCGTGGGAGCAATTCCTATTGCAACAGAGTTAACGGGAATACGGTATGCAAAGTAGCAAGCCAAGTAGTAGAAGCCATGTGAACTTGAAAGGTGTTATGAACGGCTGTCATGGGAGCGGGGCTGGTTGATGCAGAAATCACAGTGATATGAGTTCCTTCTACTTTTGACGGCCTCTGCACTTATCAATCGCAAATGTAGTATGCATTTGCCCAGTAATTTGTCAAGCATTGGGGTATAAATGTGTTTGACCCAGATAATAGGGTCAATGGATAGAAACGTCATGTTTTTGTAAACTGCATACTGAGTAGTCAGAATGGGAGAAGTCAGAGTTACGTCCGGCTAGTCCTTCATGGCCGCTGAAACTTACATGTTACACACTGTCAAGTATCAAGTTATGTCATGCACCGTTATAATAATACTATTATGGCTATTATTGACATATGAGAACTTAGACATTACCAGTGGAATTCTGTTTTTACTCCAGCCTCTACAATCAACGTCTCCTATTTCTTCATACTTAGTTTTACCCTCAAGAGTCGGGTCCAAAGTCAGCTGACTGATTCACACAGTATAAAGTCCTCCACTCGTTACAAATTACTTCGCTCATTATGAAGTAATTCACTCATTAAGCTCCTTATAATTCTAAGCATTCACAATTTAAATGTATCTCTTCTATAAAATAATAACAACGATTGGCCATACAGATACTGAAATAATATATAGAAGAAAATGCATGTGTATGTTCTGCAAGTTCTAAAATTCTAAGTCGGTGACAAAAACATGAATACCTTTCTGGTGGTGACAGCCTGTTCACAGGAACTTGCGTCTCACAGGGATTTCCTCCATCCCTTGGCAAAAGAGGACGTGAGGAAAGGCAAGAAGAACCTGACGCAGAGCCCGAGGGAGGTGTCCGGGTGCTTTGAAGCCTTTACGCAGTACGGTGCTGTCTGAGAGTGCAGTGTCCCACCTGCTCCCGCCCTGTCCCAGCCTCCAGGAGAAACAGTCAGGTTTACAAAAGGATGCAAGAAAACTCGAGGTTCCCAAGGAAGCAGCATTGAAATCACCCTAAAGCAAGATGAGCGGGACACCTTCCTAAGAAATACATTTTAACACACCCTATATATCTTTTCTATCTAGTGATTCTGAAAAAAAAGTTTTTCTGTAATTCAAAGAAATGGTACTACGGGTATCAGCAAAGTTATTACTAAGTTTATAAGTATGATAGGCAACAAACCCCTTCTCATAAAAGCATATGTTGTGGATGGATGCGATGCTCAAGCATAGTGAAATTTACACTCACGGAGAGCTGTGATGAAAGTAAAATTGGGAAGAACAAAAAGGGAAATGCAGTTTCTTCACCAGAAATTTTCATTTAGGAAAGTAATGCACTATATAATCACTTGCATACATCATATGATTACATTAATTTTTCCCTCTATTTCATGGGAGGGTGGAGAGATAGAGAGGAAGATCTTCTGTCCGTTGATTTATTCCCCACGTGACCTCAACAGTCGGAGTGGAGTCGATACGAAGCCAGGAGCCAGGAGATTTTTCCAGGTCTCCCACGTGGGTGCAAGGGCCCAAGGACTTGGGCTGTCCTCGACTGCCCTCCCAGAACAATAAACAGGAACTGGATGGAAAGCAGGGCCGCTGACACAGGAATCAGTGCCCATATGGGTTACTGGCATGTGCAAGGTGAGGACTTTAGCCGCTAGGCTACCACACCAGGCCACCTTTCATTCTTTATAGTTATGAGAAAAATGTTAACCGGTATAGATCCCAATCCGACTTAAACTCCTGTCATCCGGATAACAGGTTGTGACTTTGAGCCACATTTTCCAAAGGACTGTGAATTAGACTCAGAATTATACGATGTTCTCTGGGTTCTATACCTTTGTATATGTGTCTCTTTGGTTTCTATTGTTAGCTAGTTACAAAAATAGATATCACAACTTTTGTCTCAAATAGATAACAAGTAGGCATAGGATTGAGGGAAACATCAATAATATGGATGTGTTTTTTTTTTCCAACTGGAAATTGATGTGTAATAGTTTGGCCTAAGTAGCTGCAGATTGAAGAAACAGGGGAGGTGTTTGGACAGTCTTTCCTGCTCCTTGTTAGTGATGCCTTGGAAGAGGATAAGAGAGGAAAGAGGGCAGTGGGGGTTGGTAACAGGGATTCAAAGATGGATGAAAAATCCACCTGCAATAGGAAGCTCAGCACTCTACATGGAACCAAGCCCACCATTCCCCAGGACAAAGAGCATTTCAGCCAGAGGGACTTGTATGTGTCAAGTACCTGAGGCGTTTGGGGCTACCATGTGTTGGCGAAGTGAACACAATGGAACTCACGCAGTAGCCAGGCCACTATGGCTTGCATCCAGTGAACACGAGCAAAATCAGTAGAAGGCTGGGTACCAGTTAGGCAGAGAAATGTCGCTGTGTCCTCGTACGATGCCTAGCTGAGCCTTTGAAAGAATTGTGGCTATCACCTGAAAGATGGAGAAAACTATTGAAGGGATTTGAGCAGAAGAATGAGGTAACGTGATTGACATTTTCCAGGGATCATTCCGGTACCATGTTGAAGACAGGTGGTGAGCCAGATGAGAAGGGGAAAAACAAAACATGCAAACAAGTTGGTGCATTTGTGCACGCATGGCATGAGAGACCGGCCAGGGTGCTCCAACCCCAGAGTTAAAGCAGCAGAGTTGATTAGAAATAGTCTCCTATTGAACACATTTGGCAGGAAATGCTAACCGGAGTATCTGCTGTCTTGGACATGAGCGACATTTGTCAAGTTCAATATTTGTTGCAATTAAAGATAACCTCAGATCGCCCTCCGAAGCTCAGGTGTTTACAGCAACAGGCATTGATTCTTGCTCACATTACGTAAGCCAACTGGGAATCCGCTCGGCTGAGGCAGGAGTGCTTGAGTCTCCCAGGCAGTTTTCTTGCATCCTAGAGTCTAAGTTGTAGCAACCCATTTACAACCAGGAAAATGCTGCGTTTACCAGACTTTCCTCAAACGTATGTGAGGACAAGGCATAAATCCCAGTTGCCTGCATTTCACTGATCCCTCCCTAAAACAAAACAAAACATTATTAAGTCCATGGTCACTCAGGAAGGACAAATTCATTTCCCTTTGCTGCAAGCTCTTAACCTCCCACTGACTCCTTTGGCAGACTAGACACCAAATGCAATGTATTACATTGCAGAGTAATCATGTTCATTTTTAATCCAAATCTATATAGGAACCGTTTTCGCTGAGACAGGAAATAGAATAGATAGAAGAGGTTTGAAAATATTCACAAACTCAGGCACAGCAAAATGGCTCCATGGCAAAATCCTCTGCTCTCAAGCATAGGGATAGCATTAGGGTGCCAGGGCATGTTCCAACTGCTCCGCTTTCCATCTGGTTGCCTGCTTGTAGCCTAGGAAACCCAGGAGCTCCTGGCTTTGGATAAGATCATCTCTGGAAACAGCAGATGGAAGATCTTTCTCTCTTTCTCTCTATGAATCTGATCATCCTTTCCAATAAAAATAAGTAAATCTTTAAAACATAATGAAGTGTTAAGATTAAATTCTATCATGGTATTCCAACAATTCTAAACATTAAAAAAATTTACTGTGTATTAATTCAGAGGTTTAATCAATTATGAAAAGACTTCGGATAATTAGGGCACCAGATCATTACCATTTGATGTTCAATAACCACGCAATTCAGAATAATTAGCATGGATTAATGATAATACCTGTATTCATCAGTGTAGCTCATTTCAATGTCATGTACTTCTTGCTCACAGACCATCGGCTAGCTCTGAAGGATGGTGACGGTGAAGCTGCCTTATGCTTCACATTTTTCTCTCTCTCCTAAGTATTTCCCTTAACTGGAGAAACAGGAAAAAGTAGTATGAATGGTATGTATAATGATTATGAAACATAATATTTTTGGAACCATCGTGAAGACAATGTCACGCGTATATCATGTTTCACATGCCATCTAAGGCTGCTGCCACACTAGGTTCTGAACAACAACAAAAAAGAAATAAAGTTAATCAACTTTTGGTTGAGATCAGCAAAATTTGCAAGCATTTCAGTCTCTCCATCAAGACTCAGACACTATTTTGGAAACTATAGAAAACAAACAAAACTCAACCAAACAGAAAATTAAAAAGCAATCTGCCACTTCAATGGAATTCAACCTTTGCTAGGCTGCTAATGCTGGTAAAATGGTTAAACATCCATTCATGATTATCCAACGACATAAAACTATTATACAAAAAGTAAAAAGAAAAAGAAAATATATATATAAACTATGGGAGAGCTGACAAAGTAGAAAAGAAACAGAGCTAAGTTCTGCATCTTAAATAGAAGTAGTTCTGTTTTGTTTTTAACTTGATTTTCATCATGATGCTGCATTAATCTGGATTTTGATGGATTGCAGAGAGAAGTTAGGGTCAGTCCCAAAGCCTGCTCCGAACAAGGAATAGCCCTTTGTTTCTCTTTACATATTGAGTTTCCATCTAAGATTTCCTATGACTAAAGAGTTATACTCTTTCTCATTTGAGGAAAAAATAATTTGCAAAGTCATTAGTTATCTAACTCGGGAAATGATTGTTGTATTATCAACATAGTAAAAGAAAATTTTAAAGTCCCTTCATGATACAAAACCCAGTTTGCTAAACCTATTGTAGTAAACATAAACTTGTGAAAACAGTGTCTTGGAATGGAAAGTTAGAATGGGATATTGAAGGGAATATAGGGTATGAGTGAGTTTAACATCTATTTTGCAAAACAGCGTTGCTTAGGATCAGGAAGAATTTAGAATACTGTAGCTTTGGATTGGCAAGCACAATAAGGCAAGCAACATGCAGTGATTTTATGAGCCAGGTCTTAATCTTCTCAGGTCAATTATTTCCTTGATGTGTTTTGTCATAGAATCACGCAGTTCAATGATCTTGGACTCAGTATTATTGAACCAGAGGCAATTATGGTGATGGCAAGATCCAATTGAGCATTTACCTATCCTGTGAGATTTGGACAGATGAATGGGACCAAGTGTGGAGATATCTGCTCCATGTCCCAAGTCTTCCAGGGCAGTGTGATTGCCCTGATCTGTCTTCATCGCACACCACAGGAAGACATGACATCATGCCAGGACAGTTCTTTGTCTTAGTGGGTAGGCTGTCAGATGGGATATTCAAATCCCGTATTAGGCTGTCAGAGATTGAGTACTGGTCCCAGCTAGTGATTCCAGATGCAACATCAGTGGCTGAAGTGACTGATTCCTGGATTTGACACAGGAGGCATGAGGTGCATTCGAGGCTTTTGGTTTTCACTCCAGACTCTGGTCTCAGCACAGCCACAGATACTGCGGGCATCTAGAGAATTAATCCCTGGGTGGAAGTCCTATTTCTTTATATATTTGTTTACATATGCCTCACAATGAGGACACCATGGTGAAACTAGAACTGTGCTATAAGTTGAATCTAGGTAGCAACAAGAAGTAGTCCAATGAACCTTGTCTGCTCCTCAAGATCAAGGACAAATTTCAGGAACTACTTCAAATGTCTTGACTTCCATGACTACCATCTTATTTCTCCTTTGGACTGGTATGAGTTCAAATTTTTCACAGCTCTATATGAGGAAGTGATTAGGCCCACCTACACTGGTTCTAAACTTGTCATTATGCAAACTCCTGGAAGAATAAAATGGAAAATGTCTCAAACAATAGAAAGTGTGGTAATATTTGGGGCGTAGTAAAAATGATGAGTGAATCTTACAAGTCTCTGATTTGCCTGTTTCTAAGAAGCGTACCTCAGCTTTGCAATAAGAAAGGTGTTGACATCATATATGCATTGGAAAAATAGAGTTGTCATTGCAGCATGCCTGCCTGCTTATGAATATTGATTGCATTATTGGGTGATTTACATACGGTTCTCATTTGCCCATCAGTTGTCATGCTCCACATCCCAGTGGGCTATGAGGCACAAAACTTGTCTCCATGATTTTGATTTTTGATAATTCTTCCAGGTTTAGAAAAGCTGTAAAGCATGATTATGCTAAGATAACTCTACAATTAGTCCTTTTTACTCTCATTTTTCAGAACATAGAGAAATAGAAACCATCCATCACACTCCCTCTCCACCCCCCCCCCGCTTCCACCTGCTTTTCTTCTTGCTCCTTGCATTTCTGAGCTAAAATGAATGCATGCAGAATTGCTTCTGTCAGGCAGAGTGAAACAACAGATCCTGTAATTGCCCTGTCAAGGGTTTTGGTGAGAGAACTATTCAGAAATCACGATGTAATATGAGTCTGGACGGAGGATTTCCTAAATAGTGTGTTGCTCTCCCAACAGGACAAAGTACAGCTCAGTATGTATTTTGTCGTTCAGGTCTAATCAGAGAAACGCGGCTAGTCTATGGTTTACCCCTTTACGGTAATCTGCTTTGTGCAGCCATGATTTGGGAACTCCACTGTATCTTGAAAGACTAAATAAACTCAAAGGCCCTGGACTGAAAAAAATGCAGTTTATGGTGGTAGCAACTTGCAGGCGAGAATTTGCTGCTTCATTCTGACTCTATAGGTGTAGTCCTTCTGTTCATGGGCTTCCTGAGGCTTGATGTGTTTCCATTTTGTTGCTATTGTTGTTATTCAGCTTCAGCATTGCTCATATCAGGCATCAGAGGGTGACGTTATTACCTGACCTGGCAAAACAGAGTGATGGGCACTTGGAAACCCTGACTCTAAGATGTTGTTGTCACAGTTGCACCTGCTGATACAGAGACTCATCTTCTTGTCACTGAGGAAGACATGGGATACCTAAAAACAACAGGAACCTTGCTAGGAATCATAACTCCAGAAAAACCCTTGCCATCCTATCGCAGATGCCAAGAGATCATTGCATTTCCCATGTTGCGAATCTAATATTAGTAGGAAGAAAATAACCATGAGGCTCATAGCAAAGAAAACTTGTCAGCTCAGGACAGACATTATTATTTTAATCTGGCTATGACAATGAACATTGCTGCAGGTGGTTCAAGTCCTGAAAAAGGAAATGAAGTGTGCTTTCCAACTGGGCAGTCTCTCCAGGAGATTAAACTCACTCGACCTCTGCCTTGCGGTGCTGTGTTGCGTGGTTCTTCTGGAAATCTGTTGCAATAGGGAGTGCTTGTAAATGTTAGTGTTCCATCAGGTTCAAGTGATATAATGAGAATCACCCCTACTGACAGCAAGGCTGTGTGGGGAGTGCTTAGAATGGAAACAGAAACCACAATTTACAGTCAGACTGCACGAAGACTTGCACGACACATAGTCTACCAAAAGTAACTTCCATCACCAATGAACTAAGCACACATTTTTTTCCTTTTTTCCATACCAGCTTGTTATATCGACTCTGTATGCCATGATAAGATCACAGGCACTTTGACATTAGGAATTCTGAAAAGATCCCTGCCTAAAGACTACTGCTGCACCAGCAGATCTCTTCATGGGTGCATTCAAACCAACTCCTGTTGAGATCGTCCTATTGCATACCCCAACTTCCAAACTCCAAACTAATTTTCTCTTATTTTCGTCTTTGGGAATAGTAATAGTTATGACCAAAGTTGATCATTGTGAGATTAAAGATTATTTGCTGGTTCTTCTTAATCAGAGTACCCTGATGAAAAGTAAACATTTGGATGATCTGCATATGATATTTAAGACTGTGGCATGCAATGTGTGGTACTATGTTTGTTTTACATGATATATTCATGGAACCAAGCCATATACATGAGAATTTTTAACACTATAGATTTTGTGAGAGAAGTATAAGCTTAAGTTGGAGAGTTTAAACTATTTGTTAGTATATCACATTAAGTCCTATTATATTATGTCTTTACTAAAATCTTTCACTTTTTTATATTTCAGTTGTAGATACATTCTAGTTTTAGAATCTACTAGACCAAAACGTATTTTTTATTCTGATGACATCAATAGTAATGAGAACTTCACACAAAAATATTAAGTATTTTAAATATTGGCACTGTAAGAGAAAATGAACAGATATTGTTCCTCAATTGAAAGACTGAAAACCTTGGCAATTTTCAGAATAATTGATAGCGTGAGCTGAGAGACTTGAATCCTGAGTGTGTTTACTTTGCCATGCTTTATGCTTAAATATATCTTTAGGCTCTTCGAAGTAATTTTCCTTTTCATAAAACAGGTGTTTTATTTTCTACAAATTAACAATATGAACGTGAAGTTAATTCAGATCATTCTGATTGATTTAAATATTTTAAGTAATTCTAGGGTCACAGAATATCAGTATGTTTCCAAAGAAGTGTGAAGGGAGTTGAAAGAACATCGAGAAATAAAGCCGTCACTTGTTGTAAACCACTGCCCTGAGAGGGGGAAGCCCAGGCAGGTGTAATGCAAGTGTATATCAACCTCCTGTCAGGCACATCACGCATGCAGCGTGACCAACACCCGAACAGGTTGAGGATGACCTCAATCTTGTGTCATTGATTTAGTCTCCATGTACTTATTAGCCCAATGTTCTAAGGTTCAAAGCATTGGATCCATATGGAGTAAACATCAAAAAAAGAAGAGAGAGTGTAAACAGCTCCAGTCAAGGACAATTACTTCTAGATTTTCACACATAGGAGTGAAAAGCATTAAAATGAAGCTGACAGGATTGATGGGAGAAGGATGAGGGTGTGGGACAAGTTCTTTATTTGGATATCAGTTGCGTTTGTGTTGAAGGGTTGTTCTGGAGCCCACTTCAGTTCCCCAGACCTAAGCGTGAACTGTTGTGAGCTGACTGATTATCCTCCAGGGATCCAGGATACTGTTTGCAACCCACATGTAAGATGACCAGCTTGTCCAAGCTTATCATGGACTGCCTTGGTCACCAAACTCAATTCACCAAAAGCATCAAATGGGAACTTTATTTTATAAGTAATTCCAGAGCCAAGGACTCAGTTACTATGCAACACTCTAAGACGTGCTTTAAACCATCATTATTCTATAAACTACTCCAGGTGATGATGATACCAAAATTGCCTGGGAAAACTGTGCTAGGAAGTATTTTATAGAATTCTGCATTTTGAAATACTGCTTTCTCAGTAAGATGTGTATTCATGCCCTTGTGTGTATGGGCACATGTGTATATCTATTTTTTCCTTCTCCTTACATAAAGATTTGAATAATGCTTTTGTTCCTATATATCACAACTAATTTTTTTTTCATTCATAAGGTTCATAACAGATTCTAATTAAATATTGAGTTTTTTTTCTTATTGTTCCAAGAACTTCTTTCAAAGCTCTCCCCCCTTTCTACTTCTGCATTCCTCTTTTTCTGTTTCCATTACCCAGCACAGACCTTGTAAATACAGTACTCGTTAAACCAATTAACAGAAGGCATTTCAAAATAGAGATCAAAATCTCTTCTTCCGACAATTAAAGATGAACATTTTTAATATTTCATGCACTAAGTGACATCTTAAGGAGTTCTTGAGTACTAAAACGGGAAAGAAGGAACAAAGGTTGCATAAGCAAAAGAGCCAACATGCCATGTTGGCAGACATTGCTTGGGGAAAATGTATGAATGATGAAATTAGAGTTCGGCATGTAATATTTTAGATACTTCACAAGGCAGTAACAAGTTTGCAGTCTCCTTTAGGAAGGCACATCTGGTTAAAGGGAACACGTGGGGACTTAAAAGATACTGATGCACAGAAACTCCTGGCTGATGCCTGTGTTAAATTTCAGGTATGTCCCACTCAGACTGGGTTGATTCCACTTTCAAGAGGAGTAGAGGAAAGACACCCATATTTTCCATAGATCATGTATATATGATGTGGTTTATATTCTTCTCTGGGTACAGTTGATGACAGAGGATAGCGTCCGTGCAGAATCACACTCCTGAATTCAGTTTTTGGGTGAACAGCCAATGCCAGCAGGCACTGCTTTCTTTATCTTGCTTCTCTCTAGCCTCCTCCTGGCTTTTCCTATGTCCATCCACGCATCCAGAGAGGCTGTGTTGCCAACGTCTGAGCTGCTCAACTAAAATGTAGTGATTTCAGCGTGTGTGACTAGGTGCCGATCAGATTTTCTTCCTTTTTTTTTAAGAGTTATTCATGTATATTACAAAGTCAGATATACAGAGAGGAGGAGAGACAGAGAGGAAGATCTCCCGTCCAATGATTCACTCCCCACGTGAGCGCAATGGCCGGTGCTCCTTCAGTTTGCATTATTCAGTGACTTCGATTCCATTGCTGTGATTATACAGATCAAAAACCCGTGCCACTCTCCTTTTCTTCTCACTCATACGTTTTCTAATAGAATGAACACAGGAATGTTATTTTCAAAATACCTTTTAGTATTATCACTTCTAAGTACCCAACATTAAGCTTATCAGGGTCTTTCATTCCTGGCATATTATTGTAGCTCTCTATGAAGTTCCTGATCCCGTCTGTAGTCAACTGATCTTGTTAAAAACAAGTCACATTATGATCTATAGAACTCGCTGGTGGCTCCCCGTCTTACAGAAATAAAGACAAAGCTCAAGCTGGAGTGTGTACGGCCCTTCTGGAGTGACCCAGGCTCTGGTTAATTCTCTGTCTATCCTGTAGCTGCTCTCCCCCTTCAGGATACACATTTCAATCTCTTCTTTTCCTGTTTTTGTCCTACGCTGAGAAGAAAACCTAGTCTATAATAGGTAGTGAATACACGTTTTTCGCATGCGTAAATATACACAATCTTGTCCACCGTTTGTATTGGACCATCTGCCGTCTCTCCCACTTTTGAAAAGCTAGACCAAAACATGTAGGAAATCTGTAGCAAAAATTGTTATGTATTTTACATGAATTATTAATTTACAGAGTATTGGTATAAAATTCGAAAGTTATGAATCAGATTTTTTTCTATCAGTGCCTCTTTTTGGAAAGCTGTTTCAATGGTAAATGTGTCATGAAAAAAATTTAAATGCATGAAACGTTATGCACTTATTAATGCTTTTTATATCTAAGAGATTTAATTTATTACACAAACTTTCTGTTTTGAGATATAAAAGTGCAATTACCATTGTCTTCAAGGAAATAATGATTACCCCTAAAAACATATAGTTATTTTATTTGAATTTGGCACGGAATTTGTCAACCCAATACAGGAAACCAAAAAAAAAAAAACTGGTTATTGCATCATTATTTTTAATATCTAATATTATCAGATTAACTATAATCCAGATAAAAGACAGTGAGCATTTTAGTGAGACCTGACTGTGTATGCTTCATTTCCTAAGAAAGGGGTTCCTGCAATCGCGTGATCTGCAACTTCAGTGACGGAAGTGTTTGCCTTGATGAGTCTCGGGCCTCAGTTGCATATACCTTCCCCTGTGCTGCTTTGAAGTAGGTAAACAATATTGTGATATGGTTCTGTCACCCTGAGTGATGTCCTTGTGTCAGTTCCTTCGAACTGTGGAATTTAGGAGGAAGTAAACAATACAAAAGCACCCCAAAAGCTCATGGAAAATCCATATTATACATAATAGGAAAAGCCATACACAGATTTTATCTCATGAGATTGCTATAAAATCTTACCTTTGGAGGTCAGCGGTGGACAAGGTGCGTAAAGCTTCTTTGAGTAATTCCAGCAGCACCTGTCGGTGTCTTTTCACATCCCAGCTGCTCCACTTGCTGTCCAGCTCCCTGATGGTGAGCTCGGAAAGACAGCAAGAGGCAGCCCAGACGGTCTCTGTCGTCGCAATTCTGACTTTCAAATAAATAAACACACCTTTAAAAAAACAGTACAATTACCTTCCACTTTCCACACTTTCTGAATTACCCTCATATCTGAAAATCTAAAAACAGCAGAAGCCAAAGCATCCCATTATATTTAAAGTCACCATCATACATGGTGTTTGCTGTAAGCCACTGGTGCAAATATGAGACCTGATTGTGAGTTTGAAAATAAATATTTTTGGGGTTGGCAGCTCTGGATGCAAATCTTGGCTCTGCCAATTAATAATTGGTAGCCTGGAGGAAATTTGTCTGCTTTTTTAAATTACCCAATTTTCCTTTGTACATAAAAGATGGTAATAACCTTTTCTCTTTTAGAAGCGTTACAAAGACTAAATGATGAATGTGTATAAAGCTAAAGCTTAGTGCCAGGCATACAGTACACTCTCAAAAAGAAAATAAAAAACAAGCTGCTTCCGGTACCAGTAAATTTTTCCAAGGTTCATTACCCAGAAAATATCTAGTAACATCTTTACATACCAATATTATATAAGCAATTCAGTTAAAGTCCAGGACATCGTTTTTCAAATAAAAAATAAGAAGCAACAAAATTGTTCACGGTTTTCAACATTTTTTTGACTTGTCAGAATTTTTTTCCTCGCTACATTGGAAACACCAACATAATTTTATATATCATATCCCTTTTAAATATTTTTAAAGCATGGAGATCTTTTTCCCACCAAGGACAATTTGAATGTTTATAGTATTATGCATTGCCTAAACAAAATGATTTCTTTAAAAATGAGCTGGCTACGGATATACTGAGTTTCAAGGCTTGCCACGGTAGGGCCACACCGAATGGTTTGAAAGTTCTCAGCGATGACAAAAGCATCAGATAGAGGATGCAGTCAAGCACAGTGGAGGGACGGGAGGCAGCACGTAACTCATGATCTCAATGTTTGACTCGTTCTCGCTAGTTTTGTGATCTTGGACAAGTGAAATAACCACACGCGGTTTTGTCTGTTTGTTTGTTTTGAAATTTTTTTAATTAATTATATTTATATACATTTTCATAAAGATTTATTTATGTATTGGAAAATCAGATATACAGAGAGGAGGAGAGAGAGAGAGGAAAATCTTCCATCGGATGATCCACTCCCCAAGTCAGCACAACAGCCGATGCTATGCCGATCCGAAGCCAGGATCCAGGAACTTCTTCCAGGTGTCCCACACGGATGCAGGGTCCCAAGGCTTTGGGCCATCCTCTCACTGAGAAGTCATTTATAATTTCTGTATTGATAATAGAATAATTGAACTTGATTAGGTTTTAGCAGAGATAATAGTGGTTGCAATAACCATACGGTGAGTGCATACTGTCTTTTCTTATAAAAATCAGGTTTTTTTGTGATATTATTGGCATGAAAAAGAACTGTATATATTTAATGTGGGTAACCTCATAGATTGGAAATAACAATGGACTTAAAACCCATCACCATAATCGGTGCATCGAATCTATTCCTCATCTTCATAATCCTATTTTGATCATGTTTATCTTGGGAAGGTGGTGGAAATGAACAATTCATACAGGAGCTGCGCCCTCAACAAACAGGAAGTATTTAAACTCAGTCCCATTCGTTGGAGGCACGTTGTCGCATTGTAGATTTCTATTTGTGCTTTAGAATCATACATTTATGTTCTGACTTACACCTCTCCCCACCCCAGCAACCAAAATTATACTGGCTCCCAGAGTTCGATTACTTAGATTTCTCAGATCAATGTATTATGACGTGCGTGTGTGTGTGTGTGTGTGTGTGTGTGTGTGTGCATGTGTGTGTGGCTTATTTCATTTAGCACAGTGTTCTCTGGATTCACCAACATTGTCAAATAGTACGCTACCTATGTGACTTATGAGGCATGACTGCTGTTTTGTGATTTTTCAAGCATTTGCTTTCTGTCATGTATGACACATAAAACCGGGCATGAAGTAGAGGCCTAGTGGTTAAGTCCTCGGCTTGCACGTGCTGGGATACCATATGGACACCAGTTCGCGTCCCAGCTGCTCCACTTCCCATCCAGCTCCCTGCTTGCATTCTGGGAAAGCAGTCCAAGAAGGTCCAAAACCTTGGGACCCTGTACTCATGTGGGAGACCCAGAACAAGCCTCTGGCTCTTGGATTTGCATTTGCTCAGCTCCAGCATGGCCACCATTTGGGGAGTGAGCCAGCAGACAAAAGACCTTTCCATGTGTCTCTCGTTCTTTCTGTAAATCTGCCTTGCCAATAAAAATAAGTAAAACTTTTAAAGAAAGTAAAACTAAAATGTATGACATTATTTTATTAAAGCATGTACGACCAATGAACAACAAATTGGACATACGATTATTAAAGAGGTGACTATAGTCAATTATAATATGTTGTACATTTCAAATTTACAGGAAGAGTACACTTTGACTGTCTCATTATAGAAAGGATGGGTAACTTAGGAAACAGACAGGTGAATTATCTTGTTTTAGCCATTTGATGATTCTACCTAAGGACAGTAAACATCATATTGCACCATATGATTGTATACAATTATGGTTTGTCAGGTAAGATCTCATTTTTAAATGCTAAGACATACAATAAACCACAAAAATTCTTCTACCTGTTTGAATTTCCTGTTTATAATAAAATCTAAGGGCTGCCGTGTAAAATTCATGCACAGCAGAACTTTTAAATATCATATTTGGAATTATGTTCCTCCGTGTTTTGATAACTTTTAGCCCGTCATCCCTTCTCCTTTGGTTATTCAGTGTTAAAGGTCATTTCATTCCACTTTGGTAAATGCCTAATCTATTTGATAAATACTGTTGAGTTGTCATCTAAATTGCAAAAACATAAAAAGAAGAAAGTATTAAATAACAAGCATTTAGATGCCCTCTCCTTTCCAAACACGCTCATGCAATTACTATTGCCTCAGGCATTCCACTATTGAATCTTTTCTTGTCAATAACACCTTTAGTCTTTTTTTTTTTTGTGATATTCAATAGCAATAATTATTGTCTTTCACCAGTTAAAGCACCTTTGATTGCTAGCAGAAACGTTATCATTTTCCTCATAAAACAGTACCAGCTCCTTCAGTCAGTTCCAGCTAGGATTCGGTTATTACATTAATCGCACTGCCAATCGCTAAATTCCTTGCCATGGTAATTAGGCATTTACATAACCCTGTTTTGTGTCCACTGAGTCAAGATGTATGCAGGTGGCAAAATGCATTGAGTTAGTCATCTCACCTGATCGTTTCTGTTCAGTGTGAGTTTGTGTAAGTGTAAATGGGATTATACATTACTCTGCATTCTTAGAGGTTTTAGAAAACCAGGGCATTTATTATCATGGTACACGTAGTTGACTGAGAGTTCTTCCTAAGCAAGTTTTACGTGGATAAGCATCTCTTCTGAATTCGCTTTGATCGGTTCTGGAATGCTTGCACAGGTTCTGTTTAGATTTCCCGACACCTGCTCTGCTGAGTGTGGTCATTCCAGATTTCTCTTGTTACCCTGCTACATTAAAGTTGAGAAAAAGATGATACTTCAGAGTCAAGTGTGTAGAGATGAGAATCTGTCCTTGTTGATTTTGAAGGAGCCATGTTATATATCTAAAGATGAAGTTCCTGAACACCTACTCATGTTTTCTTCCTAACCAAGAATGTATCTGTCTCTTCTCTCTACCCAAGCTCAGTACTATCCAGTACACATCTATATTCCAGGTTTTCAATACCTGAAATATTCCTGATGATCTCCAACATTCACTCATATGTGATTCAGGAGAACATTCCTAAAGCTGAAACTTCAATTATACGTAATTATACTTTATTAAAAAAAACCTAAAAACAACTATATATATAACATCAAGGGAGAAAGGAACGGCCTGCCAGCTTCCAAGTTGTCACGACCATTACTAACAATGCCTCCCAAATGGTGCTTTTCCATTTTCCTTATTATCAGGAAGACAATGGAGGAGGACTCCCTCCTTGTAAGCCCCTCCTGAAAACAGTATGTAACCTTTGCTATGAGCAATGCCACTGCAGAAAGGCCAGTGTAGAAGCAGCGCCCTGAAGATGTGACCCACAGCGTCATCTTGCATAACAGTGGTCCATAATAATAAAGCAAGAGTGATTGACACAGG
The DNA here is from genome assembly GCF_017591425.1 of Ochotona curzoniae. Classification (NCBI taxonomy): domain Eukaryota; kingdom Metazoa; phylum Chordata; class Mammalia; order Lagomorpha; family Ochotonidae; genus Ochotona; species Ochotona curzoniae. The sequence goes on along the minus strand of NW_024467095.1, from coordinate 22,734,324 downwards.
AGTTTCAGCAATGTTAAAAAAATATGTTATTCCTTGAAAAGCCTTGATCTCATTAAATGCATCTTACTGTCCTGATGAATAGATCACCATTTTATTTCCACTGACTACTTAAACATAGAATTTTAATTACCATAAAATTGTTTTGGTTTTTACAGGATTAATATAAAACACTTTCAAGTCAGTATTTTTTTTTCAAATATGAATGTGTTTTGCTTTGGGGGGAAAACATCACATACATATGTCTGCATTTAAATATGTCTTATTTTTCATTTTTTAGGCCAGCTAGTATTTAAACTTAAGAATCAAGGATTAATTAAGTAAAGATTTTAAAGTGACTAAGAAATAATCTATAGAATATATTCTTGGTACATGGAATTTGACATTCAATTGGACAAGATCAATATGTCATGCTTAAGGAAGCTCATGACGAATGTCCAAGGATGGTAGTAAACTTCTGATTTTAAAGTACTGTCTGTTTGCCAGGGCCAGCACTGTGGTATGGCCCTGTGCATCCCACCTGCATTGCTGGCATGCTGTATGGGTGCCACTTTGAGTCCCAGCTAATGTAGGTAGGAGTGCAGCATACGATGGCCCAAGTCCTTGGAACCCACTCCCTTGGTGGAGACCAGGAGAAGGTTCTAGGTTCCTGGTTGTTGTGACATTTGGCAAGTGGACCAGGAGAAGGGTCTCTCACTCCGTCTCTCCTTCTATCTCTGTAAACATGCCTTTTAAATGAATAATAACTGTATCTTTCTTTAAAAAAGAAAGAATATCAGTTTTTTCATGATACAACTGTGAATTAGCATTATTTAAAGTATGTCATTACACTAGAAATACCCATGAACCTTCAATGAAATTTTATGTTGCTTCTCTTTCATTTTCATGGTGGAAAAATGCAAAAGGCAGGTGCTAAAAGCTAATTTTTACTAAATCTCTAGCTCAAACTAAAGTTCTAAGCTTTATAGCAAGCTATAAAAAAATGTATACTCCCATCATTGTATTTAAACAAAAACTCAATACTGTAAAGATGTGAACTCATTGTACTCATTATTATTGCTTCCGAACACAATTCAAATAACACTGCCAGTTTATTATTAGGTTTTATATCTAGAGAGCCACATACATTTCTTCTACTTTATGAAAAAGAATCTTTATCTTGGACATAGAACCTAACAATTTAGATAAATTAATTTGTCCAAGGTTATACGTTGTATTTAGAGACAAAGGATTAAAACGCAAACCCAACTGTCCCTAAGATAAATATATATAAGCTATTTGATTCATTTCCCAGTCATCTTTTCTGATGCGTTGTGTGAAACGTACCCTCGGCTACTGCCAGAGGTTTAATTTTGTTCTAGTTCCCTGGATGTGGTGAACGTTGTGAAGTTTACAGCCACACCCTCCACTCTGCAGACGGAGGAGAAAAGGCACCTGCCATGGCACTCCGAGATCTCCCAGCTCATCTGGGAACTTAGCGTCTCATCTCGGGGTATTAATGCTGTGCAGAATCAGTTCTCTGAAATACAGAATCGTGCCTCCTTTCACGGTATCCTGGGGTAGGTTACAGAAATTGCCACATAGAAATGACTCAGTCAATATTTATTTACTGCCAGTTGTTGCCACCTGCAAGGATTTTCGATAGTCTTGGCTTACCTGAAGACCTAGTATAACTTAGTGCAGCTTAGTTCACCAAAGTGAAGTAAACTCCTTGACCTTGCAGTGTCTGCTAGCATCTTGGGAACAGGCAAAGCAATATCTTAAGACCGATCCAAAGGAACTAATTTTGAGGAGAGTTTATACAAGTTGTATTTCTTTGCCCTTAAAAAAAAATCTTTCATTTTAGCCACAAACACATATTCGCAATTCCATCCATACGATATAGATGAATTGTCAGGATAGATAGCAATACTGAATGTATAAATGGAGCATTGCCCCCTAATTTATTTGGAAATATTTGTCCTTGAGCATACTATTATATGGTCATTCCTTACAACATCCTGGACCAAACGCTATTGCTAAAACTCTCACTTCCTGTCCTAATGTTCACTATTAACAGACAAGACACACATACTAAAAAAAAACACATCTATATTTTCTACACATTGATTAAGAAATCAGGAAACCTAAGTACTTCTAACATTTATAATCCACCAATTTAATTTTTAAAAATCCTGATGAACATGAAGAAGTTTAAACTAACATTTGGAATTTAAAATTTTAACTTTTCTAAAGATGAAATCTGTTGGAGAATACAGAAGCTACTGGTCCAGAGAAAAGCAGGAGCTAGTCAGGAATATCTGCCTCCTGCAGCCTTGGAAAGGTAACATTGCCTAGTGGGAATCAAAGCATTGGGGTTGGCATCGTGGTATAAGAGGCTAAGCCTCCAATGGACACAGGTGTCCCACGTGGGTACTGGTTTCGGCCAGCTCCACCCAGTTCTAATCCAGCTCCCTGACAATGCAGCTGAGCAAGCAGTGAGAAATGACGCAAGCATTTGCATCGTTGCCCCTGGGTCCCAGCATTGGCTTTGGGTCAGTCCTGTCAATTGCAGCTATTTGGGAAGTGAAACAGCAAATGGAATATGTTGCTATTTCTCTCTTCTTCTTCCAGGAAGCTGTCTTAAAATAAATAAATAAATACTTAATAAAAAAATAATCAGTTTCTGTGTTACCTGCCTGGTTGAACTGTTCCGGTAGCATCATTTGATACAAAAAATTAGCTTCACTAAGTATTTTTTTCTCATGCTTATGGACATTTGTAGGTATTGTATTATAGTAAGAGGTTAATATGTTTAATGTTTATTTTATGTATGTTTATATTGGATATGTCATATGAGATACAGCTATGTGGTACATTTACTCTATGGAATACTACTTAGCCATCAAAAATAATGAAATTCTGCCACTTGCAATAAAATGGTCCCAACTTCATACCATCATGCTCAGTAAAATAATTCAATCTCAAAGGGACAGATATATCTTCTCACTGATACAGGCAATTCATGAGAATATTAGATCAATAACCCTCTTAATACTATTTTTGCTACATTTCATAGGTTTTGATATTTTTGTTTTAATATTTATTTATTCAAAAAAGTTTTTTTTTTAATTAACGTCTTCACTGTTCCATAGGACATACAGTAGCATCTTTGGCTTTAAGAAGGTTTTTGATTTTCTTTTTCACTTCTTCAGTGACACATTGCTCATTCAGTAGCATGATATGTAACTTTATGTTGTTTTAAATTTTCTACTTTTCTTCCTGCTTTTTGATTTTGTTTTCTGGATTTTCATTTAACAGGCTGTATAGTAACTGTATAATAGATGCTATCATATCAAGATGTGAAGATACAATGCGGTATGCTTCTCTGCTTCCAGATTAAAGATGAACTCCCAATGAAACTGCTAAATAGTAATTGACAATAGGATGCTGGACTCGGCCATTTTCCATAGCTTCAATGCCAGAATTCACTTACATAGCAGAATGATGGACTTAAGATTACCAGTGAAGGACTATACTGTTGTAATAATATATAGGGGAAACAGTGAGAAAGAGAGGATGGAGGGGCAATGAAATCCCAGAGCCTATGGAATTGTATCATAAAATCATCAAATAAATAAATTGAAAAAAGAAGAAATATAGATAATACATTTGTACCTTCAGTGTTGTTGTACCTTCTAATTCTGAGGTTGCATATTCTATGCTAGTACATGTTACATACCTGTATGAGTATTTATATGAATGTATATGGTGTTAAATATGATACTGGCAGAGATGTATATTATAATAATATATATACATTACAAATGTTTATATGTTACGTATTTGGAATACAATAATTTTTTCACAATTTTGTTTGAGCAAAATTTTAGAATTATTCCAATATAACCTATAATGAATGGATTTTATAATTAATGTGGTTTTTTTGCTTACTCTCTGACTCCCATATAGTGTTCCTTAGCTGCTTAAAACAACGTATCTGTTGTAGTATTTAGGGTTTCCCTGACTTTATAAGTCTGACTCTTTGTGGACTTTGATCACATAATTCCGAGTATGTGTGTCATAATATGTCACAGATTCCGTATGTATATTTAATGATCTTGTAAATGTAGGCATCAATTGTATCTCTGCTTGTTCAGCATACATGAAGGAAAAGAGCAGAATTAGAAAACTGACGATGCCAAGATTAAAACACAGATGAAATAGAGTGAAAGAGAGAAAGCAGATTTTGTGGGAAGGGGCATTGTTATTTCTGTTTTATTTGAAATGACTTGCTTTTTTGTTTTAAAGGTAACACTGATGAATAAGACTGATTCGATGTAGAAAAGCAGTTTTGGCTAGTAGATAAATTGGAGGATTTGTCACTAACAAAACTTTTTTTTTTTTTTCAAGAGGGAGGCACAAAGTCGCTGCAGGAAATCTGCACACGAGCTGCTCCTTTTCCATTTCAACAGTACGTGTGATTTGATTTCCTTTTTTCAGTGTCCTATGTCATACTTAAAATTGAAAGGAAATAAAATTGCAAGCTTTAAAGAAGAGGAAATTGGGATGCCTGCTCTATTTGCGAAGTAATCAAGGATTGTGTTATATTTATCCCATTTCCTCACTCCTCCCTTCTTGTTATTTCAGTCATCCTCATCAAAACACTTACTTTTCACGGAATTTTTGCCAATTACCTTCTCATGCATATTCACTGGTAAATTACACAGCGATTCCAAAATGCCATAGCCTCTTTGCCAGTGAGTCCCAGCAGGGCAGACCCCCTGCACACAGGATCCCTGTCACCAGTGCAGTCGTCTGAGAACATTGATTATTGTACCATAAATTGATGCCACAGTATTTCACCCAGCAGCTTTCATCTTCCTTGAAATAATGTACCAATTATCATGAGAGCAAGCATGCAGCAATAAATACTATCCAATCCACAACTAGAATTATCCTAAGGAGGATGACCTCTTGGATTTTTAATGAAGATTTTAGCTTCCAGTTTTCATGAAATAGCTGGTTGGATATGTTGCTATGTCATAGGTGAATTCAATATAGATCTTAGCGAAGTTTCCTTAGAGTTCGTTCGTAATGTTTTGGTCTTAAGGTGCCTAAGAATTCAGTCTTAAAATGATCCACTGATATACTGATCAGTCTGCATGGACATTAAACTGGATATAGAGTTAACAATCCAATTTCAGATTACATTTTTCTTGGTCTTTGGATCTTCACACTGTAAGGATGCCTTGCTACACTTGGCATCAATTTTAAAAAGTAAAAGACAATGCTTCCTCTTTACTGAAACACTCATTTTCTGTAGTTACGTTTTTCAGATTTGTTTATTTTTACTGGAAAGGCAGATTTACAGAGAGAAGGAGAGGCAAAGAGATATATTGCAAATAGCCGCAATGGCCGAAGCTGAGCCAATCTGAATCCAGAGGCTTCTTCCAGGTCGCCCATGGGGGTGCAGAATTCCAAAGACTTGGGTCATCTTCTGCATCTTTCCCAAGCCATATGCAGAAGGCTGGATGAGAAATGGAGTAGCTGGATACCAATTAGCACCTATATGGTAAGCAATTGTAGGTAAGCAATTAGTCTGTTGGACCACAGTGTCCGCCCCTTGTAGCTACTTTTCTACATTTATAGCAACTGGACTGATGGGAACCTCACAGTCAACTACCTTAGTTACTTTTCTGCTGGTTAAAGTGATAGGACAGGATTATGCCATATAGTCATGAATTCATGAAATTGTGAACTAGAACTGATATTTAGCCAACTCTGTGGTTCAACAGGCTAATATTCCACTTGCGAATGTAGGCATCCTATATGTGTACCGGTTCGTGGGTTTGTGTCTCAGTAGCTCCACTTCTTATCCAGCTTCCTGCTTAAGGCCTGGGAAGGCAGAAGTGGATGGCTCAAGTCTTTGGGACCCTACAACCATAACTGAGACCTGTAGAGATATCCTGTCTTCAATTAACCAAGAAAGGAAGGAAGGAAGAGAGAGAGAGAAGAAAGAAAGAAGAAAGAAAAAAGAGGAGAAGGGAAGGGAAGGGAAGGGAAGGGAAGGGAAGGGAAGGGAAGGGAAGGGAAGGGAAGGGAAGGGAAGGGAAGGGAAGGGAAGGGAAGGGAAGGGAAGGTTCCCACTTCCCTTCTGGAACACTTATTTCAGAAATAATGTCATATTAAATACTAGGTGTCTGTAAAGTATTTACAGATCAACCAAACCTTACGCCTCATGCAATATAGAAATCCATGCTCTATTAGTTTTGAATATTGTGTTTCTCAACAAAAGTTCCTAGAAAGGTTTGATGCCACACCATCTCTCTGCCCCTTTCCTCTTTGCTTTAAAGTGGCATGTGCCCAATCAGGAAAATAGTTAACACATTGTTCAAGGAAATTTCCAAAACAGATTTATAATAGAACATCAAGCAAAGATTGAAATATTACAATTCAAAGTAGAGTTAATTTTCAGACCACAGCCTCAAATAAAATCTTAAAAATAAATCTTAAAGCAGCATTATACTTACATCTAATTTACCTTGTTCTAAATGATCAAGCTTTAGCCCTTTTTGATTAGCCTAAGCAAAGTATATCAGAAAAGTCGCTATTGATATAAGTGCTTTGAAAAAAAAAAACTTTTTTGCTTAGACATAAGTGGCTGGAAATCTAACTTGTGTTTAGTTGATTGTAATTTGTAATTGGAATGCTTCCATATGATGAAACATTTCTCAAATGTTTCCATTCATAAAAGTAAATTTGCTTCTAAATGTTTTATTTCAATCATTGCATATAGCTTAATTAGCAGTGGGATTGACCTATCCAAACACATTTCATAACAGATCGATCAGATTAACATGATCTTTACTGCAGAGCTAATTGGGTAGATCCTCTCCTGTCAAGCAGACCCAAATGGTTTATTTTCATTTGAACCTTTCAAAAAGATGTATTAAACATGACATCAAGATTGATGAGAGATTGAAACTGCACTGTTGAGCAACACAGGCTATCTTCTATTTAAAGTTTCTAAAACGAGGTCAGTAGCAGAACCTTCTCTCAGATGTGGATGAGGTAATGTCTGGCTGGTTCTTGCCTGCTTGGCATCCTTTTCCTGTTATCCTCCTAATATCCCGTGGCGACACACCCATTTTAGATCATCTCCATCACAAGCCGACATTGGAAGTCTCCTTAAATTGTCATCAGTACACCGATCATTTAGGATATTCCGTCTCTTTCATTGTTCAGTATTTGAATATGAAATAACAAATGTGTTAAACTGATTTCATATCTTTTAACAATATTTGCTTATATGTATGACTCTGAATTATGGATTTAAAGGGCTCCTTTTTGTTACCTGCAAAGGTTGTCTATGAATTCTTTTTTTTTTTAAGATTCATTTTATTTTTATTGGAAAGTCAGAATTACAGAGAAAAGGAGAGCAGTTTCCAGTGATTTTCCAAACACTGGTTCACTCCTCGGGGGGGCTTCATCAACCTGAGCTGAGCCAATCCGAAACCAGGAGCAAGGAAATTCTTCTTTGTCTCCTACATGCATGCAGGATCACAAGGCTTTGGGCCGTCCTCGATTGCTTTCCCAGGTCACAAGCAGGGAGCTGGAAGGGAAGTAGAGCAGCTGGGATATGAATCAGCACCCATATTGGAGCCTAGCAGAAGCAAGACAAAGACTTTATCTATTAGGCTACTGTGCTGGACCTGTCTGTGAATTCTTGATTCAAAACATCATAGCATGAATTTCTGTTTACACGAAAAAATAAGTCTATTGTTGGTTTGTCTCTGTGGTCATATCTAGTGTTAGAAGAAACCAGAAAGAAGCCCTGCACCCCAGCTTTCCTGTGGAGTTTGTTTTTCTCTGTCTCTTCACGCCTAGAGACATTGGTTTATACTTTCCTCTGAGTGATGGAAAGTGGAGACTAAATTCTGTTATACTACTCATTAGATATCCTTGTGCAAATTAAAGTGTTTTATTTCAAGCAAAGTAGGTTAATCCTTCTCCAGACACTATCTAATAGCGCAGTCTGTTCCTGGCATTCTAATTCATTTTAGAAAATACGGTACCATCAATTTTTTCATGGATTCAATGGAAACTTAATTACTCCAGGCAAGGTGGCCCAAGGTCATTGTCTGTTCTGAAACACAGAGTGAGAGCAAGCATCACTGGCAGTTCTCCTGGTGGGTAATGTCACAGAACAGAAACAGTATCTACTCCGGCAGGCAGGTGGTCACGTGAGTTTCCAACAGGACAGTGTCATGTGTCACCTCAACTACGTTGTTGTTATAAACTTTTCTATCAGACATGACAGTTTCAAAATCTCTTCATGAGATGTCTACACAAGTGTATACATATGAGTATTTTACAGAAAGCCATTGTAGCTTTCTATGGCTCTGGCGGTAATTCAATGCATACATTTCTAAAGTCTCCATTTGGGGCAATGTATGTACATTTTTTTTGAAAGACATAATAAGATGTGAAAATTGCCATACTGACTTGCAAGAACAAGAAATATGCTTATTTTTCTAATTTATTCTGATGTCAGCTAGTTGAGTTGTCTTTGCTCCATTTCAGCACAGTTTGTTGTATCTAAGTACATCTCATTAGGGCAGGGAAAATTTCCATTACGAATCTTGGTTTAGGTAGGATGCATCAGTGAGGTGGGGGTACAGATATGGCACAGCTCTCCTGTACTCTGTCCCTCGAGCATTAATAACAAACAAACAAACAAACTTAATCCACTCTTCAGTGAACACTATCTCATGTAATATGTCACTTTTGATGATAGAATGGATTACAATGAGTTGGCATTTCTGAACAAATATGTTGGCTCTTTTACCCTATTATTTTAATTTTTTGAAGACATTTGAGAGAACAATGGTAATCTTACATCCCAAATATGAAATACATACATTTAAATCTAGTTTGTTTCTCTGTACTAAGTAAACCAGGTGTATTCAGATGTTTCTAACCTCCCATTGTTTAAAAAATTCATATAAGCAGGAGTGCAAGGTAATTGTGCATTTTCCAGAGTCTTTTCAATGCTAGAGATTTCTGTGAGACTTTGGGGGCGGGGGTAATCCCGTTTTTTCTGTTGTTATTGGTTTTGGTTTTAAATCTAAAGCATTAACAAATTCGGGTAAAATGGAAAAAATAAGATTCCACATAGTATAATATTCTTTGATGTGTCAAAAATGAGAATTTTCTGAATTTGGACGGCACAGCTCTTGGTGTGTGTTTCTGTTGTCTGCTGGTCATTCCTAGCGGGATGCAGAGGAAGGGTCATTGAGTGAGAGGCCCTCACACGGTTAGAGCATTGGAACAGAAATGGATTCCTCAAGAATTTGAATGCTGAATCTTTCATTTTATTTTCCACAGTTACGCACTATTAACTTCTTTCTCTTTGATGGGACCTTACAATTGGATAAATTAGTTTCAACAATAAGTTGGAAGAGTGACTGTAAATGGAGGTTATCAATCAACAACTAAGAAAGAAAGGATTTGTCCAAACTATGAAATTCTCTTTACCGTAAAGCACACGGGGGAGACCTAAACACATCATTTTTGATCGGGAGTTTTTAATATTTTTCTTAAAGATAATGTTACTTCAGTAGTTATCAAGGAAGTAAGGGCAGTATCTTAGTCAATAGGATGAATAATATTTGGCAAAAACCAAAGAAAAATAAATTTTTAACTTATGGCATAATTCCATGTATTCATGTTTCCAGAATACAATATATTTGCTTTTCTTTTTCTTATCTATGAGCATGAAAAAATAATATTTTCTAATATGCCTTTTAATGAAAGCTGGACAAGCAGGAAAGGAGGGCTGAAAGGGCTAATAAAACCCAAGCAGAAATGCACCATTTAAAACATTAGTGACAATGTATTCTTGTGTAATTTCTGTATAGAAGCTGGGGAAATTAGGTGACTAAGTAAATGATGGAGCAGTATTAAAAAAAAAAGATATTGCTACTTTTTAAAACTTCAGGGCAAAAATAAAGTGGCATTTATATAAATGCATCATCCTACACTTGCTTGACAAGGAATATCTGCATCAAGATGACACAGTGATTCAATGCTGATCTACACGAAGCAAATCCAGTTTTATTTTTCAAGTTTAGAGCACAAGGGTGTAGTATTCTGACCTCTGAAGCCTCAGTGTCACATTTCCTGGTGGGAACTGAGCTTTTTATTCTTTCACAGTTTATTAGTAAGTATTTCTAAACTTAGTCTTCTTGCCATGGATATATTTTTTAAAACATGAGACTGCTAAGAAAGTCAATTAAATGAGATAGGTATAGAAGGTGCCTGGCAAATTGTGTGCACACAGTAAACATGGAATCAGTTCATGTTCACTCGGTTTTGGTTTTTGTTCTTCTTTTCTCTCAGTTGCATCTGGAAATGTGGGTTTATTTCTGGAGACCGCATTTAAGAAGAAATTGAGAATACATGCTAAGATAATATGTTAAGAGGAAGGTGCAGACATGTGGCATAATTCATTGAATGAGACATTAAGACTGGATGTGAGAAGACAGAGCCATCATGTACCGGTAATGGAAGGCATGATGATAACAGATACAGCTACAGCTTCCTAAGGGAGGGTGAATTACGTCCATTACCATATAATTTTAGTGTCAAGGACTCCACACAATGACTCAGTAGCTAATTCCTCACCTTGCAAGCTCCGGAATCCCATACGGATACCAGTTCATGTCCCCGCTACTCCACTTCCCATCTAGCTCCCTGCTTGTGGCCCGAGTAAACAGGATGGTCTGAAGAAGCCTTAGCACCGTGCATTTGCATGGAAGACCTGGAAAAAGATCCTGGATCCTGGCTTTGGATCAGCTCAGCTCCGGCTGTTGCTGCCACTTAAGGAGAAATTCATTGGAGAGAATATCTTTCTCTCTGTATCTCTCTGTGTATCTGTCTTTCCAATTAAAAAGATAATAATAATTAAATAAAATCTTTGAAAAAAACCTATCAGGAAGCATCAGGGTGCAAAGAAAATTCGCAAACTCTCTTTTGCACTTCCCTCCCCTCTTCAGTTTTTCTTTCATTCATTTCTGTCTGAGAATGATGAGTTGTAACAAAAGGTCAGTGCCTTAAATAACAAGCCGAAGCACAAACTGCTTCAGCAATCTATAACAACTGTTTCCTTTTGGCTTCCATAATGCAATTTAAACACCAGCCTTTTATTACCAGCATCTCTAAAGCAATATAACTTTCTAAACTTGGCAGAAAAAAACATGGAAGAATACAACTTCCTAGCAAGCATATGTTAGTTAAGTTTGGCAATTTGTTTTGGGCCACTTTAAGCCACAGATAATCAATAAGGACTGAAATGGTTTAAATGGACCCTACAGAAAAGACTGAAACAAACAGAAGGGAAAGGGCGAGGGAGTTAAGGCTTGCCTTAGTTGTGATTCAAGGCTGGAGCGTATTCTGTGTACAAATAAATAGGCTACAACACCTGCCGCTGTGCTGGCATCTGGCTTGAACGCAAGGAGCGTCTGCTTGTAATTTGCAGTGTGAGACCATGACAGTGAAGAAGTGTATACTGTCACTGCTTATACAACCTCGTTAAGTTACTAAAAGGATGCAGAGGAGAGCTCATGAATGGATAATTTGGGATATGTGAGTCCCATGTGATCAAGTGGGTTGAGTTGACTTGCCAGGTTGCCATCATGTTTCACAGGTTGTTAACATTGCACAGTGCTTTCCCATAATGAGGCTCAGGTTTAGGGAGGATTTTCCCAGCCAGATGATGTCTTCCTTAGAGATGTCCGGCGGATGCTTTTTAGAACATCCCTCTGCTTTGTCTCGAACACCGCTGGAGTTCTGCACTGCTTAACTGTGATGACAACGACTTCTTGAAATCTTCCCTTCATGTTTCAAAAGTGATTGCGACATCAGTAATGTGCCCCAGACCAGCGCACCTTCATTTGGTAAAGAGGGAAATGAACCCTGAAGACCAACAAATAAGAAGAAATACCTTTTTTCTTTTCCCAGAGAACTCTAGGGGTGTTTTGTATCTATCTCAATAGACAATGATGACTTTTCCAACTCCATGTGTTCAGTGAATGGTTTCTGAGTCCAGCATTATTTTCTAAATGAGGTTCTAAAATAATTGGTAAAAATATGTAGAGCTTAGAAATAATCCAAAGAAAAGAATGGAAAATATCCAAATAATGCATTCCATCCATGAGGGAGAATCACAACTAAAAAAAAAAAGTGTATGTAGTTTGATTTCAATGCTGGAAAAGAGAAGCAATGTGAAGGATGAAACTGGTGATAGCTGATGGAATAACCCAGCTCTGGATATACACAGGCATTCCCACTCTTCACAGAAAATACACATGTAGGTTTGAACTGTATTTGAGCTGTATTTCATTTCACTTTTAACAATAATCAACACAAGTAAGACAGAATACCTCCTGCGTGTACTACTTTTGCAAAGTGGAAAGGAGAGGTTGGTAAGGGTGGTTTTGACTCAGGGCTGCTTAGGAGGGATTCAGGTTTGTGCAAGGAGTCGTGGCCTCAGAAGGCAAATACCAGGATTTCAAACCCAGGTCACCGTGCAGTTATCTAAGGATAATGAAAGAACTTATCCCTGTGGGTCGCACCCTTACATTTTACATCTCATTTTCATTGTTTTCTTTTTTGTAAATATTTTGTGCCTTACTTCTTTATGACTGACTGTGTTTTGTATATCCCAGGTTCTCTTTAAAAAATTTTGTCCAATAGGTGATACTTCTAAACTAGAATATGTAATTCGGATAGTAGAAGTAAATGCAGCAACTGGAATTTAAAATGTGTAGTCTTCAAATTGCTTAGCCCAGAGTTACTGTTAAATCTCCACTTCCCCAAGTGTTAGTGAGTCTGTATTAAATCTGGTTCAGAGAAAAGTTGAAGCACTCAGTACTAAATGTTTCTTTACAATTTGTAATGCATACATCATCCTTGCATCTCAGACACATGCGTGTCATCTAGCCCCTGCTTCCAACACAACCTTGCCTGAGATAGCTATGTGAATCCATTTTGCATATTAAGTAGTACATTGCTTTAAGTCGCACAGTGCTATTTGGGGAAAAGGAATTACATAAAAGTTGACAGCATTTCAATATACTTAAAGTTTGTTTCTGCTACAATTGTTTATTAAAGACTTGCTATATCTAGGAATTGTCTACCTTGTGTAAACAACCTGGAAGACCTGTCTTCACATTATACATGCAACAATATCAGATACAGTCAAGGGAAATGAGGCTTGACATGATCCGACTTGTAAGTGCGAGGTCCCAGGATGTAAACAGTAAGACCCATGCTCTTGGCAATGCGCATCATGTGTACAATTTTGATTTTGTCACTTGCGACTGTCACGTGATAAACGAGAATTAAGGCAGAATTGTTGGCATCCTTGCTTCAAAAAAAAAAATCCCTCATTCAACTATTTCTTTGTAAGAATATACTTCCTATAAATCTTCATGTGCAAAAGTCCTTTGAATAATCTTCCACAATATGTAACAGATGGGCAAACCCCGGAGATTTGGGTTTTCAAAATTACAGCAAACCTGCTTACCTTATTTATTCACTTACCTACCAAACACACAATCCACCTGGGGGGGAAGTGGTACCTATGAAGGTTGGAAATCACTCTTCCCTGGTGATTGCATTGTTTCTGACTAGCAGAGAACTTTCCGGTCTTGACAGATTTCAGTTTGGAAAATAGCCAATGTCTGATCCCCTCTCAACATTTCTTTGTTAAATATTGTTCTAAACAAGTGTTATTTGTATCGGGTAGCTACTTCTCAAAATCTCATTCCCTACTGAGCTCTGTAGCAGAAAGATGTCATAGGATTTACAAACATCAACAACAAGCAATCCCAAGAAATCTTAAAGATAGATGGTAACATTAATAGCAAACTACACACAACATCCTCATGACCAATGATAGAGTTATGATATGAAACAGCTCTCATGCAGGCCACGGAACAACTAACACACTGGTAAAAATTGTCTGCATTCTCCATCCCTCCAGAAAGTTCCACACACTGAACAGACTGTTGACCTTATCTGAAGCATTGAAGGTTTGGATCTTGTCCCGTGTCTCTGCTGACTGCTTGCTGGAGAGTCGCTCATCGGAAGATTATTTCACAAATTTGGTTCCACGCACAAGCTGTCTAATGTCAAACAGCTCGCATGAATGGAACTAGCACCCAGCAATGCGAACACCATTGAGTGGGAAAGATGATGTGGTTTCTGCCAGCTCATTACTACATAAGGCAAAATAATTTATTGCAATGAAAATAACAGCTTGCCTCGAGGTATCTTGGTGTACATAATATGCAAGGGATATCTCCTCTCATTGTTAACACACATTCTCATGCATTTCTTCTTGACCCTCTGTCCTAACTCACAGATGCTGCTCTTAGCTGCTGAAGACTCCGTAATTTTAACTTTAACACCACATAGGCAAAGTTGGCCCTGGATATATTTTCTCTATTCTCCTAACAAATTATGTTTCCTACCTAGCTTTAGGCATGTATTTTCGGTAAGCAGTTAAAAGCACTGAAATTTTCTCTTTTTGTTTTGGTAATATGAAATACTAATGCCTATCTTTTCTCTTCCATTAACCCATTGAGTATTTCTGTAACAGTGCAAATTTTATGAAGATTTGTTTTTTCTATCACAGTATTTCATGCATTACTTTCAAATCAGATTGTTATTTTTGTTCAAAGTAATAATGTGATTGAAAACGATTTTGCTTTTCTTTGAAGATTGTATTTTAATGTACATTTTCCTGGGCAGGGGGTGGTAGGGCATTGGCTGCCTCCTTGTAGGATTCAGTGTTTTCATTCACTCCCCTTGGACTGCCTCGATTCAGTTTCCTGTGTGTTCCGCTCCAGCTGCCTGCTGACCCACTCTGTAAAAGGCAGCAGACGGTAATTCAATTCCTCAGGTCACTGTCCCCAGGTGGGAAACCCATGTTGAGGAGCTTCTGACTTCTGTCTCTCTGCTAAGCCTAGCTCTTGTGGGCATTTGGATACTAAACCAATACTTGGATGTCTCTTTGCCTCTTTCTGCGTGTGTCTCTTTCTGTGTCTTTAAACAAATAAACAAAGTCATAAGGCAGTAAATTCAAATACTACCCTATTAGAGCAACAATTCCACCACCTTTGTTGGTAAGAATCACCATTAGCATATATTTTGTCAACTATTTTATCCAATAACTATAATGAAGTTGAATCTTTGAAAGCCAGAGAGAGAGAGAGAGAGGGAGAGAGAACAATCTTTTCCATTGGTTCAGTAGCTCTTTCCCCAGTGTCCGGGGAATACCAGGGTTGAGCCAGGATAATGTAAGGGTCCAGGAACTATTTGGGTGGTAGGGGGAAGGGTTTTGCAATTGGGTGGCAAGGACCCAAGTCCTTAAGTCGTTGTACGCTGCCCCCCAGAACGACATTAGTAGGAAACTAACTGACTTGCAGGCAGGGATCCTACAAAGAGGTAGGCATCTGAATATTTGCATTACAGCCTTACTCTAATTGCAAATATCAATCCCTGAAAAGTAGCAAGAGATAATAAATGTTCAGCACATTGAATGTTTGAATTCATTAGTTTGAATAACACTACCGACTTTAAAAATGTGCTAAAACTCACCACAAGAAATAAAAAGCCATTACAGAAACTGGAAACATTAATTCAACTAATAGAATCAATTGTCAGATTTGGCATGATTGAGACTAACATGGCTGTATTAAGAGTGAGACTGTACTTTTTGGCCATGTACAACTGCAAACGTCCCAAGGAGCATCTGATTCACAAATAAAACTCTTAAAACTATCTCAGCTATCTAAAATAGAAGTCATCAGTTGGGTCCATATTGTGGAAGTATCATCATGGCTCAATGGCTAAATGCTGACCCTGTAAGCTGAGGAATCCCATATGAACGCAAGATCCTGCCCTGGCAGCTCCACTTCCCATCCAGCTCCCCGTTTGTGGCCTGGGAAAGCAGTCGAGGACGGCCCAAAGCCTTGGGACCCTGCACCCGCGTGGGAGTCCTTAAAGAAGCTCCTGGTCCCTGGCTTCCAATTGGCTGGTTTTGGCCATTGCAGTCATTAGGGAGTCGGTGGATGCAAGTTCTTTCTTGCTCCATGTTTCCTTCTCTCTAAAAATATGCCTTTCCAATCAGAATAAAAAAATTCAAAAACAAAAGACAAAGAAAAAATCATCATAAGGATTGAGAAAACTTCAGTTCGATTTTGTTATTCAGGTGCTTGTCACATGGGCTCTCTAGGATGTCTTAGTCAAAGTGAGTAACAGCAACATGTTTCCTAAGTTCCTAAAAAAATACAGAGGGAAAGTCTGCATATATTTCAATCATAGAATTTAACAATTATAATTGGTTCAAAGTATCATATAGAATGAACTTGCACTATGTTCAAAAAGAAAACTCGATGTACCTTTTTTGCTATTGTTTCTATATACTTCTCCTCATAGCTTTTTATTTTATATTGCAAAGTCGATTTTGCAGAGAGAAGGAGAGACAGAGAGGAAGATCTCCCATCTGCTTCTTCATTGCCCAAGTGAATGCCATGGCCAGAGCTGAAACAATCTGAAACTAGGAGCCTGGAGATTCTTCGTGGTCCCCCACATGGATGCAGGGTCCCAAGGCTTTAGGCCATCCTCTACTGCTGTCCCAGGCCACAAGCCGGGAGGTGGAAGGGAAGTGGAGCAACCAGGATATAAAACGGGACCCATTTGGGATTCCAGTACTATGCAAGGTGAGGACTCCAGTACTACTAGGCTATTGCACTGGGTCCTCTTCATAGTTTATAATATTTGTATTTTGTTACCAAATGTTAATTACATTAACACTCATATGAATGTTAATTACATTAAGATTTGATACCAAATGTTAATTATATTAACATTGAAGTGAGGCAATGCTTTGGTGTCTTTGGTCTCTCTTTGAAGTTATGGGTATGGGTCCTGGCACAATAGCGCCGTGGTTAAAGTCCTCACCTTGCATGCACAGGATCCCATATGGTCGCCGGTTCTAATCCCAGTGGCCCTGCTTCCCATCCAGCTCCCTGCTTGTGACCTGGGAAAGCAGTTGAGGACGGTCCAAATTCTTGGGACCCCGCACCTGCGTGGGAGACCCTGAAGAGCTCCTGGCTCCTGGTTTTGGATTGGCTCAGCTCCAGCCATTGCACTCACTTGGGGAGTGAACCATCAGATGGAAGATCTTCCTCTCCGTTTCTCCTCCTCTCTGTATATCTGCCTTTCCAATAAAAATAAATAAAAATCTAAAAAAAAAAAAAGAAAGAAAGTTATTGGGTATGCCTACCTTGTATTGCTTCATTGTAGTAACCATATGGTGGCCCCTGGATCAACAAGTGCATGATCTGTGAGACATGGATGTAGACTATCCCTCCTCCACTGGAAAATGTTAAATGACAAATACAGAAAATTAAGAGCAACTGTAGGAGGAAGACCAGCTAGGCCCATATAGCATCCATAACTGGAGACAGGAGTCAGAGAAGGTTTCTGTTTTGTTGGATGACAAATGAATGCAGTTGTTTTAAGTCCAATGGGACAAATTTAAAAAATAAGAAGCTGTTTACAGCATAACTGAAGACACATATATTAAATCAGTTCGTACAAAACATGGAGGTGATAGGGTGAATCTGAAGTCTTTTTGCAAGTCTATTTTTGAATGACACTTTTTAGTATGTATGTATAATGATCTCAAATATTTGTTGTTACCTAGTAAGTTTTCATATCTAGTTTTAGAAGACATGATATTTTATAATTGATATATTATGAAAAGCATAGATATAGTAGAAGACTGCCATAATTTGATTTTTTTTTCTTAATTTTTTGAAGTGAAACCGTTCAACCCTTTGGGGTGGGCAAAAACAAGCGCGCTTGGGAAAAATCTTTGCTCTTTTATTTTGCTTTGTTGGTTTTACTTAATTCTCCCAAGCTTCCCTTTTCTCATCTGCAACATGGGGACAGCCAACATCAATAAAGTTAGACAAATCTAACAGAATGTGCAATACATAGTTAAATGATCACAAAAATGCCTTCAGCTTCAAGTAAAAGAAAATCTAATTCCATCTAGCTTAAGCCATTAGGGGATTTATTTCCACATTTTGGGAAACTGCCTGGAAAACATGCTATTTCAGGGACCACAGTCCTTTTCCTAGGTGGGTGTTTCTGCCTGTTCTGGCTGCACCACGAGAGCACATCTTCCTGACAGTGCTTTCCAGAAGGCTGCCTGTACAAGCTCGTGCCACATCGGTCCAGGAACAGAGTGCATCACCTCTAGAAACTCCTCTCGCTTCCCAACCTCCTCTCTGCCTCAGTGTCCTGGATTGCATTAGATGCTTATTCCCAAAAGCAATCCTCTTGCCTGGGGAAATTCATGTAACTATTGACTTGTGTTTTTAAACCAGCTATCTGGATGATCGCGTTACTCTTTGTTCCATTCATTTGTGACCCATTGGGGCCTGCAATATACATCAATGTATAAAGGAGTGAAGGACCTTGGCAAATACTAGCAGTAAATCTGAAATGAATAACAAGGTCATATTCAGGCCTATCAACGGTACCTACATCTACCAATCAAACTGGGGATCACAATTTGACCTGAGAGTGACTGCACATTTATTTACAGGATCAAAATATGTCAGCGGTCTTGGTTATAACTTATTGTCTTGATTCACCTCACCAGTACTCACACCTGAGTCTTATATGAGGTAATGGAATGAAATAATATGCTTATACACACCTTTTAAAAGATGCAGATATTCTCTGAGATAACAATGATATTATTCAAGGTTATCTGACTTATGGTGGAAAGCATACTTTCGACTCTAAGTTTTGATCTTTCTCCTGGCTAAGGAATAGGCAGGATAATTTCCTGTGATGATGTTGATCCGTGACCATGAGCTACAACCTGCAGGGAAGCAGCCATATTCCCCGGAGTGCTTTGGTTGCTAAAACTGTGCTGTAAGCACACTTTATATGATGGGTTTGTTAGGGTTTAACCTCATAGCAAGTCAACAAGTGCCTATGTAAGCTTAAAATGAGGTTACACACACACACACACACACACACACACACACACAGAATCTACTTTCATGACTAGGCCATCATTTTGTTGTTCTAGTAATGCTTTAGTAGTTTAGGAATTCAAAGTTGAGAGTGATAAATTATGTAACCTGATCAAAGAAAGGCCCCGAAAATTAAATCGAGGTCTCTCTTAAGCCCACACACTTGATAGTCAAACCCACAGGATATCAAATCTCTATCAGCTGGATCTGTGTTTCAAGTCTTGGTCATGACAGGCAGATGAGAGAGAAAGAGAGAGAGTAGCATATAGCATGGATGTTCCAAAGTACCAACTCCGACTGTTTGGCCCTGAACACTGATATCAGGAAATGAGCTTGATGATGCCAACAGTGTCCTCACTGTCAGAGACTCTACATATTGTCTGTCAGCATTTTACCCTGAACCCGTGTTCACATGTCAAGTCCAAACTCCTTATTCTGTGACAGTGATATTTTAATTATGCTGTTAAGCAAAGTAATACAAAAATGTAAAGATGTCATAAATTAACCTCCATGCGAGCAGTAGAGAAAAAAACAGCTACTCTCAAGTAACTGCTAGTCCAGTAGAAAATCTTTCTAGCTGAGAGTTGTCATGCCTTATGCAGATGTTAAAAGATGGCACTTACACGGATGTTCAGGCTCAAAGAGGCAATGGCGTAGCACATGGCATTACATGGTACATATCTACATTTGCTATCAAGTCTGGCGGCAACAAAAGACAAGCTAGAAACAACTCATTTTCACCATACAACCTGCAAACGTGCAGTCTTAGACGAAGAAAATTAGATTATAGCAAGAGTTTGCTTGTAGGAAGAATAACCCTGACAATTCACTGCTCTGATTGTGGGCTTGCTGGCAAAGCAACACCAGCTCATCAGCAGTCTAGCTCCAGGACAGCAGAGTCAAATGCTGATCCATCAGCCCATCTGAGTGTCCCAGAAACCAACTGCTCTCAACCTCCCTGTCTCTCATGAAATGCCTTGAAATTCCAAGCCCAAACTGGCATTCATGTTCTAGCTACCGTTTTTGTTGTAAATGTATGCTTTAGTCGTTATCTAATTTCATTGTTACTGCTTACATAGCATTTTATGAAGCATCTTTACAGCCTCTCACAAAATATCTTTTATTAGCCTCATGCAATCCTACTACTCCAGTGGAACGCTGAGACGTGGGAGCTCATGGGGAAGGCGGTGTGACCCCTGGATGTTACACCTGCTGGGACACCAGCTGTGTGTGACTCCAAACGCACCCACCCCCATCTTCACCTGTCAGGTATAGGTCATGCTACCTTACCAAACACAGTCGATTTAATGCACTGCGTATACACCTGTCTGTCGTGACTATGTTTTGTCTCTGTGTATAATGGCAATGTATATGTGTGTGATTGATATACACACAATAGTTTTAATTTGGAGAATTCTGCTAAAAGGTATATGCTTGTGTATTTATAAGTATTAATGATACTAAAAACGAATTATCTACATTAGGTCAGACTTTAATTCAAATGAAAACATAAGATATTTTAGGATGTCTTTCATAAACCATTCACATTAGTTTCTAGACATTTTCATGAGAAAAGATGTTGATATAGCTTGTAATTATTATTAAGAATAGGGATAAGTATTTCTGCATATTTCTGGTGGTTTAAAGTTGTACTGAAACAAACCAGCATGCGACCGGCTAATCCTCTGCCTGCAAGCACTAGGGTCTCCTATGGTACTGGTTTGTGTCTCAGCTGCTCCCCTTCTCATCCTGCAAGTAATATCGTGCCTTATTTTAAAAGATTTGTGCATGAAGAGAAGTTTCATGGTGTAGAATTTCCCACCGTGAGGGCATGACAGTACTTCAAGTTTCGGATTTTGCAGGAGGAATGCTCAACCAGCAGTCTGAGTGCTGCTGTGTATCAGTTGCTGTGCAGTTAAGTAACTGTGCAGAATAGATACAGTGAACGGACCTTAGAGGACCATCGTGGCTATTAGATAAGCAAAGCGGGGGAAGATGCTGCATGGAGACGCAGAGCAGCCACACTCAGCTAATGCAGCAGGCTGTGTAACCGTGTAAAACACTGATTGAAGTGGCGCCGTAACTTATACCAAGGGGAGGATTAACTGATAATAATCGAAAGAGAACCCTCGGCACTCTGTCTGATCACGAAAATGTTCCAAAATGGCAGCCGATAGTTTCATTCCCACTGACTAGTCAATAGGGTGGTAAGTCAAAGTAAATAAATGTCAAGGTTGAACAAATTCAGACTATCATCCGAGATACTTTCAAAAATACCATGAAACAAGGAATATGATTCTTTATTCATTTTTTAAGATTTATTTTTTTTTTTTTTTTGCAAAGTCAGATATACACAGAGGAGGGGAGACAGAGAGGAAGATCTTCCGTCCCGATGATTCACTCCCCAATGGCTGGTGCTGCACTGATCCGAAGCCAGGAGCCAGGAACTTCCAGTTTCCCACGTGGGTACAGGGTCCCAAGGTTTTGGGCCATCCTCAACTGTTTTGCCAGGCCACAAGCAGGGAGCTGGATGAGAAGTGGAGCTGCCAAAATTAGAAACGGTGTCCCTATGTGATCCTGGCGCATTCAAGGCGAGGATGTTAGCCGCTAGGCCACTGCACCAGGCCTGGAATATGATTCTTTACAGCAAGATGAAAAAAATATGTTATTCCAGCCCAGTAGAGATGCTTTATTTATTTTTATTAAGGGAATATCAAAACATCCTTAGAACCTCACAGGAGGTGTGGCATTCACCATCACCGGTATTGTTGAGAGTAAATCAGAATCATACAGCTGTGGATTTCACTGGGATTGTGAGGATTCTGTCATGTGTTTTGCAGTCACAGGAATCTCTGCTATACCATCCATGGTGAAGTGGCCTAGGCTCACGTATCCAAAGAGAATTATTCCACTGTCAGTCGTAGAAATCACATAAAGGCATTATGGTGCCTATTCACTATTTTTTAAAGCAAGTACAGTTAGCAAAGCCCTCAATTCAAAAATACTAAAATTCAATTATTTGCACTTTCCAATAATGTCTGTAGTAATCATGTTTTGTTCAATTAAGTCTGTGTCTTTTCTGAGTTTTTGATTTAGCACACAGACCACTAGGAACTGACAGTATTCCACTTTGTGACATAAACCTAATTATAGTATTGGAATTTTTGAAGACACTAATATCTAATTGAGCTACAATGACATGGACAGTAGATGTATCCATATTATTTGGAAAACTTTCCATTGTGGACATTTTACAAGTTAGTCTTATTCATGTTGGCAGAATAAAATGATAAATATGATAGCGATAATTAAATGATGAAATATTATCTCACAAAATCATAGCCATCGGCACAATCCCAGCCATCAAAACAAACAAAAACAAAACCGTGTACTTCTCACCTCTTTCCCAAGTGTTTTGTTCATGTTGAGGTCTAACTCCTGGTTTTCATCTGATGGCCCTTTCAGCCAGCCTCAGGCATGAATGCTTGGGCTGCTGCAAGTCAACTGGACTCCTGCAAGTCAACTTGGGCCTCCTGCAAGCCCAGTTGCAGTCCTTTCTTCCTCTGGTATTTACTTAGGTAAACCTCAGATTCCATCAAATTCAATGACTACATACTCTGTTATACCAAATAGACATCTAAGGCTAGAGAAGCATGGGCCTCTGAGGGCTAATCTCACTTTTGTTGCCTGAGCACAAACGTTAAAGGGGATACTTTGATGGGTGCCATCTCACTCACTGACTTGAGTAATCTACATGGGGATCGTCTCATCTCTTTCCTGTTTCTCTAATTTTATTTTTCTTCTTGATTATTTACATTGCCGTAACATACTATCTGGATTTTTCTTTCAAATTACAATCATAAAAACTCTTTGACCTGACATGCTGCTCAAATAATTGCCTAATTCTCTGTACCCTTTTAGGGCACAACAGCTAGAGAAGTAGGCGTTCTCACTGTGTATACATTTTTCTTTCCTAAATACATCTTCAACGATTCTAGCTTAAATGTTGTCTTCCTCACTACTGTACCAAAATGTGCCTTGTCAAAGTTACCAAGCATGTTGAAATCACTAAATTCAACAGTTGGCCTGGAAATGCAGCAGCCAGGACACGAACCAGCGGACACAACCAGCATCGCAGGTGGAGGCTTAACAGGCTCCCCCACAACATCAGCTCTTTGAACTCTACGTCTTCAAACCATAAGTGCATTTACAGCGTTTCAATGAGTTTTATGTTTTCAAATGAAATATGCATCAAATGGGAATTCCTTCCACCGCTCCAGATTTTTTTGCTATTCCCACTTCACTGTCATTTCCGACCTTCTATGTTTGGCAAAACAGTCACTACCATCATTTTTGTTTCTTGACAACTTAGCGTGACATATATAACCTATCACAGATTCCATTCTCTCATCCTTCAAAAAATGCAAACCCGAATTACTTCATATAGGTTGTGTGCTACCAGTTTTGACTAAGCCATGGTCTCTTCTTTCTCATCTGCTTCCACTCAAGCACCCCCTGGAATGATACGCGCTGAATGAAATAACTAGATTGAAACTCAATGTCTCTTACTTTTCCGTTTTCCGTGGCCTTACAATGGCTCTTAGCGGTCTGCAATGTTGTTGATATTCTAATTCTTCTTTGAACTTGTTGTAGGTTAGCTTCTTGCTACAAACGGCCTGCTTCAGGATTGTTTTCTTCTGCCTAGAACGATGTAGTGTAACTTTTCTCCTCTTGTAGTCTCTGCTCAAACATTCCCTCCCATCAGTTCACTTCCCTCCTTGCATCACGTACGGAAGGCTCTGCTCCCTCTTTCACCTGCCAGTAATCCTGCCGTTCTTCACGTTGCCTGGATGTTTTCCACAGCACTCATGACACCTGGCTTACTGTCGTTTGCTTGTTTTCCGGTTGCCTCGGTGAGCAATCCTGCGTAAACTTCAGATAGTAACATTCAGATGGATGCAGATAATGTCTCGCCGTGTGTGTCCTATCTGGAATATAATACACAATATGAAAACCATGAATAACAGATGGGTATTATGGCTCAAAGAACTAAGCTTCCGCTTGGGATGCCAACATTGTGTACCAGTTTGAGTCTCCACGATTCCACGCTTCCAGTCTCTCTTTTTTTCTAATGAACCAGGGAGGTGACAAATGATGGCCGGAGGAGTTCAGCTCTTGACATCCATGTTGGAAACCCTGATGATGTGCCTGGCTTTTTCCAGGGCTAGCCCTGGCTGTTACAGACATTTGGAGGAGTGTGAGCAAGGGAAGTCTCTCTCTCTCTCTCTCTCACTGCCTCCTTTTGCCCTTGTGTCTGCCATTTTGTCCTTCAAATGTGTAAACAAATAAAATCTAAAAAAAAAAATGTGATCAGTACCACTCCTATGAAGTATCAGGTCAAACAACCTCCTGCAATCCCAGTAATATGCGGGTATCAAGTTCTATACCAGCTGTCCCATTTGCCAGCCAGCTCCTTGCTAATGGTCTTCTGTTGTCATCCTTATGGAAGACACAGAAGCAGCTCCTGCCTGCTTTGGCGTGGCTATGGCCGTTGGGACCATTTATTCAAAAGGTGATTGGCAGAAAGATCTCTCTCAGTGTCTGTCCCATCTTCTCTCTCTCTCTCTCTCTCTCTGAAATTCTCTCAAATATATGAATTTAATCTTTAAGAATAAATACTGTGACTGAACCAATTAAGCAATTAATTACTTCTGTTCCATGTTTTTGATGGTGTTCTTTACAGCTCTCTGTGAAATTATTTATACAGATTTATATTTTCCCATTCATCTCTATGCTTTCCAAAATATGTTTCATGGGGAGTAAAATGACCTTAAAAACATTTATGACATCCACCATTTATCTATAGGAGCATTTTGCTTTGTAAGCTTGTAATATAGGCGCATTTATTTCCCCCACACAGCTTCCATTAAGAGGTATTTAAGTGTGCAGGTGGTTTTCAGGCATTCATTAGCAACAATCCATGCAGTCACTTTCCCACCAGAGAAAATACGTGCTAATTCTAGGGCACGCACGAATACCTGGCCATGCTAACCAGCAGAAGGGTCGGCAATTTCTTTTCATGAGAAATCACACGGTACAAATAAATACTTTACATTTTGGCAATAAATCATATAATCACATAAATAAGTTTAATCTTAGCTTTTATTCTCATTAATACTCAAATTATAAAATATCAAGAAAGACTGATGGGCTTACATGGGCTATTTTAAATCTAATCACTATTTTTTTTTTAACCTTTCTCCTGAAAGATTTTACCTTTTTCAGAAATCTGAAAGATAAGTTGGCAAAAGCACTAGCCATAATATATTTGCATTTGCAATTCTTTTAAAAAATATTTATCCACCTTATGTGAAAGGCAGATTTACAGAAAAATGGAGAGCTAGAGAGAGCTGGGATGCATGCCCCTGTTCAGTCCCCAAATGGTGCCAACATCCAGATCTGAGTTGATCCGAAGCTGTGAACCAGGAGCTCCTTTTGGGTTTCTCAATATTGGCACAGAGTCTCACGGACTTGGGCCATTCTCCATTGCTTTCCCAAGCCATAAGCAGATAGCTGGATTAAAAAGGGAGCAACCAAGACACTGGTGATGCCTATATGGAATAGGCCCCTGAAGCCACATAGGAGACCTGGAAGTAGCCATTGGCTTTAGCCTGAGCCAGCCATGGCCATTGTGGCCATTTAGGAAATGAAACAGTAGTTGGAAGATCTTTTTCTATCTTGATCTCTCCCACATTCCTCCCGGTAACACTACCTTTCAAATACACAAGTAAATCTTTAAAAAAATATATATGAATCAACAAAGTTACATATTTTGGTGGAGATAAGGTAATGTTAAGGTAAGGTTGATTCGAATTTGTAGCTCTTATAGCATTCCATACTCTAGATATTCCCACATGACCACATCATCTTTGCTGTTGTCTTCAAATGTTAATGCAATAAAAGTGGGAGAAGATGCAATCAGAGTAGAGAATTTGAATCTTCAGAAGCATATGCGGCAAGCATGAGAGTCTGTATTACAGAAATAGTAAATCTAATTTGTTAAAGCACATTTAATACATGCAAATCTCAGGCTGCTGTTAGATATTTCCAATGAGACATAGTCAACTTTAAAATCTGAAAGTTCCAGGAAGGTAAAGTCCAGGTTTTACTTCTTTTTTGTTTTTTAATCCCATCATATAGAAGAGAGAGTAATGAATGCATTTACATTTCAATGAGTGTATTCCATTTCCATTTTTACCATTGACAAAACAAACATAGAAATTAAGTAAATTGACCTAGATCAAACAAGTGTAACTCTAAAGGTCAAATTGGTAATCATCCTGTAATATTGTCCTGGTACTGAACTGTGTTAACACTCCACATAGAGTTGTGAATTACACAGAAACATTCTTTCAAAGGGTGAAGCATCTTAGAGCCTGAGGATGTCAAGAATAAACTAGTGGTGTTTGTTGCAGAGTCAAGATCTAAAAGAGCTAAGCTCTCCTCATTCGACTACTGTCATATCATGAATGATGGTTGTGCTTAACTGTTTTGTTATTATTCTTACATGAATTTTCAGAAAGAAGTTAGAATGCAAGGTAGCCTAAACAATATTTAAATTTAGTGCAAAAGCCAGGAATGAGCAATCGGCAAAATGAAATCATACTCCATATGATCATGTAAAGAGGGTGAGAGCTTATCTGCCATGGATGCTGTTAAAAAGCATCTCAAAGTCATAAATCAACTTCTTCAAATGGTCATACACTGCTAGATGTTGGTTTAATTCTCAATATATGTTATACTGAGCATAAGGATTTCAAATGGCCAGAAAAATGAAATAAGCAGAGAATGTGAGCTGTTGTTATTCTCCAAGCTCAGTTTAAAAATACGCTTTTGATGTACTTAGAACATTGTCACTTATTTACATGTTTGAAAGCAGATACAATTGTACTATAAAGTTGGTGCAATCCACCCAATTACTATTACCATGATTGTTATTAATGGAGTTACTATTATCCTGCCTATGATGGAATTATTAGAATAATTAAAATGATTAGCAGAAGTTACATTAACATGCATCTTCCATAAAATTTTGTAACATATTTCATAAATGTTTTAGTGCTATAGATGGAAACATTAAATAATCCTGTGGAAATCAAGGAAATACTATTTCAGTTTGAACATCATGAAGTATGTGGATTAGAGAAACATATATATATATGAAACATATTACATATATAGAATTTGTAAGTAAAAATTTGTTTAATACGCCAAGGCATTTTTAAAAGATTATTTCAGCAGAAAACTTATTTTAAGAAATGAAACAATTTTTGATAAGGGAGGCAGGGGACTTTTAAAAACTACATTTCTTTTTATTTGAAATGCAGATTTAACAAAAAGAGAAGGAGAGATAGAGAAGGTCTTCCATCTGAAGATTTACTCCCCAAGTTGCCTCAGTAGCCAGAGCTAACCAGAGGCAAAGCTGGCAGACAGATGCCACCTCAGGTCTCCCAGGTGAATACAGAGTCTCAAGGACTTGTGCCATTCTCTGCTGCTTTCCTGGGACATAATTAGGTACTCGATGGAAAGTGGAGCAGCCGGGAGACAAACCAGAGCCTGTATGGGATTCTGGCTCCAGAAGGTGGGGATTAGCCTACTACACCGCCATGCTGGCCTAAGACATTCTTTCAAATGGTGCAATATTAACTATTATAGAGAAATGCAATTGGATATTTTATTTGTTATCGAGAATACTAAAAAATTAGAGTCTCATTAGCTTTTTCATTGGTCAAGTTGACAATACGTGCATACAGGTGTGTGTGTGACTAAGGCATTCACTATTGTGTTATTTCTATTGCATGATTATACAGAGCATATGCGGTGACTTTGAGCTCAAGTGTTTAGTTCAACAAGCAGAAACAAGGCCTTTTCATTCAACAAAACTGACTTACTTTGCTTTAGGAATTATAAAACAAAACCAGCAGGTATCTGAAAGTGAGTACTTGAAATGAACATAATTTCGAAGCAAAGGCTCTCCCACATCTGTGACGTTGTTTCTTTTGTTTCCTGGCAGCCGAGGCTCATGCCCTCTCCATGAGTAAGCAGCGGCATGAATCAGTGGAGTCCAGGAGCTGGCATGATTTCCGTGGGTTTCACTTAGGCGGTGCAAACATAAAAGCTGATAATGCTGACAACTCATTATGCCCTTCCGAGCAAACACAAAATATACCACAAAGTAATTTTGCCATTGCTAAGGTCAGGCTCTTTACTATGATAAGTAATTAGCAAATCACAGCTAAGATTTGAATTCAAGTTTGAATAACAGAGGAGACAATAGGAAAGAATATCAAAGGACTCTTGAAAAATAGAATTAAAAGGTCAGTATGTTGGCACAAAAGATTCTGCAACACATATATAGCTTTTTCTGAATATGTCTCTTGAACACTTGGTGCCTGAATTTCAAAAACTTCACATTTTCATATTTGTGAGGTGATACTCTAGAAAGTTTTATTGCATTTCCCTCTTTGACAATATTTCATGCAATAACTTACAAAAAACAAAGCATGTTGTATTTGAGGTTAATTTGCAATAGGCTTTAATCTACTACGAGAAGTTTAATCCTTGAACTATTTCCTGGATTCATCCTCATCAAATATTGAACATACGCTGTGAATTCAATTAGATAGCCCTTAAGTTTCATGCTCGTATTCTAGTCCGGTTCCTCTGCCTTGAATTAGTTTTACTTAATACATTAATGGGTCTTTAGATTGGAACATTGCAAATTCAAGACTAAGCAAGACACATCTCTTCATAAATCGTGTGTTGAGTTCATACTTCCTCGCAGTTTCATTATCCAAATGTAAAATATCTACCTTCTTCTCTTAAGAACCTTTCAAATCAGCAAATCCTCCCAATTCTCTAATTGCGCTTTATCTTGCTTTAATTTTCCTCATTTGTTATAACAGTGTTGATCTTCTAAAAAAACACATTTTAGAAGTTAAGAAATTGTCAGAAGTTGTAAAGATACCAGCATGTTTTTCATACCTTTTCTGATTTGTATTAATCAGCATTTTGTGATAATGTAATCTTCAAGATAAGCTGTTTATGAAGGGAAGATGAGGGTTTTTTTTGTGCTTTGTTGTTGTTGTTGTTGTTTGTTTGTTTTTGTACAACAGTTTTGCAGATACCAGGTCTAATCAGCAAAATGCAGACTTCTGCAAGGTTCGACCCTGATGGCCAAACACACAAATGGAAGGACCCCAAGTCGGTGAGGAAACAGACAAAGGCTGGACCCAGCTCTGCCGTGTTTGTCTGTTTGCTTTTAAATGATTACTTTATTTGAGAGGTCCAGCATGACAAAGACAGTGTAAGAGAGGAAGGAGACAGCGAACTTTGCCAAGTTTCAATTCCAACTAGCTCTGGGAACACTGTTCGAGACTGCCCTTGTGTGCGTTGCTGGGGCGCAAGCACCTGGGCCAGCTTCCATTGCCTTCCAGGGCAGATTTGTTGGAAAACGGATTGGAAGCAGAGCAGCTAGGACTGGACCCTGCAGTCCCATAGCAGTGGCAAGCCACTGAAGTAAAACACTGCCCCTAACTGCCACAACCCTGTCATTTCTAAGAGCCTCCTCTTGAGAACTTAGACTTTCTCGTGGGAACTAATGTCCAAGGGCAGGACTGCAATGACTTAAGGATATTCCCACAGATCTCAGCCCCTCAAATTTCCACCTTTTCCTCCTAGTGCCACCCTTGGGACCATGACATTAACACACGAGCCCTTAGGATAATTTGATATCCAAATTGTATCAAGATGTTGGTGTTATTATCAAACGTTTTGCATGTTTCCCTGTTAGTTTAACAACGTTGTTTTCTCTTCCAACATCCCTTCTGCCCTTAGTACATCTGAAAAGGCTTTAGTGTGAATTGCTAATATCTTTCACTTTACTGCTGTTCTTTCCTCAGCCTTTTCATTGTATGTGATGCAAATTGTTCATTCTTTCACATGAATTTTAGATTTAAAATGTCACTATCTCAACAACTCACGCAGTGTCTAAGCTTTTTTTTTTTTTCGCCCAAACTGATTCCAGCGGCCATAAATAAATACGACGACCGCACTTGCATCCTAGGGCCTTTCAGACTTGCAGAGAGTCAAGGATTGTGGCAGTGGTCAGTTTCGTCGATGTTGCAAAGGCTCCATTCCCTTTCCGCATTTCAAATAACTCAGAGTCCTCTGAGAGAATCAGGGGAGGTGTATATGCTAGGATAAATGCATTTCCTAAAATTATATCTCACATACTTGAAGCACTATGTGATATATATATACATATATGTGTGTGCATGTACATAGAATATATAACACGTGTATGTATAATATGTATATACATATTATATTATATGTATATGTAACACACACATAATAAACGTGTGTATTATATGTTTATAAACAGCACATATAACGTATACATATGAAATACATATAGTATTTTATATACATATAGTATATGTATATATTATTAATAAAAACTTCATACTATTTTTTAACATTTATTTATTTTTATTAGAAAGTCAGATTTTCACAGAGAAGGAAAGAGGAAGAAAGATCTTCCATCCACTGGTTCACTTCCCAAAAGGCAACCATGACCAGAGCTGAGCTGACTGGAAGCCAGGAGGCAGGAGCTTCTTCCGGGTCTCCCACGCATGTGCAGGGTCCTAAGGCTTTGCGCCGTCCTCGACTGCTTTCCCAGGTCTCAACCAGGGAGCTGGATGGGAGGTGGAGCAACTTGGACACGGACTGGTGTCCACATGAGATCCCAGCACATGCAAGTAGCCACTAGGCTACTGGGCTGCATGTTTAGTCATATATTTTTAACTTTAGCGTGGTAAGATTTTTTTCCTTCATGTACAAATCAGATTTTCTTAGATTCAAGGTTCATTCTGAAAATAGGATCTCCAAGGTTTTCACCTCATGTAAATGTGATGTAAGATTTCACTGTGCAATGTGGGCAGAATTGATCCCCTATACCTACAATGCTGAAACCTCCATCTGCTTGCTTGACATCTTTGGATAAATTTAACTCACTTAAACAAG
Organism: Ochotona curzoniae; assembly: GCF_017591425.1. Lineage (NCBI taxonomy): Eukaryota > Metazoa > Chordata > Mammalia > Lagomorpha > Ochotonidae > Ochotona > Ochotona curzoniae. Next base: position 22,703,131 of record NW_024467095.1, on the reverse strand, counting down.
AGTTTATTAAATAAGCATTTATAATTTACGTGAAAAACTTCATATTCTGTAGATGTGAAGCTTTCAGTGGCCATATAAGAGTTCTTCCACAAAGAAGTACTAATTGGTTGAGAAATCTATGCAGAACTATCCCTAAGCCACTTTTGTTCTACCTAGCAACAAAATCGCATAGTTAGCATGGTAAAACTCAGAAATATGGGACTTCCTACACTTGAGTAGAAAAGTTTGCCTCATTATCTGCTATTACAGACATCAATTAAAGGGCTTCAGCCTTCAGACCATGCTGTCCACACCAGGACAAGTCAATGTCACCACACTGCACGTTATGCTTGGGAGCGACTGAAACTCCCACCCACCCTAGACCTAGCCAATCAGAAACCGGGAGAATGAGGTCTGGTAATTTGGCTTAACAAACCTTTCCAGGAGGGGTAATGAACACTGAACCTGAGAATCAGTGTTCTGTGTGTTTTAAACAACAAGCTTCATGCGAAACTTGGTCACTGCCAATACTGAGCAAGCTGCAGAATCACTCAGTAATAGATGATTTTCAGGAAACTCTTGTTAGATCAACAAATGTGATTCATGAGGATTCTACATGTGCCTTCGTATCCTTATTCGGATGCATTTTCAAGATTTATTTATTTTGATGGAGAATTTGAGAGAGAGCGAAAGAAGGAATCTTTCAACCTTTGATTCACTCCCCAAATGGCGGCAGCCAGAGGCTAGGAACTCATCCAGATCTCCCAAATAGGAGGCAGTCCAGCACACGTGGGATGTTCTTTTGTTTCTTACTTCTAAACATTACCAGGAAACCAGGTCAGAAGTGGAGCTTCCAGGACAATAAGTGGTGCCCTTGAAAGATGCTGGTGGCTTAGCGTGTGACTTCACAGGCTGTGTCAAAATACCTCCCCCCGCGTGCGCTAGTTGCTTCATGGTAAAAAGTCAAAGCTCCAAGGGAAGGTGCGCATGCGTGAATGTTAGAGCTTTGGAAAGGTCCAGAACCTGGGCAGACCCCAACGATGGTGGCTTTGGAAATTTTGCATTGGCAAGTTAAGTGGCAGGAAATATTCTGTTTTTATGTTGAGTTTTAGAACAAATATTGTGTTTATTGACTGTGTGTGTGTGTGTGTGTGTGTGTGTGTGTGTGTGCATGTTGCAATTTTTCAGTTAGGTAAGAAGATGTTAAATGTGTCATATGAACTGCTGTAAGTAGACATTGTTAATATCAGGATAAAGGAGAAACATTCCCTGTAGCTGTACCATCTGTGAAAATAGATAATGCGATTCTTGCATAATATTGTTAGTCAAAAGAATAATATTTTAAATCCTATTTTTGAGATGTAATGATATTTTTCTGTTAATTAGGATCCCTTCCAAACCAATCCTAGTTTACAAGCATAAAAATCTGGACCTGGAATGTTTATATTATTTAAAACGCATTGTCTGGTCTCTAACTATATTAGCTCACATAGTTGTGCTATGTTGAGTAATGCCGCTAGTCATCGCATTAGCACATAAACCCATTCTGAGTTAGAATATGTTCTGAAAATGTTCTCTCCCTAGAGTAATTAGCTCCTGCCTTGAACCACCAATGCCCCAATTCTATTTACATATTAGTCAGTCTCTTAGACATTTGGGAAGAAAATGCCTTCATCCAAACAAGAAATCCCCAACCTTTGGGATTTGAAATAGGAACTCAAAATGAGCTCTAAGAATGCCAAACATGAAGGCAGGATTGCCAATAAAACTTCTAATGTTTTTGTTTAAGGCAGCAAACTGATAGCTGTGACTATAAGCAAACTCTTAACATTTTGCTTTCAAAATCTGTTACGTTACCAGTTTGCTAGTTGGAAGGTACCTTATTTTGTTATTTCTGTAACTGTTATGGAAGAAATATCCATTGTTTCTTAAAACTTACTTCCCTTAATCTATGAAAGTGTTTGATGCCTTAATAAAAAGTAATCTGCGAGGAAAGATTCATTATTACAGAAATTGAAACTTTATCATGGTACAGCTTTTTTGTAAGGATTTATTTATTTATTTTTGGGAAGTCAGATATACAGAGAAGAGGAGAGACAGAGAGGAAGATCTTTGTCCACTGATTCACTCCCTAAGCAGCCACAATGGCCGGAACTGAGCTGAGCTGAGCTGAAGCCAGGAGACTGGAACTTGTTCCTGGTCTCCCACACGGGTGAAGGGTTCCAAAGCTTTGGGCTGTCCCAGGCCACAAACAGCAAGGTGGATGGGAAGCAGAGCTGCAGGGACAGGAACTGGGACCCATATGGGATCTTGGCACATGCAAGGCGAGGACTTTAACCTCCTAATAGGCCTCCATGCTGGCCCATGATGCTACAGCTTTAAACCATTTCTTTGAAGAATATTTCCTGTGTAAGTTTAGGTAGTTTAATGTAATGGGGAAAATGTCCCTTTTGTATTCTTTGCCTCTGCAGTGATGGGAGATCTCTATTAATGTAGTAGGGAAACCTAATGTAATCTAAATCGCTTGGTATAACTTGATAGTTTTGTACAAAAACAATCTTTACTATATATTGTGTCTTCTGGCAACCCTGATGCTAATGATAGCGGTAGATTGTCTCAGGCTGGTCTCTTTCTATAAATCCACCTGCAGCTCCATCAGGATGAGGAGGATTTTTTTTCAAATCGCTCCATTCTCTGAAAACCTAGAAAGAGTAATACTGCTTTACAGTTGAGTGAAGGAAGCACGTGTACATTTCATAGTCTTATTGCACCTGTCAGCCACATAAATTTTATTTGAAAAAAAGATTTCTTGGAGAGAAAGATTTACAGAAAGAAGAAGAAGAGACAGAGAGAAATACCTTCCATCTGCTGGTTCACTCTACAAGTGACTGCAATATTCAGAGCTGAGCCCGATTTGAAGCCAGGTGCCAGGAACTTCTTCCAGAGCTCCTAACGGATGGTAGGGTCCCAAGGCTCTGGGCCACCCTATACTGCATTTCCAGGCCACAAGCAGGCAGATAGATGGGAAGAGGAGCAGATGGGATGTAAACAGTTGTCCATATGCGATTCAAGTGCTTAGAGCTGGAAGATTAGCCAGTCCAACCATCGCCCAACCGTCTAAATCATATATGGGCATTGATTCTCGTCTGTGCTGCTCTGCTTCTTATCCAGCTCCCTGCAAGTAGCCTGGGAGAGCAGTAGAGGATGGGCCAACGCTTTAGGACCCTGCACCCATGTAGCAGTCCTGGAAAAGCCTTAGGGCTCCTGGCCTTGGATGAGAACAGCTGCGGCCAGTGAGGCCACTTGGGGAATGAACTGGTGTATTAAGCATCTTCCTATCTCTTGTTCTCTACATATATCTGACGTATCTTTCCAATGAAATTAAATAAATCATTAAAAATACTCTTAAAATACTAAAATATGAAATATGGAAACTGAGGTTTTTCTTAACACTTCATTAGGCCAGAAACATATCATTTCTCAAGTCCCTTAAATAAAATAACTTTAAAGAATGAATTACTTAAAAATGAATTTGCTGTCTTTTTGTTGCCTTTCATGAGTTTAATGTTGCCTCAATTCTCCTGAACTGCATTTTTCATTTAGATGATCTGTTTCTATTCCAGTGATTTTGGTTCGCTTTCCTTTTATTCTCTATATGACTAAAGAGATGAATGTAGTTCAAAAGTTCTCTAGAGAAATGGGTTTATTTGTTGTTCAAAGTTGATGACTGTTCAATTCCAGCGCTCAGTATGAGGTGGACATGCTGCCTCCTAGAGGATTCGATTATTGTAAGGGACCCTACTTCAACGATAAATACCCATTTCAAAAGCTGACTGTGAAGAGACGTTTGAAAAGGGTTGAAATTTGGAGGTTCAAGTATCCCCAAACTTGAAGAAAACTTAAACAACTCTTGTTGGTTTATATAGTGTGCTATTTCTCTCAAAGCACTCATCCATTAAAATATATTTCACAAGTGTTATATTTTAAGATTTTTTTTTTCAGAAGGCTAAGTTAGCCAGCGAGTACAAGACAGTATTTTGAAGATAACGCTTTTGCGTATCTTGTTTCTGGTCTGCTATGGTCATGTCTAGGAGGGAAGTATCACCGAACTTTTTAAGAAAGATACTTTCATGAACAAATTGAAAGCACAGTCAGCTTAGCTCTAAAAGGTTCAGACAGCCACTCTGTGTATTTGTGGATTTGAGCATCTTTGTTTTAAATAAGAGCAGAAGCTTGCTATTTATTGGATTCAGATCCCATTTTAGAAAGGTATAATATCAATATTTCTACAAAATAACCCAAACCATAAAATGGTAACTGTCAAGCACCAAACAGAAAAATACAAGTAGAATTCCTAAAGCAACAAAACAAAACAAAACAACAACAAAAAACTTTAAGCTCTGACAATGTAAAGAAAAGAATATGAATATTTCCGAAGTATGCTTATTTTTGCATCATATGGCCAGGAGTATGCAATGTTTAGGTCGTTTTACAGACTTGTAAGACTTATTTTATCTTCATTTGAAAGGCTCAGAATTTCTTAATCCATTTAACAGCATTTGCTCAATGTAAGGAGCACAAACTTGAATGATGTGTTAAATTGAAAATCAAGTTAGCGTAAGAAAAATATTTTCTTATTACTACAGATTTTGTGCAAGATGAATGCATTAGAAAACATGCTTTGCCATAAAGAGAACTGTAAGTGTTGCATTTTTGGTAAATATTAACTCCCTTTATGAATGTTACGTTTCTTTGGCCTTCAATATTCAATCAAGATAAATTCATGCAATTGTATTGTTTCAGCTAGAATACTTACATTTCTAACTCTTTCTACAAATGGTGACATAGGAATTGAGTGTGACATGAGTTGATAAGTATTTTTGACTATGATAGATTATAAATGTAGATTTCTATTCAGTTTTAGAATTCTGATCTCACGTGTCAAACTAGTGACTGTGTCATAGCTGTCAGGAGAAATTCAATCATTTGTAACAATTTGTCATTTGTACTTGATATGTCCTTGAAACTTTCCCCTGAAAGTGACTTGCTTCTGCAGTGACAACTTATAGCTTGATTATTCTTTTATTTTTTTCTTCTATTTTCTTCATTGAGTGCCAACATTATTTGAAATATTTAAGCATGCTGTAGATGTAATTTTGTAAAATACACTTCATGTTATTGATGCTTCCACACAGTGCTTGAGGAATATGAGTTAAAAACACACAAAATGGAATTTAAGCAAAAATTTAAAATTTTAAGATACCTTGTCATTCTATGGTAAATGAAACTTCAACAACATTCTATATATGACATGCTCAACTGAGTGCTGATCCGGTGATTAACAGGCCATTGAAAGTACCTGCTTTTACGTGGTGGCTTTCCTGGATTCAGAATAGACCTCCAGCTCCTGACTCTACATTTCTGCTAAAGTAGAGCCTGGAGCACAGCGAGTATTGCTACTGATGGTATTCCTGTGGTTCATGTAGGAGACAACAGTTGATTTCCTAACCTAACCATAGCCTGCTATAGGTATTTTGGGATTGAATCAGCAATAAGGAAATTCAAGCCATTCATTCTTTGTCTTTCTCTGCCTCATCAAAAAAAAAGTTTTAAAAATTACAATTTTCACATTTTCTTTCAACAGATCTATGCAATAGCGTGTTGATGGTATTTTTAGTCCAAACAATTGTTGTAATTGAAAATGAACAAAAACTCTAATTTAACAAACAGTTTGAGGTTTTTCCAGATCTTGGAGCTTAGAGCTTGGAGCTCTAGAACGGTGTCCCAGAATCTAATGCACCCTCTGAATGCCATCTTTCGAACCAAACCAAGTATCCCACTGTAACTATGGGAACTGATAGCTAAAAATGTGTGGCTGTTCCAGAAAGGCAGGCTATTCAAACGTGCAGAGCAGTGGAGGACACTGATGAGAACAAATAGCACCTTTAGCTTTTTTCTCCTGAGTGTTAATGATAGCCTAGAAACAAACAGGCATTGATTCAGCACTGCTGTCCTGTGAAATAGTGATGAGGTCAATTTATATGACCAAGGGTACCGAGCGAGTACCACGTCTCCAATGACAAAATGCAGAAAACATTTTCAACATATTACGGGTGTCAGATGCCTTTTTGTAAATATTCAAGTAGGGTCCTCTGTAATCTGTATTGTTGTACATTCAGCAGCGAACTTATGAAAAACGTTATATTTGATTTAAAAGAAATGAATGTTGAAGCAATCCGTCTGAAGTATATTTCAGAGGGCATTTTGAAAAATGTACTTCTATGCACTTTTTAAATTATGTGCACTCACTCTATTGATTCTTTCTACTCATTATAACTTTATTTCAACCTTAGAAGTTAATTGCATATTAAAACATCTTTGACTGCAGGAAATAAAGTGACATTTTTCCATTATTCTGAAATTATAAAAAGAGGAATATTAATATTCTCCACTAACTCTATCATTTTTTCCTTTCATTTCTCATTGTGAGGACTTGTGGTCATGTAGTCACACTGAACTGGGATGTATGTCTCTATTTGTCACCTCTGTGACTCAGTTTGTTACTAGTGGCAAATACCAGGCTATGGCAAATTTCTGAAAGGTATGATGATATGACGATTAAAACCTTTCCATCTCCCCTCCACACTGTTCTATGCCTGCTTGAGGTTTTGTATTTTTTCCTTAATAACTATTTTAGATTTGAACAGTGCTTACATAAAAGTTATGAAGATAGTGATAGTATAGCAAGTACCCATCTTATTAATAACCAATAACTAGTTTTGTCTATTATTTTGTTACGCTAGTACATTAATGTTGGTGATAATTTCTGATGAATTTATACTTTAAAAAAACTGAAGACTTAATTATTTTTATTGAAAAGGCAGATTTGTGAAGAGAAGGGGACCCAGAAAGAAAGACCTTCCATCAGCTGGTTCACTCCCCACTGGCTATAATGGCTTAAGCTGAACTGATCCAAAGCCTGGAGCTAAGAGTCTCTTCTGGGTCTTCCATGTGGGTGCAGGGTCCCAAGTCCTTGGGTCATCCTCTACTGCTTTTCTGGGACAAAAGTTAGGGAACTGGATGGGAAATGGAGGAGTTGAACACAAACCGACATCCATATGGGATCTTGCCCTGTGCAAGGCTAGGGCTTCATCCACCAGGTTACCGTGCCTGTCGGGGAATGCAATTTTTATTTACCTAGAGTTGCATCAATGTTCATTTATCCTTTCACCTGTTGAAGGACATCCACTTATTTCCACTTGTTGCCTATCATAAATAAGGATGCACTTTATATTCATGACCAGAAACTTGGTGTGTATACATACATTGTCAGTTCACTTGGTTAAATACCTAGGGATGCAACTGAAACCACTGGGTTGTCCCAGATAGTGAGTGCGCCATTTAACATTCTTATCAGCAGTATGTTTAATCTCTTAGCTGCTCTGTTTTGTCACCATAGATTTGTATTTTCAGCTGTTTGAATGTTGTGTCGTGTTCAAGCAGGTCTATTATAACGTGCATTTATTGTCAAGGGATGTGGTCACATTTTTGATACTACTTATTAACCATGTAAGTTGTTGATGAAGTATTCAGATATTTTGTTTCTTGAGTGATTGGGTTGTTTGTTTTTTCCTGAGTTTTCTGGTTCTTTAATTCGGGCTGTGAATATTTAATAGGATATATCCTATAGTATTTCTCTACTAGTCCACATCATCTTTAATTCTCTCAATGATGTCTTTTGAAGACCATATCTTTTCACTTTGAATGAAGCCCAACTAAGTTTGTCTACTTAGGTAATATTTTTGACATTGTGTCTAGATCAAGGAATATGTAGTTCATTTCTTAGGTTTGTGATTTCTTTGTTTTAACTTTTTTGTGAAGAATATACTTCATGTTTTTCTCCTTCAACTAATGAACATCCAGCATAACTCTGCTTACTCTTTTTTGCCAAAAAAAAAAAGAGATAAGATTATCCTTTCCCATGGAATTGCTTTTGGGAAAGATCATTTGATTTGACATAAGTGTGTTTATCTCTGTTCCTTTTGTGCATTTATTTAGCTGTGTCAATAGTGCACAGTCTTGGTTAGATTCGCCTTGTCCAAGCTTTAGGATGTAATATTGCCTTGCACTTTAGTGTTACTCTGGCTAGTTTATATTCTTATTGCTATGCATATTTAAGTAATAGTTTCCGGTGTCTTTAAAATAACTTGCTGAGTTTTGATTGGAGTTTTGTTGAATCTTTCAATTGATGTGGACAAAACCAAAAACTAACAACAGTGGCTTCAAACAACGAGGAATTTCCATTGACCCCTTTCACTTTTTAAATTTAGAATGGCCATGAGAAGTTTCTCTGTCCTACTCAGTAGTACATATTTTTGTATTATCAACTGCAGCTATTGTAGTTGCAGAAGAGAGAAACAGAAAAATTAGCTCCACCCAACAGATAGCATAGATCAAGATTATCTGAAAATGCAACCATCTGAGTCAAACTCATTAGGCTTTTGAGTACATTCATTTGAGAACATTATCAGAACTCATCTTGATACATAACAATTATGATTCTACTTGCAATATCATTGACAGTATGTAAATGGAAATTTATTCACAAGATTGCTACATATGGCGTGAGAATAAAGGGCTCCCAAGGGTAGTAATTTGTTATTTAAAAGTGGAGAGCTGCTTGAGGACTGTGATGGAAAAGAAACTTACACCATCAGGAGGTCAGAATATTTCAAAGGAAATCACAAGGGGGGGAATGAGAAACTCAAGTTACGGTACCAAAACTAAATGGCCTAGAAAGATATTTTCCTCCACCCAAAGCTTTATAGTTGAAAAGCAATGAACATGATATCATAAAATGTTTTGATTCAAAGCCATTATTGTCTTATTCACATCCCAAACTTTGCTTTCAAAAGATAAAAGTAACAGTCTGTGTATGTTACATGTTCTGTATTTGAACAAATTTCATTTAATAAATGAGTATTTCATTCCAAGTAAAATAAGCTTTCTTTAAAAATTACAAAATGCAACTGAAAGAGAAAGTTGCAGACTTAGGAGTGGGTAAATACCGCAAAGACAATTACTTGGTGGTTAAGTAGCTGACAAAAGATTTCTTTTGAAAAGATCTTTTTTTTAAAAAAATTTTAGAATACGGTGGCTTGGCTAATTCCTATAAGGAGTTCAACCATGAGCTATCAACTACTATAATGACTTCTACAAAAGAATAATTTATTCCGAGTGTGCTCTCCCAGGTTACAGTGCTGTCGGGAAGTTGACACAGTTACAGGACCCGATCTCATTTCCTACACTGTAACATTCACAAGACATACCTCACGAACTACGTGTTAAATGTTGAGCTGTTGTCTTCTATGCATCAGCAAAAAAGAGTGCGCTTGTAGTTATGGATTTTTAAGTCGTTCTTGTTACTTCTTCTCCCAGATGAGATTGCACAGGAAATAGATGGGAAAGATAGAGACAGTTGCAGTGCAAGGAACTGTTCCATCAAACAAGGCAGGGCGAGAATCCTGATGCTTGAAGGGCCTACGAATCGCCTTTCAAAGATGCACACTGCGTACACATGCTTGGAGCGCTTGGGAAGAGTGCTCACACACTCAGTACAGATGAGTGTACGCGCATTTATGCTTTCTGTATTTCCTATGGATAATGCTGCATTTTATACATGTAGATAAAGTATATTATTTCATTGACTCACATAAAAAAAACAAACTAGATATTTTGGGGAAAATAAAAGTAGCATCCATGTGCAAGATTAAATAGTAACATTGTGACAAAAGGAAAAATATGAGAGGAATCTTTTCTACTCGTGAGAAATCTATTAGTCATCAAGAAAAAAAGCAGGTAAAGGCATAGACATAAAAATATGATTGTGTGAAAGAAAATGCCGACATGAGACAAAATCTCATCTTTTAATATTTAATTAATGTAATTTGTACATGTCTAAGCATTTATGGACTTGTAAATATGTACTGTAACATAAGGTTGAATAGCACAGAGTTTTTCTTCATTATGCGTAAACCCCCTGGAATAGAAAGCAATCAAATATGACATACATAGATGTAAATATGAAAATTGAAACAACTTTGATGGAATTATGATTCCTTATGAAGGACTATACCACTGTAGTAAAATTGGTAAAATGTCTTGGAGGGTGGGAGTTTGGGGGGGCAGGAATCCCAGTCTATACGAAATTGCATCACATAATTCAAAAATTCAAAATCAAAATATATAAAAAACTAAAATAGTAGTTACGCATAAAGTACAATTGGAGCATGCACAGGACCTCACGGGGCTTGTCTCATGTAAGTTGCATAGCGTGACATACAGTTTCATTGTCTTTGCTGCTGGAGCACTTCCAGGGTTCTTTTCATTTCTTACCTGCAACTCCTGCTTGGTATTTTCATGCATTATGTATAAAAATACTTATAAGTTCATCTTAAAGGAATGGTGGTTGATGGAACAGAACTTCCACAGTTGTGCTAAAAAAAGTAAATTTTTACCATCAATTGAAATGGATTAAAACATCAAGAAAAAAGATTTCCTAAGATCCAAGTTATGCTAACTGCAATAATTACCCCTTTGTAGTATTTTCCTTTAATATTCAATTTGTTAGAATTTTCATTAAAAATTATCTTAACTAATATTTAAATGAGAATTTCAAACCAGGGCACTAAAACGTTGTGCGCACAGGACTTTGTCGTGTGCACTTTGCAACCTGTGCTTTTAGGGCATGGTTAGCATCTCAAGGCACGGCTAGAATTACAGTTATAATATTCTTTTTGCCTCCTTCACTATTTATGTTCAAAACGTTTACAAGATCTTTAATACAATATAAATGCACTTATAAAATCGGAATATGGTTTTCAACTGCATGGAAACAGCAAAAGGCACTAGCGGCCATTCCAACTCCTTGCTTCTTTGGGGAGGCACTTGGGTTTGCATTTCAGTTTGAATACCCCAGTTTTGCTGTTACTGTTCTGATTGGTTTTGAAATCAATGTATTTTGAGCATCCTAACTTTTGCATGCTTTTAAATTGTGAGACCACCTACATATATGTCATCAATCACATGCTTATACTCTCAACCATTTTCCAAAGAGATGTGTGACAACGTCGGCTTCTACGTACATATATGTGACATGCCTTTTTCTGCTTCCTTCAAGTAACATATAACCTGCTAGAATGAAATTAGTGGTAAATGTTCCTGTCTTCTCAGCGTGCAGACAATAATGTTCCCTCAAGCCGAGATAAGTTGGTAATAAATGAAGGGATTTAGAGAACTCAGGGACCAGCTATCAGATGGTTTTTTTTTTTTTTGAGAATGCAGAGCCTTTTATCATGTATACATACAACTTAACTATGGTTAATAATATCTCATGTATCTGAAAGAAATTTTAAGAGATGTGATAAAGCGTATCCTCACCAGAAAATCTGCATAGGTATTATGTTAATTAGGTTTAGTCCATGACATCTGAATCTTGCAACACATTATGTTTTCTATATTAGGTTTAACATTTTTTTTTTTAATTGACAAGTTGAAGCACTTCTGAGAGAGTTAAACTCTGCCCCGTAACAGGTTAGTGTATAGATATCCCAATTAAATCTTGGAGTCTAAACACTCTTCCCACTCCAAGGTCAGACACGGTGTCTCCATTTACACCACGGGCACTTCAGAACCGTCTTCTGCCCCAACCTACGCGAGCGTGATGGATTAGGTATCTGAATGGAGACTTCTAACAGCCTGTTGAATTTACTGTACAATTTATAGTAAGCAAAATACATAAAGCCAGTTAGGCTCACATCCATCCTTACGCGATAAGTGTTCAATTCCAGTCTGCCAAACGGATCACTCCTTTAACCGTTTTATCATCGCTTAAATCGTAATCAATGCTCTTGACTAATGTTGTATACCTCCACGCACAATCTAATGAAGAAAGATGCTTAATAAAGTATACTATATGTCACGCACTGCAAGCTGCAGAGAGTCTATGTTGGTTGTGAAAACTTGATGCCCCAATATTTCTTTTTTGAGTTATCCCTCTTTATTCTCATTGTTTAAATCTACAAGGTAATATAGATTTAACACATGAAATGCCTATGTCACCCTGTTTGCCAAATTGTTTAATGAAAATAGCCATGCAAAAAAAATCATAAAATGCTAACGATTTTCACAAAATACATTGATGGTGCTATAATTTTAAAAAACGAAGTCATATTTTAAAATGACAAATAGAGCAATTGGTTTGTGGAGGTATAACATCGCAACAGCATCAGCGAAGGCACATGTGTAAATAACTTTAAATAGTTTTTTACACCAAAAGTGTCTCATGTTATATGACTTCCTACACAGCAAAATTTCCCATTGATTATCGGAAATTTCTGATAATGACCAACTCTACTTTTGTTAAGATTGTGTTATTTGCACAGATCATGAAATAGAAAAATACACGAAAAATAATTTTCTTTTCTTAGCAGCAAGATCCAGTTAGAAACTCAATTTTAGAAGCTTTAATTCCAAAACAATGATCAAATGTTAACATTGGAAATGGTACAACATGTTTACTTGAGAGAAATAAGCACTTATTAAAGCCTTCTTCGTAGCTTAAAGGTGATACATCCAGGAAATGTAAGAATTTTATTTTTTGAAATAAATTTAACCTTGCAATTCGAAGAATATATAGGTTCTGAAATAATCACTTTTGAGACTTTAAATAAATATGGGGAATTTAGGAATATAGGGATTTGAAATGGCCCGTTTTAATCACCAATGTGGAAAAAAAATACATATAAGAGGCAAAATATTTGCAGAGATTCTGGCAGAATACTCTGTGGCATCTCCTTTGTGGCTGTGTTCATAAAGGGATTGGCTTTTCTGCTGATGCTGAGGTCAGCTTCCTGCGAGCCGCAATGCTCTTCCCATGCGTCCGAGCTCTCTGCACATGCTCACTCCTGCATACCAGCTGCTTTTCGCACATGCGTCTATCCATTCGGTCAAATGAGCACGAGTTCTTCAAGTGATCCTCACAACGGAAGTTTCCTAGTGTCTCCAAAGGCCTTATGAATCACCATCCTCAGGTCGCATATCACTTTTTTAAAGAAAGAATTTGGATATAAAAAAAAAATGCTCCATTTAGTCATGTTGGACAGTCTTGGATTATTTTGAGACTCTATTGTATTATTCAGGTCCAGATAATTCTGATATAAATTCACAGGGAACTGCAGACATAATAATTGATAATTTGCGAGACTGTCGCATTTACATGGAAACTTTTGATTAGTCTCTAAGTTTTTTTAAATAAATCAGTACATTTTATATTGAATGACTAATTACAACTTTTCAAAATCTTACTGTATATTATTGCATAAAACTTACACAAGGATCTCAGAGGAGAAATTTTATATTTCACTTTTTAAAAAATATATTTATTTATTTTTACTGAAAGTCAGATATACAGAGAGGAGGAGAGAGAGAGAGGAAGATCTTCTGTGCCTTGATTCACTACCAAAGTGAGCGCAACTGGCAAGCTGAGCCAATCCGAAGCCAGGAGCCTGGAGCTTCTTCCAGGTCTCCTATGCTGGCGCAGAGTTCCAAGGCTTTGGACCATTTTCATGACACTATGAATTGAACAAAGTAAAGCGACAGCTGAAAGTTGATGAGGGTGAAGTACCTCCATTTGTAAAAAAATAAAAATGTATCTGAGAAGAGATACTACCATTCAGTATTTCTGTCAAATCAAGCATTAACCTACAGTAAATGGCTTCACAGAGATAGCTTTGTTAGTAAATGGATAAAATGCCATATGGCTTTGATGTTAGCATAAAATTAAATACAAGCTACATCGTGCTATAGCATATAATTAATCACACAATTATATGTGCAGATCCTGCTGTTATCTGAATAGCATGAAAAAGTTGGTATCAATCACTATTGGGAAATTAATGTAAAATTTTGATTAAAAATATGAGAATGGCAAATTAAGTCATGTCTAAGTTATAGGAATTGTGAAGAAGTGATGTTTAAGTCTTCCTCACCCCCAAAAGACACAGTGGACATTTATTTCTGCCATCTAGCAGAGTGTGTAAGTGTTGGACTCCGTACACAGTACCTTTGGGCCACTGCTGCTATCCCAAGAATGAGATGCATTTCCCAAAGACATCAACTGTCGCTTCATACCCCATTTATTTCCCTGACATACATTTGCTGAATCATATAAAATGATTTCAATGAAATTAGCTCTTCAGTATAAGACTAAGGTATTGCAAACCTTTTATAGCCAGAACGCTTGCTTTTTTGGTGGGGCTTTTTCTCTGATAAACCTGAAAACCAGAGTTCCCTGAAGACGGGGTCTTGACAATCAACAGAAAAAATAGAACAGTTCTGGAATAAAAATAATTAAAACTTTGATGAAAACAGATCCCATATGTTTTCTTTAAAACAGAGCAAGTAATATTTTTTAATTTTTCTTTGCTGTTCCAAGTGCAAGGCAGCACATAATTTATATGTAATTCACACACCAATGGAGAAGTTTTTCATATTGATTGCTTCCACTTTGATAGTACTTTGTAAACAAATAAAGAAATTAACTTGGCGCCACTTTGATGATCTTTCTTCGGAGATGTGACATTTAATCTGATTATTCATGAATATGTTAATGAGAAATTTATCATATGTCATTCATTAGACATTCAATATTAAAATGCAACCAATCATGTAATGTTAATGGCAAGCTTCTAATCTGTGGGGGGAGGGGAAGCCAACAAACAAATTGAGGTTAGTAGTTGGGGTTTTTATAATTTTCTTAAAATTACGTGGCCACAGATCTCTGGCAAGGGAACAGAAAATGACATATTCTAACTCAATGATAGCAACCAGCTTTATATTTCTTTACTCCAGTCAAATCATTGACACTTGGGTTTAAAAGAAATGAGACATATTAATGCTTTGTAAAATTTTTGTTTATTTTAAATGTACAAGCAAATCCCATTAATAGTTTTAAGATTGTAAAATTTTATTTGTCAAGAAACTTCTTAAAATTTAAACAGATCCCACAATTTCCATTGAAATAAACAAAATCATGGGATTTAACATGATTTTCTTGAAAGACTTACTTATTTTATTGGACAGGTAGATCAGATTTCTGCACAGAAGGCAAGGCAGCTGGTTCACTCTCCAAGTGGCCACAATGGCCAGAGCTGAGCTAGTCAAAATCCAGGAGTTTCTTTGGGGTCTCTGACAAGAGTGTGTGGTCCAAAGGTTTGGGACCATCCTCTATGGCTATTACAGGTCATCAACAGAGAACTGGATGGGAAGTGGAACAACCGGGACATGAACTGGTGCCAATTTGGCATCCCATTGCCACCAAGATGAAGATTTAGCCATGGAGCCGTCGCACTGTGCCCAACCTGACACTGTGATAGAACTCAATTTATCCTCATTTATTGTTGAGGTCCAAATATCACCTAATCACTGTCACTGTGCTTGAAACACAGTAAATGCTCTTTGTGTTAGATGAATGAAAAAAAATGTAGAAAGATCAAATATGACCGTTGCTATCCTCACTAAGGGCCTAAGTGATTATCGGGGCCCAAGTTAGGGCATAGCAAGGAAAATTGCCACCTCTGATGCTGGCACTCCAAACAGGAGCAGTTCCTGGAAAAAAAAAAAAACTGCTGAAAGTGGCCCATGTTTGGGCTCTCTTGCAACACACACACAAGAGACCCAGATTAAATCCTGACATTTAGCTTCAGGCTGGTCCAGTATCAGTTACTGTGAACTGTCTGAGGAGTGAAAACACGATTAAAAAAAGTCTCCCTCTCTTTCTGTCTGTTTATCTCTGCTTCATTTCCTCTCTCCCTGCTCCATCCCTTTCTCCTCTCTCACTCCCTCTGTGCTTCACTCCCTCCCTCATTTCAGTCTCTCTCTCTCTCTCTCTCCTACCCTGTCTCCATCCCTCTGTTCCTGTAGCTCTGATTTTCAAACCAATCTATACATCTTGAGAACAACATGCAAAGGGAAGTTTTGGTTAATTTCCTGTCACAGACTGTGAGGAAGTCTTAGCTATTATAGCAACAGCAAACCTTGCCTGCTCCCAGAGTGGTTGGCTAATTGCTGTGTGTGTTTGGTGAAGTGGGTTATGCAGGAAACAAGAGTGCTCGGTTCAGGGGTCTTCTGTCTTTGTCCTCTGCCTGGTGCCAGGTGCCAGGTTTTTCATCTGGACAAATGAGGACAAGTCCCTAATAATGACCTGAGAAAAGAAGTGAAAGCTTGCCCAGTTGTCTGGGCCCCACCATCTGTGTGGGAGACCTACAAGTACCTGGATCCTGGTTTAGGTCTGACCCAGCCCTAGCCATTGCAGCTGCCTGTGGAACTAACCAACAGAAGGATGCTTTCTCTCTCTTTCTGTAAATCTTTAAGGCTCATGCAATGGAAAGAGGGCATCTTATCTAGCTTTTACTACATGGAGCAGTTTTAGGTAGCGTTTGCTCACATTTAGATAACCACCCTACATACTACGTGGAAAACCTAAAACTGTTCTTCCAGAGATGCCAAACATCACACAGGTGTCTTTTTCCCTCTAGTAAAATATGGGTTGAAAATTATATGGATATAATGCTGATTAATTATTCCCAGTACATAGAAATGAGGAGTGTTTGACGACAGGGTGTCCCAGAAGAATAAAATGTGTTGTATGTGTGTAAAGAAGACGTGATAAGAATGTTCAGAATGTTGAATGTGCTGATAATTAAGCACATTTTATACTTATCAAAACATGCACGACTGTTTACTAGAGGTTGAATTTAGTTTTTGGTAAATTCTAGTCAAATTTTTAATACTGTAATATTAGGATTCTAAATATTTAGATGAATGTACTTCAGGGATTCTTAATAGAAATGAGGCTGCATTTCTTTAGATCTAAAAACAAAATAAAGCCAAAACACCTTGTGTATTGAAGATAAGATCTTCAGTGTCTTCTTCAGTTCTTGCCTCTTCGATTGCTGTCTTTTTTTTTAAGATTTATTTATTTCTATTGCAAATTCAGATATACAGAGAAAGGAACATCTCCCGTCCAATGATTCACTCCCCAAGTGAACGCAACAGCCAGAATTGTGCCTATCAAAACTAGGAGCCTGGAGTCTCTTCTGGGTCTCCCTCAGGGGTGCAGGGTCCCAAGGCTTTGGACCATCCTCCACTGCTTTCCCAGACCACAAGCAGGGAGCTGGATGGGAAGCGGGGCTTCTGAATCGAACTGGCACCCATATGGGTTCCTGGTATGTTCAAGATGAGGGCTTTAGCCACTAGACCACTGCAATGCGCCATAGGATGCTATTTTTAAACAACAGATTTTCAAAAAGATTTTGTGGCATTTGTACCAGCAATGATCATTATTCCAGAATCTAAACCCAAATAATAATTATTGTCATGTCATTGTTCAATATTTAGCTAGGATCAATCACTAAAAATCATTTCAATTTTACTTCAACTTGACTGAATATTTGTAGAAGACATTTGGTTTCCAGTTAAATTGTCTCAACACACACAGCTAACTCCACTAGAGCCAAACCAGATTTCTTTCAAAGGCTCTGCCACTGAGCCTCTGCTCTGGCATTTCACTTGTTTGTAGAGAAAATGTTAGGACTCTTTGCCAAGAGTAGGCTGTGGTTTACAAATCCTTCCCTAACCTTGCTTCTCTTCTACATTCCAAACATAAAACTGAAATTGACCCTACAGCTATCGCCAGGGACATCCATAGAGAGAAATGCGCCATCAATCTGTTGTTGAACATATGCAAATAGATTGCACATTTCTGAACTAAAAAACTATAATGTAGTATTTATAATCTAGGTAATTTCAGTAAAACATCTCAATGAAGTAAAACCTCAGACAAAATGGTGATCCATTTCTGAACATCAAATACTGACATTCTGCTGAGTAGCTCACTTCGAATGATCCAGGGGATGCTTCATAAATTTTAGCAGTAGCATCACAAGTTATGATGACCGATAGATTTCCTGATACATTAATCAGGACACCTTGTACAATAATGAAATACTAAAACCTAAAGTTGCACTGCTTTCTAATTTTACATTTTGAATACAAATTATATATGAAAATAACTTGAAATTCCTCTATTAGGAAAGTGATATTTGCATTCATGCTTTAACATGTTAAGATGTACATTGTATTGTTTGTAGTGCCATAAGCTGCATCACAAGCTTTGCTTTATTTGCTTGTGTTCCACTAGTGTTTTGATTTTTGACAGGGAGCTCTGAACATTGTCTAGCTTGCCCCAGTGGTCACAAGCTTTATTACAGTTCAGCACTATTCCCTCAGAAATATCTCAGTTGTATTATGCATGTTCAAGATGGTTTGAATTATATAATTGTTATTGGAAAATATTGTTCACCTTCGTGTGTCCTAAAGGCTGTTTTCCCATAGGTGCAATGGTCATGCTTTCAACTCATTCAGAAAAAAAAAAAAAAGATGCTTTGAAAAAAAAAATGTATTTATCTATTTGACGAACAGAACAAGTCAGGGGGTTGGAGAGAGAGAGATGCTAATTCACTTCTTTAATGGCTGCCACAGCTGGACATACGCCAGGCCAAAGCCAGGAGGCCAGAGCTTCTGGGTGAGCTTTCAGGCCTCCCGTACGGATGCGGTGGCCCAAGCACGTGGGTCATTCTCCACTGCTTTCCTGCCATTCACAGGGAGTTGGATTGCACAGGGAGCACCTGGGTCTTGAACCCCACTCCCAAATTTGATGCCAGTGTTGCAAGGGGTGGCTTTATGTGCTATGCCATTACACAGACCCCAAAGGAAATATGGTTAACCTCACTGATGTGTGTCTCAGATTGATTTTAAATGGCAGTTGGTTTTGAGTTTGTAAGGTGATGAGATATGTCATTTGAATGTTCAAGCCAGAATAAGCCATGGTTATGCTTGAGAAATACGCAGATCTTCATGCAGTTAACAATGATGTGTTTTATACAAGTCAAACACATTTCAAGTATAAAGTTTGATTTCACTTGGTAGTTAAGGCATATCTATGCATATTATATTTTTGAGGCTGAAGGCAAATATTCCAGCATTTTTCTGAATTTTGTATATTTCATAATAATTATATCATTGTCATTTCTTTTTCTTACTTTGTTCATGTAACTCTTTCCAGAAAAGGAAAGCAACAGTCTATATACCTTATTAATATACATATAAAATCATGAGTATTTACTCTTTTTTAACACCTTGAAAAACTGGGAGTAACATGATTGTCTTAACTCTGGGGACAGAACAAGTCTTCATGAAGAAAAGTGTGAAGAATTCAGTCTTATTCATGCTCTTATTTGAAAGTTGAGCATTATTTGACTATTCCCAGATAAGTGGAGCTAGCCAAAATCTAGAAAAATCTAAGACAAGCCCATGTTTCCAAGAGCAGTAGATGTGAATTTGAGTTCATATTTTGGTGTGTTCTTGGAGTCCATAGGAAGCATCCTAACTCTGCAGGTCCTGAGTGACCTGAGACCCACAAACCCTGCCCTCAGGAAACTTTCCATCTGCCCAGATCCTCTCCGCATTTCCCAGCGTTTAAGCTTTGCTTTTCCAAGTTAAAGCTCTGCAGGACTGACCTCCAGCGTGATCCATGCGATCCATGAGCTCTTGTTTTTCTCCCAGGCTTTGAGCTTCCTTGGCAGTCCTTTTCCTACCACCCTCCCCGCCCCCAGCTTAAAAGTTTCCCCAACTTAAAAGTTTCCCCAACCTAAGTTTCTGCTCTTGGGAAGAGCTCATATTCAGCTTTTTAAAATTTTTTGATGGAACTGAACATGCAACCCTAACCAGGAGTTTAGATGAATCTAAGGTCAGAGAGAAGTAAGCATTTTTCTCCGTAGGAAAGAAAGAGGTGAAGGTCTTAGCTCCACAACTTAAAAGCTATGAAACATGTTACCGAAAAGGGACGAAAAAGACCTCATCTCTGTTACAGAGAAAACACCTGCTAACCACTTATTTCAATAAGTTCTGATCATGTACCACATCCCGTGCAATAGAAAGTCAGTCATGATCTCACCTCAGATAATCCCCCCAAAATCATCTGTGCTAGATTCTGCTCCTATCTGTATTTTATGAGAAGGAATACTGTGCTCTGGACAGTTAAATCAAATTCCTTTCAGTATAAAATTTCTGTTTCATGGTTCTCACTACCTCTGACTACTGACTGTCCGTATCATCGTCTGAGCAGAAGCCTTGCATTTTCAAATCCCCCACCTCTTTTTCAAGGCTTGTGTACTATTGCTGAGGCCTCACTAGTCTGAAGCGCAGCAGGTGGCACACAGAAAGTATTCAACATGCCTCCACAACACAATAGTTCTAGAAGAAGGGAGTGCTAAAGCTCAGAAACCACAACCTAGTTTGGTCTTGGAAGATTCAAAAGCGAAGAAAATATCACCCATGACAAAGTATGCGGAAACTACACCATTCAGGATGTGTGATGTTTGGTGGGGTTAAAATCTAAGAAATTCTTTCTTAAGTCTTTTGACAAAGTGCTTGCCTAGGTACTCCGCTGAACTGTTTTTTTTTTTTTTTTGATTCAGTGAAGGATTTGCAGAGAATCCAAAAAGCCTTAAAACTATTAGCTTCTCAAGAAGTGTCTTAGCGAAACCTTTTGTATCAGCAATGGGAATGACCTGTAACTGTGGCTATGTTTTCATTTTAGGGATACGTGTCTAGTTTTGTCAAGGAAATTAGACTGAGCATTGATGTAAATCCCAAAGGAAAGGTGTGATTCTTCTCGAACATTCCAAAATGTCCGCAAATCAGAGAGTGTGTGCAGGCTGCTCTGATTGGCACCGTTGTTCAGTGAGGTACACACGCTAGCACCCTTGTCTGCAGGCCTCCTTAGGGCTGGGAGGTCATTTTTGGTGAAGGAGTCTGAAACCTAGAAGCAGCTACCATTTGCTCATAGTCTTTTCTGTGTTCTATTGAGTCTGTGTGTTAAGTGGCATGAAAGGGGTGCATGAGGAGGTGTTAGCAAATTGCTCTAATAAGAACTGTTGGATTTGTTTGGGAACGTTTGCTTCATTAAAAAAAAAAAAAAGGTTGTTTGGCTTACAGATTCATCTTCAGCTTAGATTACCCATAGCACGGACTCCTAATACTTACCGTACCAGAGCCAGTATTCCTGCAGTTGCACGAATCTGCACTTGTTTGTTGGACTTTTATCTTCTTTAATATAAAGCATCTTAACCGGGAGAATTCTAAGCTCTAGTGTTTGAAGGATGAATTGATGTTGATTTTCCACAAAGGAAAATAATAGATAGGCTTAGAGAAAGGACCAGGAAATAAATCTTCGTGGTAGAGGTAATGCAGAAAGAATAATAAGCAACCATAAGGAAGACAACATCTGGTGAATAGGGCCTATCTATTAATGCTCGTGTTTAGGGAGGAGATGCAGAACATGTGTGCAAGTAACAGCCTAACAAGGGATAAAACGACTCTAACCTTCCAGCGGCTCCACGCTTGTGAGGAAAGAAAACAAGCTTCTTATTGAATGATATCAAACACACAGGCAAGTCTCTGACAATCATTTATAACACAATGTATTTTATTTAATGATAGCGTAAGGCATAGCATCACATCCATTCTGTTTGTTTCCTGTCCTTTGGATACCATCACTTCTCATGTATTTTTTTTTTCCATTTCTAAGGCTATTTCTCCTGGTTTCAATTTCTCTCTGTAGCACTTCAGTTTGAGGCTCTGTGGGGTAATGTCGGCAGGTGCTGGTGCAACAGAAGCCCATTTCTTATCACACTCTAATAGATTGTATTCCCTTTGATCTCTAGTCAAGAATTTTGTGCAGGTGTCTGGGAATAGAGAGAAGGGGAGAAACGAAGCAATGTTTTATCCTGACATGTTTTTAGCACGACAGCAAAAATCACAATTTCACAAAGACACAAGAGGCTCAGAGCAGATGAAAACCTATCTAACAGAGAGTGACTGTTGTTGAAACCTGATGGGCTGTGTTTTGCTCCTATTATTTGATTTAGAACAAAAACATGATAAAAAAAATATGCTTCAAGCTTTCAGAGAAACAAAGTTGTTATTTTTTAAGATTTATTTATTTTTATTAGAAGTCAGATCATACAGAGAGGAGGAGAGACAGAGAGGAAGATCTTCCATCCAATGATTCACTCCCCAAGTGACCGTGATGGCTGGAGCTGAGCCAATCCAAAGCCAGGAGCCAGGAGCTTCTTCTGGGTATCCTGCAGAAGGACGTTGAGAATCTTTGCTATTGTGGGTGAGGATAGCCAGCTGAATCCCCCCTGAAGGCACCAGGAGCAATTGATAAGATTTAGATTTAAAAAAACCTGCTGGAGGAACTAGCTGCATTTTGGGGAACCATACCTTGCTGTTGAGATGCACACAGCTCAAGCCCCTTCCCCTTGGATGCCTATGTGACAACTTTCCTTTAAAAGTCTGGTGTCGTTAATAAACTTGGACTATTGACCATCAGCCAGTAGTCCACGAGTGTTATTATCTGCTCCGTGCATTAAGTCCGTTGCTGCGCGGCAGCAACAGTATCCCATGCAGGTGCAGGGTCTCAAAACTGTGGGCCATCCTTGACTGCCTTCCCAGGCCCAAGGCAGGGAACTGAATGAGAAATGGGGCTGCCGGGATTAGAACAGGCACCCATTCAGGATCCTGGTGCATTGAAGGTGAGGACTTAACTACTACACTAATGTACAGGGCCATTAAACAAAGTTATTTTAATTAGCTTTAGTTTATAAATGAGAATGTTCAAGAAAAAAAGTCATAGAATAAGATAGGAATGGCAGTGGTAATGACGTCTGTGTAAATGAAGAGAACGTTTACGTTGGTTCAGCTACACAAGGAGTCCTGTGGTATCCTTAGTGGATTGGTTCAGAATCCACAGAAGTTCAAGTCTCCTGCATAAAATCAGGCACAGTATTTGCTTATGTCTTGTGTCCTCCCGTGCATTTTAAATAAATTTTTAGTTATAATACTTCCGACAGAGTTACACATACTTTTAATTGCTATATTGTTTTGGAAACAATGACGAGGAAACATGGCTCTCCCTGTTTAGAAACACAATTTTCTCCCTGAAACTTTGTAATTTGCAATTCATCAAACTTGTGATTCTTCATCCTGCACACCAGGAGGGCCAACTGTTGTGACAATTTTTTAAACTGTTTATTTATTTATTCTACTTGGAAGGCCAAGTGGCAGAGAGATAGTCGGATGCTCCATCTCACGTTTCCCCAGAAGGCCAAGAAAATTTTCTTTGCTGTGGATAAGGGATGGGAGTGTTTCATTCTGTGTCATAAGTTGTGGCACCACAATTCCCATTCCTACTTTTTAAAGAGGAAAGCTGAGAGACATAAACCACCACCTAGTTATGACAGAGGTTAGAAACAATTAGTCAAATAGACTACTCCTTCTTGAAATGAGTACTTGGTAATAAATGCTTAGTTTTCTGAGTGACTGAAGGGGAGAACGATACTGGTACCCCAGAGGAAAGCACTGCACTGCTGTCGTTTCAAAGTGTCACCGGGAGATACCAGCAATTGTTCACATGTTCATACAAGAGGACCGCTGCTTAGGAACTGGGGTGATATTCCTTTAAAGGATGCTCTAGGATCCTCCCTGAATGCCAAGCAGAGGGACTGCGCACCAGCAGGGCTCCATCCTGGAGTGAGAGCCTCTGCATCGTGCCCCGCTCTGTGTATTCACATGGAATTAGGGCAGAGATACCACTGTGGCCACGAAACCACAAAAACCACTCCCTGCCAGAGGCAGAGAGCACTGAGCCACGCTGGGAGGAACTCGCCTATGTCTGACAGCTTGATGGAGATACACTTATTTACATAGCATCCAACGGATGGCATGCAAAGTGTACCACTCAACGGCTCTTAGTGCAGTAGGAACAGTGTGTGTTCTTGGATGATGTGAGCTCTGTGTAGTCAGCTCGAAGCGAATCCCTCGTGTGTGTGCATACATACACAACCACGGGTATGTGTGGGAAGGGACAAAAACCCTCCAGGATTTTCAGATTTATTTCTCTTCAATCCTGTTGATAATGCCCTTTTAAAATCAGTATCTTCTCCCTGTGAGCTCTCTAGACTATATTTTACCTGAAGATGCTGCCTAAAAAAGTTCATATGAAGCTATCAGAAGTCACATATGTCACCGTTTCAGATGACAAATGGATCACAATATGACAACTGCAGTAAATGGCCCCCACCATTAAGTTCACATTAATGATTTACAGCCTTTTACAAATGCCTTGTCAAGGTGAAGTGCATCTCACCCATTCTTGCCAAAGTGAAAACTTGGCTGTTTAAAATCCTGCCCTAGCAAAATAAAGCCTTGAGACATCCACATTTCAAAAGTAATATAATGCGGCTCACGGAAATTTTTTCAGAAGGAAGTTGAAATATTTTTAAGGCTTGTTTTTACGTTTACATATCATAGCTTCATGCGATGTGTGTGCTTATTCACTCCTATGCTTGTACATTCATTGGTAAATGTTTAAAACAACCACGTTACAGATCTCAGAGTAAATATGGATAATCACAATACGCATAATTCGTGTCCTATATGAAAATATAACACATAATAGAGAAAACCTTGTTTATATAAAATATATAAATAGTTATATAATACATATTTTAATTATATTCCTGCTGTGTCATTACTGAACTTACTGTTTTTCTGAAAGTTCTTGGATTGGTGGACATAGCAATGATGTTTTTCCAGCTGATGTGGTACCACGTGTTCCCGGTTCAGCCTCTGTTAATACCCATTTTAAGTGTTTGACTAGTTGCTAGTTGACTAATAAAGCCTTGAGTGACAGTTGTACGAGGATACACAACCTGGTCGTGCTAAACCACGTAGGAGTTGCTGTTCTCTTGCGAACCCCGGGATACTTCCCACAAAGAAGGATTAGGACACCAGTCAGACCCTGGAGGAGTGCTGCTGAATGAAGGAAAAACAAGAACGAAAATGGAATGCCAGCAGTGTGCCCCGGGACAAATCAGAGAGTGACTCCTGGGCACACTGGGGATGAATGATGCGCAATTACTCTTCAGTCAAAGAGGCTCGGAGGCAGCAGATGGTGTCAGCGGCCAGAGGACAGGACTCCCGCACACATGTCTGGGTCTATCCGAGGTCGCTAGGGGCGGCAGCGTCGGCAGGTGTCACCAATCAAAGGGCAGTAAGCGCAGGTGCACCGCAGAAGCTGTGGCTGCATTCCAAGCTGGAGAACCCGGGGCAACTGTGACGACCCTGCCCCAGTCCATTACCCTTCCTGATTGCAAGGGCCTTCAGCACTTCATCCTGAGCTCTTTCTCATGTGAAAAAATGTCCCCAAAATATCAACAATCTGACCCTACATTAAAAAAAAGAAGAAGAAACAAGGAAAACAAGCCTCAGCTTGTTCTGTGTCATTTTATGAAGCTTGTTGAGGCATCAGGTTAAAGAAAAGGAAAATAATTTAAAATAGCATAACGTTGAAACATGTTTTTTTTTTGATTTCTGTTACACTGTTTAAAAATCTTACAAAAATATAACTAATATAATGTTAGACCAAAATGTGGATGGAAATATTAAATTTCTGTGTCATGAAAAGGGAAAATGGCATAAAGCAATAAGCATTAGGGACACTTGGAAGGACCTAAAAATTGACCTGGGGAACAACTCGACATAGAGACCCCAGGGCTCCAACTCCAGCCCGTATGTCTGAATCCCAACAGGCACCGATTTTCCCTGTGAAATTTTCATATCACTTTATGTAATCCCCGCCCCCTTAATTTTTTAAAGAGTTCGCTGGTTAATTCTTTACTAATCTATATTCATCCTTGTAAGGATTCTCATAAAAAGAGAAAAGATGTTATGATCATTGGCAGGCATAAGGCAGCATGATTTAAGATGAATTCAGATACTGAATTTATGATGATTCAAGTTCAACCTTGGCCCACACCCAACCCTTTGTAACTCATCACTCATTCCACACCGACCTTCCTTCAGCAGAGCCTGGGTTTTACCTGTTAATGCTCCCTCAGATGAACCATCTGGTTGTGGGAACTCTGTCCCTTCATGGGGATAAGAGGGCTTGCTAACCTAAGTATATCTGAAAGGTTTCTACATGTCTCCACTTCAGGAATATGATGCAGACTAGCACAGATACTAGCCATGCCTATATCTTTTTCCATAAAAAAATACACTATACTTATTATTTAGAATGTAGAGTGAAGGGCCCGGCGGCGTGGCCTAGCGGCTAAAGTCCTCACCTTGAATGCCCAAGATCCCATATGGGCGCCAGTTCTAATCCCAGCAGCTCCACTTCCCATCCAGCTCCCTGCTTGTGGCCTGGGAAAGCAGTCGAGGACGGCCCAAAGCCCAGGGACCCTGCACCTGTGTGGGAGACCTGGAAGAGCTCCTGGCCTTGAATTGGTATAGCTCTGACCATTGTGGTCTCTTGGAAGATCTTCCTCTCTGTCACTCCTCCTCTCTGTATATCTGCCTTTGCAATAAAAATAAATACATCCTTAAAAAAATGGTTTTTTTTAAGATAATAGATTTATGATGAAACTTCTCAACCTAGCAGGAATGTTAAGTTACTTCCTGAGCAATAGAAAATTAATTGAAGACTTTTTTTTCAAGGATTAATGCATATTTATAACCTGCAAAGTGAAAAATAAAATCATATTTTGGATCTTTAAGCCCCGCATAGCAAAAGCCAATTTGCTTTGGGGCCCTTTGATGCATTTAATTTAATTTATTGGAAGCAAGTTAATGTGAAATGATAAAATAATTATTAAAATGGAAATAGAAAGAAAAGTGAATCAAATCAACAGAGGGGGGAACATGGCTGATTGCTGTAGTTCACAGCCTAATTCCCATCGTAATCACATTAAATCTAATTGTGACGAGACAGATGATGGGCAATGCTGTTTTTGCTTTGCAGTGGAGAAAGAAGCAATAAAAAAGGACGACGTTCAGAATAAAATAAAGAGTAAGCTAACATTGGAAGCAGAAATGAACTTCTGAGGGCAACTCTGACCCTTGGTATTCACACATGAAAAGTTGCCAAGTACAAATATTCTGTGATTTTAAAGAACTAATTAAAGCCTGGGCAGCATCAAGATTCCAGTCTCTAAACACATGGTTCTGGATTGCTGTTCTTGAGGTTATCTAGAAACTAGTTAAGCAGTATCACAAGAAATGCAGGTAGGATGAACAGGTCAAATGAACAGCTCAGGTTCAAACAGCAAGGCTGGCGAGGAGGCCGGCAAATCCATGCACCTGCAGAGCCCAAACTGGTGATGTCATCAGTACCATAAAGGTGCCAATGAAATGAGACCCTTAAATCTAAAAAAAAAAAAAATGTCACAACTACCTTGTCTTATCCGATCTTCAATGGCACCTGTTAAGCTCAACAAGGCTTTGATGAACAGGTTGAGGCTATTGAAACCATGTATTGAATGGTGTCTGAAGTCAGTACAAATATCATTATGGCAAAATCAATAGAAGCAAATTACCTTAACAGATAGCATTCTGCTTGCTTGATGTGTCATACCGAAGGAGCTGCCCTATGATCCTACAGTTTGAAAAACAAGGAAGCAAATCCCTTCCTTCACGCCATTCAAATCATCATCCATGAAGCGGAATCAGGTGAAGGACAACCCATTTTGTAGAGCGTGGAGAAAGTCGAAGCAGGGAGGACCAGGTCAACCATCCTAATGGAACAATAAATGAAGGTATCTCCCCCATGTAGTTTGGGAATCTGGTCAGGTAAGAGTAACTACTCTGAACTGCATGGCGTATGTAAATGTTGCATTTCGACGAACATTTCATTCAGTATTCCTACTAATGTTTTCTTTTTACATGTTTTTCTGAATATAAAAAGTGGCAGTTTTATGTTTTTCATAAGTACAGTTTGTAGAAGACAACCAGGTTACCAATCCTCTCATTCCTTTAATACCTTTTCTTCTTTTCTTATATTTTTGCATTACCCAGAGTTAATCCACTACTCAGAAAAAAAATTGCAAAATAGGGCATTTGCCAAATTTTAACAGGTATTGTTTAAGAGAAAAAGTAGAACAGCTACAAATGTTTAAAGCAATGTTTATTCAGCCCCATGAAAAACTGGGAAAATATCGCTAAACATGGACAAGATGTCACTTCAGATGACAGGCTTGGCCCACAGCTTGTAACGGTGGGATTTACAGGACTTGCTCTTGAAAATGGAACTTGCACTGGCACTTTAGGAAACAACGTGCACTAGCCTTATCAAGTTGAACATTGCCTAACCCTGGAATCTTGAAATTTCGTACAATTTAAGGTTTTTTCCCCAGTATTGTTAGTGTTATAAAAATGGCATGAGTGGAAGCCATATTACACTCTTTTATTGATGTTGCATGCAGCTAGCTAAACTAGACTTACTGGGTATCATTTGCTATGGTAAGACAATATGTTACAAATGTTAGATATCATATTTTATATTTTTACTTTTGGCCTTTTTTTCCTTGGAAAATATATTCGAACAAGTAATTGGGGAGGGAAAAGAGAGACAGAGGGAAAGAGAACTTCCACCCATCTTTTACTGCTTTCCCACGCACATTAGCAGGATGCTGATTTGGAAGTGCAGCAGCTAAGATTTGAGCTGGTGGCAATATGGGATGCCAGTGCTTCAGACAGTGCCCTGGGCCATTGCCACAATGCAGGGGGTCCTATACCATTCAAATGAAGGACCTTTTGACTTCCCTAAATAAACAAATACCTATTGGAATCACTGATTCATAGGTATGTACAGAGAAGGGCATATTATTGTGATGGCTAGTTGTCCTAATAAACTACTTGAAAAGCAGAAGTCTTGGAGAAATAAGAAAGGAAGACTTCCAAATATTTGTGGGAAGTGGAATTAGAAGGTCATGTGAATTTTCCATGAAAGTTTTGAAGCCTCTCGCATGAGAGGGAGGATCCTTAAAGAGGACAAATGGGCACCAAAACTGGAAATAAGAGTGTATTGAATAAAGACAAAATTTTTTTTAAAAGATTTATTTATTTATTGGAAAGTCAGATATACAGAGAAGAGGAGAGACAAAGAGGAAGATCTTCCATCCAATGATTCACTCCCCAAGTGAGTGCAATGGCTGGTGCTGTGCCAATCCGAAGCAAGGAGCCAGGAACTTCTTCTGGGTGTCCCACAAGGGTGCAGGGTCTCAAAGCTTTGGGCCATCCTCCACTGCTTTCCCAGGCCACAAACAGGGAGCTGGATGAGAAGTGGAGCTGCCGGGATTAGAACTGGCACCCATATGGGATCCCGGGCGTTCAAGGCGAGGACTTTAGCCACTAGGCCACGCCACCGAGCCCAAGGCAAAAACTTTTTAAAAATACCCCCAAAAGGACAAGAAAAAGATTTAAAGAGCCACTGTGGTGGAGCAGTGCATCAAACCAATGCCTGATGTGCCACAACATGCCATGCCGGAAGCCTGCCTTGAGTCTAGGTTGCTCTACTAGCAATCCAACCCCCCTATATGCCTGGGAAGTCAGTGCTTGATGGTTGAAATTCTTGACCCCCTTGAACTCACATGCAAGACCCAAAGGCAGTTCCTGGCTACTGGCTTTTGCCTGGTCCTCCCCAGGCCAGTGTGGTCAATGGAAGAGCGAATGAGCCAAGGAACTTGCTTCTCTCTGTCTTTGCCATTCTTCCTTCCAAAATAAATAGATCAGTAAATCCTTTAAAAAGGAAGAAAAATTTAGTATCATCTACAAGAATAAGCCTGATATTTTAGAAAATACTTGGTAAGAAATATTTATTGAGAGAGAGAGAATATACGGAAAGAGAGATTGAGCGAGTTCTCATCTGGTTTACTCTGTAAATGCATTCACTGTGAAAGAAACATGATGGATGGATGCTATGCTGCTCTGCCACGTGAATGGCAAGAATCCCATCACCTGAGATAGCACCAAGCTCCTGGGGCCTGTTTTGTATCAACCTGGGATCAGGTGCCAGCGCCACGTTTTGACTCTAGACACTCTGTCCTGGATGCAGGCATTTTTCTCTCTAGGTCAAAATTCCTGCCCCAAGATGTCACTAATTTCAAGCCAAGTAACTACATTAACTCATTTAGAAATGATAAATGAATTTTAGCATAATTAAAATTGACTCTAATGAGGAACAATTTTTGAATGATAAAGCAAATGAAATCCACCGGAGCTTAAGCATTTGGGACACAGACCTAAGCCCCATGATTCCCTGGGTATTTCACTGTGCACTCCATCCATCTCCAATCTTTATTTGTGATACGAGCACATTACCGGGCCTCTGACAGGATTAATTAATGTGTGAGTTCCTCTGAGATTTTTCAACAAAAGATGTTTGACAAGTATTATTAATAAGTGGGATTTTAGGACTTTGACTTCACTGAAATATTTAACTGTCATGACCTTTTTGAAAATCTTTTTACTTCTGAAGATGTGTTTCCAGTTTGAGTAATTGTTAATGACCGATCTATTCTTAAAAGAATAGATCAGTCACATTAAATCAAATCATTTAAAATAACTTTGAACTTCAGGAAGTCACAGAGGCGAGTATTGGAACGGAGGGATATTTTCAGACCAAACAGATCATGGCATGAGTCCAAGTGTAGGATCATAATGAAGAAAAAGAATTGGATTAATTCAGTCTGTTTCTAATGGAAACTGTACCTTTGTCAAAAAGGAAGAAAGAAAGCATGTACATATATCGGTACTTCGGTACTTACATGACTTTAGTGAAGAAAAACGTTTTATCTTCCTATTCCATCATTTGATGATCTTCCTAGAAGCAATTCAGTATAAAAGAACAATCTCCTTTAGTTTTAGGTGTTCTGTTCTGAGGTCACAGCCAACTGAAGGCAGGAGGTAGGCAACAATCCCTGTTCTGATGCTCATTGGGTGTGACTATACCCACAGTCCAATGTCTTCAATAGAATAGAGACTACGTTCTTAACAGGCCAATGCAGGCTAGAAAGCCAGAAACTCAGCTCAAGTGATTACAGATGAAAAGATGGTGAAGACTGGGAGGCTTGTGAGTTCCAAACGGTTTCTTACTGGTTAAGATGGTCCTGCTGTTTTCTGCTCCACTTTTCTTAACCCTTCAGGTGGAGATGAGCTCCTAAGAGCCATGAGCCAAAAAAAGAGCAAACAAACAAACTAACACCGGCTTAAATCTTATTTAGCATCTTCCCTTTTCATAGTAGTTTATCTTCAGTGTCTATAAGTAATGTTTTTAGGCACCCAAAAATACACTAGTGAACAAGACACCTAGGGCCATTGCCTCCACAGACCTTTGCCTACGGCCTCCTGGATAAAGAATATAATTCATTATATGTGTTCACGTGAATTTATACTAAAAAAGAACATTCATGTAAACATCAACACTTTTAAACTGCTGTTTGGAAAGTGTGCTAAATTCCCCAAGTACCTTTTAGGAAATAAATATGTTCTTCTAAGATTATGTTAGCGCAGCGACTATTGACTGGGAAAAAACGCAATTCGAAATAATTGAGCTGTTTCTTGAGTCCCAAATTGTCATCCACAGTACTGCAAATTATCTTGAAAGATTTCAGAGGAATGGGCAGGAAATTATTGATCATTTTTCCATTAAAGGTGCTTTCAACATTCATAAGTATTAGAATTAAAAGGTCAGTTTAGAATGTGCTGTTTGGACACTGGTTAAGATGCACGTATCTGTATCATAGTCCCTGCCAGTTCCACCAACAGAAGGCAACGGTGTTGGCTCAAATAATGCAGTTCGTGAAATTCACTGGGAGAAAGTATTCCTGGCTGCTGCCTTTGACCTAGGCCTGTTTCCAGCTGTTGAAGGCATTTTAAATGAGCCAGTATCCACTGTGTCTATGCCTCTAAAAGAAATTACAAAAACAATGTTTAATGATGCTAAAAAAAAAACCCCTTGAAATCTATATATACAGAGCATCTTCAAAAAGTTCATGAAAAAATATATTATGCAAGATCCTATATGCATTTTAGAATTTTCACCAAAAGAAATAAATCTTCTGATCCCATTTTTTCACCATCACTGTAAGGTACCCTGGAGCCTTTTTGGCTGCAAATTATTCTGTCACCCATTAATACAGAAAAGGAAAAGGCAGACCCAAGGTAAAGGATTTTGAAAGTCACCTACCTGGTTATCTTCCCAAATGGAAATCTAGACTCTGTCTACACCTTCCCCATGACTGCAATGATGCGAGTTTAGTTATTCCACTGGTTAGCAAAAGAAGAGACTGGGGGAAGATCCGTGTTTATTAAACAAACAAACAAACAAACAAAGCCAACGAATCCCATCACTTTTCCTGTGGGAATTGGGTTTAGTTGGTGAAATTATGGTCCTGCGGGGAGAGGGGGGCTCTTTGTTGTGCCCATTTGGCCTTTAAGGTTCCTCACTCACCCTTGGGGACAGGAGTCTAATAACCATAATGGACGTGATGTCCTTGCACATAAACAGTTGGCTACTCCCAGCATGAGATGTCTTGTCAGCACAGAGGATAAAATAATGGTGTAAAGATTTACTGTCAGGGAGCTGGGCCAGGCTCAGCAGGATGACAGCTCGAGGCAGATAGATGGCCTGGGATGCATAGGTCACCTGTGTTTACACTGATAAATGTGTGTGGCTTTCCTGGCTGCATCATTTTGTTGACTGGTATAGTTTTTGTAGCACTTGTAACTCACCATGGATGATCTTTTCTTATTGAGAGAAGAAACCTAATATCTTAAATTGCCAGAAATAAATGATATAATTCATGTGAAAGCAACTTGTTTTTGGATTAAAATCACGTATAGACAATAAGGATTGTGTGACAAGTGTCCATAATTAGCTAATAATATAGACGAATGTAACTTATCGTTAAAACACTCAGCTAGATACAAACATTGATTGAATTACGTAATATAGTATTTATGTCATGGCTTTTTACTGCAGCATTTTTTTTCAGTGAAATGGTTATGAATTTTTTTATAAGAAATAGGTTTGGGGCTTGTAGAAATACTTAAGACTTTTTGTATTCATTGTGGAATTTCAATTATAAACTATTTTTCTTGAATATAAAGTGAGTTACAGAATTTTAAAGTAAGTTGTAGGCATTGTCATATAATCATGTAAGTACTACCAACATAGATGAAAATCCAATTATATCTTTTATGTATCTTTCAATTGGAAATTTAAGTAAATATCTCTTATGAATAAAATCACAATTCTCCAGGAATTGTTTATCATCTATAAGGGATTTCTTAGAACATCACTTTAACATATCTAGGACATTATTATAAATTTATGTGCCAAGTTTTTACAAAGCATACTCTAGCTATTAAGTCCGCAGTATATATCAATGGTGTAACCCTTTTTAAATATTCAAGTTTTACAAAAGATCTTTAAATATTCAATTTTCCCAAAATGTATTGAATTATCATTTTATGTCTAAAAATATGCATTATTTTATCTACTAGCTACATTTTTCTCAAAAAGCATCCATCATAAAAGTGTTTTTCCATTTTACTGTGCACTTGATTCAGAAACTGGAAAATGCCAGTCACCTTGTAAACAGAGTAACTGATGATAATATTTTAAACAGCATTTAAATAGCAAATAAAAATAACTCTTAAATATACAAAAATATGCAATGCTTCTAGAAAATATATGACTAGTTCATTTCATCTTATCCAGTAAGTCCTTTAAAATTATTTATACAAAGTAATGTAAAACTATAACCAATCTGAAGCTAGAAACCTCATAATACTTGTGTCCTGTGAGTTCCTCTGGATTAAATAAAACAGAATTAAAAATAAGGGTGGTTTAGTTGTTCAATTTCTCTTCACTATCTTTGAGTATCTTTCTAGTAATCGGGAAAAATATGATAGATTTTGTTTTGGGTGGTTTCCATTGAGGCTTAGCAAGGTCGTGTTTTGTATTGTCTATTATCAGATATAATTTCTCAAAAACAGATGGCAAACGGGAAGCGTTAGAAGAGCTGTAATTTACACTCCCGCTCTAAAGACAAACCACTGGGCAAAATCGCAACCCCATTGAACACCACGCCAACCTTCAATCATCCGGACTTGTTCGGCTTGTTGCACCCTTTCTGCTCCCTTGGCTGAAGGCCAAAGTTCATCTTTCTCACCCTCTGTGGCCGGCCTGGGAAGAGATCTTTGCACACAGGCTCATTCTGCATTCCAAATGGTCATACCTGGCAAAGGCACAAGGCAGAATTGTCTTCCATCTTCATTAGCATTCATTTTATCTTTCACATCACTGAATCATGAAAATGAGAAGGACCCAAAAAATTAATCAGGTTGACTAAAACAAAGTTAAAAACCTTGAAACAATACATTTGACTCAAAATTGCTCCGCAGTAGAAATTGTCATTGATCCATGACAAATTCCGGGAAATAAAATGGAAGCAAATTACTTTCACATTTTAATGAATGGCCAGTTTGAAGCATGGATTTCTTCTCACAGGCTGGAGAAGCGGTTTTCCGTGGAGTTAGGGCCTGTAGAGACATGAAAAAGACAAAACAAAACAAAACAGAAACACAGTTGTTGCATAGCTTTGGTTTCAGATCTTGTAACATCTCTTCTGCAAGTCTGTGCTTAAAACATGACAGTTTGCCAAAATACGTTTCGAGTACTTTCTATCACTTGTGTCTTCAATAAGCAAACTGAGATTTGTTGTTCAGTATTTTGCTCTTACCTTGAATGCAAGCATGGGAGAGAGAACCTTATGCAATTTAGAAGTGTAAAGATAAAAGATTGAAGAGCCAAAATAATTCTGTGACTTTCACACTTTGAGTTCATTTGTGGTGGGTGTACTACCAGAACTTAATAAATGTTGTTTATTACTTGTGCAAAAACCCAATGCAATCAAGAGTTGCATTAGTGGAAGGAGGATGTTTATACAAAGGAAAGTATAGTCCTCTTCTCCTTGAAATCCTATCAAATCATGTTTGGAATGTTTTATTTCTATATGGGACATGTACAGAGTCTTTACCATAGAAAATACTGACATGGGAAGGGCGACCAGAAAGATCCTTGCTATTGAAGTTTTGTAGAAAACATTCAATAAACTAAGAGCACATAAACGTAAAACTAAGCAGAAGAGATTGGAGCTGTGGCACAGTGAATAAAACCTCTACCTGTGGTGTTGGCATCCCCCATAGGCTCTGTTTCATGTCCCAGCTACACCAATTGACAAATGATTTCATCCAGTCTGTCAGGGAAATCGTGGAGCCTGCGCCCACATAGGAGATCTGGAGGAAGCTCCTGCTTATTTGGAACAACAGATGGTAGAACTCTTCTCCTGCCCCTCTTTTTCTAAAACTCTGCTATCAAATAAATAAATTATTTTTTTTAAAATGTTTGTGAGGGGAGCGATCTAGATTACTCCGAAATATAGATACTTAACACAAAGTAAAATAAGACTCTGGTGGTTTCATTGGGCAGATCTAGGGATGAAATAAGTTATGGACATAGAGAGCTACCATAATGGGAAATACGGGAAGTGTTATGATAGTTCACACGCAGTGCCTTTGGAGAGCAGAGTTGGAGAAGGGCCGTTAGGGAAGGAAGCAGGGTGGCATTCCTCAGACATTAGGAAGCTGCTCTGATCCAAGGACTGGAGTCTAAGAACAAACCTTCCCCTCTGGCATGTTTACACACCACACACACACCCCACACCACCGCAGCCTCTGAGTCTGAGGCCAAGCCACATCCCGTGCAGCTGATGGCAACAACACCGCCCCTAACGCAGTGAAGTCTCCAAGCAGACACTCGGGTTCTTCCAAAAGTTGCACCTTGTTTCCAGGTCTTCAATTTCACACACACAACCCACTCCCTAACCTTGATGAAATCTAGTTGTTCAGATCTCAGAGAGCTTATTTGTCAATTATCAAGAAATGTACACAGGTAAGATTATGGGAAGATAGGCTTGAAGTCACTTCCTGTGTAACAACCATAAGGCTTAAAAGTTGCTGTAAAAATAGAATCACAGGAAGCTTGGAGACAAAACCTTAACATCAAAGTATCGAAGGGCCACCTTTGGATTGGCAAAGTGGGTGTGTTCTGTGTTGCTCCAGAGAGCAGTAATTCACAGAAATGATCCGCTGATCAATTTAGTTGTTTGTAAAAAATATTTCTGTGTAACAACATCACATGGAGGAATGGGCTGCTCTAGCATTATGAGGTGTTTAAGCAAAAATTGTCACTGTTTGTCAGGGATTCTCCAGACGGGCTTCTCACAGCAGATGGCAGATGGATTGATTAGCCTACCAATTTCTGTAAATTTGAGTTTCATGACTCACAGGCCACTCTTGTAAAAATTATAAATTAGACAAAGTGGATTAAATCAGTATATTCTATATTAATGATAAAAATAAGCATATTCAGCACACGTTTTAGTAATTTGGAGAGGGTTGAAAAAATAACAAGGAAAAGTTCTTTTTTGTTGTCTCAGCCATTTTCAGGAATCTGAAGATTTCTTGTAGGTATCCCCAAAAGATCTAAACAAACCATTACAGTGCTTTATAAGATTGAGGTAGGGCAAAGTACTTCCTTTCTTGCAGGCGTTGGTACGTTCTGCAGGGTGACACTCACTCCTGCCTGCCTGCAAGGATGGATTATCCCAGGCACAAGCCTGCTCCCAGAAGGGTGCAGGATGCTCCCAAGGCTGAGGAAGACTGTTGCCAGTGATTCTTGGTTAATTAGGGTGTCAGTAAGTTATTCTTCTCTCATATGTAACATATGCCTCGCTATACCTTGGCTGTTTCACATGATAACAATATTTTGGTAGATTAAAATGTAGTCCCATTAATGTTGCTGCAAAGAAAATATTATCCTTTTTTTGTGACTGAGTCGTATTTTACTGTGTGGATAAATAACTTCATTAATTTTTGGACATAAAAAGAATTTAAAGTTATTTTGTTTTTCACTGATCATTTTCATATGATTGGAGATAGGAACTGTACGTTTGCTCATCGTTAATATTTATAAGCTACAGGTGCACATCCGCTTAATATTTTCTCAAATTCCATAACCCCCAACCACCTCAACACTCTGAGAAATTAAGGCTGGGGACATGAAAAGATGAACATTCAGAGATGGAAGGAACAGGTGTTCAACCCTGCCTGGTTTGGGAGGATGAAGCATCCACGTGCACTTAGTCCACACAGTACCAAGGTGGCATTTTTTCCCACAGATACTGGGATGTCATTTCCCTTGGGATGGATTACATAGTTCCATAAAGGGGTTTTAAATGAAAATATAGCCTTCTTTATTTTCTGGATGAAAGTTATATGTTCAGTTCTGTTATCGTTTAGGATAGAAATTTGCAGGAAAGCCTGAATTAACCTGTACAGCTAACTTTAGCCATCCGCACTCGGATACTTTCCATTTCTTTCCTATGGCTTTTCTAAGGCCATGAGCAGGGAGCTAGACTGAAAGTGGAGCAGCCAGGATATGAACCACAAACACAGTCCAACCCTCTACATCCCCATGTTGGAGA
Source organism: Ochotona curzoniae (assembly GCF_017591425.1). Classification (NCBI taxonomy): domain Eukaryota; kingdom Metazoa; phylum Chordata; class Mammalia; order Lagomorpha; family Ochotonidae; genus Ochotona; species Ochotona curzoniae. The sequence goes on along the minus strand of NW_024467095.1, from coordinate 22,665,575 downwards.
GTGATTCTACAAGAAAGAGACTTAAAAAGAAAGTTCTACTAAATTTTAGACTCCACCCAATCTTAAACCACCTTCGTTTACAGTAGATAAACATTTTAGCTAAAGTCAGAGCTGGGGCAAGCCTTCACGACATAGTTATTCAAATACAGCTCTGTGGAAACATTGGCCTTGCCTACCTTGTCACATGCCAAACATTGATCTGTGTGTGTGTATGTTTGTTGTTGCTGCTTTTTAACTGGATTCAACAGTTTCTTTGGAACCACATGCTCTAAAAAATATGCTTAACCTTGATAGTTTTAGAATAGGCTGTAGATTACCAGAACTTTCCCCCAGAACAACATTGCTGTGTGGCTTACATCAAAAGTACAATTACTGTGGGGCTGTGTAAGGATCACCTCATCTCCTGCCACCTTCGAACAGGGTATTTAAGATAGGTTAGGAAAATTCAATGCCAAATCTTTATAATTAGTTCAACCCTTACCTTCAAATGCTAATACCCAACACTTTCCTTTAAATGCTAAAACTAGATTTGCAGTATTTTCCCAAGCAACTTTATATACAATTCTGTGCTTAACTATTTTTTTTCATATTTTTTCCTCTAGGCAGTGCTGAGAATAAATAAAAACAATAAACATAGCTTGTTAATAGTTCCTTTCTTTCTCACCCTCTGGAGAACTATCAAATTTGGGAATCAGTAAGAGAGCGTGAATAATATATACATAATTTAATGTTTCTTATACATATATATAATTAAAAAACAATTCAGTCTGCAATAGGCCTTTTAAGAGAACAGTTGGAATTGACCTCTGTTTTTTCCTTGTGATTAGCTATATATAATTGGTCGGTGTGGTTGTGGCTTTCTTTTAAAACTGCTTATGTATCATTTCAGGAAGTATCAGATACAATTAGATCAAGTATATATTTTCTAGGTAGTAGATATCCTAGGACATTTGCTTTGTCATGAGCCACACATGATAAGGCTGTAGGCCAAATTACTTGTTGTTATCAGTATTATTATATTTTCTGTAGGACAGTTCTCAGAAATCCCACATATTTTGAATATCTCTTGCAGCAACAGTCCTCTTGAAAAGAGCTTAAATGTTGCCATCTGAGTACTGCTTGGCAGCTGTGTCAACAATTTGTAACAAACTGTGCTATGAACCATTTTTTTTCTTCTTCATCTATTAAAAAAGCATGGCCAAAGATATTCTAGAAATAAACCCAAGAGAGGAAATAAAATGCTCACTTGCTGGTGTATGAACCCAGCCACACGTAATGTTAAACAACAACAACAAAACTCTCCCTTACAAATACCTGCTTACACACTTACATGCTTCTATATACCTTGTGGTTAAGAAATGTGCTTTGACTGCTTAATTTCATAACAGATCTGACTCGCCAAATGTGGAATGTGAATATAAACATCAAACTTTAATTTTATCCCATTGATATCTTAGATTGACTTGTCTTCATTGAGTAACTTCTTAACAGGAAATTTCGGGGACACGCGTTGGTCTCATGGCTGGCATTTATACAGGACACCCAGAATTGTCCCAACCTCATGCTCCAATGGGCAACCCATGTTCCATAGTCAAAGGATTCCTTTCCCTGGCAGACTACACTGCCCCATCCTGAAATATGGCTCACTTACAGCCAGCATTTTGAAGGAAGTCTCAACTTTCATTTTAGATTTTCACTGTATGTAGATATTTACACCACTGTCCATCATAACAGTGATTCATAAGAGTTAGTGCTTCCAGGTCACAAATGCTATGATTTCCGTGGTGCCAGCCAGCTCCTCAAAACCTCGAGCAGAGAAAGTTATTAAAGAGATACACGTGTGTCTCACCACACCAGTCATCTCTAGAGGAGGACTGGTTTTCTTTTTAAATATTCCAGAAAAAAAAAGGAAACTGATTATTGATTATGTATCTCTTCATCTGAGAATTGGATTATTAGTACATACTGAGGACTTTCAAGGATCTCTCAAGAATGTCTTGATTTGGAAGAAAAATAGAAATGGCCAGTATCTTATTTCTGTAAGTTGTCACTCGTTTCCTTCACCTTTGTTGCTGCAGAGGCCACTCTATACGAACTAATGTCAAAATGTCATCTTTGCTAATGTTTGCTTAAAGCTTCAAGCATATTTTTGTACATTCCATGAATTGGGATTTGACTTGGCACTGATTTTGGAGAGAATGATTTGTATTAATTCCTAACTACCCGCACTTTAATGTGCTACCTGTGACAAATGAAACAGTTGCTGAACTACCTTTAGAACAAAGTTTAAGCTAGAGTAGAATTATAAAGCACTAATTTAGCCCTATACGTCTCTTTCCCCTTAGTTAACACAACACATTTTTACCTTTCTCGAAGGCTAATATTCGCATTTACATGGGAAGTTACGCCTTTCATGTATAACCCTGCCCAATCTTGGGCACACACGTCACCTCCTAACCAAGTGATGATGCAGGATTCTTCACATTTCTCTTCAACGAGTCAGAGCTCATCGCTTTCTGCTTTCGACTCACACAGATCGAAGATTAGTCTTTTTATTTTATTTTTACTTTTTAGTTCCACGAGTTGTTTCGTTGTTGCTTTCAGAGATCCTGAATGGATAGTCATGCTCCCAGTGAATGATGCTGGGGCTCCAAGAGCTTGCAGAAGGAAGCTGGGAGATTTGCTGTAATACAGTGGTCAATGTCACCGAGGCTGTGTCTATAGCTGCTGCGTTTGATGGCCGCACGTGCTTACAGAACAGCACAGATTCAAGATGGGCCTGCAGAGAGGGAGGACAGAAAGTTCCATCACCAAAGACCACGTGCAGAGGGAGCACTGATTATCTTCCTCCTTGAAGACAATCTACATTATTGATACACTCAGCCTTCCTACTGCAGCTAAGAAGAAAAACCTAAGAAGAAAAACCACAGTTTTAGTTAAGCTGTTTTTGATTAGACACAGTGTTATGTGATAGTGGAGACATTAAAAAGATTAAAAAAAAATTAAATAAGCACACAAAATTATTAAATATCCAGATAAAATGGATATTCTCAACATTTATTTCTCATTTGCAGTTTTCATCTGTACAATCACAGTCCCTATTTGAACTAAAATCATTTTCCTATGTATCTTCCATTTCCTGTGCTGTTAGGACCAGCATTCTTTATTGGGCTTTTATTCTATCTTGTAATCTGAATGTATTAAAGCAATAAATGTAATTTTCCACTGAAGACTATCATTATGGTTTTGGTTACTGCTTATTGCTCAGCAATTTTTTTCTTATCAAAATTCTTTCTGGTTGATTTGCTTCTTAATTTTTTTCCCATTAAATGATGTAAATTTTAGGAGAGTGGTTTTCCCACTATCATTATTTCAGATCAGATTTATGCACAATCTCTTTGATAGTCAAGTCACCCTTTTAGTTCTGATACTTTTATAACTTTCATTTCAATAGTTTTTTTTTTATTAGTTTTCACTGGATTCTGCTGGTTTGTGTTATTTTCAGTAATTGATCATCATTGGCAAAATTACTTGTCTGTAATTTTTCTAATTATAAAGCTAATATCAATTTTGCTTAAAGTTGAACTAGAATATGTCAAACATAACAATATGATCGTATGTAAAATGGAAGTATTCATATTCTATATATTGAAGTTATATCAATAATTATATGAAAGCTTCATATTTATGACATATATAAAAATTTTACTACAGAAAGCTTTATAGTTTAGGTTGTTTTACAATCAATCGGGCAGTATAGGAGATAAAAAAGGAATAAAGTATGGCCTCACCTAAGAATGTGTCCTTAGAGTATCTTTCTCACACGGATAGTTTTTATCATTCAGTGACAATTAGGAGCCAAAAAGTTAAGTTGATTTTCTTGAAAAGGTTTCCTTCCATTTTGTCTTCCAAGATGCCATCCACCTTATTATCCTTTAAGGATTAATTGATTCACTTCTGATTGTCCATCAACCTTACATGTCTGCACGATCTTTCTGATATAGCTGGTTGGATGATGCATACCGCTCTGGTGGAAGCAGGGTTGTCGCTGAATATATTTATATTTGAAGTCATTTCTGCCCTCTTGAGATTTGAACAAAACTGGACAGTGAAATCATTTTTGAAGAGTATTGTCAGATAATGCAATTACATTCCCATTAAAATAACCCATACATGAGGAGGATAAGCTTGATACAGGTGTTGAAGGGTGAAAGGGTACGCAGGTTATATGAACCAAGGGAGATACCATTGACTTGGGGCAAATAAATGAGTTAAGATATGGGGTAAGAAACAATTTGACGCTAACTAATTGTTGGTAAAAAGACGTTGAACTTACTGGAGCAGAAGTTGCTTTTGGATGATTAGTTGATAAGAAAGTGGACGTTTTTATTGAGCCAGTAGAAAGTCACACATCTGATTCTGATTCTGCTTCATTTATACTTCTCTAGGAGCCCTTTCTGAACAACTCATTAACTCATCAACTACACTTTGGCAAATTGTTTTGAATGGCACTCAAACCAATTTGTTTTGCCTCATGTCCCTTTCACCTGTTTCATGGATTTGTAGATGAATAAATCAAAGATATCCACAGTTAACAGGACTATGGGATATGCCCTCATCAGCCTTTGGCTATTACTGGTACTAACCATACAGTGAAATCTTAAGGTGATTGGTGGTGGCTTAAAATTTCAGACACAAGAGTCTTAGTTTCATCTTCGATGCCAGGAAAATTGTGTTTGCTTGTTGTTGTTTTTTTTTCCTTTTCAAGTGAAGCAACATAAGTAGAATTATGTATAAACCAGAGCAATCTGGAAGGGATGCATAGGAAATATTGATAAAGATGGGCATTGTGGTACTCTAGTTAAAACCCCATGTAGGATGCCCACATCCCATGTCAGGAAGCCCAGTCCTATTTGGATGGGCTAAAAATATATATATAAAAAATATATAAAAAAAGATAATTTTTATACATGAGAACAACATTTAGCATCTTCCTAGATAACATTTAGCCACTGATGTTAAAGTTATTTTAAACTTGCTTCAGTGTGTTTGGAAGCCAGATGATGCACCCTCCTGGTTGTTCACTGACTTAGTGTTTTACTCAGTTCCTCTGCAGTCACTTGGTATTACGGATGCAGCAGCTAATATATAACAGAGATGAATTGCTCCCAGTTCTGGAAGCGGAGAGTCTGAGATCAGACGGCCGCAGGCATGGTTTCTGGTGTAGGCACTCCTCTGTTGGCAGGTGGTTGATTGGTTTTCTCAGGTGGTGGAGAGAAGGAACTGTCTGGAATCTGGTTCACAGTGGTACTAAGTCCATTCATGACGACCCCACCCTTCTGACTTCATCTCAAAAACAAACAAAAAAAAACTGCTGTACAGTTAAGCTGGCTTGGTTAGACAGAAGCTCCGCAGTGAAGTGATTGAATTACAATGAAAGCATTAATTTGAAGTAATACTCCAATCATTGCTAATTCCTCTGCTATTTACTTTAATGATGTTAATCACAGCAAACTTACATAATGATATAGTAATAGTTACAGGAACTATTCTACAAGTTCTCCTTTGAATTCTGTAACAATAATCATTTCATCATATTATCATAAACCAATTGAAAAATACTGCGCTGGAGATGCCATAAAAATGAAGAGGAAAGAAACTGTTAACGATTATGTATTAATTACACCAGGAAGGAAATCAAAACCTTTCGTCATTAGCTATAATTCATATTAGCTGATTAAAAGCATGTGTGTAAAATTGTCATATAAGCAAATTGTAATGTGTAAAAATTAAGATGTTTAGCTGTTGTAACATCCAATTGCCATCTTTCATATAAAATTACCTACCATTTCCGCCATATCAGAATAATGTTCAAAGTATTATCTTAAATCATTTACTTGAAAATCCTCCTATATAGCTGAGAATTTTGCTCAATAAAGACACTGCCTGGGAGGCTTACATATCAGGCAAATTGTCAGCATATGAGATGCATGTCTGATTGGAGCTTCCTGTTAAAACATACCCTGAGAAGTAGCAGGTGATTTTTCAAACACCTAAGTCCCTATCACCCATGTTGGAAGTCTGAATTTTAGTTCAAAATTCCTAGCTTCAACCAGACCTAACCACAGCTCCTGAAGGCATTTGAAAGTAAAGCAATGTATAAGAACTCTCTGATTGACTGCCTTCTCAATAAATAAAAACAAAATATAAAAGACAGCCTCTTTTGATCAGAATTTGGCAGGATCCATCATATATTAGAAACAACACATTTGAAAAATTGATGTTTCCTATTTGAACTCTCCTTTGATGAACAGATAACCTTGAACAAATCACTCCACTTAAGTGAATCTTAACTTCTTCCTTGCGAGTGATGATTAAATGCCCACCCTTTTCTCTGAAAATCAAATGAAATAGAATTTAAGAAATTGCAATGTTCTCTGATACTAGGCTATTTCAGGTATATGTGATAAGTGTGGCTTCTTTATGGACTGTGGGATCATCCAGGATATGAGCCTTCTGCAAATAAAACAGAGAGAGGGAGACAGGGGGAGAGGGACGGAAATGAACGGAGAAGGAAAGAGAAAAAAGCAAGAAAGCATAAAGAAAATAAGAACGGGGGAAAGAAAATACAAAGACATTTTCTGAGGGGCATTTGTTCCATAAGCTCTAAACAGTCGGCCACCGATGTCCTTGAGAATTTTTCATTTATCTGTGACTGCCTTATAATTATATCTGTCACTCTCCCCTATTATCAGAAGATTTGAACAGTTCATTTTAAAGTCTAACGTGTCCTTTGTATTGACTGCCATGCATGTCTGATGAAATATAACAAATTGAAGAGTAGGGCCGTTATTAATACAATCTGATAAAAAGCACCGGTGGTGAGATACACTGAAGAGTTTCTGGTTTCTTTAGGGAATCAAAAGCATTTCAAATTTTGAATTATTTTCTGGAAACTTTTCTGTGAATGTGGTGCAGTGTATCATTGTTGAATACTTTGTCTTTTTTTCCCCCCTCTGTGTCAACTGAGAGAGAACACTATATTCCAATCGGTTCTTATTAAAATATTAGGTTTTATAGATAGCATCTTCATCAGATGAGCTACAGTTTATAATCAAGATTTGATTAGGCCATAGATAGAGTACATATTTACTTTTCCTAATTTTAATGATCTATTTTTGCAAGTAGCCACACACACACACACACACTCATACACAAAATCCTCCTAAAATTTTAATGTATTATTTTATGTAATTATAGATTATCATTCCTACGTGTGATTCATATCTGCAAGAATTCCATTTGCCATTTCTAGTTAAATAATACACTCTCTTTCCATGTCTTTGCTATTGTAGATTGTGCTGCTGCAAATATAGGATTACAGATCCCCTTCTCATATGCAGATTTCACTTCTATTGGGTATACTCCTAGGAGCAGGATAGCTGGGTCATATGGCAAGTTTATTTGCAATTCTCCAAGCACTCTCCATACAGATTTCCACAGTGGTTGTAGTAGCCTACACTCCCACCAGCAGTGAATGGGGGTGCCTTTCTCCCCACATCCACGCCAGCAGGTGTTGTTAGTTGAGCTCTGAATGTAGGCCAGTCTCACTGCAGTTAGGCGGTGCCTCAACGTGGTTTTCATTTGTATCTCCTTGATGGCTAGGGAGCCTGAGCACCTTTTCATATGTGTATTAGCCATTTGAATCTGTTCTTTTGAGAAATGTCGGCTCATTTCCTTTGCCCATTTTATGACAGGTTTTTCTTTCGTTTTGTTTTGTTTTGTTCGTTTTGTTGTTGTTGTTGTTGTTGTTATTTGTTTGTTTTTGCTGTCCCTGGGTTTCTGAAGCTCTTTGTAAATCCTGGATAATAGTCCCCTATCACTTGTAGAGTATGCAAAAATTTTCTCCCATCCTGTTGGTTGCTTCTTTACTTTGTTCATTGTTTCCTTTGCTGTACAGAAGCTTTTTAGTTTCATGTAGAAGTGTGTCCAAAGAAGAGTGGTTAAAGAAACTGTGGTATATCTACTCCATGGAATATTATTCAGCTATTAAGAAGAGTGAAATTATATTATTTACAACCAGATGGTCCCATCTAGAAACAGTTATGCTCAGTGAAATGAATCAATCACAAAAGAACAAATCTGTCAGGGGTGGAAGTTTGGGGGGGAATCCCAGCCACATAATTTACCACATAATTCAAAATTCAAAATAAAAATATACTTTGAAAAATAATATACTCCCTTGACAGTGCAGTTCAAATTCCAATCCATAGCATTGTAACTGTAATGGCATAGGTACACACTTTGCTGCCAGTCCATTAATTATCATGAAATAGTAAATGGACATCATCATTAGGTACCCATCATACGATCTTCAAGCTCCATGCAACTGGTGACTGTGCAGGAAACCCACTGATGCTATGTGCAAATTAACTTATGTGGACCTTAGATTTATTTTGGACGATTGCAGCTTTTTGGTGGTTTTTTTTTTTTTTTTGAAAGTTAGATATACAAAGAGGAGAAGAGACAGAGAGGAAACCCTCCCTCTGTTGATTTCACTCCCCAGGCAGCCACCACTGACTCCAGCTGCGCCGATCCAAAGCCAGGAGCCTCTTCCAGGTCTCCCACATGGGTGCATGGTCCCAAGGCTTTTTAGCTATCCTCGACTGCTTTCCCAGGCCACAAGCAGGGAGCTGGATGGGAGGCGAGGCTGCTGGGATTAGAACCGGCACCCATATGGGATCCTCATGCATGCAAGGTGAGGACTTTAGCCACTAGGCTACCACGCTGGGCAGTTACAGAGGTCTTTTAAAGGATGACCGGATACACTTGGGATTTCCCCTGATAAATCCACCCAAGCTAGAAATAAGTATTTTGCATAGTGAATACCTGCCAGGCTCTTTTATAACATTGCTGGAAAATTCCTTGATATATACAAAAATTAGAATCTGCTCTTATCCAGGAGAAAATAATGCACTGCAAGAAATTAAATAATTATTTTAATAACAAGTTTGTGCACCTCATGTTGTTGTGCAATTATCAGAAGAGTGGAACTGCACTATGATAAACAATTTCTAGCAGGCATTTTTTAAATTTAAATTTTAGATTATTTTAGATAATCATAGATCATTAATTTGAACATATTATAAATAATGAAAATATGTAAATATCATAAAAACCATTATAATATCAATAGAATATGTTAACATATAATACAATATGTTGTAAATTATATATTGTATCTTATATATTATGTATATTATGTATTATAAGTAAATATACATACATAATATTGTAATAAATATATAACAATATATCTAGTAAGTATAATAATACAATAGTTTTAGATAAGTCATTAAATTTCAATTTAAGACTTAGGACATTTATTTTGAGTGTAAAGGAGACAAATTTAGTTTCTAAAGCCAGTATTTCATGCTATTGGTTCTACTGTGTGAAGACCAATTATTTTTAAAAGAATCTTGAAGAATAACATAAATTACATCTGAAACAGCTCTCAAAACAATCAGCGATAAATTTCTAATACTGTGATTATGCTCGTTTTTACAAAATAAATAATGTGTTACTTCTCATTTTGATGTCTTAGAGTATCATTCAAAATTAATTCCACATATTTATACATATCATTTAACAAATCAAGTTTAACCACTTCCGTAATATTTTCTATTGAATCAGGTCGTTCTTTATATTGAGAAATAAAAATAAACAAAAATAATAGCTGATTTATTTTTAGTAATATATTTGACAAGATAAACACGAGTTATGGCCGGGCCTGGTGTACTAACCTAGTGGCTAAAGCCCTCGCCTCAAGTGCGCCGGAGTCCCATATGGGTGCTGGTTCTAATCCCGGCAGCTCCACTTCCCATCCAGCTCCCGGCTTGTGGCCTGGGAAAGCAGTCAAGGATGGCTCAAAGTCTTGGGACCCTGCACTTGCAAAGGAGACCTGGAGGAGGCTCCCAAAACTGGATCAACTCAGCTCCAGCCACTGTGCCCCCTCCAGTAGACCAAGGTCTTTCTCTCATTCCATTTGTCTGCGAATCTGACTTTCCAATAAAAACAGATAAATCTTTTTTAAAAGAATTATTTATTTTTACCTAAAAGTAAGATATACAGAGAGGAGAGACAGAGAGGAAGATTTCCATCAGTTGATTCACTCCCCAAGGGACCACAACGGCCATAGCTGATCTGACCTGAAGTCAGGAGCCAGGAGTCAGGGGCTTCTTCCAGTCTCCCACATGGGTGCGGGGTCCCAAGGTTTTGGGCTATTCTCTACTGCTTTCCTAGGCCACAAGCAGGGAGCTGGATGGGAAGTGGGGCCTCCGGGATTAGAACCTGCACCTATATGGGATCCCTGTGCGTTCAAGGGGAGGACTTTTAGCCATGAAACTACTGCACTGGATGCAACAGATAAATCTTTAAAGAAAAAATGTTAGGGTCAAGTCAAGGTGATATTATACCAATCCCTTAAAGCGTCCTCTCTCTTTCACTACCACTCTCTTGTCTAATTAATGGTCCATGCATTGTCCAAGTGGGCATGAGTGAAGGTTTAATGCCTACATCCAACAGTATTAGCGATAGGTGCAAAGAGTGCGTTAGCCTTCAAATGACGGTGGCTTGAGCGGGATTCAACCCAGTGATCCAGAAGCTTAAGGTGCTGGAATCCATTACTAATCTGCTGAGACATCCAATCACCAGGAATCTTCCTGAATTTCAGACTTTAATGACCAAACTGGTGAGAGGTAACAGTGGAAACAGAAAATGAGGAGGATCTATTTCGGGTTCCTGCAGCTAATGGGCACGTCTGTGTTTTTGCTCTGCAGTCACTGCCTCTTCCGCCGTCTTATCTAGTTTGCTGTGCTCCCTGTTGTCTTGTAGAAACAGGTTTCTGTCAGAATTCATGCTCTCATAGGATAAACATTTACACAGAATGCTGTCACAGTTGCAAGCATCTAACAATGTTTAGAAAATGTAGCTGTACGTTGGGTTTGTGTCAACGTTCTCCCTCCATAAAAAATTTCAGAACTGATACCACCACGGGCCAACTTCTTGAAAACTGAGCTCCTGTGATGTGGTACTGAAAGTCATGCTTTTAGAAATTACACAAGCATCTAATCAGAGCGTGCTAATTGGAGGTGCTTTTAACCCGAGCGCACAAGTGGGCACACCATTAGCAAACTGAATGTTTAATGGCGTGTGCAGCTCTAACCTGTTGTCACGAGGGAAAATAGGATGGAAGCGACCAGTTTGAATGAGGTGCACAAGGAATTAGAACATGAAGAGTTTCAGGCAAATTTCAATTCAGATATTTAGTTGTCTGGCCTTCAACATTTTGCCTAGTCTTTGTAACTATCAGTTTTAGAATGATAGATGATCATACGCTTCAGTTATAAGGTTACTGGGGAGAACCTATACAGAAATTCAAATTCACCAGGCGGACTGTAAGGCAGGGAAGGTCAGTCAGGGAATTATACCTGCTCTGACTTCTGCTGGATACAGAATGGAAGTGGTAGCCAAACAGGACCTACCCCATCACCAGCAGAAGCGTATGATCATCATATGGGCGCCGGTTCTAATCCCGGCAGCCCCGCTTCCCTTCCAGCTCCCTGCCTGTGGCCTGGGAAAGCAGTCGAGGATAGCTAAAAAGTTTTGGGACCCTGCACCCGTGCGGGAGACCCAGAAGAGGCTCCTGGCTTCGGATTGGCATAGCATCGGCCGTTGTGCTCACTTGGGGAGTGAACCATCGGACGGAAGATCTTCCTCTCTGTCTCTCCTCTCTGTATATCTGCCTTTCCAATAAAAAAATAATAATAAAAATAAATGTTTAAAAGAAAAAGTTAAGGTCGATGGACGCACTGAATTCCTTGCCTGCAGTTGCCTTAGTAGGGTCAGACCAAGATGTGGGCATTGGGCCAGATGTTCCCCACAACTTTAAGGGAAAAACTCAGAAATTTAAGAAATTGATTAGGGAGTAATAAAACTTGATTAATGAACTGAAGGAAGCAAGGGTAACAATTATAGCCCTCAAACTAAGAAAATTGTGTAAGAGAGTTGCTGTTCTAAAGATGGAGCCAATACTTAAATCCCTGGTCAAAATTTGGGGGAATACATGATAAATCACATTTCACACTAAATGAGAGTGGATATTCCTTTTCCCCAGCACTATTTTTGGCTGCATTTGCACATTTGTTAAAGAATCATTGAATGCAGTTGTGTAGATTTACTTCTGAGCTTTTTAGCATGTTTTCTTGATGTATTTATACATTCTTTTGTTACAACCCCGATAGCCTAAAACTAAGCCATAAGCATTTCCCCAGTCTTCTATATGGGGACAAGGGCCCAAGAACCTAAAACATCCTCCTCAAACTTAATTTATTCCCCAAGTGGCCAGTGCTGAGAGCCAATTCGAAGGTCAGAATCCAGGAGCCTCTTCCGGGTCTTCCACGTGGTTACAGGGTCCCAAGGCCTTGGACCATCTTCTGCTTTCCCAGGCTTTAAGTAGGGTGCTGGATGGGAAGTGGAGTTGCCAGGACACAAACTGGGTCCCATATGGGATGGTGGCTCTAGCAGGTGGAGGATTAGCTTGCTCCACTACTGTGCTGGCCTCACTGGTTTCCTTCTAGTGCATTCCAAGAGGCAAGGGATGATGGCACCACCGGCACTCATAGCAAGACCAGGTGGGGTTCTGGGCTGTAGACATGGCCCAGCCAGGCCCTGGTGGGTATTCAGAGAATAAATCAGATAATAGTTCTCTTTCTCTTCCTCTCTCGCTCGCTCTCTCTTTTTCTCTACTCTCTCTCTCTCTCTCTGTAAATCTATATTTCACATAAACAAATTCAGCTTTAAAAGCATTCATTTGGTCTTTCAAAATATCCTGACATAATCCCCTAAAGCCCATGCAATCAGTATGGTTTACTTCTTTCTTGAAAAGGCAGAATGATGAAAACAAAGAAGAAAATTTACTCTAGCCACTAGCTCAGTGCCAAATGACTACAATTGGCAATGGATGAGCAAGATCAAACGCAGGAGCCAGGAACGACTTACATCCCAGGCTTCCTACATGAGTGACATGGGTCCAGGACTATCTCTGCCATCCACTGTTTCCCAGACACATCAGCAGAGAATGTACTGGAAGTGATGCAGCAGAGACTCCAAACATCACTTTCAGATGACTTGTAGGTGCATTGCATATCTGCTTAAACCCTTTATGCCATGGCACCTGCCCCTCTTTATCCACCTTTTTAAGGTGTCTTGGTTACGGTAGCCATGGGTTTCTAGAACAAAGAACCTATACGACATTTAAGATTGTTTATTTCAAGATATCTGTCATTATCGCTTCATAGGGAAAGCCACCATAAATGTGATCAAGGAAAAAGCCCAGAGGGCATTTCTGATAATACAGTACTATACTAAGACAGAATAAATCACAGTGTGGATGCATGTTTGAAAGCTAACAAAGGATGGGAACTTGCTTTGAACAACAGTTAACAATCTGCATCCAACTTGCTTTATTGTTAACGGATTGACTAATAGATTGATTGGTCCTCTGAAACTTGAAGAGGTTGAGCTAGACATGTGTTTAGGCATTGCCTAATAGTATTTTCCTGAGGGATATGGAGTTGAGGCTTTGTAAAACTAAATCAAAAAACCTTTTTTTTTCCTAAGTGATTTTTATCACCATTCTGTTCTTTAGTGGAAAGAATAAATAAGACAAGATGCTTATCTCATGGCACTGGAGTTATTGTTTAGCCACACAACTGTACACAGCTCCCCTTCAGCTGCTGTACATCAGTGAGGCTCGTGCTATGAAATATTTAGCTCCCATCTTTAATATCAATATTAAAATCGTAAAAATTTCATGTCTACTAAGCTGGCTTGAGTCACACTACATTGGTTGTTAAACATTTGAAATAAAATTCCTTAAATCATAGAAGGCACAGACTAAGGATTTTTAAGAACTTATCATGAATTATTTTGTGGCTTTAATGTATAAACCAGGTATTATTTAAAATCTCATACTTTATAAAGCTGTTTCAAAAAATTCAGCCCTTCTGGCACTTAGGAAATTGTGTGATTGATTGTGCTTGTTATGATATTGTGCACTTGTGCAATTGTTTGAAGGATTGTTGAAGCATATACTCTGCCATCCACTTTACAGATACACTACACTCGGATGTTGAGAGAATTGTGGTTCAGATACTCTCCTTTCCAAGGAAATGATATGTTTCTAAACAGAAGCAATATCTGTGTTGATTCTCTGGTCAAAACAAAACAAAATTGTGACAAAGGAAGAAATCTTTGATAGAAAATAAAATCATCTTATTGAAGAAGACTCTACCTTTATATTATATAATTAAATTGAAGATACTCACTACTTACCCAAATTTGGATATTTTTCTTCATCCCTGTATCAAAATAGTTACTTCCTTTGCTAGAAAAGAGTATTTTCAAGTAAGGAAAATTGGAGACATCCCTAAGGTAGAGATTGAACTACATTTATTTACTTAACTATATTGGAGCACTGGATAAAAACAGGTGAACAAAAATTTATAAAATAGTTGGTTTTTTTTAACATTGTTAAAATATGGATAATTGTGTAATTATTTAGAAAGCATATCACCTACAAAAGTTTTTTTTAATGTAAATCTGTCCAGCATAATTTTCTGCAAAGGTAAAAGTGTCTGTACTATTTTCCAAAGTCATATGTGCCAAGGGATTCCCTTGAAACATGCTTAGTAGCAATGAAGCTGTGACTTTTAAATGTCATTTAAAATTACCTCTTTTTTTTGAAATTTCTAAGCATAAATTACCTTAAATTTAGACTTAAAGTGGTATATATGCCTAATGTACTTTATGGAATGGCATAGTCCTAAATTTTAAAAAGATATTATTTTCAATTTTACTTGAAATGTGTTGGCAGACTCTATCTTGATGTGAAGCAAATTCACAAACCCAGTTCGTTTTTTCTCCTCACAAAAGAAGTTATCCTTCCAACAAATTATGAACATGTTATAGTTAAAGAAAGGAAATAAACTCAGCAAATGTACCTATGTTTCTAAGAGTACGGACCTATTGGGCACTAACGTTTAATAAATTAATAGGCTCTTCAATCACATTATTACTTTCACCTCTACTGACATCTCAGGGTCCTAAAGAAACCATGTATGTTTAACATGGTGAAGTAGAGGCAAGAGCGGGTTCTTAGTGGGGGTCCCCATGACAAGGTAAGAAAGTGGGAAGGTTCCCAAGTGTAATGGCCTGATGGTGTGACTTACTTATTTAACAATGTCTACAAGAACAAAAAAACCATTCCTTTGGGTAGTTTTTGAGCCAATCTCTTATTCTGAGATCCTAGAAAGTTAAGTGTGTGTGTAGTCTTAATTAGACTCCAGATTTTATTTTTAAATTTCTTGCATGTTTTATGTCTATGTGTTTGGGTTGCTATAGCAGAATGTCATAAACTTCCAAGTAGGTAAACAATAGTTGTCTCTGAAGGCTGGGTCAAGATCCTTGAGTCCAAGGCGAAAGCTCACCCAGATTAAGTCTGGTGGAAGTCCATTACCTATAGACAATGGCTTCTTTGTGTTATCAAGGTTGAGCAGCCAAGAGCACTCTTCAAGTCTCCCTCTATAAGGAGATCTTGTTCATGATGGCTGGACCTTCGTGGGCTCATCACGACTCCAGGGTCATATATCAGGGTAACATCACAGTGAGGATTGTTAGACTTCGACACAAGCACTGGGGTGGGACACAAAAATTCAAACCTTTGCACTCATCTCTCCATCTTTCTGGGTCTTTCCATTTTACTCTCCTAGTTCCAAGTCTCTATGTTTACTTTATTTTCTAGTAAATTCCAGTCATCAGTATTTTGTTTCATTCTAAATATTACACGGGAGATGATATCCATAGGTCCACACAGTTTTGACTGTTTGATGCACATATTTCATAATTTATAGTGAGAAAATTAATAACAAAACTCGCAGCTATAAACAAGATGGTGAAATGTCCAATAGTAAAAGTATTTTATAGGTTGCAGTCATGGAGACAGAGTACTTTTTGCACTGACACATTTGGTTACTTTTAAAGTGTTATTTCCACTTGTGGTGAAAATGGTTTAATTATGTGACCAGTCTCCAGAGTATTACATGTGATATAAATTAACCTCATTGCCTGGTCCCCAAAATGTTATTATGTCATGAAATATGGGAAGGGGATTTTAAAACTGAGATTTAGAAAGTATGATCTGTGACTGAACTTATATGAATACAGATGCTAATTATTATAATCAGAGAATTTTTAAATCAGATAGAATCTTACATACATGGAGGGAAAAAAAGAAAAAAAAGGAAAATGAAGTGGAGCCGGAGACTTGTCCAAGGACATATTAATAATTAATGACAAAAATTGGAATAACATTTGAATCCCAAGTCCAGGACCCTGTTTTCATCAGATTCTTCCAAATCATTATGTACAGTTAAACAATCTGGAGCGTCTTCTGGCCCATCATAAGGCAATTGGTGTTAAGCATTTGCCACACCTTATACGTCAGTTTGGCTTACAAACTAAAGGAAAATTGGAATATTTATTAACTGATAAGCTCTATAGAAACAGTCATCTTTCCATATGAGGATAGAAATACTCTCCGGCCCTGATGGCTCTTATTGAGTGTATATGAGTCATGAGACCTTTGCATACTTACAGGCTTTCAGAAGAGCAGAAAACCTGGCAACTTCTCTTGAAGAAACACTTAAGTTTCTCCACAATGCTCATTCAGATTCCTAAAGTTCTGTATTAGAAAATGCTGACTGTTTTGGATGGAAGGCTCAAACCATTCTCCCAGCTCAGAGAAGGAGTGTGTGCTACAAGTGTGTGCTTCTGTTTTGGAGGTACCATGGTTGTCTCACTGATTGCATAAGTTTAAGATGCTCAAGCAAACACTTTCCTTTGTCTACACAATCTTTGGGCTTAAAAAACATTCAAGCTTAGATGTGAACCATTACCTTATTAGCTAACGCCTTCAATTTGAAAAGCACAGGGTCTTTGTCCATTTGGGATAAAACAAGCAAACATAACCTAAAGAGCTTATAAGCATCAAGTATTTCTTTCTCAGAAATGTTGAGGCAAGGAAATCCAAAATCAGAATGCCAAATATTCGGTGTGACGAGAGCTGATTGCCTAGTTCATACAGGTGCTTCTTCCTGCACCCTTCCAGGGAGGAAGGAGAAGGGAGCACCTCAGGGCTTTTCAATAAGGCCTTTTCATCACACACCATCCAGGCTATGCTCTCTTCATGCAATGAAGGATCCACCTGCTAATGGCATCATTTTGGTATATCATCCCAATCATTCTTAGGATCAATATTGTGGGTTAGGATGTCAATATTTGATCCAACCAAACCTGTTTCCTCATTCAGATTGCTCCTGAAGGTCAACATATCCTCATGTGAGAAGCATTGTGATGTAGGAATGACAGTGAGTTAGCACTGTGTTGTGTCATTATGTTTCAGGTTTTCTTAGACATGGGCACATTGAACAGAAATGGAAACTGTGCTCAAATGTAGAACTTGATGAAAAACACAAACGCAAAGACAATATAAATCAAAAACTGTGCTGAAATAGACAAGTGACCTTCATGGAGGCACTTTGCAGCTTGTACAAGCAGGGAATGCTTGTCTGTGAAAGTACTCTAATCAGAAGAGTGAATGAAATTCACCTATTATTGTTGTGTAGAATCAGTTCTAGAAGGAGGGAAGTCCAAACATCTATAAAGAGCTTGTTGTGGTAGAGAATCTGGAAAGTTCTGGTAGAAAGTTCTGGAAAGGAATAATGAGAAGGGATGGTAGTACAAGTTGAGGATGCAGAAAGGATCCGGGCCATAGCTGAATAGACTTAAGTGCGCCGTAAGTCAAGAATTTGTTCCGAGTACACTGATAACGCTTGAGACTAAAATGCATTGAAATCTACCAGTTTCGCTGGAAATGGAATATCCAAATGTGGGTACATTGGTGCCCCCATCAACATGTACCCTTATGGAACAATTCAGCTATGGTTCCACCATCTTCAATTTGTATCTGAATTATGAAACTTAGTCAATATTTTCATACACTGTTGCAGAAGAGGTAATATTTTTGTGACAGTTTTTGGTTACTGCCACTTTTCCAAGCATAGATATTTTAGAGACCGGAACAAGAAGACATTGGTACACCTTAATGCTTTGGAACACATATGTCACTAGGATTTCAATAAAAGCATCTATTTCTGATCATGACCATATTTTCCGCCTGCTGTTTTTCATTCCTTGCTCCTCAGAAACCAGGCTATCCTAACCAGATTAAACATCACAGCTCTCTTATACAATCTTCATGTCTCAACAAGATCCCTAATTTTGTAATTTTTTTTAGTTAAAAGTAATCCATGAAGTCAGGCTTTTTTTAAACTCACTTTCTATTAGTAATTACCTTTGAATCTGTTCTCAGATTCTGTTTCAATTTCAGACAAGTTCTATATAATGAAAATTTTGTGTGTTACAAAAGTTAACCTTTGAGCCTCAGCCATAAAGTACAATCTGAGACTTTGGCAATTGATAGAAAGTGTCAAGGTCCATGGTGTCCTTTTTTTCCTGTGTTCTCAACATCGAGCAGGTAACACGAAGCGGCATGTTTGATTATGTATGCATCAGCAACTATGATTTATGGCACCTGCTTCTATCTGCTGCGTGAGTGATGAGTTTGTAAGCCTAAAAAAAAAAAGTGATTGTATTCACACCTGAGGCCTGAGAAGTGACAGTTTAGTCAAATAACTGGCCAAAACAAAATCCATGAAAATCCAACCAAATCAACACTAGGAACACTTACAGCCTGACGCTCTTTCAGAATGTCTTATTTCTACCGTTGGCTGTGTGACCTGTGCTTCTGCTCACACAGCGGTAAGGGCCCGACCCTGTTTCTTCCATATCTGTCCTTTCCATGATGCAGAATTTCAGAAGGAGCTGGTTTTAGTGATTGCATCAGATCAAGATACATAAACCGAGTCCAAAACAAATTAGTAGTAATTGGTAGTATTTTATCTTCAACATTTGCTTTTGTGATTCTGTTTTTGGAAGCATTTCATGAAGGTTAGATGTTTTTATTATTTGAAAAAAAAAAAAAACTTATACACTAATCGGTACATCTAAGTGACCGTTTAGCCTGGAAGAATAAAGTGCCAGTTGTACTAGTTTTACACTAGGAACAGTCTCTCCTCTCTGTATATCCACCTTTCCAATAAAAAAAGAATAATAAAAATAAATCTTTAAAAAAAAAAGAAAAATTAAAATTAAAAAAAAAAAGTTTGTACCATCCATATAGGTGAGCCAGATCGAGTCCTGGTTGCCTGGCTTGTTCTGGCCACCGCTGGTATTTAGATAGCAAATCAATTAATAAATGATCGCTGTCAGTCTCTGACTCATCTGTTTTATAATGTAAATAATATAATAAACATTTATTATTATTACTATTACAAAGTCAGATATACAGAGAGGAAGATCTTCCGTCCGATGAATCACTCCCCAAGTGAGCGCAACGGCCGGTGCTATGCCGATCCAAAGCCAGGATCCAGGAACTTCTTCCAAGCATCCCACATGGGTACAGGATCCCAAAGCTTTGGGCTGTCCTGGACTGTTTTCCCAGGCCACAGGCAGGGAGCTGGATGGGAAATGGAGCTGCCGGGATTAGAACTGGCATCCATAGGGGATCCTGGTGCATTCAAGGTGAGGACTTTAGCCGCTGGGCCACAGTGCCGAGCCCTATATAATGAACATTTTAAACCAGTGGTCAGCAGTATGGCACAGTTGGACTGCCGGCATCTGTATCTAATAGGTGAAAGCCGCTTGGAGTTCTGCCTTTTCTACTTCCTCTCCAGCTCCCTGTCAATGTACTTGTCAAGGCAACAGAACACAGTCCAAGCACTTGAACCCCTGGCACTCAGCTGATGCTCCACCATGGACTTACAGGGTCCTGATTTCAGCCTGGCCAGACTTGGCCCTTGTGGCATTTGGAGAATGAACTGCGGATGGGAAAGCCTCTCTTTCTTCCTCTTCCTGTTGTTCTGTCTTGCAAGTAATAATCATTAAAGAAGTAGAGACAAAATATCCTAATCCTAAACAATTTACTCTGCCACTGGAATTGTGATCAGCTTTAGCTTTTTGGGTCTCAGTTTAAGGTGACATAAATAATATGTACAATGCTTCTAGAGTCAGTCTGGCTTTAAACCATATGGCTTTTCTATGGTACACCTCATCTTTAGAATATACCCTCCAGATTTAATTTTTATCCTGTAAACTCTGATTTTCACCATGGTTGTATATCTGTATGTTTGAAACAGTCTACTATGAATGTTTTTCAGCCTTACTTTTCTGTAATGGTGCAGTTTCCTAATTTTTTTTTTTCCAACAGGGACACCTTCTCTTAATGTTGATTTTCTTCAGCTAACCTGTGCCCTTCCTTCAAAGTTATTACAGAGATGAAATGCCCTTGATAGGCTTCACCTTGAGATCCCCTCGCCTCTCTGAAATGCTTCATTTGGTTTTCAAAACCCACCTTGTAAGAAATCCCAGACTTTCAGGACCACACGTATAACATTAGTCATGGAAGAAAGAGAAAAAGAAGGCTTATGAAAGTAGCCATACACAAAAGGATAACATTGAAAATACTAAACGAATTAGCAGAATGAGAAAAGGAAGCATTAAATTCACATCAAACAAAGCTTTGAACATTAAAGTAAATCAAAGTGAGGGGAAGAAATCTATACGGAAGCCACACAATCGCTGCTTCCTGACAGCTCAAGTTATTAATTAGCATTCCATCATGTGCACTAAATGGTCAATCGATGCCTTGGCGTCTCTGGCAGACTATTTGCTTCATAGCTTGCTTCTTAATGGGAAATGATTCGACTTGTCCTCATCTTTGTCACTTGGTTTGTACCTACTAGCGTGGCAGAGTCCACAGGCTGTTCTGCTTCTAGCTGAAGAATTTGGTCCCAAGGTTTCCATTTTCTGCTGCCTTAACGATTCACCTGCAATCCACTCTTCATTGTGTCACTGTATACTTTTGTTTCTTTCTTTATTCAGGGTTCAGATAGCTGTTGATGTGGCAGATCCCTTCCCAAGGTGATCTCAGGCTGCTTTCTAATCAGATGTCCTCTTTTTCTTCATACCTAATTGCGCTTACTGTCAGTCACACTGTATTACCCAGGACAACATGGTGAGAACAGAGGTCACCTGTATAAAGTTTACCCATCTGTGCCTGCTCTCCTGTCTTACTGTAAACCACTGGGCAGATGACGTAACCCCTCTGCATTTCCATTTCTCAGTACCTCCCTTTCAGGGTAACTGTAAGAATGAAATGGACCAATAAATATTTAGCAAGAGATAACTGGATTCCTGGAAGTTGGAAGACGTTCAAAAACTACTGAGTGACTGGCACAGAGTAAATAATGACACATTTAACTAACTAGTAATAGTATTGACTTTTAGGATTTTTGTGCTGTTCTGGCTTACACTTCACCACCTAACTCATTCTTTAGGATCGAGCTCATCTACAGCTCAAAAGCCTCCATTGACTCACTATATTAATTATTCATTATTCTGTTCTATCACAGTGCTGTGTGCAATCTCCTTTGTGTCTCTCAACACACTGCATTGAATTGATTGCTTTGCTAGTCTGTAAGAACAATTATTGCCAGGCCATATGCATCCTATAGACTCTCACTGCTAGCATGTGCCTAAAATGCAACCAACTTAACTCATTGCCCTTCACTGGGTGGATGCTAGGCGTATCAAGTAGAACTCAAAAATCATTACTTGTTGATAGTGGAACTAAGGTACTACGATGGAATCTTTTCAGATTGGAATCATTTGCAGGTGGACATTAAAGTTCCTGGATATCTAAAACTCACCAGGGATCTCTTGTAGGTATTGTGTTAAATCATTCTTTTCTGCTCATTCTTGAAGTATACATCTATAAGAACTATAAGCATGGATAGGGCCAGCATTGTAGCATGGCAGATAGAAATGCTGCCCAATACACTGGTATCCTGTATAGATGCTATATCATTGCTTGCTGTCCAGTTCCTGTCCAGCTCCTTGATATTAGCCTTGGAAAGGTAATAGAAGATGGCTCAAGGATTTGGGGCCCTGCAACTCACTTGGGGGGTACCAAAGACATTTCTGCCTCCTGACTTCAGCCAGACCTAGTTCTGCCCATTATTACCAACTGGAAAATGAATAAGAAAATGGGAGTTCTCTCTCTCTATCTCCCCGTTCATCTCCATCCCTGCCTCAATCTCTCTAGAAGTCTAACTTTCAAATAAATAAATCTTTTTTTTTTTTAATCATGGCCACAAAGAACAAAGAATTAGGCCTACGTTAGAATAATGTCAACATGATGAATTGACAGTTTTATGGACGTGGGAATTGAATAGAAAATGCTTATACATGGAACTATACATAATTTTGGAAAATAAGGCATTCAAAAAGCACACAGTTGATATCTCATTGAGTTTAATTTTATTAGCTTTATTCTCTATAAACGTATTTCACTATTCATTTATTTGAAAAGCAGAGTGACAGGGAAAGACAAGAGTCAGAATAAGAGTGCAAGTGAGAAATCTACAACATGCCGATTTAGTCTCCAAATGGTCGCAACAGCCAAGTGTAGGCCAAGCAGAAGCCGGGGATCAATACAAGAATCCAACCTTGTCTCCCCCATAGGAGGTATGGCGCAGGAATTTTGGCCACCTTGCGTGATCTTCCCAGGCTTATTAACATAGAGCTATATCAAAAGCAGAGTACCTGATTGCACCTTGCATTCCAACCCAGGATGCTGACTCAACCCCATGTTCCTGGATTTCAGCCCTCATCTTTGGCCTATATACGACAAGAGAGAATCACTGTGGTATAGCCCCATGTCTTGTGGTACCAGGGGCAAGTGACCTAATATCTGCTTGTATTCTTTTCATTGCATAAAATAGCAGTGGGTGTTGTCATCTTGCCCATTTAAAAGGCATGTATTTGAAGAAAAGCAGATAGGGCAAAAGTGTTTTTAAGCCCTAATACTGCAGAATCAAAGTTACTGCAAGATACAGCACGTTTCTGCACCAAGGGAGGCTGACGCTGAAGACCTCATCCATTGCTTCTTGCTTGTCAGCTACCTCTCAGGTATCTTTTCATGGGGTAATCCAACTGAATCTTTCATATTTGAATAGGTCTCCTTTCAATATGCATATGGTTTCAACAGCAAACTTCTTCTACACTATGTACCACATGCATCTCTTCTGACACCTGGAAAAAAAAACACCAAAACTGATCAACATAAAATTGTTGCTTTCTGGATAGATACTTAGTACAGTTTTCCTTCAGGAATCATTATTTAGGAAGAGACTATCGGTACTAGTTATGATATGGACACTCACACATTATGCATCTTTAACAAGTTAAATTCAATTGCAGACCATTATGCTTAGTGAGTTAAGACAAGCTTCAAAAGACAGGTACTCTATGTTTTCTCTGATTTCTGGTAGCTACTATGTACACTGCAAATAACTTTAATTATTCTTCATAGTGTTGCTGATGCAACTGAGAAACAGCGGTCTTTCTACTTTCCTCTTGATGAATTCTTTATTTACTGGTAGATTTAGCTTGTTATGAAGTAAATTGGAAGCATGGTATCACAAAAAATTAAAGAGAAATTAAGCAAAGAAAAAGGAGGGAAGATGGGAAGTATTGTTAGGTTCTTAACGTTGTATATATGAAATGCACACATTTATTATCTTTAGGTAAGTAAATGAGGCTATAACAAAGATGGATAGAAGGAAGGAAGGAAGAAAGAAAGGAAGGAAGGAAGGAAAGGAGAAAGGAGGAAAGGGAGGGAGGAGAGAGGGAGAAGTAGCAAAAACAGAATAACTTTTTAAAAATTTTGGACCCAAAGAAACTTACCTTTTAGTTCCATTTTTCAAAGGAACTTTTCAAAATCTCCTCTTATTTCAATCTGTTAGCCTAATGAAGAATAATTAATTAATCTGAAGGACTTGGTGGATAAATGCATGAGCCACAGCCTTAGCAGGCTCATGGGCTTTGGACACACTGAGCTGTATCATGTTCAAATGTTGAGCTGCCCTAATGAAGTCTTAGTCACAGCATTAGGCCGCAGGAGGTGCTGACCTAATCTACCCCAGCCCAAGGGAGAAAGCATAGCTGCGATAATTCATTAACATGCTCTGTGCATCATGCGCTTGTCCACTAAATTGAGATGAAAGCAGATGGTAGGAATAGGAGGTTTTGGCACAGGGGACCAAATGCCTACAGTAAGGTACTTGCCACTAAACAATGACCTGAAGCTTTGGCTAAATTCCCTGTCTTCAGTTCTGTGTGGCACATTACGAAAGCTAAATTTCAAGGAAAAAGAGAAATTTCATGTGATGCCTTGGCTGTGCTGTAATGTCATTTTTTTTTTTTTTTGGTCATAGTCTCGTGCTTCTTGAGTCAACCAGTATATATCTTCTTTCCTTGCACCGAACCAGATCAGTTTGAAGAAATCCACAACCACTCAAGGACATTACCTGTGTTTAACCTTGAGAGGATCATATTTGTTTACAAGATTTAAGTTGCCCTGAAAATATATCTAAAAGGCATTGCAATTAGGCAGTCGTGCTGTTCTGGGATCCAGCTTTGCTCCCACTGCCTTCTTTTGGATTTCGTGCATCTTGCATATCGTGCCTGCCTTTTACGTGTGTTTATGTTGGATCCCCTTGACCGAGTATTCAGGTTGATAATGTTAGAATCCACCACTCTATGGTCCAACTCTGGGTAATCAGGACAAGTGTCTTATTGTGTCTAAGCTGCCGTATTGTTTCAGCTCTTCAATGGAGATGATAACTGTAACACGCGCACGCCTGTGTCAGCGGTTAATGGAAACAGTATGTGAACAGACTTTGTAATTTCTAAGCAGGGATAAATGTGTGGCAGTGAGGAGGGATGGAGTTTCAGTAGGGGCTTGGCTTAGACAGTTGCCACAGGTCACACCTCTATTATTCTTTAACACTGTTCAATAACAAAACATCCTCAGCAACCAGGAAAAGTAAAGCCAGTGGAGTTACTGGTTACATCCAGAAAGATATTGAAAGAGACAGATTCCCATTAGGGGAAAAGTCTGTAGGAAGAGGCAGAACCATTTTTAACTTTGTTTCCCTTAACTGGTTTTAAACTTGCCTCCTTTTATACCTTCAACTGTCTTCCATCTCTGGATTTCCTGAAATCCAGGTAAACAAATGGATAATCCTCATGTCGAATCATTGTATTATTGAAGAACAATCCATTTTATATCTCCAAAAAGCAAATGAATGAAGATACAAAGATTGTTGAACTGGTCTGTATTCCAAAATATTTAACTGTAAATTTCGTGTGATGGCTTCATTTAACACAGCTAGACTTTATTCAGTGAGTAATTAGAAAAATGATAATCAAGATGGGACATAACAGGAACCAATATTGACATGCAGCCATTTGTGTGGCAAGCATTGCGTATGGTGGTTTAACATTTCATAAATTCCAAATAGTGCTGGAAACTCAGCAATATGTTGTTTCCTCCATAAAGATTATTAAACTAATGCTTAAGAGTATTAGGAACTTGCTCAAAGTTACATAGATGACCAATGGCACTGTCTAGCTAAAGATGTTGTGATGCTAAAGATGAAATACCTACAGCTAATTAAGCAACTGATCTGAAATTATTCTGACATTAGTTTTACAAGAATAACAAATTAATAATAGCAATAAAACACTTTTAGGCGGCAGCTAGTACACATACGTATAATAACTATAGCTCTAATTCAGTACAGAAGGCTCCAACTTCAGGTGTCCCTTTAATGCTCCATATGTTTGTGCATTTTGTTTATCATCCGTCCAGCAGTAAACAGTCAGAACACATGTTAACTGGACTAAATATTTATGCTGTCACTTACAAACATCTCAGCACTTGCTCCATTTCTGCATGGTTGCTTGTCTACCAAAAAAGTGATCAATAGAATTTTCATTTTCCCCTGTTAAGCCTAAGCTGATCGGTGTCAAGGAGAAGGTTCTTGAAAGTGAAAACTGGAGTCTAAAAGTCGGTGGCTTCTCTGTGGCCTCACTGACTGGGAGACGTGTGTCTGTTGGTGGGTAGCCATGCATGTGGGTGCTGAAGGGTGCTGCAGGCGCCATGCCAGGGTAAGTAAAGAGCTTGCAATTGGAACCAGCATCTCCTCCTTAAGAATTGCTCTTTAATTAGAATGAAGGCTCACTTAGAGAGCAAAGACATGATTGAGGATAGTTAGTTTTATCTCCCCACTCAGGAGCAGTAAATAATTTCAAGTCTTTGGCTGACACCATTGGCTATCACTCCACTTAATAATTGTTGCGGCTGGGCTAAGTTTCTATCTTTTCAATATTAGTTCTTTTCTTTGATAGTTAATTACCCGCTAACAAGATTCCTTTTCCCTCTGCCAAGAAATCATAAATGCGGGGGAAATAACAGCCTCTTTCTACACTACGTTTTCTTTGTTCTCCCTGTCTGACTGTCTCGGCAGCTATTTATTTGGGAGGGCTCTTCTCAGATTCCTGAACTGGCACCATTTAAGCATGCAACTTCTGCTTTCAGATTGATTGCTGGAAAATGGTATTTCTTTTATAATTGTATTCAATGCACTAACATGAGAGATGCCTTTCTTCTGGAGTTTTCATATTTAGATGGTGATTCACATTGAACAGCACCTGAATTAAGTATGGCTTCTTTCCTAAAAATAAATCATGTCCATTTTTTTCATTGTTAAATCAAAATGAGTTGTTCCTCTACCACGTGTAGAAGTAGTAGGTAGGATTTCATTTTTCCCGTGATTCTGAACTTTGAGAAGATCTGTTTCTTCTCAGTGCTCAAGAATCAGGGAGCCCACATCTGATGGGAGAGTTAGATCTTTGTACATGTGCACTCGTCCCCGCTGTGTTGCTCCGCTACAGTCTTCAGCATCTACCCAGCTTGGATCCTTCACCCAGCAGTAACATCGGCCAGGACCATGAACAAACACAATGCCATTCCAACTTAAAATGGGTATGTCCCAAAGGATGCTGAGCTGAAGAAATATCATGTTAACAAGTTTTCCTCTAGGAAAATAAAGCAAGACATACATAAGAATGGAAGATAGAGATTGCCTTTATTTATTTTTTTTTCTGACTTCAAATCAGGGAGATGAAGTAGTTACACATTTACATTTCAACTTGTCGAAAGATTTTTAGATTATGAAATAGGAGAAAATATTGTGGCTTGCACAACTACTCCTATGTAATATCTTTGACTATTCATGAAGTATTGGCTAACACGTATTGGCTAACACATTGTTTCTAATCGAAAGAGCTTTTTCGTTCTTGGATTCAATTTGGAAAGACATTCGAAGCCTTGAAACCTGTGTAATTTCACTCCCCACCCCCACTCATTATTGGCTTTACAAAATCAGGTGTCTTATGGTTTTATTGTTCTCTTAAGAAACAACACCACGAGCAACAACTGTTTTTTCAAGTAGGAGACAGGGATAAGAGACGTGAACTGGTACGTGTCCGAATTCTTCCTGGCAGCATCGATTCCACTGAATTGTTGGTTTCCGTTACACAAAGTCCTGTGGCGACCCAAAATGTGGAAACCATGAGACAAACAGCCGCTGGACTGAATACCTAGAGTTGTCCTCCTAAATCAAACATAACAGAGAGGACTTTTTCCCGATTTTGCCTGTATTTCACTTTCAAAAGTACAGTTGAGTTTTGTGGTCTCTAGGCTTTTCTTTTTTTTAACAAGGATGCAAAACTTTTTCCCCCTGTTATTTCATAAGCACTAAGGAATGTGGGTTGCCTACAAAGGACTGTCCTCTCTTTGGATGCACATTTCTGATTTTAGTAGTTCTTATCCCTGATGTCGATCCCAAAATGCTGTCAGCACAATTTCTCCTGCCCCATTTATCATCCTGTAGAATGGTGCCTTTTTACTCACTTGCTTTAAAATACCTGAGTTTGCTAAGGTTGCAGCTTTGCACATTACAAAAGACCCTGGTAGTCTCTCCTGAGAAGGCAATTATCTATTATGCTTAAGGGACACAGAATCAGCTCACACTGGGAAATGCCCAGATCCTCTGTTCATGCTGGGACTGACCTAAATCAATTTTAGTTGCCTATAAATACAAATTGAATTTTGGTTATAAGGTTAAACCGCAACATTTGTATTAAAGAATTACCCTTCTAGGGTAGCCGCAAATATTGAATAGTTTTATGGTGATTGCTATTGCTCATTGAGACGCAAACCTAAAAATTCAAATACACCAATTTTGGACTAATTCTCACTTCCACCTAATATCTGCCTTGAATACATTCATTTTTGTAGATTGCAGGTCTCCCATTGTTTTGCCTCTCTGAGATTTAATGGCATATGGTAATAAATGGTCAAAGACTGTGCCCAGATTGTGACCATTAAATACAGAATACAAACAGAATTTATTATGATGGAAGTGTACTGTGAAAAAAAGAGACATAATCTACATACACACACAAAGCTATGGGTTCTCTTCATTTTCTAAGAGTTGTTGATAAGAACAAGACCTATATCTTATGTAGCTAATCATTGATTAATTAAATCCTGTGTCTGAGGTGTGACCTCTGCCCTCCTGACCCCATAGAGGGTGGAACGTAAGGAGGTTGAGGTTTTAATCACACATGTTTCTACAGGTTCCTGGCCACGATTGCTCCACTTAGTTAGATGAACTGCTCAGAGATATTCATGCAAAGCTCTAGAATCACCAGCAATCATTTCCTATTCTCCTTCTTCAATGCATTAAAACTTAGGAATCTCTATTCTCGTGTGGGATGCTGAAGGTGACATGGTACAGGTGAAATCCCTCCATTCGAGGGCTCTATGTACATTTCAACACTGAACATTGTTTCAAAGCTATAACGTAATTAAGGACGTGGGAAATGACGTTAGTGTATGAAATCTTGGTATCCATGAAGGTGACCCTATGGTAAAAGTAGGGTCCTCTGGATGCTAGCACATAGCCTTAATATGCTGACTCTCCATCCACAGTGCTGGCGTCTTCTATGGATGCTGGTTTGTGTCTCAATTGTTCTGTTTCTGACACAACTCGCTAGCTGCAACCGTGGAAAGCAGCAAAGGATGAAATAATCTTTTGGGGAATCTTGCTCTCCCCTGGGAGACCAGGAGGAAGTTCTTGGCCCCTAATGCTGCTCAGCTTAGCTCTGGCTTTCAGGGAAGGAAGTAAACTATGACATAAATGCTAACAGGTAGCAATCATGAATTGTATTTAAATGCTTGTGGACATACATTTTACGAATACCATACAAAATCTGTGAATATTACATGTTTAGGTTTATGATTGCATTATATAATAAATTTTAAACTATATAATCCTCAATTCATAGCCTGTAGTTTTTAGGTTTCAAAATTTGTTTGGAAGATATACAGGAGAAACAAAGGCAGTGAAATAAGTGTTTGTCTTAACTTTCCTCATTTGAGGCCTTTCTCTCTGTATTTTGAACTATTTCATTATTTTTAAAGTACTGTTCAATTTTCAATTGTATAACCAGCATTTTCTAAGCAATTATGCAAATTTCCTTTTTAGAAGGGAAATTAGATGAACCGAATGCTAAGATATTTTAAATTAATATTCTTGCATGAAAATGTAGTTGTTCTCATTTTCCTAGAAATATCAGTGCATTTGCTTAGTCAATTAAGTTAGTGCCAACACATAGATTATAGCTATTTGTAAAAATTACCACTTTCACAAAAGGTGATGTAATACGTCCTAGGTAGAGAATGGCAATATAGTTGACTTTACTCGTCTACAAATGTAGATTAAGTATCTCATCACAATACCATTGTCAAATTTAAGCACTCTGCATTCAGAAGGTACCTATTAAACAAACCAATACCTAGTAATTATTCAACATACAATAATTCCCCTGACCCATGTTTAAATAAACCAGGTGTACCACTAAAATGCACACACACACACACATATATATATATATTTATATTTACATTTGCATTTTCTTTTAAAAATATATTGTAGAGAGGTAACAGGGTAAGAAGGAAGTCACCTAACTTTTTAATTTTTTTTCTTATCAAGTTTGAATGCTTGAATTTATACTTGGTTGTTAATTCTGGTTGAGATATGATGGAACGCTTCCTAGAGGAGACATTTGGCCCTGTAAACTGCCATCGGGGCTTTTCAGCTGATCAATAGCCTACATCCATGTTGGTACTACTGTGCAATAAATGATTGCTAGCTCTATGGTGTCCTGTGCATTGTAAAGTACAAGATGATAGATTACGTATGTTCATTTTGGTCATTTTCAGGAGACAGCATACTCACTGAAATCCACATGACATATCTGGAATATAAATGCTAATATTACTGAAACTGATTTTGTTATTCTTAAGCATGATCAACATCAATAATTTCCTACCATTGAGGAGAGTGGTGACTTAGATGCAGGCCATTGACCACAGGGAAGGTCCAGGGATGAGGCGATGTGTAACACCTGTATGATGCTCAGATGGCTTCTGTTACTCACCGGAGGAGCCTGGTGTAATTGATGGAGATGTTTCCTGATTGCCTGCTAGCTTCACTATTATGCTAACTAAACATAGATCATCGATAAATAGCATCCTATTTTTCAGTATGCTTCGGCTTTGTAGAAAAAAATATATATATTTAAATCCGGAAGTGCATGTGTAACTATTAGTAGGATAAATAACTGCAGATGATTTTATTAGCTCTGTTAAATATAGGTCACCCTCTTAAGAAAAGGCTCACAGTGAACAATGTTTCTTACTTGAGCAGAGGGGAAGTTTTTTTCCCCCCGAATGTCAATTGAGGTAATCACAGGAGATTTGCTTTGGGTCACCTAGTATTTCTTTTGAGAAAAAAATGTATGCCAGAGAAAGCCAAAACACCTCCCTTTATGGTTCTCATAAAGTAGATGGGGAATTCAAAGCTGCATGTGTAATTGCAACATTCTATGTACATGACAGCAGGAGGGTGCTGTAGATACCTACATGAGGTCATCAGTCAGCTGGACCTTTGTGGGTGAGAATCCTTTGTAGTGAGGTAACGTCTAACCTGAACTGTTTGAGACAGATGGCATTTAGGTGTAGGCTGTGGTATCCCAGGCAAAGGAAACAGCTTGAGAAAAATGCAAAGAATGACAATATGGGAATGAGGGACAACAATAATACAGTCTGTCCATGTGTTCAAGGAAACCTGTAGCATCCCACCGAGGAGAGCTGGAACGCTCTATGCCTTGCTAGTTGCTTTCATTTTGATAAACTGTGGCTCATGGAACCATTACTCTGTACATCAAATAACATGAGCCCATTTGGTCATGCTCATTTTATAACCTATTGCCTCTTCGCTCCCTGTTTATGTCTCTCAACAGTCCCGTGCAGACAACAGCTACTCCTGTGCTAACTAGCTTGATTGTGCTCTGTTTATTTCCAATCATGCTGTACGCAGTAACTAGGCACAGTCCTCACGTGTCCACGGTCTCTGAGTAAATCTTAAAAAACAAAACAAAACAAAACTTCTGCTAGACATTAAAATAAAATGTATCAGCTAGCAGGACCAAAAGCAGTCATGCTGTTTGTTGTGTGAATTCAATGGAATCCACAAATTTCTCTTGTAGAGGGACTCTAACAAGATCCTAAAGGCTTCTGTTCAGAGATGACAGTATTGCAGCAGCAATCCCCTGCCACACTCCTGGGTAGGATTTGGCTGCACAGTGTTTTATCGGCAGCCTGCCACAGCACTCTGTCATCTACCTCTAAGCGGTAGGTCATCGTGATCAATGGAAATATGTTTGATATGGACTATCTGGTATTGGCTCTCTTAAACTCTATTTGTAAGAGAGTGGAGGTGCTGACTAAGAAACACAAGCTTATCCATATGTCTGGAATATCATTTACTCTCTAGTGAAGTCATTCCCATCATCTACTGCGTGGATAATTGTCAGACACTTACCAGAGAAAAAGACAGCTGAAGTCTATTGATATTCTAATAATACTACATAAATGAGATTCATATCAGCAACTTTATTTGAAAGCCAGAGCTCTACAGGAAGAGAGAGAGGGAGAGGGAAGGTGCCTGTTGCACCTGCTCTTTCACTGCCCCAAATGGCCACAAGGACCAGTGCTGGCCCAGGCAGGTACCAGGAGCCTTGTATTTTTTCCAGGTCTCCTTTATCGATGGAGGGGACGAATACCAGGGCCATTCTAAAGCTTTTCCCAGGCCATTAATATTGACCTGAGCTGGACATGGTACATTCCAGAGCATCAAACAGCATCCGTCTCACGCACTGGCAGCACAGGTCAGGGCGGGTATCCTTTGCCATCATACCAGCATTAGCAACTTCTAAGCTTTGGATGATTTCACTGAAGGCAGAGTTTCCTCTAAGATTCATCTTAGAATGGTAAGAGAACGGACAGAGAACAATGAGAACACTGCATTTACAACTGCTAAACCACTGAACCAAGGAGAGGCAATTTTCAGTATTGTATGCATACTCTAAACTAAAAAAAAAATGGTGTTAAACAATTATTAGAATAGTAGGGTAGCATAGAGTACTTATCTCCATATGCAAGTATTTATATATTTATGTATGTATGTATGTATGTATAAAGTATGAATATATCTTATTTTTCCTTGGGAAATGAAATTAAAATATAAATTGATTTTCACATTTTTTAAATCCATGCAGTTTTTTTTTGTAAATTTTCTGAAGGCATCATTCTATATCTGTGTATCAAAAATGATCCAGATTTTTATCAGGGTGGTAGTTTTTTAAATGATTTTAATATGAAAGTCTTTATGCAAGAGTGATTGTCCCCCTCTATTTGTGGCTTAGATGGCGTTTCTCTGCAACATGTAAGAGTAATGACCTCGCCGAGCGCCAAGACCCTCTGAAAGAATCTTCACCTTGCACAAAACAAATTGATGGTCTATCTTAAATCTAATAAAAGTCCTAACGTGTTGTGACCAGTTACAAAGTTTACAAAGGGTAAGGGACAGCAAACCTAATTTAAGATGCTAACTGTTTGTGATTAATCAATTTGAACAATTAGCTGATTAATACCTTGGTAGATCACCATCCCCCGTGAGAAAACAAATGGTCACACTACTGCTTTATACACAATTAATTCTAAGTGAGCAACATCTTGTCATTGTTATTCACATCCAAACAGCTATTAGGTTTATGTTTTCTTCATAGTCTGATGGCATAGTTTGATTGTTTTTCTTAAACTGTCTCATACCCAAAGGTCAAAAACTTCATTCCTACAATGTGTTGATGAGCTAATATAGTTGCCCTTGATTTATAATGTAGATGCATCCCAATAATTTTTCCTTGTTGAACATTTCCATGGGAAATACATTTAAAACACCTAATTTTCCAAATATTATTGAGTAGTATATCCAACATTTGGTGTTTAATATTACATCATTTTTTACTTTTATTCTATTTTTTTTTGCTCACAATGGAATTTAAGGTTGTGTGTTTCACAGCCCTTCAGTAATTCCTCTTCCTATCCCATACTATATGCACTCAGGAAATAGCTATCCCAGTTGAATCGCAGTGGGATTATGATGCATTCACTCACTAACTTGGATTTACAAACATGCTGTAGAGTGAACATCAAACTGAACGGGACATGCAGATTCTCATCCCTTGTTAAGAGCCTAAGAGCCTTGGGTTTTCCCTGCATCTGCCATTGGGGCTTCGTAGCCTGCCCTTTGTTCCCTGTAGTGTTACCACACTCTTCTTGAGCTGGTGCCTACCTGTGGTCTCTGGTGCAATACAGTCTGTGCTACTGGTTCTTTAGTGTCCACACTCTAATAGCTGTCCAGTTGCACACCCTTCTTTTACCCAATTTATCTTCATTTACAGCTTACTATATATCACTCTGTCAGAGGATCTTACATAGACCTTAACTTGTGTCCCTAACAATCATATAAATAAACAAAGTCAGAGGCCATCTCAGTATTATTTACAGTTATATCCTCAGTCAGGAAGCATATCTTTCAAATACATGTTCTGTAACTGTTCCTTGAATGATGAACCGTGAGATTCAGTAATTATAATTCCTACTCTGCTTCTTAGTGATTTTTAAGGTTTTTCAAGTTAATCTTTCTTGCCATTCCTTTTTTTTTTTCTTTACATTACTTCACATTTCTAATGATCTTCTCTACACCTTAAATTCAGTGATTATCATCTTGGCAAATAATAGTCTATTATTCTTTTTCACATTTTCAGGAAATGCAACGTTAGCTTACTTAAAGGGAATTTTCTATATAGAAAAGCCAAAGTGGAACTGTGCTAAAGTTTCAAGAGCCTGGTATTTATTGTGTTCATAAAGTCTTGACATTTCCAGTTTGAAGTGACTTAAGAGACCATCTAGTATAAACCTTTATTTTACAGATGAGAAAACTGAGTGTAGGGTGGGTTAAATGATTTGCCAAAGGTCAAATCGTTGGTGAGTGGCAGTTGAGGCTGAAATCCAACTTCAGTAGACTCTGTTGTGTACAGATTACATAAGAGTTCTTGAGACATAGAAGCTGCAAAACCAGGAGAGGGCATGAAGGAGCAATGCTTTCTTGTTATTTGAATGTGCAAGAATCTTGATAAACTAGAAAACTCTTGTGGGATGTGCCTCTTACACTCCGGCTGTACAGATTTTTAATAGCTATTGAATGATTCAGTTCAAGTCTGGCCTCTTCTGGAATACAATTATAATTGAATGCTAATAATCTATATCTGAAGTATTAGTCACAAAACAAATAAACAAACAAACCCACACAAACATATATGTTTATTACATGGCAATACTAAAAGTAAGCCAGGAGCATTGTGGGATGAGAGGTAATAGAAGTGCCTTCTGTATTGGGATCTCTGGATGGTGGCCACTTAATAACCTTTATACACTGCCCTGCTAGAGCAACAGACAAAACTGAAGATGGCACACATTCAGTTTTGACGGCATTTGACCCCAACTAAGAAAAAAAATACTCTGTTTTACCAAGATGGACACATTTTTATATATCAATTGAGCCGTTCAGTAATATCAAATATACAGCATAAAGGGGTTCTCAGGGCTGGATACAGGATCCAGTAGTTACGATAGCAGTAAGGATGGCCATAGCCTGCCCTAGGATACCTGGTTCAATCCCCAACGCTGGCTCCTGGGTCCAACTTCCTGCTGATTCAGAGTCTAAGGAAAGCAGATGATACTCAACCAAGTTAGGTGTTGACTCCCATCTGGGAAAACTGGATGGAATTTCCACCTCTCCAGCTCTGGCCAATGAGGACATTTATCCTGTGAAATAGCATAGAAGAATCCTCTCTCTTTTTCTCTAATACATAAATAAATATTGTTACATTTTTAAAATGTGATAGCAATTAATGGATATGATGGAAGAGGGAAAAAAACTTTAAAATTAGAATAAATAAGTGCCAAATCGGATGCTTATCTGAACAGTTAAATGTTTAACAAAGCAAGTCAAAAATCTGTAAGAATGAACAACAGGCATATAAACACATAACACCTTGGGTGAAGATCTGGGGCTGGCTGATTTGGATATTTAAAATGTGTATAGTACAGATTCTACATAAATTGCAACATGCTAATGCAGTTTAGTTAAATATGGCTTGGCAGAAAAGTCAGAGATCCGGGCTTATATTTAGGCCTCTAAAGATGCTAACATCGACGAACATCAAGCAAATAAGTTTAAATATTGAAGCTAGTGTTTGTGCTTAGCTGAACTTTAAGCATATGTCCTAATTCTGAAATGCTGTATATATGTAACAAAGCTAACATGGGCCTAACAACTTGTCCTCCAGGGATATCAGGAAGTTTTCTAGGATTAAAAATTAGGTGTCCAAATAGTGCTTGTCAAGTTCCTCACTTTTACATAATGCTATTTCTTCTATCACCTGAAATTATATGTACATACACACACACACACACACACACATACGCATCCAAATGCATGCAACAAAATGAACTGAGAAAGATCCCTGATGTTCTGGAAAAACATGTATTTCCAAAATATCATTAATATCACAACAAATTGCCTTCCAAATGAGTTTCATTATATGCAATATCAATAATCTGAAATTATTTGAAGATCCTTTGTCTTTTATTTGAATTTTTATGAGCTTAACCTTGATCAATTATAAATTCCTAGAACATCATCCTTATAAAGCCATCAAATACAATTTAGACATCTTTATTTTTTATTTAGCTTTATTTTATTTGAAAGCCAAGAGAGATGTTTATGGTGAGACAAGGTGATAGAGAGATTTCTGTCTGTTGGTTCATTGCCCCGGTGCACAGAGCAACCAGGGCTACACCAGGTGGAGGTCAGAGTCTGCAAGGCCATCCGGGTCCTCCTCGTGGCTTAGAGGAGCCCACATGCCGAGCCTACGATCTGCTTCTCAGGAAGTACCTTAGCGTGAAGCTAAGTCAGAGGTGAATTCTCCAGCAGTTGAACCAGGCACTCTCACATGGAATGGAGGCAGACCAAGCATAACTTAGCGACTGCAACACACGCATTTGCTCCTTAGCTTTAGAACTTAAAAAACAAACAATTAATTTGAGAAGCAAAAGCAAATGTGTGTCTGTGTGTGCGTGCGTGTGTGTGCGTGCGCACACACACACCGTGGTAACATTCATCTCAATCTTATAACTACTACGTGTTTTTGTTTTCCAGTGGTTTTGTATGTGTACATGGGGAGTTCAGATTTTCAGTAACAGCAAATGATATTTACTAATCTTTGTCGTATGTAAAATATAAATAAGCATAAGCACCTCTTTTTACAGTTGACAGACAAGGTTGTACATGTTTGCCAAGGACAATCAAGTGTCAAGCACAGAGATCCTGTCCCTATGTCCACACCTTTGGCCTTAGCTTATAGACAAGTCATGTTCTTCACCTGCATATATGTATTAAATATATCATGTTCAATTAAAGAAAAAGTGGCTTAGGCTTGAGATAATGGTATCCAGCAATTATTTTTTTAATATATATATTTTTATTAATTACATTACATTATGTGACTCAGTTTCATAGACTCTGGGAATCCCCCAACCCCTTCCCATACCCTCCCCTTATGGTGGATTCCTCTACCTTGTTGCTGTATTACATTTCAAATTCAGTCAAAATTCTTTCTTCGCAAGAGTTTACCAGGCATAGAGTCCAGCATCTTATTGTCCAGGTAAATTCAACAGTTTCTTGAGGAGACCATCTCTGGTCTGAAGGCAGAGCTGGCAGCGTATCATCCTGATCAATTTAAAGCCACACGATACCATCAAAGACAATTGACAACATTTTGGGTATCCAGCAATTATTAAATCAGTTTTTTTCTTTTCCAATTCACTGATTTCCTGTTCAATGGATGAAACATGATCCTGTTGAAGGAGTCACCAGATGTTTCATCCCTTGCAAAGGTCCCAATTTTGTGCAGAGTACCAGCTATTTGGGGTGGATCTGGAAATTAAATTGAAAGATATTTAAATGTGTGTCAGAGGCAACAAGAATAAGGTCTCTGGGAAGCACCGGAAAATGTACAAGGAAATTTGGAGAACCAGGAACTTCAGAGAATATGAAGAAGCCCAAGAAAGACGTTCACTCTGTGCTTTGGAGCTGGTGCTTAGCTGTGGTCCCGAAGTATCTGAGGACATAGCATTTATGGGAACTCTTGGCTTGGGCTGGCTACTCACAATTTGCATTTGGAAAAAAGGACTACTCTTGGCAGATGCGAAAAACTGACTGTGCCTTCCTCCTAGCAATGGACAGGCAGCTAATACACAGACTAAGGCAGCCTGACTCCAGGGTCTCAGCTCCTTGTCATGGCTGTCCTCCACACCCCCATGGAATACTGGGATTTTATAATTCTTATTTAGATCATACAGAACTTATGCAAGAATTGAAAGACATAAAGAAAATCGCTTTTAATAAAGAAAGGATTAAGAATTACAGTACCATAAATCCTTAGAAACTGGATGATAGCATTTTAAGCATATTAATTTTGATAAAAATAGCAGGATAATAAAAACATTAGTAGAATTATTCCTCGGCATGATTTTTTAAATTGTAACTTTTCAAAAATTATGTAATATATATTGTTATAAATACAAATACAGTCTTGTATCTATTTTAATAGTTCACCTGATGTTAATGGTACCATTATGAGAGATATTAACCATATGTTTACCTTCTGTTAAGAAAGTAGCCAATCCTGGCTAATGCTGTGGCATAGTATAGTAAGCTTCTGTTGGCTGTGCCAGCATCCCATAGGGGTACATGTTTGAGTCATGGCTGCTTAATTTCTGATCCAGCTCTCTGCTTAATGCCTGGGAAATCAGCAAGGAATTGGCTTAGGTCCTTGGGACACTGCATCTTTTGGGAAACCGACAGCAAACTCCTGGCTTCCTAGCTTCTGATGTAGTCATGAGGCCATTTAGATAATGAACCAGCAGATGGAGATCTCTCTCTTTCCCGGCCCCCATCTCTCTCTCTCTTCATTCACTCATTCTCCCTCCCAATCTCTCTCTCTCGCGCGCGTGCTCACTCATTCTCTCTCAAATAATTTTTTGAAGGAATCTACTTAGGCATATTAACAAGTAAACAGTCCTAAGTATGAAATGCATTTACATGTAACAAAAGAATTCCAAAAATAAGATTTCTGTTTCTCCAAATGCTTTGGAAATGAATTGCAAAGTGTTTTTCACTGCTTTCTACACATTCATCCCCGTTTGGATGCTACGAGCTACAGGAGAAAGACAAAGACAGGTGATTCAAAACTAGGG
The DNA here is from genome assembly GCF_017591425.1 of Ochotona curzoniae. NCBI lineage: Eukaryota > Metazoa > Chordata > Mammalia > Lagomorpha > Ochotonidae > Ochotona > Ochotona curzoniae. The sequence goes on along the minus strand of NW_024467095.1, from coordinate 22,626,634 downwards.
TGCCACCTCACAAGAGAGGAATTTGGGAAAAGTAGGAATATATCACTTGTAAGAACATTTTACGCACAGTAGTTTACACTGAAAAAAATGGCACATAAATGGTAAGATTTTTCTAACTGAAGCATAAAGAGAATTAGTTCTCATTTTTCTTTTTTTTAAGAGATTATTTATTTAAAAGAGTCACAGAGAGATGGAATGTGTCAGTGAGAGAGAGAGAGAGAGAGATCAGCTACCTTCAAATGGTTGTAACATGGGTTTTGGTTAGAAAGGCTGAAGCCAAGAACAACTTCCAGGCCTCCAGTTTGCATGCTGGGATCCAAGCACTTGGGTCTTCTTCTGCTGGTTTCCCGGGAACATTAACAGGGAGCTGGATTGGAAATAAAACAGCAGGGACTTGAACCAGCACCCAAAGAGCCAGCATTGTAGGTGATGATGGAACCACTTGGCCACAACGCCAGCCCAAATATTAGCTCGTTCAGTAAGAACAAAAGCTACAGACACAGATCCACAGTGAAACATCTGAAGGCAGTTCTGAAGAGAGCACAATGTCATAATTGTGCAGAACTGGAAATCACCGAAGATGAATATGAAGGTGTAGACAACCAAATTCCGATTCATGTCTCGTGTCCCACCATGAGTGCTGGGAAGAAGCTGAAAATGAGGTAGAATGCGGTCAGAAACAAGAGGCAATTCTGCATTAAGGGAGCCACAGAAATGAGGCAGGGGGAAGAGACAAGGATGCAGGACTGTAAGACACAGCCAGCGGCAGTAACTACGATCTGAGTGCGAAGGGATGGATTTAGCCATTGCTAGCCTGCTTTCCAAACCATAGAATCAACTGTCCCTAGCAAACAACTATTATAGTCTCTAGGGACAATAGTAGCAATGAGAACTATGACTTTTCATTTTCTGCTTTAAAATTGCATCAAAAATGTAGCTCATTTTAGTTGCACTCCAGTGAGCCAATGTGCAGAATCTTCTGTCCACCGGCTTTTACTTTCATTGTCCAATCATTACTTGTTTGGTAGTCTTTGACTACATTTATTTATTTCTCAATAAACCAAGTAATTAGTACTTATTTCCTAAAGCGGCATTCAGATCTAGTAGAGCTAGGAGTCCAGTGTAATTCCTCATCGTATTTTATGATCATTTTTGGAATTATTACCTCCATTTATCCATCTCAAGTGTACTCATCCTTGCATGGTTCATGGAGGAATCCACAAGAATTAATCAGTTTATAAAGTCCGTATTGATAACTTTCAGGCAATTGTAAGGATAAACAGATGATTTGGGATTTGCAATACCAGAATACAATGAACCACTGGATATTTTTTAAGTAGAAAGCAGAACAACTCAGTGTATCTTTATGATGATTAGGGTGTGGTTGCACTTAGGACACACTTTAAAAAAGAAGAAGAAGAAGAAGAGAAATGAGGAACAGAAGGAGAAATGTGACAACTGCCAGGTAACCTAGTGTGAATTCAGTTCAGTGGGAATTGAGTAGAAACGTTAAGTGGATAAGGAGGTAAGAATAAAAATTAATGATTTAGTAAATGTCATGCGTGCGGGAAAGAGTGTCAGAAGGGATCGATTTTAAATGACTTACACTGTAAGGGAACTGTTTTAGAAGACAACTGGCTTTTAGTGAAACCTGGAGTTTATTTTGGATGCATTAATTTTGATATAGCGGTCTTTCATATTGTCATAGTATCATGATCTGCAGCCCATAAATGCAACGAACATTGAAAATGCTGCACAGCCTTTACACTTTCTGTATACAGAAGCTGCTATAAATTAGTTACTATTTTTAAACAGATTATTTGGCTGAGATCAAGATAGCTTATTCTTTGAAACATCTTCATTGAAGCCGTGGTAGGTATTCCGTGTCCCATCATTTTTACAAGCTGAAATCCAGAATGAAATTTGGAACTGCAGTGATTATGCCATCAACTCTGACATGCTGGGATTGATTAGTTGAAGAATAACGCTTAGGAATCAGAATCAAAATTCCCTCTTCTTTATTATGGGAAACGCATGTCACAGCCCACAGGAGACAGGCATCCCTGTTACAGGGCAAGGGACTTGACAGGGTGGTGAATTGATCTCAACTCAAATTAAACTATCACTATGTCTAATTGGCAGGAAATGCTGATGGCTTTTTATTCCACCAGAATTTGACACCTTGGCCTTATCTACCAGGGATATTTGTTGTCCCATGAATTTGATTTTAAATGTATCTTGCTCATGTAGACATCCTCAAGAATAAAATTTTTGAAATGTATCTTGCTGCATTCTAATCTTCAGATTAGGTTGTACCTGTGTGCTTTTGCACTTAGCATAGAAGCCATTCATTTTAGAAGGACGTTTGTTAGCACCACCGGAATTCACCTGTTCATCCACATTGAATTTTGTTCAGAGTGGATATCTTAAGAATTTATCTGCTAATCATAATCATACATGGAAAATGCCTCTGGATAAAATTACATAGACAAAATTATGTAGAAACACATGGACTGATGAGCGACATCCATGAAGCAGAACTGACAATGCTAGCAACACGCCATAGCGAACGGCAGTTAAAATAGTCCCACCTAAAGATCTCATAGAAATAGAAACTGTCCTGAATCCATAGGAGGAATTTCAAATGTTTTGCCTAAGCCTGCAAGGAAATTCGGACTTTTTCTTCTAAGCAATGCTTATGTCAATCAGAAATATTTCATTTCAAATATCAAATTAATGAGAAATTTGAAAAACGGAGCAAATATAAAATAATTCAACTCTGATATAAGCCAACAGATGGTGTTCTGGACAATGAAGTGAAATATTAATGGGAATGATTTCCAGGCTTTCCATTCTTCTGTTATTGAAAATTGGGGAAGAGACTTGAATACTGGATCACCCACCCTTGCTAATAGTTATTGTGTTTAATTAGCAAATAATTATCTTGCTGTTCTGTGCACTTAGCACTGTGCTAAGATCATGATGATGCCAAATTTGAAGATGAAAGTAACTTTTCTTAATGTACTTGCATTTCCTAAAAACAGTTTTAAATCAAAACTCAGGCTGCCAGCATTGCATCTTAGTGAAGTTTATCGAGAACTTCAACGTTGGAACACCCTGTCATGTCGCACAAATTGAAAAGGACTCCTAAAGCTTTTCAGCTTGGAGAAGAATGCATGTATTTCTGCAGGAACACAGCTATGTGGCAAGGGCACAGAATACACTTAGAAGAGACTTGGATGCCAAGTGGCCTCTGTGCTGGTATGATTTCTCACAGAGGAAGTTCTTGCTAAGAGCACATAACTTCAGCCTTTTTAGCACTACTTTGTCTTCAACATGGAAGGCAAAAGACTACAGGATTGGAAATGTCATTTATAGACAGAATATTTGTATTCTATGAGCCAAGAATATTAGCTTTAAAATATAGTCAATTTTTTTTTCTAGTGCGACATATTTGGAATGCTAACGTGGCTTGCTCTAGGGCATTGCAAGTTGTGGCAGCAGAATATCGGAGTCAAGGCGAGGTTGTAGTCAAGAGCCAGACACTCCATACAAGTCTCCCACTCAGGTGTCGGGGATCCAAGAACGTGGGCTAGTGTCCACTAACTCCCAGGGTGCACACTCACAGGAGCCAGAACATGAGCGAAGTCCACTGATGCATGGTATGCTGTTGCCCCGGGGAGCAGCTGCTTCCAGACCTCACCATCCTTAATGTCTGCTGGGAGAAACACCCTTGGCAATCGGTAGACAAGTTTTCCCCTCTTGAAAGAAAGGAGACCGGAGTTTATATACCACGCGTGAGTTCTGCCACTCACTAAAAGCAAAGGATGCAAGAATCTTGGAAAAGACTCTTTAACCAAACAGATGTGGCTTCAGTAATGATTAAATTATGAAACCCCTTCATGGAGCACTGGCAGTAACTCATGAACATCTATTCTTCGGCCTGTTGAATATGATCAAGTCTAGAATATCTCCTCATTAGGATAATGGAGCTCAATGAAAGAATGTTCCGTCACTTTCCAGAAGGAAGCAGACCGGAGTTCTCTGATATCTCTAATTACAGAATGATTCATTTTTCTCTGTTTTAGATCTTGTTCATTTGTTATGGTGGAAGGTTAATTCTTCATGCTTTGATCCTACACGAATGTGTTGATTATTTTAAGTTAACTTTGTAAGAGAAATGAAGGATGACTTAAATTAATGTTAGGCACATCAAAATAAATCAGAAGAGCATTTTTATTTAATTTCCTGGCTCAGAGAAGTATTAATTAAGACATGATTTATTTATTTCAAATAAATTTTAAGAATATATTTTTTAAAGGTATATTAAAATATGACCCCATCTTTGCACTCTGGGGAATTAACCCAAAGAAAATAAAATCAGTATGTTTATTCCCATGGTTATAGAAGCTCAGTTCGCCAAAAGTAAGATGCAACATCTACCCAAATGTACATCAGCTGAGGACTGGAGAGAAACATCATGCTATACAGACATGATGGAATGCTATTGAACTAGTGCTGTTTGCAATAAAATGGATCTAACTGGAGACCATATTATGCATGGTCTTTAAGGCAATCCCCACCAAAAAAAGTCATATGTTTTCTCTGATATGTGTAAGATAATACAGAACACAAAATAATGTATAAGAATGAAAGAGAATTTGATTATTTGTATGCTGGTGGAGCCGTGGTTTTTCTATTACTTACTTATACAACATTACAGGTAAAGGCACATTAGGCCCATAATTATAGAGTAAATTGAAAGTATCATATTGCATAAAAAATAAAGGGAAATAAGGAAGGCAGAAAGGAAGGGAGGGAGGGAAAAAGAATACTGGCCTTAAAACAGTATCAATGGAATAGGTAATACCTCTTCTTTTTATAATCATATAAAACTTTTAGCAATTGAAATGTATTTATTTTCAAATATATTTATATATAGAGAGAGAGTATATATATATATATATAGAGAGAGAGAGAGATAGAGAGAGAGAGAGAGAGAAGCAACTATGTCACTCCCAGATTGCTGCAATGTGCAGTGTCCAGGGTTGAAGCAGTCACACACCAAGATCTCGGAGCGCCCAGAGGATCTGTTAGGTAGCACTGGGCTTTCCACTGTGGCTTTCTCAGCTACGTTACAGGGAGGAGGGTCAGCATAGAGCAGCCAAAGCATCAACTGTCACCCGTACAGGATGTCATGATTGCAGGAGGGGCTGTCCCTGCTTTGTCTTCCTAGCCTGAAGCATATTTTTGACACACAATTGTTTTGCAATGTATTCGTGATTTAAAAATCAGAAAAATAGTAAAAAGTATTTGCATTGTACACTTATTCAACAAAGGAAAATGCAGTACATGATGAATTGCTACTCCGTCATTTAAAAAGATGAAACTGTCTCTTTTGAGATGAAACAGATGTGACTGAAAAACATTATACTTAATCAAATAAGCTAGATCCAAAAAGATGAATGTCATATGTCTTCCTTGTTGGCTGTAGCCACTATATACAGAACACAAAATAAGTCCTTCCTTAATGTGTACCAGACTAAACTGATATCAGAGCCTATGAAACTATCACATAATGCAATGTAATTAATAAAAAAAAAATGTGATTGCAGTTTTTGACTCTCACCAATATCCCTGCAGAACAGCAGTTCATCCAGCTTTATTTTGCAGAGTTCTTCCTGTAGAAAGCATTGCACCTGCGATTATAAAGTGAGCTTGATTATAAAGTGACCAAGCATCACACTGCCAGGGTCTGAACAACCCAGGCTCAACACAAACAATTTGAATTCTGCTAGTGCTAATATATGCTGTGATGACAGGCTGTGTTCCTATGCTGCTTACTGACAGTGCTCACGTAGACTCCTTTCCGCTTTTGAATTCACAGCGTAAAGCATTTACTTCACTTCTGCCTTCATACCAACCTTGCATTCTTCCCTTGGGATTAGAGATTCATCCACTTTCAATGTCTTGATAGTTGCACTTCTGTGCTTCTTGGTCAGCTGCTCTCCTTACCATGATGTTTTATTGCTTTGCTTTGCTTTGCCTTCCAGAGAATCAGAGGGAGGTGATACTCGTATCCGCTCATTCACTAACCAATTGCCCAATAATGGGTCTGAAGCTAAACCGTAGCCAGAAGCAGGAGCAAGGAAGACAATCGATGTTCCCCACAGGTTGACAGGGGTCAGTTTACAACAGTCATCACTGCTGGGTCCCAGGGTGTGCATGAGTGAGAGGGCAAGGGGCCAAAGCCAGCGCTCAAACCAGGCATGTGCACATATGACCATATGACGTAGCTGCCTTTAAACAAACAAACAAGCAAACATGTGCATGCATTTCTTATGTGAAGGATAGATTTACACAGAGAAGAGGGGAGGCAAGCAGAGAGAGAGAGATGAGACAGAGAGAGAGAGAGAGAGAGACAGCGAGAGAAACTGTCTTCTAGCTGCTGGTTCACTCTTGAAAGGACCCCAATGGTTGGAGCTGAACCAGCCCTGTAAAAGGACCTAGTCGCTTCTTCTGGGTCTCTCTGATTCATTCAGGGACCTAGGAACTTGGACCTTCTACGAATGCTTCCCAGGCATCTTAGCAGAAGCTGGGTCAGAAATGTGGCAGCAGGGAATTTCACTGGCACCCATGTGGGATTCCAGCACCCTGCGTGTGGTCTGTACCCATTACACCAAGGCACTGGTCCTAAGGGTGGAGCTGTCTTAACCTGCGTCTTAATAAGCGTACTAAATGCAAGTCCCTGGGTTACTCTGTTTTGTCTTCTCTCTGATTGCTCCAATTAGTCTTGCCGTCCTCAATCAAGGGAGACCTTTGTGAGTTGTTAGTTTGGCACCGTTAGATTTGACTGCAATCACGCAGCTCAGCATGTGCATGTCTATTCAGCTTTGGGAGCAAGTTGAGGATTTTTTTTGTCAAAGCTATAACATGCTTAATTTCTAAGTTGATATTACTAATGTATCATTTAACTCAGCATTTAATCCATTTTTTCTACTGTTGGTAAGTACCTCTGGCAAAAATTTATACAGTCATTGTATCCTTATTATTGTCGTTTAACAATCACTTAGCTATGCGGTTTATTAAATATATGGCATGGAAAATGAAATAACAGAAACTTTATCTTTTCTGTGGACAGCTAAATTGTGATTCAATACTTAGTTCCACTTCTTGTGATGTACAAACAGTGTTGGTGAAAATAAACACAGGGTGTGACTGTTTTTGTTCACTTATTCTATTTCATATTCAAAAGTACATGTTTTCAAATTGAATAGACAATTAACCAATTTCATGTATTATCTTGGAAATAAATCCAATGATATAATAGTAATATAAAAGTACCTTTATGGGCCCTATGTGATAGCATAGTGGTTAAAGTCCTCACCTTGAATGTGCCAGAATCTCATATGGGTGCTGGCTCTAATCCTAGTGGCTCTGCTTCCCATCCAGCTCCCTGCTTTGTGGCTTGGGAAAACAGTTTAGCTCAGCCCAAAACCTTGGGACCCTGTACCCGTGTGGGAGACCCAGAAGAAGCTCCTGGCTCCTGGCTTCAGATTGGCTCAGATCTGGCCGTTGTGCTCACTTGGGGAGTGAATCATGGGACAGAAGATCTTCCTCTCTGTATATCTGCCTTTCAAATAAAAACAAATCTTTTTTTTTTAAATATCTTTATGAAATAGTACAGGGAAATAAATCTACTGCCTAGACATAGTAATAATCTTAAAATGAATAGTGTGGAAAACATTTTGACTTGAGCATATGCTAATTAATAAAACCTTTAGCCATTACATCACCTAATCTTTTTTACATGAGAATATCATACCACTGCTTACTGGTTACTATAACTGATCTCCATATTGTTAGAGTACCTTACTATATGCTTTCTCTCCCCATCTCTGTCTCCCTACCTCTCTCTCATCTATCTTTCTACTCCCCATACAGACTTTGAGTCAGATAATGTTTTAGTCTCCATTCCCTCACAGCGATTAAAGTTTTCAACCAAAGGATTCCTGGGATTTTTTTCCGAGTGTAACATCGTTACAAGTTAATGTTTCTGTTTGTAAGGATGCTCCTAATTGGTCAGTGTGATCACACGGTGATGTCTCTGCCTGGATAGTGGACTGTTAGCTGTGACTCGGCTGAAAGCCCTGGGTTGAGGCTGCACTTTGCCAGGACGTGCCCAGTGACTGTGGAGGTTTGGGGCGTGATCCCGCACGTGAAAGCTAGTCCTGTGTGTTTCTCCATGTCTCTATTTATCACACTAACTTCCTTTTTTTTTAAAAAAAGATTTATTTATTTTTATTACAAAGTCAGATATACAGAGAGGAGGAGAGACAGAGAGGAAGATGTTCCATCCGATGATTCACTCCCCAAGTGAGCGCAATGAACAGTGCTTGCGCCGATCCAAAGCCAGGATCCAGGAACTTCTTCCAGGCATCGCACACAGGTGCAAGGTCCCAAGGCTTTGGGCCATCCTCAACTGCTTTCCTAGGCCACTAGCAGGGAGCTGGATGGGAAGTGGAGCTGCTGGGATTAGAACCGGCAACCATATGGAATTCTGGCACGTTCAAGGCGAAAACTTTAGCCGCTAGGCCACGCCGCCGGGCCCCACACTAACTTTCAGATGATTTTCAAAAAGTAACTGAGGTGACATCTTCATATGTATCACCCATTTCACCAAAATATTAACTTTTTTGTAATTGCTAAGTCCACATTATTTTAAAAACTGTAAGAATTAGCAACATCTGGGCCACATGTGGAATTTCTGCGGTGATCCATTTAGGTTGTGTTATGGAACTGAAGCATCTGTGTATAAACCTTTTGTGTTAACAGCTAGCAACATGTTCATTCAGTAAGAGAAGCAATACACAGGAAGATCGGAGTAGTCTTTCAACATCCTCTACTCGGTTGTATGCATTTTGAACAACTGTAATGAGAGAACATTAAAATCACACTGAATTTTGTCTTTTGCACATTACTGAAAAACATAAATCCCTTAGAAGACATAGGGATGGAAAGTGAGTTATTTTTAGGTGATGGATTCTACAAAATATTGTCTTGATGCTCAAATAAGTTTCAACCACATTTATCGTCTTGTAGAGCATTCATTAGTAGCCCTCTTTAATTTTGTCAGCAATCGAGTGATTTTTTTGGTTTTATTTTTATGCCAATTTGTAATACTGTGGTACTCTGTTCAGAGTAGGGAGGGAATATAGTAAAATTCCATGTCAGTACACATGATTGGGGTCTTCAGGAAAACCCAATCTCCAGTAAAATTTAAAAAGTTAATAGTTTAATTTTGCATATGTGTATGAGAAATATGCCAGCTATGTCTGCAATCATTCTTGATTCTTCTATTGAGATATAGAGAAGCCTTTTGTAGGCAGTCTTGGGGAAAACGAATGTTGCAATAACACTGGCTTTCTTGCTTCCAACTGAGATGCAATTTTCGTCCTCCAAGTTTAATTCTTTATATTTTATTTCTCCCAGTCTCTCCATCCTATAAAAGCTCGCATTCAAAGATGGATTCTCAGCAGCTGATAGAAGCATTAAATTCCCTTTATCCCAGAAATATTTCAGTTTCAGTAAACATCAAATTAATAAGGAAAACTGAGAAAAAAAATCTGAAACAAGTAGATGAGATGGCATAAGGAAAATATATGCCCCATGCAAAGAGAGGATAGAATGTTAGATCGATAAATTCGCCTCATCTTTCATGCAGTCTTTTCTATCTTTGAAAATAGAGCAAGACAGGTGTCAACCAACTTGCACGGTCCCTACCAGAGCTTTTAACCAACGAGATAGAAAATTCAGTAATAGAGGTTGTTAGACCCTTTCTTTATTACTGAGTTTGGCTGGCCACAATGGTAAGGCTGACTTGGCAGGCGACTCTCTGCATGATCATCCTGTCGTGAGGCCATAGAGTCAAACAGCATCTCTGCAGGTCTTTGCAGAGTTCTTGGGTAAATAATGTCTCCAGTGCATGCAGGGGTTGGCGAAGAGCAGCTATTTATTCCGCCCCCTGTCGTTTTGCATAGACAGAACTGCTTTTTAGCGAATCTTGTTCTTACGTAGAATTTTCAGGAAACCACATACCATATTCTTAAAGCCATTTTCCATATTCTCCCCCCAAAAAAATGCACTCTAATAATTTCTAAGTAAAGGAATATTCTCTGTAAAATCAAGTCCTGTTGCTCACATCAAACCTGTTTTAAATCCAGGAGAAGCCTGGAAGCCTGAATTTAAATTTCTCATTGACCTTAATTCAATTTTGCTTGGATTATTTATACCCAGTTTGTAGGAGTGAACCCCAGAATATACTCTCAATAGACCAACTTGCATCTGTGTGGGCGAACCTGATTTAAATATCAAGGCGGTGTTTTAAAGGAACCCAAGTAGCATGTCCCACACAGGTGGCAGGGAATCAAAGGCTTGAGCTAACACAGGCAGCTCTCAGTGTAACCTTCATTATTGTTCTTGAAGTTGGGGATACTTGAGGTTGCGTTTGGAGTTGCCTCTATAAACCCTCAAGCTGTTGGGTTGGTACACACATGGAAATAACCAGATCTGTTTAATGATTCAGTTACCATGTTGGTGTTGCCACAGATATCACTGGTTGTAAAAAGCCAGAAGTGGGTAGGGAACGGCAGAAAGTGTCTGCAATCTGTAGGAAATTGCATGCCTAACAATGCTGTACTCAAGGGTATATGTGTGTGGATATATGTGTTCTTTTAAATCTAAGGAAAATATTTTCCACATCGTCAATTGTGTCACTAAAAATAAATTTTACTGGTCTGTGGTGGCATTTGAAGATATTAGAAAACTCAACTCAGAAAGGGAACATTGCACTGCCATGAATAAATGATGTGCATGCTTTTCTTTGCAAAGTGCTGTGTCACCTCCAGGGTAACTTGTCAAGTGCGTTTTTATATCATGTTTCAAATAGCACTAAGCAACACGTAGAACTCAGAAAAAATGTTACAAGCCTGCATATTCTTACATTCTCAACAATAAGAAATATAGAATGTCAAGTAGTGAACTAATAGCACACGAATAATTCAAGTCCTTTAGCTTAGCTGTTGACATGGAGTCAGACAGTGGAACCAGCCTGTCAATTGATTTATAGAACCATCCAAATAATACCAGCCATTTATACGAAACTTTATCATCAACGTTCCTATCATTATTACAGAAGCAACCGCTTATTCTTTCTGACCCCCAGGGACTTTAGGTTGACTTACTTCAATCACATGGATGGGACTGCCTTGGTACTGATGAAAATAATTATGAACGTGAATAGAGAGTAAATCACTAGAAGAGGGAAACTTCTAGGCTTCTTTGGTCAATATGGACATTGTGAGTTAAGCTTCAGTAAGACTCTGAAACCTAAATGTATTCTCTAAGCATGAATTCTCTGGTGGCAGAGCAGCTGGGCAAGGCAGCAACACTTTTTTGGCATGGGTGTTGGCCAAATCTGGGGGCAGCTGAGATCAGTTTAAGTGCCAGATGGGATGCAGGACAGACTGGGCTAGGCTGCAGCCCATGCTGACACATTCAAAACCAAGTTGGGGGCAGTCCTGGAGGGGATTATTAAGGATCATCCTAACAAGAACATGGCTCCCACTGTTGCGTGTCAAGACCAGATCTGTGGTGGGCTGGACTAGACTAGGCTACAGTACCCATCAGCTTGCATGAGTGATGGGGTTTTGGGTGGAACCAACCAGGCAGCTGCAAACACTGGTATGTGCATTAACTGGTAAAGGCAATGGACCTAAAATGACTGGTATATATAAGAGTGGGGTCTGAGTCACCCTAGGCCAAAATTTTTAGTGGATCATCCCAAATAGATGGCTGGATTCAAACCCTGGTCAGCACTAGACCACCTCAGTGGCTGATGCCTCTGTAGTGGTTAGACTACTCAAATGCACACGGACGACAGGACAGCCAGCTCATCTAGGCCAGCAGAGTGTTTCAAGTGCCTTATCCTAGGATAGGATGCAGAATGTTGGACCACTCTTCTGGCCAAACTTTACAACATGTTCCCCGGCCTGGGGATGCAGTAAGGTGGGCTTACTCAACCTTGCAAAGATGCTCTCAACCCTCGGGATGTTCTTCACATCAGGAGCTCTGGGACATCTTCAAAGGGCTGTCCCTCTATCCCGGGTGCTGATGTAGTTTGATAACAAGGAGTGGCTCCATCCCCTTTCCTGCCTAGAGTCCCAGGAGAGAAGAAAAAAAGGAGCTGAAACGTTGGCCCCCTCTACCTTCTTCCATAACTGGACCCTCCCTACCCTATTCAGATATTCACATGGGCATGTCTCCCTCTCAATTATGTAAATAATACTAAAAACTTTAAAAATAAATAAATGAATAAATAAATAAAATCTAGTGATAGGCTTGGTGTTATTTACCCTCTACGTAAAAACTAGTGATTGTACACCTGGATATCCATATTAGTTTGTAAAAACACTTGTATTTCGATTACAACATTTGTGTTCTATTACAATATTTCTATGGTAAATGTTTTGATTTTTATGTCTTTTTCTAGCCTTCAAAATCCTTTCCAGTAAGAGATGTTTATGATTTGACCATTTCCACACTGTCTGTTACTACGGGTCTCCTACTGGAGCTCCGTGAGACTTTCTTAACATTTAGGTACTATTTTAACGGCTCCGGTGCAATAGCATAATGGTTAAGGTCCTTGCCTTGAACACACTGGGGTCCCATATGGGCACTGGTTCTAATCCCGGCAGCTCCACTTCCCATTCAGCACCCTGCTTGTGGTCTGGGAAAGCAGTCGAGGACGGCCCAAAGCCTTGGGACCTTGCACCTGCATAGGAGACCCAGAAGAAGCTCTTGGCTCCTGGCTCCTGGCTTTGGACTGGCAGAGAACCAGCCGTTGAGTCCACTTGGGGAGTGAATCATTGGACAGAATATCTTCCTCTCTGTCTCTCCTCCTCTCTGTATATCCGCCTTTCCAATAAAATAAATAAATCTTAAAACACACACACACACACACACACACACACACACACACACACACATTTAGATACTATTTTACCAAAGCTAAAGATGAGATTGTAGGACATGAAGAAATGCTACAAGGAGTGTGAAATAATCATGAGAGGTCTACTAGGAGGCCAGTGTGAATCCACAGCTCTGTATCTAACACCTTTTTGTTTAAGGCATTACCCTACATTTCTTTCTCCTTGTTTGTTACACAGCTGGAAGTACAGACCTGCAGGGCTGGTTCTGGCAGTGTGGCATAGCATAAGACACCATGTGCAAAAATGGCATTCCATATACATGTAAGTTTGAGTCACGGCTGCTCCAATGATCCAACACTCTACTATGTGCCTGGGAAAGTATCAGAGAATGATCAAAGTTCTTGGACTCCTACACTCATGTGGCCTACATAGATGAAGCTCTTTTTTATTATTATTATTGCATTTATTTTTGCTTGAAAGAACTACAGAGATAGATAAATGAAGAAACAGAGATCTCCCATTCCTGGCAGAGTGGCCACCATGGCCAGAACTAGCCAATCAGAAGCTGGAATCAAGGGATTACTTCCAGATTTGCTTTCTGGATGCAAGGGCCCCGCTGTCCTCCATTGCTTTATGAGGCCACGAGAAGAGAGCTGTTCACAAGTGGCGCCGTTCAGACAGGGTCCCTTGTCCATAGGGAATGTTGGTGCTTCAGGAAGGGGGTTAGCCTGCTGTGCCTCCGTTGGGCCCCCGGATGAGTTTTTGATTCCCAGCTCTTTCCCAACACACACCTGGCTGTTGTGGCCATTTGGGGAGTAAAACAGCAAATAGACCCTCTCTCTGTCTTCATGCCTTTCCTTCCCTGTAAGTGTGCCATTTAAATAAATAAAGACATAAATCTTTAAGAATAGAATCGTAAGACTAAAATTCAAGGAACAGAGCAAGAAAAATATTTTAATCAAATTAATCATTTGCTTTGTAATACATACACATCATATCTATAGATATAGATATATAATTATTCATGGCTATAGATATAGATATATAATTATTCATGGCTACTTCTACATATAGGTTCCAGGGCATTGACTTGTGGTTATATATTTCAATTTTTAAAAAGATTTTTGTGGAAACTTAGAGAAGGATCCTGCATCCAAGGACAGCAGAACAGCTACCAAGTAGACACAACAGCCAGAGCTGAGCCAACATGAAGCCAGGAGCCAGCAGTTTCCTCTGGGTCTCCCACGTGGGTGCAGTGTCCCAAGGCTGTGGGCTGTCCTCTATTGCTTTCCCAGGCCACAAACCAGTAGGGAAATGGAGAAGCCAGGGCACGCACGGGCACCCACATGGGATACCAACTCCGGGTCCGATTTGTAGTTATTTATAACTCATCCCACATTTCATCTACTCAGCATTTTAAAAGGTGACGGAACAATCATCAAGCAAGAATGAGTAACTAAAACTTACATCATGTGAATATTTGAGTCAGGAATTCAGACTCCTTTGAATTCCTACCTCTCATGGAAAAGAACAGTTGTGATGATATAACCATTTAATGACTCATTTGTGCTGTGAAGGTAAAAGTAAATAGAAGGCAATTTCTTGAAAATCTGAATATATACACGTGAGCAAAATGGGCAGTATGTCCTAGGTTTACTGACGGAGGGGTGCAGAGTCATTTCCTATAGACTCTGATTATCCATCCGGATCATAATAAAGCTCCATGCCTGTATGAAGCAAAGTAGGGAGAAATGCTGTCTTTCCCAAGACGAGACTAGCATCTACAGATCTATGGTGCAGTTTTCTTTAAATAAGTTTAATTTCCTTTAGAGATGAATAGATAGCATGGTGTGGGTGAGCTTGAAGCAAAATTGCATTGTCATGTAAGATATTCTAAGACTTTAGAATGTGCAAGTGTTTTTCACAGGAGACCCCAAGGGAAGGGTGTTCATTCCTGCTATTCTACAGGTGGACAGAGTCCACATGAATGTAGAACTTGTGTGGGACAGTTGTCAGTGGTCAGCAATTAAAAGCGGGGTTTCCTAAGTCAGGGTGTGAGGCCAGCTTCGGTACAATGTACGTGTTGGGAGGATAATGGAATTTTTTTTTCCCTGAGCTACAACCATCACTCTGCTAGCATCATCATGAATATACATGTCTCATTTATTTCTCACTGCTGTGGCTTGCTTTCTTAATTCAAATGTAAAAAATCAACAACTTCACCCGTCTCTTGGTAGCTCTGTGAAATTTAGCAATACCAGATTGAGTGTATTGGGTTGTCTCTGTTTCTTATTTGTTTCTGATTATATTGCTTTTTCAAGCTGCATTTTCTTTTCCCATCTGGAATTCATTCCCTGAGTATCACCCTCTCTAAGGATGCTTAAAAACCAAACCGTTTTTTTTTTTTAAGTAACCCTGTGTGCACTTTTGTTCTGTAATTTCTCTGTTCAGAAATCTTTAATTGTTCCCAATTCCCCCACTAGATAAAATTGCAAATTGTGTGCTTACCTTTCAAGGTTCAACACTCTTTCGTTTCGTTCTTTTGATTCAAACCTACTTTTGACAACCTTTAATTAGTGTCATTTCTGCATCTTTGCCTGTTCTTTTACCTCTTTTCCTGTCCATGAAAAGCGTGAGGTCTTCTTCCAGCTAAGAAGTCCTGAGATCACCATGTGTTCCCCTCCTCCTGGGAACTTATCTGTGTAAACATCACAGAAGAAGAGACCCCAGGATTAACGCTCATCAGGTTGGCAGTGAACTTCAATGTTGGATCTCATGAGCTTCGCTTGCTCATCAGAAGGCCGGCTTCCTTTGTTGTTTTATCTGAAACAGAGAGACAGGCCTTTCTCTGACTCACCCCACTCATGCTGCAGTGTTTCTCACACGGATGACAGAAGTTAAACTATCGGAGCCATCATGCACTGGTTCTCCAGGAAGCTGGAGTTAACCCAGACAGGACCGGAACCGGGCATTTCAGTACGAGAAACCATCACAGCATGAGCCTCCTCGCAGTGCCACTTGCTCACACCAACTTTTTTTTTTCTGATCCTTCCAGGACTAAACTTTCTGGGTTTGTCTTTTTCCTATAGTTATTCATTAACACCAGAATTATGCTACAATTACTGTGCTCCTGTCTCAAAAATGTTATGTTGACAAACAATATCTATTGCCATTCATCAGGCAAGGACTCAGGGTAGAAATGGCCCAGTTCCTTTTTTTTTTTTTTTTTTAGCCTCAGTTCCATTCAAAACAAAACACATCAACATGAATGTTTTTGGGCTGATTCATTTCTTTTCACTTCAGGGTGGTATGGTTTTTGACTACTGGAGAATGATTTTATTTAAGTATGCAAGGTAGAATGATTGAGGAAGGGTGAGAGAATAGAAGAGAGGGGAGGAAAGGAGAGAAGAGGAGAGGAGAGGCGAGGAGGGGAGAGACGAGGTGAGGCAAGGCGCCACAGAGCAGGGGAGGGGAGAGGAAGGGATAGGAGGGGAGAGGAGAGGAGAGGAGAGGAGAGGAGAGGAGAGGAGAGGAGAGGAGAGGAGGGGAGAGGAGGGGAGAGGAGGGGAGAGGAGGGGAGAGGAGAGGAGAGGAGAGGAGAGGAGAGGAGAGGAGGGGAGAGGAAGGGAGGGGAGGGGAGAGGAGAGGAGAGGAGAGGAGAGGAGAGGAGAGGAGGGGAGAGGAAGGGAGGGGAGGGGAGAGGAGAGGAGAGGAGAGGAGAGGAAAGGAGGGGAGGGGAGAGGAGGGGAGGGGAGGGGAGGGGAGGGGAGGGGAGGGGAGGGGAGGGGAGGGGAGGGGAGAGGAGAGGCAAGGCGGGGAGAGGCGAGGAGGGGAGAGGAGGGCAGAGGAGGGCAGAGGAGAGGAGAGCAGAGGAGAGAAGAGGAGGGGAGAGGAAGGGAGAAGAGGGGAGGGGAGGGGAGAGGAGGGGAGGGGAGAGGAGGGGAGAGGAGAGGAGAGGAGGGGAGGGGAGAGGAGAGGAGGGGAGAGGAGAGGAGAGGCAAGGAGGGGAGGGGAGGGGAGAGGAGGGGAGAGGAGAGGAGAGGTGAGGAGAGGAGAGGAAGGGAGGGGAGGGGAGGGGAGGGGAGGGGAAGGGAGAGGAGGGGAGAGGAGGGGAGAGGAGGGAGAGGAGGGCAGAGGAGGTTGGGAGGGGAGGGGAGAGAAAAGGCATTAGAAATACATACATGTTAGTGCCTAGCTACTTTCTACCGTAGGCCTCATGGAAAAGAGTTCCCAGTTAAGAATGTAGCAATTAAAGGAGATACACTTACTGAAGAAAGCTTAATTAACAACAAAATGTAACAGTGGGAGGGATATCATTGAGCAATGTAGCAAATAGATGCTGAAGTAGGGGCTATATAGTTATATCTGTGGGAGGAACAGTGAGAATCTGGAAGATTTTAGGAATATCTTACGGGGTGTGGCCTTTGCTTTCTACTTCCTGTGTTAAGCAAACTATTATTTCATCAAATGATGTGCAGAATCTATGACTAGTAGTTTTAGTTAAAAACGTAAACACAGTTAAGTGTGAAGATATAATCTTTACATTTTCTTAAATGAGTGAAGCATCCTATTTTTTCATAAATGATTAGAAATGAGTCCACTAATATCTTTTATAGCCATTACCCGATTAAGGAATCTACTCAGTATTTGGACACCCACAAAGCAAGTCTCAGAAATTCTTGTCTATCTTCTGGTCATTATATTCTACATCCCATGTTCATTTGAAAGCCAAGTTCAAATGACTTTAAAAATCACTACTGCCTACTTCCCCTCCTACAGTCCCATTGCTGCTGGTTGGCTTCAGCTCTGTGTCACTTCCAATTTGCATAGATGTGTAAACTCTCCTTGTTAAAAGAGCACCTCTCTAAAAGCAGTCCTCCACTGGTGCATGCCACTCTCTTTGCCTTCCTGCATCCATTCCTTCAGTCACTTGCTGAGCCCCATGTGCTCTCCTGGGTGGTAAACCCAGTGGCAGAGCAGAAGAAACCGTTTGATGTGGTTAACTCGTGGCAGAGGCAGACATTACACAGGAAACACACAGTTGAGAACATGCTCACTGAGCATCAACCTTGCCACAAAAATATAGAACTGAGTCCTCTGGGAAGAGAGAGGGGTCAACTGAAATTAATTTAAGGAAAGCTTCTCCTCCTGGTGTTTGATTTTAGACAAAATCAATTATGCAAAAGAAAATTGGGAGAAATGCATATTGGCAAGTGTGTTGTGTTGTAGTTAACTGTCTTTGTCTCATTTCTTCTTGAAGGCAGCAGACTGTCCCATGTGTGTTACTTTCTATAGAATCAATCCTGTTGCCTCGAATTCTGTTTGCCATTTTCTATGCCTTACCTTTTAGGATCTTAAAACTTCAAACCATCCTTATTCAGCAGGAACTCAGGTTGGCTCATTCTATTTAGTTCTTTCAGAGAAACTCAGCCCATTGGTTACAGTTAACTGGATTCACTAGCTTCCTTCTAGAAAAAAATGCCCTGATTGCCCATGCAGCTCCTTTTCATTATTCTCGCTTCTTACTGTTCTGCATTGCTGAAGTTGCATTTGAGAAATAATTAAATCAGGATTTGATAGGATTATAGTTTCTAGCATTTCAAAAGTTGGTGTAAGTTAAGATTGTGATAGGTTCAATATAATTATGAGTAATTGAATGAATCCTAGCTTAATGCAGAATATTTTTATAGGTAGTTTAACATTGTTAAAAATGAACTTACTTCCAGGGCCCTACCTAGTATCCCGCTTAGGTTTTCTTACTTTGAATACTGGAGAAAAAACTTTATTTGAATTAGTTGGAATGATTATTGTATATGATAGTCCTTGTATAGAATTTTAATAGAATGATTTCTAGACAGAAATATAGCACTCTTTACATTAAACGTCCACCTTATTGTTAATAAATTGCATAAAATGTAAAGTTCTCATGTCAAGAATTTCTGTTATTTGACATAAGTAAGGCTGGACTCTATTTCCTTCAAAGCTGTACAAAATTGTTCCCACTCAGCCCTCACTCACTCCATTATGCCTCTGAGCTCTTTCCTTGTTGTCTGCCTCAGACTTCATTTGCTCCATTCACGCAGGTCTGCATGAGCTCCCTGAACACTTTCTTCCAGGGTCTTAGCCTCCTCATGTGGATTTCTCATTCTAGAATTAATTTTCCTCACATACAAGATAACTCTATGGCTTTCACCTTCTTGATGAAGTTTCTACTAAAAATGTTGCCCTCAGCTGTTGGGCATAACAGAGCACTGGTTAAAAACACCCATAGCTCGTATGAAGATGCCCAAGTTTGTTGCCTGGCTTTGACTCCAACTTCCTGCAAATGCAAACCTTGATGGACAGCAGTGATGGACAGCAGTGATGGACAGATTAGCTGCATTCCTCCTTCTATACGGGAGACCTGGACTGAATTCCCAGCTCCCACTGTGGCCTGAGCGGATTGTGGACCTTTGGAAGAGTGCGCCAGTCATTGGTACTTCTCAATCTCATTCTGTGTGTCCCTCAACTCAATAAAAATGAAGCTAATCGAACCTTATCAATGAGGTGTTCCTAGGTGTCTAAGAAACAGTACATTTTCTTCTTTTAAATGATTTTAAGTAGAAAAGAGTTAGAACACCAGGGGAAGAGAGACTGAAGGCAAGAGAGCAAGTATACCTGCTGGTTCACTCCCTCAATGGTCACAATGGCCACAGCTGAGCTCATCCGATGATGGGAGCCAGGGACATTTTGTAGGTCTCCATGTGGGTTCAGGGTCCCAAGGAATTGGACCATCTTCTTTTATTTTTTCTAGATGATAAGCAGAGAGCTAAGTCTGAAATGGAGAAACCAGGATATGAACTGGCAGCGATATGAGAACGCAGTGCTATAAGGTGGAGGATTCACTTTCTGTGTCACCATGCCAGCCCTCAATATTTATTTCTGAAAACAGTATTTGGCATAGTGTTTCAGACACTGTTTGGTCTGCCCACATCGCATGTCACAATGCCTGTGCTTGAGTCCTGACTTTACTTTCAATAGCATCTCGCTAATGTATATCCTGGGAAGCGGTAGAGAATAACTCCATTTCTTAGGTCCTCACTTCCTATGCACAAGATTCACGTTATCATCTGGGGCTTTGCAGGCTTCAATCATTGTGTTTAGGAATAAAAATAAACATAAAGAAAAACCAAAGTGTCAGGCAGCTCTGCCATTTTATGAGACTGCAGAACCTGAGTTTTCTATTTTTTTTTCTTTGCCTTTTTTTGGGTTTGGGTAAGCTACTGCCATCACTGTTTTGGATATTAAAACCACTGCCTGATTCCTGGATGCTAACGGTATTTTAAATACCATTTCCATTTTTTTTTCTTAATTGCTATGCAATCATTCATGTGGGTGGCAGGGATTCTGATATGGAAGCCATGCCAGTGTCTGGATTGGTTAAAGTAGGCTAGAGTCAAGAATAAGAACTGCGTATTGAACTCGACACTCCCATGTTTGATGGAGAGTGTCTTCGCCATTTGATCATCTCCTATTTCCTGTTTCCTTTTTCATGTAATTAAATAGAAATCAGAGATTTTGAAAAAAAAAATTGAAGATTGTATAAAGGATAGAGATTGAATTATTCAATTTTGTGGTTTTTTTCCCCCCTTTGGAATGAGAAGATCAACTTAGAAGAGACACAAACTTGTTTAAAAAATTAAAAAGATCTTTTCTAGTATATAACAGTTCAAGAGATAATTTGAAACTGATTCATCTGTTATACCATCTGTCAGAAATACGGTGCAGCTGTTAAATGTCCAGCAAAATTTGAACTACATCTCGAAGTAATTCGCCCTTGGTACATGCAGATCAGACAATTTCCAATTTGATTTACAACCATGGTTTTTGCAAACGTGACTGATTTTCTAGATATACTACTTTTATAATTTTTTTTTTCAAAACCTAACTCCTGGACAGCAAAAAGGGAAGTGAAACAAACATAAACCCTCTGTGAAGATAATATTGAATTTATTCCTTGGCATAAATTATTTATTATGTTCAACATTTTCTTTCCTATTTTCTCAACCCTCTGCTTAATGGAAATTTTGCTCCTTTCCAAAGGTGTTTGTAAAGGAAGGAGATCATTATCTGAGTAACTATTGAACACAACTGAGTTTCAGTGTTTCACAAAGAAAATACTACATTACATATACCAAAGTATTACTGGAAGAAGAAAAACAAGTTAAAACCAGCTATTAACTTCATTTAATTAACTTCATTCCTAAGAATAGTCATTGGCTTAAACCAGTAACGTTAAGTTTTTAGAATATAGGCAAATCCGGATGATTTGCACGGATCCTGTACGTAGGTCCAGGTTTTCAATTAATAATCATTTTCAGTTTCAAGTATCAGAAAGATGATCTTCCTTATGTAGGATATAGTGAAAAAGATCAATGCATAAAATCATAGATGAAGCCAAAAATCTTTTGCAATGTAGATTTTTTTTAGCGGAAAATACAAAAAAAAACCTGCCTGAAACGGAACAAATGAATTCATTTCAGAAGCTGAAATGAGCAAGTGTTTTGCCATTGCTCCCTTTCTGCTGGTTTGGTTACTCTCCATTGTCAGCTTGCATTGCTTCCATAACTCACTGCAGCATTCGGACTGCAGACCAGTTTGTGAGACTCCAGGAATACAAGATTACCGAGTCAGGCCCATGCCTACCTACTCTCCGGGATTGACCGTCCAATCAATAACAAAGTTAATCACAAAGTTTAAGAGAATCAAACAAGATTAATTTCAGGTTGTGATCGGCAGTGTGAATAAAATAAGATAGTGTGACTGAAGAGCAAAAACGTCTGAAAGGTAGAAAAGCAGAGTTAATTAATGTAGACCAACTAGTCGAGGAAGGGAGACGGAGCATGAGGTGTGGACACAAAGAAAGAAGCTGATGCTTTTAGACTTTATAAGCAGAATTCTAGCTGGAGGAGTAAAGTCACTGGAGCAAAAATGTGCTTGGGGTGACTGAAAGAGAGAGAAAAAAAATGAAGAATCCTCCTTTTTGACTCATAAAAAGAATGAATAAAATAGCATCAGAGATATATGTGGGTCCAGAGCAGCATGTGACCTGGTGGAGCTTAGATTCCATATTAAACGGTCACTGGAAACCTGCACAAGCCCACATACAGAAAGAGAGAGAGAGAACGAGCAAGCAGCCAGGAAGACCAGGACTGGCTAAACGTAGGAATGAGCAGCTCAGCCCAGGCCTCCAGTATGGTGACAGGAACCCAGCTCCTTGAACCAGGACCAGATGCCTGCCTAGCAGGAAGACATAATTGGAAGCCAGAGATGAATATCAGACCCAGCACCTTGATATGTGTTGTGGGTATCTAACTGTTATGCCAAATATTTGCCTTGATCCCCATTTTGCAAGGTTCTGCCGTATAACTGAAGGACATAGATTCTAAGTACAAAAGGATCAAAGCAAGAAATAAGTACTTAGTCTGTAATTAATAGAAAACAGATGATGTGCTTTGCAGAGCAAGATATCCTGTATGGGCATATCAATGGAATGGCCGGTTATGGGTTGGTTTCTTTGACAACACCTGCGTGAAGCAGTAGGAACTTCTTCCCTTTAGTTTAATTCTGTGGGTCTTACATGACAGAAAAGGTGACTGAAACAGCTTCAACACTGTTAAATGGGGCAGTAGCTTAAGTGAATTCCTGCAATGGGATCTTAACGGCTCTTTGTTAGAACACGATGGCAACTTTAATGTTATTTGGAGATGTCTCCAGCCCATAAACCCAGTGAAATGTATGTTAATATTGTCCTGACTACCCTAGATATGCTGTGCCCTTTTTCTACAGATCTCAAAAACACAGGTCCAACTATTACTTAAAACTCGATCTTCCCTTGAATCTAATGCCAATTAACTAAGTGATCTTCAGCTTCTTCATTAATTAAACAGCAATGTCACACATGGTCATTAGACTCATCAATGAGTTAATCCTTTCAAAATATGTAATATGTTGTCTGATGTGTAAGTACTCAATGAATGATTGCTATTGCTGTTCATAGACTTAATAATTCTAATTGAGTGACCTTTGCCATCTATGCATGCGTGGTCTTGCACATTGCAAGGGTTGAAATGGTGGCTGGGAGGGCTGTCTCATTCACATGTATGGGTGTCTAAGGCATATCGCATGGTAGCATGTATGGATTGTCTCAATTAGAGTGGAAAATGATTAAATGACATAGACTCCTCTGAAAGAAAATGGGAAGGAGAAGCTGAAATGTGAAAAAAGATTTTTTTCCAGTCAATGATTTTAATTGTCTGTACATAAGCATGTCAACCAGGTGATTTTATTCTAGTATTTTTATAAGGGTTATTCTATTTGTTTGACTTTATTTTTGACAATCTTTACATAGTTGATTAGAGCACAAAGGGTCAAGGGTTACAGGAAAGTGGGTAGAATATTATTTCTACATTATTGCTTTTTCTGTGTGTGTATCTGGGGTAAAAGGGGAGATAAAGGGAGAAGCCCCACCTAGCCTCCCACCAATTTATTCTATTATTTATTTCAAAATCAAAGTTACAGAGAGGAGACACAGAAAAGTGTTACATAGCTGGTTCATATCCTTGGCTGGGGCTGAGCTGATCTGAAGTCAGGAGTCAGGAGCTTCTGCTTATCTTTTGGATCTTCAATGTGAGTGCAGGGTCCCAGAGACGTAAGCCATCCCTTTCTGCTTTGCCATGTCATAACCAGTGAGCTGGCTTGACGTAGAGTAGCTGGGACATGAACAGGTACCCTTTTGGGATGCCAGCATCACAGGCAGCATTCGCTTGCTATGACATCACCAGCCATGATTTGATTCATTTCACTTTCTTTAGTTTTTCTCTAAACTAATCATTGATAACAAGCAAATGATACTTGTTTTCATGGCCACAGTGCCCAGTAAATGCCTGTTTTGAATGAGCAAAATCAAGCCCATTCTACCAAAGTCTGTATTGGCAAATAATTAATTCTGAGTGCATTATGTAATATATTTTATCAAAGTTTTCACAGTTGTGTTTTTAGTGTGAAATAGATTGATTCTCTGATGCCGACCCTAATGCAGGCAGTGATATATCTCTATGAAACACATGAAAATAATGCACTATTTCTATGTGAATAGTATGATCATCTTGTTACAGACCAGATTACAAATGCTGTTGCTAACAGATACTGGACACATATAAAATTGAGTGCTGTGTATATGTACACCTGTGAAGAGAAGAAGCTATGATGACCTTTATTGAGACAAACCTTAATTAGTGGGGTGGGATTCTGGAGGGAAACGAAGTGGGAAGCAACCTTGTCATCAGGGACGTGGGGGAATGGAGAATTCTCCCAGATCCTGGCCCTCCATCTCAGGCTTCAATATCTGGCCAAAGGTTTTGCTGTTGTCTAGCTGTGGGCAGATTATCTAGTCCAGCAAGTACATATAAGCCAGTCTAGCTGCTCCAGGGCTGGTACCTGCTTTTGGTTCCTGGGTAGGGGCATCAACAGTGAGCGCTATGTGTGACAGGCAGTGCTTCAGTACCAAAGCTGAACAGGTGCATCTACCATTCCTGCTGTAGGAGTCCCAGCCTGGAAGGTCCACACTGCATAGGGAGACTGGGAGAAGGACTGGTGCTTCTGTTCCACTTCCTTCTCTCTCAGGGCTCAGGAAACAGTGGTTATATCTTTGAATTTGAAAGAATTTTTTTGTTTCTCTAGATTGCATGAAATCTCACAGGAGAAGTACAAAATACGGATCTTATTTCCAATGGCAAAGAGTCAAGCAGGGCAAGAGATATTCATGAAAACATTGTGTGAGCCATAAAAACGGGACAAAAATGTGCTTTAAGTGGAGATAAAAATGTGTTAGATTGAATACAAGTCATTGGGGTTTTGAACCCAAGGAGGAGCAAACATTTATCTCATTGACTCCTGTAAGAGTGAGTTTAAAATGCATTTTTTTTTCTACCGCTATGATTTAAAAACCACTGGACAACTAACTCAATGCTGGGAAAAGAATTTTGGAATACATAAAACTAAGGGGATTGTGGCAGTGACAGGATTAAATAGCTTCTCAAATTTATATCACTCGGAATAAAAGCAAAGAGCTTAATTCTCCTTTACTCCTTTCATGTTGTGAAAAGCTAAATCTAATGCTGCATCTGAAAGTTATGACTGCTCAAAGACAATTTTATCAGTCAATATTGAGTTTAAAACATTGGGCCACAATTTTTAACGTAAGAGAATTATTTTTTTAAAAAAATCATTGAAAAATGTCACATTTTATTTCCTACACTGTTCATGTGTTATTCGAAGAAGGGGATCTTTGAATGTCAGATAATATAAATTAAGTTTTGACAAAATTCATCTTCCAGGCATGATTATACCTTTCCAATAAAGAGAAGTGATTGGGATATGAAATGATCCATTATTTTTCAATTCTAAGGATACTATTTTATGAATATGTCCCTACACGATCTTTAATTAAGTAGGTTTGAATGTCAGACTTTTTTTGGAAGTTCCATGTGTTCTAGAGTTCTACGACCTTGCAAACCCTGCACAATTCCCTTGTTAATAGCCAACACTTTCAGCCATGTTCTTTTAGGCAACTTCATCTCTGTTAGCCAATTATTTTTCTGTTCCAGCTTGAATTATCACAGAATCCTTTTAGCTACTTAACTTTCCTGATTGACAGAAATTGCCACAAAATAAAACCCAGGGCCCTTCTGCCCTTCTAATTTTCATCCCAGATTTTCTAGAAGGGAAATACACTGGAGATTGTTTTCAATAGTTGTGTGTGGCGATAGTTTTGGAAAATACAGTGCAAATTTATGTCAAATGTCAGTTCTTATTCTTTCTTTTTTTCACTCTTTGCTTTACAGACTTTGCAAACATTCTTTTTCCAGGAATTTGTCTGATTTCCTAATATTTATCATGTCATTGGTAGAATGTTAAAATATGTATTCTAACACAGATCAGCAGACTCTTTAGCACGCAAAATGTGTAGCAACCATTACTTCAGTTGGAAACAAAATGAATAGTTCATTCTAATAGTCAGTTGGGCAATAGGGCACTCATAGAAAGACGCTATAATCTGGAAATTTTCCTATCCATTATTGCTTCATTGATGTTTAAGCTGTCTCCACGTTGTATATTTTTGCTCAGCCTTCCATCATCGCTTCCTCAGGACCTGTTTATTGTTTATAACATCACCACAGACCCTAAGTCATCATCGACCATTCTCATTCCTGACATCCACAATGTTTATTAACCTAGACTACAAAGGGAACGCTTGGTGTGTGAGAGGTCCGTTAGTAAATGTCTTAGCTTTGCAGGCCATATGGTCTTTAGTGCATCGCCTTATGATTGCATGAAAGCACTCACAGACAATCCATAAATGAGTGAGTATAGCTGCATCCCTATAAAGTACTATTCTCCAAAACTATCTGCGGCTTGCTTTTATGGCTGGCAGGTTTCTATACTGCCTGTTTCTTGAAGTTTTCAAAGCTTTAGGAATCCTATATAAATTTTGTCATTGGTGTGAGTGAGTCATCTGACACATGGCAAGGAAAGGGATGCATCTGAGTTCATACCGTATGGCACAGCCAACTTTAACGAGCAACTCGGCTGAACGAAAGCATACTGTGACTTTGGTTATACCCCACCTGCAAATGAATTATAAGTCGTTTGGTAGTATTTGCTTTGTTCATGTTTAATTATACTGTGCAGGTTCATCTATCCCACCAAGTGCAGATTGATGAGAAATATCATTTTAAGTTTTTTTTTAATTTCAAGCCTAAATGGTTAGAATAGTATAAAACATGGAGAAATGTCTTAATTTCCAAAGAGAACTTCTACCTTGGAAAAAATATATGTTATGTAGTGCTTTTTTGGTTACACATTTGTACATTATCTGCCAGGTTGGAAAAATGTCATATTTTAGAATGTATGATGAAAGTAAATACTTTCTTATATTTAACTGTTATTATTCTGTATTTATTTTAAATTATTTATTTTTAAAGGCTTATTTATTTTTGTTGGAAAGGCAAATATATACAGAGAGGAGAAGAGACAGAGGGAAAGATTCTGCATTCAATGATTCACTCCCCAAGTGGCCGCAATGGCTAGAGCTGAGCCAATCCAAAACCAGGAGCCAGGAGCTTCTTCTGGATCTCCCAGACAAGTTCAGGGTCCCAAGGCTTTGGGCCGTCCTCAACTGCTTTCCCAGGCCACAAGCAGGGAGCTGGATGGGAAGTGGTGTGGCCGGAATTAGAACCTATACCCACATGGGATCCCAACGCGTTCAAGGCCAGGACATTAGCTATTAGGCTGTCGGGCCAGGCCCTAAATTATTTATTTTAATTGATTAAAAAATTAATGAAAAATGTTAAATTTGCCATTAATATGATCAAAGATTATAGAAGTCAAGCTTCTTAAATGTAGTAAGAGTAAATTTTCTACAGGAATCATGCTAGTCTCAATTTGAATAGCTAATAAATGATTTAACCAGTCTTTATTATTTTCAGTGCTACTACATATGTATATATATATATATATGCATTTAACGTTTACTCTTAGAAAACATGTTATTCATTTTTATTTGGTGTAAGCACGTGCTATTGAGCTGGTTTATAGTATAAAATCTCTCCTAGTGTGGTCCAAGGTGATTACGGATTATTCACCTCGTTCCCGGCAGATCAAGACTCTGCTATCCACGGGCCAAAGTTGCCTCTCCTGACCAAGCAATGTAGAACAGCCCCTCTCTCCGCTCACCCCACCATCAACTCTGCACTGCTCCCCTCTTTGGTATTTGATGTTCTTAACTAGTATTCACACGTGCCTCACACTATATAAGCTTACCTTTTTTTTTTTCTCTTCTTATTACTCTTATTTCATTCCAGTAGAATCCCAATAAGTTTTACAAGGGTGGGAGTTAGCAATTTCATCTTTGATTTCACTTTTTGTATTTGGTATTATATGGATGCTGGATACATATTTTGTTGAATGAAAATGAACAAGTACAACAGAATTCCATACCATGGGAACGCTAGAAGCAATACTTCAGTTTTATGCATACCTTATGACAAAGTTGTTACAGAGAGCTTCTTATGAATGTGAAAATAGAAGAATCAAATATACATTTTAGTTGCTTGCTTCCATGAAACTGAACAGTAAATTTTAATACAATCTGAAATCTTTCAATTTATATGACACAGTTTTGAACTAATATTTTAAAGCAATTTAAGTTTATATTTTCATTAATTTTCTGGGGAATAGATTCACAAACACACGTCATATTTCTCAGAGGCAATTGAAGTTAAAAATAAGAAACCCAACAATAATTTGAGATACTATATCTATCTGTTTTACCTTCAGATTTATATATACTTGAGTGGTGAGGTAGCAATAATTCATTTCTTCAGTGTTATTAAGGACATGTTTAGGTGAATTTTCAAAAAAACTATCTATTGCTAAATACATTTCTATGTATAAATATCTGAACTAGATATAATATTAGAATATGTAATAGTACAATTTCATAACTGACTAGAATCCCAGGCAAACGAAACCATTTCTTGGGAATTCAAGATCACCCGTCTCAGAGTTAAGTATCGCCATGTTGAGATTTGGTGTTGTGCTCTGGTTTCTTCATATTGGTTTGGCTAGTTGCTTCCTTATGTCTTTAATTCATTCTACAGGGAGTTGTAGGGCCTGTGCCTATTGACAGATGCATAGTCAGAATTCAGCAAACGAAATTGCTTGCAGAGGGAGAACGGCCATTCCACAGTCAAGTGCATGAGAACACAGCAGGTCAGGTGAGACTAGGTGCTCCGAGGGAAAACCCAGCAGAATGTGAGAAGCTGCAGCGATGACAACAGGACATTGTTTAACAGACTAGCAGAATCCGTTCCTGGCCCTGCTAAGTGACCCTGGACAGAGCCCCAGGTGGACGCTGCCGCAGGGGGGTGTCGATCATGATACAGGTCAGTTGCAGGCATAGGTTTGCCTTTGAGGAGGACTGAAAGGAGCCGTGATGGCTGAGAACTAAAGGACAGGGATTGGGGGGCCGCTGGGGGCTGTTCCAAGCAATCGACAGCAGGCGCCTTGTTGCCTCTTCTTTTTTATAAGTGTTTCTTCAGCTGCTCTGGGCACGCAGGATGCAAGCAAAGCTGGATAGTCTTTTCCAACAATAGTGGCAGTGAAAGGCTACCTGGATTAGGTCTTGAGTTGTGGCCCTAGAGTGACCAGGATGGTGAGCTATTCTGGAAGATGTAATTCTTAGAGCCATGTTGCAAAGAAGGAAAATAGACTGAGCGGAGATAGATGAGCTGAGGTTAGTTCCTTTAACATTAGGAACATGAGAAAACTTCAGCAAAGGAATGAGAGAATGGGCAACCAGCGGAGGATGAAGGAAGCATGTAAATGACCATGTAAAGCCAGGTGCACAAAGTGTTCAGAATAGAATTGCTGTATCCCCTGGGTGCAATGCAGTGAATTGTTTGAGTAAGATGGGGAATGAGTCATTTCTCTGGTGATATTTATTTTTGAGCCTATAATTATTCATTGATCTCTCTCACAAGCTCTTTATGATGGTGGCTTTATTGTTGTATTCATTTTTTTTATTGTGGTAACAATGGTTAGCTTGAGATACATTTTCTTAAAATTTCGAGTGTAAAGTATTACTGTATAGGCAGAGTATGGCATACTAGAGATCCGTAGAACTCAGTCAATCTTTATCCTTCAAAGTTTACACTAGTCAAATACTTGGAGAATTTCTGGAGATGCCAAATAGCAAAGCCTATTATGTAAGCAACTTAATTTTCCTCATAATTTTTTCAAAGTAAATCTAAGTAAATTTCTTCTGAATAAATTATTTTGCTCTAGAAACATTTGGAACATCAGAACACTGTTTAAACTGCTTTTATGATTCATTGTCATTAGCATAATTCATTTGTCTAAATCATGATCTTTTGATAAGCTTTATAAGTTTTAAAGTTTGTACTCTACTGAATATTTCAATAAACACAAACCATTGATTATTGAAAGATCTTGATGGAATTCTTCTTTTTTTTTCTGCAGAAAAATGTGATGAGCCCCTCGTCTCTGGACTCCACCATTCAGCTTTCAGTAGCTCGTCTTCTAAATCTGGCAGCTATTATCCTGGGTATGCCAAGACCAACAAGCGAGGGGGTAAGAGAAGTGTTGATCCCTTTGTGGTTGAAAACAGAAACAGTTTTTCAGCATTTATTGTCACAGAAGAGTCATTAGCAGGCACCCTAAATCACTCATGCCACATCTACACAATCCACAGGAAGTATGAACTCCACTTGCAGCCCCAATTAAGAATAAAGCAGAAAAAAATATTGGTTGGACATATGGGATGGTTGGTCAAAGTTGAAGAAATTTTGGAATTCGAAATTCAAAATGATATAACGATTATGAGTAAGGGAATTTTTTTTTTCAATGAGAAAATCTCTCAGAATGTAGCTACGAAGAACCTTCCTGATGCAATTACACGATGCAGGCAACTTTGCATTCATTGCATTGCTCTTCATTTATTACTCTATACTTTGTTTCGAAGATTTAGGATCACATGGTCCCTTTGCATTTTTTCCTTTTGTCCTGTGCCCAGAATTTAGTTTTGTTATTAAAAGTAGGTAATAAATAGCTGCGTGTCTGCCATTACCACTTGCACTTTGGATTCAGTGTCATGATATTCATTAAGAAATGGTCATTTCAAGCTTGGCAAATGTTCACAAAGTATGAAAGAACAAGATTAGAGACAAACGATGAAGGCTTTGTTTGTTTTTCCTTTCAAAGGGAGGCTGATACAATATCTATACGTGACATTTTGAAAAGCAAAGAAGCAAGATTTTTCTGGGGAAACATAAATCCACCAAGTACCATAAGCTTGCTTTTGATAGCAACAGGAATGGTTGTTGCCAAATGTTGCAGTGAGGAGAGGGAAGAAATGGCAGGAGCACACACAATGCCAGTGACCGGGGAGACACCTCGTCTGCTTTCATCGGTTGCACCATCCCATGTACCTGAACATTCTGAGCGAGACCCTCAGTGTTCTCAGCATGAGCACAGGGCAACTAGGGGATGCGTGGTCGTATTCAACGGCTTGGGTTAATCACTTCATAATGTTTTCGCATACCTACGCATCACATTTTACACTTTACGTACAGAGCACTTGGTCAGTGTGGTTTAATTTTTAGGCGTCTGTTACATACTCGTTCCCACGTGGCACAGGCTCATGTAGACTCTGGCAGCCACGTCCCATCACCTGTGCTCTTCTGATTTGTGGTCCTGCTTTGCCTGGAACACAGTGCTTTCCCTTCTTTTCCACTTTCCAGTCTTCTGGCCTTGGTTACTTTTATAGAGCACCTACTTCCGGTGGCTTTTCATTTGTTCTCTTCTTTCCAGGGCTGAGTGTTGAAGTCCTGTGTCACAATGAATGAAACACAGAACTGTGGCTGGTGTGCTGAGATCATGGAAAGCCACCACACGCCATGCACGCAACTACTCCCCCTCTCGGTATCACTATCACCTGGTCCTGGCACTCTTGTGCTGCTCTTGCTTCCGTCCCCTTGAGTTTTATCAGAGTGCTCTTCACTTAGAATGGAACATCAAACCTCAGATATGCAGTGACTGCCCGTGTCAGCTGCAATCCCCTCCCTTCTCCCAGAAGTCACCATCTCTTGTCCTTGCATTTTCCCCAATCTGTTCATTCTCCTTTCACTTTGGAAGTGCTTTTTTCCCCCAAAGGAGCATTCATTTTTGGAGCAGATTATTGGGAGCAAAAAATCCCAAGTCTGCTTTTCTCATGTAGCATTTTGCGATATTTGACATTCCTATTCGGGTTGCCCTTGTTTGTGCATCTTCAGATGACGCCCCTGAGAACAACTGTTGACTGCTCAGAATGTACAAAGAGAAAAGTTGTATTCATGCTTAACTAGGTTTTCATACTGAATTGATCAAGGAAGAGTCTGATTTTAATCATCTAAAATGTACTGTATATTATTCTCCTGATGTTTATGGCAAATATACAATCCATCAGTCAAACTGGGAACTTAGGATAGAGAAAGTACAATTAATAATTATGCAAGCATTCATCAAGTTCTAGTCCCTTATATTCTTAAATAGAATCAATCAGAGATAGAATCTTCATATCATACAGAGATGTTACAAAGATTAAGAAGAATGATCTATACAAATGAGTGACATTGCAATGATAAGCTCGTTCCCCCGACTCTTGAAAATGACACTTCAGATGTCAACACTGCATTTGACATCAATAACTGAATGAAAGAAATCTACTTGTCATTACAAAAGCAGTTATCTTTCTAAAGAAGTATTTCCACAGTTTATATAGTTATCATTGTCATTACGTGGCAATGTTCCCATCCTCATATAAAACGTATCATAATAACCTTAAAGTTAACAAAGTATTATTTTAAATAATTTCAACACACTTTAACTAATTAAAATATTACCTTTATTATAAGTTCCCCACAAAGCCCTTCTCAATCCAAACTAGTAAAATTCTGTCTGTGATTCTTACTGGTTTCCTATCACTGTAGCGACATTTGAATTAGTCCTCAGAATATACCAGTCTTGTAGGAACTAGTGCATATTTATTAACTTGTGATAATCAGAGAAAAACTGTTCCAGGCATTAGGAAGAATCACGTGCATCCCGTTTTCCTTCTCAGAGTTGTGAGTGTGTAAAAACAAATGATTTCTGAACGACTCCTTCTGAAGACCTCAGAGGCTTTGTATCCAAACACAAGGAGAACAGCAATCGAACCTTAGAAAATGAGTTATTCTCTTTTCCTTTAATTTGCAAATGCAAATCAGAATTTTGGCTTGGATAGGCGCTTTATGAAATTTAATATGCAAGACATGAAATATTTCATCAAGTCTTATTAAAAATAATAGGATGTTGGAAGCGAATTCACCGGGCAATGACTCATCTATTTTGTCTGGACATCCATTTTCATTTACAAATGATGTAGCTATTTCTGTCATAACATGAAATTTTATAATGCTGAAATTTCAGTGCTTGTCTTTGTTTTCCCTACAGGAATCTATTCTAGAATTTTTTTGGTACCATTTTCTGTAAAACACTGCTTCCCAAGCTGTGTGATGCGTTGGGTGTAGACATTGGCACAACCAAGTCAACCCAAACAAATATTGTGTTCTGTGGATCTTCTTTGCAGAATTCTTCATCTTGATTGTGAGCCATCTATAAAATGAGTACATCATTTCAATTTTGGAGATGCTTTTGTCAAACTTAGTCTAAGCAGTATTGACATCAAGGGTTTGGGATGTAGCTTGTTTCATATGCTTGGAAACGCATTTGTGTCCGAAGGCTCTTGTAGATTTTTTTTTTTTTTTTTGGTTAAGCGCGATAAAATGAAGTTAATTGCAAAAAAAAGAGTTTTCATAATTTGAATATTTGGGATGAAGCTTTTACCTAATTATTTTTTAGGAAATAGCTATTTTCCTAATTTTATAGAAAATTCCAAACAGTTCAGCATTTGACCTTGAGAAAAGCATCAGCTAATTTAAGATGGTTCTGTTAGATTAAGCACTGCTGCCATCCTTGATAAACATGATAATTATCTAACTTTCTTAATACAATATTAATGACTAATTATCAAAAAGAAGTTACTATTTGTGAAAAGCCAATTACAATCATATGTTTTATTATGTCGCTTTAAACAAGGTATTAAAAAATCCTTTTTTGGGGCCCGGCGCGGTGGCGCAAGTGGTTAAAGGTCCTCGCCTTGCATGCCCGGGATCCCATATGGGCGCCGGTTCTAGTCCCGGCAGCCCCGCTTCCCTTCCAGCTCCCTGCCTGTGGCCTGGGAAAGCAGTCGAGGACGGCCCAAAGCTTTGGGAACCTGCACCCGCGTGGGAGACCCGGAAGAGGCTCCTGGCTTCGGATCGGCATAGTATCGGCCCGTTGCGCTCACTTGGGGAGTGAATCATCGGACGGAAGATCTTCCTCTCTGTCTCTCCTCTCTGTATATCTGCCTTTCCAATGAAAAAATAATAAAAATAAATCTTTAAAAAAAAAAATCCTTTTTTGCTTTTATGCCTATACATACAGGTAGGTAGGATCAATAAATATACAAACTAGAAATGAAAGATATTTAAATGAATACATTCCTCAATATGTACAGGATAAATATATCTTTGTGGGTTGACTATTGCAGATATGCATTTTTTTGTGGTTATTGATGTCATCTTTGGACACTTTCTTCTGTTGCTGTATTACCTCACCTCTATAATGAGAAACTAACAAGATGGTTTTTAGGAGCCCACCATCTCTAAAGACCTAGTCTGCACTGCCTACGTTAATTAGAATCCCTTGTCTTGGTCTTCACGAGCTATTTCAAATTCCCAGACATTGAGGGCATATTTCCCTCTGAACATGAAAGTCCTTGGTACTGAGGATTTTTCTGTAACAGTGGTAAAGTTGCTGCTTGGGTTGGCTGAGCCCATGTTGAAGGGCCAGGAGTTGAGCTCCACCTTTGCTCTTGATCTCATTTTCCTGTTGCAATCAGCTGGGAAGCAACAGGTGGTTGGGTCCCAACCATGGATTCTGAATTACCAGCGGCAAAGCATTTGGGGCGTTAACTAGAACATGAGGACTCTCCCTCTCTGACTCTGTCTCTTTGCATCTCTCTCTCTCTACGTATCAAATAATATAAATAACCAAGATTTCAAAAATAAATATTAGAAGTTAGCAAAGAGGAGAGCTTTGGTATTTTTCATATCTCGTCCAAGAAGATACAGAATGTATGTAAATAAACTTTACCAAACAGAAACAGTAATTTCAGGCAGAATTCTTAGGCCAGTGTGTGGCCAAGCTGGTTAAGCCACTACTTGTGATAACAGCATCACATACTGGAGCGGCAATTCCATCTGTGCTACCTTCATTCTCCCATCCTGTTGGTGTGCAGATGGTAGGCCCTTCCACTTGGCTGGGAGACCAGATGGAGTTTTTACCTCTTGGCTTTAGTCTGTACCAGCTTTGAATGTCACCACAAGTTTGGGAGTGAATCAGCAGATGGAAAATCTCTTTTTATCTTCCTCTTCTTGTTACTCCACCATCTAAATACATAGGCAACTCTTATAAAAATAGTTTGTATTGAAAATAATAAGCACATTATATAAAGTACTTATATATAAAGTTATCACACATTTTGTTTTGTCATCAATGTAGCTTGAGTCCAGACTACAGGAGAAAATGAGTAATAGTAGCAAGCACAATTATGTTTATTTGCGATTACAGAAAGGATAAATTTCATATTTTAGGAGAGAACATCGCGAACAGTGAGAATAAGGTCTCTTCGAGGGAAGGCTTTTCCAATGTAGGCGAGATCATCAGAATCATGATTCTGAAATGGTACAGTTTTTACTATTGTGCCTGGTCCATGAGGAACATATTCTGTGTTCTGTTTAGAAAAAAAGCTAGGCCAGGAACGAGGAGGGCATGTCCACAGAAGGATGTGGCAAACTCATGGCAGCTGGTGAGCAAGTTCATTCATGAAATAAGCTTAGGGCACAAACAGGTGCACAGGAGCCACGCAGTGCAAGCATTTGAACTACACTCCGTCTCTGCAGAATCAGTAACTCTCCAAGTGTCCAGTAGCTGTGCTTTATAACTAGAAAAATGTCCAAGCGTTTGTGACTATTTGCCCTTGTCCCTGATTGTTATTCATCAGGAGAATAAGCAGGCCAAATCATTTCCCAGACGGTTGGGAGAATTGAATATATTAATGGCTCTATTACCAACCTGGTGCTGTCATACTTAAGAGAAAGAACAGACATTAAATGATTTTTTTTCAGGCATTTCTTGGAAGAAGAAGAACAAAATAACATCACTCTTTCTATAGTTTGCCCTTCTAAAAATCATGTCAGTTGAACACAGCAAAGCTGTCTAGACCGTGTTCAGTTCCTTTCTTGTACACTGAAATGGAACAATCAACATTGTTTACTCATCAGCTTGCTTTAGAAGTCAGATGGATGCTGAAGTGAATACTGCTGACAATGAACCATGCCATGCTAAGACAGTCTGCTTTATCGTTCTTGCTTCTTCAACATTACAATGTAGAATGTGGCAAGTTTTATTCCCAAGGTTTCTCCCGCCAGGACACTTTTATTTTACTTTTTCTTGGCTACTTTTATTTTCTGGATACCGTGAGGGACAGCCTGCTGTTTTATTTTGCTTAGCTTTTCTTGTTAGGCCCTTCTGGAATTTACTTCCTTTGTATTTTGTGTTTATGCTTTAAAACCAGTGGACACTGCTGCTTATTTGAGTTCAGGCTCCTAGTCTGAATTACAAGCATCACCAGCATGTGACTAGCTATCTGCCAGGTAGCAGTCATCATTTTATATCAGGAAATGTGTGTCTGAACACATCTATAATCAACACACGATTAAGAGTTTGTGCCTGTCCATACAGTTTTTGCATGTGTGTATGTTTTTTGCGTGTTGCGTTCGTTGTTGTTTTTACCTTTGTCCTGTCGCTTAGAACACCAGATAAGCTGTTAGAGTGAGGGAGAGCATTGTTTCTTTGGTTCCTCACTTTCTGTAGAGATTCTCAGGTCAAACATGTGCTCCCCACACCTCAGAGCCCTGTATTACACAATTTCCAGAAAGACTTCCTCTTGCACTCTGAGAAGGCCATGATCCCTGTTGAGACATATGGTCTGCCAGGAGGAGAATGACTTGGTGTCCTCCGCCAGGAGGAAGGCATTGAGCACACATGATGGCCCTTCTTCATGGGGAAAGATTTGGAGACCACAAGCAAGTCTCTGGGGAAATGCAAATGTGAGAGGTTGCTATCCCTGCTCCCCCGCACCTTGCTGCTGCTTCTCTCAGTTGACCCACACATCTTTGATTCACATCTAATAATAAACATGGATGGTTCCTACCTTTTATACCGGTGGATCATGCTTGACACCCAAACAACATCAACATCTTTCTTAAACTGTCTAGCCGTTGTGATTTGGGTGTCTGCTTTCCACTAAGTCATCACCGGTGCCTAGGTTCACAGGTGTTTCCAAGGTCCTTGTGTTTCTGTGTTAGAATGTA
Source organism: Ochotona curzoniae (assembly GCF_017591425.1). NCBI lineage: Eukaryota > Metazoa > Chordata > Mammalia > Lagomorpha > Ochotonidae > Ochotona > Ochotona curzoniae. The sequence goes on along the minus strand of NW_024467095.1, from coordinate 22,589,529 downwards.
TTCTAAAGTATTTGACCATAAGTATGTTTCTCTGAGCCCAGGGACCTGGTGTGTGTGTGCGTGCGTGTGTGTGTGTGTGTGTGTGTGTGTGTGTGCGTGTGTGTATGTGTGTCTGACTTAAGGACTGGTCCTAGGTCACAGAGATTTGGACCTACTCAGGATGTATGATGGTACCCAGCACAGAGTTCCTGTCCGTGGACATTGCAATCAAAGCATGCATGGAAACACTGTTTTATCTAGTGTCCACAAAAACCCTAGGAACGAATTTATAAGTCAAATTAAAACAACAACATCAATGTGATGGCTGAGAAGAAAAGACTTGAAAAGTTTAGATTTTGCATGATGACATAGCTAACAGAGATCAGATTCACTGCCTTTGAAATGAAGTGTTGTGACTTCAAAATCAGCCACTATTCTGTCATTGGCATTGTTTGCAGAGTTTCTTTTAAAAAAAATTGGAACTATATTTCAGTTGGTAAGGGACACAGCTGAAGTTTCCCCACTTGTGTTTTAGAATGGAAGACGCATTTTTTGTTGCTGTTGTTACATAGAACTCTATTCTGACTGGATTCTCATTTAGAAGGCATGCTATAGCACCATTGCTTCATATTAACAATTATTTAAAATAGTTTCTTATAATAACATATGTTAACGAGCTCATTCTTGCATACTCACTTTTCTTTATATTGAGCAGCTAACATTCAGATACCTCTGTACTTACTTTGGGATTTGCACGATATGAGGCAAAAAAGAAATAAATAGAGCTTGAAATACTACATGTGTGAGAGCAGCAAAGATTGGAACAAAGCGATGAGAACAACATTTTGTCTCCCTGTAAAGAATTGAAATAAAAGATATATAAGTAGAAGCTACTGATGTGCAGCAGCAATATTGCTAGCATCTGACAGAGCAATATTTTCTTGAGTCACTAACAGGGCTTAATATTCAAAACACAGATGGAGAAAAAGCAGTAAGTCAGTACAAAGCGAAAGGAAATAAATAATGTGGATCCAATTCAACCACCAAAGAGAGAGTACCTAAGATCTTCTAGAGAGAGCACCAGCAGTATTTGTGTTTGGTGGAAGGTGGGGAAACTATGGCATTAATGACAATATCCCAGTGCATGACAAGGAAGACACAGTGCAGGGAACACTTAGTGAATGAAGCCACGGAAGATGGAGGATGCACTGTGGTGTAGCTTCAGAGACAGCTTGTTTTAGAACGTCCCTTCCCATTGAGAAGGGCATAGCTTTGCAAAGAATCAGTGCTTCTTAGCAATGTGTCAACAATGTGAAACAATACACTGAGGAGAGATAAACAGATTGGATGGTTTCTTACCAGTCTGAAATAGGTTCAACAGCCTCTGGGATGGCAACAATTCATATTCAAACGGATTTCTATATGTGATTAATGTCTCAAAGCCTGAGATTTTATTTGTGTGTGTTAGATAATCTAGATTTAAGATTCCTTTGTTCTCAGCTCATGGAGTGCTCCCCTACCTCCTCCCTCCCCCTTCTGGATGGCTTAGCTGGAATAGAAAAACAGGGAGACAAGGAAAAATAGAAAGCTTGTTGCTGAATGAGCATGCTACATCTCACCGCATTGTGGAATACTACAGTTGCTCGTATTTCAGGCACCTGGACTAGACATTCATTATTCATAAGCAGTTTTGTAACTCTAAGTTATTCAGGCTGGAAGAGAACATTAACAATCTTTTTTCTTGTTTTTTCTTTTTTTCTTGTTTTTGTCTGTCTTTTTTTGCTCATTGCTTAGATAGCTTGTATCTAAAAGGAGGAACCCAAAAAAGTTTCCTAATTCTTTTTTTTTAAACCTGTCAGCTGCATGTCAAATTGAACTTTTCATTGCAGGCGAAATAACTTCAATGTTGCAAGGTTGACCTGTACATTTCACTGTGTGTGTGTTTTTTTTTTTCAAAGAAGCTGTCTGAATAAATGTGCTAAAACCAATTCTACTCCAAGCAGGAACTGGAGCTGCCATCCCAACGCTTGGCCTTTCCACGGCAGCCCTTTCCAACAGCTCTCATATATATCAATACAGATCAGGACCTGGAAAGACAAAGGACATCAGACTGTAGGGGAGTATGTCTTGAGATATTGATCAACTCCAAAGGAGTGACGGATTTGGGACTGAGTCCTCGAGTAAGTGCACACTGAGTTAAGCACAGCCATCGCTGAAGTTCCCTTGCACGAGGGATTTTAAACACCTGTGAGTTGACAAGGCAAGCCTGTGGAGCCCCTAAAATGGGCTCCTCAGTAGGAGAGAAGACCCTCTTTGAAACATTTTAGGGAGGGTCCCCACCTCCAAACCAGAGGAGGGTTTAGGTGGCATCTCAGATGTCAGGGAACAGCAAAAAGCATTTTCCTTACCTGATAAAGAAAATTATTTACTTCTAGGAAGCATCAATAATTTAACAAGCCTACTTCCTGTCCAAATTGCATTAGAGGCTACGCTAGCATACTGTACTATCAATAGTGTTGGATGAAACCTAAAGCAAGCCATATGTGTACTTTGGGGTTACTCAGCATCAGTATTTATAGTGAGAAAAAAAGCATATGTAATGCATATTCTGTATTTTGTTCACACTAATAAATCAAAACAGTTTAAGTTCTGTATGCAACCAATATAAAAGCAATCAATATTAGACTTTGCATTTTCATGTGAAGTTGTTAAAATCTGCTTTACATTTAATATTTTTTGGCACAACTGAAAAACTGAATTTCTACCAAAAATCCTTAATTTTTACTTAGGTTTCATAATATTTGGAAATAGAAATTGCATGGTAAATTTGCTTCGAAAACACTTAAAATTTTATCCACTAACTGTTAGTCTTTAAGTATATTTAAAGCATTTTAGATACAATTGAAAATTCATCTAGCTCATTTCTCAAACATGGGTAGAAGCTGACCTCGCAACAAGTGCTAAACAGCCACGTGCCTTGATCAACACAAGTTTATGTGAACCAGGATTCTGGGATTTGCAAAAATTATAATTGACTTACAGCCAGATGGTGACAGGGAGTCAACTGAATGGTAATAATTGGGTGACCCAGGAGGAAGATTATGCTTAATATCACTGTACACAGCAGCCTTATTTTATCAGGAAGCATAATGCAAGAATGAGCTAACTCTTGGTTAGCACTGTAAATTCTTCAGAAAAGTCCTGCGTGTTGGAGTTCCTGGGAGTCCAGGAGCAGCTTCGACCTCAGGCAGAGTGGGACGCAGGGACCAGGAAGGTGCAACGTCCCATGTAGGGTTGGGTGTCACACCAAGCATCAGAAGCACATCATGCAGTTCACGGAGCGTGGACAGCACTCAGATGACAAGGCTAGGAACTTGAAAAGGAAACTAATTTGTTTGATAGATTTTGTTTCCTTTTAAGGAAAATAGGACTCTGGGATATTTCTTCTCGTTTTTCTTTCTCGTTCAGGAATGTTACCAACTGTAGTTTCTAGAGAATGTGTTGGAGTGTGATTAACCTCAACTCCTTCTTTGTTCCCACTGCTGCTCCTGTTGGGAGAGAGGAGCTGAGATATTTCCTAAATGACTGGTTAGAGGCCGAATCATAGTGTTACACAAGGGCATTCTTTCCTGAAGACTGAACTCAAAGCCTTTGGGATAGATTTCGTTGTGAGTTTCATCCTAGGATATGGACTCGGATGAATTTGTGTGATACAAGCTCTGCCCTGTACCTATACAGGTAAAATCCTAAATCCACACTTTGGAACATAACTTGCAATCTGCTATATAGAAGTATAACAACAAAAAAATATTTGTTGAAATCATCACATATGCATAATTTGTATTACGTTTATGGGGATTGGTGTTCGATGGTGGCAGGAGGACATTATTTAATAATTGTAGAAGGGTATAATCTCTAGCAGAGAAAATGTACCTCATTAAAAATAAAAATCATTCAATTATTGCTCCATCGAGTGATATAAATAACAGGACCCTGGAGACATCAGGTGTGATTAAAAGTCCCAAAGTAGAGATTAAAATATTAATAATCATAGGGGACATGCAATTTTGTGGAGGTGGGAACCGATATACAGATAAATAATTTTCTCAGCTTGTCAATCATATGTATGGGAGTGAGGACCAAGACGGAAGACTAGCCACCTTCCCGGGTTCCATAATGAGGTGCTTCCTCCAATATGGAATGCCCCAAAGCTGCAATAATAAACCACAGAATGCATGATGCTTTCCATCAATTATTCATCTGGGGAAAAAATAGGCTTTCAAACTAGCAAAAACCGATTCCACATATCATTTCCATATGAATTAGGCCAAAAGTCCCCCTTCAGATCTTTGAAAGTATCTGTTTTAAAAGACCATAATAGTGAGTGCTTTAAAAAAAAATGTCAATTATCCGATGCTTTATGTATCCATTGAGTTTTGCTCTGGAATGTGGCAGCATCTCTGAAACTGACCCAGAGTTTTCTATGCTATAGACAGAATAGTCAGAGAAAGTAGAATGCAAGGGCACTCTGCCTCTTGGGAGTTTGCAGTGAAAATTTTAAAGAAAAAAAAGCCAATTATAGGTATAATATGAATATAGACATTTGTGGTTTTCCCTAGGATCTGAGCATTGGTGATAAAACACAAACCCTCCGGATAAAAAGTAGTCTCTCACATTACACACCTTAGTGGAAAATTAGGATACGATCAGCAACTCCTTTCTAAAACTAGAGCTATCCTGTGGATTTTTGCAGCAACTGAGTCCTGTATGTTGACGTTCTATTGCTCCTGTGTTACATCTCTTGGTCGTGTTTTGGGTCTGACTTCACTGCGGCCACGTGCCACGGTGTACTCTTTTGCTGACTCTCAACATTCAAAGCACAAAATGTTAGCATTGAAAAGCATGTTACTGTTAACGACTCGTGTGACCACAATCCTGGGAAAAGTCAGCAAGTCAGAGGGAATAACGGCCTCCATTCCAATCCCACAGAACGTGAGCTAAGCGCTGATGCCACAAGAAAGCTCAGACCACTCGCACAGCATGTTTGTCCAAAGTAGGGCTTGGCGTTAGAAGATTTATGTGCCGACGTCTTTTGGATATTAATTTTTCCAGTTCCCAGTTGCAGCAACCCCTCTGTTCAAGAAATGTGGTCCTGGCAGCTTGAGAACAGACTGGAAACAAAGAAATGTGGGTACAGGCTGCAGCCTGGTAAGGTTGTATGGCTATTCCTTGAACCCCAGCAGTCTCAGTGATAACAAGATGGCTTGAAAAAAAATGTGTATACAGTCTTGTGAGGAGATCTGAATAAAAATGCTTTCAATGACATTGTCTGCAATAGATGAAGTGCACATAAGCCAAATCTTTGTTAGTAGAAGTATGTTTTATTTTATGTAAGCAAATACAGTTCAAAATACAAGAGAATGGGTCAATATGGATAATGCAAAAATGATAGTATGGATTAAAATATGCCAAAGAAGAATGCATACAATATGAGTTCACCTGTATAACTTCAAAACCAGGTGAAAAATGTACTTTGGGGGCCTGGTGCAACAGCCTAGAGACTAATGTCCTTGCCGTGCAAGTGCCAAAAACACCATATGAGCAATGTTTCTAATCCTGGCAGCCCCACTTCCCATCCAGCTCTCTGCCTGTGGTCTGGGAAAGCAGCCAAGGATGGCCCAAAGCCTTGGGATCCGGCACCCACATGGGAGACCCGGAAGAGGCTCCTGGTTGCTGGCTTTGGATTAGCTCAGCTCTGGCTGTTGTGGCTGCTTGGCGAATGAATCATGGACAGAAGCTGTCCCTCTCTGCCTCTCCACCTCTCTGTGTGTCTTACTTTGCAATACATTAAAATAAGATAATATAAAATAAATCTTTAAAAATGTTCTTTGTGTGTTTTGGGAAAGTATCCATATGTGATAAAACCATAAAAATAAACATGAATAGAATAATTTACTACAAAATTTTAAAAAAAAGAAAATGTGGGTCCTTGCAAAGTTGGCAAAGTGGGAGTGTACACAGTAAGGAATGCTGCCATTCAACAGGGCTCATAACACTTTGCTTAAATAACTGGGTGAGCTTATTCTTAACTTAGCCATATCATTTCAACAAGTCATTAAAATCTATAAGGAAAATCACATCACCTAGCTTAAGAGAAAGCGAACATGAGTTGCTGGACTCTGCAGGTTGACTCATTCATAATACATTCAGTCAGTAAATCTTTGAGTGATGCCTTAGAGCCAGAAAGTCTTGCAGAAGCTCATGATATTCAGATAAATAAGATACTGATTTGAAGACGAGTTCTGTAATTAAAGAAGTGTTACCGCAATGGAAGGGATCAGAGTGTGGGCTATGACTGCTGGGTTAGAAACACATTTGTCTACGGAGAAGCTGAAAAATCTTTAATTTCTTTAATTTCGCTGAACCTCATTTTCCCAATGTGCAAAATGCAGATAATGACATTGACTTCCACATAAGGATGACACGTGTTAATATCTGCAACACACTTCAGGAGAACCCAGAGGAAAGTGAACTACTTATTCAACCATCATTCTTTGTTTCCTATTATACATTAGCTTCATAACAATCTAGACATTTTCAGTTGCGTTCATTGGCAGAAAATGAAGAAGAACCCTTGAATCAGAGAAATGGGTGCGGGTAAAACATGAAATTTTAAAAAGGACATGGGATATTCATGCAGGTTGAAAAAGAAGGTATTAGAGGTGGTAAGAAAAACCTCTATATCATGTGGGAGCTAACACATAGGATTGGCCATTATCCTCAGGAGGAGTTAAACATGCTTGTGTTGAGATCATATTGTTTAGAATCTAATCAAATGTACCTGGTATAGGAACAGGTCTCGTGGATGATGACCATGATGGATACAGCATTCTTGGCAGCATACTGTCCCCAAGTCATCCTGAATGAAACGTAGTGATGAACATAAGGAAGGCACAGGATGAGGATAGAGGGGAGGATTAAATATATTTCCTTAAGGTTTACATGCTTTTTGTTGTAAAGAAAGAATTACAGAAATGAGAAACAGAAAGATATTCCCTCCACTGGCTTACTCCACAAAGTGACTACAATTGTTAGAGCTATGTTGGTTCCTAGTCAGGAGCCTCTTTAAGGTATCCCATGCAGGTGCAGGATCCCAAGGCTTTGGACCATCCTCTGTGACGCTTTCCCAGTCCACAATCAAAGAGCTGATTACAAGTAGAACAGCTGGGACACGAACCAGCACCTACATGGGATGCTGGCACTTTCAGGTGGAAGATAAGCCAGCGAAACCATCACACTGGCCCAAATATCTGTTTTTTTTTATGATTATCTATGTGTCATTCTAATATTGATTAGCTCAAGAGGTATAGAAAGAGGCAAAATTAAACTGCAGAGCAAGCTCCGCCGTTAATCTCCCTTATTCATGACAACGATTCTCGCCAAGAAAAGAGCTGGGTGGCTGTGTGTCTTGGAATGGACCTACTTGTTTCTTGCCTTCCCTCAGTCCATTTCTCTGATTATTGATAAGACAGAAAAAAAAATCTTCAGAAATACCATTCAGCTATGTCCAAGTATACATTATATAAATTAATACAACATCAAATCCATTGTTTATAATATCCACCATTGTTGCTAAAATCAAAGCACTTCATGTGGCACTTGCATTAGTATCACTGTGAATGCATTGAATGCATCCAAGAAAGTTAACTTGTGATATAATTGAGTACTTCTAGCAGATGTAAACATGGCATGGAGAGTTTGCAGTTGAGACTGACAGCATGAGTCATAAAACAAGTACTATTTATTTTTATGTTCAGATTTTATTTTTATTTCTGGTTTGTTATCATGAGCAAAACAGTCATTTATCTTAACCAGTACCGGAAGATCTTCAGCCCATTCTAGTCATTTTCAAATCTTTGTCTGGAAAAGTAAAAAAAAAAAAAAAAAAAAAAAAGTTAAGTATCTTTGATGTCAGGTTTATACCAGGTGCTAGGACAGTTTGACAAACGTGTACAGTTTTTGTTCTCTATTAGAACCTAACGCCTTGAAAACAAACATTTGTTGTAGATCGTCTTCTGCGTTATTAGGAAAGTGAAGGCTCTCAAATCTGCAGTGCTCCCTCCATCAGAACATGGGTGTCCATGACGTCATCACAATACACTTAACGGTCAATATCCCATTCAAATGGCTCTGCTTGCACGTGCACTGATGTCATTCCCCAAGTGGAAAACCAGAAGGACATGATTGTGTGTTGTTTTCCTTTGTTTATCACAATCTGCATTATACTCCAAAGAGAGCAAGTCAAATACATGCCTATTGCTTGAAACAAAGTTTATCTCCACAAGGTCATTAATGCAGAATTGATTTTACAATCTTCTGAATTATTTTATTATCATCAGAATAGCCTTATGATATGATATATGTCTGTGCATGCACATTGAAATAATTTCTGAAGTGCTTGAATAGCAATGAAATGGGTAATTTTCGTTCATGAAAAATGACAAAAGACAACTAGGAAAAATGTCACTATTACAGGAGTAATATTAAATACAGCTAATTCCTTTGTACAAAATTATTATAAGAGATAGCTGCATGGGGATTTAGTCTAGATACTTAAGTCTAAACCTTAACCTGCTACTCACCAGCTGGTTTTTTTTTTGTGCAAATTTCCTAGAATTGGTACATATTTCCTTACTTATAAAAGAGGATATTTTGGATCATAGGCCTGGTTTTGAAATATATCTTCAGATTAAGTGAGTTATCATGAGTATAAGAATGAGTATAGTTCCTGAAAATCATACTTGCTTATAAAAGTTATTATGGGTCTCAAGAAAACTTGTTAAATTAAAAAATGATATGTCTATGTCATATGTCATAATACACTACATTTATAGAGATGGGTTGATTATCTCAAAGAGAAGAGGAAGCATCTGGAATGATAACAAGATGATGACATTCTTTGAAAGTATGTTTGTTCATCATTTAGATATTTGGGGTTTCAATTGTGTTTAGCAGCACCCCCTGCTAGCTGTTCTAACAAAAGGGTTTGCTAAAGGACTTTGAGGTGAAGAACCTTCTGGAACTGTAAAGTCAGAATATAAATGCTGCCATGGAGAACAACGCCCACAGCACCTCAGGGATAACCAATGATGCCAGCACTACTGCACCATTACCACAGAGTCCAGTTGGCAACAGCATTGCATGCCAGGACAGTGCGGCCACACCTGCTGGAAAGCAGTACCTCACCATAACTGGCTCATCCCTTTCTGCTTTGAAATGTAAGTCTTGTGTTCATCTGCCTGGTGGCCAGAATTTCTCATGTCTCTCTTTTAGCTGCAAGGGACGCTGAGAAAATGACCTCGGACACTCACCATAGGTACAGGTTCTTTAAAATTATTGCTTGGCCTCAGTGACGTCTCCAGGGCTACTGAAATCACCAAAATACGACACATTGTTATTCCCAGGGACTCTCAGAGGCTCATATAGTGGAGAAAGGCACTGCATACCTGCTACATTGGTTTTAATATTCAAAGAGAGCCCCCACAGTATAGGTACTGCTTTATAGATGCCTATACTTCAAAATCATTATTCCAACTCGATTAAATACAAATGTGTGTAGGGCATACTAGAGGCATATGGAGAACAGTATGATACACACATGATGTGGGAGAACCATAAATGAAGGTTACCACGAATGTAGTGGAGGAAATGCCTTTTTTCAAGAACAGAAAGGCTGCGTGCATTTGATTATTTGACAGTCGTTTGTTGGGTCCCTTCCCTATGGAAAGTAACCATACAAAGCCCAATGACATATGTTTGATTGGAAATATATTTTTGGCATGACACTGAAGGTTTTATTCACCAGGAAAAGATTTTCATGCTCTAAAAATCTACATGTAGGAATACACAAAGACTTTTCGGAGAGCCATGAATTGTTAAATTTGACTGAAATTTTGGCAGGGTCGAGACTTCTAATGGAATATTGGCAAATGCTCCGTTAAGGAAATGAGGCAGACATACATCATATTGTTTTTCACAGAGGGGAGACGGACATAACCAGGGAGCCTGTCACAAAGTCCCCATTGGCAGAGTGTTGCATAGACTTACGATGGGTCACACAGGGTGGGATAACTTTGTCACCCTCACCGGCAGCTAAGGAGGACCCCGACTGCAGCAAGCAGAGAGAACAGGACAAAGAGTGAGACGCAGATGATGTTTCTGCTTTGAATCTCATTGGATGGAAGGAGGAAGGAGGGTAAGACAGATGCAATCATTCGCATCCACAGGAAGCTGATGAAAACACACCCTGGATGGGAGATAATTAGTTTAGATAAAATATATTTGTCTTCTGTTGCTGCATAACAAATGACGATAAGGATACTGGCTTAAAACAATACCCATTTATCAACTGCAGCTCTGTAATCAAGAGTGCAGGAGGAATCTTCTGCTGGACCACATTTTCCTCTCCTCTAATCACAAAGAAGCAAATGTACTTGTGAGTCTCAGATCACATCAGTTTCCTAGTTCAAGTCCTTCACAGATTGAGAAGAAAACTCTACCTGTTTGCTACGGTAGACACTCCAGAATAATCTCCGTATTATAGAGCAAGTCGATTAGCAAACTTTGGAAAGTGGTGGACAGTCAGGCCATAGGAAATGCACCCTGGATTATGAAAACGTTTGAAGTTAGAAATACTGATGTGAAGGCCTGGTGTTTCAGCATGGTGGGTGAAGACACGATCTTTGATATCAACGTGCCACATGGCCACAGGCTCAAATCTCAGCTGCTCCAGTTCTGAACCAAATCCCTCACTTGGAAAAGGTATTGGAAGTTGGGACAAATCCTTGGGCTGCTGCTACCCAAATAAGAGATGTGGAAGAAGCTCTAGGCTCTTGGGTCAGACTACCCCAGATGTGAGGAAGGGAAGATGTTCCTCTGTCTCCCCACCACCCCCGGTGTAACTCCACCTCTCCAATAAACAAATACATATTTTAAAAAATGGAAATACTAACTTCTGAGTTATACTTGTGCAAATAATATGAACAGAAGTGATATAGACAAGGACTATTATCAACAATGAGAAGTGAAAAAAGAAAAATCTAACATCTTGCTAGTTAAACCATTCAGGACATAAGGGATATATCTGAAATTCATTTATGCAAATAAATACAAAATGTTAAGAGGGGAGGTGTAATAGATCCTGTTAATATAATGGAGATCATGATAGGTGAAATGACATTAATGTGAAAATTGTGAACACATGACAGAAATGGTACAAGAAAGAGGGAGAAAAAAAAATCTATGTCCTTGGTCTTTCCTTTATCTGACTAATACGCAGTATGTGCCTGTTTGTATGACAACTCACTAAATTGGAGGCAAAAGGAAGAAGCTATTGACAAAAAGAAAAATACTTAATGCCATTATCCTAAAAAATGAATGAGATTTAGTGAACCAAGTCAGACCCTGATACTGTGCAGCGTAATAATAAACTGGCCACTATTGATGCATGCTCTGCATAGTGAAAGACAAAGAAACCCCTACCTGAGCATCCTGTAGTGGACATATCATCAGAGAAAATGTCCTCTGCAGTTGATAAGAAGGAACAAGAACAGGACAAAAATGTAAACCATGCAGAAAGTCAAGTTGTAAGTACATTTAGTGGACAGGGGAGAGGCACCACTTGGGGAGAAGACAACATTCTTTCACGTGCATCATCTCTGGATTGCACATCTGTTTTGCACCTTGGGCCCATCAATTACAGTGATGTTGCATCACCCCCCCTGATTCTGTGGCACACAGTTAGTTTTCAATAAATTGGTATTAAATCAATGAAAAGCAGGGAAGAGCAGGTAGGCTGTGGCCACCAGAAGAACTGTAAGTAACTGGGATTGTCTAGCAAGATTTTGGTGGATTTTGGCTTCCTGGAAATATAGATGCATGTAATTTTAAAGATATAATCATAAAATATTAAAAGAATTGTAAAAGTGTCATTGAATTATTTAGAAATAGTGTCCCTGCAAGCATGAGACAATATTCAGATGGGTGTTAAAATGTGTGCTCCGAGGAAAGCTTTGGCATACATTTATGTGAGCTGCATGTTTTCAAATAATGCTGAAATGCAACTTAAAACTTTTGAATTCCTTTCTTCCACTTCCCTGTCTTTGCAGAGTTTCCCACCTTTGCAATGGCACTTCATTCTTTGCATGAGAAATAGGTGCTAGGGAAGCTTAATTCTTACAGGCTAAGTTTTGAAACAGATTTTTCAATTTACAGATAAAATATTCTACAGTTGGACTTTCACATTGTTCAGTTTCAGCTGCGATAAATACATAGAGGCAGCCTACATTTTCTGACTACATTTGCAGATTATATATGCGTAGGCACAGATGGAGTGGCAAGGGAAGCAAGGCAGGAAGGGAAGGATAAAATATAAGATGCCCTAGGAAGAGATGAGATATTGTAGGATTGCTTATGCATTTACACAGAAATAAAAAGTGTCGATCTTACCTCTACATGCTGATCATTTGTTTTCTAGGAAAGCAGTTTTTCTTCAATTTTATTCATCATGCTCGTTTGTCAAGGAAAGCTAATGCTGTCCTTGGATTCTAAAACACTTGAAAGCACACACATGGAGAGTCAGTGGTTTGGGTTAGAGTACGTGATTGTGGAGGGTGGAGATACCAAGTTGTGAAAGATTCAGATCTTGAATTCCATAGACTTTTCCTCCACTACGCATCAAAGATAACTACCTGATTTTTTTCTACGTGAAAGAATATGGCAAAAATGTACAAATTTATGAACACTCAAAGTGGTATACGTTATCAATATCTAATTCTTTGTTTTATTGGGGTAGGTACAAGCAAACACAAAACCAAATTACATATATGGCAGATGTCTTGTGGCACTAATTTGCTGTTCAACATCTGGAAAAGTAAATGTCATTCTAGGGCACCCTAAATTCCACTGATAAGTATATTCCAAAGATAAGTTTGGAAACGCTTTCTTAAAAGATTTGTTTTTATGGTAAAGGCAGATTTATAGAGAAGGAGCGCCAAAGAGAAAGATTCCCACCTTTTTTTTTACTCCCCAAATGGCCACAATGGCCAGAGAGCCAAGGGATCTGAATCCAGGAGCCAAGAGATTCTTCCAAGACTTCCACAAATGCTCGGGATCATCCCGTTGCTTTAGGCCATGCTCGGCTGCTTTCCCAGGCCATGAACAGGGAGCTGAATGAGAAATAGAGCCGTGAGGACATGTAACGGTGCCCATGTGGGATCCCAGCACATGCAAGGCAGACGATTAGCCAATTGAGCCATCGTGCTACACTCTGGAAGAATTTAAATTGGCAAGAAATAATAGCAGTCAGCTGGCCCATAATATTCATGAAATATCGGTCATGCAAGCACCCATTCTCCATAATATCCTTCCTTTACCAACTGTGCCCTCACAATCCACTTCCCGTGTTATTCAGAAATGTTTAGGAAAGCTTCCTTTTTTTTTTTTTTTTGAAAGATTGATTTATTTATTGGAAAGTCAGATATACAGAGAGGAGGAGACAGAGAGGAAGATCTGTCTGATGATTCACTCCCCAAGTGAGCGCAACGGCCGATGCTATGCCGGTCCAAAGCCAGGATCCAGGAGCTTCTTCCGGGTATACCACAGGGGTGCAGGGTCCCAAAGCTTGGGGCCATCCTCAACTGTTTTCCCAGGCCACAGACAGGGAGCTGGATGGGAAGTGGAGCTGCCTGGATTAGAACCGGCGCCCATATGGGATCCCGGGAGTTCAAGGTGAGGACTTTAGCCGCTGGGCCATGCCACCGGGTCCTGAATGTTTCCTTTTAATTGTACAGGCTCCACTTTGTTTCTGTTGATTCTCATATCTCACCAATTTACAATTCTCTCCTCCATCTTTAATAGTATCTGCACTACCTATTGGTTAAAATGTTTGTTGTAGTTCCACTTCAAGTGCAGGTGTTAGAAAAGAGAAAACATAGAGAACTTAGAGGAAATGGTGGGTAAAATGCCCAGAGAAGACAGCCAGTGAGTCTCTGGAAGATTTTTCTATGACATCTCTCAGTAAAGGAAGCACATTACATTAGCCAAACCCAGCATCACAAAAGAACAAGTGTGCATGAGTTCTTGAGCCATTTTGCAGTGTATTTGTGATGTTCCCATAACCTACATTTCTTGAATTACAAACTTTCACGATAATACAGACTAGAGAAGCGGGCATTACAGACATAAAGTAAGAAGGGATCCTTGGGTATACGGTAGGTTTATACAACACTCTAAAATTTTGAAAGTGTTAGAAGTTTGCTTTTTATAAAGAACAAAAGAAAGCAAGATTGAACTGGAGAACACTGTTTTGGGTTAGCACGTTAATCTGCTACCGTAATTCAAGATCATGCTTGCAGTGCATATGAGCATCCATTCTTGACCCTTGGATCAAGGGAAATGCATCTTGAAAAGCAGAGGGTGAAGACCCAAGAGTCTGGACCACTAACAATCCTATGAGAGGCCAGCTAGCTACAGTTCTAAGTCTCTGGCTTTGGCCAGACCCAGCCATTTTGGCCATTTGGAAATGAATCAAACAAATGCCTCTCTCTCTCTCTCTCATTCTTATTCCATCACTCTTCTTCCCATTTTTAACATAAACTTGCTATGCAGTAATATTTAAAATGGGAATCCTAGAAAGTAAAGTCAATTTGATTGTCCTCCAAATCATCAGTGTTGCATATTTCATGTTGTCAGTTCTGAAATCTGAAAAGGAGTCATGGGAAATACAAGATAAGCAGTGTTTATTTAACAGCACGCCATGGCAAATCAGGCAGATGCCCATCCCTTTGTGCTGCTCTGTTGATCTTCCAATGCTTGCCACAATCTACTGGTCAGAGATGGGATGGTAACCTGTATCCAACACTACACGTTGCAAGAGAATGTCAAGTGGACAAATATTTCAGCAACCTGCATGAAGCTGCCGTGGCCACCACAAAAGTATGAAGTCTAAGGAATTTTAATATATTTTCATCTTAATTTTCCCGGAAGAAGCTCCAGGCTCCTGGCTTTGGATCAGTGCAGCACTGGCCGTTGTGGTTACTTGGGGATTGGAATGTGTTTCAAGTAGCACAAACTCACCTCAACCTGGTTATTTTTCATTGATTACTTCTCATTGGATCATGACCTGTTGTTCAATATTTAGAAGAGCTCGATTTTTGTCACTTGTTTATATTGCTGTACTAAAGGGGAATTTTTTTGGAAGTCTTTTCTCATTATTTGGGAGATGAGAGACTATAGCCAAAAATCTAAGTGAAGACGGGGGCAGGCGTTGTGATATGGTGGACAGTGATGTCATGTATGCAGTAGTGTTTGAGTCCTTAATATCCCCTCTCAGTTCTGCTTTCCTGCTAACACAACTGGCAGGAGACTGCTAATGCCTCCAGTGTCTGGTGTCCATAATATCCGCAGGGGAGACCCTGATGGA
The DNA here is from genome assembly GCF_017591425.1 of Ochotona curzoniae. Lineage (NCBI taxonomy): Eukaryota > Metazoa > Chordata > Mammalia > Lagomorpha > Ochotonidae > Ochotona > Ochotona curzoniae. The sequence continues at coordinate 22,574,069 of NW_024467095.1, read as the reverse complement.
GTTCCTGGCACCTAGTCTGTGACTGGCCCAGCTCCAGCTAAGGGAACATTTGAGGAGTGAATGAGTAGGGGGAAGGTTGATCTGTTTTTCTGTATCTGTCTGCATTGCAACATTAATATCACATAGAGAATGCTGTCTTAAGTTCCAGCCACATTGACTCCTCTTTCTGCTGAATACACTCTGGAGGCAACTCATGATGGCTCAAGTGTCTGCATTCCTGACCCTCCATGGGACACCTTGAGACATTTCCTGGCTCCTTGTGTTTGGGTAGCACAGCCACTCTTGTTCCAGGCATTTGGTGCAGGGAAGCAGAGCATGGAAGATCGCTTATGCTCTCTGCTTCTCCTTTTGTTCTCATACTCTGTTGCTGTTTCTCTCTCTGTCACTGTCTTTCAACTAGATGAAAAGTCAATGCATGTTGCTAAAAAGGCAAAATTACTAAGGCATCAGAAATCAGTACAGTATTTATAAAACATCAATAAAATCACGTCCATAAAGGCTATAACAGCGTTCGTTTGTATTGTAATTACTACCTTTTCAGTTACAGTCTACACAAATTTCACTAATGATAATCGACCTTACCTAAGTCACACTTTGAAACCAGCTGTGCCTACTCTCCACACCTATCACTGTGAATGCTGCCTTCCCTCAACCTCTCTTCCACTTTTTTCCTATTTGTCTCTGTCTTCTCATCTTTCTGGCTGCTATAGTCTGATTCCAATCGCTGTCCAAAGATATACATCGATACATCTGTTCTTCCTGCCATCCACAGACTTCAACTTAAGAACTCATTTCTTATCTTTCTCTTCTAATCCATAAAGTCTCAGACTTAAAACTCTCAATTTGTTACCCTGACACTTCATATTTGCTGGTGACCTTGGTGGCAGAAGGCCAGGGACTTCCTAACTTTAATTGTTTTTGATTGTTGAGTACTAGTAAGAGAAACACCTTGGGAAACAGCAAGAAGTATGGATGTAGTGTTAGTCTGGAAAGTTTGTTACTTTTCACTGGAGATTGAGTTTATTACAGAAGCAGCAATCTTAAGTTTCTCTCCATCTCTCGAACACATTCTCTAATGTAATTTATTCATTGAAGCATGCAATTGTGTTTCTGCCTTAGGGCTTTATTTTCATCTCCTTACAATATACAAAATTAAACCCCAAAGACAATAGCAGTATGTATATTGTTTTGAATAGTTCTTTGATAGATATTTATAATTTCTATTGTATAAAATATAACAAGCTCCTGTGTATTAATCACAAGCACCATAAAGAATATAAACGAAAATGCAGAACGTGTTTCGATTGCATTTACTTGATGTAGCGGGATTGTGCTTCTCTAGTTGGACTTTTTTTTTTCCATTTCTGACTGTCTTAATGTGTTCAGGAAACTACGACTTTCTTTTCTTTTGCTTTAAAGTATGTAAGTGATGTATTCAACATGAGTTTATATCTAACATCCATGTTCTAAATTACATTCACAGCAGTTGTTAGCCATATAATTGAAGCTTTCTACGTTCTCATCAACATATCATTTCACCTCTTGGAATGTTTGAATTTCTTTGTTCTGGTAACTTTGTTTTTTTGATTCACATCCCATAATGAGTGTGCATAAACCAAACTTGATTTATCAATTGATGGATGTTTATATGGCTTGCTCATCTTGCCTTTTCTGAACAATGCTGCAGTAGAATGGGGTTGTTGATACAGAAACACAAAAGCAATCTTTTCCTTTTCATTGGGTTTGCTAACCCATTCAATAGTTCTAGTTTTAATTTTTTTTTTGGCGGGGGGGAGAAGATTTTGATTATTGATTCAATTTACTTGATAGTTATTGATCTGTTCCAAATTTCTATTTCTTCATGATTAAATCTTGGTAAGTTGGACATTTCTAGCAATTTACCTATTTCTTTTCAGTTATTCCATCTGTCAACTTATAATTGTTTATCATCTCTCATGATCCATTGTATTTCAGTGGTTTTAGCTGTAATGGCTTCTTTTTCATTTATACTTTTAATTAGTTGCCCTTGTTTTGTTTGGTTATTCTACCTAAAGGTTTGTTGTTTTAACCTTCTCAAATAAATGCAAATAAATGTTTCTCAGTTTTATTGATCTTTTCTATTAGCCTTTCATTAATTCTCCTTTTTATAAGATACATTTATTTTTATTGCAAAGTCATATACATGTATGTGTATATATATATATGTACATATATAGAGAGAGAGAGACAGACAGACAGAGACAGAGACAGAGAGACAGAGAGAAATATCTTTCATCTGATGATTCACTCCCCAAGTGACTCCAATGGCTGGTACTGTGCTATTCCAAAGCCAGGAGCCAGGAGCTCTTCCTGGTCTCCCACATGGGTGCAGGGACCGAACAACTTGGGCCGTCCTCGACTGCTTTCCCAAGCCACAAGCAGCGCACTGGATGGGAAGGTGGGCTTCCAGGATTAGAACCAGCACCTGTATGTGATCCTGGCACGTTCAAGGCAAGGAATTTTTTCACTAGGCCATGGTACTGGGCCCTAGTTCTCCTTTAATCCTTTACCTAATATTTTTCACTTTGCCAAGAGAAAATTTTTTTCATTTTACACACTCAAATGTAAGTGAAATAAATTATTAGATAACAAACCAAAGAAGCTCATTGAGTTTGTGTGTGTCATATTGCTCTGAGCTGAAGGCATAGAATCTACTGGATTTGTAATTGAATCTGGACTTGTTCCCTAATAGCCTCTATAGCCCGGGGAGACTTCACGGTCCTCTCCATTATTCTATTTCTACACTTTCATAGTAAATATAATATTGATTTCTTAGAGTTGTGATGTGCCATGGAAGGAATGACCTGCTTAGCTTAATTCTTGTAACGCAGTAAAAATTAAGTGATCGGGAAAAAATTTCAGCACAAATTGCCAACATGAACTTAGAGAACCTCTGGCTTTGTTCGTTGAACTCAGATGGAAATCCAAATGAGAAACCATAGGCATTTGGGAATTGGCTGCAGCACTGTTTCCCTTGATAATTAATATGCACATGTAAATTTGATTGAAATCTTCTAAAAAGAAAGTTGCTGCAAACGGTGACAGCGGTTAGATGGGTGGACGATACGGATGCATTAGTTTAGCCTCATCAGTGATAGCCACTGCCAGGATGTATGCCCATGTAAATAAACAGAGTGCATTTACTGCACAAAGTCAGCTTCAAGGTCAATCTTTCAGATGCGTTTGCGCTAACTAGACTGATTCCCTCCAACCTTGGCTACATACAGAATGATGACACAGCGCCTCCGCGGAATGAATGGCATGAATGCCATGTGCCTGACATTTATCAGGCTTATGTAAGAAATCAAAGAAAGCAAATTCAAAATCAAAAGAAATCATTTGGGTTCATATTGTGGAGAATGCAATGTTTCCTACAGTTTTCACACAAATTAATGGATAGAAAGTTAAAGTTGCTTAGAATTAAAGCTACTTCGGATTAATTTAGGGGCCTGGCACAGTAGCCTAGCAGCTAAAGTCCTTTCCTTGAACGTGCCCCGGGATCCCATATGGGTGCCAGTTCTAATCCCGGCAGCCCCACTTCCCATCCAACTCCCTGCCTATGGCCTGGGAAAGCAGTCTAGAACGGCCCAAAGCCTTGGAACCCTGCACCCGCATGGGAGACCTGGAAGAGGTTCCTGGCTCCTGGCTTCAGATCAGTGAAGCACTGGCCCATTTCAGTCATTTGAGGTGTGAATCCTCAAAAGGAAGATCTTCCTCTCTGTCTCTCCTCTTGTCTGTATATCTGACTTTGCAATAAAAATAAATAAATCTTTAAAAAAAATAATTAATTTATAACAATTAGTTTTCACAAACTTTGTGTATGACAAATGATTTTTGCTGCAAATTGATATTGGGTATACTTTATTGCTTTATTTTACTGCTGTTTATTGACAAAATTTTTGCAAATGCATGTCGCTTCACAGACCCAAGTATAACTAAAAAGTTAATAAATGATATACTAAGCATATAAATATGCTTAATTCTAAAATATAAAAATATAATGATCTGTTCAACTAAGCAGCATAGTTTTAAATATGCATTATTATCACAGTCCCAGCAACTCATATTTTTTAATTAATTATTTAATCCAACCCTTTTACCAAGTAACTGTATAATACTGGAAATTAACTATTTTCACTAGTCGTATTTGTTTTCTGAAACAGGAAGTTTAAAACATATTTATTCATTTTCATTAAAAAAAAAACAGAGGAGAAGTCAACCAGAGAGAGGTTTCTCGTCCTCTAGTTCATTTCCAACATTCCAGCAGGAGTCAGAGATGAGCTGGGATGAGGCCCAGCGTTCAGAACTGAGTGCTCACCTCCCAGGGGAGAGGCGGAGACCACGTGCTTGCTTCTTCATCACCTGTGCCCCAAGTGCTCATTGGCAAGCAGCCGGAATCAGAAGCAGAGCAGAGACTCCGATCCAAGAACTCCACTCTGAGATTTGGGCATGGTAAGCAGGGACTCGCCTGTTGCATCAAACTCCTGTCCTTAACACAGGCTGATCTGATGAAACAAACCCGGTGATTTTATCCATCTATTCACGTGTTAAATGCAAAGTTTTAGAAATGATGTGTGCCTGTGTGTGGTATGTGTATCTATGAATGCATAGGAAAGCATTCATACAGATCCAAATAGGTGCATAAGTAAAATTCTGCCAAAATACATTGGAATTCTATCATATGAGGAACATGTAGATGAGTTTCAAAATATTTTTTGCTCTGAGTTAAGCATCTTTTCATTGCATTACCAGGATTTGTTTGAACTTTTTATCTAGATATATATACATATCTATATGTGTGTGTATATATGTATGTGTATATATATATATAATGTAGAAAACATATTTATGTGTGTGTATGTATTAGACTAGAAGAAAAGGAAAATGTTTGTGCATTCACAAGTATTCATGTGGGCCCTGATTGATAGCCTAGCAGCTAAAGTCCTTGCCTTGAATGTGCCAGGATCCCATATGGGCACTGGTTCAAATCCCAGTGGCCCTGCTTCCCATCCAACTGCCTTTTTTTGTGGCCTAGGAAAGCAGTGGAGGGCAGCCCAATGTGTTGGGACCTTGCACCTGCATGGGAGACCTGTAAGAAGCTCCGGGTTCCTGGCTTCGTATTGGCTCAGCTTCCAGCATTGCAGCTGCTGGGGGAGTGAGCCAATGGATGGAAGATCTTCCCCTCTGTCTCTCCTCTCTGTATATCTGCATTTACAAGAAAAAGAAATAAATCAAAAGAAGTATTCACTAAACATAAGATGAATTTACTCAAGGAAATGTAGTAAATGCTACACGTGTTATTCTCTGTTTATGGTATTCTCAGTGCGTCCTCTCCAAATCTTTCAAGTACTCTGCGAAGCCACAGTGCCTCAATGTGGCTCTGAAAGTTATTCTAGAAGTTTACTTTTGCGGCTGGCCTGACTATAGGAAGGTTGAAATGCCTGCAAATCATCAGATTGAAGGAAGGAAGCTTTTCAAGAAAGAGGAAGCATGAGTACAAGGCATGCTGCGTGGGGGTTTTATGCAACAAGGGCACGCTTCTCCTCTGCTCACGCTGTAGAAACTGACCTTCCCACAACCCTTGACTTGGAACATGTCCTTTGATTGGGATATGGAAGACAGAGACACCTGTGTCTGCCTGAGGATGCAAAGTGAAGGACTAACTTACGGATGAGCACAGCATCCAGCTGGGAGTGCATCTGTCGGATCCTGTGCAGCCAGGGCTTGAAGGACGGGCAAGGGTGCTGTCAGAGCTGAGCAAGAGCAAAAGGAAATGAGAGAACAGAAAGAAACACCCAAAGATCACTGCTGAACCTTCAATACGGGCAACTGGAGAAGACTGGGGACTTCACCAAATGTACACGAGGCGACAGAGTGGGAAACCTGGAATCCTAGAATTGCACAATCTGCTAAACATGTGGTAAATGATTGACTCAGTTTAAAGAGTTAAATGAATATACTAAGTGAAAATTGGTGTCATTGTATTGTGGAAATCCGTGGAAAGAGATTCGAATAGTAGTTCTAGGCAGTATTTCGTGTGACATAAAATAGGGTGGGGAAAGGATTGGGGAGAAAATGGCAGAGTACTTAGGAATCAGAAAAGTTTATACGAAATAAAGAAGCAGAGGTTACACTTGTATCATGTAGGAACAAGTGATGCCCTTCTTGGAAACAGATATTTGAAAAGGAAAAGATGAGTAAAGATAAAGGTGATTTTTGAATGAATATATTGAAGGAAATAATGAAGCAACACACCCTACGATGTATCTCAGTTACTACAAATTAATTTCTAGATTTTGAAGTTTGGGAGACCTTAGAAGAAGCTATCCCAAACAGAGTCAAGAGTTAATAGTTCATGTCAGTTTATACTTGCTTGTTTGTAAAGAACTGTACATACAGTTGTGCCAAGCAGGCTTTAGCTCGGGCTCTCGTCTCCAACACATGGAAGATTTGATGACAAGACATTAATAAAGCTCAGCAGAGCAAGAAGCTCTATTTACACTTAAGGCCTAAGCCCTTGTGGCTGGCAATGTCAAGCACCATGGTCATTGCCTCGTGGGCACCCAATACAGTGCTGGTTAGAATCAGGCTGTTCTGTTTCCATTTTAACTTCCTTCTCACGTCTGAAAAATCATTGCATGTGCTCTGAGGATCTGAACTTCTAATATCCAAATGGAGTCCTGGGTTCCTGGTCCCAGCACAACTCTAGCAGCCATTTCAGAACTAAACTAACAGACCAAAACATTTCTCCTCTCTCTCTCTTTCTATCACTCTTGCTGTCAAACAAACATGGGTGTGTGTGTCTGTGTTGTAATTGCCATCTTTTGTTTACAATGTCTTTTGTTTTCTCATTTTCTGTTACATTCTTTTTTTGAACTTAAAGATTTTTATTTGTTCCTGTGCCAGACAAGTTTACTGGTTTCATGGACTGGCAAGTGTTCTGCTAATGGAAGATGAGACTGAGCCACTTTTTACCCCAAATTCAGGTAATATCGGAGACAGCGTTACTAATGACGCATGATGCTTTTAGTCTTTATTTCAGCATTAAACTAGTGACACTTCATTAATTTTGAAAGGGATTTGATTTGCCTGTTAAGTAGTTCATAGAATCTCCTTGCTTCCAGTTTCCTAAGAAGATGAAAATAATTTGCATACTCCTCTTGGCTTAGCACCTTTTGCATGTTTCCCCATTAGATAGAATCACATTTGTAAACAAGATAGGCATTGTCAAGTTTGAGCAATTTTCAAGAGACTATTGTGTTAAAGATCTATCTATAAATTAGTTGACATCAACAAAGAACTGACTTTGGAAACATCGGAATTCAAATGTGTTTCTATTCCTTGGCCTCGGTGGTCATCTAAACTCTTCAAAAATCATGTTTTAATAGGATACTTTACATGGAGATAGATTATTAACACATTAACACTGAATTATTACTATAGGAAAATGCTAAAATTTTGGCAAGGGGCAGTTTAGGATAATGACATGATTGAGTATATTTGATTATTGAAAAGAAGGCTTTGCCACATCGTCTCACAAAATGGTCCACTGCTTTGACCATTCCCTCCTTTGGGAATGATTATCCTGCCCAGTTCACTCGCTATTCCTTTTCTCGCTTCCCTTCACTTGTAGCACTTAACATCTCATTTAACTTTAAACATCATTCATATAGTGAGGGTTCTCAAATGTGTGAAACCATCAATGATTACCTCTGAGACACAGACCACTCGACCACAGAATCTTCAATTAGATATAAAGATTCACACACACGTGACTTTCTTTGGGGGGTATTGAGCCTTGTATTCCTAATAAATCACTCTTCATGTAGAACTTACAGTGATGTTTTTTATTAAGATAAAACAAATCAACTTTATAATTTTATCAAAAGCTGCTATATGCCCAGAGGAAAATCCAGACCATCTCAAGGGTCTTGGAATTAAAAGATATAAGAATGGTTGGTTGTGGCACAGAGGGACCTGCAATCTATCCAAGAACTGGGGCTACAACTGAATCCATTGATACGCATTGAAAGGGCTGACCAGAGAGCGTAGAGTCTCACTGTGTGCCAGTCATGGGGAAGATCAAAGAACTTGTAATCGACATTTGAGTTCGCTCTTTAAGGATGCGCAGACTGTCTGTAATTATACCTATATGACAACAGTCCTTTATATCTTGCATTTTCCAAGTATATGAAATTATTATATCATAATCTGAGATTAGAAATAAATTTGAAAATTGGAGATAGGAACCAGTGTTTCACTCACCTCCAATCAAAAGAAATCTCTCAGTTACCATTAGTTTCTGCTTAAAAAAAAAAAAATGGTCTTATGTCTGTACTTTGATTTAGCTGGAACATCATTGGAGAGATAATGTACTCATTTGACCATATCATTGCCTGGTTCACTGAGTATAAACATTCACTTATAATGTATATATTATTCTACCTAGCACAGGTGACGTTTCATACACAATTTTTTTTTTCACGGACATGTTTCTTTTTTTCTAGTTTGCATTCTTTTCAGTAATCTCACTTTGAGATGCAGTGACTGTATTCTAGAAAATAATGAAGCTTCACCATGCGTCCCCAGGGCAGACGACAGAAAGATGCTATTTGCAACCCTAATTATTTTGTTAATAAACAATCAATTAGATTGAGTTGCTAGTCGGAGCATTTCCAATTTAGAAATTGCCTCCTATATTCTTCTTTCTTGGATGAAGGAGACAACAGGTTGATCAAATTTACTTTGAACAAAATACTTGGTAGAGAATAGGCTTAAAAATTACACATGAGAACCTGCTTTGAAATTCACCTGATTTAGCCAATACCAAAGAGCTACTCCAAAAGTGAAGTCTGAATTCTTACAACTTTCATTGGGAAGTGTTCCGTCTTCTCAGCCAAGTGTCCTGGGGATCTTTGAAAGAAATCTATGTCAAGGTCTCAAATCCCTCGTGAAATAGCTGACCTTGCCCGTCCTCAGCCCCTCCCAAGGTTCTGCCGAGTCTGCTTTGATTGGATAAGCTGCTTGCTTCCTGAATCACGCACGAGTCATTATTAGAACACATTTCAAAGAATGTTTTAAGCTTGATATATATCTGCATCTATATCTTTTTGATATAGATCTGTATATTCCTGAGTGAAAATAACCACATATCCATAACCCCTAATTTTTAGAAAGAGGACAGTCACCGATTTTGCTTATTCACTTTCTCAGAATCTGTTCTTTAATTCCTGTTATGACCTTTTTCCTTTAGTATTTCCACTAACTATAGGACAGATTGATTTAACGACTCTGAGTTATTATTTCACACTTGAGCTTTTAAGTATCTTTCAAATATAAATATTTTCTGCGATCTGTCAAGTGATATTTGTCATAAGGTGCATAAATAGCGGCGCCTTTATTATTGAAAAGAATAAAGAGTAAGAATGAGATCAAATATTAATTTGTGAAGCGAATTAAATACAACAACATAGACATCTGTCAACAGAGAAATCAGTACTTTTTGGAATATGTGCTACTATTGTAATGTTAGGAATCAACGTATCTCCATTTTTTGATGAGCAAAAGATAAAACTTAAGTCACTTCTTCATATTCTCTTAGGAAGCTCTCATACCTGTCATCGCTCCAAGTACTGGCAGGTTAAATACTTTCATCACTGGAATTAAACCTCTTGAATACTCTTCATTTCTTCTTGTTTTTCTTACAAGATTAATCCCGTGAGGTTGAACATCTTTTCAGACTTTGTAGTTTATGGCTCTGTATTTATCTACCTATTTATTTATTATTAACTTTGTGGACATCCTTAGGGACCGTTTTTGATTGTGGTTGATTTACGGGATTTGTTTGTGTCTTATAGTTTACACTGGTATTACAGTATTTACCTGAAAAAGAGACAGGGCGAGTGCTGTCAGTGGCTGGAGCTCAGATGAGGCTGGAACCAGGAACTGTGAATTGCACCCAAGCATCCTTCAGGGGTGGCTAGCACCCAGTGCCCTGAACCACCAACGCTGCCACCTGCCTTCTCCATTAGCAGGAATCAGGAGCTGGAGCCGTGGCTGAGATACGGCACTTTTCCTTATATGAGAAATGAGTGTCTTAACTAGTAATTTACAGTATTAACACTCCTGTTCCTTTGTTGTCTTACTTAATAGACTTGCAGTTCGTTTCAATATCAGTACAATAAGAACTGATACGGGTGAAAATGCAAATTAAAGCGAAACTAAGCCAGGGTGTCTAAACTCTTATTTTGAAACAGTTTAACATACAATGTCAGAATCACAGAATGATGGATTCATTGTAATAGTATAGGGGGTTTAGTTGGGGGGAGAGGGCTTGGGGAAGGAGGAGTGGAAATCTCAGAGCCTATGGCACTGTTTCATAAAATAAATAATAATAATAATAATAATAATTTTTAAAAGAAAAAAGAAACTAATGTAACAATCCCAGGAATCGGCAACAATGCTGAAAACAGAAATTTTCTTAACTCCAGTGGTAGATGGAGAGTACTGTCTCAACTATTTTAGAAAACTGACAAAACCAATTGATTTGAAAATACAGATGACTGATGCATGCGTCATCTGCTTGACATACACCCCAAAACTAGATCCATGAAGCACTCAAAATCGGCCTAAGATTGTTGACAACAGCACAAAGCACCAGAGTATAAAGTTAGAAATATTTATAAATTCAGCATGAAAGCAAACGAATGGAAGAATCCCACAGTGTGTGAGTGAGCAGTGCTACTGTTGCCCGCAACCGCACGGATGCTGCGATTCACTGGAGAGAGAAGCAGGGGTCATTTTTGGTAAAAGAATGTCAAGAGGGGAAAATCTGATTCAGTGACCAAGACTCCCGTAGGGAGGCCTGCATCGCTTTGAGCATGCGTGTATCTGAGTCCCAGGCAGGCTTCCAGTCCGCACTCAGGTTCAGGTTCGTCTCTAGGATCTTAACGCTGTGCACCCCGAGGAGCAGCCATGATGGCTCAAGGCTCACTCACGTGGGAGATCTGGACTCATGCTGGGTTCTTGGCTTCAGTCTGGCCCAGCCTGAGTATTGTGTGCATTCGGGGAGCGAATCGACAGGTGGGAGATCACCATCTCTTGATCTCCATGCATCTTTCCTGTTAAGACAGTCTTTGGTTTTCACAACAGAGAGATTGCGGGTTGCTAGCATGTGTATGCAGGCCTGTCTTGCTAGGGATTCAATGATGAGGTGAGTAAGTATGAAACCCTAATCAACTTCACAATGAAAACAGTATCTTGATGAAATGTCAGTGCTGGAAGAGCCAATTCGTACACTGAAAGTCATAATTCTTTCTTATTAAATTTTATTCACAGATATCTGTATATATATATACACATATATCTGTGAATATAAAAATATATACAGATATATGTACATGTATATATATACAGATATATATCTATCTATTTACAGATCTATCTATCTATAAAGGTTTAATTAATTATTTGATAGGCAGAGCTAAGAGTGACAGATCTTCCTTCCACTGATTCACTCCTCTAGTGGCCACAGTGGCCAGGACTGGGTACAGTCAAAGCCACAAGCTTCCTCTGGGTTGCCCACATGGGTACATGGGCCAACGCATTTGGTCCATATTTGGATGCTTTCCCAGGTACATTGGAATGGAGCTGGGTTGGAAATAGCTTAGCGCCCACATGGAATGTTGACATTGTAGGCAGCTGCTTAACCGACCGTGCCAACATACTCTCTACCGCTCACCACCCGTAATTTTCATTAAGCATTGTAAGCCTTTAAGTAAAAAGATGATAAAGTGTTGCTTCAAAATGATATCTTAGTATATTATTATCTTAAAACAAATTATGCTGCTATAGCCTCCGATTTCCAGGCAATCCAGTACATTCTGCCTCATAATTCAGTTATCCTATTAGGTCTCTTTCCAGGTTTATAGAATTTATAAATTTCGTAAGTGTGCCTTCTATGCTTTTGATAAGAAAAATATTAAAAGTGACAGAATCCAGGATGAGAGCCTGTGGCACATCATCAGAGAGCACTCTTCACTGTGACATGCTCATTAATCAATGTATTTGGGACATGATCGTTGGGGTTCTTTGAATTTCCATAAGACTGCTATCTCCCGGCCCACATTTTACCATTTTATACTCATCCAAGATTTTGCAAAATGCTTTGCTAAAGTTAGAAATATATATATATATATGGAATTTCTCTATCACACAAGAAGTTATTTAAAAAATGAAATCCTTAAAATACGTCAATATCATCTCATTATTACCGTATCAGCTGTCCACCATTTTCTTTTTATTCTATATGTTCTTAACTCACATGATAGATTTCAGGGAAGAGTTTTCATAGTCTATACTTAGCAGTTTCCTTGTTTTTTTTTTTAAGTGTTCCACTTTAAGACTATCTTTCTCTGTTGTTTTTAGCATGATTTAATATAAACATTCTTTTTTTGTGAATGACTGTAGGGTGTTACTCTTTTCCCTGCCTTGGGTGGTGGCTCTCTTCTCTACACTTGGTTCAAGTTTCTCCAACTCTGTACAGGCCATGGACCGCACAGCACTGTGCTTCACACCCTAAAACTCACTCTGAGCTTAGTACCAAACTTTTCATCTCTTCTGAAGATGTCTGCGTTTTTTTTTTTTCTTTATCAGTGACAAAATCCACCGTTACGTTTTAATTTTTTTTTTTTTTTTTAGAATGTGACATCTAATGGATGGCATTCTTTTAGTATCAGCTATCATTTGTACCCCACAATACACATTCTATAAAAAGCTTACAGTTTAGCCTCTCTTCAGTGTTCTGAAGATCCTTTCAACTTGATCACTTCCTTTTTCAGTTTTTAAGATTATTATTATATTTATAATATATGCATTTGTTTAATTGTAAAATTTCTCCTAAACTCATCATTGAAATTGCCAATTAAATTCCTATCAGGCTGTCTAATTTTAACAATTTTATTGATATATCATTATAGCACTCTGATTCGGTTATACTTAAATCATATAATTTAATAGTTTTTGTGTATGTTTTTATCTATGAATACATCACCACAGTCAAAATCATGATTACGTGCAAGAATCCTGTTTTTCTTTCCTCCTTATTTTTATTCCTCACTTACAAATTAATTTTTCTTAGACCCTTCTATAATTGGAATTTTATAGCATGTACTTATTTCCGGTTCATTTCCCTAAGCATAAATGTTTTGACATGAAGTCATGGGAGGGACCAAAGGAGTAAGTTGAAATGCTGGCAGCACCAAGGCTCTACCCAGGGATGCACCTGCAGTGATGTGACTATTAACAATGCCTTCCAAATAAATAAATAACAGTTAAAATAAATAGATAAATAAATAAATAAATAAATAAATAAATAAATAAATAAATAAATACTAAAAAATGGCCTTCCTCCTGGCGTCAAGTTTTGAAGTGCACACCCCTTCCTCTCTTGCTGAGTAAGAATCCATTTGACAAGAATTGAAGTTCTTTGTTGCCTTGTAGTATGTCTTGTAAGTTAGTATTTCCTATCGCTTTTCTCATTGTTAATTGTGTCAAGTTCTTGATGGGAAGCAAAATTCCTTAAAGTCTGAGACATTGCATTTTAAATGTCAGCTTCTGGACGAACCCCCCAGGACTATGTTCATCTTACTACTTTTTTCATTTCATGTGTCTGGTGCATGTATTTTTGATAATGTTTTCTTGTCCATGAGTAATCATTTTGGTTCATTTTAGCATTTTTAATTAACCGCGTCATAAATTTTATATTTTGGAGAAGGTAAACATTTGTTCCTACTGACTCTCAATTGCTTTCGTACGCTGAGTCAACTTGCAGTGAACCTTTATTTTGTTGTCCTCGTGCCATTTACTTTCTGTGATTTCAAATTCTGGTTCACACGTTTCTGCTGACAGTCTGTCATTTCACGCCCTTTCTCTTCTAAGGAGTCCAGCATCCACAGGCTAACGTTGCATCTTACATCGCTGAGTCTGCTCTCCGTGTCACCATGTTACCTGGTAATCACGGACCTAGTCTCCAAGACGCCGGGTACCTTAACGAAGTTCAGAATGGCTCATTTCCAAACCTTTTTGGACAGATTCATAGGAGCCGTATCTCCCATGAATTATATATATGTATATTTTCAGTTTCTTTTCACAGGCACGTTAGCCTGGAGCCAGTGTTGGATTTAAGCTTGCCCTGGATCCTCCTTCTGTTGAACTCAGGGGATACATTCACTGCCCTCCCGCGGTGTCGCGTGCCAAGCCGCCTGTGTCTGTTCTCAGAGGCAAGCTAGGACAAACTCCAGTCTCAGCTCTGCTCACTGCTTCACATTTCATTTGCATCTTCCGTCTATGGAGATGCGTATTTTTGACATTGCTATGTCTTTTCAGTTTTGTTTTTATCTATCTTACCTGAGAAGATAGTTTATCTGGAGAAGAGGCATTCAAATTTGAACTCGTAATGCTCTCTCTGGACTGGTTTTTTTTTCCAATCCATTCTTTTCATCTGGTACGTATTTCTCAGTCAGTTCTTAAGGTAGCTCTATCCTTAACTGAGATGTCTACCCTCTGTTTCTTCTAAACTGGAAGCTATGTAGAGTGTCTGATGGTGTTACAGGAAGTAGCTTCAGGATTGTTCTTGCAGGAACTATTTATGACCAAAAAAAAAAAAATTTCCTGCCCTCTCTTGACCCACCCACTAAGTTCTTCTTCTTTCAGAAATGCTTATTTTTTAAAAAGCAAAGTAACTGTTATGTTTGCTGAGCACTTTGCTGTAACTTTTCGGGAAGCAAACCCAGTGGAATGTGTATTGCGAATACAAACACTCTGTTTTTACAGTAAAGACTCGGATATGCACACACACACACAGAGAAGCATTTCTTTGGGTTGGGACAAAAATGGAAGGCGGGTGGAAGAGGCAGAGGAAGCTCGTGTGGTAAGACAGAGCAGCATCTGTGACGTTTAGGTGATAGCAGCAGTTCTGATAGTAAGCGTACATCCTCCAAGGCACTTTAACCATTTGCTGGTTATTCACTAGGTATTTTTAGCTCTGTAATTTCTGTAGCTCTTTCTAAGCCCGCTTAGAAACTCTGTGTTTCTGCTCCTTGCATCTCCGCCTCCTTTTCAACTTGCACTCACTCGCACTGCGCTGCCGCAATACACAGAGTGCTCCTTTACCGTCTCCTCTATTACAACATATAAGCAACACTCTGCCCTCTTATATTCGCTTTTCAGAGGTTTTCTTTTTAATCATGAAAGAAGTATCATTTTTAATCCTCGAATCAATAGAGGTTACACATTTCACAAACCAAATGAACAAAGTAATCAACTTTCCCAAATTACATTGTTTGATGGATCAAAGAGAGGCAGGAAATGTCCCATCTTCCATCGATCTTTCCGCCATATTCCCCAGGAAAGCCTGACCCAGACCCTCCCCCGGAGGTTAGGAACTATTTCTTCCACATTTATTACTGCTGAGGGTAAGATTTTTATTTCTTTTGCTTTTGCTTTTCAAAATTGCACTTTCTTTAAAGTTGACAATAAATTTCCTTTTCTTGGAATAATAAAACAACTGAGATAATAAAATAACTGCAGGGTGATTGTTTGCTTACAGAAAAAGTGTAGTGTAGCAAAAAAAATAGGCAAGAATATTTATTATGGATTATTAATTAAGAACACAGTAGATGTGTTCTAAATCTGACCTATCAATGGGACACAAATCTACCTTACTCTCCCACAAATTGCTTGTGGATTTCATTGGCCAAACCATCTTGTTGCTTTTGCTAATAAATAACTATGCAGTTCGATCGAGAATTTTTCCAAGGCTTGGAGCTCTAAGAAGTAAGGAAATGCATTTATTATCCTTTGGGAATTGCGAGTCTATTGTTATCCCAAAAGTTGATTTACAGTGTCTCCAAATTTTCACATAATCCTAGGTAAAATGGGCATGTGGATAATCTACGACTGTGGGGAATATTAGGCACTACAACAGGAAAAAAGCCCAGAATGTAAATATCACACAAATTGCAAAGCAGGGACAACTAACTCATACTGTTAGTGAGCAGACTGCCAGGAAAATGGCCCCAAGGAGGTATTACAGATTAGATTCCCCAGGATACAAATTCTGGAACAGAGAATCGCATATAGGAAGTTAATTAAGGAGTGATTTTTGGATAAAAGTCTATGGAGGGAAGAAATGGAGCAGCAAAAGTTGCTTGGCCATCACGAGGCTTCTTCGGAGGTTCCCAAAGAGCTCCAAGATCAGGAGGACATCAGAGCTTCCGGAAGCTGCAGTGGGTTACTGTGTCTAGATGGTGCCTGCTGCATCCGTCTCGGCATTCCTGCCACCCAGGGAGTGTGCAAGCTTGAGTGAAGTGCTTCCTATAACCTAGGAAACTCCCAAAGAGGAACGTGGGATCCTGTGTTGTCTTCTTCTTGCACTCTGGATCAAAGGGTGAATCAGTTCCCTGGTCACGGTGGAAGACAGGTGTGGCACAGCACATGGTCACGGTGGAAGACAGGTGTGGCACAGCACATGGTCTCAGCTCAAGGCGATATTGGCAGTGAAAGCATGGACACTGAAGAGATCAAGTGAGCGGAGCTGTGTGCACGTGCAGAGGGTGCGTTCCGGGTGTGTCCTTTGAGTGTGAGGATGTGACTGCATCCATTTGGGGAGGCAAGCAGGATCCTCAGAAAAGTGTTAAGCGGGAATTAATTAAGATTCACATTTGGAAATGACCTTGTTGGAAATAATATGGATTGAAGATACGACTCTCTGAACTGTGACAGTAGTTGCTTTGCAATTTATACACACGTTCTGCAATTTATACACACGTTCTGCAGATAACACATACGAGGGCCCTTGACATGGCCTTGGACGGAAAGGCATCTGGTCTACTGCGTGTTACATTGTGCTTGGTGCCAGTCCTAGGCCTCTTCCCTTTCCAGCCTCCAGCTAAGGTACTCTGGAAGACAGCAGGTGGTAGCTCAAATACTGGAGTCCCTGCCACAACCACGGTGCACAAAAATTTAGATCCCAGATCCCATATCCCAGTTCAGTCCGTGCAAACCTCAATCATCGCAGCAATTTGAGGAATGAGCCAGCACATGGGAGAGTCCTTTCTTCTCGCCCTCTCACTGTCTGACTCCGCCTCTTCTCCTCCCTCTCCTCTTTCCTCGCTCTCCCCTCCTCTGTCCCTCTACCTCTTTCTTCTCTCCATCACCCTTTCCCTCACCCTCTTCCTCTGCTTTTCCATCTCCCTCTCTTTCTGTTCCCCATCAATTATTTATTAAACTACTCATGGAAGCTTAAAATAAATTTATTCCGTGGCAAATACTTTTGAGATCTGTAAATATACTTATTACACATATTTTCTGTTAACATTTTGAAGATGTATCTTACGCATGGATTTTAAAAAAAAAAGCTAATTGCAACCAAAAGACTTTTAATTCTGTTTTCCCCACAACATTTTTTTTCAAATTTGCTCATATGTAGCATACAGGCACGTGTGTCGTGTGTGACATCTTTTAAAGAGTTTTTCAGGATCCCAAGGACTTCAGTCATCCTTTGCAGATTTCCCAGGTCATAAACAGGGAAATGTATCAGAGTAGAGCAGTCCCAACATGAACCAATATTCACGTGGGATGCCAGCGCCACAGAGACGAGGGTCAGTCTGTGGAGCCATTGCAGCACCCTCTAGCCAGTATTTTTACCTATGCTCAGCAAATGATTGAAACTGACTACTTTTAAGATTTTTTTTCTTCTCTCTAGTAATGATTTTTAGTTAATGATTACTTGGATTTTTTTTTTTTGTCCTTGTGCTTACACCGAGTGGACTGAAGTGAACTCTTCAGTAATGGAGTTTGTATCTTTCTACCATGGTTTGCTTTTTCGTATGTGGTTTTCTTCTATTTTAACCTCTACCATTTCTGTGTGTTGTGTCCCATTTATTTTCAGGATCGTTGGCAAGCTTATTATCCCACATGGTGTTAGAGTATTTTTTGCTTATTAAATGCTTTTTTTTAAAATTTCTGATTTTGAGTTTAGTTGCTTTTTATAGCCTATTACGCTAAGAATACTATTGTATTTTTATTACTGAATAATCTACTAGTAAGACCCTAAAATTTCCTTATTTATATAGACAATGTCAACTGCTAACATTTTAACTATTTGTCTCTGTACTAACCATATCTTTATTTTAACTATTAGAACTGATTTATAATTGCTACTTTAAAATCTAGTGCTGTTGAAATGTGTATTATGTATATATACTTTTTGCGGGCTGGTGTCATCAGGGCATAACGGACAGGTGCTCTGCATGTCCCAGATGATCTACCTCTGTTACAGCACCTGCAAAAGCATCTCAAAAAAAAAAAAAAAAAACAGTGGAAAATGGACCAAGTGCTAGGGCCATGCACTCTCACAAGAGATTTGGATAAATCTTCAGGATCCTGACTTTGAAATGAATACGTATTTTTAAGATAAGCATGGTAGATCTAATTGATATGATGTGATTCAGCGTTTAAACTGTCAACCCTTTCTTACTGGAATGTTGAGTTTTACTGAAGTGAGGAGTTCATGCGGGCGCTGCTGAGGTCAGTGTTTTTCAGAAAACTTTTTCAGGTACAGGCAGGGTCACCCTTGTATTAGGACCCAATTAGGCCTACTTTTATTGCATGACCTTGCAGAGATGTAGACCCAATACCTAGGATTGTTCAGCCAAGCCTCTCAATATTTTTTTTTTTCTAATCAGGAATCAAATTTCTCCCAAGGCTGCTCCAGCTCTGATCATTGCTCATTGCTGAAGTCCCTTTGCCAGAGTAGAAGCCTTTTCCTGAAAGGCCCAGCCTTGTTAACCTATCTTGATCTCACAAATTAGAGGTCTGCAATATCCCAGGTCCCCCCCAAACAATGTGCTGTATTTTTTAGCTTTGTGATTATTTAAAAAGCTATTGTATCATAGCTGAAAACATAAATGAGCCATGAGAGAAATGATAAATGGAGGATATATCTGTGATGATTTATAAAATGATTTTTATCATGAGAGCCTTCATATAATATTTTATTATCCTTTAAGTTCCCTACTTAAAAGGTATACCTTTAAAATGGCATACTATAAATTGGATCATTTGTTGAATATTTTAATGTCATTTAATCCCATTAGTAAGGTGACTTCACCACACAAGTCTTACATTCCAGCAAGAATTATGTCAGATTTTCTGTAATCTATTTCAATAAAGATTTATTTGTTTTTATTGCAAAGTCAGATACACAGAGAAGAGTAGAGGCAAAGAGGAAGATCTTCTGTCTGATGATTCACTCCCCTGGTAACTGTAATGTCTGGAGCTGTGCTAATCTAAAGCCAGGAGCCAGGAGCCAGGAGCTCCTTCCAGGTCTCCCACGTGGGCGCAGGGTCCCAAGACTTCAGGCCAGCCTCCACTGTTTTCCCAGGCCACAGGCAGGGAGCTGGATGGGAAGTGGAGCTGCCAGGATTAGAACCGGTGTGCATATGGGATCCTGGCGTGTTCAAGGTAGGACTTTGGCAGCTAGGCCACCGTGCCAGGCCCCATGACTGTAGTTTTTTTTTAAAGTATTGCTCTGAATCAAGAGTCTTTTTTCTTTTTGTTGACTCCATCTTAAGCAAATACTTTTGCATTCTTCCTACTTGCCAATAAATTACTAAGTTTCACCAAGAAAATAATTTTGTTTTGTGATTATTTTCCTACAAACAAATTAACATTGAATTCATCTTTCTTAATAGTGCTTAATTCTCTGCTTTCACAGAAAAAAAATAATATCTATTGAATTTCACAAAGCTTATTTGAGCAGAATAAAAGAAAAAAAAATAGATTCTGGAATCAGGCACCGTTCCAGATAAAGATGGTTCTGAGTCATAATGCACAGATGACCACAGAATTGCCTCATTTGGAAACAATCCAGCAGCTGCCCAACTGGGTTGCCTCTGTGCTTACCTCAATGCTGTGATTGGGTGAAGCTCAGTTGCCTATCTCAAAAGGTATATAGTCCGAGTTAGGCTACAATCAGCTTCATCACCAAGGTAACCTGAATAGTTCACTTTGCGCAAACTGCTCTTTAGACTGAACTCACCATTCAACTTGAACTAGGCAAATTGATTAGAGTTCAACACTATATATCCTATTTCACATCAGTGTGGAGTTTAAATGTTAGGTTGGGCCTCACCTTCAGCACAGTACTTTTGTTGTTTGAACCTGTAAGGCAAAATATATTTTCAAGTTTCTACGCAGTTGGTTTTTAAGATTTATTCTAAGATTAAGCCATTATGTGAAGGGAAAAAAATAAATGAAGTTTCCTCACATTTTCCTAGAGATTTTAGCCTGAAGAGTTCGTGGTAAATGGATCAACTCTTAGCCAATTAGACTTTGACATGTGCTAATAAGATCTAATTGAGAAATTATGAAGACATTTGCTCAGGAGAAAATGAGCACATAATTGCAGCATAAAGAGGTTAAAGAATCAATGTTACCCAGCTGGAGGAATATTAGCTGAAATTCCAATGGCACCCATAAAGGACACTTCATAACATATCTGTGAGACATAGCTCTGACAAGACCGATTAAGGTGTGCAGCAGAACCCGTTGTCAGTTGTGTAAGCCGAGCTCTCAATACCGCTTTTCTCGTCTTGTGTCTGCTCTGCTCAGGTGCTGGGGGTTGGTCTCCATCCGACAACGATCCTTACCAATGGCTTCAGGTTGACTTTGAAAATCGGAAGCAGATCAGCGCCATCGCAACTCAAGGAAGATACAGCAGCTCAGATTGGGTGACCCAGTACCGGATGCTGTACAGTGACACAGGAAGAAATTGGAAGCCCTATCACCAAGATGGCAATATCTGGGTAAGTGGTTGTCAGAAATGTAAACACCGAATTGAATGGCAAATATCTAGAAGTGGCGAAGGGCTCACTGAACCTCACAGTGTACTGTAGGGAATTGTCAATAAAAGCACTGAGGATTAATCAATTCATTAATTCATTCATCTTTAAAGATTTGGGGCTTTAGGTTTTAGTCTGTTATTTCTATCCACTAGGATATGGGCTTTTTTTTTTTTTTTTTGCTACAAAGGGACATTTGGACATTTATAAGAAGATTTTGTGAGTATATAAATTGTCACCTTGGATCTACAGATTGGTAGAATGGAAACGGAGTGAATGCTGTATATTTATAGATTCTCAGGCCCCACTTTGGTTGTCTTGGTAGGATCTGCATTCCAGATGTTCGGCACCTGTAGCAGAACATGATCTGAATTTGAATTGTGCATTTGAATGGCCTGAGGAACTTTAAAAATATGTGAAATTGCCTCTCACACAAAAATCAATAAAATCAACATGACTAATAATACTGATAACATTTTTGAAAAACAAAATCTCTGTAGTATAACACTGAAATTCTGAGGGAAATAATTTGAAGTAAGAGCAGTGATGATATACGCTATTACAATATCATATGTGTCTTCAACTCTTACTAAAGATCTATTTTTGGGGATTCTTTCACTCTGAGAGAACATAAAGCTTGATTCATTTGCTTTAAAATGTCTCAATTGGAAATCCCTGAGGATTCAGTCAAATATTGATCACAATCAATGCTAAATTTTAGGAAACTTGGGTCATTTTAGAAAGTGGCTATGACCAGAATCAAGTAAACCATCAGTGTGAAGCAACAAGAAAAGACAAGAAGAGAAAGAGAAGAAGAGGAGAAGGAAGACAATTTCCTTCTTAATTCTCTCCTTCAGAGTATGGACTGAAGAGTGGTTATGTTCAAGCAGATTAGCCGTATTTTGGTGAATTATCTTGTCCAGAACCCAAGTACTTTCCGTGAGTCTCCCGAGTTTAGACTCCCTGACTTGAGTTGGTGTACCTTCTGATAGATAATTCTAATTACAGTAATAACTGTGTCTGTCCAACTAGTTCTTGATACATGATACATCCAGGGACTAGCATTCTGGTCCAATGTGTTCAGTAACCTCTTGCAACACCTCGATTCCACCTCCCACTTTGAATTTCAGTCCCAGCTGTTCCACTTCCAGTCCACAGTTCTGGGAAAGCAGTGGAAGATGAACCAAGCATCTGAGGTCCAGCCACCCATATAGACACCCACATAGCTTCCAGGTTTGAGGTTTTGGCCTGAACCAGTTCCAATCTTTGGGGCTTTTGGGGGAGTGAACAAGTGAGTGAACCTCCCTCTCTCTCTTTCTCTCTCTCTCTAGCCCACCCCTTTTCTGCCATTCTGCCTTATGAATAAGCACACTTTAATAAATAACCGATTTTAATCCAATATTGGCATACATGAATACTGAGACATATGCATTACAGAAAATAAGTAATGGAGAAAATGTGTGATTAGGAATGGCTTCATCTTATAATTAGAAAATTTCCTGTTCAAATTTTGGGAAAAGTGATTTGTGATCTATGTTTACAATAAAATGGAAAAAGAGAGTTTTAAAACATGTGAATGCTTGTGCCTTCCACTCCAGTCACTTACACTGAGTTGGTTAAGCTGTGTCCAGGGATAGGGAGTTAAAGCACCCATGGCATTCTAATGAACAGTCAACATAAACATACTTACTTTCTCCACGCTGACTTTCAGTCTGCAGGTGTGGGTGGTGCTGAAAGCAATTTGTAGAAATTAAAAATGTAGATACGACCTTACTTAAACTGAGAGAGGCTAGCCAACCCACTGAGGCAAACCAAACAGACAAGACATCGACTAGCAGTAAATAATGAAGATTCTTTTAATAATCAATGATAGAAATATTTTAATTCTTCTTAAGGAAAATAGTGCATTGTTTTGATTTTTTAAAATGTATTTGAAAGGGAGAAAAACTGACTTCCAAAGAATCTTGAAGATTGAAGAGTTCATATACTATCTACTATTAAATAATTAAAATTGAGTATTTGTAAATTATAACAGAAATACTTCTCATTCTTAATGTTACTGAAATTATAATTTAAAAACTACTTACGTATTTGAATTAAAAAGGGGATGCTGACAGATAAGCTTGAATCTGTTTCTAAATGGACCACAGCTTAGAAGATGTTGATATAGTCAAATAGTTCTCAAGTGGGTGTAATTTTGAAGTTTTTTTTTTATCTTCTTGCAATTATCTATTAACTGAGAAGACACGATGTTAATATAAAATCAGCTGTTTGAAAAGAATCCTTAATAAGTGCTAATGATTTTTCTATAATTTGGGGTAATGAAAAGATTACTAATTTAATTATAATCTTATTAAATTTCTATATGGTTAGTCAGAGTTATTTGTCTCGCCATTGGACAATAGATTAAATAAGCAAAGAACAAAACATGTAATTAGAAACCATGGCTGTTTCACTGGATTTTAAAGTCATGAATTGTGCACTAGCGACAACCTTTCATTAAAGAATTCCTATGGAACAGTTTGTCTCAATATTTAATACCAAAATATGTGAGTTGCTAAATATGCTTAATTCACCAAATTTGTGATTGTTCTTTGACAATAACTGAACACAATACAATCTTCTATATTTGTGAACAATGGGTTTTCCTTCCATGTTGAGCATCTACACAATAGAAAATGGAAATATGTGCAGATTGGTAAAATGCCAAAATGGCTATTTCATTGTGTGTCCAATGATGTCTAGTTTACTTACTTCTCTTCTTCAAGGTTACTAAGTTTCTAATCCAAAATCAGTTGGGGGAAGTGGGGAGGTATTGCGTATCAGCACTTAGTTTAGAAAGTATGGTAAACAGTACCCCAAGTAAGAACTGTAATAGATTCTTGCTATGAGACTAAATGTGATTTGCCTGTAAGATTCAACTGCTGGTTTTGTAATGGAGACATGCAGGGCCAGAGTAGAAAACTGGAATATTAACAGCAAATGCCTTTAACATGCTGAAATTATTTTTGCAGCTTACTAAATAACAACAGGTGAACAAAGTTTCTTTTTCATTTTAAAAGTGTTTTGTTTGTCATGAGAAAAATGCTTATATATTTCTAATGATACTACCTTAACATAATATTAATTCCTTTTGCCAATGATATGCTTTAACAAGAATCGGGCTGGGACTGGATACCACTGCAAGTGTTTGATGCAGAATGCTGGATAGAAAACTGTTACTCTATCACATTTACATTATTTTGTTTGTTGGGAACATAATGACATATGTTCACAGTTTCTAAGCAATGTTAAATAGTTATATGCAAGGTTTATTAAGAATCTCAATCTCCGTTGCTTTTATATACCAATGCAAACACACCTAACAAATTTGAAGCAAAAATGTAGTAGTTATCAGATTAATATATTAAATATTTTCCTTTTCTGAATATCAGCTCAGGAGTAGAATATGCACTTTCCACTTTGTTTTTAGCCAAATATCCTATTGACCAATATTTATATAGTAAAACTAATCCAAAATTGTTTTTGAAAATTGCCGTTGAATCTCTACATAGACATTTGTCAAGTAGAATCAAGATGTGGAATTCAAATTCTGAATTCAAATTCTTATTTAATTTACAAACTTGGGATGTGACTTTATTTCTGTAAGCTTCAAATTCCTAAATAATCCTCACTGGTATATTTACATGAGATTAAGTAATTGGAACAATTATGCCAATTGGAAAGGGGTCAAAATTGTGTTACTAATCTCCAATGTTACAGGGATCTATAAATCTAATACAGTGACTTCTTTGAGAAATATTTGTAATGATCATTTTCTTTCTTTAGACCCTTCTCTCATTTCCAGTTTCACTTTGCCTCCCACTCTTATTCATGATTGAAACTACATTGACAACACTGGAGATGAAGAAAATGTGGTCTCAATGCTGAGGCTGCATGTCTCTTGGCAAACCGCTGGCGTATTTTCCAATTGTGCAAGGGAAAAGCATCCACGTACACCGTGCTAGCAGTCCTTGCTGGGATGGCAAGGCATGGCTCGCAGACCACACTCTGTGCCAAGTGCTACCGCAGGACTAGCAACAAATCACTTGTTATCATAATGATGGCTCTGTGTCCAA
Organism: Ochotona curzoniae; assembly: GCF_017591425.1. Lineage (NCBI taxonomy): Eukaryota > Metazoa > Chordata > Mammalia > Lagomorpha > Ochotonidae > Ochotona > Ochotona curzoniae. Next base: position 22,549,009 of record NW_024467095.1, on the reverse strand, counting down.
TGAGCCATGTAAGGGGACACGGCTTAAAAATGACTGATACATTCTGTCCTATTTTTTCAATCATTTGTTATAGCGGTTGCACTAATTTTCCAAATCACTTAAACATCTCCTCCCATTATACATGCAAGGCACAAATGCCCCTGTTTCACAGTTGAATAGTGTGCAGAAATGTTCTCAAACATCTAGAATTCTTTTTGCATATAAAACAATAGCAGACAAGCATCTCTTGCTTCAGCATCACGTTGCACATAGCAATTCTTCTCACAAAGAGATGGGGATTACTCTTGCTTCTTAATAAATACACACGCCTGGCTAATAAAACCAGCTGTTTGAGTGAGGAGTCAACCAAGCAGATGAAAGATACTTTATAGATAATTTATGAAGAAACAAATACATCAGTAAGATATGCATTAAACATGAGCCAAAATCATCTTATACATTAATGAGATAATTTTTTTTTTTTTACAGAAGAAAACCATTTCCTAAGTGAAGATACGATGAGTTTAATGATTTTGAGAAATATGTCTTTCTGGTTATGTCTTCTTTAGGCTATAAGATAATTTTAGAGTCCCATGCATTATTATAAAATTTTTATATATCACATAATTCCTCTTTAATATATATATATGTATGTGTGTATACATATATATGTATGTGTATATATGTGCGTTATCATATTCTTCTCAGGTGTGGTCAGACTTCTTAGATAGATTTGTGAGTTACTCAACTTCTGCCCAAAAATATTGCATGCTTATTTTTTTAAGGATTAAAATGATAATGTTATGTTATTGGATACGTAATATTGGTAAAGAAAATTATACAATTTTATCAGACTTATTATAGTAAAATAGCAGTTTCTTTTTATCTGAACAGAGACTTCGTTCCCATGTGCAATGCTAGTGTTGCAGGTGGCAGCTTTGCCACTAAGCCATTGTACCAGCTCCAAGTCATTCCATTTCTTGCCTCTCATGGGCAATGCTACAATAAATGAGGGAACGTATATATCTTGTCAACAGATGGATTTAATATCCAGTGGTTATATACCCAGTAATGGTATTCCTGGATTATAGGATGGTTCTAAGTTTGGGTTTCTGATAAACCTCCATTTTATGTTCCACTGTACTGACATTAATTTATATTCCTACAAATGGAGAACAAGGGTTACCTTTTCTCCACATCATAAATGTCGGTTATGTCATGTATTTTTCAAAAGAACAAAATCTTACTGGAGTAAGAGAATATCTCATTATAATTTTGATTTGCATTTCCCTAATGATTAGCAATGTTCAGTTTTTTTTCTTCATATTCCTGAGAGGATATATCTATGCCTTCTTTGAAAAATGAATGTTTAGATTTACTATCCATTTTTAAAATTGTTTTCGTTTCTTTTGGGAATTGCTTCTTAAATATTTTGTGTATCAACTCCTATCTTACAAATGCTGTATGTTAAGCACCATTCTGTAGTTGGTGTCTCTACTGTTGATCGTTTTCTTTGCTGTCCAAAACCACTTAGTCTTATAAAACACCATTTGTCCATCATTTTGATTTCCTGTGATTGAGAAATCTCTTCCAGAAAATCCTTATCCATTGCAACATTCTAAAGAATTCTTATGTTTTTCTTGCAACAGTTTCAAAACTCAGTTCTCACATCAGGTCTTTAACACTTTTAAATTTAATTTAATTTAATTTAATTTAATTTAATTTAATTTAATTTTAATACAAATTGCAAGAAATAGCATTCTACTTTAATTTTCTGCTTACAAAAATTTTCTAGGACTGCTTATTAAAAAGAACTTCCTCTATCCAATGAATATTCTTAGAACTTTTGTCAAAGGTTCTTTTGGCTGCACATGTGTAAGTTCATTTCTTAGGGAACTTATTGTGAAAAAAAAAATAATTCTGTGAAAAATGCCATTGAGGTTTTGATTGCATTGAATCCAAAAATTGCTTTGGGTACTGTGGATATTTTAATAACATTTACTCTTTCATTCCATGAATGTTGAATATCTTTCCATTTCTTTCCATCGCCTCCAATTTCTTTCATCAATGTTGAATAAATTTATCTGTGGACAGCTTTCATCTTAGGTTAAATTTGTTTCCGGGTATTTTTCATTGTTGTCGCCAGCAATTAGAAATGGGATTGCTTATATCATTTCTTTTCAAATGTTTCACTATTGGTGTAGAAGAATGTTCATGATTTTTATCGTGTTCTGCAACTTTACTGAATGTATTTGTTAGTTCTGTGAGGTTTTTGCTAGCAATCTTCAAGATTTTCTGTAACATAATATGATCGATAAGCAGTAACAGTTTGACTTCCTTCTTTCCAACTTAATGACCTTTGTTTTTCTCGTGGCTAATTGCAACAGCTGAAACTTTCACTGATGTGTTAAACAAAAAAGATGAAAGCAGATTGTCACCTTGTTCTAGATCTTCAAAGAAAGGCTTTGAGCTTTTTCCCACTTGACATAATCTCAACTATTAGCTTGTTATATACGACCTTTGCCATGTTGACGGGTTTCTTCCGTATCTAATTTAGTTAGAATTTTTAATCATGAAGGAATAGTCAATTTTATCAATTTTTTTTCTCTGCATACATTCAGATGTTTATATGTTTAACACCCTTTATTTTTGTTTAATCCAGTGCACGTGCTAATTTGCATTATTTATTCCCGGTATAACTTTAATGAGTTCCATTTGATTATGGTAAGGGATCTTTTTTTAATAGATCTGGAAGCCTACTTCTGGATCTTCTTTTTAATATAGGTTTGTATCTGTTGAACCATCCTTGTATCCTTTGAAGGAATTCCATTTTATCACAGTAGGTGACCTTTTTAATGTTCTAGGTTTATGAATTTTTGTAATTATTTCTTTTAATATGCTTTCTAAGCATTTGACATTCTCACATTCCCTTGATCCCCAGTAACTTAAACATTTGGCTGTTTTTGTAAGACTTTGTGTCTTCTGGAAGCCTACTTCATTCTTTTTTCTCTCCTACAATTCCATTTTCAAATATCCTATCTTTGAGATTATTGATGCTTTGCTCTGTTTAGTCTATCCTCCTGATGTCTTCTATCTTATTTACAATTGTATTTGGTGTACTATTCAGTTGAATGGTTTCTGCTCCAGTTTATCTTTTTTATTGCTTTGAACTTTTATATCAACTATCTGGTAGATATTTCTGCAGTCTCTTGGATTTCCCTGGGTTTCCTTAAAATGACTCTTCTGAAATCTCCATTCAAACATTTGGAAGTCTCAATTGCTTTCTATTTGGTTTCTGACACATTTGTTTGCTCATTAAGTGTCATAACTTCCTGTTATTGATGCTTACTTGTAAATAGTATCATCTTTACATTGAATGATAGTGTATAGTAGCTTTTTATTTGTGTAAGACTGTTCTTCTAGAAATTCCAAACCATTTATTTTCTCTAATTCTGTGAGATAGTCTGCTATTTCAGCAGTAAAGTAGCACTCAAGTTGCGTTGGTCCCTGGATCTGCTATTATTACGTTTTTCCTAATTCGGTTTTCCAATATTGCCAAAATTTAAATGTGACCCAAATGCATAGTTGATGTGTTGTTGGGAATGTACTGGGAAGTACCTAAGTTAGGGTGGTGAATCCCTGCAAACCCCTTCCTGGGATAGTGGCAGGCTCAGCATCTCTAGCCCTGTGCTCATGAATGCCACAATTGCAGATCACATCTGGAGTGTTACACTTGCCAAGATCAACACAGCCTGGAGGTAAGACCCAGATTCTCCCTTCCAGAATCTTCCTTCTGTGGAAGCAGGTTCTCTGTTGCATGCTACACTTATCAGCTATTAGTCGTGTTGGCTGCACTGAAGCAGGTCCATTAGCCATGCAGGCATTGCCTGTGGACGTGGGGTCTCAGGATCTGCATAATGCTGAATCGGATCAGCCTGCCGCTAAGTCCCCAACAGTCCTCAGATAGCAGGGTGTGATTCCTGAATGCCCAACGCTGTGACAGAGTTGACAGTGGCAGCCCCTTAGTTACTCACGTAGCTTTGGCTGAATCGCATCTGAGCCTCTCAGTCACGAGGTCCTGCGCAGACATGGAGGTGCATACCAGGCCTGAAAGAGGTTGGCGGTGATCCGGGTGAAGACAAATCGGTATCAGGAGAGTCCAAGATTCTGAACTGCCTGGTGTTAGAACAAGTCCAGACTATGTCCACAGATGCATTTTTTTTTTTTAAGGAAAATGGAGACTATTAGGATTTTCCCACAGTTGGACTTTAGCCGCTCAGTACTGAGTCCCATCCTATGACCCTATGCTATATGCTCAAGTATGAAAGATACAGTTCTTTGGCTTTGCAGATGAGCCCCACGCTTGTTCCATAGGTGTTCCCCAGCCACACACCCCTTAAAGACCCCAGGTATATCCAGTGAAGCCTACCAGAGAACCGGACTGACAAATATCAAAATGAGTGCCACCCCTGGAATGCAAATTTTTACATGACACCAGCCAAGTCTGGAGGCTTGGTCTGTAAGCAGCAACCTGGCATCTCATTTGGATCCCATATGGATCCCAACGCATGCGAGGCGAGGACTTTAACAGCTAGGCTACTGTGCCGACCCAAGGAGCTAAGTGTTATTAATAGAGTGTTTAGGTGACAGGTTGGTCATGTGGAAAAGCAAATCAGTAAGTTCATTTCAAGCAGAATAAACTTCTACTGAAACAGATGGGAATAAATAACAGATTCTAAATATCCATGTTCTTCCTTTCTTTTGAGAAAACAAATAAATAAATAAATAAGTGAATAAAGGACTGTCCCTGTATATTCTGAAATCCTTTCCTTTAAGTCATTAAATTTAGGTTGTATACATCTGTCTTTGGAATAGTGTTGGCAGTTATGAGGTTTTCTAGCACATGCAGTTCTCATCTCTGCAGCATTCATTGTACAGACTTCCCCGCCAAGCACATATGGACGCTTGAATGTTTTAAATTCCAAATATCTCATTGTGAAGATACCTGCAGTTAAGTACTGTGAGGTTACTTGAATCCAGGTATGCTGCCCGGAATACTCCGTAGGGAATTGAATGCCTATTTGGATTCAGGCAGAAAAATCGTCACCTTACTAACCATGCACTCGTTTTGACTGAATAATACAATATTGAAGGACTAAATAAGAAATTATGAATAAGATAATAATGGCCCTTGAGCTGAGATGTGGACATATGGTTTAATATATATTAGCATGCTCGTCAATCCTTTAGGGTCCTAGCTAGCTCAACTCTATAGCAATAATTCTCAGTATATCGTTGAAGTTTCTTTTTAATGGAACATAAATAAATTAATAAAAGTAAGTTATCTAAAATATACTACACCAACATAATCTTGTCTCATTTTCTCTTAATTTTATCTTAATCAAGTTTCAGTATTGTTGCTATTAGTATTCATGATTATGGAACACCATAATAAAATGATCTAATGCAAGTACAAAATGAAGAAATTATTACATAGATTCTTGGGAATATGTACTGTAATTAAAGGGAAAGTTGACATTGTCAGAATAAGTTTAAGCAAATGTCAGGTCTTAAACAGATCTAGCAACAATCCTTGCTGGTGTCAAAGTACCTATTCCATGTGTGTAGTACCATGCACACAACTTCACTAGTAACTAATTCAGTCGATGTTGACTTTGAGAAACAACTGATGAAATGTCCAACAGTCTTTGCAATCACATTTGGTTTGCTTGAATTAAAGTCATTGAATTACAGGCTTCAGTGCAATTACTGTTCTGGCATAAGATGTAGTATTGATAAAGTATTTGAAAGGCTCATCCAGTTACCATATGGCCTTTACAGAAACCAAAGGAAATACTACAGACTTCTGCTTCTAGAAAAATCCTAATGTTTTCAAATGAAAAGAATATCTGAGATAAATATCTGCATTTCTCCCATAACCTTCACTGATCAAATTGGCTAAGAGAGTGAGTGAATCTGCTGTTGCTGCCATTAAGAGATTTAAAATTGGGCCTAGTGTTATAAAATAGCTGGCGAAGCCATAGCCAAAAATCCTAGCATCCCGTACCAGTGTTGGCTCATGTCCTGGCTGCACCACTTCTGATCCAGCCGCCGGTGGGTAGCAATGAAGAGGTGGCGAAGGATGGCTCAAGTGTTTGGGTCTCAGCTCCCATGTGAGAGACATGAATGAAACATTTGGCTTCAGCATTGCTCAACCCTGGATGCTGCAGACATCTGGGGAGTGAGCCACTGCATTGGAAGACCTTTCTCTGTCTCTCCTTCTGGGTAACTCTGCCTTTAAAATAAATAAAAGACTCTTAAAAAAAAAAAGGTTTATACTCATTATTATGCAGCTTCAATGATGTCTATGACATCTCTCCTGAGATTTAGCAGAAAGTTTAGAAAAGTCCGCTTATACCAGTTAGTAATTAACAGCCGGCCAGCATTTACTGAGGGTTCATTAGGGTCCTGTGTACTTTATCTTATTTAATCCTCCATACAACTAATAAATGGTAATGTAGCTTACTATTATGTGGCCTGTGTTTTTTTGGCTGCAGACATTGAGGATTAGAGATGAGAGCATTTCCCTAGAGCATCTGTTAAGAGTGAAGCTTGGCTGGGAAGCTGGGACTGCCTAACCAGCTGTGTTCATAGCTGGCACTCTTTACCAAGCAAGTTCTTTCACAGTACTCAGGAGACTTGCTGAGAGCCATGCTCTAAATCTAACATGTTGTGTATATATTTAATTAAATTAACTCTTTCAAAAGTCACAGTAATAAGATGTATATTTATGTTGCAGAAAATCGCATATGCATGATATTGGATGTCAAAGGGATTTGTTTAAAATATCAGTGTTAATCATTTGTTTTTGTTTTCCTTTATAGGCTTGCAATATGTATTTAGTAGGTAGATGTGTTGGCCAATCCAGTTGTACTGAGAGGGCTTTACAATAAAGAATGAAAGCACAGTTAATATCCAGTACCTTATAACACAAATGAAGCCTTTGAAATGTTAGCTTAAATGCTAACAATTATTTTGATACAATGCACATTCAAAGCTTTTAAACTCTTAACAAATACGATAGACATAAAATCTCTCTTACCATAACACTATTATGTTTAAACTTGTCTACATAGTAGATTTTGTTCGCATCCTACCAATACTATCCTTTAGGATGTTTTATATTGTATGCAAAAGAACAAAGACAGTGACATTCAGACTTCTCCAGGAGCAGTGTAGAACTCTCCTCCGAGAAATCCTCGGGGTGGAGAGCCATGGGGAAAATCATTATTTAATGTGTGTTGATTTATTGATTACATTCTTGTCTCTCTGTAAATTAGTTTATCATATACAAATACTGCTTACTCTTGATTAAATGTTTCATAGTTCCCTCTGGCAAGTCGTAAGATCTCCTAGGTAGGACAGAGAGAATTGATCAGTAATTTTCAGTCATGGACATATACAAACATGGCTCATTTGGGGAAAGAAAACAAAGTTCCTAATGGGATTGGAAACACTGAATCACTGAGGTGTTTGCAAGACATTCACACTTAAAACATCTTCCCATATGATTCCAAGTTGCAGTGAAGATGGATAACCCTAAAACAGACCCATGAAAGCCATTCACTGTTTATGAAAATGCCCAGAAAGAGTTAGGCTGAATGGCTTAAACAAACACCTAGGCAAGCCAAGTGTTCTCTTGTAGTTTTGGAGGATGAGTCCAAGATTGAAGTGAGGTAGGATTGAGTACAAACTCATCCAGGCCATGGTCTCTGGCTTGTCAGTGTCTATCTCATTGTAGAACTTTCCCCATAGCACTGTCATAGTGCAGTAACATATCTCATATTGTATTAGGGGACTGTCTTTCAATTCATGCTCAGTAACCCCAACTTCAAATAATACAACTTATGGAAACACTGAGTGTTAAGATTCTAGTAGATGGGACATGCACACAAAATCCATCCTGTAAACTTCTTGTATTAGGGAACTTCTTAAGTAAATTGCACAAATAAAACTCATTTCTTCTCACTGAGGTATTGGTCTTGAAAAAACGATAACACATAGTTAAAGAACTTGTATGTTGATTCTCACTGACTCAGGAAATATGCCTGGGTCAAACAAAGAAATATTCATTGATGTCCTCATTTGTCTGTTTCTCTGTATTCAGTTACATGAAAGAGTTTAAAGAAATATCTTCAGTGTCATTCACTTTTAACTCACAAGCCAACTAAAAATACCTTTTAAAAAATATTTATTTTCATTGGAAAGGTAGATGTACAGAATTTGGTGAATCAACTCCTAGGTGCGAACACACTCTTCACATCTATGTTATCTCTGTCTCCTTGCCTTTCTTATAAAACCTGGCATATATATCAACATTTACATATATACTTCATGTTATACATATATGAAAACCTTCTACCACATTCTGTAAAAACTCTGCTTTTGTAATAAATTTTATTTTATTTTGGTAATGTTTACATAGTTACGGAGGATGCGTGCCCTTGTGGACCACCATTTAGAGTGGGGAGGGTCAAGGAATGGGGGAACATGGATGAGACAACTATTTCCAATCTCCTTTTTTCTTCCTGTCTGTGGGGAAAGTGGAGAGAGAAGGGGATAATGCAGTTCATAGCAGCCCAATTGGATCAGATCCTGGGAATAGGGGATGGCCACCGGATGCCATCCCAGGGTGACGGATGTGGAGTATGTTCGGGATACTGCCTATAGTTCTGAGATGCTATGATTTAATTGGAAGGAAATCCTTCCAAGGTCCATTAACTGACACAGTCCACCTTGGAATTTCTACTCGCCCAGGCACTTACTGTCAAAGCTTGACCAGGAGAACTGTCCAGTTTGTTCTGCCCTCCATGGTACTAGACATCCTCTACAGGCCTCGATGAACTGTTTGTCATGTCCCCAGTGTGTATCTGGATGTGCAGTCTGCTTTGCAGGCTTCGACAATTGAAGGGACCCAGCTCTGACACAGGCATTCCATGGTCAGACCACAGATCCTCTCACTTTCACTGTGCTTGGAGTTCTGAGTCCAGTGGTCCAGGGGGAGGGTTCCCAAAGATGCTTCCCCAGAGGTGACCCCAGACCTGACCCCTATGTGTGCTAGCCAGGGTTTGGTCCTTCTCAATCTGTTACCCACGTCAACCTACAGACACACTAGAGGTTGCAATCATCTGGTTATTTCTGTCTGTTCCCAGGCCCATCTCATATGCAAACCAGTGGATACTATAAGCCAACCCATCCCTGCCCACCACACACTCTGCCCTCAGACACACCAGTGGGAACTGCAGCCTAGTTGGTACAGCCATCCGTAACCCCTACCGAGCCTATCCCTGGCCCTGGTTCCTGTGCATGCCAGTTTGTGCAGTCGACTGTTCCAGTCTTTTCTGCATCCCATTCAGCTCTCATGCACATCAATTGTTGTTAGATCCTAGCTCAGCCTGACCAACGCCACTATCCAACCCACACTTATGCCAGTGGGTGCCATTGCCTCCCAACACTGGTTCCCATGCTCACTGGTGGAAATATATCAAAAAGGTGCCCACAATTTTGCTACTAGGTCCACTCAGCCTCTGGTCTTGCATTTTCCAGGTGGTCTAGCCTAACAGAACTTGCCTCCAGTCCTGGTACCTGCTAGCCAATGCTGTGGCAAAGACTGACCAGCACAAAATTAACTCTGGCTCAAGCATACACCAGTGGATATGGTCACTTAGCTCAACCTGGCTCTCCCCCTAACCCAGCTCATATGTAGGTCTTTTGGCTGTTGTATCCCTGCCCAGCCTGGCTCGCTCCAATTCCTATCTTCACATTGACCAATGGGAAAAATAGTCCAGCATGGGTGCACCACAGCTCCCCTAATGGGCTCATTACATGTTGCTGGGTGCTACAGCCTAGTCTGTCATGGTCTGCCTCATCTTGGCATTTGCCAGGAGGTGCTGCAACCTGGTTTGGCCTAGCCTGCCCCCAGTTCCAGTTCATGCTTGCAGGTGACACAGCCTAGCCCATTCTGTTCAGCCCCCAGTTGCAATCCTAATGTAAGCTGGATGGTGTTACAGTCCAACCTGGCCTGGCCTGCTTCTCGTCTTCACATCTACCAATGAGTGTTATGAACTGGTCCCGTCTGGCTTACCCCAAGACCTGACCCACATGTATGCTGGCAGCTACTGTAACCTGCAGGTACAGTAACCACGGCTATTCCCAGCCTTAGATCTTATGCTCACCTGCAGGTACTGCATCCTGATGTAGGAGTTCCCTCATTGACCTGCAAATGTATTAGCATGGTTGGTGGAAGCCCCCCAGAAGCTACTCCTCACTTCTCATGTTCTACTTAGCAGTCCTTCCTCCCACACATCCCTGGAACCCCTTCCTTGAGCAATCCACAGCCCACCATGCCAGCGAACATGCAGATCCAACAATATGTCGTGCAACCCTGGGGCCTTGCCCATCTCCCCAGGACTCACAAACACTCAGGCACAGGTCCCCAGGACCCTGTCTCACAGCATGCCAACATCTGCAGCCCCAACTATTAAAAAATAGACAATTATAGTGGTATAGTGGTAATTATACTGGTATAGTTAACACAAATTTGGCATTAACACGAACACACACACACAGAATTTTGAATTTGCTGGTTCACTCCCCAATTGTCTGCATCGATCAGACTGAGCTCGGCTGTAGTCTGGTCCCAGGAGATTCTTCTTTGCCTCCCACATGATAGAAGGGGCCAAGCACTTATGCCGTCTGCTGTTTCTCTTCGTCAGGAACATTAGTATGGAGCTGATTCAGAAGTGGAGCAGCTAGGTCTAAACTGGTACCCACATGGGAGGTCAGTGTCACAGCGTGTGGCTTATCTGTTATGCCAGAGTGTGGTGGCAGAAATACTTACTCTTTAAAAAAAATCCAAATGCCATATCTGATGAAGCACTGTATTTGACATTAAGTGTTTTTGACACTACCAACATCCTTTTGTTGCTTGAGATGTATTAATTACGAACAAATGGAATCTAGAAAATGTATTCCAAATGATTATAAGCGTGTATTCTGTCTGCAGAGTTCCTTGAATGGAATCTTGAGATATAATTGTTCACTCGATTTGGATTATAGTGATAGCTATGTGATAATGGCAGGTTTCATTAATTAGTCCTCACAGGGTCTCGGGAGAAGGTTAAGGAGCACATTGTGCTCAGTTCAGTTTTGAAAACTGAGTCGCCCAGGGCAAAGGCATTGTTCCTCTTACACGGAGCACGCACGGCTGTTCCTTAGCACAGAGCGCCTGTCCTTTTTGTATGTATTTTCAGCTTTGTTGCAATATACAAATTGGAAAATAGAGCTGTGTGTGATAGCCCGGAGCAACGGAAGAAGACTGAATTTATCTTAAAACTATTCAAGCTGTTTACATACAGCCTGGTACAAACAAGCATTTGATAGAAGAACTAAGCATATATATATATATATATATATATATATATAGAGAGAGAGAGAGAGAGAGAGAGAGAGAAAGAGAGAGAGAGAGATTTCCTAGTCATTTGGAAGAATTTGGGTTTGTGATATAATTAAACAATGAGTTTTCATATGACTTCTTCAATCAAAGGTCAGTGTATGATTAACCGCTACCTCTGTGCCAATGCTTCCTCTGCATAAAAACGGATGGAAGTGTTCCGCTTTACTCAAACAGCAGTAACTGCGATGTTAATTTTCAGTTTCATTATTAAAGATAAATAACCGTTTTTGTTCAGTTACCTTTCATGTTTGGAATCAGAGAAATTGATTCTGTAATCAAATGCACTTGTAGACATTTGATTGTTCTTTAAAACTAACTGCTAATATCCCAGATTGTATCCAGCCTATCAGTACGGGGTAGAATGAAATCCATTCTTGGCCTGTACAATTTAAGCTCACAGTTCAAGGAGCAGTGCTCATCCACCTGCTCAGCAAATACTTCCCTAGTAAGTCCTTTCTATACCACATTATACCTAGATTCTGAAAAGTGAGCAGCCAGATTTGGACTTGATTTATGTCTTCATAGCATTTGTTCTCTCTATGATACTACATTCCAGAAAGCATGATACTATTCAATTACATGCAGTAACATGAGGGGTTTATTTTCGCTTACAGAGTGTTCACTCCCATCTGTCAGACAGTGTCATATGCACTGAATATATAAACATATATATCTATATATATTTCCACTGATTCACTGGTATACTGAATTTAAAGCAATAGAATATGCAGTTATAATGAGGCACAGAATGTATAAATAATACAGCAATGTTTACATCCATCTAATACTATTGACAAATATTGTGCACACCTAAATCTGCGGGAAGGAGAACCCCAGCTGTCACATCAGCATACATCGGGACATGTGAGGGGCTTGGGAATTCCAAGGAAGAGAAAGTAGAACGGAGCTTGCCAGTAACAGGGTGTTGATTGGGAGTTTGGAAATACGCACTGGGGCAGCAAGGCTCATCCTCCCTCTAGCCCTGGAGGAAGTTAGTGGAGGCACGATGATGTCTTCAAGCCTCCCATGCCAGCTGCACGTTCGCTGGCATTCTTCCCTCCCAGTCACACGACATCTGGTGGGAGGGCAGAGGTGTTTCCAATGTCATCCAGAGTCTTTGCCATCATGCCTTTTTAGTCTGCCATATCTTGGCCAAAAGAAGACAACTGACAAAAGAAAGTGTATCGTATGTTCATGTACCAAATGCCAAAACAGGCAAAAATAATGCAAGAAATCGGGAACTGGCTACTTCTTGGGGAGGATTATAACTAAAAGGGGAGGTACAAACAGAAGCTGTAAAGGTGCTCATCATTTTTCGTGAGCTAGATGCTTTTTTTTTACCAGTGGAAGTTCTAATGTGTGCTTTTTCCTGTATATGTTGAATTTCAATAGCAAGAACTAAACACTAATGAGTCAGATTTAAAACTAAGTACAGCTGGGCCCGGTGCAATAGCATAGTGGTTAAGGTGCTGACCTTGCACACAACTGGGATCCCATATGGGCGCCGGTTCTAATCCCGGCATCCCTGCTTCCCATTCAGCTCCCTGCTTGTGACCTGGGAAAGCAGTCAGAGACAGGCCAAAGCCTTGGGACCCTGCACCCAAACCCGGAAAAGCTCCTGGCTCCTGGCTCTGGATTGGCTTGACTCCAGTCATTGTGTGGTCACTTGGGGAGTGAACCATAAGATGGAAGATCTTCTCTGTCTCTCCTCCTCTCTGTATATCCGCCTTTCCAATAAAAATAAATAAATCTTAAAAACAAAAATAACTAAGTACAGCTACATGGAGATCACAACAGAAGAAACTAGATGCGTACTGCAATTATTCCAGTACCAAAAACGATTATAAGGCAAAATCACCGAGCCAGATGGAAGGGAATAAACAGGGAGTTAGCAACGGTTCTTCAGGAGATTCACTAAGACAAAGAGAAGTTATTTCAGGCTTTGTGTTGAAGTGAGGCTATGTAACCACCCGTCACGAGCATGGATACAGCTACAGCCAAAAGATTGCTTGCTAGTGAAATAGTTATTTATTAAGGAAAATTGTACCTGCATTTCATGACCTCTTGTGTATATCAGATAAAAGTTCATAAAAGGCAGGTATTTTGGTCAGCTGTGCAGCTTAAGAACACAAATAATTAAAGGCTACAACTGAACAGAAACATTTAAAAAGTAGAAATTCCTAGGAGGTGATGGATGATAGGCGGATGAACAGCAAATATTGGATTAGATTGATGAATAGATATATATGGACGGATTGATAGACAGGTAGATAGAACACAGAATGGAAGACTCAAGATTGCAGAATACCAACACCTGATTTGTAAGTAGGGAAGGTGTGTTCAAGTCGGAAAATCATCATTTTGCGACCGTTAAGGCAAGTATCAGGCCATGGCATGATGCCTCAGCATGCAGTAAAGTAAGAACTGAGGAAGGGTTTTGATAAAAGGAGGTGTACTTGTGTGCTCTTAAAGTGTATCTCATGAATTTATCTCAGGGGGAAATATCATGCAGGAGAAGCGAGACGCATATTGCCTAGATCATCAAAATGTAAATCAGCAAAGAAAGGTGAGTGATGTAAGCTTAGAGATGAGATGGACTAATGGAGGATAGAGAATCGCACAGGTGCTTCTCATGATGAATATACATACGTGGATCCCAGCTATTTTGAGATACATAAGTCAGGCCCAACATGAGAAATACTCTGGAAGTGACATTCTGATAAAAAAAAAAGAAGACAAATTGAAAACATATCAATGCAATGACCGACAATGGAGAGCCAAGGAATTATTCCAGTTGAAGATTAGCAGAACATGACAGCTATGTGTATGTGATTCCAAGCTGATGGTGTCCTGGTTGGGACCAAATGTTATACAGACAGTAAATGTTGACTGTAGATATGTTACATTTCCTGAAGTTGATACCCCTACCTGAATCAATATATGCCCTCATTTTTAGGAAATGTGCACTGAGGTAATTAAGAGTAAATGAACATTGATAAGCAACTTCAGTGATTCAGAGAAGTGTGTGTGTGTGTGTGTGTGTGTGTGTGTGTGCATGTGTGTGTGTAGGGGCAAAATAAATGGTTGCATACACATAATAGAGTAACACGGAACTAAGAGTAAAAAGTACACACATGGGCCAACAGGGTAGCCTAGTGCCCAAAGTCCTTACCTTGCATGTGCTGGAATCTCATGGGAGCACAGGTTCATGTCTCGGCTGCTCCACTTCCCATCCACCTTCGTGCTTGTGGCCTGGGAAAGCAGCGGAGGACGGCCCAGAGCCTTGGGACCCTGCACGCACGTGGGCAAATCAGACAAAGTTCCTGAGTCCTGGCTTTACATCAGTTTGTCTCTGGGTGTTGCGGCCACTCGGAGAGTGAGGCAGCAGATGGAAAACTTTTCTCTCTGTCCTCCCTTTTCTCTGTATATCTGCCTTTCCAATAAAAATAAATAACATTAGTAAAAAAGCATCTGAGTGTCCCTTGCAATATTGTTGCAAAATTTTTGTAAGTTTGAAATATTTGAAAATTAGAACTTAAATCTTGTTTTTAATTTCTCCAAAGTTTCAACATTAGAAAATATGAGTTTCATTTGTTTTGACAGGTTTCAAAAATAGCTATCATAATAAGGGTTATGGAACATACCACTATTAAACCAGATTGATATGCATATCTAATTTTAATTGAAATTGTGCATTAATTAGTTTACTGTGTATGTCCTGAGGAAATTGAGATTTTTATGTTAAGGGCAAAAGGAATCACACCGACCAAACGGACTTGGAGGGAGTATGGCAACGCTGAGGATAGAGAGACCTACCAACTAGTGTGGTTGCCTGAACAGACAGGACGGGCACAATGTTAGAAGCCACAGAGTCACTGTTGGCCCATAGTGCTACTGTGACCAATCTAAACACTGTGAGTAGTCACCGCGTCTTTTGTACTTAGTGCTACTTAGTAAATATTCTTATGAAGTAGTAATATTTAATAATACTTAGCAGATAATACTCTGTAAATGCCATACACTCAAACATCCTCCTGCAGGATGTATATTTAAAGCACCATTCTACGAGAGCACATTTGCATAGTAGGATTGATGCAGTAACGGTAGTGGTCGCAGATTTCTGAAAATCAAGCAATTTGAATACACCCTCCGAGGTACCAACTCAAAGAACTCAGTGGTTCCAGCAAATTCGCAAGTGTGAAGAAGATACGTGTGACATTATTTAAGAATCATTGAATTGTTTTGAAAGAAAGTGTAGGAAGACGGCCTGTGCTGAATTATTTCTTCTGTGTGTGCTAATGCTAATACTTCTGAATGATGCCAAATCACCATTCTTTCTGATTTGTGAAACAATTCCAAGATCCACATGATCAACGTCAGCGTAAACACAGTATGGAGAATTTCCCTTGGTAAATGGGCACTGAGTGCGCCTCTGGCTGGAACTCCCAGGTCCATACGCTTGACAGGTTCTTTGTGCTCATTTATTCTGTTCCAATATCAAAAAGAGCATGTCCCAATGACAGAGCCCTATGCCTTTCATTCACTGTAAGGCAAATAATAACATTTACTAAAAGGTAGCTGTATTTAAAATGGCATAATTTCACCTCTATTTTATGGTAATATTAACCCATATCCTAATACTCTCATTCAGATAGAATTTGACATGCACAATTTAAGTAACATTGTACATGTCAGCCTAAATGCCTTTCTTCTGAATTTTATGTATCCTGTGAAATCCCAGGGAAAATCCAGTCCTGGGGAAATGATAATATGAATAGCCTGCCGTGAAGACGAACTCCTTAAAAGTAGGAAGGTTTGATATTTACCGACGAGACAATCCCAAAGCTGGATGCTTAAAGCCAACGTGCCAGCCCTGTGTGTCGATTGAGGACGATAAAGGCAGTGTTATAAAGGCAACTGAGATGAAGTAGAAGAACAGAACGCTGAGACAACTAGTAAAAAGTATATGAGATTTTCAAGATTCCTTCGGGAGAGATTAGGAAATGACTGTAAATGTCCTCAACCAGCAGGTGAGCGGTAGGATCTACTCTGATGAAGTTCATGACCACCATGGGCCACGTGCAGCTTAAGTTAGGACACATTGGATTCCATCGTTCCTTTGGTCACGGCACTCTTACGTCCAAAACGGCAGCTCCGTTGGTAACACAGTATAGGTGCGGTTTTGTTAGATCGCCGTGCTCACAGGTAAACAGACACTCAAAGCCTGGCATACTATTCGGATTTATATGAATGAGTGTTGTGTCCCATAGTCTCTACTTAGAAATAGTCAAAGTCATCATTAGCATTTTTCACCTAGAAACTGAAAAATTTGCTCTTGTTCTTTATTAAAATACCATATTTTAACTAATTAAAGATTAACAAATTTACTAAAATTTACTAAAATGTATTAATGTGTAATTTATTAGCTAGTTTAGTATTAAAGCCATGGAAACGGTGAAAAACAAGCAGAAAAGATGGATATAGTCAGAGTTTGTTGCATATCACTAAAATGGGATATTGGCGTGGTGACTGGTCTCCCGGATTAATACCACTGAAGCGAATTATTGACAGGATTCAGAATGTGTTAACAGCTATGTTGAAGAGTCATCATTCATTAATATCTATGAATACTGAAAGACATGAATGATTTGAAAAATACCGGTTGTTAAAATTACCCCATAACACTAATTGTTACCCTGAAACCTGGCTTGGCTCTAAACCTAACTCCAATAGCAATCAAACTGACCTGAAAATAGAACCATGGTACTGAGCTGAGCAGTGAGCAAGCAAAGCCTGCATGTGGGTCATCAGTGGATAAATGGAGGAAAGATCCTAAACTCAAGGGAAAAGTCTTAAATAAGCTGTTAGGTTAGGGGAACCATAAAGGAGAAAACTTTTTTAAGAAAAGAGAATGAATGTGGTCAGAAATACAGGAAACTGCGACATACAGGAAGAAGACCACGCGCTACAAGGACGTGAGACTTGAGCGTGCTTTCAGGGGCAATCCACAGTGACATTTACAACAGAATGTGGAGTGGAATAATGCGGACCATGTATGGTAGGAGCTCATTTATTTACCAAGGTTCTGTCAAGTTCATTCCTATTGCTCAAAGGGTAGAATGGACAATGTGCGGTTATATAACCAACAGAACGACGTGATTGCAAGGTATGTTTTAGAAGCAGTTAAGGGTGCTGCTAAAAGAGACAGATACAGGAAAAGAGAAACAGGGACACAAAGTTCATTATGCATAATGATGAAAATTCCAAGGTGCAAATTGTTTTAGTTTTTCTCTTTAATAGGTTAGAACTCTTTGAGAAGAAGCAAATGTGATGCTTGTCAGAGTGGCAGGATTTGAAGATATCTATAAGGAAATAGCAGTGATATTTCCTTTTTTAAAAGATATATATATATATCTGCAGTTCTCCTTTTCTGTTGGTTCTCTGTCCGGTTTTGGGATTAAAGTGATATTGGCTTCATAGAATGAGTTCGGAAGGGTTGCTTCCTTTTGTATTGTTTTGAAGAGCTTGTAGAGGATTGGGATTAGCTCCGTTTGGAATGTTTTGTAGAATTCTGCGGTATAGCCTTATGGAAATCAGTATGGAGAACGCTTAAACAACTCAAAATCAGCATACCATATGATCCAGCAATAGCACTCCTAGGAATATATCCAAAACACCTGTTTTACGACAAACCAACATGCATCCCTATGTTCACAGCAGCACAATCTGTAATTGCCAAAACATGGAAGCAACCGAAATGCCCATCAGCAGAAGATTGGATAAGAAAGCTTTGGTTCATCTACTCCATGGAATACTACTCAGCTATTAAAAAAAAACAAAATGCAGTTCTTTGTGGCTAAATGGGCCCAACTGGAAACTATAATGCTAAGGGAAATGAGCAAATCCCAAAAGGTTAGATACCACATGTTTGCCTTAATTTAACCTATAATTTTTCTTTTTTTGTTTGTTTGTTGGTTTTTGAACCTGTCATTGATACTGTCTCAACCCATGTGTTTTGAAAAATTGAACTTGCATTACTTTTAACATATTGTTTACTCAATACTATGTCAATCAATTTCAAAAAAAAAGATATATATATGTATATCATTTACCTTAAAAGTCAGAATGACAGAATGAGATACAGAAGCTGAGAGAGGTCTTCCACACTGTGGTTCTTTGCCTAGATGGCGCAGCTGCCAGTGCTGAGCCGTGCCAAAGCCAGGAGCAGGGTACGTAGCCGGGGCCTCCCACACGGTCGGTAGGAGACAAGACACTTGGGCCATATTCTGCTGCTTTCCCAGGCTATTAGCAGGTGGATCACTCCAAAGTGGAATCCAGCGTCACAGGTAGAGGCACTACCCATCTCTTCACAGCAAAGTGTCCCAGGCAATTCCTTTCACAGAGGTCACTCTATGTGCCAGGCTCCATGCGTTACTGTGGTTGTAGAAAAGCTCTGGGACAAACTTTATAGGTCAATTAGTACATAAACTAGTAACACTTTTCTCTGAAAGGAAAATGCACCGTATTGGTCTTCTTAATCCCTAGGAAGACAGAAAGCTGACAACAGTTTTTTCATAATTAACATTTATCATCTATGAGCCATATACATAAATGTATGATACATTCTGTGTTAAGTGTATTTTCCAACAAATAAAATCTCGAAGCTCATTCTGAGCAGTTTTTCAAATGAAGAAAAAGTACCTGCTGGAACAGAAAAAAATATGCTATTGGAGATATTGATCAAATCTGCAAAAATGTATTTAAGAGAGCCTCAAGGATAGAATTATTCCTAGAGCAATAACAACTTCGTCTGAATGACAAAATGCGTAATAATGAAGATTTATATCCATGTGCCTCTGCTTCTTGTTGAGTGTCAGTTGATGCAACACAGATGATAAACTTGTGGGCTGGGTGGGTTTTGCTGCTATCTGCTCATTTTGCATTATGTACATTTCGACCTCAGTTTCTTTTAAATTTTTTTCCCATAATCTAGATATGTCTCCTAAAGAGTACTTTTTTAAATGTCCACAATCCCTGCAGTTTTATTGCCTTATAGGATCTCTAAAAAGCCTGCAGTAAACAATAAAGAATTGCTAGATGTGTTTGATTGTTAGTGTTAATTTACTTAAGCCTAAATGCCTAACACTTGGGATTATGAACATATCACTTAATAATAGGGTTTATTTGTATTCACTATAAAAATTACCTCCTTTGTAAAAAAAAATTTAAAAATATAATCAGAACAAAAAAGAAAAATGCAAATACTTATCATCAGGACAATATCACATTCAGGGAATCGATTTTGTAAAAATCATCACAGCTCAGTATCTTATGGGCTTGATATATTTCCCCATGTTCTTTTTTTAAAATTTCTGTTACATTACTGTGCTTGCCTTCATAAAATGGCCAATAGGAAAACCTATATGTAAACAAATAAAGAGTCAATATTTCTATATACTTTTCTGGATTTTAAAGCCATGGTACTTCATAAATATTTAAAAGATAAATGTAGTTGGCAGTCTGGATGCAGAAGTATTCTGATAATGTTTCAGACCTTGGCAACTCAATTAACCTTTGGGCACTGGATTCTGAATGAAGAGGTTATTATGCATTGGCAATTGTGTAACCACTCTAATTAAAAGGCACTTGCCAACCTTTTAATTATTAATCCTATAAAGCATCCTTTTGTGGATAAAGGCTAACATGCCCATTTTATTATGACTTGGGGAAAAATCAAGGTAAGATATTTGGTCTTGGACAGAGTCAATGGCATTACGAAGGTCTTAGTAGGTAGAAATTATTCAACCCATTAGTTCTTTAGAAAGATTATTCATGTATATTATAATAAGTTATTCTATTTTCACTGATCTTCTATGTTAGAAACAAGGAATTTAGCATCTGGCACACTGAGTGAATACCAAAGTCCTTCATTGCCTTCCACTACCTTGGTGTCAGTGAATAGGTATGACATCTGGAGTTTTCCTAATGATAGCGAAAATGCAAACACTGCGCACTTTGGCAATATTTGTATCATTATGTGTTATTTCCTGAACAAATAGTAATGAAACACTTTTATCATGTTTCCCACAGTAAAAATACCAGAAATCCCCCCAATCGCATCTAAGCAACTTACCCAAAAAAATAATGACATCCCAGGATAACTATTCAGTTTCCCTTTGAAGGTAAATCAGTACTTATTCATAGTATCTGAACGGTACGTTATGATGTCACTTGGTGTCTACGCAACACTTGGCAGAGAGCTCTCCACGGGTGGGTCAGATGCAGTTAATAAGGTGCCATTTCCACCTTTTATGTGAAAGCTTACCTAAACCTGACATGGTTAGGAATTCCATCCTCACACCTGTGGGAAGCCACGCATCTAAACATGACCCTGGCCAGATGCTGCTAAGAAGAGCACCAATATAATCGGGCAGCCTAAGAATGTAACATGGTTAGGATGCCTCCTGTTGTTAAAATGGACAGATTGAGAAATAAATTAGTGTTATACTCATTTGGGGACTTGAATAAATGCTCATAAATATGTTTTCATCTAATTATTATTCTAATTTTGAATAGTTTTAGAATGGCTTTAAATACACAAAAATAATCAGTCAGTTTATAGATTGGGGTCCTGTTAACGTATTTTTGGAAAACATGATTTATAAATAGAAATACTCTATTGGTAAACATGTGACAATGCACAGGAGTACTGAACCTAGATGTCAGGCAAAATTAAGGAGAATTTCATATATTCAATTATTTTCTTGTATCTTTCAATAGTCAGGATTTTCACTATATTTAAAGTGACTTTTTCTCTAATAAAACATATCCAAAAGTAACATAAAATAATGAATGTAATTGCAGCATTGGTAGTTATTTGCTTTATCCACCTTATTTGTTACTCCATAGTCATTCTGCAGAAAACTTTATTCATTAGAGATAAGTAATTGCCAATATCTGATAATCATCCTTTAGATGACCATATGATTTAATTAAAATATGAGATGTCCACAAGGCAATTCCATGGTTAACTTGCAAAATGAAAATAGCCTCAATTCAAAAAATCTAATTAAACACAGAGTGTGATTCAATAAAAGTCACTGATCATTAATTAAGAGAAGAATCAGCAGACTCGAATGAAAATATATAATACATATAATTCTAATTAGTGAATATGCTATTTGCTTCTCTTCCTATTACCAGACATTTACCAACTAAGCATTTAACCTTGAGAGAAATCTAAGAAGCTTTCCTGGGCACACAGAATTTCCTAAAGACTAGGCTAAGCAATGTGGGACTTTTAAAGACCAGGGCCATGGTTCAATGCCAGTAGTATGTCCTTGCCGTAGGATGAAGGAAAAGGCTTTAATCATTGTAGCATTTGAAAACCCTACCCTAAATAAAAAGTCTAATTTTTCTTTTGTATTTAACAAGTGCTTCGCATCTTTTTCCCTTTCTTTTCTCCAAATGTTTTGTTATTGATTGAAATTTTTGTTGAAGTTCAAATTATCTTCCCATTCATTTTTACTCAGAAATGGAATAGTCTAGGTAACATTTCTGTTTTTACTATTAGGCAGTTCCGCGTGTATCTTTCTTTACATAATGTCATTCACTATCTTAATACTACTCCTTAACATTATTTGAAAAATTTATAAGCTAGATAAATATAAAATGAAAAAAAAGCAGAGAATTCTTAGTAATGGATGCAGACAGAACCATGTCCAATAATATGTAGATAGATCAAGCACGTTATAACTAAATATATCATATAAAATCATATTGATTCAGTAAAGCAAGTCAATTAATGCGCAATGACTTGCTTGCTTATCATTAAATATATAGTCATTTGATGAAGACCAAAATCCATTCATGTTAAAACATTATGAAAATACAGTGAAAGAAAACTGCACCTAAGAATGCTAGGAACATCTTTGCCCATGTGAGGCTGTTGTCATCCTGAATGGGACACAACACTGTGTCTTTCCCTTTGATTTGTGAACTGAAAAGACAACGGTTTCCATACTTTTACTCAATTTCCCCCCAAATATTCTACACAATGTAGTAAGGAAAGCATAAGGAGGACCATGAAGATTGAGTGGGCAGAAGTAACTCAAGCTTATAGATCAAACAACACATTTAAAAAACATTGCTCAACTGATAAAAAGAGAACCCGTTACACAGTAAGGCTGAATGTTGCAAAGTAATGAGATATTAGATTCAATACAAGACATCAGTTCCACATACTTGCATCAAGCACTTTTAAAATGTAATCTGTGAAAATATTACCATTTACATACCACACAATGCTTTAAACACTCAGGTTAAATACACTAACATCTCTTTTCACACAACTTAGGTTCTACATAACAAATTAAACATATTTTGTAAGAGATCAAAAAGTAAGTAGAGGAAAGAATGTATCATGTTCACTAACTAAGATATATCATTGTAATGTGTCCATGGCCAGCTGACAGCCATAAAGATTTCTATCGGTATTTCTAACAAACTTTCAAAATACAAAATGACTTAAAATGTGCTCATATTGTGGAAGAACTATAAGATACAAAGTACTGTAAAGAATGTTGAAAATATCCAAAACGTTTAAACTATTAATAATAAGATAGCTAATACACAAAAATGTGTAAGTGAAAATTATAGCATTTGAGCCCAGAAATAGACTTGCATGTTGATTTTATAAAGCCAGCAACTGAGGAAAGGATAGTTTTACCCAACAGAGTTAATGATCATTTGCACACAGAGAATACACACTGATGCTTGCCTCACCCTCTGCATTTAAAAGGGATTGTAAAGCCCAAAGGGGGGATTGATTTTTAACTTCTACAAAAATGTTTGGGAGAAAATACTCATTTGGGGATTCAGAAAAAAAAAATTATGAGAAAAAAAAGCTAAGCAAGAAAACCAAACTGATAAAGGATAATACAGAAATTTTTAAAAAAAAAATGACGAGTTCTTCACAAAACACAAGTGAGAAAGTGAAGACTCTGAGCCAATGGTGGCACAGTGCGTTAAGCTGCTGCTTGGAAGGCCTGTAGCTAACACAGTGCTGAACTGAGTTCCACCTGCTACGCTCGGAGCCAACTTCCGGCTAATGCACTGGAGGGCGATAGGTGCTCCTGGAATCCAGACACTAGCAAGGGAGACCTGGAATCTGGGTTTCTGGATTCAGCCCAACCAACACAAGGCTGCTGCAGACACCTAAGGATAACCAAGATCATCTCTCTCTTTCTCTCTCTCTCTATCTCTCTCTCACACTGTCTTTTCCTCCCAGTGCTTTTTAAAGAAATCCTGAAAAAATGAAAAAGCAAAGACATACCACAGGCTGGAAAAAACTATTCATAATATATCAATCCAACAAAAGCTGTTACTCTTTTGATATTTCTTTTTCAGAGAGCACAGGTGACCCATTTATTATTTTCATATTTCATGTGTATAATATGCATTATTAGAAAACTATGAATGTCTGTTAGCATTTAAGGCATATTATTATTATTATTCAGCTCTACTTTCTGCCTAACTTTATTGTATATGATCATTTCTCATTGGTCTGTTTTACAATTTTACTTTCTGAATGCTGAAACATTAGAAAGACTTTATGCTGATGTGTTTAAAGTACATAGACGAATGCAGAGAAAAGTCCATTCTAAAAGTGAACTCTTCACTAAGGATAAAGGATTCTAAACTGTAGATGTGAGATGCTTCTATAATTATTTTCATTATTTTCTAAAATAAATATTGCTATACAATTTTTATATATCATAGCATGATAGAATTCAAATGGTTTTACATTTGAAAGTTGTTAAATATTCCATTTCGGCATATTGAAGCTATTTAACCATCAACAATATTTTGTGTCAAATAAAAAACACTCTGTAATAGTACTAACATTTCCACAGTCTTTTTAAAGTTATAAAGTGTCTGAATGCCTCTTCGTGATACCAAGTTAGACTCATGGCTTTTGGTGTGACCTCTGTGACTGCGGAGCTAGTGGAAGCTGCCATCCCTACAGAAGGAGCATCCATGGTGTGGTCATTAGCTTCCACCGTTTGCTTTAACTTAACGCTAAGTTAATTGAAACCCATGGCAGTTCTTTTTAAAATGCCTTTGTAAACGTTCGGGGAGCAGTATTTGTAATCGTGCAAATGTGGAAGCTATTGTCTATCACCACAAGGTGAAACTTAAATTATACTCAAGGGATGGGAAAAAGCAATAAACAGGATGTGTGTTGCACATAAAGCAATAAACAGGATGTATGGACACACACAAAAAATGGAATGTCACGCGATATGATTTTGTCAACAAAAATTATATTTATCTGCATTAGAAATCTAAGGGGATATTTGGATGGCCCATAATTATTAACAAAAAAGGTTTGTGTATAACTGAAATACTCATTATTAACATTTTTTTAAATTGGAATCTTAAGCAAAGATGAATTTGATTTACATCGAGCATTTTGCAGATGCTCTTATGGAAAACGGAGGCTGTTATGTCTCATTGAAACTGTCTTAAAGATCCACACTTTAAATATTGTGCACCAAATTATAATGTTGCATTTCTGGTTTTTCTCAGTTTGAGAAAGAATCGAATTTTTTTTTTCACGCAATATCAGCAAAAAGACATCTGATTAGCAGCAATTTTAAGAATCATGTTGCTAAACATCAAGTATTTTTATATTATTCTATTATACTAATTTCATATTAGGTCCCATATGTTGGGGGAAAATAAATGCCTAAAAAAGTTCCGCTTCCCATTCAGCACCTGCAAGGTAACTAGCGAGGCAGCAGAAGCCAAGTACTTGACCCCTAGCATCCATGTGGGAGACCTGGAGGGCATGACCTGCTGATGCTGGCTCTGAGCTGCCAGCACCAGCTGCTGTTGGCATCTGGGCACTGGACCAGGGGGTCTCCGTGGCTCTCTATGTCCCCTCCTTTCTCTGTCACTCTACTTGGAAAATGAATAAAAATATTTCTTATAAACGCTGAATGTAATCATTGTAAGTAAACGTGAAGTCAAGCACAATTTTTACACATTGGTTATACACTATTTTACGGAAAATATGAGGACTATCAGGAGACATTGAACTATTATCAAAATGTTACGGGATTATTTATGACCAGACGTTTGAAGAGGGACTTTCTGTGTGTGTGTGATGAAGAAGGGCATTTTCACAGAAGCTACCAAACTATTGAAGCAGGTTATTTAAGAACAGCTAATTCTTACCAACTGTATTCTTGTGTTCTGAGAATTGCCTCTGCTAATCACAGACTAAGATGTGTACAAATAGGAAAGAAATGTTAGTAGTTAGGCGTCAGCAGGATTGCTGTGGGATGAGGGGAGGGCTAAAAAAACAAGTGCTTTGTTCCTTGATGTCTTTATTCTGGGTTGTTTCTACGTATCGACTTTGGGTTTTGCTATCACTGTTTTGCCATAACTTTGCAATTAAATTTTCAATAAGACCGTGGCGTGGATCTACTTGGGGCTATTACTAATGTAGTTTGTGATTTTATAGAAAATCATTGACAGAAACCTTAGGTTACTTTTCTTGGGTGTAAATAAGTTGAATAAATAATATAAAGCTGTAACTCTTCTGCCTTGAATTTTGAAATATCCCTCTCTTCCCCAAAGAATTCCTTTCCTAATTGAGTTTCTCGTTCTACATAATATTGGAGTTCACTGACATTTCTGTAATACACGGCGGGATGTATGCCTGAACACTGCCTGCAAGCAGCGCTGGCTGACTGGAGGGTGCGAGCTTACAGTGCAAACAACCGCCCTGCCTTTATCCATAGAGTTCATTACATTAGCACTTTTCAGAATCTTGTTCTACTGCTTAAATTATTGCATTCATATTTTTCATAAATTAGATTCTTCATGGAAGCATGTTATCCACTTAATATGAAAACAGATTTCTGAAGAAAGCAAAAAAAAAAGTGTATTTTGACACTTTTCTCCCCACCCCCAGGAAAACACACAGACACACACACATTTGCTAAAAATATGTACTTGAAATATACTTGTTTCTGGCTGAATGGGAATTTTGAAGCCTTATGAATATATGAAAAAAATCTCCTAGGTTTTTGCTTTCATGTAAAATTAGCCATGGATTCCATGCTTACTATTTTGTTTTCTTTAGAAAGCTAGATTCTAGAGGGCAGTGGGTTCCATACAAGTTAATTATCAGTGTCAGCTGAAAGACCCAGGAAGACACCGGCAGTTACGGAGTTTCTTATCTAGTCAGTAATGTGGTATGGCTGTTGTCCTAATAATGAAGTTTTAATTAGCACTCAAAACTACCGAGAGCTTATTTAAGGCCTCCAATTTGGATGGTGCACGTTTAGCTGCAAGGCGTGGCTGCCTCCCACACAGACCAAAAATACTGGCCAACGCATTGTACGCAATCGGGAGTAGGAAGTGCGGGACTTACCCTCTCCCCTAGAAGAACTGCGTGCGCAAGTGTAAAACAGTTACATACGACTTTATTTCATACACTTCACTGACGTTTCTAACATAATTGTCTTCTTTCAATGAGAAGCTCTTCGGGGGATCCTTTGTATCTGTTTATCTGAGGAGCGTTGCTGGGAAGAAAACATGTCCACAAAAGCTTGATTTATCCTTACCCTGAATGGTGACATTCTTACTTACAAATAGCTATTCCTTCCTTGTGGAAGGTTCTGTTGGTCCCACTCCACCAGTTGGCCCCCACATGTGGACTAGCTGGGCCACCCATTTGGGATTCTAGCGCCAAAGGAGCCATTGAGCCAGGCCCGAAAACCCTTCTTTTTGACCTTTACCTTGCTTTTAAAATACTATTTTTTAAAGATTTGTTGATTTATTTGTTGGAAGTGTAGATATACAGAGAGAAGGAGAAACAGAGAGGAGGATCTTCCGCTGGATGGTTCACACCAAAAGCACGCGCAATGGCTGGAGCTGAGCCAATCCAAAGCCACGAGCCAGGAGCTTCTTTTGGGTCTCTGACGCAGATACAGGGTCCCGAGGTTTGGGGCGGTCCTCGACTGCTTTCCCAGGCCACAAGCAGGGAGCTGGATGGGAACCGGGGTCACTGGGATTAGAACCAGTGCCCATGTGGGATCCCAGCACATTCAAGGCTAGCACTTTAACAGCTGGGCTATCACTCTGGTCCCTTAATACGTTATTTAGAAGTATGTTTTCTCCCACCCCTTGCCCAAGCAAATGTGACTTAGATTATGCCCCTAAAAGCTGAAAATTTGAAGAGGACACAGGAGAAAGGGAAGTGAATTAGAAAGAAATAGACTTAATCGTGAAAAATCAATTTATTGCACCAAAGGGGTCATTTTTAAATTCTAGAGAGAAGTAGAATCAAGGAAATGGAAATATCAAATCAGAAGCTACGGTTCAAGGCCAGGAAATAGAATCCTGTATTTGGGAAATGTGGAAAGTAATGAGTCTATTGGAATAGTCCATGAAAATGAATTCACATTTGGTATCAAGTTATTATTCATTGAAAAAAAAAACGGGCATTCATTAGGAGCCTAGGAAAATAAAACAATATTTGTTGTTTATGTGAACAGAATGCAACGATACATCAATTCTTCAAAAAAGGTTATGTCACATTTTGACCTGGATCATCACGTGGCACCATTGCATGGAAGACATCGCTGCGAGAAATTATGTCACTTATCAATTTTCCCAGCTAATATTTCTGCCTATTTTTATTAAAATCACTTTATTTTTTAATGTCTATCATGAAATCATCCTTGTCAGTTTCTCACGATCTAAATTCCTCCGGATGCATTGCGTTTGATCTGTTGCACATTAATGTCAGGAACGTCGGAAAGACTTCCTTCTTTAGCCAAATTTCCAGTTTCATTAGCTATTCCATTTACATGATATTTGCATGAGAAACAGTGTAGAAAACACTCCCGCTGGATTTTAATGTGGAAGGCAGAAATAGGCTACAGGAAAAGAAGGCAGAATCGAGGGATTTGAGGCTGTAAGTGGCAAGAATTTCTCACTCTTTGGTCTCAACCTTTCCCCCGACCCTTTAAGGTTTTTTATTATTATTATTTTAATCTCTTGCCAGTTTTAAGAAATAGAGTTGTCATGCTCAAAGTTTGCACTCATCCCTTTAAATGTAAAGATCAAGGAACTAGGGTCTAGGAGTCACTGCGTCTGTCTGTGTGGACAGGGTAGAGCCTTGTGCGGTGGAGACTTTGTTCCAAGTTTTCACAAGGACTCCTTCCCGAAAAAGCACCAATCTGCGGGTCCCCAGAAGCCAGGCAAACCCACGGGAGGCTGGCCGGCAGGCTGCCTTTCAGCGTGGGCTGTGAACTCCAGCTTCGGGAACTACTCCAGGCCTTTTTGCTTCTTTTTATCATCATTTGATTGAATATAGAGCCTGAGTTCTGGATTTCTTTTTTCCCAGCATTGCATTCATCTCCACTCATTTCACCTAGCGTAGGTTTCTGCATTGCCAGATTCACAGGAAAAATATGTCAGCATCGATGGTGACTCGGGGAACTCGGCAAGGTCTTCACCACGTGTGGTCAGAAAGCATTAGCATTTTCTCAGGTGGAAGATCCGAGCAGGTGCCAGCGACCGGTTCTTTGGTTAGTTATACACCACTGATCAATCGCACAGGACCCGTGCGATGCCCTTCTGGACCTTAGATGTTATTTTATCTGCTTTTGATTTTTCTTCCTAAACGCTATACCTCAAAAAGAAAGCATATCCTTTATAGAATTATGTCTATAATTAGTCTCCAAAATATTAACTCTAGATTACGTAAGGCTAAGAAGAAAAAAATATCTAGTAAAATAAATGCCCTTACTCTAGCATGATATTTATCTAGGCTAAAACTTTAGACATTTGCTAGAAAAAAATGCTACATGGTTTTTGCATTAAAATTCTTGTCTGGCTCTTTGGCAACCATTTGTATACATTAAACAAGTTATTCATTGAAGTAAGTGGAGGACCTTTTAAAGAATATATCATCAGGAGGCAGAATCCCCTGCCGGGCCCTTCCTATGCAATGCTGAGCCGACATACATTCTGCATTTCTGACTTAGAGTCTGAGAGATTCCCAAAAATAAAAAGGAGAAGTACAACTTTGGTTTTCTCTGGAGTATCCACGTGTATGGATCATCTTGTTTGAAACAGAGAATTAAGCACAATTAGTACCAATTTCATTTTCACATTTCATCCTTCCGGTGATTGATCTAGTTTAAGTTTCTATTTTGAATGATTTTTTTTTTCATTGATGACATCGATGTCTGGGAATCGTCTCGACGTCCATGTCCCCTCTGACCGTGGCTGTCCCGATCCTGAACATACCTTGTGAAACAGAAGGCATGGCGGAGAAGCAGGGGCCCCTGAGCCCAGAGCGTTCAGAGATGAGAACAAGGAAATCAATACATAGAAAGGCTAGAATAATGTCTTGCAACTGTTAAAAAGACAGGGAAAGAATAAGAAGCCTTTAGCAGCTCTACAGCTTTCCATGCCATTTAGACAGTCACAGGAAACAAAGTCTCATTGGAACCCACTGTCTTTCCTGACGCTCCAAGATAGATTGACACATTGTATGTATTCATTCCACCAGCTCACTGTTTTAATTTGCATCTATCCCTGTGCCCTTTTTGCTTCTTATTTTACATTTGCAGCAGTTCCAAATAAAATATATAAAATCAAACATACTGCAACAGAATACAGACTGTGCACAAGTTGCATTTTAAAGTGCCAACACTTAATTTTTGTTTTAATTTCGTGCTTTGCGTATGATATTTGTTCCGGCATCAAGGACCCTTCATTTTAAAGCTTGCAACTTAGCATCTCTCCTCTCTTCAAAGTCTGCACCTTAAACTGAACAGTGTGGCTTTTTCACTTATTTTTTGCAGATGTAGTACCTATCATTTCTCACCCTAATATCTGGATTCCTGGTGAAAGTCATCGATTATGTAAAAGTACTTTTCTTGAACTTGAAGTTGCTTCTTGAACTTAAAAGTGGCAAATCTTTGGGCTGGCTAACGCACCAGAAGGTGGAAGGAAGTTACGTTTTCCAAAACTACATTCATTTTGCTAGCCATTTAAGGAAAAAAAGGGTTTGTTGTTTTTTTTTTGTTTTTTTTTTTTTTTTTGTCTAAATTCTCAAGCAAGACTGTCCATTGCCCTCCCCCAGCAACGGAAGGCTTCGTTAGCTCTGTTAACAGGATTATGCAAGCCCTTAGAGGATGCTAAAAAAAAAAAAAAAATGATCTGATTGTTAGCATCAGAGGTGCTTGAGAGAATTGGTTCAGGCAAAGGATTGTATTCTTCAGGGGACAAAGTCTGACTGCCTGCGGGGGTTAACCACCAGAGGGAAATGACCGCCCAGGGTGTTACAGCACTGAGCCTCTCTGCACCTCAGGCACAGGAGATGGGAGAAGGCAGCAGGTGTGGTTGGAGCATGAGCCACCTGAGGTACCTGGATGGACTTGAGAGAGGAGCAATCCGGGACATGCGCTTGACAGGCAAGACCTGGTGGGCTGATCCCTGGAGGAACTCTCTCTCACTCCTCCAAGCATTCTGCTCTGCGCAGCCTAACACTGACGTGAAAAAGCAGCAAGCTTTCGAAAAATCATACATCAGACCTTGGCATGTCTCTTTTTAAGAATTCTGTCAACGCGTTCACGTCCTTTAAATAAAATCTGAACTCTTTTCATGATCACAGACTCCTTCGTCAGCTGGCATGCCACTGCTGGCGCGGCCCCATTTCTTCCACACTGCTCACTCCACTCCAGGGAACCGGAGCTTCCCGCGGCCTCCTGACCCGAATGCGCCTCTGCTCCACCTGCTGGTCCTCAGGAGATCCCTTCACCGCATCAAGTCCCTGTTCACAGGGCACCATCGCCAAGATCTGCACCCCGAGATCTCCAACACCTCGCCGTGCCTTTCTCTAGACCTCGTGTTATCTGATCTTCGTGTATTGAACGCCTATAAAAATATAGGCATTATAATATATATGTATATCAACATATTAGCTCCATGGGGAAAGAACTCTCATTTATATAACAATCATATTTTCAAAGCACAGACCATGATTAAGCTCATAGTAAACACTCAGTAAGTATTTATTGAATGAAAAACAATAACGGGCAAATCCTTGAGGGTATTTGCTGAGCCCATGTCTGCACTTTTCTTCATTATCCTGGAGTAGGCATTGCTTGTCAGTCACTGCCTATGAAAATCAATTTAATCTGCTCACCATTCATTCTACCTTTATTATCAATAATGTCTGCGCACAGGATAAATTCCACTTTCATCCTTACATGCATCTAAAATCATTCCAAATATTTAAAAAGTAGAATGAAGTAAATCAGTTTATGCAACAATATTCCCAATAATAATGTGTGTGTGAACTTTAAACTTAATGTTCTATTTAATAACTGTCAAGAGATCATGCTGAACTAATTTGATGTTCTCTTTTCACGAATCCTTCTGTTTTCTACCAAGATTCTGTTAAAAGTGACCCAAGTCTTTAACACCACTGGAACACTCAAGTTTGCAAAGATCTCCCCCCAGGATTCACAGTCCTTACCAAATTCAGAATTGTCTTCAAAGATATTCTCCTGGTATCGTCTTTCTGTTTGAACAATCGAACTGTAGCATTTCAATGGCGTTCCTAAAACTGTTGAAGGTAGGATACAAACAGAACAAATTTTTGAGAGATGTGTAGACGGGGTTATTTTTTTCTGAAAGCCAAGTAATTATGAAAATTGACTAGATTCCAAGGAACTCTCTAAAAGAATCATTCCAGGGTTGTGAGCCAAATCTTTTGTTTGAACCGCTACCCAGCAGGCTCACTGCTCATGGAAAACGTCCTAATTCTATTCACTTGCTACTTGGTCGTAAATAGTACTTGAGTCCAGAGAGTATGGGAAATCTAAGATATATTGGTTTTGTCAAAATAGGTTCAATCCTATCTGAAATATAATTTTATTTCTCTATGTGTTAATTGTAATGGAAGTGTATACAATCAGATTTCTAAGTAGTTCTTAGAGTTTTGGAAATTTTGACATGTGAATATGAAGGTTTTCTTTTTTTTTTTAAGGATGTATTTATTTTTATTGGAAAGGCAGATATACAGAGGAGAAAAAGAGAGAAAGATCTTCTGTCCGATGATTCACTCCCCAAGTGACCGCAAAAGGCTGGTGTTATGCCGATCCAAAGCCGGGAGCCAGAAGCCAGGAGCCTCTTCCTGGTCTCTCTCAGGGATGTAGGATCCCAAGGCATTGGGCTGTCCTCAACTGTTTTCCCAGTCCACAAGCAGGGAGCTGGATGGGAAGTGGGAAGGCTGAGATTAGAACCGGTGCCCATATGGGATCTTGGCTCATTCAAGGCGAGGACTTTAACTGCTAGGCTACCACGTTGGGCCCTGGACATTTTCTTATATGTTATATCAATATCCTAAAATCATTAAGTAATGTTTCATATCAAAATATGAGACATTTTCTAGTTTTCATCCCACGTGTTCATTTTCATGTGTTGCATATGTTCGATAAGGTCCTGGATTTGGCAAAAAAGATCAGATGTCACCATTGACTATGTTAAACTTGTCAATATATATTCTCTAGTTGTTAACTTTGATTTTTCCCAACAATAATAATAAACAGTGAAACTGTGATTTCAGAAACATTCTCTTTTGAAAAACAATGTGCAGACTTATTTCTTTGAAAGGCAGAGTGACAGACAGACGGACGGACCCCACCCGTCCCTACATAGGAAGTAAGAGTTTCCATCTGGGGC
Organism: Ochotona curzoniae; assembly: GCF_017591425.1. Taxonomy (NCBI): domain Eukaryota; kingdom Metazoa; phylum Chordata; class Mammalia; order Lagomorpha; family Ochotonidae; genus Ochotona; species Ochotona curzoniae. Next base: position 22,515,735 of record NW_024467095.1, on the reverse strand, counting down.
CCGGAGGCGTGGCCTAGTGGCTAGAGTCCTCTCCTTGAACACGCCGGGATCCCATGCGGATGTCAGTTCTAATCCCAGCAGCCCCGCTTCCCATCCAGCTCCCTGCTTGTGGCCTGAGAAAGCAGTCGAGGACGGCCCAATGCCTTGGGACCCTGCACCCATGTGGGAGACCAGGAAGAGGCCCCTGGCTCCTGGCTCCCGGCTTTGGATCGGCATACCACAGCCTTTTGCGGTCACTTGGGGAGTGAATCATTGGACGGAAGATCTTCCTCTCTGTCTCTCCTCTTCTCTGTATATCTGACTTTGTAATAAAATAATAATAATAATAATTAATTAATTAATTTTTTAATAAAAGAGTTTCCCTCTGGTGATTCACACCTCAGTTACTCACAACCTCCAGCCCGAATCAGGAGGAGACAGGAAGTTCAACCTGTGTTTTCGTGTGCTCAGGGACCCGAGTTCTTGGGTTGCCCTCTGCTGCCTTCCAGCGCAGTAGACGGACGCCGAATCAGAGGAGTAGCTGATGTTGTGGGGTGACCTCTTGCCTCATCCAAGGGAAGGATGCTTATTCAAAAGCATAGCAGTTGACATTGGGATTTGGCCAAAGATAGCTATCAGGAAGTCAGTCCCTTTTATTCTTCCAGAGGGACTTCCCCAATCAGTCAAAAGACCTAAGGAGTTGGAATTCACATTTCCAGAAGCCCAGCTGCTTTCAGGATGGGAAGGCAAAGAGCCAGGAAGAGCGTGCCTTTCCAAAGATATAAAATGGGAAATTATTCAAAATCAGAGAAATTAACTAGGCTTCTATTAAGATGCAAATCTGGCTCTCCACCGGTGGGATACGCAAGGGGTTGTGTAACCTGCTCCACAGTGAGACTTTGCATTCCAATGGGGGCTAAGTAGGGCTGACGTGATTATCAGAGACAGTAAAACCCCATTGGAGAATAATACCGTAAAAATGAGTGACTGCAGAGGCAGGGCAGAGTAGGGGAAGGGAAGAATGTAAGAGTGATTTACAGGAATTAAAACCTTATAGATGCATGGGGCAAAGAAGGTCTGGTCTCCTTCTGGGTAACTCCAGGGAACATGCATTTACTGTGCACACTACTTAAAAAGCAATGGGAAGGGCCCAGTGCGGTAGCCTAGTGGCTAAAAGGCCTCATCTTCCATGTGCCGGGATCCCATGTGGATGTCAGTTCTAATCCCAGCAGTCCCTCTTCCCATCCAGCTCCCTGCTTGTGGCCTAGGAGAGCAGCAGAGGACGGCCCCAAGCCTTGGGACCCTGCACCCGCATGGGAGACCTAGAAGAAGCTCCTGGCTCCTGGCTTCAGATTGGCTCAGCTTCGGCTGCTGTGGCCATTTGCGAGTGACTCAGTGGGTGGGTGATCTTCTTCTCTGTATAGCTGACTTTCCAATTTAAAAAAATGAAATACATCTTTAAAAATGTAAAAAGTTAAAACATCAGGACCGTATGGTTTACAATGGTAGCTGCAGGCAAGTCACCAAAAACACATTTTAGGGACATTGTGGCATTGCACGTAAGGCTGCCACCTGTAGTATCGCCCCCCCCCCCCAAATGGATGCCCGCTCCTTTTTAGCTGCTCTAGTTCTGATCCAATGTCCTGCGCTTCATCCGGGAAAAGCAATAGAAGATTCAGCAAGTGTTTGAGCTTCTGACACCATGTGTGCAAACAGGAGAGATCTCCTGCCTTTGGGCGGACTCAGCTCTGACCTTTGGGGTCATTTGGATGAACCAGTGGTTAGGATCTCTCTCTCTCTCTCTCTCTCTGAATTTCAAACAAATAACTATATCTTTAAAAGTATTATGTGTAAAAAAATGTTTAGTTTCCTCAGTATCTGCAATATTATTTTGCAGGTTAATTATTTGTAGTATTTTCCAGCAACTGTCATAAACATTAATCAAGGAGCATGTTAACATGCGTTTCTCCGATCTCTGCTTATATGCGAAATAACATCATATGTAATTGAACTAGCGAGGATTCACATTTTTAAAAAAACCGAAAGCTATAATTTATGAATCATCTTGATTAATACTGCTACTCAAGGAACTTCTATCATGTAAATTCTACAACTTAAAGGAGAATCTTATTTTATACTTAGTTATTTTACTCATTAATAACAGGCTCATTATAATATTATTCTAGCGGCTTAGTCAGTGTTGCTATTATGTACAATCAAATTTGAGACAAGATGAAGCATCTGTCAATTTATGGAAATGAAAATTTTATGAGAGATTTTTAAAGCAAGGAGCAAGGCGGTCCCGTAAGCAGTTCGCTTTTAATGTCCCTCTTAGACCCTAGATGCAGAATAAACGAGCATTCGACAAGGTTGTGCAACTTCTGTTTTTCTTCTTATGTCTGTCATCATCCTAATTTAAGACAAATTTTAGCTTGTTGGAAAAATACTGCTGGTGCATTTCACTTAGGCGATCTGAAACAGTATGTTCAATGGGCCAGATCTTGTATTGTGAAAATATAAATTGAACCTCACATACAAAAGGCAGAGTTGAGTGTATGCTTTGTAAAGAGATTTATTTATCCAACGCTGTTTTCATGAAAGTAACTCAGTTGTTGGGGTAGAATTGTGGCACCGTGGGTTAATGCGCTGTCTCTCTCATATCCTTCCTATCTTGATGCAGTTCTCTGCTACCACATCCGCAGGACCGAGGGCTCTGGGTGGAGTGGCCTGTGTGTAGCTTCGGCATGACTCAGCCCTGTTGATTAATGCCGACTGTGGAGCAAAGTGGTGAAGAGAAAATCTGTTTCTCTCTGTGGCTTTCCCCATCTCTCTCTCTCTCTGAAACTCTTCCTTTCAAATAAATACACAAATCTCCTAACAGAGAAAGAGTAAAGGAAGGGTTTGCTCACTTACTGGGATTCTGTCCTGTATGTGGGTCCTAGTTTATGCACTGCCTGGATGTGGATGACTGGCACAATATAGCACTGTGTACGTTACTTTGTCAATTCTTAACCCCATGTCTGGAACAGAGAGATACTTGTCAGTGTCTATAGTTTTCTAGAAATGTATACACCTAATATAAAATTGTATATTTTATGAAGTTATAATTTATACTCAGCTAAGGGATGCATGTAACTATTTCTCTGATCCTGTTTCCCATAAATCTGTGCATTTCCAGCTTTATGCTGTATAATACTAAATAGAACCAATTTTTTAACCTGAAGTTTGATGCAGCAGAGAAACTTGAGAAAAATGAACCTTTTGAATTATGGTGCCATAGACAAAGAACCTTACAACAAAATATATGTGTTGAGATATCGACTATTTTTCATTGCTGATTGCCTATGGGGAATGTACGCTATTATATTAGATATCCCCTACTCCTGGGACCTTAGATTATTTTAACAACTTGAGAAATGAAATGGTGGCTTCAGAGAGAAACAAAAAAAAAGCCTTTTGATGTATCAATATATCAGTAGGTCCTCAAGAACAATGGATTTTAAAGGTAAGAATTTAAACATTAGTAAGTGAATTATGTATTATGATCATTTGAATGTGAAGTTGACACTGCCGAATTTTCCTGCTGAATTTGGATTTCACATTTATAAGGCTGAGTCTGTTGAGTAGACCAGGAGACCACAGGTGCTCTCCAGGAACCAACAAAGATGCAAAGGAGAGAGTCGATGTCCCATTGAGACAGAAGGATGATGAACGGGAATTAGTCAGGCCAGGGATGCAGGCAGCCAAGGCAGGGGCCGGATGAAGAGTCCCTCCAAATCAAACATACAGCAGTTATGCTATACACTTAAGGAAGCAGTGTCTTCTTTGGCTGGCTCTCCTGAAACTACTCTGCAGCTCAAAATGTCATACGTACCTTTTGCCACGAGAACATTGGGGAATTGAATCCCTTTGTAGGATAACCCGGGCAATGCTTATAATCAAGGCCATCTGATATATATATATTTTTTTAATTTGTGTTACCATATAACACCAAAACCAACTTTTACATGGAAAAACCATGCACTTCAAATTTAATTATTTATTTTAACTAACTTTACCTAGCATGGCTGAATTTTTCGTGGCTTCAAAGAAAAATCGATTCTTTACAATTGTTGCATGATGTAAGCAAATCAAATGGAATTATAATTTGCCTTCTAAATGTTAATATTATAAATAACACCTTAGGGATATCTGTATCCTCTATGACTTTATGAAAACTTGAAGAATTGCATCTTGATATGCCCATAAACCCTGAAAACAAATTGAAACATGTATCTTGGGCCTGGTGCGATGGCTCAGTGGCTAAATCCTCGCCTACCATAATGAGCCAGGATCCCATATGGGTGCCAATTTGTATCCTTGCTGCTCCACGTTGTATCTAGCCCTCTGCTTACAGCCTGGGAGAGCAATTGGGGATGGCCCAGAGCCTTCAAACTCTGCTCCCATGCGGGATTACCAGAGGAGGCTCCTGGCTCCTGGCTTCGGATCAGCTCAACTGGGGTCATTTCCGCCATGTGGGAAATGAACCTGCGGATGGAAGATCTTTCTAGCTTTCATCTCTGTAATCTACCTTCCAATAAAAGTAAATAAATCTTTCAAAGAAGATAAAAGCTATATGTGGAAGTGAACTTGTTTCATGGTTTCTTTCTGTTGTTTATGTAAGAGATTTTTATTTATAATCTTAAGAATTAACATATCAAAACCTTTCCTGTTTTGCATAAGGAAAAACAAAAGATGAATTCTTGATAACTGAGCAGCAAAAAAGAGCATTTGGCAGCGATGGTGCAACATGAAGATACATATTAGCATGAGTAGATTACATGTGAGTCATTCTCCTGAGTTCAAAGATGTCAGGGAATGTTGCAAAGTAGCCCTTCTTTATCTGATATAAAATAGACTCATATTGTTAGTGCTTAAATAAAGCTACTTCCTCTTGCTCTCCTTTGAAATGGAAGCGCAAAAATGACAATTGTAGATAATACAAATGGGTCATTTTAATTCTTTGAGATTTTAATCTTACCGAGAAAGTTTTAGAAACGATTCCCTTTGCCTTTAGGACTGCTTTTTGCAAGGAAAGCAATATAATTAAACAGAGATAGAACGGAGCCAAAAAGAAGAATTAAGTGTTTGTCTTTGTCATTTTTTTTTTAATTGCGGTATACTCATGAGCATGTTATCAGTATTTTAACAACCACTTACCACTTCAAGGTTCCTGTCAGGCTTAATTACAGACCAGATAGTTAAATGACAGCAATGTTTATCTTGCAAAGAACAGAACTTGTCACATTCTCAGTCTTGAATCTGATTATACATGTTTGTCGCTATGTATGTGCTTTTCCTTACATTGCTCAGATATGAAGAATAGGCAAATTGTGGTGTATATTATTTTTTAGGCAGTGCATTTTATATAGCCAATTTAGCAGTTTCTATTTTTTTTATAAAACATTGAAATGTCACAGTTTAAGAAGCAGAAAAATGGATTCATAAAACTACTTTATTAGTTCTCATGATACATTTTTTTCAAGTTTAGGATTTACCTCTTTTCCTCGCCACTTCCTCCTTCTACCATCGCTCCCCTTATTATTACGGTAGATATTCCTTCAGTTCCAGTTAAAAGCTTAACATTCTGCAGTGTAAGTACGTAACAGCCTCGTCGGTCTGCACAGAGTTTGCAAGTCTAGTATCATGCTGTCAAGGAGCATTGAATTTTTGCACTGGGATTTCTCCTTCTAACTGGGAGGAGAGATGCCCACCGTGGCGTACCTGTGCTTCCAGGTAGTCCCCATTGCGCAGTGCAACAAGAGAATGTAAACACGTTTCTCCATCTTTCTGTTTTTTTTTTTTTTTTTTTTTTTTCATTTTGTGAATGTTGCCTTATCAAAGAGAACGCATGATACTTGTCCTTTTGGATTGGCTTATTTCACTAGTTGGGACCATTCTGTTGCAGATGCTAGAATTTCATTCTTTGTAAATCCGGGCAGTTTTCTGTGGAGTAGATGTACCGTGGTTTCTACGTCCACTCCTCTTTGGGCAGGCATCTGGCTTCTTTCCGTGCCTTTGCTACTGTGGATTTTCCTACTATTAAATATAGAATTTTGTGTTGCTTTTCACTATATGATTTCATTACCCTTGGAGTAGGATAACTGGTTTTGTGCTTCCAGATGACTTTTTAAATTATCTTTTCTATTCCTGAAAACAATATTGGCAGGAATATTGTTGGATTGGGCGCATTTTGAATCTCATAGTACTTTTGCAATGTGAACATTTTGATGATATTGATACTTCTGATCCAGGGACATAGTAAATTCATCTTTTACTGTCTTCCTTTTCTTTTTTTCAATGTTTTCTAATTGTCGCAGAGATCTTCCACATCTTTAGTCAGCTTTAATCCTAACTATTTAAAGTTCTTCTCCAGTATTTTAAAGGTGACTCTGCTTACACGTTCTTTCTCAGCTATGTAAGTGTTTGGGGAGCTTGGGGCTGAGGATTTATGTTAATGGATTTTTGTGCTGTGTTACCTTGCAAATTCTCTTATCATATTCTAGTCATCCCTTGATGGAGTCTTTTAGTTCTCTTTGTTGATTGAGTTTTTTTTTCAGTTTTCCTAAAATCATGCCATCTGCAAATGAGGGTAATTTTAATTCGTCACTTTCAATTTGAATTCCTTCAACTTTTTTTTTTTGACTAAGAGCTCTACTTTATTTCAAATACTATAGTCAATAGCAGTGGTGAAAGTGAACATCCAGGACTGTTGTGGTAGCCCAGCAGCTAAAGTCCCCGCTTTGCTTGTGCCAGGATCCCTATTGGTGCCAGTTTCAATCCTGGCGGCCCCGCTTCCCATCCAGCTCCCTGCTTGTGATCTGGGAAGACGGTCAAGGACGGCCCAAAGCCTTGGGACCCTGCACCCGTTTGGGAGGCAGGGAAGAGGCTCCTGGCTCCTGGCTTCGGATTGGCTCAGCTCTCTGTACATCTGACTTTGCAATAAAAATAAATAAATCTTAAAAAAAAAAAAAGTGACCACCCTTGTCTAGTTCCAGATCTTAGTGGAAGAGCTTCCAGGATTCCCCAGTGAGAATGATGCTGGGATTGGTTTAACGTAGGCAAATTGGTATATGTGATACAACACATCAACAAAGAACAAAAATCCTGTGACCCTCTCAACAGGTACAGATAAATCACGTGATAAAGCCCAACAATATTTCATGTTGAAAACATGACCAAGATGGGCAAAAAAGGAACATACTACAACACAATCAAAGCAATACACACAACAACTCAATATGCTTCTTCTGACCTTAATCATTTAAAGCTGGATCCTTGATGTGATTTTTCAGGTAAAGGCTGTTCAAGCAAGGCAATTATTTCTAAATAAGATCCTATTGTTATACATACTTTATAGGTCAAATTCTTTCTTTTTTAAGATTTATTTTACTTTATTGCAAAGTCAAATATACAGAGAGGAGGAGCGACAGAGAGGAAAATCTGCTGTCTGATGATTCACTCCCCAAGTGACCACAACGGCCGGTACTGTGCCAATCTGAAGTCAGGAGCCAGGAACTTACTCCAGGTCTCTCACACCAGTGCAGGGTCCCAAGGCTTTGGGCCGTCCTCGACTACTTTCCCAGGCCACAAGCAGGGAGCTGGATGGGAAGTAGAGCTGCCGAGATTAGAACTGGCACCCATATGGGATCCTGGCACAAGCAAGGGTGAGGACTTTTGCCCCTAGGCCATGGCACCGGCCCCAGGTCAATTTGTTAATTACCTACAGTTACTATATCACTTATGCTAGGTCAAAAAAGATTGATTGAATCAATCCATAGCCCTATATAAGTTCTCTCAATATGTTCATATATCCAATTTTATTCTCAGAAATACATATATTTTTGCACTTTTACATCTTCAATATTTACTAAATTTCTAAGTATTTTGTCTTGCAGTTTATTTTCCTGCAAAGAAAGAAAGATCCATCAAGTAATATCTAGCATCTAGTAATATTAGATCATTAGCATGAAGCATTATACTTTCATATATTTTATTTCTTACATGAAATATGAATTTAAAATGTGTCAAAACATCAGATTTTATTTTTATATTTTATTTGTATTATGCCATAATGTTGTTTAATACTGATTTAATCTTTTTATCTCTTGCAATGTCCAAAAGATTTTGAATAGTATAATTCCCCATGGATTTTTCTCAATTGTATAAATTCTCTGTTTCTCACCAGACCACTTCATAGATAAATTATCAAAATTTTAGCATATTTTTTGTATCTTCTGAGTTAACTTCCATTGTATATTTTTTTCTCATTAAAAATCTTACACTGCAACAAATTCAAAAAAGTTCCATTTATTATTAAATCATTTGTCACTTATTTTGTCAATTAATCTTTTTTAGTCTTTTTTTTTTTTTGGTAAATTAGTTTTCAACTTCTGCTCATTAAAATAAAAATAAAAGTTGATTTAAAATATATGGTATGTGCATGCAATGGAATATCCAGGTTAACAAATCTGAAATTCCCACCATTTGGGTGTGGACTTGGAAGATGTTGTGCTAAATAAAATTAGGCCAGACACACACACACAAATAAATACTAGCTAATCTGTTGTCTGTGGATGTCAGTTAGGTTACATGCTTTAGTTTTACCAAGTGTGGTAAGATTCGTAGAAGTCGTGTGGAATGCTACTTGCCCTGGATCAGGGGGGTGGGAAATGAAGAAGTTAATACTCACAGGGCATCAAGTTTCAGTTAGAAAGACTAGGTTTCAGAGAGCTACTTTAGAGCATCCTGGCTACAGTTAACAATGTCACTTTACAAGCTCACGTGGTGCTAAAATTGTAGATATTACATTGATTTATTCCCATCAATATCATTATCATGAAAAGGACATGAGCGCATTTGCAGAGGTAATACCTATGTCTATTGCCTTGATGACTGCAACGACGTCAGAGTACATGTCTACCTTAACCCGCCGACTTATATATTAAATATGTCTAATTTTTATATCTCAATCATATTTCAACACAGGATTTTGCAGAAAAAAAATAATCAGCTACTTTTTCTAATTGGGAAATGTTATTATGGCAAAGCCATCCATGAATTTGATTCTATTTTCTTCAGTTCCACGTTTCCTTCCAGAGTCAGTGCACATGAACTGTGTATCTTTGACACACAGAAATCCTAGAAATGAGCTGGAAGACAGCAATAAAATCTAGATATGTGGCTGAACTCAATTTAAACCTCAATATTTATTACCTCTGTGGTCTTGGGTCATCTCGTTACGACCAAGGCTGAAGATACTTGTGTGTAAATAATAAGCATGATAGAAATATCTCCCTCAATAGTAATCCACATTGTGATCTGCCTTAAACCTCAATGTAAAAGTTGATTGTAATCTCCCGGTTTAAATAAAATGATCTCTATTTAAATTAAATGCAAATTCCTACTTTCATTCTGGCTGAGTCCTGACCTTTTGTCTTGAGTATGTTTATTTCTCTCTGCTTAAATCAGAATACTTTGTCCCTGATCACATAATACTTTGCCTAAACTATCAAGGCACGGAAGTGTTTTTGGTTTTTTTTTGGTTTTTTTTTTTTCCCTAAAACCCTCTTCTTTATATAAATGACTAGGCATGGCTATCTTGTTTATTCTTTGTTTATCTCCCCACATATCTTTCTTACTATTTGGATGCACAAATTTACCTGGAGCTTTTTTTTTTCTGTCTTGGATTCTGATTTGGATTGGAGGCATTGATGAAATTGGAAAACCTCCAGACAGAAATTTTCTTTCTGGTCCTCATTAGATGCTCTCAGGTGTCCCAGCCAAGTGCCTATCATTCCGGGTTTATTCATGGACTGCAGAGCCAAATCACATTCAGAGCTGACAGCCAGCACTTCAGCCACATATTCAAACTCGACAGAATGATTTATCTTATAAAGTTCCAACTTCCAATGGAAGCAAAGATTAAAAATACCACCTGTGCCCCAAGGTTCCTTATATACAAAGGATAATAACTATAATAAAGGACATACTAAAAAAATATGGCCAAATTTGTTTTTCTAATGCTATACTTGCAGACTTCTGAAGTGCCTTATTTTGTACATTTTCTTCATTGTATTAGAAATAATCAGCACAGTTTGGATCAACAGACTCCTCTTTCCCCAAGACTCTTGGCCTCTTGCAATATACCCTTTTCTCTTTAAAGTGTAAACAAATAAGTAATAAAGCTTGGTTTCATTGCCCTGATGTCCCATAAGCAGATATATGGTGCGGTGGCAATCATTTGTCCTCAGCATTGCAAAGAGTTAGAAGTGCAGCGGAGACAAAATCCATGGCAAAAAGTGAAAGGTGCAACTGAGGCAGAACCAGGCCAGTTTCTGATCTTCACTTCCAAACACTACTCTTTCAACATGGAAACGGCACCACGTTTATTATTTGTCTTGTCAATTACCACTCACATTACCGATTTCCCTCACAGATACCATGTTTTGAAACCTTTTCTTCTGCCAAATAAACGCATGTACTGTTATAATTTGCTTTCAACTTCTGCTGATCAAATGTGTCTGGCTTCTAATTTCATTTATGATAAGCATGGACTGAAAATAAGTTATGAGGCAGTGTAATAAACCCAGTCAAACGAATCTTGTTTTTGACATCAGCCATTACATAACCAGAAAAATATTCTGGCCTGAAATATTTTGAAAATGACAATGGCCATTTCCAATCTAGGGTATTTTATTGACATTCTACTGGCCCCCATATCAATATGCATCATCAGTTGCTATTACCCTTGGAATTAGATGACCTATTGGTGCATTGTTCCATCATATATGTTATCTAAAAACGTGTAATATTTTAGGAGACAAAAAAAGTGCAAAATTACTCAAAGGATCTATTTCTTAAAGACCTCCAGTGTGGCTGACATGTCAGCTCTGCATTATTACTTCGACAAATCTACGTATCTGAGCGAATATGAAAAACAGCTTTAGCTCTTGTTTTACTTCTGTATCCATTTTTTTTGGGTAAATTGGCGTTATGTCAAATCTTCTAGCATAATTTCAACAACACCCAAAATGAGCAAATCTGCAAAGGTTGCTAACGACAAATATATGGTGCTAATCATGCAGAGGTAGCTTTCCAGCTTGAAGCAGCTGGTGTAAGAATGCTGGTCAACTTAGCACTCTAGGAAGGCACAGCATATCCAGGAAGCTGGCACAAAAACCCAGATCTAGGTTTTTGTCCTTGTTCTCACTAGCATTACCTTGTGCTGCTGTCAAAGTAAAATAATATTGTGTAAAACACGCATACCCGCTAATGCTCAAGACCACTTTCACCAGCATGTGAAATTTCCAACCAAATATTGCTACAGCATAAACCATTCCAAATGCCATAGCTTGCAACAACTACTATTACATTGATTTTGCTCATGAAATTGCATTTTGGGTTGAGTTGGTGACTAGAGCATATTTCTGCTTCCTGTGCATCAGCTGAAATGGTGTATGTTCCAGAATGGGTACCTTACATGGTTGGTGAGTTGGGGTGCTATCAGAGAGAGAACAAAGCTGGGGCCTCATTCCCACACCAGGTAGTGTTTGATTCCAATTATGAATCTCCTGGGCTGTAGAGAATGGATGCTGCCAGTCATCCAATGCTGGCACAAATAAACTGGTGCTGTGCGCTTCTTATTTTTATTTACTTATTAGCTGAAACAGTTAAAGGGCACACTCAGGTTTAACACCTGAGACACAGAATCCATTCTCAATGTAAACAAGGAAGACAGACTAGTTTGTGGGCATATTTTTAATTCATCATGAAAATACTATCTAGGGCTGGCACATTGGCTCAAGAGGCGAATTCTCCACTTGTACGCATCAGCATCACATGGGCTGGTGTGTGATTCCCAGCTGTTTCATCTCTGATCCAGTGCCCAGTTTATGGCCTGGGAAAGCAGCGGGGGATGGCTCAAATGCTTAGGACCTTGCATCCATGCGGGACACCCAGAGGAAGCTCTTGGCTTAGCATTCAGTGGCTCAGCACTGTCTGTCGTGGCTATTTGGGGGGAGAGAACCAGAGAATGGAAAAATATTCTCTCTCCTCTCTTCTCCAATAAAAATAAATCTTGCGACGTGGCCCGGGCGCCAGTAGCACTTGCAGCATGGCTAACCAACTAACTGACTGAAGAGCAGATTCAAAGAAGCTTTTTCACTCTGACAAGGATGCTGATGGAAGCATAACAACAAAGGAGTTGGGAACTGTGGTGAGGTCTCTTGGGCAGAATCCCACAGAAGCAGAGCTGCAGGACATGTTTCATGAAGTAGATGCCAATGATAATGGCACAGTTGACTTCCCTGAGTTTCTGCCAATGATGGCAAGAAAAATGAAAGACAGACAGAGAAGAAGAAATTGGTTAATTCTCAGTTGGCTAATTCTCTGATCACATATGGGCACCAGTATTTGTTCCAGCTACTCCACTTCCCATATAACTTATAATTTGGCCATCTGTACCCATATGTGAGATCCAGAGGAAGCTCCTGACTCCTGGCTTCAGATTGGTATAGCTTCAGCTGTTGTGCTTATTTGGGGAGTGAACCAATGGATGGAAGAGCTCTCTCTCTGTCTCTCCTTTCCTATGTAAATCTGCCTTTCAAATTTAAGTAAATAAATCACTAAAACAATGTCATATAGAAAGTTAGTGCAGTCTCTCATGATTAACACAAACACATATTTATGCATGTAACTGCCAAATGAATATATTTCTTGTTCATTCCTATTATTTATTTTAGTACTGTAGAAGAAGTGATATTGTCCCATTTTTTTATAATACTGCTATTCAGTATAATGTTCCATGCTGTTTGTTTGCGTTTGGAAGTCATTATCAGGAGATGTTACAGCTTATTTAATTTGCATTTTAGATTTTGAGGAGTTGACTGACAGGTGGCTGTTTGGAGAAAAAACAAAAGCATAATACTATAAAATGCAGTGATTCTATAGATAGGTAGAAGTCTATAGATAGGTATATAAAATATATAAAATATAAAATGCATTTATATACAAGTGTATATATTTGTGTATACTGTATTTATATACAACTGTATATAAATATATACCATTATATAGAGAATGTTCATAAAAATGGAAATGAAAGATGAGGGGTTTTTTTGGTACAAACATGAAACCCTCTTTTTCATAATAATCTACATGAATTTTTGATCGCCCCTCATATTCAAGCATTTCATAATATTCAAAACAAATAAGCTTATCATTTAAATCTTTTTCCATGGACTTTTTGGAGGATTTTTTTCTAAGGAATGAATTTCTTTTTCTTTCTGCAAGTGGAGTATGTGCATATTAAGAAAAGAGCCATTCTCAGTGAGCAGAACAGGTGACTGGCTATTTCTCCACATTCTGTCTACAAAGTTTTGTGAAAGTGATAAAATCATAACCCATTCTACTAGTTATCATTGCCAGTGTATTTCTCTTTTTTAATTTATTTATCTTTTTTTTTTAAATAACGATGATATGGTTGATCGGTTTGGAAAGGATCAACATGTAGGGGAAATGGGGTGAATTCATTTGTTCTAAGTTTGCTATTTCTTCTTGTTCCTATGGCTTTCCACACATCCCAGTACCCAGGGATGAGGAACCTCCACCTCGTATCAACCCAGAATCTCCATGTGTGCATACTCCGAGGGTTCTGTCCAAGTCGTTTGGATTGTTCTGAAATGCTGTCAATTTCACCAATCCAAGATGATGTCACCCCCCCTTATGTCCATTGGCTCCATCTACCAAAATTTTGCTGAAATTGTTTCTTTGGGGTAGTTGTCCAGTTAGTTCCATTTTTCTATTACAGCACCAAATGTGCTGCCATAGTCTACCTTTACAACAGGGCCTGCGTCCACTGCTCCACCTTTTTCATTAAGTAGGGCATGTTCTTATAGGTGAGTTCAAGTAGTTGGGCCAGATGCCCCAATCATCACCAAAACCCCCTACACTGGGGCTCATGAATCCAACACCCACATAGTAGGAGGGTCCTGCGACCCAGGCCAGGGGACCCAAGCCCCGCCAGATTCCGCAACCTAGGGTTCACAAGACCAACACCCACCTGGAAGAAGCTCCTGGCTTCTGGCTTTGGATTAACGCAGTTCCAAACATCACAGCCTCTTGGGGAATGAATTGACGGATAGAGGATCTGCCTCTCTATCTCTCCTTCTCTCTGTATATCTGACTTTCCAACTAAAAAAAAAAAATCATCTTAAAAAGTGAAATCAAATTGTCTGCACTGAATCCACTCATTCGTTGAATCTGCCATTTCTAGCTACAGGTTGTGTTTGTGAGCGATCTATAAAGGAAGGATTCAGAACCCAACTCAAGTTTTAACTTTAGAGGAAGGGGTTCCTCTAAACAAATAGGAAGGTATTAAAGGTACTGATAGATCACGTGGAACTACACATTAATGGGCTGCCCTGAAACATGTTGCCATCCTCTTCTGTCCTCCCAGGCAGGGGGCTGGATAAGAAGTGCAGCCAGAACATGAACTCATGCCCTTTAGGATGCTGGCGCTTGCAGTCAGAAGATTAGCTGGTTGAGCCACTGCACCAGCCCTCACACTGTTTAACTCTGTGCTTTGCTTATGTTCTTCTGTTTCTTTTCCCGTGATTTTGTCTGCTTTCTTACATCTTCGTACATATATATCCCCAACTATTGAATGTTCTTGCCTCTGTGATTCATTGTAAAAAGCAATTCGGTTTAAAGTGCTAAACTGGGGTCCGGCGGCGTAGACTAGCGGCTAAAGTCCACACCTTGAACGAGCCTGGATCCCATATGGGCACCAGTTCTAATCACGGCAGCTCCAATTCCCATCCAGCTCCCTGCTTGTGGCCTGGGAAAGCAGTCGAGGATGGCCCAAAGCTTTGGGTCCCTGCACCTGTTCCTGGCTCCTGGCTTCGGATTGGCGCAGCACCGGCCGTTGCGCTCACTTGGGGAGTGAATCATAGGATGGAAAATCTTCCTCTCTCTCTCTCCTCCTCTCTGTATATCTGACTTTGTAATAAAAATACATAAATCTTTTAAAAACAAGGGCTAAACTGAGGTTATCTCCTTCAGCTGTGTATTCATTCTCCTGCTCTTTTTATTGAGTTGTATGTCAATCTATGAGGACAGAGGAGAAAATATGCCTTCATACTTCATTTCCAAATTCTTTGAAGAATGCTGCTATTTTATGTCGCTCACCTTTACACTGCTACAAGATACCATATCACCGGTGCTCCACAAAGAGGAATGGACTGCGTTTCTGATGCCTGTCCTTGATTTAGTAATATTTAAAAATTGAATGGTTGGGAATTTTCTCCAACACCTTGTAGCCGCAGTGCGGATCTTTGTAAGCAAACGTCCCTGGCTGAAGTTACACATTGTCTGAGCTGATTCCTCCCCACTCCCGCTGTGCGTGAAGTCTTATCTTCAGAAAGCAGTTTTTCCTTCTGAGGCGGTAGCGCTTCTCCTTGCAGCGCTGCCACGGAAGAACAGTCCATTTAAAATCTAAAATTCAAGGTTAAGATGAATGCTTCATTCTGAAATCCGTAGCTTAAGTCACTGTCTTTGGGCTTTTCCTTTTATTCTTTCCAGTCATTTCTTTGCCTGAAAAAGCCTTCTAAGGCCAGGTTAGTTTGGCTTAGTTTGGGGTAGGATTCCCGCTAATGAGAAAGGACTGGGCCATGCGGAGCTCAGAACTCCACCCACGTCTCCCTGAGCGCATTGCACGACTTGGGGGTTCACCTCGCCGATGAAAGATCTCTATCTATCCCTCTGTATCTGCAACTCTACTTTTCAAATTGATAAATGAATGAAGCACAAACGGATGAGTTTCGCAGCACAGCAAATTCAGTACCATCTGTGAGGCTGGTACCCTATCCTGTGACCATTTAGTCGTGGTTCCCTCTTTCAGATCCGATTCCTTATTATTGCAACTGACAAAGCCCGAGTCCTTGAGCCATGGCCTCCGCTTGGGATGCTGGGATGCTCCAAGGAGTCACAGGCTCCTAGTTACAGTCCTGGTTGGTCAATTGGGGAGTGAATCAGCAGACGGAAAGCTCATTATCCCCTCCTCTCCCTGTCTCCCTTTCTCTTTTTCCTTTCGCTCTCTCTTCCCCTCTCCCACCTCCTTAGAGTTTCACTGGCCCAGATAACATTTAGTGTCACATCTTTCTTTTTAAGTTTCAGATAATTCTTTTTTGGGGCGGGGAGGGGGGAGGCTTTCTTACTGCTGAAGATGAGATGGTCAAGGTCATATGTAAACGTATCAGAAAAGCACTTGAGGAAAGCAAATAGGTAAGGCTGTGTCTGATTGACAGCTGACACTATACACGCTAATACACGGCAGGAAAGCTTTCTAAACAGGGAATTTGTTTAGGTGGCCATCCCTCCTTTTCTTATCTCTGCTGCACCCCCAACTCTCCCATGCCCTTCAATCTCTGCATTTCTTGAATGCCTAACAGGATCTTATCCAATCTAGATATGGCCTAGATTTCAAATCTCATCTCCAGCTGCTAGCTCTACTCTAGCTTTGTCATCTGCTCTGCCCTATCTTACCCTCCCCCTCCTCATTCGTTTTGGTTGATGGATGTTTCTCTGGGCTCCACGAGGCAGAAACTCTGTCAGCTTTCTGTGGATCTCATTAGGAACTCAGAGAATCTTCTATCCACGCTCTATTTGTCCTTTTCAAATCTCATTATACTCACATGCTCCCTTGATCTTCTGTTCTACCTGCATGGAGACCTTTGAGTGCCTAAACTGTAGTTTTCATTTAATGCTTAGCCGATTTTTATCCCTCACAGAAAATTAAATAGTTTTATTTTTATTCCGTGAGCAAATATATCCTCTATCCTCTTTATTAATAGCTTATTTTATGTTCTAGAGCTATGTGTCAGAAAGCCTATAGTGCTATTCTAATGAAAAGAGTGGTAATAAAACTAATATAATTTATTTATCTCTAGGACTAAGATACCAACACTCTGCCAGAATAAAAGGCTATTTAAAAATTCTCAAATTTAGTTTTAAAAGCAAGAAGAAAACCCTTTCAGCACAGACAATAGCTATTTATCAAAATATAAATAGAGTAATAATACAGAGAAAATAATTCTCTATTGTGGTTGTTCATTTACAGGATCCTTAACAGTTACTGCTGAGTAAAAGCCATTTCTGCAGTGAAGTATTCTATCTCCATGGAAAACAAAAAGAATTTGCAGATGTTTGCTAAAAATAAAATATCTCATCAGAAAGTACTCATAATTTGGTCTAAAAACCAGCAAAAGTAATCAAAATGCTTTTATGCATGATTATTGAAATATTCTGAATTCACAGATAGATAATCAAAGAATGGGCTAGCATGGTATTATTATTATTGTCCTAGTGATTATATATTAATGACATATCAATATTCTCAATAGTAACAGGTGTAAGATATATGCTTGAAAGTGAACTGTGAATTTAAATTACAAAATTAAAGTAAAAACCAAGGTAAATTAAATCAATACATTCAGCTTCTAAAATATCTTTTTTCTTAAGTTTTTGGAATTGGAAGTCAGAAATATTTCAATGTCCAATGAGTGTATATGAATCCAAAGTGAAATAGTAGAACTTACTTAAATTAGATATTACAAATTAGAACACAAAGTCAGTCGTATTAGATGCTTGACAAAACACAAGATTCAAGAAAAAAATTGGGGCCGCGAGACGGTGCGAAACTGCTGCTTTCATCATGTGCTCTCTTGAACCACTTTGATAAAAGTCTCTTTCGAATTTCTAATTTCCAATTTGTCTCCTGAATCTCAAGAATGCTGTGCTTTTGAAATACGCTTTGCTTTTTCTTCCTTATTTCAAAGAAGCTGTAAAATGTTTCTTTTGGTGGTTAAATGACTGGAATGTACACGCCACTTGGGACCGAACTGATTCATACTATAAGAAAATAGATAAGACAAATCTTGGCCCTATTTTGATCTTACGCCTTGATGGGATATAAAGAGTATGAGGTTGAAATTGCACGCTGCATTTCACTTGGAGATCAAAGTCCATGGCCCTTTTCACTTGTTCTTTATGTAAGCTAGCCTTCCTGGTAAGCTACCATTTCCATGAAGAGAGACAATTTCAACTTGCCAGGGAAATCAACCTTGTGTACAACAACATCGTGGTTTAGTTCAGACCTTTTCTGTGGTCTTGCACCCCCTGCCTCCTTTTCTTCCCTATAGGGCAACCCTTTCCATCCCAGTGCAGTATGAGGTCTCCCTCTCCCCAGTTGGACCCTCTACAGTGACACCGTTTTTTCTCACCTGTCCTGAGGTTGTACGCAGCGGATCTCATGGTATGACTGTCCCTGTCTACACTGCTGCCCTAAGTCACTGTAACCCAGAATCTGGCATGGAGATAGTTTCTAAACTACAAATGCACCTTCATTGGTTATAATGTGAGAAATACTCATTGGATTCAGAAATTGGAAATATTTTTGCAACTTCACCTGGTAGCAGCACGCTAAAACCATGATTCATAAACTTTGCTCATTCAACTGATTATTATTAAATTCTGGTGATACCCAATTTATTTATACAGATTAAGCACTGGTCTGTGGAGCGATGCTGTAGTTGGCATCGCTCACTGCACGGCCATCAAAACGATCTCTTGCTAGCAGCTCACAAATGCATTGCTGTCATCCAGTTCTCTCTTAGGAACCCCAGGCTAATCTCGTCAATTATATGTTCGACAATTTCATTTAACTGTGATAAGTTTGCAAAATCAATGTGGTTAAAAATTTACTTCCTGACATCGCTCCCCCCATAGAACCAAACGAAGCTAGACCAATGCAACCGAAGCTTGCCCCTTCTCAATCTCTGCTGTTTTGAACTTTGTTATTTGATTCTCCCCAACAGTCTAACTTCATCACAATTACTCTTGTCCAGTTCCAGCCTCCCCCACAATTATGCTATATCAGCTTCATTTACATTTACAAGTCATTTACACTTGGAAAATAGATTATTGCTTCAGCACTGTAAACCATTCGCTGCTTTCTATGTAAGTTACTGAAACATGCTAACTCTTTGTAATACTCTTTGTAGTCCCATGATGATTTCACCTGTACCCAAGACATTCGGCCTTCTCTTAATTTACTCCTCTCCATCCAAGCTAGCCACCTAATCACTCCTCTAATCAACTGAGAACATCTCTCTGCTCAGAATTTCATACCTGCTTTTTCTTTTACTTAACCCTCCCAATATATCCATTTTTCAGGAATAATGTCCCTAAAGACATTTGTGAAATAGTGACCCCAGTTTGCACTCTGTATCTGTGATTTCTCTGCCAAATATGGCAGGTTAATGGAACAGTTTATATCTCGTGGATAGAACAATGCCAGATATTTATTGAGCAGACGCTAAAATTTTGTTGTATAGGTACTTCATCTTTTCAGCTCTCACTCAGCATTTTCTGCTGAATATGGACTTTGTTGCACAAATTTAGATGCACACTTGAATTTTAAATCATTGTGTACAAGACCAGACAGAAAGAATCAAGAATAACATCCCAGAGTTATTAACTTGGAAAACGTGCGTCTCTCTTCTATCCTGTAACTCCATATTGGATGTGACCTTGGCTGGCATTACAGGCACTTTGCAACAGATTTTTTGTGAAGAGAAGGATTTATTGCTTATTGTAGATTGTCTATCAGCATTTCTAGGCTTTAGATATCAGACACCAGTGGCACCTCTCCTATTTCACATGCACATACATTTTAACAGCCGAAATACCTATCTATCACAGAGCTTCAAGTTCTTCCGTCAGAGTTGATGTTCCCTTATAGATGATGTTTGATCTCCTTGTACAGCAAGAGTTCCCAAAGTTCAAGAGTTGCCAATGACCAAAGGACTCGAAACTAGTGGGTGTTACTGTATTACATGATGACAAAAGGTAATAATTTAGGCGTTTCATAAAAAGTAATACAATTTAGCTCATAATCTTCAACAATAATATTCTATCGTATGCATAATAACTGATCATTTTCAAGCTTCTCAAACCCGTGTGGGTTTTCATAAAGAGTAAATACTTGTGCTTAAACAACATGCTGTAACAATATCCTTCCTTTGATGGAAAGGAATTTTTTGTAGTGATCATTAGTATTAAGTGAGATAAATATTTGCATACAGCGCAGCATACAATCTTTTCATTAGGAAATGTAATTTTAAAATAGGTATTGAGTCCTGAATCAGGATGTTTTTAAA
Organism: Ochotona curzoniae; assembly: GCF_017591425.1. Classification (NCBI taxonomy): domain Eukaryota; kingdom Metazoa; phylum Chordata; class Mammalia; order Lagomorpha; family Ochotonidae; genus Ochotona; species Ochotona curzoniae. The sequence continues at coordinate 22,495,498 of NW_024467095.1, read as the reverse complement.
TGTTTGATTTTAATGAGCCATTGAATATGTATTAGCTTTTATGAAAAGCACGTATTTGGAATATAGCTGTATTTGTCAGCATACAAATGATTTAAAATTCTTAAAAATAAACTATTAGGATGCAGATGTTCTTGCTAACAGGTGTTTCCAAAGCGTTAAAAATACATGCAACCACGCTGCATTTTGAAGATGTATTTCTGTTGTTTCTATTCCTGTTAAGTTAAACAAATGTCCTTATTTTTCTTCAGACACACATGCTAAACAAATTGAGTACCAATGTGTACCACATGTCTCACACTAGGAAATGCACAGGATGCATCTAATAAGGAGGAAGAGAAATCAACATGAATTTGGGAGACAATGTTATGTTAGCTCTGTAAGTCTATAAGGCCTCAGGATGACAACTTCGCAGTGAATTTTTGTTTTAGGATGATGCTATGGGTGACATGAAATTATAACAAAGTAAGCTTCATACTGAGACTGTTTTATTTCTTTTATTTTATAACAACCTCTATACTACAAGAAAAACTGCTGAATGTAATTTTCTGGAGCACATGACAAATTCCTGATTCATTTTTTTCCATTGTGGCATAATCCTTTTAGAGTTTAGATATCATTTTCCAAAATGGTGTGTTTAAATATTTTAGATTTCTTTGTGCATGGCAATGAAAACAGCATCACTGAGAGTCTACAATGAATCAAACAAATTTCTCATAGAGTCATGCTGTCTCTTAGGGTCATCCTCATGTCGCTTATTTTGACCAATTTTAGTATGAGTTGATATTCCTCTTTAATTGCCTCCCTTAAGTGGTTGATTTTATATTTGTTTTAATATTTTTTATTTATTTATATTGAAAAGGCAGATCATTTATTTTCATTGGAAAATCAGATATACAGAGAGGAGGAGAGACAGGAAGATCTTCTGTCCTTTTTCCACTCCCCAGGTGGCCTCAATAGCCAGAGATTAGCCTATCCAATTCAAAGCCAGGAGCCAGGAGCCTCTTGCAGGTCTCCCATGCAGGTGCAGGGTCCCAAGGCTTTGAGCCATTCTTGACTGCTTTCCCAGGCCACAAGAGGGGAGCTGGATGGAAAGTGGGGCAGCTGGGATATGAATCGGGTCCTCTATGGGTCACGGCACATGTAAGGCAAGGACTTTTCCACGCTGGGCCTAGAAAGGCAGATTGTTTTATTTTGCTCACCTTTTAATATTTAAAGTTACATATATTTATGGAGAAGGAAGTGATAGCTTTCTGAATATGTACATTATATAATGGTCAGCTTATCAGGATCACAGGTTACTCCTCAAATGTTTATAATAACTGTGGTAAAAGCTCAAAATCTCTCTTTTTTAGTATGTCTGTAATATTACGCTACACTCTGGGTAATCCAAGTTCCAATATGTCATTTGAGTGACAAACTTCATTCTTGAATCAATGTATACATTGATTTCAAGTAGTCATTCAGATCTCTTCAAATAGAGAGGTTTATTTTAAAGGCAGGCTGTCTAGTAATGAGTGAGAATTTAAAATGAAGAGTATGGGACAGCGGTGGTCCGTTAGAATTTAAATTTGGAAGACACAAGTATTCCTCCAAGAGGTCTATGAATGCAAATAATGTTATTTTTTTTCTCCTCATTTGTGAAGTGGAAATAATATTAATATTGAAGGTTCCTTTTTGAAAACAAGATACATTTTTATACATTGCCTAAAATGTGTAATATTTAAGCTGTTCTTGCATTGGGCAGCATCAAGTTATCACATTAAAGTTCTTTGAAGCATATTTCATATTTTGCGCTCTGCGATCAGTTGGTTTTAAAAAAAAAATGACGATTAGGGTCTGGCATGGTAGCCTAGCAGCTGAAGTCCTCTCCTTGCAAGCTCCGGGATTCCAGATGGGCGTCAATTCGTTTCCCAGCGGCCCCATTTCTCATTCAGCTCCCTGCTTGTGTTCTTTGAGTTCTCATTGCTTGTAGGAGCCACTAGATACCTAATATGTACACAAACATATTAAGTAACCGTAGTGATACTATGCATTACTTTCCTAGCAAAAATGGAGTTCGGAAGCTATAATGCAATTGTGTTTACTCCAAAAAGGGAGGGATATCCTTCTTTCATGACTTTTTGTTCCACTCCCAATAGTATTATGATTGGGTTGCTTTCAACAACTTTCCACTACGGACATGCTTTGTTCTTGCCGTCACTGCCTGGGTCATCTGAATTACTTGCCTATCAAACCACAAAATAGGGCCTTCCATTCGAATAGAAACATCTCTCCTTCTAGAAGAACCAGGTTCCTTTATTTAGTACATGGATTTTCAAAGTGTCCTGCCAAGGGCAGCAGCTCCTAAGGTTTCCTTTTTCTTATATTGACATCCTTCGATTTGATATTGGAAAGTTGGGAATTCTTATAAGTGAAAAAGATCCCACAGCAAGGTGGTGCATGTTGCTGGGAAGACATGCATCCCGACTGCCTGCTCCTCTGGACCCAGTCTGGCCATTTTCATGTTTCCTAAAGAGCATCTATGCTGGTGTCCAGAGGTCTCCACCTGCATGATTAGTTTCATTATTTCTGTCTGGAAGCTAAATGAATCCTGCTGTAGCTGGGGTGTGTCCTGGTACTCTACTCACTGCGGTGGGGATGTAGTCCCCGCAGTATTTCTGCCACGTTTACACTAGAAAACACACTGACACGTATGACGGATTTTCAATGTCTATAATGACCAGTCAGTGTGAGACAACCAGAGCTGAGGCTGCAGCTTGCGAGCACAGGTTCCTGGGGATGTGAGCCCTATGTTTCCTTTAAAAGCCCTCTGAGGGAAACACGCTGTTTGTAAGCATTGTGCGGTGTGAAATAAAATTGTTAAGTAAATAGGCCACCCTTGACTCCAAATGTATGAACTCAGGTTTGCACAGTGAAATATTTGACCCGTAACAAACATTTAGAAGCAGTTTTTACTATATCGTTGCTATCTTTTCAAAAAATATGTAAAAATTCTCCAGGATGTTTATTCCTTTTTTTGCTTGTCTCTGGTCTGATTTGAAACTCATTGATGTGAATTACCGGATGAATATCACGATAGATTCCCCCAGAACGTTGCAGGAATGTTGGCTGTGATTTCTATTGCATGTGCGTTCTACTCATCCACCTGCACCTTCGGTCTTCATCAGAATCACTATGGTTAAATCGCAATTCTATAATAACACATGCTAGGGTATAAATAGATCGCTTGCTTATTTCAAAATTTTTATGTGGAGCATACATTAATGTAAATACCTATTACTTTTTAAAAAGAAAACCATGAACAGCTACAATTGATATAAACAGAAAGATCAATCACTTACAGTTTCCAGACACACATGCACACACATATAAGGCATTATTTTCCTCTTTTTAAAAAAGGGAATCAAAACAAACGCTTCACAAATAAGTTTTGAAAGGGCTACAGTGAAATATATTGAGAGAGAAGGAGAAACAGAAATAAGCCAGCTACCTTCTATTTCATTCTGCAAAAATGTCGCAGGTGCTGGGGCTGGGCCTGGGGCCAGGAGCTTCTGCACGGTCTCCCTATGCGTGCAGGGGCCAAGGTACGTGGGCCATCATCAGCTGCTTTCCCAGGTACATTAGCAGGGAGCAGGATCAGAAATAGAACAGCTGAGACTCTAATTGGCTCCCATCATAGATGCTGACACTGCAAGCAGCAACTTAACCCGTTATACCACAATGTCAGACCCTCCACATGAATTCCTTGGGGAAAGTTGAAAGTGATAAGAATATTCTGCCAAACCTCTATGAGAATGACAGGTTTTTACTGCTGTGCTTAAAATTGTTACATGGAGATTCTCAGTTGCAGACAACAGAAACCGTTCCGGTATTATCAGGGAAAGGCTGGTTCTCCGAGGTGTGTACCTAACAATGTGACAGGATTCCCGGAATCGGCTTTAAGCTCACCTTCAAATGTTGCCTCTGTAAAGCATACAGCAGTCCCGCACCATTGGGAAGGCGAGCGCCTTTGCAGAGGTCAGTGGGCTATTGTCATTGTTGTTCAGTCAGATATACACTGCCTCTGCCATGCCAGCAACAGGTGTACTAGATTCAGTACTTCCCATGAACTTGAGCCTCATGTTCACACCTGTCGTAGGATTGTTGCAATGCATCCTACCTCTGTAAAGCAAACTGGAAAATGGAGTTTTGTGTTTGCCATTTCTGCTCTTAAGATGACACATGTCTAGAGTTGAGACGTCTTCCATCTGCTGGTTCACTCCCCAGGAGGCCACAAAGCCAGAGCCGTGCCAAAGCCAAGCCAAGATCCAGGAGTTTCTTCCAGGTCTACCGTGTGGATGCAGATCCCTAGGTTTTTGGTCATCCTGCATTACTTCCCCAGGCCACAAGTAGGGAGCTGGATGGGAAGTGGAGCTGCCAGGATTAGAACCGGCACCCTACTAGATCATTGTGCATGCGAGATGAAGGTTTAGTCATTAAGCCATTGCACTGCATCCAGTATTTTCTATTTCTGGCTTGTAGTTGGTTTCTGCCCATGGGGATACTTACAAGAGATTACAAGCGGGGGAAAGTAAGGATGGGATCCCTTTCTTTTATCTGCTCCTTACAAGGACATTATAGGATGGTTAGTGCTGTTGAGCAGATGGCCTTTGAAAACTTCTGCCAGATGACTCTTTTTAGACAGACCATCCTCAACAGACTATCTTGGACTCCAACACTGACTGAACTGCAGAGCTATGTTATACCTAGAGTGATCTTGGTCAACCCTGTTCAGATCTTTATACACCAGCTCACTTTCAAACTTTCCTCTATGAGTTCGATTCTAAACTGCTAATTCCTGCTTGGTCTCTGGTTCTCAGAGTCCCTGTAGTGCAACAACAACAACAACAACAACAAAGCACAAAAAAAGCCCCATCACTTTTTATTACTAAGGCATGGCCCATTATGTGCTGGTAGCTTGTGCTCCACTGGATTAGGAATTAGCAAGGTCAGCCCTGCTGCTCCTGGGCTGTGCTTAGTTAAAGAGGTGATGACCAAGTGAGCCATCCATGTAAACTTTCATCCTCACTCTGTTTGTGATGATGTTACAGATTAAGCATGAACAGAAAGTTTTGAAGATACCTACTGTATGAATTATGGATGCAAGTTCAAATAACTGCCATGTATAAATAATTAATAATTCTAATTAATAGCATTCCTAACCTTGCACTTTTTTTCATAAAAGCATTACCTCACAGCCAAAAGTACATGACTTTTTCATGAAAATCTATAGAAACTATGATATTGAAAAATCACCACTGAAGAGATTTGATGTCCGGCATATGATTTTAAAAAATCTTCAAAAACATGTTTTCTGGAAAGATTGATGCTTTTTTCTTCAGGTTATTTTTATTCCCTCCGGTTACAATTAATGGTTGAGGAACGATAGTAGCTTTCATTGATATTGGTTGTATTATCAAGTAAGAGGACCTCTTAATTCCATCATATTTATATTTAAAACAAATTTTCTTTCATTGGAATTCAACATTGAGGATCATTAGGAAAAGGAACATGATAAATATACTAGAACATCTAACCACTAAAAATAATAAATTAGCTTTTTTGAGTTTATTTGGTCATTTGCAATAAAACTCTTTTTGATATATATATCAAATGTTTGTTAGTGAGATGCTAGAACTAACAGCTGAAAAAGAAAAAAGTATTAGCTCTCCCTGCGAGCTAACACGCCTGGAAGAAAGCAGCCCAGAGCAAATGACAATACAAGGAAGCACATTCCGGTCAGACATCCCTCAAAGCTCCAGCAAATGCCAGCTCCCTGTCTTTCTGGTGTTCTGACAGCACCTGGAGTGTTTACCCTAGACAGGCCATAGTGATCTAGCTGCAACTTGAGGCTAACCTGGCCTGACTAGGTTCATAGCGTCTGCTGCCACGTGTCCTCATGCAGGACCCATTCAACCATCAAGGGTAAGGGGACAGTCCCAAGGGTCATCGGTGATTGAGTCCTCCGGTTTCCTGTGTCCTGTCCTGATAGGGCAGGAGCATTTGTTAGATATTCCTGCAGACTCTCATCCTGAAGATCATACATTTTCATTTCCTTTGAAAGCATCCTTGTGCAATCACCGGACTTCTGGCAATGATTGGAGATAATAATAGCTGAGGTCCTTATTTGGTTGGCTCTAGTAGTTTGCCTTTTGATTGGGAATTTTTTTGTGGTTAACTAACCAATTCTTCAGAATTGTTTATTGTTGAGTCACTCATCATGAACTGTTGTAAGAGGGCCATGTTAAAATATCAAGGAAAATAATTAGAAGATAAGTTGATTTGTGTATAAAAATGGTGAAGTCTATGCATAATTTTTTTGGTAATATGCTGGTGTCATGAGATTTTTGAAGATGTCTCCCATTTCAGATAAGCTTATTTCAAATTGTGTATCAAAACTGATGGTGTCCATATGTGTGTAAGTTACAGACCTTGTCACACATTTTGACCTATAACTGTCACTATTTAAAGGGTTATTTATTTGTAGTTCCAACTGCAATAATATTTGAAGTTGAGATTCTAATAACTCTTTTCCCTGCCCAATCATGGATTGCCTAAGCAGCAAGTTCAAATGGAATTGGCAGGATAACTGACATATTACAGATTGTAAATGAATATTTATGTGGAATGAATGAGACTGTTTTTAATAGCACCACCCACTAAGAATGGTGGGGAACTATTGTCAGTCACTGGTCGCTTGCAGAAGTATAACGGCATTCAGAAGCGAGGTGACACAATTAGCTTGAAAATCACCCTGCCATAGATTTTTGAGTTTTGTGTTTTACCTACAACTTCCTGAGAAGGTCAGGTCAGCTGTGTTTGTGTGTTTTAACCAGTCTACCTAATGGCCCTTCATCACCTCGCCTACAATTTCAGTACTCAAATCGGTTATCCAGGCCGGTATGCTCGGCAATATTGTCATAACTTTCGAATTTTATCTAGTGAAAGCAACTGGTAAAACGCTTTTTCAATGATACGAAATCTACGAAGCGAATCTCACCAAAAAGTTTTGTACAAATGATAGCATACATTTGTCCCATGAAAACTCATAGCAGAAATCGGTTTCTCTGTGTGGAAGCACGAATTATTCAGGTCATTTGTTTTGTTAAGAGCTAAACATATATACATACACACACACACACACACACACACACACACACACACACACACATACGGAGTCTGATTCTTGTTTCGTGTTCCAAACTTTGATTTTCTAACCTGTTGACCAGCAAAGGCAAGGCGCTCTCCTGTAAAGAGTCAGGCATGCATTTTAATGAAAAGTGTGTGCAGTTCCTCTAGAACTGCTCGTGTAGACGATGATACTGCCCTTAAAAAAATTATCCTGAAAATACACATCTCAAACATGCTAATTTTAAAATGCAGCATATAACTCTATCATATAAAGATGTTCAATGTTACACATGGAGTAAGAGTATGCCCTCTTATATTTCCTCGAGGTTACACATAACATGATTTCAACCGACAGCATCGTTTAGCAGAGTCACACCTCAAAATTCCCGTTAACCCTGCCCTAGACCCACCTTTTCTGGTGTTCTCATTGTCATGAACGCATCCATATTTCTAAACACTGTTTTGTGTTTCCTTGATGTTTCAATCCAAAATATTTTTGCACTGGCTTCCTTCAATATTGCCTCCCTGCAAAACATCTAAATATCTAAAAATTCACGAGTTCTGAATTGATGGTTTATGTTATTTTTATACAGGAACCACACAGCTTTAGAGATTATTATCTTTATGAAAATCCCCTTCTTATTTTTATAATTAATTTATACCTTGGAGTTTATTTGCTTAGCTTCCTATTGATGCGAAGTTTTAATTTTTGTGAAATTCACCAAGAAAGCTTTACTCTTTTTTCAATATAATCAATTATAAAATTATTAATTTCCCGTCATATGAATATTTGTGTATTCTCATGACTGTCCTTTTCGGCTCCCACCTAGCTGCTTGCTGCCTAAGTTATAAATCCTGCATTTTATCTTTGTCATTTTCCTAAGCGTTCCTTACACATCTGTGAAATTGTCAGAATCACTCGTCGACTCATCTCCCAAATGCATTGTTTTACTCTTCTTTCAGCTTATTTCATCTGTCAGTGGTTTATATTCTCCAGTAGTTTCAAGTGAAACACTACAGACTTGTTGCAAACTCAGACTCTTGTTTAGTTGCCTTCTGGAAACGGAACGGGGCTGCAACAGGGCTGCTTGTCACCCTCACTGTTCCTGATCTTCCAGGCCTGCGCATCTTTCCATCGCGGGCAGAACAAAGAGGTGACGTTGGCTGAGTAGAGAGACCAGAAAAATGGAGAGTGTGTTAAACAGAATTTTACCATTTTACCTTGGACCCCATCCCAATCTGGGCTCTCAGAAATGCCTCTTGTGCTGACTCCCTGCATTTTGCAGATCTAGCAGGGTTTAGCAGTGCAAGCCTCACTCTTTGCTCTTCGCAGCACACCCTTCATGGCAAAGCTGACCTTTAAAGTGTTTTCTGCTCTGCTAAGCCAATGACTGCTGGTCCGCTGTCCGAGCTCTATGCTCTCGACGCACTTTTACCCGGATATCTCTGCCACTGCTTTGGTACATAAGCAACTCTGCTTAGAATCAAGGTGCCATTGTTGTTTCATCTTTGTGTGTGTGTGAATATTTTATTTTTAACTATTTTTTTTTATTTTACATCTTTTTATGACACAATTTCATAGGCTCTAGGATCCCCAAGCCCTCCCCCCATTAGCAGTATTCTTTTACAAGCAAATCTCTAAAACATGCCACTGCATAAATGATATTCATCTATATTGTTATGCCTGGGTTTATCACAGATCTGTTATTTTTTTAAATTATTTTTAAGTTTTTTTATGCCAGTCTTTGAAATGAAAGTCTATTGTTAACATACAAGTTGCTCTTTGCGGTTGATTCCACGAAAAACTCTTACAGAAATTTCTTGAATCCTTTATTAAACCTTGATAGAGGTACATTTTCCTAGCAAAATATTAATGCTAATAGTCTGGGTGATGGGCTTCAACTTTGTCTATTTCACCCCTTGGTTATTCTGCAATCTATACATTTTCATCAAGAGGTGTATATTCACATTTGCAATTTTCCATTTAAATAATACAGTGGAAAAGACATGGGCAATAGTGTTTTAAAACTACTTTTAAGTTTTTCAACTCTTTTGAGTTAGTATCAAACATTATTTTCCAGTGACTCATGATAAAGTCAGGGTTACTGCTGGGAGGAGAGACTGTATAAGATGTAATTGGTAATTTCCAGGCTATACCTTTTTATAATGGAAGAAAGACTTTGCCACTTCAGAGCTCAAAGAGCTTCGCCCTAAGCAAATTCCACATAGAGGGTGACCGTGAACCTTAATGATTGCCATCGTTCAGACTTGATTAGTTCAGAGCAAAGTTTGCAAGAATCAATAGAATACAAAGACCATCATTTATTGTGTCATCAATGATGAAAGCCTTTGAGAAACTTTTTGATCTGAAATGTGTTCACCAACGTGAGTGCTAGGTTGTTTATGACAGTTTTTTTTTTAAGATGAAGAAAAGCTACATTTAATACCTGTAAAAATAGTTTTTAAAAACAACTCAAAAAAGGCTCTTACAGCCAGAGATTTGAAAAGCACAAATCAACTGTTAAAATTTGTACAATACCAAACGGATGATTATTTTAAAGTTTAAGTTGTTCTCACAAGATTTGGCTCCAGAGTTTCATTTCTATGTAAGAGAGGCAATCAACAATCAAATTTCGTGACAGCTGTCTGCGTGATTTTATGTGGCTTGTTTTGCCTAAAAAGGAATGGCTCGTTGACACATGTCCATAGTGTGGTAATAAAGGACCCCAAATCTGAGCTGGTATTAATTTGTTTTAGGAAAGGAAAGAAGGATGGAAGGAAAAAAGGAAGGAAGGAAGGAAGGAAGGAAGGAAGGAAGGAAGGAAGGAAGGAAGGAAGGAAGGAAGGAAGGAAGAAAGGACAGAAGGCCCTCAAATGCAAGAGCAATGGTGTTAGAAATGGTGCAGTGATAGATTCCAGCACTTAATATGCAACGATCTAATCACCTTCTGTATAGAATATTGCTTTAACATTCTGTGTCCTCCAAAGAATGCTATTACCTCATCAACAGCAAAATCGAGGACCTTATTGTCCCATTATCACATATCATTTCCCATTAGGTCTTCTCCCTGTTCATTTAAGAATAATTTCTAGTTGACATAAAATATTACATTTTTGATTTGCTATTCTGTTATCCATGCAGGATTATTTTGCTTATTAACTTCCTGATGAATCTTTGACTCTTGTTCTGCTGTGCATTTATTCTTTTTGTATATTGCTTACTAGCCTGTATAATTCTTGTGGGACACAAAACTTATTTTTTTATATTTCTGTACTTAATCTATCATTTCTTATAATTCAACAAATGTTTATTTTAATTATTGCATTTAGCTGTGTAAAAGCCAGAAGTTGCATTGGTTAGAAATCTGACATTTGGGATGAGTTAAATGAGTATTGTAAGTGAATTTACAAATGCAGCATTGTTTTTACCTAGGATACGCACATAAAGAGATTGTGGAGTCCAGCCTTCACTGCAGGAGAAGTCAAAATTGAACATTTATTGGAAAATAGAACATTGAAATTTATCTATACAGTCAAATGTTGAGCAACTGAATGGAATAAAAATCCCAGTAAATATTAGATAGAAGGAAGAGAAGATGAGCTATACACATATTTCCAAGGGAAGGAAAAAACACATTTTTTTTTCAACATAGATCATTAATAGAGCCAAGCAGGACCAAGTCTATAATTTTGCTTCTTTACAATAGAGTTGAAAAATCACTATAGAGTTCATTTTTGAACTCTTTTTTTCTGACTGCTTGTTAGCCTGGGGAATCCATTCTTCACCCACTTGTCCACAGCTTGAAGTAGCAGATACCGTTCAATACAGTAAATATGTCTACAGCAAATTCAAGATTGCCCCTCATCCATTTATAAGTAAGAGATAAATAACAGAGCAAACATTAAAAGCTGGTTCACTTTCACTTATTTGTCTGAAATATGTCTTCCAGTAAAGCAATGGTTTGAAATGGTTATCTATTCAGTAACAACTATGGGAGCTAGGAAAAGCACTTACCTCTAAATGCTGGAATTTCAGTGCTCCCATAAGAAAAAAGAATCCTCTGGTATTTTTGGATATTTTTTATTCCTGATACTTGATTCCTAATCCTGCATGTTTTTTTTTTTAATTTTTTAATGTGCCTGTGATGAACGGGGTTATCTCAAGAACATGACAATTATATGGTCATAGAAATCAGGCATGGGGGCAAAATATTTCCCTTTGAAGAGGAACTTGGTGGTTTTCGCACTCAGTTGAGGACTGTCTAGAAGCAATTAAGGAGAGTAGTTCAGCAAGATAAACTCCAATGCACTGAAGTTCCAATTTTTCAGCCCTTGAAATTCTTACTCAAGGAACACGGACGTGCTTTTTCTCTTTCAGTTTTGGCACTTTCTTTTCAACTGTTTTTGATGGAACAGCTTGATATTGATGCGCAGGGCTTTGAAATGTTGCCAAACGATCTCCTTTGAGATACAGTCTATGGTTCAGAAAAAAATATATATCAATTTATAAATTCAGAAAAGGAGAGCAGCAGAACTTTTATTCTGGATGTCTCTCTCTACTCACTGCATAGGACATGTCAGTCATCTCACAAAAGCATCAGGCATTGTCGCACCCTCTTTTGTTTAACATACAAGATACAATATATTTCATGTGCTGAAGTGTGTGTGCACTCTGTTACATCCATGTAACAACAGAAAACTCTTCTTGTATGTTTTTCTGGTCCAATCGTTGACAGTGGATTAATACTGCACAGGGGCCATGAAATTAACTTCTGACTTTTCATATTCCAATGCCTTAGACTCAAAGCATTTCTAGTGCAAACACCATGATTTGGGGTTGCTGTTTTCTTTCACCAGTTCTTTTCGTAATGCCATTCTCATGTCCCTAAAGCGACAAACAAAACGTGTTACTGTGATTGCGTCATAACAACCTCCAATCAAAATATGAGGGCTTAAAATGAGAATGTTATTTAGAAACAAATTTGTCTAGGTTTGGTACTTTTCTCTTGATTTTATAATGAAGTTCAGCAGAGCATCTTTTTTTTGTTTGTTTGTTTGTTTTTTTAGCTTAAAGCTGGGAATTGTGATTAAGAAATATTAATGTTTAATTATCATAATTCAGGAAATCATTGGTGATTTGCCAAGCTCTCATATCAGTTAGGACATAATCTGAAGTTATTTGGACAAACATATTTGAACATTTTTTTTCTTCTGTTTAATTTAGAATGTTCATTTGGTGTAGCATTTAGGACGCTGTTAAGGATGCCTGAATTTAGTGTCATGAACCTGAGATGAAGTTCCAGTTTTGCTTGCAGATCCAGCTTCATGCAAAAGCTGGAAAGTAACAGGTGATGGCTCAGATGGCGGGTTTCACTACAGAGATGGAAAACTCACACTGAGTCCCTGAGTCTGGTTGAAGCAGGGCCAGGACCCAGGTATGGCAGGTAGCTGGAGAGAGTAGTCCTTCTGCCATCCACCAACTTCCTGTCTTAAAAATGAATACAAAAAATCACCTTTAACATTCACTTTTGTCTACAAGTGAATTTTCCTATGCACTGGAATTGAAAAACGAAAGACTAAAAAGACAGAAACTTCTATTTCTAATTAGCTCACATTCGATCTTTCTTATTCTAGATAAATCAACTATTTGGACCTACTTTAATACCTGTTTTTGGTGCAGTTGACGACATTTCAAAATGACAATTATTCGCAGAGATTTGAAATGTAAACTTGCTTCTATGTCCTCAAAAGAAAATATCAAAGTATTACCTTAACATTGGTTAAAATATAAAGTATAAAATGAATTCTATATTAGTTACTCTTCGGGTTTTATCAGTTTAATTTTGACAGTCAGCATTCGTTATCTGCCTGTTAAATATTTGGCTTAAAAAATTAAATAATAAAGCTGGAAAATGAAACCGTGGCACAAAAATAGATAACGTTGTCACCAATTAAAGAGACCTTTTTAAAGCTCTCGTTATAAACCTCCTGCATTACCTTTTCAATGAGTTCTCTTAAAACAAGATTCATTTAGTTATTTATATGAAAGGCACAATAACAAACGAACAGGAAGAGGTAGAGAAGCTGGGGAGCTTCCATTCCATGGTTCACTCCCCAAATGCGTGCAACTGCCAGGATTATGTCTGATCAAAACCAAAAGTCCAAAACCCCATCAGGATCTCTGCCACACAAGTGGCAGAAAACTATATCCCCAGTGGTCACTCAGCCCACCACGCCACAGCACCCGCAGGGGTCTTTTGAGCGACATATTTATTAAGGTGTCATGCTCCACCTTCAACAGTGCGATTGAACTCCAAGGGGTCAGTAGAGGCAGCAGTTTATCCCGGTGGAGTGCACCTGTTGTGTTCTGTTGAAACAGAGCAGAAATACCACGATGTCTTACAGATTACAACAGAGAATACATGGAGGCTTCAAAGACCCTTGTGGGGATGGTTTTATGTTTATTCTATGCCTGAGCTACAGACACAGGCTGTGATGTCAACAAGGTCATTGTTTTGATTATTTTGGTTGCATGGAAGAGACAGAAAAGTTAGTTCTCCTCTTGAAGTTCACTCCCCAAAGGCTTGCAAGGGCTAGTGCTGGAGCAGGACAAAGCTGGGGGCCAGGGACTGAGTCCAGGTCACCCACGTGGGTGTTAGGAGAACAACCTCTTGAGTCATGGAACCAGAATTGAGACTTTTTATTGGAAAGGTGGACATACAGAGAGGAGAAAAGACAGAGAGGAAGATCCTCCGTCCGATGGTTCACTCCCCAAGTGACTGCAATGGCTGGAGTTGAGCCAATCCAAAGCCAGGAGCCAGGAGCTTCTTTCCAGGTCTCCCACACGGATGCAGGGTCCCAAAGCTTTGGGCCGTCCTCCACAGCTTTCCCAGGCCACAAGCAGGGAGCTGGATGGGAAACGGGGCCACCGGGATTAGAACCAGCCACCATATGGGATCCCGGAGCGTGCATGGCGAGGACCTTGGCCACTCTGCTATCATGCCGGGCTCCATAGTGCTCTTTTAAAATGTGTGATGCATGGTTCTAAATTTCTGATTTTATTTTATTTTATTTTTATTCTACATTCATGCTTAAAATTATATTTAACATCTCAGAAAAACTCTAAAGTTATCACTTTTAATAGTTGTCTATTCTCTATTTCATCTACTTGTTTTTTCTTCTCCGCATTTCCTTCCCTTTGGTAAAATTGAACCATTAATTTATTCTGATTTTTTCCAGTTGTTTGAGGTGCGATATTAGGTGTTTTTTTTTTAATTTTTCTTTTTTTTTCGATGTAGATAAATTGCTATTGCGGTTGTATTTTCGAACTGTTTCTGCTATAGTTCATACAGTTTTGAATAGATGGTCCTTTTCATTTGTGTCAAAAATGTTTTCATTTCCCTTTTAAGTTCTTTTTGGACTTGGTTACTTTAGAACACGCTTTAAAACTTCCATTATTGCTGACTTTCTTGAGCCTCTCATGTTGCTAATTTTGAGTTATGATGAGAAGTGATACTTTGGGACATGTTTTTGGACTCCCCTGTGAGCCAAGCCGGAGCGCAGTCTATGAGCGGGGAGGAATGTATTGCTTTAGTAGTTGGGTGGATATTCTGCATCTGTCAGCTTCCCCGACACTTTCTGTCCACTGCTTCCTTACTGCTTTTCTGTCTGAATTACGGCTCTGCGGAAGGTGGCTGTCATGACCCCACTGAAGTCTGTGCCTCATTTCAGATCCGTTGCACTTGAAGTATTTGGGTGCTCCTCTGTTGGGAATAGATGCACTTACTATCTGTTTACTATAACTATTGTATCCTCTGGATAATTTGACTTGATCACTATATAATATTCTTTGTCTCATTGGAGTCTCCAACTTGAAGCCTCTATTTTTTTTTTCTAATATAAACATGACTGCATTTATTCTTGCTTTCATTCACATAGAACATTTTTTTTCTAACTCTTCACCTTTATTTGTGTGTTGACTTAACAAATAAAAGAAGTCGCTATGCAGCATGTGGTTTGTAGTGGCATTTTCTATCCAGCCTTCCAATGTCTGTTGGCTGAGAACCTAAGTCACCTGCATTGGACTTGGTGATGGAGAGGAAGCCGTGGCTTTCCAAAATCTTATTGTTTCCTATTGTTTCCCCATCTTACTGTATACTTTACTGCTAAGGGATTTTTCCCTAGCAATATTGTTTGATTTATTATTTTCTTGCTTTATGCATCTACAATTGCGTTTGGTTTTGTGGTTTACCATAAGGCTTACAGAAATCATCTTGCAACAGCAACAGGTTATTTGAAGTTGATTACAAGTAAACTTTATCACAAAACAGGCAGAAACAACACAAAACAAAACAAAACAAAAAAAACCTCAATGACTTTTTCTGTTTTTCTGCTTCACTTTAAATGCTCAATGTCAGAATTTACATCTTATCATTTTCTATATCCCTGAACAAATTATTGCAATAGGTGCCATTTAAATAATGTTTAATCTTTTGACCCTTATGCTGAAGTTATCAGTGAATTTCTTACCACCGTGAAGGTAACGTAGTGGTTTGAACTTAACTCTATAATGACTTTCGTCAGTGGTTTTCATATATCCGGATGTTTGCGTGTCTTCTTGCAGATAGAACTGTATTTAGCATTTCTTATAATGCAGGTAAATGATGATACACTTCTTTGACTTGTTCATCTAGCATTCCCTGTATCTCTTCTTCTGTTTTGAAATGCAGCTTTGCTCTGTGCATTCATGTTGGTTGGCATGTTTGACCTTGTTTTTCTCTTCATTGGTTTGAGTAATTATGTCACTCTCTCAGTATGTAAGAGGTCAACAGAGAAGCCTCCTGTTAGCTCTATGTGATTTCCCACACATCATTTCTTTTTTCTAACTGCCTTCAGCACATTCTCTTCCTCTGGTACATTTAATATCATGATTATAGCATTTGGGAACTTCAACAAGTTGTCAGCAATGAAAACTCTTCTTACTTTATCTCCCTCTGACCTTCCCTCCTTCCCCTTCCCTTCTCATACAATCATACAATCATTCTACCTTTCAAATAACTATTTCTTAAAAGATGTATTGCTTTTGGTTTGAAAGGTAGACTTATGGAGAGAGAAGAAGGGTCAGGCATCTTGCATCCACTGGTTTGCTCTCCAAATGACAACAATGGCTGGAACAGAGCTGGTTTGAAGCCAGGAGCAGGGAGATTCTCTCAGCTTTCCTTCACGGGCACGGCAGCACCAGACTGGGACCATGTTCATCAATTTTCCAGGCACCTTATCAAATAGCTAGATGGGCAGTGGAGTAGCCAGGACTTGGACTAATGCCGTAGGAGACACCTGCCCCGTAGGTGGAGCCTTATTCTGCTACTTATTCTCAAATACTTTGAAAATTCTATGAAGACAGAATACCATTATAGATTTGTCTGCACAGCTGAGCTGTCAGTGAAATTTAAGATTAGATTAAAGCAAATTACATATGCAGAAGGAAAAAGAAAAACAGCTTTATCCATTTAGTCCTTAGCCCGGTGGAGAAAATAGGATATGTGAAGGCTTTTATCCAATTCAGATTAATGACATTCACTGGGCCTGTAATGCGTGGGGGCACAGCCAGGAGACTGAACAGGAAACAAGAAGAAGTAGAGAGACTTATCCTAGAATATGACTAGTGGGTAGGAAAAAAAAATGAACTGGAGAAAAGCTTTAGAAACTTTCTCACAAAGCTGTATGTCAGTTCATAAGCATAGTATAAATCACATTGGTAAATTAATCACAAAAGGCTATCATTTTAGTGAGGAAAAACACAAAATGTATGCAGGGACAATTTTCAAAAACACAGAGAAATGGCCAAAGGTAAAAGAATATATGTTTAACCTGTCAGTAAGCAACAGTCTGACTGACAGAGCACAATTGCCTATTGACTGAGAAAACAGAAAATTATGAGCAATGCTTTTGTTAGTGTGTTCCTCGGGACCGCTAATGCTAATGCTAATTGATACAATTTTCCCCAAAGCAATTTGGCTGCATCGGCATTCAAATAGACATACTTTGACCTAATTATTCTACTTATTGTTAGGAAATCCTGGGAAACATACTTGAAGGTTATTGAAATGTTTTTCTTGCAACATATATTATTAACATCAAGTTTGCTGGCAAAGAATGTCCATTATTGTAGGTTTTTTTTTTTGAAAGTATAAAATAAGGATGGGCGTTGTGACAAAATAGTTTGAGCCACTTCTTTGTACATCTGCATCGCATATCGTGGCTCATAAACACGGAGTCCAACTCCTGCACTCTTGGTCTTACTCTCTATTTGTGCATCCCAGGAGATGGCAAATGGTAATCTAAGGGCTTGGGCACCTGCCTTCTCCATGTAAGGCCCACGTCTAGCTACTGGCTTCTGGTTGGAAGATGGCTGGAGTGAACCAGCAGATGGAAGATCTTTGTCTTTCTCAATCGATCTGCTGTGGATAAAAAGTTTTCAGCTATTCAATAAGATGGTATCATTTTAGATAAATGCTTAGATGAGAAAATATTTATCCTATCAATATTTAATAAAAAGAAATAAAACTACAAGCAGCAACCATTACACTAGTTTCTTTGTAACATTATTTTTTCAGCTATACCGATGCATGGAGGTATCTTAAGAAATTATTGATAGTTTTCCCAAAGTGAGAAAGATCATGTGGTTTGTGTTTCTTTTTCCTTTTGTTATTGATATTTGAAAGAATATGTTTTCCCAGTGAACAGCTGTTATTTTAAGATATTCACTACAGGTCATAGCACTGTATAGCTTCAGTGACATTCGAGACATGCCTCCACGTTTCATTCCTCACTGGTCTCTCTTGCCATGTGCATCAGACGCTCCCTGCCAGTCACCATCCACACTCTTCCCTGTGGATCATCTGGTCCGTGGCTTCGTGGAGGATGTCTGCTGTAGAAGCACAGTCTACCATTCCATGTCACAGTGTGATCTGAACTCTGGCTACATGGGAATAAATGCCCCTTGATCTTGCTGAGTTCAATTCTGTTTTTGTGCCAAGAAAAAAAAAAGGTGCAGCTCTGACTTGTAAGCATTTGTGCCTCATCAAATGTTGATTGGAGTACATAAAAAAAAATGCAAAACAAGAGGTAAAACGTGAAAGAAGAGGAGAGGGGAGAAGAGTGAGAGAAAGAAGCCATTTACCTCCTGTCGGCTCTATGCTGTCCATGATGGTGTTGCCTCTCTTCTTGGAATCCATGTTGGAAATATTAAGCAATGCACTGATTGTTTCAACTATTCCCATTTTACACATACAAGTCAGATTCAGAAAAGCTGTTAAGAATATTCTCTTTGTGTTGAAATAATCTCCACCATCTGAAGCTGTTCTATTAGTATCCTAAAACTTTGCCCTGCCTTGGTTGCTCAACGTTTTACTTTTATTTAGGAAACAGGAAGTTGTATTCACCTTAAGTTATTTGGAAGGAGTTTCTATTACTATTCTCTCAGTATTCTCTCCTTTTCTTCCTTATCCAAAATTCTCTCCCTAGTATCTTGGAGAAGCCGAGAACTCTCTGAGTACATGAGGCTGAAGTCAACAGACCACAGGAAACTCAGACAACCCATTTCTAGTTCTTCCTTCATTGTGGTTTCCAAAAATCCAGAGATACAAAGCTTATCATTTCCGTTCTGATTGTTCATCAGGATATACTTTTATGACACGTAGCACAATGGGAGATACTGAAGGACGTTCAACTTTACACATCTTCATGTTTTAAGCAGCCTTACAAATGACTTTGTGACTCTGCTTATTACAAAACTATTTTCTGCACAACACACAGGGTACTGATGTCTGCTCTCATAGGATTTAAGCCCATTATAGCATGACCTCTTTCTTTATAATGTAATGTCACAGTGCTCTGTCGGTGGGCACAGTGGCAGGAGGAGCCGTTCTCACGCTATCAAGTAGGAGCAAAGCGTGGTGGTGATGAAGCAGGAACAAAAGAACGGCTTGAAATAGGGTAGTTTTACACTCTTTACAAAAATAACTAATATAAGAATGCATCAGCGGGACGTTTCCCATAAACGTCACCTTGCTGGTTCAGAGAAAACTTAAGCTCCATTTATTATCATAATACATCCATCACGTATAACAGCCTGCAGCAGGGAGGGCAAGCCAAATTTTAAAGATAAGGAACATAATGCTTAGATGGACTGGCTCGTTTTACGACATGAAGATACAATGAATGCAAATGTCAGATACACGCACACTTTAACCCGCAAACCTTTCTCTTTCCTGCAGCATTGTCCCCCAATCTCACCTCGTCCTCTGAACAGCACAGATACTTACAATTCTATATTTATCTTGCTCAATTTTGATCTCCCTCCCATCTGATGTCTCTACCTTTCTTGATAGCAGTTCATGGCCTAGAAATTTAAGTCTGGTCTTTCACTAGGTGGCATTTTCATCGGCAGACTTTGGCATAGTCTCTCGAGATAAGGGATTGTTAAGGCAGAGTCCAAGTTCTGGCATAATTGAGATTAAACACGGCCTGGTATTATTGTGTTTCTTCAAAAGTGTATCTCAGAAGAAATTTTAAATTGCTTGCATTGCTCTCTGTCACATCACCATGTGGCTGCCAAATCGAAACTGAATGAATTCCAGGTTTCTTTGCCTTGAGTTGGAGGGACATGGGGTACTAAGTCAGAAATTTCATCATCTCTCCTTGTTCAATTCCATTTCCTGGGAGAGAATGAAAGAAAAGAGGATGAAGGACAAAAGAACGGATATGAGCACAAAGCTCCAGTGACTTATTTATTTATTGTGGTTTCAAAATATAAATCGGTGGCCAGCATTTTGTTTAGCATGTTAGGCCATACTCTGTGACACTGATACCCCATAAAAACTGCAAATCATCTCAACTGTTCCATTTCTGAAGCAGCCCCCAGCTTTTATTCTTAGAAAATGCTGGAGAAGGTGCAAGGCCATGGTCTGCCATAATCTATATTGGAGACTGACATGGCGTTTCAAAATATTAGCTTCCATCTAGCCCAGCCCAAGTTGCGGCAGCTGTTGGCTGAGTGGGCCACTAGAAGCAAGGCGTGTTCTTTCTGCTGTGGTCCTGCCTTTTAAATAAATAATGAACATGCCTTTAAAACATATAAATTGATTCTTAATAAGCATACTGAAGAAGACACCTAAATAATAATAATAGTAATAATAATAATAGGTGTAGAACAAAGCATTTCCATCCTTTAGGAAAAAAATCAACACAAGCTAAAGACAAAATACAGCTTGGCTGATTAGGCAATCAATGGCAACATCGACCTTGCCTCCGGTACTGTGTGTCCAACGAATCAATTTCCTTAATCTGCTACTTTAAATTTCACCTGCATACATGGCCAACCACGTCCAAGAATAATTATATTTTCTGAATATAGACATAAGTGATGTAGCCCTCTTGAAAGGTACACATAGGGATACCCTTAGTGTCTATCAAATTATGAATGGGTGAAGAAAATCTGGTACATTTAAACAATACAATGATAGTCAGCTATAAAAAATGCAACCTTGCCATGAACAATATCAGCAGCAACATGAAATAACACAAACATGATAGATACTAATCACATGTGGAGTATAAAACATGAGGTGATCTTGAATTCCAAGAAGCTATGGATGGCAAATGGAGGAGAACAATTGAGAAAAAAAAATAATTGATCAGTGTTAGGTTACAGAGATACAAGTAACAAACTCTGGGAATTCGTTCGGATTATGGTGGAGATCATTCTTGGGTATTTTCCATCAAGAACTGGAAGGTAGAATGTTTGACTGTTTTGCTATAAATAACTGTTCAGTGCTTTAGATTTATTTAATCTTTTTTATTGGTAAATCAGATGTACAGAGAGAAGGAGAGACAGAAAAAAAGACCTTCTGGTTCACTCCCCAGTGGCTGCAATGGCCAGAGATGAAGTGATCCGAAGCCAGGAGCCAGGAGAATTTTCTGGGTCTCCTACACAGCCGTGCAGGGTCCCATGACTTTGGGCCATCCGTGACTGCTTTCCCAGGCTGCAGTCAGGGAGCTGGATGGAAAGCGGGGCGTCCAGGTTTAGAACTGGCACCAATCTGGGCTCTTAGCACATGCAAGGTGAGAACTTCAGCCACTAGGCTGACACGCTGGTCTCTGTTCAGTGGTTTAAAGCGTACATATATTTGACCTGATTGAACACTGCACAGCATATGCATGTAGCAAAACATATCATAGTAGCCCACAAATATGTACAATTTGGTATGGTAAATTCTTAAAGTGCTAATAAAATATTATTGCATTGTGTCATATTAATCTTACAATTTTATAAAGGAAATCCCATTTCTTGGTGTTTGAAAAGCATTTGCAAGAGCATAGAGACTGAGTAAACAGCTTTAGGTTTCATCTCTTCAGTGTAAATCTCTCTGTGGAATCTACAACATTTCTAAACTTACAAGTGTCTACGTTCGCATCCCTTCTTATAAGCAGATTCAAGCCAATAACTATATTAAAAGTGAAAGTGCTCTGAGATAACAGTTTATCCAGGTTGATGGTTGAAAATTATACCCAGTGAGATATGAAATTATCTTTATGGAATTTCTGGGAAATAAATGAACAAACCACAGAATTTTTCAGCTGTGAAGGTTAATTTCAATGATGACACTGGCTAAATAGATTGTGGCATCGGGGCACTGTTATTTTAGAACTGAGCAATCAATATTGAGTAATAAAGGAAAGGGGCCTTTTAATAGCTGGTCTTTTAAAAATAATAATCCCTTGCTCTCAAAGATTTGTATTTATGTATTTGAGAGGCCTGTACATACGCAGATCAACTGAGACATCCCGTTTGCTAGTTCATTCCCCCAACTGCCACAGCAGAGTGTGTGTACATTGAACAAGGGATCAGGGACACAGGCCAGGTCACTTGTGTCAGCAACAGGGACCCAAACATTTGAGTCACATCTCATGGTCCTTTTTGGTAGGAAGCTAGAATTGTTAGCTGGAGTTACAGTGCACACCTAGGCAGTCCCAAACGGAATATGAACACCACAATTAGCAATATTAACAGGACAAATGCCCACCCTCATAGGATGTCATGGTATTTTTGTTTGTTTTGCTGTTAAGAAGGAATGAAAAGGATAATACTCTCCTTCGGGTTAAAGCAGGAAGAGCGTGTACGATGTTGCCTTGTACGTAGCTGTCACCACCTGTGTCATTCAAATGCTTAGAGCAGTTGTCTTGCGTGTGCCGAGAAGGCAAAAGGAATTCCACCGCCCAGAATGAGGATACAGACAGAACACAGTGAAACTCTCCACATTGTGTTCAAAATCCTGGCATTTGGAGTTTATTCAGTAAATGCAAGGTGGGTTCTCCTCTTTTGTAAACTAAAAGATGGTAAGATCGATCTAGGCTTGTACTGAAGATTACCAATCATCACATGCATGACAGCATAAAGGCATTCTTTGTCTATCAAACATGATCATGCATTTGATTTCTGCAGTTCCTTCTGAACAAAAGAAAAATTCTGTATTAATTTTAGTCACTGCCCCTTCAAAATAGCAGTGAAGATGAACATCAGATATTTTACTCATCTCTTCCTCCCATGGCTGAAAAGCACAACAATGCTTGAAAAAAAAAAGCTGAATAAATTAACAATCCATGCTGTTACCAAGGTCATCGCTTAAAAGTAATTTACAGAGGAGAATTTACTGCAAAATAAGACTAGGAGGGAGGTAAGAAAGCAATCGAGAAAGATAGTCATATCTAAACCATCAAAATATTTAGTGAAATGCAAGTATCTGTATGGTGTAGGGCGGCCAACCATTTGCCAAGGCTGTGAGCCAAATGAAAATCTACTTATGTGCACATTCGAGAGCTGAAGCAATCATTTATTTTTTGCAAAATAACTGAAGCTCTACATTTCTAACATGCAAAATGCTGATATGCCGTAACAATCACAATACCATTTGGAAGAGAAGGACCTGTTATTAACAACAGAAAGTGAACCATTCCATGGGTCATTTTGCAGAATATTAGAAATATTAAAACAGACATTAAAGAACAGCAAAGAGCAGCCGTATCTTTATTTTAGTCCTAGTTGATAGCTATATATAATAAACCATTACTGCTACAATTTTGCCATATAATTTGTATGAGATTTCCAGCCGATACTGACACGTCCCACTAGGTTTTCTTCGATTGCTAGAGATTGGGAAAGACTTTGGAATCTTATTTCCTTTTCAAATTTTTCTTCTTTCTTTTAGATGCCTTTTATGGTACAATTGCATTAACGTATAATCTAGCATGCAATCGTTTCCTCTAGTTTTTAATAAATGGATATTGGGGTAACTGCAACTTTTCTGCTTTCGAATGAGGATGCAGTATTGGCTGAAAACAGAGTGGGCACAATTTCTGCTTCCCAATGGGAGCTGGCTGGGGCACAATGAGTGTGATCAGTACAGTGGAAAGGCTGCGCAAATGGCTCCTCTGTCCAACCAACTATGAATAGACAAAAAAAAAAATCTACTTTCAAAGAAATGATAAAGGCAAAGAAACAGATGCAAGAAAAAGTAAGACAGTCATCAACGCTTTCGTTAAAAAGCCTTTCTTCAGAAAGTGAACTGTTTAACCAGTTGGCATCTTAATACATTCCAAATGTGGGCGAAGACAACTTTGCAATCATAATTGATGGATCTGCCAGACTTTTAGATATTTTTTTTCTGCATCTATCTCTTTGTCTTTGTATGCTTCTCTTAACATGCTTTCACGTGCCAGGGTTTGTGTGTGTGTGTGTCTGTGTGTGTGTGTGTGTGTGTGTGTGTGTGTGTGTGTGTGCGTGCGTGCACAATGTTTAATATTAGTTGATCATCATTTTACTTTGACATGTGGCTTGTTATCTATAAGGGGAAAAAAATAAAACCTTCTCTCTTCAATGTCAGGCTCTCTTCTGTTTTAACAAAATCGTTTATCTAAGTTCAATTCACCTGAAGTCTAGTTTAATATACAATGTAAGAGGCAAATCTGGGTTTACGTTTTTCATCTACTGATATCTGTCCCACAGTATTTTTTTTTCACAGATTTTTTAATTCATTATTTGAAAGGTGGAGTTGCAAAATGGAGAGAAATAGAAAAACAATGGGAAGAAAGGAAGCACCTATCTTTCCTCTCCTGGCTCACTACGAGTCAGAAGCCCTGGTCTCCGCTTGCAGGAGCCCAAGTGTTTGGGGTTTTTATCTGCTGCCCTAAGGAATACTAGCCGAAAGTTTGATTCGAAGCAGAACAGCTGTGGCTTCAATTGGCTCTCTCATAGAGGATGCTGAGGCCTCAGCTAGCAGCTTAACAGGTTACGCCACAAGCTGACCTTATCCTAAGAGCACTGAACAAATATCCATGACTTTCTATCGGGCTTGTGATGCTACTTTGGAGTTACACTATGAACGCTCACTTTCATCAGTCTCAACAGAAGGTCGTTGCTTGTTTAATTTTCTTATGTCTACAAGATGAACACATTTCACATAGGCCATTGCAAGAGCGTAACGATACGTCCTACCCTCCCTTTCCTTGCTTCCACTCTCCCAACTCCTTTTTTTTTTCTTTTTATTCATACTATAATTCTTTCTGTTTATTTTATAATCACAAGCCCATCTTTTGCAAAAGGAAATAAAGGAGAGTTATGTTGCTGTTAGATCAAGTTTTATGGAAAATTGCTCATTTTTACAGGCAGACCCGCGGTCTCGCCCTTCCTGACATCCTTTAGTGGAACTGGTTCCATATCTGACAAACTATATTCTGAAATCCACATGAAGAAAAGTTGTTGCCATAGCCTGTTGTTATTTTTCACCCCTCTGTGGAACTCATACTTTGTTGTCCTTAAAATCCATATTACTCAATATTGTTGCTACATGATAGTGACTTTCAGTGGCATCTGCTTTTGCTAAATCATATATAACCAAGAGCACTTGCTATCACCCATGAGTTGGAATTGCTTTCCATGGAAACTGGCCTATAATTTTGGAGGGCATAGAGAAATACTTGCAAGTCATGTGAAACTCTCTAAAAATGTAATTCATCCCTTGCCCTGCTCAGAGGGGAGGAAATAGGACACTCAGGTAAAAGTCTGATTTCTGATCAATTGTTTTTTTTGACATGCTTATAACCACTTTTAC
Source organism: Ochotona curzoniae (assembly GCF_017591425.1). Classification (NCBI taxonomy): domain Eukaryota; kingdom Metazoa; phylum Chordata; class Mammalia; order Lagomorpha; family Ochotonidae; genus Ochotona; species Ochotona curzoniae. The sequence continues at coordinate 22,470,158 of NW_024467095.1, read as the reverse complement.
AATCACTATGGTGTGTCTCCTTAAAATGCATAAAGAAAAGCACATTTTGCGGTTGATTTTAATCAACAAAGTAATTTCAAGTGAATAAAGTTTATCCTAAGCATTGTAAAAATTATAAATTAAAAGGACAACTTTAGAAACAGTTCTTGTACAGCTGTCTATGGTTATCACTTTCAGTTCACATTTCTTCATTATAGTCTCATGTGGAATGCATTTACGAAATTTAAAACAGGTGCACTGCTCAAATATTTGATTGTTTGGTTTTGTTTTGTCCATTAGCATCTCAGTTTGTTGAGCATAGAGTAAGAGAAAGAATCTGGTGCAGGTTCCACATTATATAGCCTCCGAACATGAACATGGAAAGATCAAATTAAGTGTATTAACCACCTCATGGTAGTCAGTAGATTGATAACTCACATATAGTACACGGGCCACAGTGGATGGTTTTCTGTTTCTTTTTTGAACCAAACATCTTTCCTTTTATTCCTGGTATTTCCAGTTCCATTCATATATCCAAAAATTAACTCGAATTGCATTAGATGTGAAATAGCTTGAGAAGATCGCAGGAGATCCAGCTGTCTTAGACTTTATGGCAAGTTATTTTTCAGCATAAAGTCATTTTTGATTTCCCAACTTGTTTTATCTAGTCTTTATAATAAAAAATGAACTTACAGACATAAGCACTTCAGTTGGGAAAATCTGCTGCATTACTCCACCTTGCCCTTCACTGGAATCTGTTTAGTTCAGGACCAATTACGGTTGGATAAGTATTTCCAAGGACCTTTCTAAAAAGAAGCATCAACTTCCTGTTTTTCCAACATTTTTCTTGCTCTTCTTATCCACCGTGTCGCTTGATTTTTGCATCTTGAGTCTGAGTCTCGTTTATGGGCCTACCTTAGGAAAAAGGAGCAGCATTTCCAGCTACACTGTGTTTCAAATGGGCTCACAGCCAACGATACATGGCAATCTGCAATCATCTCCCTTGCCCATGCTGGCAAAGAGAAGGGCACATTAGAAATATGCTCTACAAAAACAGGATGAAATCAATAAACAGATGATCTTACGTGTGCTTAATAAATTCATTCTACTGCCCATTCAGGACAATTTCCATAACATTTCTTTCTGGGATCTAAGCTCTGTATAGTAGAATCCTCCTGAGGAATGGGGAAATATAAGTGTCTGGCCTGGTAAGCCACTAAATGACAAAGCTTATGAATGCATCATTTAAAATCTGTGATCTACTAGAAGCACCAGATTAATGAAGTTGGAAGGACAGCGAAACAAGGAAGGGCAGGGCTCCTACGTCATAGGAGCACTAGCCCTCACAGAGCTTAACTCTACGTCCAGTAAGAGAAAAGAGGAAGAGAAAATATCCTGCTATAACAATTTAGAATATCTCATAATAAATGCAATTAACATTGGAAGACTTGCTCTAAGTATAGACGGAGATATGGGATAAATGTGCAAATGGTTTTGAAGTTTTCTACAAAAGTTAGGAGCATGATTTAAATGTTCAAGTAAGAGAAGTGCCGTTCTTGATTCACACCAGACAGTGAAAGACTCTTAGCCATCCATAAAGAATGGTTCACCTGTTTGTCTGTATTAAACAGCATGTATACAGCATTTCATATATTTTGAGTGGGATTTAGTGGAATGGTGAAGAATGTTTTAGATAAGCAGAATTGGCCTTTGGCCATGATGAGTAGTACCTAGAAGTATGTAAAGTAAAACTTCTTGGTATTCGTGAAATTATCTACTATGATCAGAATTCCACTTCCTGATACGAGCAAAGAATCATGACAACCCAGGAACAAGCATTGGTTGGGTCTCTTCTAACATGTGCTAGATGAATTTTACTTCCTTAAAGTGCAGCTAATTTTATGTATAGGAGAATACAAATACTTCAAAGGAACATTATAATTGATATATCTCCAGAAATGCAAGTTGAAATTGTCTAGTCGGATGAAAGGTTAAGCAAACATATCATTGATGAGGTGCCTTTCTCCTCAAACGTAATGTACAACCCAGATATTGTATATATCTAAAAAGATTTTAAACTATATAATGATGAATTTCTTGGACATCATGCAACCAATTTAAATGTATTTTCTACGTGATTTTCAGCTAACCTCTACATTTCCAGTATTTAAATCACTGACTGGCACATAGTACTATCAATTAAATGTATCTGAACGAATGACAAGTGCTTCTCTTCATTATGCTTCTTGGTTGAACCTTAAATTAATATCTGAATCAAGGTGATGACCTCAGGTCTTACAGAAAGAACTCTAATTTTCCTTCCTGATGTTTTAGTATTATGACTCTGTTCAAAGTCAAGAAATACACCTCATTATCAAGGCAATGGAAATCAGAGAGAGAGAGAGAGAGGTAGCAGAGCGGGAGAACAACTGGAATTCGATTTGCAGGCGCTGTGTGAAAGGGAACCCTAGTTGAGGTGAGGCAAAGGCTTCAGTAAGGACGATCTAACATGCACATCAGACGATACTCAAATTGTGGAGGGGATGTTATAGGAGCATGATTGTAGAGACCTTGTGTTGGAAACTTCAGCCCACCGAGGTGAAAGTTGCCATCATAAGAGAGCAAGAATTCTCAAAATCCCCTACACGTGGCCTTCAGAGCTGGCATTTCTTTTCCTCTCGGCTCTTGGTCACGTGTGGTCCACTCTCCAATGTTCTTCTTGTGCCCCTCTCTTGATGCTCCTCTAGAGCACAGCTCTGCTTTCCCCAGCAATCAGTTTCTGAATGTCTCAAGGGCTCTCACCTCTTCTCTCCGCAGTGCTGCAACCCCACCTCCTCCTGCCACCTCTTCCTGAGGCAGGCTCCTTCTTTCTCTCACACTCTCCTGAAATAGCACGCAGCTTTCCAGGCAGAATGCCTCTCACCCTCATGCTCACATGTGATCAGTCCACTGGGGTCCAAAATGCACAGCCTCCTCTTTCCAAGTAGTCTCTATGCCTTCCAAAACCTTCTTATCATATACTGTGTAAATGTATATGTTTGGGTCTGTGATGTGTTGTTGAAATTTGATCATGAGAGAGGCCATTTAGAGACTGCAAAAGCCGGCTAGGCACATTAAGGGACTTTCTGCTCTTATAACGCACACATTGATTAAACTGTGTTTCTTGTTTTTGTGTAGTTCATAGCAGTAATTTGAAATGTGACCTGACATTCAAAGACAGTAATTTCTCTACAATTTCTGCAATTGTCTCCAAAAATGCTTTTGCAATTATGCCAGGAAATATATATAATTATCTACTTAAAAGTTTACCCATTAATGGAAACTCACAGATACAAACATATTAAAAGACTACTTGCTTTTTATATCACTACAAACAGTAGCCCAGTCCTTGTATGTGAGAAAACATACTATTATTCTAAACTTCCAGAAAGTCCCTCAGATAGGTCAATACTGGAAACTTGGTCAATCTCAGCTTCATTTGCTACAAAGTGTGACGGTGGTGACGACTTTTCCTTTTAGAAGTTCTGGCACGTTTCACAGCCCTGACGTAAACCGAGCGGATGTGCACACCTTGCTTGATGTCTGGCCTCCAGCTGGGAGAGGGTCGCTCCCCACCTGCCCTCAAGCACCCCATCAGGACTTCGGAGTTGTTTTCCAATGGGCAGCTCTCATTTTCTTATTCTCTGGGCTCTGCAGTTGCACTGGCAGATTTCCTTTCATGTTATTTTAGACAGTGACACCAAGGATGAGAAATCAATCCTTGAGGGATCTGTGCTGCACAGACCCTATGACTCCTTTTTCACTTGAGATGAAGTCACTTGTAAATATATTTCTGTTCTCCTTCCCTATACTGGCAGTCGCAGCGAACCCTGTTGTCAGTTCTGAGCCGTGGCTAGGAGTGAGCCTCACGTGCAGTCCCAGGAAGCATCACCTTCCTTTTGGGCAGAAGCCATGATGATCATGAACGCGATCACCTGTACACCTGTAAACTTCTGAATAACAGTTGTTGACGTCATGTGTCTGCCTAAGCAAGGAGAACAAATGACAACACCTGTGACCTATTGTAGACTTAGGAGGAAAGAGACAATAGTAACATGAGCTTTGCCACTGAATCTTTTCCATTTTTTCTCAAGGCTTGTATTTAACACTCTGTTTTCAGTCTCTGGTTACCATCCGTGTATCCCACTACACAGTCTTCTGGGTATCACATGGCTCATTCTCCTGAAGAAGGTATCGAGAAATAAGGACTAGAAATGATGCTGAAATGATAGGTAGCCGATGCCATTGAGCTAAAAGATATGTGTAATGCTGAGCACAGCCATGGGGACTGGGAACAAAAACACGCAAAACACAACACACAGGCTGTGACGTGCAGGTGAGCTATTAGGAATTTGCAGTGTGAACCGCCCATCTGAAAATGCTACTTGAATCATTCTGTGGGGAACTGGCTCTATTTGACTCCTGAAATCACCCTGCAGCCTGACTCTGAAGCTGCTAAGGACTTCTAGCAACTAACTAGCGAGCTGTTCGAGGTCACAGAGTTAGACAAGAAAAAGTAATTAACATTCGCTCTGTGGTCAAGATTAAAAAAAAAGAAGTCATCCAGCTAGGGAGTGATTTTTTAAGCAACCTTTTTTTTTTTTTTTGATAATTATGTAGTTGTAAGTTTGACTTAAAAATTATTTATTCAGCCAATTATCATAAAACTTGATTCTTCCTATTGAAAGTTCTTTAACACCATGACACTGCATGTTATTTCTCCTGCATATTTCTGATGCATCTTTCCTCTATATTTCCCATGTCTCCCAGAAAATAAAATTGGAATACAATTAAAGTGGAAGGATAAAAGGTAAAAAGTCATTTCCTCAAATGTCTCTATTCCTAATTTTTATTTGATAATGATCTAAATGATTGTGAATTACATATTCACTTTTACTTAGTTCAGAAAGTCATACCTTTATCTCAACTAGCATGTGTCTGCTGTTGCTTAAGGCAATGAATTTTTGCCAGTCTTAGAAAATCTTGCTAAAGAGACACAGTCTAAAATCCCTGGGCCTATGGAACTCGAGCGTGAAAAATAAAAACTTAAAAAAGAGATGCATTCGAAATGTGTGTCACTCCTCTAATTTTCTAGTTCTCGAGATGTGTTTTTAGATTTTGTTTCAAATTTCATGGTGTAATTTTCATGTCTCTTGAAAATATGTATCATTTGATAGCTTGACACTGGGTTCTATTTTCTACTGTTTATTTTAGACAATAGATTGCAATGTTGCGGTCAAAGTGCCACTAACTCAAATTTCTTGCCACAAAAGGAATAGTTCTCAATATATTCAGCCAGCTTTTAAACATGATAAAAAAAAAAAAAAACTAAAGTCACAAGTAATTCAAAGCATTGAAAAATTGATTTGGTGTTTAATATTTACTTTCAAAATTGTTTCGTATAGTCCTGGGGCATCATGAAGTAATTAAGGCAGCCCTTTCTGGGTAGAGCTGCCTTGGATATTGTACAATTTATGAACTCTGAATAGTTCAACACAGTAGGGTTCTGATTTGCAAGGAAACAGTCTGAAACCTCATCTTCCTGCGCTGGGAGACAGTGGTTTATTTCTCCCACTCTATTGGGCAAGACAGGATGATTTTTTATGCAGAGGAGTTGCCCGTTGGAAGATTAGAAAATTCTGAGCCAGAGGTATCTGAATAGCAGTCATCCTGTGTTATTGTCACCAGCGATGGAAGCCACAGATGAGAACAATCCATGAGCTTCAACGTGATTTATTACGGTTCTATTTGAAACTTGAATCAGACTTGGAAGCTTTCTCCACAGCATCAGTCCACTGCTCCTGAATTAAAATCATGCTTTGGTGGTTTGATTTTGAACACTGTCATCTCAACCCAGAGCCAAATAATGAACATTTGTGAAACAGTCGAAGGAATGTAAAGTTTTAATGAAACACATGAATGTTCTAATCTTTGTCATTTAATTGAGTAGAGTATCTATTTCTGTAAAAGAACAACATACAATTAAGCTTTCTTTTCATTAGTCTTGGAACTACTTTGCTTAAATTTTCTGATGTCTTAATAGAAGGCAGTCAAATTTTAAATAAAGGTGTGGTGTGGGCTACACCCAGTGCTGTGTGTTGGCTTTTGCATAGGTGATATTTACATAAACCTGAGAACCTGCCATAGGTGTTGAAGTATGTTAAAACAAGGCTTTGAGGAAGAAAGCCTTGTTTCTGTGAACCTTGAACTAGGATGGGGCAGGCTTTCAATGTTCAAGCAGATGTTTACCGGGTTGCCTTTCATATAGAGCAACATTTTGTAAAAGGATCAGATATAAATATTGTACACTTTATCAGCTACTCATATGATCAGTCTATCTCTGTACTCAATTCTGCAACTGTACAATGAAAACAGCCACAGACAAATCCTACACAGATAGAGCTGTGCATGGCTCTGTTTCGGAAGAATGCAAATTGCATGAAAGGCAACTGGGCGGATTTGGTCTGGGAACCAGTTTGTCAGCTCCTGAACGAGGGTGTTCTGATAAGAGCTGTTTCATAGATAAGCAGTCACAACTTGGGACACTCATAACCCATTTCAGAGGTCCTGGCTTTGGGTCCCAAATCCATTCCATATTCCATCTTACTAGTAATACATACCATGAACAGGGCGGGGGTCGGGTAAGATAGCAAAAGCTCAAGTGTCTAGATTCATACCACTCAAATGGGAAACTTGAACTCTGTGTCTTCCTCCTGGCTTCTGGCTTTAGCCTGGTCCAATGATGGGTTGAATGGGCATTTGGGTGGATGGTGGTGGTGGGTAAACCAGAAGATGGAAGTATCTCTCATTCCTTTGTCTTGTAGAGTAGGTAGCACAATGTGCCTCCATTGGACCATTTACCTATCACACATAGTACAGTCTGAGGGCCACAATGCCCTCTAAATGCAGAGACAGTGTTTATATCGCAGTCTAAGAGAGCATGATACTGAGGTTGAATGTTGGACAAATTATGAGAGTTTGTGATGACAGAGGTACTGAACACACACATACACACTACACACACGACATAAACACACACACACACACCCCACCAAGCCACTTCATATACTCTTGACAAGGAATATTAGAATACTGGGAACTAATGGATGACTACAAGCAAGTGTCTTATTTCAGGAAGAACAGTAGGATTCTCATTATTATTTTTAATTATGCTTCTTTGTTACATGAATAGCTATGCCATTTTAATAACTAGAGGATAAATACTAGGAAGGAGTTACAGCAAGGAAGCAAGCGAGGGAGAATGTTGACCATCTATGCTCATGTATCTATATCATGCAAGAATACATGTTTAAAAATTTAAGAAAGTTAAAACTCACAGGCTTTTTCTTCAAATCTTTGGGGATTTTACACAATTTCATATTTGAGGTCATTCACAGAAGATGTATTTACTTGCATTTTCTTTGAATAACGTACACCGTAGCTTAGTCAAAATATAGATATTATTGCTAATTAAAGGCAAGAAGAGTGAAAGGTATTGGGTAACAAATGTTGAAATATTTTGAATACAAGCATTGTGGACATTAGCTGTAAATTAGAAGAGTACCTTTAAATGTTTCCTTAAAAAAAAAAAGATTTATTTATTTTTATTAGAAAGGCAGATTCACAGAGAGAAAGAAAGACCGAGAGAAAGATCTTCTCCTCACTGTTTCACTCCCCAA